>NC_135238.1:78340374-79760374 GCF_051348905.1 Ranitomeya variabilis
TGCACTACCTGAGCCACTTGTGTGTGTTGTAGAGTCCGTCTAATGCTACCATGCATGTGAAGGCACAACCAACATTCAAAAGTGACCAAAACATCAGCCAGAAAGCATTGGTACTGAGATGTGGTCTGTGGTCCCCACCTGCAGAACCACTACTTTATTGAGTGTGTCTTGATAATTGCCAATTATTTCCATCTGTTATCTATTCCATTTGCACAACAGTATGTGAAATTGATTGTCAAACAGTGTTGCTTCCTAAGTGGACAGTTTGATTTCACAGAAGTTTGATTTACTTGGAGTTATATTCTGTTGTTTAAGTGTTCCCTTTATTTTTTTTGAGCTTTGTATAATATCGCTTGTGGGCTCTAGATTCTGTGATGAGGTGTTGATCCAGGGAACTAGTGTGATTGCCGTACGTGGAGTCAGGAAGGAATTTTTCCCCATGGGGTTTTTGCCTTCCTCTGGATTAACAGGTTAGGGGTTGAACTCGATGGACTTATGTCTAAGTTTAATCTTAAAAACTTTTAGAATCACCCCACTTTTCCCCCTTTAGAAAAAAAATAGTGTAGTAAAAGCCATAAAAAAATTGCAGTGAAAATGGTGACACAAACCAATGTTATTTTAAAAGTTTATGATTTTTGTCATAACTTAAGTAAAAAATAAACAGAAAAAACTATACAAGTTTGGTACAGCTGTAATTACACTGATCTGAAGAATCATGTTTTCAAGACATTTTCACGGTACAATAAACGCCATATACTCAAAACCCAAAAAACAATGGTTGAATTGTTGTTTTTTTTCCCACCATTTTACCTCACTTGAATTTTTTTTGCTTGTTCCATTGTATTTTACGTTAAAATGAACTCAAACTACTCCCGTGAAATAACAAGCCTTCATATAGTTATGTAAATTGTAAAAAATAAAAAGTTATAGTTCTTTGAAAAAAAGAAGGAAAATCGAGCTCCCAAAAATGGGAAATTGTCTTCTCATAAAAGAGGTTAAAACTAGAGAGCAGCGATATACAGGTGCTTCTCACAAAATTAGTACATCATCAAAAAGTTAATTTATTTCAGTTCTTCATTACAAAAAGTGAAACTCTTATACAGAGTCATTACAAGCAGAGTGATCTATTTCAAGTGTTTATTTATGTTGATGATTATGGCTTACAGCCAATGAAAACCCAAAAGTCATTATCTCAGTAAATTAGAATACTTTATAACACCAGCTCAAAAAATGATTTTAAAATCCGAAATTTTGGCCTACAGAAATGTATGTTCAGTAAAGACACTCAATACTTAATCGGGGCGCCTTTTGAGGTGTTATGGAAGCCCAGGTTGCTTGGATAGCAGCCTTCAGCTCATCTGTATTGTTGGGTCTGGTGTCCCTCATCTTTCTCTTTCAGGCGACTTTGCTGGCCAATCAAGCACAGGAATCCTGTTGTATTTAAACCAGGTATTGGAACTTTTGGCAGCAGATGACATGGCTAACAAACCATCACTGATTGTAAAAACTCCACACTAGACCTTGAGCAGCTTGCATTGTGTGCCTCTCCACTCTTCCTCCAGTATCTTGGACCTTGGTTTCCAAATGAAAAGCAAAGTTTACCGTATATACTCGAGTATAAGCCGACCCGAGTATAAGCCGACCCCCCTAATTTTGCCACAAAAAACTGGGAAAACTTATTGACTCGAGTATAAGCCTAGGGTGGAAAATACAGCAGCTACCGGTGAATTTCAAAAATAAAAATAGATGCTCCATACCGTTCATTATTGCCCCAAAGGAGGTTCCATATAAAGCTGTGCCATATATAATGTTCCATACCGTTGATTATTGCCCCATAGATGATCCATATATAGCTGTGCCATATAGAATGCTCCATACATTTCATTATAGCCCCATAGATGCTCCTTATAAAGCTGTGCCATATAGAATGCTCTGCACCGTTCATTATGGCCCCATAGATGCTCCATATAAAGCTGTGCCCCATATACAATGCTCTGCACCGTTCATTATGGCCCCATAGATGCTCCTTATAAAGCTGTGCCATATATGCTCTATAGCGTTCATTATTGCCCCATAGATGCTCCTTATAGAGCTGTGCCATATATGCTCTATAGCGTTCATTATGGCCCCATAGATGCTCCATTTAAAGCTGTGCCATATATAACGCTGCTGCTGCTGCAATAAAAAAAACCCCACATACCTCTCTTGCTGCCCGCAGCTCCTCAGCGTCCCGTCTCGGCGTCTCTCCGCACTGACTGTTCAGGCAGAGGGCGGCGCGCACACTAGTACGTCATCGCGCCCTCTGACCTGAACAGTCAGAGCAAGAGGACTGGAAGACGTAGCGGCGCCCAGCGAGTGGAACGTGGACAGGTGAATATAAAATACTCACCTAGTCCCGGCGCTCCTGGTGCTCCCCCTGCCTGTCACACTGTCTTCGGGTGCCGCAGCTCTTCCTCTGTCAGCGGTCACTGGCACCGCTCATTAGAGAAATGAATATGTGGCTCCACCCCTATGGGAGTGGAGTCCATATTCATAACTTTAATGAGCGGTCCCACGTGACCGCTGAACAGGGGAAGAGCTGCGGCACCCGAAGACAGTGTGACAGGCAGGGGGAGCGCCAGGAGTGCCGGGACTAGGTGAGTATGCGACAATCCTCTCTCCCCCTCACCCACTGACTTCACCGCCGACCGTGACTCGAGTATAAGCCGAGAGGGGCACTTTCAGCCCAAAAATTTGGGCTGAAAATCTCGGCTTATACTCGAGTATATACAGTACTTTCCTTGTGGAGTGTGTCAAACTGCCTTCTGGACATCTATCAAGTCAGCAGTCTTCCCCATGATTGCGGAGCCTACTGAAACAGACTAAAGGACCTTTGTAAATGCTTATGAAGCCATTGCAGGTGTTTTTTGTTAATTATTCTAATTTACTGAGATAATGACCTTTGGGTTTTCATTGGCTTTAAGCCATAATTATCAACATTAACAGAAAAAAAAACATGTGAAATACTGTAGATCACTCTGTTAGTAATGACTCTATATAATAATGAGTTTCACTTTTTTGTAGTGAAGAACTGAAGTAAATTAGCTTTTTGATTATATTCTAATTTTGTGAGAAGCACCTGTAGTAGGTGAGACCTGACAATAATTAGCTGAAGTTATAAATATTCCCTAAAAAAAGTCTGTATTATTTTTTAATATTAATAACTATGCAAAAAAATGCTCCTTTGCAAAAATGTGTTATTAAATGCAATTCTGTGCTCAGTGAAACTAATAAATCCAACAGCCATGAATAGTTTCGTAAGACTTTAATAGCACATGGACACCTGCTTTGCATGCCTGAGGTCCACAAACTGTTTTGCTTCTAGACAATTACGGTTGAAGTAACAAGATCTGTTTTCACCCTTCAGTATTTGTGTATCTGGAGGACACTAATAATTTGACTTCCATATTCTTTATTTATGGTTATACATCTATCTACTATTGTTACTACAAACATACAACCCTGAAGCCAGTGTGCACTAAGCTGACGCATGTCATTGCTTGGCCATAAAAGCAGGAAGAGACAACCGTGTGAAATATGGGATATGTGTCTTATCTTTGCCGCACTCACGAATTTACAAAGCAAGCATATTAGATATGATTTATATTTCATTGCCAGGTTAACAGTTTAAACTGCTGCATGCTAAAATGTTGCTGCATTCATATTGTTGTTGATTAGCTACTTTAAAGCGAAACTAAACTTTCATAATGATTTTTTTTTACTTGAATAGATCCTACCCCTTCGATCCATCAATAGACACCCAAGAAGTGTGCAGCTCATCAAATAGGAGCATGCAGATCATCAGACAGGAGCACAGGGCTCCTGTCTGAGCACATACACAGTTCGGAGCATAAAGCCTATGCTTTCTATTGAATCTGTAGTCTGTGCTCCTGTCTGCTGAGCTGAGCTCTTCTTGGGGGTCTTCAGTGCTTAGGCTAGGGTCACATTGCGTTATGTGACCGCGTTTAACGGACTACGTTACACCGCGGCATAACGCGGTGTTAACGTAGTCCGTTAACGCCGCCATAGCCTGTAATGGTGAACGCGTCGCTAGCGCCCACCCACATTGGGCGTGCGCTAGTGATGTGCCGTCATTTGAGTGACGGACCTCGGACGCTGCTTGCAGCGTTCGCGGCGCGCCCGAGGTCCGTTCCTCGCTAGTGCAGATCGGGGATCTGCCCTAGCGGGGACGCCGAACGCGGACCCTAGAGAAGCATTGCGTTAGCGCAATCCGCTAGCGCTATGCGCTTAACGGATTGCCCTAACGCAATGTGACCCTAGCCTTAGGATGAGCTGAATTTACTCTGGCCAAAAATTTGTCCGATTCATGACAATTGTTTCATTTGAGTGGGTTGAGCGACTGAACAATGCGTCCAAAAATGATTATTCATGGTGTCTGAAATCAATTAGCGAGTGAAAAAATTTTTTCTGTTCAAAATTTAAAAAATTGTATAATGTTAACAGAGATTGTTCCCTTGTTCATTGATTTGACTGACAAAAAAAGAGAAGGACAACCCCTTCTTAAACTAAATGTTCGGCCCCCGATTAAAATAATAAAGCTTATACTCACCTCTTGTGCTGGCTCTGTTATAGTGGTGTCGGCACTAGCGGTCCCAGAGCTGTGATGTGGTGGAATGAAACGTGATGCTTGGTGCCCGATCAGCACTGACTTCACTGTCTCCGCTTTCAAACAAGCTGAACATGAAGTGGAAGTCCAGAATTGTTCCGATTTCTACCATAAATGTATAGTTTGAACTGTCTTGAATCTACATGTGAATTAAAGGAGTTTTTAAGCTTATTATATTGATGACCTATCATAAAGTGGCCAAGAGCGTTAGTCATGGCCGGGCTGCTGTCTCGTTGCACTCTGGTACTCTACAGGAAAACAGTGTCCCAGTCCCAGTGTGCTGTGAGGTGTGGGGTGCATCACACTCACGGACCGCAGACCTCCTCTGTTTCCAGGCCTCTGTCCTCGGGAGCCGCCCCGCACAATTCAGAGGACACAAAATTCATTGCAACAAGCAAATGTTTGCTGGCCAGTTCAAGTTCATCAGAGTGTAACAAGTGGGATAGGGCGCAGCACTTCATGTTTCTGACTTCTTTAGTACAACATATCTTCAGCTGTACCACTTGTTGGTCCTGTACTATCCCTCAGCCCACTGACTCAGTTAGCCTCAGGAATTTCCTGTCCGCTTCAGTAGTGCACTTGGGAACGGCCACTTACCCTTCACGCGATTCCACGTCCATCTCCCCAGTACCTGGACCGAGCCCTAGTCAACGAACATTGTGGGAATGTCCACAAGGGATATCACTACGGACTTCCACTGCCTTGAACGATTGGCACATGCTGGCCATAGCAGCCCACTGCTCCTGAACTTGACCTTGTCACAGTACTTCCCTATCTGATCAACTATCAGGATGTGCCTATTCTAAACTAACACTAGTCCCCACCCACTGGGCTAGTTCTATCCATTAACTATATCCTATCCTATGGACTAAACCTAATGTCCTTATCTTTTGTCCTATGCCGTTGCGAAGTCACTTACTATATGAACAGTATTGTATTATCCCAGGCCTAACCCCGTGCTAACCTAGCATTACTCATTTTATACATTAACACATTACATCCTTATATGCAGTTAATCACCGTTATACAATGTAAAAGACGCCCATCACTGTTCACATTACATGTAAAACCGCATGACACTGTACATATAGTGCAATTTTTTTCTTCGGAGGTAGGAATGCAGAAGAACAGTTCATCACCCTTACGTTACTTGGATAGGTCATCGATATCATTTTGGTTCGGGGGTTTTCAATTTCGATCTTATGGTAGCTTGCAAAATGATGATCCTCCCAAAAACTGTACTCGGCTTGTTGTACCAAAACAAAAAGAAAATTCAGTAGCCTTGCTTTTTGTGGGATTTGCCACATTACCATATTAAAGGGATCCTGACAGGGGATACATGCTGCCTAAACCATGGGCAGCATCTAACAGTAACTGAATGTATGATAATATCCATGTGTGTTTGTCTCTGAAATGCTGCAGAGTTTCAGAGAAAAACATGCTTTTAATAGCTATGGGGGACAGATCTACCTGCGTGACAAGTCGTACAGGTGGGTCCCCACCGGCTTTTCCCTGCCCACTGATACTGACTGACAATCTTCTGCCTATATGTGCACAGAGGCATGCCAGTCACTGTCAGTGGGCTGGGAGAAGCCGCTGAGTACCCACCTGTGCTAGTCACATGCGCGGCACTGTCCCCATCAGCTATTAAAAGTGTTTTTTTTTCTCTGAAACTCTGCAGCATTTCAGAGACAACCATACCTGGCAGTGATCATACATCCAGTGGCTGATGCATGCCGCCCACGGTTTGGGCACCATCTATCGCCTGAAAGGTTCCCTTTAAAGTTACATTTTAAACAGGAACAGTGACTGTCAAAATTATTCATTTTTCTCTCATATTTAAATAAAAATATATATTTTTTTTTTACGACTTAGGAACAAACTGATTATAAAAATAGTAACCATAGATTCATACATTCATGACTGCTTGTAAATCCCTAAACATTTCTCTGTAGTTATCCGTAAAGCTACAAGTGACGTAACCAATGCACAGACGTTTGGGGCATACAATGTAGTGTCTCAGTGTGACAATAGGCTGGAAATAGCTGTGAAAGCGTGATGTCTTCCTTTATTTCCAGTCACTCACACCAAAAGGGACAAGTGCCTCTGCTCTGAAATATCACATACCGTTATGGAATCCAGTATCCGAAAAGATGAGTAATGGATTGTGATAAAGCTATGCACACAGATGGACTAAATACGTGATTGTTCCTTCATGAAACAGCCTTCTAATAGTAATATGCATGGGGCTTTATTCCTTTTACAAGTGGAGCGGATGGAAATAGTCACATTAATATGGTCATCATTTAGAATATATTTCCTCAGGAAGACTTGAAGCCTTCCAACTCAAAGGTTGATAAGTTCCACGTAGGCTGTGCTGGCAGAGATTGAATCTTTTATGCACATGGCATCTTTTTCAGGCTGACTCCACCCGAAATCCACCGGAAAAATGACATTTCTATTTCTATTTTCCATCTTATGTCACTTCTTCTTTTATTGTTCGTAAACCCTGAAGCAGTTAAAAGAAGTGAAATTATCAATCTCTGGACGCTTCAGCTAGGAAACCGCTCGCGCTCTAGACTTCATAGTATAGACTGGAAAATACTGACAATTGAGCCGACTTAAGAACTACGGCAAAACTGCCAGCTAAGTATCTTAAGAAAAATGACAGATTTTTCTTTTTCCCTGAAATGGCTTCACCTGGAAAACTCGGTGGGGAAAGGCCTAATACAGTATTTTGGGACTTTGAGACACTTTAAATGAGCCCTTTTGTACCGTGAATATTTGGAATCTGTTTTTAGCTTGTTCTTTTATGATCAAATATGTTTAATTGCAGTAGAGCCCCCATACACATTAGATTAAAGTCAATATCTATGGGATCGGCTGGAAATAAATATGGAACCTCTCAAGTCAGATGATGTAGATAGAAATAAAAGTTGGGTACTTGAATGTAAATGCCTGGCACTTATGATTTCTAGGAGATAAAGTCGCTAGAACCATAGCTGTCTGGCAGTGGGTTTCTTCAGTCCGGCTGAGCAGAATATTCCCGTGTATGAGGGAGCCCTGGTCACTGTCACGTGTCAAAGACTATGATGACAACATGATTTCTCCCAGGAGCAGTGATGTCATTGAAGGCAATTAGGCAAACACTACAATATCAACATCCTGTCTGGCTTGACTTCTTGTCTGTGTATGTGAGGATATCTGTGTATTTGATGATTTGACTCCAAGATTTCCAAGATAACACGGCACCTAACCAAAGACAGAACAGGAAGTGTCATCAGATTTCAGCTCTTAGCATGCACCTTAGCAGATATGTTCCCTAAAAAATGTAGGAAGTTACAAAACTGCTTTCACATGTTTAATTTACTCATGACTAGGTTCTTTGTTATGTTAAAATCTCTTTAAAAATAATTGCATTCTCTGAATTAATGTTAATGATAGCATAATTAAAAAGTTTATAAAGTGATAAACGTAAAGATATCCACAAAAAAAAATCTGAGGGTTTTAGCATGACGTTGGGTTACAAGCCAGACATACACTTACTGTACATTGTTTTTCCTTGACCTCATAACACACTCTCAAATGGTGCAGAGGAAGATGGCAATAGAGGCTGGGCATCACCATAGAGAATGAGGGAACATAACACCGGTCCTATTTCTCAGATTATGGTCTGGGGAGGCATAATATGTGATAGCCAAACCACTCTAGTCATTTTAAGTACACTAACAGCTTGTTACTTTGATTTGGCTGTGGAACTAATGGTATGACTATTTCTCCAAACTTTACCAGGAACAATTTTTCAACACGACAATGCCAGGCCGCATGTTATCCGTTGCTACTGTGAGCCCACTGCGTGGCATAAATGGGCTACCATGGCCTGCAGCATCTCTGGACTTTTCTGCCATCAAGCACATCTGGGAAAACATTGGTGGGCAATTGCAACGAGAGCTGCCAGCAGTGGATCCTAATGATTTTTGTGCCTAAGTGCATTCAGTAGCAGAACATTAGTCAGACAGCCATTAGTAGCCTCATTGATAGCAGCCTGTAATTGTGGGTATCTCTGTTCGTGGCCCTCATACTCGATACTGATTCAATCACGACATTTTGAAAATGTTGTTTCCATTTTTTAAATATTTGCATGTCATATACAGGTGCTTCTCACAAAATTAGAATATCATCAAAAAGTTAATTTAATTCAGTTCTTCAGTACAAAAAGTGAAGCTCATATATTATATACAGTAGAATAGAGTCATTAGAAACCGAGTGATCTATTTCAAGTGTTTATTTCTGTTAATGTTGATGATTATGGCTTACAGCCAATGAAAACCCAAAAGTCATTATCTCAATAAATTAGAATACTAGAATAATAAATTAGTATAACACCAGCTTTAAAAATGGTTTTAAAATCCAAAATGTTGGCCTACTGAAATGTATGTTCAGTAAATTCACTCAATACTTGGTCAGAGCTCCATTTGCATCAGTTACTGCATCAATGCGGCGTGGCATGGAGGTGATCAGTCTGTGGCACTGCTGAGGTGTTATGGAAGCCCAGGTTGCATCTGCATTGTTGGGTCTGGTGTCTCTCATCTTCCTCTTGACAATACACCATAGATTCTCTATGGGGTTAAGGTCAGGCAAGTTTGCTGGCCAATCAAGCACAGTGATACTGTTTTTAAACCAGGTATTGGTACTTTCGGCAGTGTGGACAGGCGCCAAGTCCTGCTGGAGAATGAAATTTCCATCTCCAAAAAGCTTGTCGGCAGAGGGAAGCATGAAGTACTCTAAAATTTACTGGTGACGGCTGCGCTTATTTTGGTCTTGATAAAACACAGTGGACCTACACCATCAGATGACATAGGTCCCAAACCATCAATGATTGTGGAAACTTCACACTTGACCTCAAGCAGCTTGGATTGTGGTCTCTCCACTCTTCCTCAAGACTCTGAGACCTTGATTTCCAAATGAAATACAAAATTTACTTTCATCTGAAAGCAACACCTTGGACCACTGACAACAGTCCAGTTCTCTTTCTCCTTGGCCCAGGTGAGACGCTTCTGGTGTTGTCTATAGGTCATGAGTGGCGTGACACAAGGAATGCGACACTAGTAGCCCATGTCCTGGATACATCTGTGTGTGGTGGCTCTGGAAGTACTGACTCCAGCAGCAGTCCATTCCTTGTGAATCTCTCCCAAGTTTTTGAATTGCCTTTACTTAGCAATCATTTCCAGGCTGCGGTTATCCCAGTTGCTTGTGCACCTTTTTCTACCACACTTTATCCTTCCGCTCAACTTTCCATTCAAATGCTTGCATACAGCACTCTGAACAGCCAGCTTCTTTAGCAATGACCTTTTGTGGCTTACCCTCCTTGTGGAGTGGGTCAATGACTGCCTTCTGGACATCTGTCAAGTCAGCAGTCTTCCCCATGATTGTTAAGCCTACTGAAACAGACTGAGGGACTTTTTAAACGCTTAGGAAGCCTTTGCAGGTGTTTTTTGTTAATTCTAATTTAGTGAGATAATGACTTTTGGGTTTTCTTTGGCTGTAAGCCATAATCATCAACATTAACAGAATTAAACACTTGAAATAGATCACTCTGTTTGCAATGACTCTATATAATTTATGAGTTTCACCTTTTTGAAATGAAGAACTGAAATAAATTAACTTTTCGATGATAATCTAATTTAGTGAGAAGCACTTGTACATGTCAATCTATCCTATGATTACTCCACAACTTTTCTTTCTTGGTGTTGCCGTTTCAAGGTTGAGGAGTCTATTTTACCATCTTGAGGTAGAATTATCAGATACAGTTACGGTATATGAAAATGTTTGGGCACCCCTATTAATCTTAAGCTTAATGTTTTATAAAAATTGTTTTTTTTTGCAACAGCTATTTCAGTTTCATATATCTAATAACTGTTGGACACAGTAATGTTTCTTACCAACAAATATAAGGAAAAAAGTGAACGGCACTGCCCAACACAATTGCTTATTGGAAAAAGCCGGTCTCAATAATGGCTGTAATTTCCAAAACAGCCATATGTACGGAGATTACGGGTGCAACTCCATAAAAAAACAGTTGTATTCCATGAGAATAGGAGAATGGTGAGTGCATTCCGTCCTATCTTCCAAAATTAGCAGCTTTATTTAAGTCTTCATAAGTAAAACTTCATGAGTAAAACTTCAGGGCCGGGGGTGAAGGAGTGGAGCTCAAGTGAGCAGGAGGAGACGACGGCCGTTTCGCACGATGTTTGTGCTTCAATAGGTCTGCATGAGTGAGGGTTGGTGGTGGATGGGATATGCCGAACAATAGACACTCCCCCCATGAAAAAACACCCACACCCTCCCACTTTCCAGAAAATACAATCATTAAAACCATGTATAAAAACAACATTATCCACAAAATACAAAAAGGAAAAATAAAGAAGAACAAGCGAAGAGAGAAGAGAAAACAAAAAAGAAGAACAATGCAACATGGAACCACTTATTTGTCTATATATGCAAATATAAGGAGATAATTAATATTAGTGATATTCGTTATTGCAAATACCTAAATGCCCAATGCTAACAGACAGTGAAACAATTTGGACTATTGCCGGTGGAACCCAATATTAATTGCACATATTAAGGACATGCATGCGGGCAATCCTGCAGTATTGACCTTTGCAGGAATTGAACGGGTTAATTCTCCCGCACGGGGAGGTAACTGGGACAATCTCCTTCTGAGGCAAGAGGCAAAATGGATTATGCGTACTGGCGCTATGGGTCCACTCGGCTTTAATGACAGAGTGGACATGTCAATATTTTTGTAAATGTTTCTTTTTGAGTTGGTCTTCGTATAATAGCCTTTTTGTATCTCCATACGGTTGTCCTTTTGTTTCACTGTCTGTTAGCATTGGGCATTTAGGTATTTGCAATAACTAATATCACTAATATTAATAATCTCCTTATATTTGCATAGACAAATAAGTGGTTCCATGTTGCATTGTTCTTCTTTTTTGTTTTCTCTTCTCTCTTCGCTTGTTCTTCTTTATTTTTCCTTTTTGTATTTTGTGGATAATGTTGTTTTTATACATGGTTTTAATGATTGTATTTTCTGGCAAGTGGGAGGGTGTGGGTGTTTTTTCATGGGGTGAGTGTCTATTATTCGGCATATCCCGTCCACCACCCAACCCTCACTCATGCAGACCCGTTGAAGCACAAACATCGTGCGAAACGGCCGTCGTCTCCTCCTGCTCGCTTGAGCTCCACTCCTTCACCCCCGGCCCTGAAGTTTTACTCATGAAGTGTTACTTATGAAGACTTAAATAAAGCTGCTAATTTTGGAAGATTGGTGAGTGCATTCCGTCCTTTCTCCTATTCTCATACAGCAATGTTCCTGCCTTGAAATGAGGTTTATTGTACTGTATAACTGTAAGTCATAATAGGTAAATGTAGCTGACTCAGACATTTTAGTCTAACCTGCAAGTTTCTAATATCTTAGGCCTCCTATTATTGACTGGTTATTTTCAGGCTAGATTAATCACTTCTATTATCTTCCTATAATTGCATGATTTGGGGTCTTGAGTCAGTCTATTTATGCCTTTGAAGCCTATTAAACCTTTGTTGGTTGTCAGAGGCAGAACTGTAAAGGTACCTTCACACTAAACAACTTTAAAACGAGAAAGACAACGATCTGTGACGTTGCAGCGTCCTGGATAGCAATCTCGTTGTGTTTGACACGCAGCAGCGATCTGGATCCCGCTGTGATATCGCTGGTCGGAGCTAGAAGTCCAGAACTTTATTTGGTCGTCAGATTGGCGTGTATCGTCGTGTTTGACAGCAAAAGCAACGATGCCTGCAATGTTTCTTCATGGAGCGAACTGGAGCAAACAACCAGCGAGAACGATAAGTACGTCACTGGATCGCTCCTGCATCGTTCTGCTGTTGCCGGTGTCTGACGTCTCCTAGCGACCTAAACAGCGACGCTGCAGCGATCGGCTCGTTGTCTATATCGCTGCAGCGTCGCTTAATGTGACGGTACCTTAACAGCTGCAGAAGTTGCAATTACACCCAGGCCCTGGAGCCTAGGGGGTCCCAAAGGTCCCTTGGTCCAATATGAAGTACTATTAGTAGTAGACCTGTGTTAGTTGGAGGCCCCATTGGAGATTTTGCACTGGGGCTCACAATCTTCACGTTGGGCCACTGTTGGTAGTAATGGTCACATCTAACATGTCCTTGGCCTTATAATCATTAGGATTTTTTTGCTGCTATGAGATTCCAAGGTCCAATTAGAATTTCCTGGATAATTTCTTCAACACTCTTGCACCAAGTGTTTTGCGTCAATATACTGTATATTTCTCTTCCCTTATTATTTACATTTATTGGGATGTACAGTCATGGCCAAAAGTATTCACACCCCTGCAATTCTGTCAGATAATACTCTTCCTGAAAATGATTGCAAACACAAATTCTTTGGTATTATTATCTTTACTTAATTTGTTTTAAATGAAAAAACGCAAAAGAGAATGAAGCAAAAAGTAAAACATTGATCATTTCACACAAAACTCCAAAAATGGGCCAGACAAAAGTATTGGCACCCTCAGCCTAATACTTGGTTGCACAATCTTTAGCCAAAATAACTGCGACCAACCGCTTCCGGTAACCATCAATGAGTTTCCTACAATGCTCTGCTGGAATTTTAGACCATTCTTCTTTGGCAAACTGCTCCAGGTCCCTGATATTTGAAGGGTTCCTTCTCCAAACTGCCATTTTTAGATCTCTCCACAGGTATTCTATGGGATTCAGGTCTGGACTCATTGCTGGCCACCTTAGAAGTCTCCAGTGCTTTCTCTCAAACCATTTTCTAGTGCTTTTTGAAGTGTGTTTTGGGTCATTGTCCTGCTGGAAGACCCATGACCTCTGAGGGAGACCCAGCTTTCTCACACTGGGCCCTACATTATGCTGCAAACTTTGTTGGTAGTCTTCAGACTTCATAATGCCATGCACACGGTCAAACAGTTCAGTGCCAGAGGCAGCAAAGCAACCCCAAAACATCAGGGAACCTCCGCCATGTTTGACTGTAGGGACCGTGTTCTTTTCTTTGAATGCCTCTTTTTTCTCCTGTAAACTCTATGTTGATGCCTTTGCCCAAAAAGCTCTACTTTTGTCTCATCTGACCAGAGAACATTCTTCCAAAACGTTTTAGGCTTTTTCAGGTAAGTTTTGGCAAACTCCAGCCTGGCTTTTTTATGTCTCGGTGTAAGAAGTGGGGTCTTCCTGGGTCTCCTACCATACAGTCCTTTTCATTCAGACGCTGATGGATAGTACGGGTTGACACTGTTGTACCCTCGGACTGCAGGGCAGCTTGAACTTGTTTGGATGTTAGTCGAGGTTCTTTATCCAACATCCGCACAATCTTGCGTTGAAATCTCTTGTCAATTTTTCTTTTCCGTCCACATCTAGGGAGGTTAGTCACAGTGCCATGGGCTTTAAACTTCTTGATGACACTGCGCACGGTAGACACAGGAACATTCAGGTCTTTGGAGATGGACTTGTAGCCTTGAGATTGCTCATGCTTCCTCACAATTTGGTTTCTCAAGTCCTCAGACAGTTCTTTGGTCTTTCTTTTCTCCATGCTCAATGTGGTACACACAGGGACACAGGACAGAGGTTGAGTCAACTTTAATCCATGTCAACTGGCTGCAAGTGTGATTTAGTTATTGCCAACACCTGTTAGGTGCCACAGGTAAGTTACAGGTGCTGTTAATTACACAAAATAGAGAAGCATCACATGATTTTTTGAACAGTGCCAATACTTTTGTCCACCCCTTTTTTTATGTTTGGTGTGGAATTATATCCAATTTGGCTTTAGGACAATTCTTTTTGGGTTTTTTCATTTAAGACAAATTAAATGAAGATAATAATACCAAAGAATTTGTGTTTGCAATCATTTTCAGGAAGAAACTGAGTATTATCTGACAGAATTGCAGGGGTGTGAATACTTTTGGCCATGACTGTATATAGGGCAATTCAATTGCATGTACTGGCTATTTACCCGTTTTTTTGGACTATAAGACGCACCGGACTATAAGACGCACCCAGGTTTTAGAGGTGGAAAATAGGGAAAAAAATATTTGAAGCAAAAAAGGTGGTAAAGTATTTAATAACATAAACATACTATTATATGTGTTGTTATTATATATAATAGTATGTTATTATGTTGGAAGCTGCGGGTAGAAGATGAAGCTGCGGGACCAGTGTGGTGTCTGTAAAGTACTATAGGAAAACGCTGGAGGGTGAGTATAAGAATAGGGGCACAGGGCTTATATTTAAAGCACCACTCCAGCACTGAAAAATAACACTGGAGTGCTGCTTTGAGATCCCATTGGGAGAACTATAACTCCCAGCATGTCCTGCCGATCCTATGGCATGCTGGGAGTTATAGTTCACCACAGAAGTGGCAGAGTGCTTTATTGTGTGTCGTAGTGACTAACCTTTTAATTGTGGCAGCCAGACAACTGTGGTGAGGTAAAATGCTGGAGCATCCCATCCCATGACACCACAGAGCGCTCCCTCTTGTTGCCTCTCCACAGCACCGGAGTAAGCTTGCAGATTGTAGTGTGGTGTCTGCAGGACCTGTGATGACACCAGAAGAGGGAGGGCTCTGTGCTGCCATGTGATGCTCCAGCCCGCCCTCTTCATGACATCACACAGGTCCTTGTGCTGGAGCACTCAGCACCCAGCACAGCCCTGGCAGGCAGGTATGCAGCGATCTTGTGTCTCCCCTCTGGCCCCTGCTGCTGCTGCCTCCTCCACCAGACACACAGATCTCCCCAGCTGCTGCAGGAATCCTGCGCTGGGGAAACCATGTGTGTCCCTGTGAAGGAGTATTAATTTGCTGCTCCTGGCTCACAGCTCAGCTGACAGGTAGGCTGGGAAGCAGCTAATGAATATTCACTGCACTTTAATGATCGGACCATGAGGTTTCCCCCTGATTCCTGAAGCTGGGCAGGGACATTTTTCTGCCTCCTGCCTCCCAGTGCAATCCCACTTGCTGCTGCCCTCTCCCCACGTTACATCCCTACCATAAGACACACTCACACTTTCCTCCCAAATTTGGAGGAAAAAAAGTGCGTCTTATGGTCAGAAAAATACGGTATGTATTGGAGAGCTTTTATTCCTGAGCCAACAGTGTTCTTTGGGCTGAACAAGTTACAAACTTTTCTCTGATTAACCTATATGTGGATGGGGAAAAGCTTTAAAATTGTTTTTCTAAACCAAAATATTATTTTTTTTATGCTTTTCAAGATGTTTTCTACAATATTGCTTAGGGACTTTTTTTTCCTGGGACACTGTTTTTATAGCATCCATGCCTGAGTGTATTTATAGGATCTTGATGATCATGTTTTCATTTTACCTGTAAAATTTGGATACAGTGGTTGTGTTCCACATACAATTGTACATGGGCAAACTTTAGTCATTGCCATTTTGGGTACATGAGTTCCTGAATATGGTCCTACGTGTGTTAAACTTTTTAAAAGGTAATTATAGAGATAAAAGTCCAAATGTTAGTTTATACCAATTAACAGCAAGGGTTTATCCCTTCTTTTTCTTCCTTAGGCTTTCACACTTGCGTCGGTACGGGTCCGTCGCTAAGCGTCGGCGCGACGTACTGACGCACGTTGTGAAAATTTGGCACAACGTGGGCAGCGGATGCAGTTTTTCAACGCATCCGCTGCCCATTATAAAGTCCTGGGGAGGAGTTGGCAGAGTTCTGGCTGTGCATGCGCGGTAGGAAATGGCGGACCTGACGTATGAAAAAACGTTCCCTTGAACGTTTTTTCGTGCTGACGGTCCGCCAAAACACGACTTTAAGGCTTGGATTCTTCAGGTGTTTTTCCACTTGGATAAATTTGTCAGGAACTTGGGAAACCCCTCTAAAGGCTTTGGTCACATGTTACATTTTTTTCCAGCATTATTTTTTCGCAGGCAAAACCTGCTCTCTTGGCAGTAAAAAAGCTACTTTCAAAAAACAGGTTTTGCTGTATTTTTGCTCCATTTTTTCTGCATTTTTTGGGAGAGAGATTTGGATTCAAGCTTGGGTACCAGAACCTGAACTTCCACAGGTCTGCTCTTTCCGATGTACCTATAGCTCTTTACCGCCTATGATCCGGCAGTAGTAAATTAATTACTTTTCTAATATACTTCAATTACAAAGTGCCTACCATTCCTTCTCTAATCTGTTTTTTGTATCTAGTTTTCTTTTGATGACATTTCATTTGAGAATCCTCAGTGCATGCTGGGATACTCAGACAGTACATCATCATTGATGTCTCCGCCCTGAAATTAAAGTGTGATGTCCTTTTCAAGGGTTGGGCTAGTCCCTGATCTACTGAGCATGTGTTTGTTTGTCAAATCCAATGTATGCTCAGTACAAGCTGCCTTGTCACTATGCAAAATTCTTTTCATTGCACAGTGACTGTGCACTCCCTTGCCTGCTCTAATGAAAAGTGACAATCCAGAAAGATAGTGCACTGTCAGTGTGTATTATAAGAAGAGGATGCATTAAGCAAGGAGAGCAAGACAAACCCTCCCTCTTAAATCGACGTCACTTTCGAGGGCATGGCCGCTCCCTGTTTGCGTGGTCTCTCCTTAAAATGTGCATTAACAGTCGCCGAAAACTTGTAGCAGAATGTGTTTGTATGTCCCTTGCTTCCCCCACCAAAGAATGTTATGAGCACCAACTGTCATCTTTCTTTGCTGAATACAGATTTTACAGCTTTTACCCATGGATTGAGAGTGAAAGATCGATACAGAAGGAGAAAGAAGCAGTTTTCTCTTATAAGATGTCTCACAAAGTTGCTCATTTTGATGTATACTATTGCGTTTTGTAATAAAAATGTAAATGATGGCTGCTATTTAAACTTACTGGTATATAAAGTCAACATACGGTTCTCTACTTTCTTCATTGTTTGTTTAGACAAAAGAAGTCATTTTAAAAACTTTTAAATCTAATTTTTTTTTCTGATTTACTCTGTTTAAAGTTAACACTTAGGACATATATATCCAGAGTTAAAATAGCAATGATTCCGCACGGCAATGATTAATCGAATTCCAGGTTCTCACCAGCAACAGATATTTGTACTGTTTTTCTCATAATGGCAAAGAGCAAAACTACAAATGAACTATCACCAATTCAACAAACAGTAGCTTCCACATATATTAGCAACACCTGTGCATATTTATTCATGATTGAAGGAGCTGACTCCATACAGAAGTGGGTTGTTCATTGGAATATTTCATGTGCAGTAATAAACACTGAAGTTCGTCGTCCCTCAATTAGGTCTCACGTGATGTGAGGTTTCAGGAGGACACGACCCCTTCCTCATGCCCGGGTCCCGTACCTATACATGTTGAGCTACAAATAACCAGATACAGTAATTGTTTATGAAACCATTTGTTTTAAGATGATCAGTACTTCCAAAACTAGTGGTAACATAATCAGTAGCAAATATTATGTACAAAACTGCATGTTTATGGCATTTATTTAATTTCTGATACTTCAACACTTGAATCATGATCTGTCAAGAGGAATGACTGTTTGATTTCAATTGCTTTTACTCCATTTCTGGCTTACAAACGTGTTTTAAGCCCTCTCTGTCATTGGCCTGGCAGACTAAGGTGTCTTTTCTTTACCATTTCAACACTTTTCTCGAGTTTCCCAGGTAGGGTTCCCTAGAATGCAGTCATGGACTTCCTGGCAGAAACCATTACTTTAAATCAAAATCAAAAATACTTGGCATGGGACGGGCTAGACTTTCAACAAGTCTGAGCCATGAAATGCTTTCTCTGTCCTCACAGTGACTTTCTTTTATTGTGACATGAATGGCAATAGTGCTCATTGCGCATTGTGGAGAAGAGTATGTGTTTTGTCCTTGCAACATAAAGGTTCCCCAGCAGTTATGTGGTTAAAATTTTGGGAATCTCCAATTTACTATAAACGTAGGCTTCATCAGGTACACTAATTTTCAAAATTTAGTAGGGTTGCTCTTGAAAATTATTTGGCATTTTGAGTGCTTCCAAGTACTTATATTAAAGTGACCATTACTACCTACTATATACAACGATCCCAATACCAAACGACACAACACTATAAAGGGTGCCATCTGGTAGCAGGACTATGTCACTCTTCTGGTTAGCCATCTGATAGCAGGACTACATCACTCATCTGGATAGCCATCTGGTAGCAGCACTACGTCACTCTTCTGGTTAGCCATCTGGTAGCAGGACTACGTCACTCTTCTGGTTAGCCATCTGGTAGAAGGACTATGGATCGCCCCCCAAGGGCCGTGGGGTACTCGGTACCGGGTCCTGTAGTTCACAGGGGGAATGTCACGGTGGCTGACCCGGTCCGTGGCCCTGGGACTTCCGTATAAAAGGGAAAGGTCTTTAAAGGGATATAGTTTATGTTTGTGACTCCACCTGTGGTATTTGGTCAGGGTGCTTTAAGATATCCGCTGGGGTGATGTTATGGCAGCTAGATGGTATACCTTCCCACAGGTGAAGTATGTCACCAGGGCCTCCCGGTGTGTAGATGGTGGTATGATGAGAGGCGCAGAGAAGAACGAGGACACAGGATTGCAGTCTCTTTACCTTTACTGAAAACTTCAGCATCCACAGTCCAGGGCACCAGACCACAGGGCAGGCAGAGTCCGGCCGGTTTAGAGGCAAGTTCAGAGTCCCCTTGTCCAGGTGGAAATCAGTAGCCTTCCCTTGTGCTGTAGTGGTGTAGTCCCTTACTGCCTAAGGCTTCACAGAAGGGTCTCACAGATGTGATGTTTCGCTCTCTCTGTCCCCCATATAGGATAGGACAAAACCCGTATGACTGGTGACTTGAGCCTGTTTATAGGGTCTCTTAGATAATCCGGCTCTGCGGGTTATCACCGTGCCTCCTGGGTGTAGGTGCGGACAGGTAACCTGCAATTAGCTGTCCTGCCGTTCTCTGAAATAAGGCGTAGAGGTCCTTACTCCCTCGGTGTACCGGCTACCGGTGTACTGTGCCGGCTACCGGTGTACTGCGCCTCAGAAGGAGGCATCCTGTTCGGGGCTGGTCCCCTTCTGGTATCCTCTCCTTCGCTTTGACTTCCTTCACGCTCGCTGCAATACAATTCTCCATCAAAATGTCTCTTTCTGGGAGCTGCAGCTCTGAGGGCATGCACAGCTCCGTGGACCCTCTGTCCTCCTCAGACTAGTGTCTGGAACGTACTGTGTCAGGAACTGACTAACTTTCCCTACAGACTACCAGTTATATATATGGGGAGTGACCTAATAAATAGGAGCAGAAGCTCCCCCTGGTGGCCTGGAGTGTGAATGTGTTGCATGTTTGTAATACCTGGATGCAGTTACCCTTTCTTGCGTCCAAACATAGCATCACTCTCCCCGGAAGGAAAGCAATACCACTGTGATGACCAGGACCCTGGGGCGCCACAACTACGTCACTCTTCTGGTTAGCCATCTGGTAGCAGGACTGCGTCACTCTTCTGGTTAGCCATCTGGTAGCAGGACTACGTCACTCTTCTGGTTAGCCATCTGGTAGCAGGACTACATCACTCTTCTGGTTAGTAAGTGAGATGAGTTCACGCTGCATCCTATCAATGACCATTCTAGAAGGGATCTGCGCTGGCAAGTTCAGTCACCTGGCCTCCAATTACATAATTATATAAGCCTACATATCATTTTGATATTTCGGTGTGTATTGATGTTAAAGAAAACATAAAATCTGCTCTTTCTTTGGATGTTAAAGCTGTTTGCTTCATAGGAGTATGAAGTAGATCACATTTTACCATACAAGTAGAAAAAGTCAGTTTTGTTTGCGGTGCTCAGATAGACCTTTCGTCTACAAAAAGCTCATCTATTGACATGGTTTGTGGTCCTGCCAACTTCCAATGATTTGTCAAGAGACTATAAATTTGTCCCAGTTCTGGAAGGGGTGTATGAAGAGAAGTTTTTTTACCTAAATATTTCTCAACAATTTATTAAAGAAGTTGCCCAAGTCTAAAATATTAATTACTCATCCATATCTACTTTTGGACCACTCATAGACTATCAGTGTCCAGGTGATCCATGTTTTACTCTGCAGTGACTTTCTAAAACGTCACTGTTTAGTAGCGTAGCTGCACAACATGTGGAACTGTGAGAGTAGGGAGCCATCTGTCAAACACAGCCAGACTCCCCCTGACTCTGCCTTTATCACTATATACAGAGTGTGGAACAAGCCTTGTGCACACAGAATAGGAAGTGCTGATAGCACGTCCTTCTTCAGACCCTCACTTGGGGAATAAAGGGTCTTTAGACTCTCACTGGGGGAACGAAAGGTCTTCAGACCCTCACTGGGGGAACAAAGAATGATAGTACAAGGAGACCCAGTCTGCTCTGCAATGCAACCAGGAGGCTGAATTTTCCCTGTAAGTGGGGCTAAAATATCAGTCCCAGTTATAGTCGAATTCAGCTGCCAGCTTCCTACTATTCATCTTAGCAGACTGGACATCACACTCATCACACGGGAAGACAATGCACAAGGGGGACACTCAGGGACCAACCCCTGAAACGAGCATCACTGATGGCGCTTTGTTTCAAGGAGGGGGCAGCGGTTGTGACAATGACCCCAGCCTCTACCCTGATGCTTTGTTTGAATACCCCAGCATGCACTGGGGATACTCAAACGAATCGTCATCAGACCAGAAATAGAAAGAAAAATACAAAAACTTGTTAAATAATGTGGTTTTCCATCCAGATAGATGTATGAGGGCTTGTTTTTGTGGACAGAATTGTACTTTTGATTGACACCATTTATTTTATAGAAATTTATAGTACTTGAAAACGGGAAAAAAATCCAGGTGCCGTGAAATTGTGAAAAAAAAACCACGCAATTTTGATATTGTTTTTTTGAGAATTGGTTTTATAATTTACAAATGACCTAACAATAGTATTCCCATCATCCGCACAATTAAAACAATGTTAAACTTGACCAGTTTTTTTATTATTTTGGGTCAATGGAGCAGTATGAGGGATTGTTTTTTGTGGGGCGTGATATGGTTTTTATTTTGTTACTGCATTTTTTGTGGTATTGTGGCTACCAAAGCAACTTAACTTTTGCATTTTGATTTTTTTTTCTGCTCACGGTGTTTACAAATTGGGTTAATTACGTTTAGATTTTGATAGAACAAGCATTTCTGAATTTGGCGATACCACAAATGTGTGCTATTTATTATCTTTATTTTTAATGGGAGAAAAAGAGGCGATTTGAACTTTTATTTTATTTGTTTTTATATATATTTTAAAACTTTTTTTTTTTTACTTTTAACTGTAGTCTCCTTGGGGAACATGAACCTGTGATCTTCTGAATGCTTGTGTTATATACAGCAATACCACAGTATTGCTGTATAGAGTAAAAATCATGGTCTCCTTTGAAGCTCGGCTACAGATGCCAAGGCTGTGTCGCTCAAGAATATTTTTTTCCGAAACTCCAGAGCATTTCAGAACAAAAACAAATCTTGTCTTCGATCGTTCTGTCGGTCTCTGATCCATGGTGCTTGTGGTTTGGGCAGCATGAGTCAGGTGACAGGCCAATGGACCTCATAGGTTATAATGTTTTTTTTACTTTCCTTTTCCAAATATTTCCCAATTTTTTATTTAATCTCAACAGAGGCACTTAATACAGCATATAATGCAGATGTGGACCTGTCCTTCTCATTGCTGCACTGTCTTCTCTCCTGTGGACCCATACATTCAGCATAGTACCAGCTGGAGCCTGTGGAATTAGATTACCAAGATTTTCCACCCAAAACAGTATCCTTATGAAATGAATAGTCCAAATATGTACCAGTGACAGAGCATGCTAATGGCTTAATAACATTTTGGGTGGAGCACATTACTCATACTGAGAATAGTATTCATCATAATAGCAAGAGATTACTCAGCTAGCAGGCTTAATGCTCTTTGAACTTCCCCCACTTTCGTGCACTATTCACAAGGGCTCCTGGAACCACATCCAATAATATTTTAGTTAAAACGTCTGACTAGTATCACCCAAGCTGGGGCCAAGGCTTTGTGCTCGTTGGACCATATCGTGATGTGACCTGTTTGTACCTCCAGAAGCTAGGGCACATCAGGCCAAGTTGATTCTTTTGCCATGCACTTTTGATAACGGCATGTTATTGTTTTTGGCTGGAAGGATCAGAACCAGATGTTTTTTTGTGCTGTCTTGATTAACTGTTTGTGTTTTTATTGCCACATACTCAATATCAGTCACTCGGCACAAGTTCTCTGGGTCTTCTCTGATCTCCGTCATTACCCAGGACTTTTAACTATGAGTTATACAATAATAGTGCAGTTGTTTGCTTTTTGCTTTCTTATACCACTAATTGTGCACATTATAGCGATGAACAGAACCAGGTTTGCTGTGTATTGTTAGGGTTCAGCCATAGAAAGCTTTTAGCAAAAAAACCGTGGTTTTATGGAAATAGTGACCCATATAAAATCTTGTTCTAAATGTAGGAAAAATATATGACTGATACACAGTGTTAAATGACATGCATGATTTGTGGTCTTATCGTCAAGAGGAGGTGGGCTCCTTTCTGCACTCAGTTTTGTCCTGAAAATTCTTCCCTTCTGGTCTGAGCTACTTCTGTTTCTCCATGAACACTATGTTTCTTAGGTTGTTGTCCACTTGTGCCTGATGGGTATTATAGATGAGCTTATTGGAGGATCCTAGGATAGAATCTTTTAGATTTCTGTAGTTCTGTACTAGAAAAATAGTAATAATGGCATAGAAATCCATAGAAATCCCCTATGTGCTGCACTGGCTACAACTAGGCAATAAATATATTCCACTATATAAAGTCCTCTATACAAATAGGAGATGTGCTTATAAGTTTGACAAGGTATGGGGACGGTGCTTAGCAATGACAGAGCCTTCTGTGTTTCTGTATGTTATTATTATTATTATTATTACTATTTATTATTATAGCGCCATTTATTCCATGGCGCTTTACATGTGAGGAGGGGTATACATAATAAAAACAAGTACAATAATCTTGAACAATACATATATAGTATATTTAGTTCTATCATATGTCTGCATAAGGTAATATTTAGTGACATTTTGGGAGGGGGTGATGGGCATGGGTAAGAGTATGAGTGTGTGTTGTGTATGAGCTTGTCTGTATTGAGTGGATGGATATGTTTCCCTAATTGTTGTTAATTCATTCTATGCAACTACATTCTATTTATCTAAAGTCAGACTTTGAATTGGCTTCAGTGGACAATGATGATACTTATTGACTCCAATGCTTGCTGCTGTTAATATTTTCATTGTGTATAATGAATGGAAAATGAAGCCTTTGGAAAAAAAAGTATGGCACGGAGAAACCGCCAGGATCAGCCTGGACATCCGCAACTCACTCATTAAAGGGGATGTTTGGGACTTTAGCATTGATGTCCTATCGATAGGATAAGTCATCAATGTCTGAACAGCGAGGATGCAACACCCGATACCCCACTGATCATCTGGTCCTGATTTCGGCAGCTGCCAGATCATAATAACGCACATCGATTCATATCTAGTGGATGTAGTTTTGTTATAAACCGATCACACCCTACATAAAGATAGCATGGTTTGTGGGTGACCCTGGATTATTGCAGTGTGTGATAAGTCGCCACAGATGCCATTTCTAGGAATGTCCTGGAGAGAAGCACACATCTCTGTCATACTTCTCCACACTAGAGGTCACCGTCTAGGACAGGATATAAACCCTACCTAATGATAGTCCTTGAATACACAGTTTCTCTGGGAAAGACAAGCCGAGAACGTAAATAAAACACATGACATAATCGTCATAGAATGCAACTACTATGTCAACTTTTTCCTAGAACCACAAGCTTCCACAACGTGTTTTCTTTTCACATGGCTGGGCCTGTGTGGTCTTGCAAATGTGATATGATTTGGGTCCATGTCCTCTTTGGTTACATCATGTAGTGGTTGTAATCTTGTAGACTAGGATTAATCCGTTCGGTGCCTACAGTGACACATCTTGTGTGTTTCATTTGAGGGAGGTGGTATTACTTGGGATTTTAAGTTGAGAGTAAAGATAAACTTTTACCATCCTTTGAAAATAACCTTTTCCACTAGGGTACACTGCAGCACAGTTTACACCCCTCTATTTGGGGAACAGTTCCAGAAACTATGGAATCTATTAAATTAGAAAATGCAACTATATTAGTAATCCATCCTCATACATCTCTATAAGTGACTCTTATAAGTGAGTCTTCCTGACTTTACTGACTCTAAGGTATAATATATGGATTTTGCAAAACGCTCATTGTGAAGGAAGCGTTCAAGGAAAACTATTTCCCATGAAATGCACAATTTATCTCATGGCAATCAAACATATATTGAGAACTATTGTGAATTTGCATTGCCCAATGCCTATTTTTCTTTGACGATAGTCAGAGAAACATTATTTCCTTATGTAGTAAATAGCATAAAGATAATGATTATCGGTATATTATATATGCTTGTGTAGCACTGGATAGGGAGGCAACATTAAGATAACAGTCAGATTATATAGTCCATCCATGTTATACGTTTCTTCATACATAGTGTTATTATTTGATATATTTATATTTTTGTACATACTGCTTGTTTTAATCCCTCTTCCCATAGTAGATGCAGAATGCCCTCTCTACTTCCCCAGTTGTCTCCATAGCTCTCTATCATCCCGGTAGTCGCAAAACACCACTCCTCTTCCTAGTAGTCACCGGTAGCTCTCCATTATCAAAGTAGCCACCTCAAACCTACCCTATGTACTTACTAAATGGGATGATCAGACCATGTCCCTGCACAGCCATTACACAGTACACAGCAGGGGCACATTTATAAGATTATCTCAGCACAGGAACATTTTATTTAAACACATCCAATTGTGTAACTTATTATTATTCCAAGATCTATTGATTAAACCCCTTCCGTTTTTGCATTTTTGTTTTTAGCTCCCCTTCCTCCCATAGCCATAACTTTTTTTTTTTCCATTAATATGGCCGTGTGAGGGCTTGTTTTTTTGCAGGACGAGTTGTACTTTTGACTGACACCATTGGTTTTACCATATAGTGTATCGGAAAATGGGGACAAAATTCCAAGTGCAGTGAAATTGCAAAAAAAGTGCAATCCCACAACTGGTTGTTTTTTTACCATGTTCACTAAATGCTGAAAATGACCGGCCATTATAATTCTCCAGGCCATTACGAGTCTGCAGATACCAAACATGTCTAGGTTCTGTTTTATTTACGGTAAGTGGTGAAAAAAAATCCAACATTTGTAAAAATATTTTCAGAGACCCGTAGCGTCTCCATTTTTGGGGATCTGGGGCTATGTGAGGGCTTACTTTTTGCACACAAAGCTGTTTTTATTGATACCATTTTGGGGTAGATATGATGTTTTGTTTATTGCATTTTATTGCAATGTTGCGGCGATCCAAAAAAGTAATTCTGGTGTTTTGATTTTTTTTTTCATTACGCCTTTTACCAATCGGATTAATTTTGTTTATATATTGATAGATCGGGTGATTCTGAACATGTTGATTGTTTTATTTTGAATGGTGCAAAAGCGGGGGGATTTGCAATGTTATATTTTTTGGAGATTGGCTATGACAACCACAGGGGTCTCCTGCAGATCCCAGGTTGTTATGCCAACCCATCGTCGCACTGCGATCATTCGACAGGGGCGCCGTTGTCCAGCACTAGAGACGCACATCCGGTTTGTGCAAGTTAAATGCCACTGTCAGAGATTGATAGCGGCATTTAACATGTTAATAGCCGCAGGTGGATTGTGATTCCACCCATGGCTGTGAGGCTACTTTCACACTAGCGTTAACTGCAATACGTCGCAAATGCGTCGTTTTGCCGAAAATACGCATCCAGCAAAAGTTCTTGCTGGATACGTTTTTTCGTCATAGACTAACATTAGCGACGCATTTGCGACGCATTGCCAAACGTCGCGTCCGTTTTGCGACGCTTGGGCGTGTGGTAGCGGACCGTCGGGAGAAAAAAACGTTACATGTAACGTTTTTTGCTCCCGACGGTCCGCTTTTTCCGACCGCGCATGCGCGGCCGGAACTCCGCCCCCACCTCCCTGCACTTCCCCGCACCTCACAATGGGGCAGCGGATGCGTGGGAAAAATGCATCCGCTGCCCCCGTTGTGCGGCGGAGACCACGCTAGCGTCGGGAACCTCGGCCCGACGCACAGCGACGGGTTGTTCCCGACGCTAGTGTGAAAGTAGCCTTAGGGGCCCATGACAGCTGATCAGATCATCTGTTATGGGCCTGAAACATGCCAGAGCCCCCATCAAATGTCTTGACACGACCTATGACGTACCTGTACGCCATGGGCCATGAAGGGGTTAAAATGAACTTTTGATCATGGTAAGGTCGCTTTAAGTAAGTTCCGTATAAGTCCAGTAGTTAAGGGTACTTTCACACTGGCGTTTTTTGCAATATGTCGCAATGCGTCGTTTTGGCGAAAAAACGCATCCTGCAAAAGTGCTTGCAGGATGCGTTTTTTCACCATTGACTAACATTAGCGACGCATTTGCGACGCATTGCCACACGTCGCAACCGTCATGCGACGGTTGCGCCGTCTTGTGGCGGACCGTCGGCTGCAAAAAACGTTCCATGTAACGTTTTTTGCCGCCGACGGACCGCCATTTCCGACCGCGCATGCGCGGCCGGAACTCCGCCCGCACCTCACAATGGGGCAGCGGATGCGTGGAAAAACAGCATCCGCTGCACCCGTTGTGCGGCGCAAACAACGCTAGCGTCGGTACGTCGGCCCGACGCTCTGCGACGGGCCGAGTACGACGCTAGTGTGAAAGAAGCCTAAGCAGCCCCCTCACTTCACAAATGGCCTTCAACATTTCCTCAGTAGTAATTTCCATTTCAACACTTTCCAAGTATTTACAACCGAGCCCCTCCACTTTCATGCTAGGCCCAGTACGTTCCTCCCCAAGTTAACCCCCAGGAGCAGCAGGACTTGCACAGAGGCTCCGGGCTCATTCACACAAAAAGAAAAGTTTCTCCTATTTATCTGAGATGGCAGCCGAATGTTGTCAGATTTTTTTTTATTGGTCCCATAGACTTGAATTGCTGATTTTGTTTCAACACTCAGATCAATATCGGACACGTCTCTGCAATTTTGCACAGACCGCTTGGTGTAAGGAAAACAATCTGATGTGGGAACGGCCCCATAGGTTGTGATAGATGAATGAACCCATCAATTCCCCAGCAGTCACAGAAGGTAGAACAAAAGAAAATTACAGAAATAACTAGAATATTTAGGGAACTTTTATGACATGGATCAAAATCATATGCTAAATTTGCACTGGTCAGGTTAAAGTGCTGGGTCTCCCCAAACCTTAACAATAAGTGATTTTAGACAATTTTATTTAAAATGATGATTGGGCTTTATGATGAAATCACCATAAAATACAGTAATTACTTATTCATTGTCCCCATTATAATACAAATAAAATGTCCTTTATAAAATTAAGGATTGTTCACACGTGGCTTTTTGGCTGCATTCTTTCCACACGTTTTTCAAGGATCAAAACGCTGCACTTTACAGTACCACCAAATGAATGAGATTTCTGAAATCTCATGCACATGCTATTTTTTCCTTGAAGAATTGAGCCTAATTTCTAATGTGCAACTTGTCAATTCTTTCAGTTTTCAAATGAATGGAAAAAAAATGCACTTGAGAGCACATAAAAAAACAAATGTATTTTAAGCAAAGTTTTTCCTGCCAATACTCTGGTTTTTGGTGCAGAAATATCAGCTGCAAATAAATACTCCGTGTCCACATACCTTAAGGCTATGTTCACACATGACTTCTTTGCTGCATTTTTTTTCAGCATCCGAAACCTACACTCTTGGTAGTAAAAAACAATGCATATCAATGTATGTATTAATAAAGTTAGTTTTATACAAAAACACAAAACAAATGTCATGTTGCATTTTTACAGCACATTTGTACTTTTTCATTGCTTTCTATTAGTGAACAAATGCTGCAAAAACCCTGAACATGATGCAGATTTTCAAAAATGTTGCAGTTCTCAAATTCAGTCAGAAAGATAAAGCTGTGTGTGCAGATTTCATGAGATTTCATAGCTTTTGCTAGTACTGTAAAACGCATCTTCCCTTGTATAGAAAATACTGCAGCAGAAAATGCTGCCAAAACGTCTCTTGTGAACATAGCCTAATGGTGCAAAGTGTCACCTCACTTTCATAGTTAGAATACATATCCGTATGTATTCATTGATAAAGCAAAGATCTTTGTTTGTCATTCTGGTTTCTGCCTTCTATTTTCTTATAGAATGTGTCACTATACTGTTTCCAGTTGTGACTTTGTTTTACTTATTGTTATTATTATTATTATTATTGTACATTTTTATAGCACCATTTATTCCATGGTGCTTTCCATGTGAACTTATTAAAGTAATGTAAAAAAAAAATTATTTTTTTTTAAAACACATTTTCCAACCTAAAGAAATGCATGTATTGGTGAGTTGGAACAGTTTAAAGAAGCCCTCCCAAACCTGTGTGTTTGCATATATTGTAGGGTCAGTATATTAATATACTTACCGGTCACCGTCTACTCCAGGACCCAGTGGTGTTACAGTGCTCTCCTCAGTGACGTCACCGCTCTGCGGACTCTCCGGGTCACCATGCGCTCTGCTGGACCCATAAGTGGCTTTTACAGGGTAAGTCTATGGAGCATCAGAACATTGAAAAAGAGATTTACTGCTCATGCATAGAGTGATCCGGAGAGTCTGAAGAGCAGTGACATCAGAGAGGAGAAGCGTGCCAGCGCTGGAGACGATGGCGATCAGGGAGATTATTAACCCAATGACCATACAGTACACACACATGCAGAGGTTTAGGGGGAAAAAAGTTCATGTGTTTCTTTAGGTATAGTATTAGTGTACATACTGAAGGTTGAGGCGTGATCTTAAAGGTTGTTATAAATGTGGGCACTGTACAGCCTGTTAACATATAGACACAGGGAACAACTTTGTGAGTAATGTCACAGGCAAAACATACACCATCAAACAATTTATTAACTGCTGTACTAAAGGTGTCATATACAAAGCCTCCATCTCCTGTGGAATTGAATATTAAAGTAAAACCATATAGTAAAACCATTAGAGAATTTAAAAGGAAAGTTGAGGAGCATATTGGAAACGTCAAGCATAAGAGAGACACCTCTATTTCTCAACATATCAACAATCTGCATAATGGCCATGTTACAAATTTGAGGTTCCTGGTAATAGAGGAGGTGTCTAAGCCTATGCGCGGGGGGGGGGGGGGGTAACTGGGATCGGCTGTTACTGCACAGGGAGGCCAAGTGGATTTTTTAAATTTAAATACGGTGTCACCTCATGGTCTTAATGACCACATTAATTATGGATGTTTCATATGATCCCTTTTCCTGTTCTAGTCCTCTATAATTAGTTGGTTTTCAGTGCTACACAAACATTCAATCTTTTTACTCCTAAATCCTTATTTGTTGTCATCCTTCTTTAGGATTTGCACATCTATAAATTATCTACAACGTTTCCCATATCTAAAAGCATATGGTATTGGGCGTCCTACTTTCTCATACGGCAGCATTAATGATTATGAGATTTTGAGATCAAATCAATTTTCCTAGAAGTATGTCAACATTAGGTTGGCCAGTAGCCAGCGCCGAGTTCCCAATATACCTCAGCATATGCACCTCTTACGCACCTCGTACGCACAGTAACCTAGTAACAACTACTTCCGGTTTCCGTTCCAAATACCAGAAGTTCGTCATTTTCTAGTCACGCGCGTGCGCCGCGGCTCTCTTCGAGTCACCGCTCTGTGATTATAGCGGTCAGCATATGACAACTCTAGTCAGCTGGTTATTGGGTGTGCCAAGTACCCAGAAATATTCTCGGCTTGTGTTCCACACATCGGAAATGCCATCTTTAGAGCACCTACAGACGAGGTGCAGCACTGGCCGGCTAACAATAGGGTGTGCTAGGTATCCGGAAATATGCTTGGCGTGCATTCCACGCTTTGGGAACGCCATCTACTAGCCGACAGCTGCTTTATTCATCATGGGATTGCCCTATAGGAAGTGGTGAGTTTTTTTTTTTACAGCACACTCTTTCCTACTTCAGGTTGGCCCTACAATCCTTCCACTCTGCAGTATAGCATAGAGAGTAGCAGGACTCTATGTCCCTCTATCTAGCACTTAGGCACTTTATTTCTTAATACAAGCAAGTCCCCTGATGATTCAGCTTGGGACAATCCATAAGGGAGAGTGCAGGGCATGCTTAATACAGGGGTAGATGTGGACTGCCCTTGTAAGGGCCGGAGTCTTGGGGATAGACTACTGCTAGCCCCTTAGGGATTGAAAGGGTATTGTCGTCCCCACGCATTGTTCCATGGATCATCCCTAAACCCAGGAATATCCATTTCTCCCGTACCGGATCTTTGGAATTGGCGAGATCGTTCCTCTTTATGATTTATTCTCACAGATTGCATATTTTGCATCATGTCATTGTTTGTGACATTTATGTGCTAACTGTTATTTATTTATGCAGCCAAGGGTATGAACTACTACTGTCACCTGCATGAGTAATTAGCATGTGTACTAACTTTCTAGATACCATACCCCGGTCTATATTGATTTCGCTATAGCTACTGCAAGAGAAATCTTTTTATCCTAAGGGGGTTTCCGTTCCTGTATTGTCTTGGTCTTACATGATTGAAACTTTACCCCTTGTGTTTTATTTCACTTAAGGTGACACTTTTTTGTTTTTGATATCTTTTAATTTCACATTAAAAGTTGTGTTTTAATTTCCACCTATGCTGTATTACACATACTGAAGGTGTGCAAATATACTACACAACTGTGAACTCTTTCATGTCTTTTCACAGTGACAAAACTCAACACCTGCGGAATTTTCTTCAAATGTTCTCTGACTAGTAAACAAACAATTGTTTGATGTGTAACATGATACCAGACCAAAGTGATGGCATTGCAAATACATTTGTGGGAAGTGGAGAGTAAAAATAGTTCCGGAATTGTGAAGCCCTGACATAATGTTGTCCTAAGCTTCCTCGCGTACCGTTATAGTTCATATCCAAGACTGAGGAATCTCTATCAGTGATCACGTTACTAATATTTCACATCAGGCTCTGTTACGTCGGCTTTTCTCCCAATATCTTCTCTAGCACCAGACATTTACCTCAGTGCTACTCTTTGTAAATCAACAACATAAAAAAACAATTCATCAGTGGCTAAATTTATTCTACATGGATAAAAATATGTTCTTGTAAGGTATATAGACTTTTCAATCCCATCCAAGTCCATCGAAGAACAAAAGAACATAAATAGCTTGTCAAATAGTTTGGATTAAAAATAGACAACAGTTTTGTCTACAGTTCTTATGTGTCTCCATTTTTAAAGACTAAAAACATCCATGTAGTCTGATTTTGCTGTCATTCTGATTTAGTGTGGTCTGTAACCATGGAGACATGTGTAAATAGAAGCTTCAGAATGTTTTGATCCAGACAACTTTCAATATGGTTTGTGTATTTTATGTTAGATGCATTGTAGCAAGCTGATGTGCATGTGTTCATGTACATGCTATGTAGTTGGGCCACTTAATAAAATCCAAAACTCATCAACACTGCTCTTTTTAATTTTCCCACTCATATTATCCAGTAATGGATGGATATTTCACAAAATGCAGCCTTTTAGAGCATTACTGATACTATACTTTGCTTAACAATGAAGAACTCCAAGCTCCAAGTAATTCCAGTGGCTGTACATTGTAATACTGCCCTACAGAGCTTTGACATAGCTCATAGTTCCATCTTGCAATTCACCTCAACCTCGGAGTATATAAATTAGCTTTACAGCTTGCTTTGTGTCTTCTTTTAGGCTCTTTTTCTCAGACTGTCCTCTAAGTGATTTCATTGACCCGCTCTGCTCGTCATCCACTTCTCCACCCCCGCTTTCATAGTTTTCTTCCTCTCGCCTCTTCCTTTCTCTGATTTTACACCCCATGGGATCCCCCAAATCCACATCCCCCTCCTGTTCTCATAAGGGCTTGGTAAGGGCTTGGTTTGTTTGTGGTCCTGGTTCCTGGTTTCTATTTTCTTATATAAAATGTGTCAATGTCATTATGTTGTATCCAGCTGTGACTCCTTTATTAAATAAAATAATGTGAAAATAAATGAACATCTTTCCAAACGCATTTTATAACCTAAGGAAATGCATAAATCTGGGAGGTGAATTGTGACAGTTTAAAGATGTTAATAGTCTTATACACTGAATGTGTGCAGATATACATACAATGCTGAAACATTCTTTGGGAGTTCTGAAATTTTTCAACAAGCCATGCTTGGCAACAAGACCAACCTGTTTTAAGGAGGATTAAGCAGAAGTTGTCTGGGTCAAGTACCAGCTTGTATACAATGTGTCCATTGTAAAGCAGAAAGGTGCAATGCAGGAGTTGTCTTCTGAATGCTTTACAGGATGAGGCTGATTTAAAAGTAGTTCCTGTCAAATGATCAATTGTTTCCCAGTGTAATTACTTCAAGTCAAACAATTATTCTTGTTGTATGTTGAACTGAAATACATTATGTCCTCTTCTGCTACAGGTGTATTTCCAATTCCTCCTTAGGAAACACACAAAGGTGTTTTTTCATATGCAGGGAGGATAACAATTATTTAACAATGTCTTAATGGTGTTGTGCACTATGCCACACATAATACATCTAAGCTGTACATTATTCAAGGTGATAAACATACATATACAATGGCATGTAAAACGTTGGGCACCCATGGTGAAAATTAATGTTATCGTGATCAGTTAAGCAAGTTGAAGATGAAATGATCTCTAAAAGGCCTAAAGTTAAAGATGACACATTTTCTTTGTATTTTAGGGCAAAATATAATATATATATATATATATATATATATATATATATATATATATATATATATATATATATATATATATATATATATATATATATATATATATATATATATACACTCACCGGCCACTTTATTAGGTACACCTGTCCAACTTCTTGTTAACACTTAATTTCTAATCAGCCAATCACATGGCGGCAACTCAGTGCATTTAGGCATGTAGACATGGTCAAGACAATCTCCTGCAGTTCAAACCGAGCATCAGTATGGGGAAGAAAGGTGATTTGAGTGCCTTTGAACGTGGCATGGTTGTTGGTGCCAGAAGGGCTGGTCTGAGTATTTCAGAAACTGCTGATCTACTGGGATTTTCACGCACAACCATCTCTAGGGTTTACAGAGAATGGTCCGAAAAAGAAAAAAAATCCAGTGAGCGGCAGTTCTGTGGGCGGAAATGCCTTGTTGATGCCAGAGGTCAGAGGAGAATGGGCAGACTGGTTCGAGCTGATAGAAAGGCAACAGTGACTCAAATCGCCACCCGTTACAACCAAGGTAGGCCTAAGAGCATCTCTGAACGCACAGTGCGTCGAACTTTGAGGCAGATGGGCTACAGCAGCAGAAGACCACACCGGGTACCACTCCTTTCAGCTAAGAACAGGAAACTGAGGCTACAATTTGTACAAGCTCATCGAAATTGGACAGTAGAAGATTGGAAAAACGTTGCTTGGTCTGATGAGTCTCGATTTCTGCTGCGACATTCGGATGGTAGGGTCAGAAGTTGGCGTAAACAACATGAAAGCATGGATCCATCCTGCCTTGTATGGAGCATCTTTGGGATGTGCAGCCGACAAATCTGCGGCAACTGTGTGATGCCATCATGTCAATATGGACCAAAATCTCTGAGGAATGCTTCCAGCACCTTGTTGAATCTATGCCACGAAGAATTGAGGCAGTTCTGAAGGCAAAAGGGGGTCCAACCCGTTACTAGCATGGTGTACCTAATAAAGTGGCCGGTGAGTGTATATATACACAGTATATATATATACGCAAAAGTTTAGGCACCCTGCATGGTTAATACCTATTAGCATCCCCTTTTGAAAGTATCACAGCTTGTAAATGTTTTATGTAGCCAGCCAAGAGTCTTGTTTGAGGGATTTTCATGTATTCTTCCAGTACTGTGAGATTCCTGGGTCGTCTTGCATGTACTGGTAATTTCTTAGATGTAGCCATAGATTTTCAATGGTGTTCACATCAGGGGACTGTGAGAGCCATTGTAAAACCTTCAGTTTGCGCCTTTTGAGGTAGTCTATTGTGGATTTTGACATGTGTTTACGATCATTATCCATTGGTAGAAACCATCCTCATTTCTACTTCAGCTTTTTTACACATGGTGTTATGTTTGCATCAGGAAATTATTGAAGTTTCATTGAATCCATTCTTCTCTCTACCCGTGAAATGTTCCCCGTGCCATTTGCTACAACACAACTCCAAAGCATGATTGATCCACCTCTATTCTTAATTGTTTGGCGAGATGCTCTTTTTATGAAATTCTGTACCTTTCTTTCTCCAACATACCTTTTGATCATTGTGGCCAAAGAGTTCTATTTTAACCTCATCGATCCACAGGAATTTGTTTCCAAAATGCATGAGGCTTGTTTAGATGTTCTTTTGCATACTTCTGATGCTGAATTTTATGGTGAGGATGCGGGAGAGGTTTTCTTCTGATGACTCTTCCATGAAATCCATATTTGTGCAGGTGTCTCTGAACAGTAGAACACTGTACCACAACTCCAGAGTCTGATAAATCTTAGTGAAGGTCTTTTGCAGTCAAAATGTATAAATATGTATCCCAAAGAAGATGCATGTATTGATCAGATTAGATGTATCTTGTGTGGTATACATCTAATACACACATACTTTATATTATATACATTGCGAATTGTTTTTAGAATATAATAACAACTGAAATGATAATTTTATATATTTTTTATAATGCAATCACTCCTTCCATTCTTGCGTCCAGCTTAACTTCTAGACTGACACTTGAAATAGTTTTTACTTTTTTACCTAAATTATGTTGATTATACAGCCCATACATAAAGCTCATTTGTACTGGTCCTGTCCTTTGCTCTTACTGTGCTGAAAAGTAATAGGACATTTAGTTCCCAAGTATTAAATGTTATTCTTCTGTAAAGGTGAAATGATAAGAGTAGAGGAAAATAACTCCTATTTATTTATTTTGGAGTAACTAGCAATCTTACCTTGTAATGCTTTGGTCCTGGGTTCAAATCCCACCAAGGACAAAATACACAGTCAGTTTGTATGTTCTCCCTATGTTTGCGTGGGTTTCCTCCCATACTCCAAAGACACACTGATGGGGAATTTCAGATAGTGAACTAAAATGGGGACAGTTACGATGTTGTCGGTAAAGCGGTGTGGAATTAATGGCGCTATATAAATGAGTGACATGTTTAGAAAAAAAATGATCTAGCACCATCCATTTCCACAGCGCTCTACAAGACCTCATCATCACTGTCCCCATTGGGGCTCACAATCTCTATTCTCTATCATTCCACACAAACACGAGAAGAACATGCAAACTCCTCTACAACTTACTTGGTACATCATCATTTATGAAAGCATGCCATTTCCCATAAGACAGTAAATTAAGATGCACTTTGGTTATTTGTAGATAAATGTCCGCATGAGCTGTAAGATGAACTTTGCAAAATGTCTCAAATTTCACTGGCACACATATTTTCTACAAGTATAGATATTAATTTGGTGTCAGATTTAAAAGTAGCAAAATTCCATGTACTGCATGAACGACACAGGACAAATGGCTGCTCCTGTCAGCGGTCACAATGGTTTTTTGTAGTAAAGTGACAGGAAATGCATTAATACTTTCCATGTTAATAATACTTATTTTTTTCTTGTGCTAATAGGTACAGCAATTATAACAGAACAAAGATGACTGAAGGACGTCGGGACAGTACAAGCAGTTTACAAAGAAAGAAGCCGCCATGGTTAAAATTAGAAATACCATCTGTAACTACTACAAGCGAGGAGCCGGTTTTTGTTCCGGTATGACATAATGCTGGTGATTTACTGCTTTTTGACTTTGTTACAGGCAGAAAATTGTGTATAGGTGAATGCACATGAATATAAATCATGTTTTCCGTTTTGGATTCCTAAATGTCACTTTATGGGAGCAAAGAATGAAGGAGAAAGCAACCAGAAGACCACAAGTGTCTATTGTTAAGCAAGAAATTGGTAGGAGGATTAACGAGTCCAGACTGCCCTGTTTTATGGATGGAATAGTAACATAAATCATCAGCAGAAGCTTTCACCTCTGCTGAAATTGGGTTACAAGAGACCAGTGGGTGATGGGTACATTGAGGGCCACTGATATCTTAGGGGCAGCTAATGTGGTTGACCTTGGCAATGGGATATTACAAAGATGTAAATTCAAGTTTCTTAGGAGCAGTAAAGTATTACTACCGAGTCACCTAAGATTTTACAACTTGTTGGAGACATTCAGTATCATTATGGCTGTCGGTGAATATGCTAGAGCGTATTTTACTAGAACTTTACATTTGCTGTTTCTCTTCTATTATGGATATTAATTATCAACTGAGTGTGACCTTTTTCTATTTGATTTTTTTTTTCACTCTGATAAACTGATCTCTATTTTGAGTTTATACCTTTAGTCGGCCATACGTATGGTTAAACAGTTAACTGGCAGCTCTCTTCCAACATTCACCACACTCTCACACGTTTAGTTTGACAGAAAAGACTTGTTTTAACAAAGATGGATAAGCAACTGCCAAAAAACTATGCTCCACATGCTAGAGGAAAAAAACATTTGTCAGTAAGACCTTTGTTTTTTGGGGGATAATGGTTGTCATACAGATTAAACTGTTGGTGGATGCCATTGAGGTACAGATGAATGTACAGATGTGTCACTGAGAGGCCACTGTATCCACTACAACGCTGCACTCTTTGTTCTCATGATGTTTAGGGATCCACGGAGTTAGGCGCACCATTAATTGCTCTTAGATTTAACAGTTCTGCTGCTAACCTTTTTATGGCGGTGATCAGCATTGAACTGGAGCACCTTGGGCCCACCAGAGAAAATCATTCTTGGGGCCCACTATGTAGCGACATAGAAATAAATGCAAGACTACTAATTGTGCGGTAAAGCACGCTAATATCAGGGTGTGATATAAGGTAGTAGACGTCACTGTGATATTGCAGTGGTTGGGGTGACCCCCTCATAGAATATAATGCTGCCCTAATATAATAGAGCCCCCTTCATAGAATATAATGGAGCCCCCCTCATAGAATATAATGTAGCCCCTCTCATAGAGTATAATGCAGCCCTCTCATAGGGTATAATTCTGCGCCCTCACAGGGTATAATGTAGCCCTCGCTATAGAATATAATGCAGCCCCCTAATATAGTATAATGCAGCCCCCATAGAGTATAATGCAGCCCCCTTATAGGGAATAATGTAACCCCCTCCATAGAATATAATTCAGCCCTCCCATAGAATATAATGTAGCTCCTCATAGGGTATAATGCAACCCACCCATTGAGTATAATGCAGCCCCCTCATAGAGTATAATGCAGCCCCCATAGAATATAATGCAGCCTAATGCAGCCCCCTCATAGGGTATAATGCAGTCCCCCAACAAATATAATGTAAACCCCTCATAGGGTATAATGCAGTTCCCTTCATATAGTATCATGCAGCCCCACGATAGAATATAAAGTAGACCTTCATAGAGTATAATTCAGCCCCAAATAGAATGTAGCTCCTTTCATAGAATATAATCCAGCCCCCACAGTATTATGGCCACCAGTACTCACTCACTGAGATATACAAAAAATCAAACAAAAAACCAAAACACAGAATACTCACCTCTCCTCGTTCCTCTGCTGATCCTGGCTCTGTTCCGGTCTCAGCAGCTGCCCTGTCGTCTGCCCAGCACACAGCAAGGTGCGCGATGAAGTGACCTCACCGCGCATCGGCTGTGTCAGAGGCAGAGGGGAATGATGGGGTTGGCGTCATCTGATGCACTCTCCTCCATTATTGCTTTCTTTTTTTTTTTTTCATAACAATATTTATTTAATGAGACAAATTTGACAAATCAAACAAGTTATGTTCACAAGTTTTTCAAGACATGCACTAATGCAACCAGTAAATCAATCCACATCATTATACAGTACATAAATGTCAAAAACCTCCCATCATTTTCTTTTTTGGCATAACGATTAAGTTTAACCTTTCAAACTTTCCAATCTTTAACCCCTTTGTGACAGAGCCAATTTGGTACTTAATGACCGAGCCAATTTTTACAATTCTGACCAGTGTCACTTTAAGAGGTTATAACTCTGGAACGCTTTATCGGATCCCGCTGATTCTGAGATTGTTTTTTCGTGACATGTTGTACTTCAAGTTAGTGGTAACATTTCTTCGATATTACTTGCAATTATTTATGAAAAAAATGGAAATATGGCGAAAATTTTTAAAATTTTGCAATTTTCAAACTTTGTATTTTTATGCCCTTAAATCAGAGAGATATGTCACAAAAAATAGTTAATAAATAACATTTCTCACATGTCTACTTTACATCAGCACAATTTTGGAAACAATTTTTTTTTTTGTTAGGGAGTTATAAGGGTTAAAAGTTGACCAGCAATTTCTCATTTTTACAACACCATGTTTTTTTTAGGGACCACATCACCTTTGAAGTGATTTTGAGGGGTCTATATGATAGAAAATAACCAAGTGTGACACCATTCTAAAAACTGCACCCCTCAAGCTGCTCAAAACCACATTCAAGAAGTTTATTAACCCTTTACGTACTTCACAGGAACTAAAACAATGTGGAAGAAAAAAATGAACATTTAACTTTTTTTTGCAAACATTTTAATTCAGAACCATTTTTTAAAATTTTCACAAGTGTAAAAACAGAAATTTAACCACAAATTTTGTTGTGCAATTTTTCCTGAGTACGCCGATACCCCATATGTGGAGGTAAACCACTGTTTGGGCGCACCGCAGAGCTTGGAAGTGAAGGAGCACCGTTTGACTGTTTCAATGCAGAATTGGCTGGAATTGAGATCGGACGCCATGTCGCGTTTGGAGAGCCCCTAATGTGCCTAAACAGTGGAAACCCCCCACAAGTGACACCATTTTGGAAACTAGACCCCCCAAGGAACTTATCTAGATGTGTGGTGAGCACTTTGAACCCCCAAGTGCTTCACAGAAGTTTATAACGTAGAGCCGTGAAAATAAAAAATCGCATTTGTTTTCACAAAAATGATTTTTTCGCCCACAAATTCTTATTTTCACAAGGGTAACAGGAGAAATTAGACCACAAAAGTTGTTGTGCAATTTCTCCTGAGTACGTCGATACCCCATATGTGGAGGTAAACCACTGTTTGGGCGCACCGCAGAGCTTGGAAGTGAAGGAGCACCGTTTGACTTTTTCAATGCAGAATTGGCTGGAATTGAGATCGGACGCCATGTCACGTTTGGAGAGCCGCTGATGTGCCTAAACAGTAGAGACCCCCCACATATGACACCATTTTGGAAACTAGACCCCTTAAGGAACTTATCTAGATGTGTGGTGAGCACTTTAAACCCCCAGGTGCTTCACAGAAGTTTATAACGTAGAGCCGTGAAAATAAAAAAATCGCATTTTTTCTACAAAAATGATCTTTTTGCCTCCAAATTTTTATTTTACCAAGGGTAACAGGAGAAAATGGACCCCAGAAATTGTTGTACAATTTGTCTTGAGTACGCCGACACCCCATATGTGGGGGTAAACCACTGTTTGGGCGCATGGCTGAGCTCGGAAGCAAAGGAGCGCCATTTGACTTTTCAATGCAAAATTGACTGGAATTGAAATCGGACGCCATGTCGCGTTTGGAGAGCCCCTGATGTGCCTAAACAGTAGAAACCCCCCAAAAGTGACCCCATTTTGGAAACTAGACCCCCCATGGAACTTATCTAGATGTGTAGTGAGAACTTTGAATGCCCAAGTGCATCACAGAAGTTTATAATGCAGAGTCGTGAAAATAAAAAATATATATTTTTTAACAATAAAGATTTTTTAGCCCCCAAGTTTTTATTTTCACAAGGGTAACAAGAGAAATTGGACCCCAAAAGTTGTTGTCCAATTTGCCCTGAGTATGCTGGTACCCCATATGTGGGGGTAAACCACTGTTTGGGCGCACGGCAGAGCTCGGAAGGGAAGGAGCGCCATTTTGGAATGCAGACTTTAATAGAATTGTCTGCGGGCGTTATGTTGCGTTTGCAGACCCCTAATGTACCTAAACAGTAGAAACCCCCAACAAGTGACCCCATTTTGGAAAATAGACCCCCCAAGGAACTTATCTAGATATGTGGTGAGAACTTTGAATGCCCAAGTGCTTCACAGAAGTTTATAATGCAGAGTAGTGAAAATAAAAAATATTTTTTTTCCCACAAAAAAGATCTTTTTAGCCTCCAAATTTTTATTTTCACAAAGGTAACAAGAGAAATTGGATGCCAATATTTGTTCTCCAATTTGTCCTGAGTATTCTGGTACCCCATATGTGGGGGTAAACCACTGTTTGGGCGCACGGCAGAGCTCGGAAGGGAAGGAGCGCCATTTTGGAATGCAGACTTTAATAGAATTGTCTGCGGGCGTTATGTTGCGTTTGCAGACCCCTAATGTACCTAAACAGTAGAAACCCCCAACAAGTGACCCCATTTTGGAAAATAGACCCCCCAAGGAACTTATCTAGATATGTGGTGAGAACTTTGAATGCCCAAGTGCTTCACAGAAGTTTATAATGCAGAGTAGTGAAAATAAAAAAAAAATTTTTTCCCACAAAAAAGATTTTTTTAGCCCCCAAATTTTTATTTTCACAAGGGTAACAAGAGAAATTGGACCCCAAAAGTTGTTGTCCAATTTGCCCTGAGTATGCTGGTACCCCATATGTGGGGGTAAACCACTGTTTGGGCGCACGGCAGAGCTCGGAAGGGAAGGAGCGCCATTTTGGAATTCAGACTTTGATAGAATTGTCTGTGGGTGTTATATTGCGTTTGCAGAGCCCCTGATGTACCTAAACAGTAGAAACCCCCACAAGTGACCAAATTTTGGAAACTAGACCCCCTAAGGAACTTATCTAGATATGTGGTGAGAACTTTGAAAGCTCAAGTGCTTCACAGAAGTTTATAATGCAGAGTAGTGAAAATAAAAAAATATTTTTTTTTCCAACAAAAAAGATTTTTAGCCCCCAAGTTTTTATTTTCACAAGGGTACCAGGAGAAATTGGACCCCAAAAGTTGTTGTCCAATTTATCCCGAGTATGCTGATGCCCCATATGTGGGGGTAAACCACTGTTTGGGCGCACGGCAGAGCTCAGAAGGGAGGGAGTACCATTTGACTTTTTTAGCGCAAAATTGGCTGTCGTGTTTGGAGACCCCCTGATGTACCTAAACAGTGGAAACCCCCAAATTATAACTCCAACCGTAACTCCAACACACCCCTAACCCTAATCTCAACCCGATCCATAATCCTAATCACAACCCTAACGATAATCACAACCCTAACCCCAAAACAGCCCTAATCTCAACCCTAACCATAACCCTAATCAAAACCCTAAATCCAACACACCCCTAACCCTAATCCCAACCCTAACCCTAATCCCAACCCTAATCCCAAACGTAACACTAATCCCAACCCTAATCCAAACCCTAACCCTAATCCCAACTCTAACCCTAACTTCAGCCCCAACCCTAACTTTAGCCCCAACCCTAACCATAACTTTAGCCCCCGTCGTCACAAAAAAAGTTCAATGTAACCTTTTTTTTGTACGTCGCGTCCGCCATTTCCGCGCATGCGTGGCCGTAACTCTGCCCCCTCCTCCCCAGGACATAGACTGGGCAGCGGATGCGTTGAAAAACTGCATCCGCTGCCCACGTTGTGCACAATTTTCACAACGTGCGTCGGTACGTCGGGCTGACGCATTGCGACCGCCCCGTACCGACGCAAGTGTGAAAGAAGCCTAAGGCTACTTTCACACTAGCGTCGTACTCGGCCCATCGCAGTGTGTCGGGCCGACGTACCGACGCTAGCGTTGTAAGCGCCGCACAACGGGTGCAGCGGATGCTGTTTTTTCAACGCATCTGCTGCCCCATTGTGAGGTGCGGGGAGGCGGGGGCGGAGTTCCGGCCACGCATGCGCGGTCGGAAATGGCGGACACGTCGCACAAAAAAGTTACATGTAGTTTTTTTTGTGTCGACGGTCCGCCAAAGCACGACGCATCCGTCGCACGACGGATGCGACATGTGGCAATCCGTCGCAATGCGTCGCTAATGCAAGCCAATGGAGAAAAAACCGCATCCTGCAAGCACTTTTGCAGGATGCGTTTTTTCTCCAACGACGCATTGCGACGGAAGCCAAAAAACGCTAGTGTGAAAGTAGCCTAACCCTAACCCTAGCCCTAACCCTAAATTTAGCCCCAACCCTAACTCTAACCCTAACCCTAACTCTAACCCTAACTCTAACCCTAATTTTAGCCCCAACTCGTCTTCTCCTGCCGGCCGGCAGATGGCAGCAGATGGCGGGCGCACTGCGCATGCGCCCGCCATGATGAAAAAGCCGGCTGGCAGGAGAAGACAGAAAAGGACCCAGGGACACCGGGTGAGTATGTTAGGGTCCCCGAATCCCCCTATTTCTCTGTCCTCTGATGTGCGATCACATCAGAGGACAGAGAAATAACTGATCGCTTTTTTTTTTTTTTTTGCGGTCGCCGGTAAACTGTTAATTACCGGCGATCGCAAAGCAGGGGTCGGTGCAAACCGACCCCGATCATGTTCTTTGGGGTCTCGGCTACCCCCGGCAGCCGAGACCCCAAAGATCTTCCGGGTGCCGGGCGGCGGGCGTACTGCGCGTGTTCCCGCCATTTTTTCCCGGAAAAAAGATGGCGGCGCCCATCGGGAGCCACGAGGAGCACCGGGGGAGGTAGGTAAGTATCGGGGGGCTATTGGGGGCCATCGGGGACCACATTTCTCTGTCCTCCGATGTGCGATCACATCGGAGGACAGAGAAATTAAACGGCAAATCGCGTTTTGTTTTTTTTTGTTGCGACCACCGGTAAACGGTTAATTACCGGCGATCGCAACTCGGGGGTTGGTAAAAACCCCCCGAATCATGTTCTCTGGGGTCTCGGCTACCCTCGGCAACCGAGACCCCAGAGAAAATCCGACTCTGGGGGGCGCTATTCACTTTTTCCACAGCGCCGTTAATTAACGGCGCTGTGGTTTAAGTACCCTTAGCGGCCGCCGTTAAAAGGCGTATCGGCGGTCGTTAAGGGGTTAACTCATCATAACCATAGGAGGTGAGAGAAAACAAAAAGCAAAGTAAGCAAAAAAAATAAAATTATATATTTACGCATGCTAATTCACCATATGGGTCTGTGCAAGGGTAAATATATGCTTGTGCCTGAGCATTATATTTTTAGTATACCAATTAGTACCTTTGATTTTTTCCATGTTCTACCATGAGTTGTGTTGAAATGTCTTCATCAGATGTGATGTGAAATTTCCAGTTGTGTATAATTATACTCAATGAAAGCTCTCCATTTGTTAAAGAATATATTTGCTGACTTTTCTTTGTGCCTTTCTGTCTCAAGTTCATGATATATTAATAACGTCTTTAGAGTACTGATTATATCGGTTAGAAGCAGTGTGTCTTTCTTCAGCCAGTTTGTAAGTATGCATTTTTGACCACCAATAGAGCTACATGTATTATCTGGATTGATGGTGTTCTGTCACTGCCTTCTCGCTGTTCTGTTACAATGTAATGGAATAGACATGCTTGGAAGGATTTGGGGATTTTAATTTTCCATGCGTTGTCTATATATAAAAGGGACTCTTCCCAAACCACTTGGATAGATGGACATTCCCAAATACCGTGGAATAGATTTGCTTTAAGTAAATTGCATTTAGGGCATTTCCTTAAACAGTGTGCTGGGGCATCTTTGTATGAGAAATGAAGGCATAGCATTATGCATCAATTTATACTGCTTTTATCTCCATTGTTCACTGATCATTGCTTTCTTGACGTTATCCCATCCTGCCAGAATTTGACCCTCTATCTCAGTCATTCAATGTTTTATTCCAATGGATAAATAACTCGGGCGTCGTCGAAGAAAAAGTTTGTGTTAAAATTTTTTTGTGCAATAGGGATAAAGATTCTACCCCTAAACCATTTCCTATCGAGGAGTCCAAATTCCCTTTCCTTTCCGCTCTCCCAAAATCCTTTACCACTGAGCTATAGTAAGTAACCTATCGTTTGGCAATATTGCAGATAATCGGAACGGCAGATTATATAGTTTTCTTAGAGCTTTCCCCATGGGCATGGGGAGCAGTGAATATTCACTTCTCTTTAGCAGCGGGTACAGCCTTTAGCCGCAGCAGACTGCTCCTGCCTCCTGTCATCTGCTGCTCCACAGCTGCTGTTACACTGGCGCTGGGCGGCCCCCCTAACTCACGGCCCCATAGCAACTGTGAGGTATGCTGCTATTAGCGACATGCCAATGGCTGGGGGCCTCTGGGGCTGCAGGGTCCTAGGCAGCTGCAGGCCCTGTATACCAGCAGATGTCAGTTCCCACCGGAGAATCCTCCGGTTTTCCGGTTGGCCAGTCCGACCCTGGCGGCAATTAATATATATTAGTGTTCAAAGGGAGGGTCTGCGAAGTGATTGCCCATAGTACCTTGTATGAGCCGAGAGTTCAGGGTCCATTGGAGGACCCTGTGGTTATCTGACTCCTTGTTGTTATAGCTTAGTATTATATGTCTCAACAGTTACCTGTGTACTTTTAGCACATAGGCTAATGTACTGGTATATAGACTGGTACAAAATTGAAAAACAGAATTATAAATCTCTCTATGAGATATAAAGCAAAGTTAAATAAAGCACACATTTTTAGTCGATGCATTTTATAGACTATAAGTCCCATAATATTACACAACATGAACTTATAAGGTATTGTAATGTCTATAACAGCCTTTAAAAAAAAAGACACCATTTATGAAGATTTATAGCTTTCCAGCATTATCAAAAGTCATGCAGCTAGATAGAACAATAAATAAAAAACTTGAGACCACCTGACTGTAAATAAGAAAAATTGCAAACAGTTGTTCCTGTTCTCAAGTCCATTGGTACATTTAACAAGGAGTTAAACTGATAGTATATCTTTATATTTTTATAAGCAATTTCTATATTCTCTTACATTACATTTCTATTTCAGCCTCTATCTGACTGCTAAAGATATAAAATAGAGAAGACCGTAGCATCAGATATAGAAAATATGTGAATATAAATGCCAGCCTCCAGAACCTGAGCCAGTGGTCCTATATTAAAAGTCAAAATACAGCGGGCGAAACAAGTATTCACCATTTTTCTAAGTAAATATACTTCTAAAGCTGCCATTGCCAGGTGTCAGTAACAGGCCATCCAATCCACTCAGGCAAAGAAATCAAACTCCTCCTTGGTCAGACCTCATCTGGAATACTGTGTACAGTTCTGGGCACCACATTTTAAAAAAAGACATCGAAAAACTGGAGCAAGTTGAGAGAAGAGGTACCAAGATGGTGAGCGGACAGCAACATATGTCCTACGAGGAATAGTTAAAGGATCTGGGAATATTTAGCTTACAAAAAAGAAGGCTAAGAGGAGACTTAATAGCTGTCTACAAATATCTGAAGGGCTGTCACAGTATAAATATAAAAATTTCCAGATTCATTTTGTGACTGCTATTAGCCACTAAATAGTAGCATATACTTCCGTAAATTAGCCATATAAAACTCCGGAGAACAAATGGAAGTTTTGTATAAAAAGTGAACAAACTTTATTTATACCAATACAAACAATTTAAAAAAAAGCACATGCCAACTAATGGAAGTGCTAACAATACAAAAACACCAGATATTAAAGGTCTACAGCACAATAATTAATGTGTCAGTATAAGAGTATAATAATAAAGATGCAGACAAAACTCTTCTATAAAGTATCCCGGAAAATAGTACCCTCGTTTGCAAGAACCATCATTTATGCCATAATCCTTCATTTATAACAACCTGAGGGGATTCCATATCCAGGTACAACCGTTTAAATAAGGCATGTAACCGTAACATATGCCCAACACGGTGGCCCTAATGATAGGAACAACAGGAGGGCATGTCTCACCTAGTGCTGGGAACACCACTGCACGCACCCCGATGCGCGTTTCGCCGCTGTCAGCCTTGCTTTCTCAAGGGGAAGTGTGGTTTCAGTTACCTGTAGGACCTTAAGTATCCATAGAAATGTGTCATGTGACGATCACATGACGTCGCTGGATCCTGTGCTGTGTAAGTATAGCGCATGCGTACGCCGCTGTCCGGGTCAACCCACCCCCGCCCGGACATATCCGACCACGAGCACGAGCGGGCACCAGCTGGTCCCAGTCGCGCCCAGGGCAGGATGTTGCCGGATGAGGGGGGACAACCCCAGAAGGCCAGCACGCGCACCACAGCAAAGGCTGTTAAAGCCTATATCTACCCCACATATTTAAAACAAGAGTCAATCAGCATATAAACATATAATGCAGGTATTCTCCCATCAGAAGGGTCATCCACAATAGGTAATAGTCCCATTCGTCATCCAACAGGATCCAATGCATAATTCCTCTTCGAATGGTGTCAGTCTTTACATACATATTTTGGGGGAGACAATAGGCTCCAAACGAGGTCAAGATGATAAATTTAAAGAAAAAGGAACCTATATAATATATGACAAAAACACAAAAAATAATTAAAACCAAACTCACATGAACAGTTAAAATACAGATAGAGAGGAACTTTTAAGTAAGGATCAGAGATAGAGTAACTTTACAAATATGGGCCAAAGTTCAGGGATTCATTTAAGCCCGCAGGTTTCATAGTTCCAAGTGTCACAATCCATTTTAATTCCCGCTGTGCTAGCAATTTTTTTACATTCCCCCCCCCCTAATTCCAACATGTACGACATCTATGCCTCTTACTTTAAATTCCTTTGGATTACAATTATGAACCATTCTGAAGTGTCTAGGAATAGTTTTGAGAGTCGACACGTCCTCCACTGATCTGGCTGCGCCAATATCCCGTATGTGTTCTCTTACCCGTACCCTTAGTTCACGTGACGTTAGTCAACTGCATGTTGCATAATAAATCACGTTCTTAGTGTTGCAAGAGATATATTCTCTGATGTCAAATTCTTTACCATCAACTGAACTGAACGTAGATGTTTGATGGGTATTGGCGCACGCCAGACAGCGACATTTGAAAAAGCGTTTTCTGGGTTGTGTAATACCAAACAAATTTGCGCTAGGTGCTATATAGTGGCTTTTAACCAACAAGTCACTAAGATTCTTAGATCTACGGGGGGTCATCAATGGTCCATCGGTCAGAAAAGGTCTCAGAGAGGGCTCAGCACTAAGTACAGGCCAATATTTAGTCAGGATACTCCGCATGCTATCCCACTCATGATTGAATACCGAAATGAACCGTATATTCTCATCTTTTTTCTCTTTGTTTTTTTTTGTGGTATAGCAGCGAATCACGAGATACCCCCCTTGCTTTATTATATCCATTTTTTATGCATCTCTGACTATAGCCACGTTGTTGGAATCGTTTCTTTAGGTCTAAGGCTTGGGTTTCAATTTTTTGATCTGTCGAACAAATCCGCCTCACCCTCAGAAACTGTCCAACCGGTGTAGAGGGATCATTATTATTATTATTATTATTTGTTATAGCGCCATTTATTCCATGGCGCTTTACATGTGAGGAGGGGTATACATAATAAAAACAAGTACAATAATCTTAAACAATACAAGTCATAACTGGTACAGGAGGAGTGAGGACCCTGCCAGCGAAGGCTCACAATCTACATTATTCTCATTTGCATGTTGAAACACGAGGAGCAATGGAATAAAACTGAAAGAGAGAAGATAAAGATTAGATATTATAAAAAACTTTTTGACAGTGAAGGTGATCCATGAGTGGAACAGGCTGCCACGAGAGGCAGTGAGTTCTCCTTCAATGGAAGTCTTCAAACAGAGGCTGAGCAGACATCTGTCTGAGATGGTTTAGTAAATCCTGCATTGAGCAGCAGGTTAGACACAGTGACCCTTGAGGTCCCTTCCAACGCTGACATTCTGTGATTCTATGGTCATAAATGTAGTTATGTGTAATAATGAGTAATGACACAGGGAAAAATGTTGAACACATTTACTAAAATTTATTTAATACTTCATACAAAGGTCTTTGTTGGCGATGACTGCTTCTAGACACGTCCTGTATGGAGAAACTAGTCACATGCATTGTTCAGGTGTGATTTTGTCCCATTCTTCCAAATCACACTCTTCAAATCCTGAAGGTTTTGTGGGCTCCTTCTATGAACTCTGAGCTTAGTTCTGTTGGATCCAGGTCAGGTGATTGGCTCGCCAATTCTGGCAGCTTTATTTTCTTTTTCTGAAACCAATTGAGCGTTTCCTTGGCTGTGTGTTTGAGATCATTGTCTTTCTGAAATTTGCACTCTTGTTTCATTTTCATAATCCTGGTAAATGGTAGCAGATTTTTTTCAATAATATATCTGTACATTTGTCCATTTATCCTTCCTTCAATTATATGAAGTTTGCCAGTGCTGTATGTTGAAAAACATCCCACACCTTGATGTTCCCACCTCCAAATTTCATTGTATGATGTTTTTGACGTGATACACGGTGCTTTTTGGCTTCCAAACATTGTGTGTATTATGCTATCCAAAGAGTTCAAGTTTGGTATCATCTGACCTGATTTTATTCTCCCAGCATTTCACAGGTTTGTATAAATGTTGTTGAGCAAACTTTAAACACGCTTTCAATTTTTTTTGTTCACCAATGGAGTGTTGCGTTTTAAGCATGCATATAGGCCATGGTGGTTGAGTTAATTACTTATTGTTTTCTTTTAAACAATTGTACCTGCTGATTCCAGGTCTTTCTGTAGCTCTCCACAGGTAGTTCTTGGCTCTTGGACTCCTCTTCTGATAATTATTTTCACTCGTCTTGCTGTGAGCACCTTGTTTTGACCAGCTTATGGTGAAATGATGTTCTTTCCGCTTCTGGATTATGGCCCCAATAGTGCTCATTGGAACATTCAGTAGTTTTGAAATTCTTTTGTAAACAATGCCATTAGTATGTTTTGCTACAATAAGGTTGTGAAGGTCTTGAGGCAGATCACTTACTTACTTTTACCGATCATGAGATGTTTCTTGTGTGGCACCTTGGTAATGAGACACCTTTTTATAGGCCATCCATTGTACCATCTGATATGATTTTTCACTAGGTGGCAGGTTTGCTTTCTAACTACTGATAGATTTCAGCTGGTGTAATGACTTGCCATGGCTTTTTGTACCTTTTTCTTCATGTGTTCAATACTTTTTCCCTGTGTCATTTCTCATTACACATAATTGAATTTATGGAGATCTGTGAGGTAATTTCTTTACCTGTGTGGATTGGATGGATTGTTACCGACATCAGGTGACAATTTCATGTCGATAGCACCTTTCTAAACATACTTACTTAGAAAATTGGTAACACTGTATATGAATGCACTATATTATTATTATTATTATTTATTATTATAGCACCATTTATTCCACGGCGCTGTACATGTGAAAAGGGGTATGCATAATAAAAAACGAGTACAATAATCTTTAGCAATAGAAGTCGCGACTGGTACAGGAGGAGAGATGGCCCTGCCCGTGAGGGTTCACAATCTACAAGGGATGGGTGAGGATTAGTGTTGAGCATTCCGATACCGCAAGTATCGGGTATCGGAATTCTGATACCGAGATCCGATACTTTTGTGGTATCGGGAATCGGTATCGGGATTAATATCAATGTGTAAAATAAAGAATTAAAATAAAAAATAGGGATATACTCACCTCTCCGGCGGCTCCTGGACTTTACCGCCATAACCGGGAGCCGTTGTACCTAAGAATGCACGCTTGAAGGGCCTTAGATGAGGTCACTGCGCTCTGATTGGTCCGTAGCGGTCGCGTGACCGCTACGCGACCAATCACAAAGCAGTGACGTCACCTAAGGTCTTTCAAGCGCTTGAAATACCTTAGAAGACGTCACTGCTTTGTGATTGGTCGCGTACCGGTCACGCGACCGCTACGCGACCAATCAGAAGCTGCGGACGTCTTCTAAGGTATTTCAAGAGCTTGAAAGACCTTAGGTGACGTCACTGCTTTGTGATTGGTCGCGTAGCGGTCACGCGACCGCTACGGACCAATCAGAGCGCAGTGACCTCATCTAAGGCCCTTCAAGCGCGCATTCTTAGGTACAACGGCTCCCGGTTACGGCGGTAAAGTCCAGGCTGCGTCGGAGGGTGAGTATATCCCTATTTTTTATTTTAATTCTTTCTTTTACACATTGATATGGATCCCAGGGCCTGAAGGAGAGTTTCCTCTCCTTCAGACCCTGGGAACCATACAGGATAACGTCCGATACTTGGTGTCCCATTGACTTGTATTGGTATCGGGTATCGGTATCGGATTAGATCCGATACTTTGCCGGTATCGGCCGATACTTTCCGATACCGATACTTTCAAGTATCGGACGGTATCGCTCAACACTAGTGAGGATGCAATAGGCGATGGCAGAGCTGGTCGTGCATCGGTTTGGTGGTAGGTCTTCAGGTTCCTTTTGAAGGTTTCCACGGTAAGTGAGAGTCTGATATGTTGGGGTTTAGAGTTCCAGAGTACTATATATTCACTAGCATGTAAAAGTTTAGGCACCCCTGGTCAAAATTGTTATTGTGAACAATTAAGCGAGTTGAAGATTAAATGATGTCTAAAAGGCCTAAAGTTATAGATGACACGTTTCCTTTTGTTTCTTAGGTAATATATATATATTTTTAATCTTTTACATTTTAAAAATCACAAAAAGTAAAATAGGCTGATGCCAAAATTCGGGTGCCCCTCGAGATTTGTGTGCTTAGATACTCAGATAACTTTGACCAAGGTTTCAGACCTTAATTAGCCTGTTACAGTTATGGCTTTTTCACTTTAATTCTTGTGAAAGACAAAGTGATGCAAATTTGCCAGATTTATAGTAACCCAGCCTCCTCTAACTTTGTGCCAAAAAAACAGCAGCCATGGGTTCTTCTAAGCAGCTGCCTAGTGTTAGGGCTAGCGGAACGCACCGAATGAATATAGAGATTTTATTATAATAGATGCATTCGCAGCCCGGGGTCCACCGTGCAGGCAAACCTGCTGCTAGCAAACGGCGGAACTATATGGCGGTATGAGCTAACTCTGTTACTTCACAGAGTAGCCGTGAACTCAAAGCACTGCGCCCTGTTAGACTTCACAGTGGCACAGGCTAACTACCCAAACGAGAGCAGTCAGTGGTCATGCACGCACACAAAACTCCTAGCCAGAGGTGCCAGCGTTCTAGGGGCTTATTTCAGCCAGGTCCCTGAATACACAAACACACAAACTCCTCGCCAGAGGTGCCAGCATTCTAGGGGCTTATTTCAGCCGGGTCCCTGAACACAATCATACATGACCACACTGGCGCAAAGTACATAACTTAGAACAATACTAGCGCATGGCCGTGCAGCAATAGTTGCAGCACGTACAGGACCTTCCTAGAAGGACCAATGAGAGGCTGCCACAGAGCGTGAGCACCTACAGGACCTTCCTGAAGGACCAATGGCCTAAGCTGCAGTATCTGATCATGTGACCCTCGATCTCCACTGAGAGATCTTACTCAGGGCATGCTCAGAACGAGAAAAGCAGGACTTAGTCCCAGAAGCGTCTGCTCGCCGCTGCCCAGCACTGACTTCAATGGCAGAAGCAGGGAAAGCAGCAGTAACTCTTTGTACAGAGTCAGACTGAGCGAGACGCTGGGACCGACGTCTCCGCTGAGCAGGCTCCACTGCGGCAGGAGAAGAATGGGAGACCGCAGCGGAGATGGACCGAGATTCCCCCTGTGCAAAGGCAGGAACTCGACCCCTAACATTACCCCCCCTCCTAGGGCCCCCCCCCTCCTTGGGCCTCGCTACGTTCGAAGGCAGCAATGAGCTGCGGAGCCCGAATGTGCTCAGCAGGCTCCCAGGACCTATCCTCAGGACCGTAACCCTTCCAGTCCACCAAATAAAATTTTTTGCCACGAACCACCTTGCACCCCAAAATAGTGTTCACTTCGTAATCGTCCGTAGACGAACCCGATGTCCCGGCAGATGACTCAGAAAACCGGGACATGTATACGGGCTTAAGGAGGGACACATGAAAGGTGTCGGTGATACCTATGCGTGGAGGAAGGGCGAGACGGTAGACCACAGGATTAACCTGTTCGAGGACCTTGAAGGGACCCAAGTAGCGAGGTGCAAACTTAGTGGACTCAACACGCAGCCTGATGTTACGAACGGAGAGCCACACTAAGTCGCCAGGAGCAAAGGTTGGGGCAGGGCACCGATGTGCATCGGCGGAGGACCTCATTCTCTCCTTGGAGGCCCGGATAGCATCCTGAGTGCGGTCCCAAATGTCTCGTGCCTCCACTGCCCAGTCTGCCACCCTGGAATCAGCAGAGGACACGGGCATGGGCACAGGAACCCGCGGATGTTGGCCGTAATTAAGGAGGAAAGAAGTCTGACTGGTGGAGTCGGCTACATCGTTGTTAAGAGCAAACTTAGCCCACGGTAACAAGGATGCCCAGTCATCCTCCCTGGCAGAAACAAAATGTCGTAAATAAGTGACCAGAGTCTGATTGGCCCTCTCAACCAACGCATTCGTCTCGGGATGATAAGCCGAAGAGAGATTTAACTCAATACTGAGTAGACGACAAAGCTCCCTCCAGAATCGAGACGCAAACTGGGGACCCCGGTCACTGACAATCATGTCCGGCATACCGTGTAAGCGAAAGATATGCTTGATGAACAAGGCTGCCAGAGCCCGTGCAGAAGGTAACTGTGGAAGAGGCACTAAATTAACCATTTTGGAAAAATGGTCGGTGATCACCCAGATAATGGTGCAGTTACGAAACTTGGGTAAGCCCACCACAAAGTCCATCCTGACCATCTCCCAGGGCCTGTCTGCCACCGGCAGAGGGTAAAGCAACCTAGCTGGCCGTTGCCGAGGGGACTTGTTCTTGGCGCAAGAGACACACGCCCGAACATAGTCTGCAACATCACGGGCCATATGCGTCCACCAGTATGTCCTCGCCAGTAACTCGGATGTCCTTTTGGAACCAAAATGTCCACCCACCCTGGACGAGTGTGCCCAAGAGAGAACCTCCGGTCACAAACTGGATGGTACAAAAGTCTTGCCCGGAGGCACAGACTCTAGCGAAACCGGGGCCACAGTTCTCAGGCTCTCAGTGGGGACAATAAGCCGAGGCTCCTCTTCCTCCTCCACAGATGACACAACGGAGCGAGAGAGAGCGTCGGCACGAATGTTCTTCTCCCCAGAAAGAAAATGGAGGGTGAAATGGAACCGGGAGAAGAACAAGGACCATCTGGCCTGGCAAGAATTTAACCGTTGGGCTGTCTGCAGGTACACCAAATTTTTATGATCTGTGAAGACTTGGAAGGGAAAACGAGCTCCCTCCAAGAGATGTCTCCACTCCGAGAAAGCCAACTTCATGGCTAGCAACTCCCTGTCCCCGATGGAATAATTCCTCTCTGCTGGTGAGAAGGTCTTAGAAAAGAAGAAGCAAGGATGCTTCCGACCTTGAGCATCCTTTTGGAAGAGGACTGCTCCAGCACCAACAGATGAGGCATCCACCTCCATGATAAATGGCTCATCAACATCGGGGCGATGTAGGATGGGAGCACTAGTGAAGTGTGACTTAATGGAGTTAAAGGCCTTGGAGACCTCCTCAGACCACAATTTGGGATTTGCTCCCTTCTTGGTGAGGGCAACCAAGGGAGCTACCAAAGTTGAGAAGTGCGGAATGAACTGGCGGTAATAATTAATGAACCCCATAAAGCGCTGCACCGCTTTAAGAGAATGGGGTTCCTGCCAGTCCATCACAGCCTGTAGTTTGGCAGGATCCATAGCCAATCCCTGGGCGGAGATGATATAGCCAAGGAAAGGTAAGGACTCCTGCTCAAACACACTTCTCCAACTTGGCATAGAGGGAGTTTGCCCGTAGGAGATCGAAAACTTTGCAAACATCTCTCCGGTGGGAGTCAATATCTGGAGAGTAGATGAGAATATCATCCATATAGACTACGACCGAGGTGGAGAGCATATCCCTGAAGATGTCGTTCACAAAGTCTTGGAAAACGGCCGGGGCATTGCAGAGCCCGAAGGGCATCACCAGATATTCATAGTGCCCATCCCTGGTGTTAAAAGCCGTCTTCCATTCGTCCCCCTCACGGATGCGAATCAGGTTGTAAGCACCCCGCAGATCTAATTTAGTAAATACCCTTGCTCCCCGAAGCCTATCGAAGAGCTCAGATATCAGGGGAAAAGGATACTTATTCTTAACGGTGATGGCGTTAAGACCTTTGTAATCTATGCATGGACGCAGTTCCCCATTCTTCTTCTGCACGAAGAAGAACCCAGCCCCAGCAGGTGACACTGACTTCCTGATGAACCCTCTTGCCAGATTCTCTTGAATGTACTGAGACATTACCTCCGTCTCCGGGAGAGATAACGGATAGACTCGACCCCGGGGAGGCTCAGCACCAGGCAAGAGGTCAATGGGACAGTCATAGGGGCGATGGGGCGGAAGGGTCTCCGCTGCCGTTTTGGAGAACACGTCTGCATAAGACCAATATTGCTTGGGGAGAGAGGATAGATCTGCGGGTACCTCTAGTAGCAACCTGAACGCACTCCCTCTGACACCTACCCCCACAAGATTCACCCCAACCCAAAATTCTGCCTGAAGACCACTCGATATGAGGAGAGTGGTACCGTAGCCATGGTATCCCCAACAGGACCTCATCTATTCCCTCAGGAATGACGAGCAGAGATATAATCTCCTGATGGGATGGCGAGTAAAAGGGATGGTTTGGTGTGTTATCTGTGAGGGCAGTGTCGACCCATTCACCACTCGTACCATTACTGGTTGAGCTAGCATAACCAGGGGTATTGCGTGACGTTGGGCAAAGGCTGAAGACATAAAATTGCCCTCCGCCCCAGAATCCACGCAGAGCTCTACCGAGTGGGAGAATGAGCCTATAATAATCGTCCCCTTAAAGGACAATTTGGAGGCAAACGTCGCCGTGTCTAGTGTACCACCACCTACTACCACTAGACGCTGACGTTTCCTCGACCACTGGGGACATCTGGTGGCAAGATGTCCTGACTGCTGGCAGACATGACAGACCTTGAGTGCACAAGCGGTCTGGGACTTAGATCCCGCTTGTGACACTTCCATGGCCTCTTGTGACTCAGGAACCAGGACCGGAGATTCCAGAGGTTTGGCGAAGGTGGGAGCCAGCCGAAACCTCTGCCTACACTGGGCTCGCTCTAACCTCCGCTCGTTAAAACGGAGGTCAATGCGAGTAGAGACAGTTATTAATTCCTCCAGTGTGGCAGGAATCTCCCTAGTGGCCAGAGCGTCCTTCACGTGATCAGCCAGCCCCCTCCAAAATATGGGGATAAGGGCTTTATCCGACCAACCCAGCTCAGAAGCTAATGTACGGAAGTGGACGGCAAAAAGGCTGACCAAGGACACACCCTGAGTTAATGCCAGCAGTTGGAGCGCCGTGTCATGGGTGACTCGAGGTCCTAAAAAGACCTGTTTCAAAGTGCTCAGGAACAACGGAGCATTCTGCACCACATGATCGCCACGCTCCCACAGCGGTGTAGCCCATTCCAACGCCCTGACCGACAAGAGGGACACAATAAATCCCACCTTAGCCCGCTCTGTGGGAAAACGTGCAGCCAGGAGCTCGAGGTAAATAGAGCACTGACTCACGAATCCCCTACAGGATTTGCTATCTCCAGAAAATTTTTCTGGTAGCGGGAGGCGAGATAATGTTGGTCTTACTCTGGGCATGCTCAGAACGAGAAAAGCAGGACTTAGTCCCAGAAGCGTCTGCTCGCCGCTGCCCAGCACTGACTTCAATGGCAGAAGCAGGGAAAGCAGCAGTAACTCTTTGTACAGAGTCAGACTGAGCGAGACGCTGGGACCAACGTCTCCGCTGAGCAGGCTCCACTGCGGCAGGAGAAGAATGAGAGACCGCAGCGGAGATGGACCGAGATTCCCCCTGTGCAAAGGCGGGAACTCGACCCCTAACACCTAGTACTCTAAAAATGAAAATGGTGGAGGCTCACAAAGCAGGAGAAGGATTTAAGAAGATAGCAAAGCATTTTCAAGTTGCCCTTTCCTCAGTTCGAAATGTAATTAAGAAATGGCAGGTAACAGTAACAGTGGAGATTAAGATAAGGTCTGGAAGACCATGCAAAATATCTGAGAGAGCTGCTCGTAAGATTGCTAGAGAGGCAAATCAGAATCCCTGCTTGAATGTAAAAGACCTTCAGAAGAATTTGGCAGACTGGAGTTGTGGTACATTGTTCTACTGTTTAGAGACACCTGCACATACAAGGCCTTCATGGAAGAGTCATCAGAAGAAAACCTCTCCGGCATCCTCACCATAAAATTCAGCACCAGAAGTATGCAAAATAATATCTATATAAGACTGATATATTTTGGTAACAACTCCTGTGGACCAATGAGGTTAAAATAGAACTATTTGGTCACAATGGTAAAAGGTATATGTGGAGAAAAAAAGAGGGCACAGAATTTCAGCAAAAGAACATCTCGCCAACCATCAAGCATGGGGGTAAATAAATCATGCTTTGGGGTTGTGTTGCAGCCAATGGCACGTGGAGCATTTCACGCTTAGAGGTAAGAGTAGATTCAACAAAATTTCAACAAATTCTTGATACAAATATAACACCATCTATAAAAAAGCTGAAATTGAAAAGCGGATGGCTTCTACAAATGGGTAATGATTCTTAACATGCGTCAAAATCCACAATAGACTACCTCAAAAGGCGAAAGCTGAAGGTTTTACAATGGCCCTCATAGTCCCCTGATGTGAACATCATTGCAAATCTGTAGCTAGACCTCAAAATATCAGTGCATGCAAGAAGACCAAGAAATCTCACAGAACTGGAAGAATTTTCCAAAGAAAAATGGATGAAAATCCCTCAAACAAGAATTTAAAGATTCTTGTCAGGCTACAAAAAGCGTTTACAAGCTGTGATACTTTTAAAAGAGGGTGCTACTAGGTACTAACCATGCAGCATGCAGGGTGCCCAAACTTTTGCATCAGCCCATTTTCCTTTTTGTAATTTTTAAAATGTAAAAAAATTAATTTTTATTTTTGCCTAGAATACAAAGGAAATGTCACCTTTATCTTTAGGCCTTTTATAGATCATTACATCTTCAGCTTGCTTATCTGTTCACAATAACAGTAATTTTGACCAGGGGTGCCCAAACTTGTGCACTTGTATACTTTTATATATAATTATATAGTGAGATTGTGCTCACAGATGATAGAAAGGCTCATTGACCAACTATGGTGCAAAATCCATATGTCTACATTAATTATCCACGTATACAGTTATGGCCAAAAGTTTTGAGACTGACAATTTGGATTTTCACAAAGTTTGCTGCTTCAATGTTTTTAGATCTTTGAGGACATGTTCACACTTTGCGGGTTTTACCGCTGATCCGCGGCGATTTTGATGCTGCGGGTCCGCAGCAGTTTCCATAGCGTTTACATTTACATGTAAACCCTATGGAAACCGCAAACCGCTGTGCACATGTTGCGGGAACAACCGCGCAGAAACGCAGCGGTTTACAACCCGCAGCATGTCACTTCTTTGTGCAGAATCGCAGCGATTCTGCACACATAGAAATGCATTGATCCGCTTACTTCCCGCATGGGGCTGTGCCCACGATGCGGGAAGTAAGCGGATAATGTGCGGTTGCTACCCGGGGTGGAGGAGAGGAAACTCTCCTCCAGGCCCTGGTAACCATATTTGTGGTAAAAAAAAAGAATTAAAATAAAAAATAATGCTATACTCCCCTCTCAGCGCTGCACGCGGCGGTCCGTTTCCAAAGATGCTGTGCGAGCAGGACCTTAGGTGACGCCGCGGTCACATGACCGTGATGACGCCGCGGTCACATGACCGTGACGTCACGACGAAGGTCCTTCTCGCACAGTATCTTTGGAAACGGACCGCCGCGTGCAGCACCGAAGAGATCGGGATGTCAGAGGGGGTGAGTATAACCATTTTTTTTAATTTTTAACATTACTATTGATGCTGCATATGCAGCATCAATAGTAAAACCAAAGCCCGCAGCGGAAACCGCAAGACAAAACGTGATAAATCTGCAGGGATAACCGCAGCGGTTTTGCCCTGCAGATTTATCAAATCCGCTGCGGGAGAACCCGCAGGGACCCGAACCTACGTGTGCACATAGCCTGAGTCAGTCAGTTTCAATGGCTACTAAATTACAATTATAAGCATTTCATACTTTTTCAACTTTTTTTAAAAAATACATCAAGCTTATGGAAACACTTTTGTTCTCCGAGCCACTTTGTTTTCACTTTTGCCTTTTCATATGGCTCTCTATCATGCTTGAAAAAGTTTTGTTAATCATCAAATTACTCCCGGATGATTGTTACAAGTTGCTCTTGGAGGATTTTTAGATCCCATTCTTTATTCATTGCAGTGTTCTTAGGCAAAATTGTGAGTGAGGCCACTGGATTGTATTAAGAGCAACCTCACACATGGTGGTCTCAGGATGCTTTACTGTTGGCATTAGAAATAACTAGGAAGCAGAAAATAAGCACACTAGGGTCTTATCTGATTAACAATTATATATTTAAAAAGGTTATGCTAACTTGGTGAAGTTGTGTACGCACAACACTGTAAAAGCATAGAAAACTAGCTGCTGCAGGTTCATCGGTCATCAGACCAGAGAAGACACGGAATGGGAAAATTGTGGATGTTCTGCGCTGCTGGTAGTTGAAATGGTAATTCTAGGCCCAAACAAATTAGTTTGTGTTTTTTTTTATTATATCAGCGTGTTTTGAAGTATACACACCTCTTCATCAGGACAAAAAACTGTTGGCGTGACACACGACTCATGACAGTTCTTATCATTTCCTCTTCATTTTTCCAGGTATCCCAAACAGGCTGAGGGACACTTCAAAGAAAATATCTTCACCTTAGGGTACTGTCACACATTGAAATTTCCATCGCTACGACGTTACGATTCGTGACGTTCTAGCGATATCGTTACGATATCGCTGTGTCTGACACGCTACTGCGATCAGACACCCTGCTGAGAATCGTACGTCATAGCAGATCGTTTGGAACTTTCTTTCGTCGCTTGATCACCCGCTGACATCGCTGGATCGTTGTGTGTGACAGCGATCCAGCGATGTCTTCGCTTGTAACCAGGGTAAACATCGGGTAACTAAGCGCAGGGCCGCGCTTAGTAACCCGATGTTTACCCTGGTTACCCGGGGACTTCGGCATCGCTCCAGCGCCGTGATTGCAACGTGTGACCGCAGTCTACGACGCTGGAGCGATGATTATACGACGCTGCGACGTCACGAATCGTGCCGTCGCAGCGATGAAAATTTCAATGTGTGACGGTACCCTTAGTCCTTTGCAGTTCAATCCCCGAAGAAAGTCAGTCTGTTCTTGATGTTTTCCTTGCAGAGCAGTGGCTTCTTTGCTGTCGTTTTTGACACCAGACTAAGAAAAGCCTTTGCCTCACTGTGTGTGCAGATGTACTCATATCTGCTGTCATTCCTGAGCAAGCTCTGCACTGATATTGAACTGATAATTTAGATAAATCCTCTTTAGATGTTCCTACCACTTGCTGGACTTTCTTGGGCATCCTAGTGCCTTATTCACTACCATTGAACCTCTGTCTTTGAAATTCTTGATGATTTGATAATTAATAGATTTAGGGGTAATATTACAAGCAGCAATGTCCTTGCCTGTGAAGCCCTTTTTGATTAAAAGCAATGATGACTGCACTTGTTTCCTTGGAGGTGACCATGGTTAACAGAAGAAAACAATGATTTCAAGTACCAGCCTCTTTTTAAATCAACTTGCCTGTTCTTATAATTCAATCAGCATGACAGAATGATGTCAACTGCCTTGTCCTTGTTAACAGTTTTTCCTGAGTTGACAAGAAGATCACTTAGACGATGTAAGGAGGTCAATTTGCTGCAGGGATGAAATTTAGTTTACATGTTTTTTTGTGTGACTTAGGCTAATTTTCATGGCAAGAAATTACTTTGCATTGTTTTCTAATATATTTGGTCCTTCTTCATAACTATCTACAGTTACTTATACAAACAATGCATCTGTCAAGGTGGTGCAAAAGGTAATAAACATAACAATAATAGAAGATAAAAAAATAACAGTATTGAAAAGACACACCTAAAACAAGCATGTGAATATAATGTGGCTAAAAATACCTAATAAATCAGAAAACCTACAAAAAATAGCATATAGACAAATAAAGGGTATAAATATCCATTTATTAATACAGAGCTGGAGACGAGTTTAAAAAAATGCTGACATAACGTCACTGTTGCAGCCAAAATGGAGGTTAGGGGGTGGTGAGTACAATCAACTTTGTTATTTTGCACTACAGGATTTGTTTGGGGTCCACTTTTTTTTTTTAAAGTGGAAAACCCCTTTAAGCTGTATGCACAGGATGGCTTCTCTTGCCAGCAGTAATAACTGAGGAGTAATGCTTAGATTATATCAGAACACCCAGGGAGCAGGCCAGTGAATAGACTACTATTTTGATGCTTGCCCACATCTAAACAATACATTCCACCAGAAGAGTTTTCAGTAAACACCTGCATTACCTTTTCACTAGTGTTTGTACAGGCATACAGATCAATCATTGCCCATTCTTGTGTGCTATATATAGTGAAAAGACGTGATATACAATCTTTGCCAAAGATACTTTTGCTTAATAGAAAGTAAATAAAACACAGGTCATGATCTCACTGAAGCCATAATGGAAATGTAGCTACAAAATAAAGTCATATATATAAAACACTGGATAAGAAATTAGTGGTCAGAGTCCTACCACTGTCAGTTTTTAATGTTATGTAGTAATCTTCATAGTGAAATTATGCTTGTATGTATGTTGCCATTATTCAGTAGTCATCAGCTACATAGTGACTGCAGAATTTTATACCAAGCCTAAACAACCCCTGTAAAGCAATGCTAACGTTGTATACTTTTTTTGCAAAAAAAAGAAAAATTTGGTTTCTGTCACCATTTTCTGACACCTGTAACTTTTTTCTTTTTTCAGCCAGTGGCATTGTATGAGGGCTTGTTTTTTTGTTGTTTTGATTGCTACCATTTGGGGAACTTATGATGTCTTGATTACTTTTATTGTATTTTTGGTGAAGGCGGCGTAACTGAAAAATGCATTTCAGGCTTTATGATTTTTTTCATTTACGTCGTTTACAGTATTTGTTGGCTAATTTTATATTATAGTTTTGATTTTTACAGGTGTAGAAAGACATTTCCCCCCCCATATTTATTAATAAATAGAAGGGAAGTAATATAAGGGATAGGATTCAAACTTTGATATTTTTTCATATTTTTAAATATTCATTTTAATTTTATTTTTTAGCCCCCATAGGGGACTTGAACCTGTTTGTACTATATGCTGTTATATTATGTGTAGTAGAAATAATTTCTTATGAAGCTTAACTCATGGCAGGACTCCATGGGAGATGCAATGATGGGAGCCTTCAGTGGGCCACATGCTGACAATGGCAACTCATCAGTATCAATGTTAGCCAATAGACCTTAACATTTAAGTGATTAGCAGCAATGTGAGCTGGCTTCACTCACTGCTGTTAGTGGCAGGTACCAGCTGTATAACACAGCCAGCATCCACCCTAGACTTTGGAGCCTGCTTCATACACTCCCTGTGTTCATGTGATCACAAAGAGGTTAATGAAGATCATGGCAGTGTAGGGACCGCAGGTAAAGAAGGATGCAGGGACAAATAGGAGCCAGAAAGCAAATAGCGTTTTTAACTTTCTTTTTAACTTCCAACCAAAAAGATGACAAACGTTTTTCCACGCAGGGAACTTATATACAAGAACACAATCTCGCAGTAAATCCTAATTACTATATGACCGCCCTGAACTATACCCGTAGAACGCGGCAGCGCCTCACTAGTGACTCCCTACTAAGATAAAGTCAACAACGGTCACTTATCAGTGCTGGTTCAGCGATGTAGTCCTGACGGTGAGGCTCCGACAACGCCGTAGTCCTGATGGCGGAGGAAGGAGGTGTCTTCTGGCGACGGGCCCAGGCGTAGAGTCGAGTCCAGAATGTCTTTTGCGGTGCTGCGTTACCTCCCGCAGGCGGACGTTGATCCGAGGTAACAGCCTCCCAGTCCAGAGAAGAGTCTTTTTGAGGAGGATTAGGAGAATAATCAGTATCAGTCACAGCTGAGACGAAACCATGCGAGTCCGTAGCACTCTCTGGCAAGGTGCTCTCAGGGAGCGCGGTAATACTGTCCCTGAGCTGGTCAGCACTACCCCTCTGCCTGGGGGGTCGCTGACGACGAATGCGCCTCTTTTTGGGGGCTCTGGTAGTTGCCCGCAGTGTCTGTTGCACGTTTTCCCCCTGCTTCCAGCAAGTCTCACTGCGGCCTGCACACTCACAACAACTGCGCTGCAGTTTCCTCTCCTCAGAGATTTCCCGCGCTTCTCTGCCCCTGCTTTCGCGCGTTTTGCTTTTTATCCTCTCCTCTCCCTGCGTCACTCTTCCTCCTGTCACATGAGCCTGGCTTCCCATGCACCCCTCAAATCCGTCCCCCGGAACCCCGACTCCCGGCAACAATGGTTCCACCCGTCTGCACAGCTCACCAGGTCCCTGTCCCCTACATTCCCCCACCCTGTATGCTCGCCAGTCCCTGGGCGAGGCCTTCGCACTGACAGGTCGCCCACCTGATGGATTGTTCCACACTTGGGTCTGTCTGGTGTGTAAGTCAGGACTGTAGCGAGTTGGGGGTCTACCGGCAGTAGAACGTTCAGAACGTCGTGGCTCGGGTCCTTGTATAGGGGGTGTTGGGGAAATGTCGTCAGCGGAAGAGTGACTGGTCAGGGGTAGTGTAGTAGTCGAGATAGGGGGAGTATTTTGACGCCGTTCTTCTTCTTCATCATCTTCATCCCACCAATGGTTGTTGGGGGATTCAGTCGTAGGTGGCTCTTCCCTGATTGCGGATTCCGGGGTGTCCGAGTCAACAGAGCGACACAACCGGAGCATATTGCGATGAAGAATGCGAGTACCTGTACTTCCGAGGGCCTCAGACTGCACTTCATATACAGGTCCATGCGGGTCTATACGGCGAAGCACCCGATAGGGTGTTTTTTCCCAACGATGGTCTAACTTGTTTTGCGGTCTTTGCTCTCGAACGAGTACTCGATCACCTGGCCGGAACTCTGGGGGTTTTGCTGTAGGGGTGCTCCGATGCTCCACTTCCCGAATTCGAGTGTGTACCAGTCGGTGTAAGGTCTGCAGCCGATGCCGATGATCACGCACCCACGAAGCCATCCCTGTTCGGGGGCCTTCTTCCTCCGAAGACAGTTCCAGATCTGTCATGCCTTTTCCTGGGCGCCCAAAGACCACTTCATACGGGGTGCGTCCTGTGACTTGATGAACTCTATTGTTGTAGACCCACACTAGGTCCGACACATACTCCGGCCAGCGGGCCTTCTGATCTTGTTCTAGCGCACGCAGCATTTGAAGCAAAGTCCGGTTAAACCGCTCACAAGCCCCATTTCCCTGGGGATGATACGGTGTGGTGCGTGACTTATCAATGCCGTAGAGGCGATGCAGCTCTTCCATGACTTTGCCCAAGAAACAGGCGCCTTGATCCGAATGTATTCGCCTCGGACAGCCGTAAACTTGAATAAAGTTCTTACAGATAGCGCTCGCCGCCGACTCAGCTGTCTGATCACGGGTAGGGGTGACTACCGCGAATTTTGAAAAATGATCTACCATAACGAGGCAGTGTTCGTAGCCTTGATGCGCTGCTCCAATGGTAATGTAGTCTATCATTAATACTTCAAAAGGGGCAGACGTCGTGATGCTCTGCACAGGCGCCCTTTCCTCCGGTGACTTGGTTAGCTCACATTGTCGACATTGTCTACAGGCAGTTTGTACTTCCGCAAGCAGCCGAGGATGATAGAACCGAGTTTGCAGCCACTTAAACGTCCTCTTCACTCCGAAGTGTGCCCCGGACTCATGAGCTTCTTTAGCAACTGCGGCCACCACAGGCCCTGGTAAGACCATCTGCCAGGTCGGCTCGGAATCTGCCTGAGCCATGGTTAAGTGGCATAAGAGCCCGTCCTGAAGAGTTAGGCGCTCCCACTGCCGCAGAAGAAGGTTCAGGTCTGACGGGAGAGTTTGTCCAGGGCTTCTCACGGGCAATAGACCATTCGTTATCCACTGTCGCAATGGAGCTAGTTCCTGGTCTTCCTGTTGCAGCCGTATCCATTCGTCCCGACTCTGAACCAACAGTCCTGTAGCCGTTCCGTTCCCGGTCTGTTTCCGGCTCACAGCCGTCCGAGTAGCGCCCCCGATGGCGTAGGGGATTTCTTCTCCCTCCAGCTCCTCATCTCGGTTAGTCCTTGGGGGATTCTTCCGCAGACGAGATAATGCGTCAGCATGAACATTCTCCGCTCCTCGCTTGTAAAGGATACGGTATCTGTACTTGGCCATCCGGGCTACCCAGCGCTGTTCTAGGGCACCCAATTTTGCATTTTCCAGATGTGCCAATGGGTTGTTATCCGTGCGTATCAGCACCTCGGAACCGGCCAGGTACTCAGCGAACCGCTCCGTCATAGCCCACACCACGGCCAGCAGCTCCACCTTGAAAGAACTGTAATTGTCTGGGTTCAACTCAGAGTCATGAAGAGACCGACTCGCATAGGCGATCACTCTCTCCCGCCCATCCTGAACCTGAGACAACACAGCCCCCAATCCCTGAGAGCTGCCGTCGGTGTGTAGGATGAACGGTTGCGAAAAGTCCGCATAAGCCAACACCGGCGGCTCCATGAGAGCTGTCTTCAAGTCCCGGAACGCTGCTTCTTGTGACTCCTGCCATTGTATCTTCTTTCCCCGTTCCTTGGGGGAGCTTCCTTTCAGCAGGACTTGTAGATTGTGAGAACGGCGAGCAAAATTCTTCACGAAGCGCCGGTAGTACCCAGCGAGGCCCAAGAACGCCCGTACATCCTTAGCGGTCTCCGGTGTGGGCCACTCCTGGATTGCAGCAATCTTCTCCTGCGATGGCCGGACTCCTTCGGCGGACACCACATGCCCCAGGTACTCGATCTGTTCCCGGAACAAGTGACACTTCTGGGGCTTCACCTTAAGCCCGTATTTCAGCAACCGGTCTAGTACCTGTTCCAGTCGGCACAGATGTTCCTCGAATGTTGGGGCGTAGATGATGATGTCATCCAGATAAATGAGAGTGGCCTCGAAGTTCAAATCCCCCAGACACCGCTCCATTAATCGTTGGAAGGTGCCTGGAGCGTTGGCCAGCCCAAACGGCATTCGATTGAACTCAAATAGTCCCATGGGAAGGATGAACGCTGTCTTAGGACGATCTGCTTCTGTCATCGGGACCTGCCAGTATCCGCTGGCTAGGTCTAAGGTGGAAAAATATTTGGCCCGACCCAGCACGGAGAGAGACTCCTCGATACGGGGAAGTGGATAAGAGTCTCGGACGGTGCATGCATTTAGCTTACAATAGTCCACACAGAACCGGAGCGTGCCGTCCTTTTTCCGCACCAGCACGATCGGGGCAGCCCACGGGCTCTGACTCTCGCGGATCACTCCCTTTTGTAGCATCTGGCCTAACAACGTCTTTACTTCCTGGTACATCTGCGGGGGAATCTGTCTGTACCGCTCCCTGATGGGCACTGTATCTCCGGTCGGAATTCCATGTTCGATGGCCGTGGTACAGCCAAAATCATCTTCATGTTGCGCAAACACTTCAGCATAGTGTCCAAGGAGCCGCTGCACTCGCGAGACTTGTGATGGATCCAGACCCGGTAATTCTGCTCGCATATGTTCCAGAATAGTTTGACCTTTTCGGAACGCTATCAGCTCAGGATCCTGTGTAGACCGGACACTGACCATCCAGGGATCAGGGGAATCCACCTTTAACTGTAAAGTATCTGGAGGAGGCATCACTTCTAACGGTCGTAACACTTTGGCCATCTCACTTCGGACCCGTAGCACGACATCGTGTTCGTCCACATTCACACATCGCACTGGTACGGCCCCATTTTTAACAGTAGCCAGAGATCGGGCCACCAGCAGTCCTGTGGGCAAAGGGGACATAAAGGTGGGCTCAACCTGCACTTGCACTCCTTCCAGAGGGATGCGAGCTCGGATGGGCAGGGATATAACAGTCTGTCCTGGGGGAAACGTCACTTCTGCTGTCGGGGAGGTGATTACTTTCCCTAGTATGTCTCCCTCCTGAAAGGTCTCTTGCACACGGACTTCCCTCACTAACTGTCTGAACACGGAGCCTTGAGGTGTACTGGTCCCCCACTGATTGAGTGTCTCTTGTGTGGTCTCCCCTAACAGCAAACTGCCAAAGTCCTTCAATACATTCATCCCCAAAGTCACGATATGTTGTGGGCTGGGATCCCCCCGCGTCAACACAACCCCCCGGCGGCCCAGGTCTTTCCCACATAAAGATATTTGCATCCAGGTGACCCCTTCCACTGGGATGGGCAGCTGATTGGCGGCCTGCAACCGGATTACGGGGCCCCATTGGGGTCTGACTGACACAGGGAAGTGTTTTCTAAAATAGGCCTCGGGCATCGTCGTGACTTGAGATCCGGTGTCCACCAGACAACGTACAGCCCGCCCTTCAAACTCTGCCCAAACCAGGGGGCAGCTGGCAACCAAATTTTCGGGACTTTCACCACCCATCCGCGGGGATTCTGACTCCGAGCGTCGTCCCCTTAGCTCGGAGTCCTCTAGTTTAACGGCCGCCGTGACGAGGCCCTCCCTCTCCGGGGGCACTCCCGTGCGAAATGTCCTGCCTCCCCGCAACCATAGCAAGCACCGGGGACCGGATAATATCCTGAACGAGCGCCACGAGCTGGACTCCCAGACCCTTGCCCCCGGGGTAGCTCCCTTGGGCTTCGCGCATTTTTTTTAACTTCGGCCAGTTCCTCTCGGATTTGTTTGAGCTCCTGCCGCATCTCCTGAACCCACGACGGCTCACCCCCTCCTGGTGCAGCGGTCTGGATAACCCGAGCCTCTCCTGTCAGGACCGTCACCCCACTCTCTTTCTCCCGGGTGCGGGCCTCATTGCCTATGTCGGAGAAAGTCAGGCGCGGGTCGACCCGCACTCGTTCACGTAGAGCCTGTTTGGTCAACTCATCCCGCAGTCCCGTCACCAGTTGGTCGCGCAGGGTCACGTCAACATGTCCCATCCCCATACCATCTTTCCGCACGATTGCAATGTTTAGCTCTTGCAGAGCATTCATGTACTGAGTGACAGTCTCGCCCTCTTTTTGTCGCCGTCCAAACAACCGGGCCCGCAGCTCTCCCACGTCGGTGGGATCCCCGTGCGTCCCCTCTAACACATGTAACACCCCGGTAAAAGTATTCCGCTCTGTGGGGGGTCTCAACATCACTGAATCCCGAGCCTCTCCGTCTAAGGCCATAATGGCCACCTCTGCTTCCAGGGCTGGGGTCATAGGATGCATTCTCAATAGCCCCCTCATCCTTTCAGTCCAGCTCCACAACAACATGTTGCTCCCATTAAACTTGGGCAAATTGTTTAACATGGCCCCCAATGAGAGAGAAGCTCTAGGCCCAGCCCCATCCTCCGTATCTTCTGGCTCCTTCTTTGGATCCTGCATCCTGCCGACTACGCCAAATGTAGGGACCGCAGGTAAAGAAGGATGCAGGGACAAATAGGAGCCAGAAAGCAAATAGCGTTTTTAACTTTCTTTTTAACTTCCAACCAAAAAGATGACAAACGTTTTTCCACGCAGGGAACTTATATACAAGAACACAATCTCGCAGTAAATCCTAATTACTATATGACCGCCCTGAACTATACCCGTAGAACGCGGCAGCGCCTCACTAGTGACTCCCTACTAAGATAAAGTCAACAACGGTCACTTATCAGTGCTGGTTCAGCGATGTAGTCCTGACGGTGAGGCTCCGACAACGCCGTAGTCCTGATGGCGGAGGAAGGAGGTGTCTTCTGGCGACGGGCCCAGGCGTAGAGTCGAGTCCAGAATGTCTTTTGCGGTGCTGCGTTCCCTCCTGCAGGCGGACGTTGATCCGAGGTAACAGCCTCCCAGTCCAGAGAAGAGTCTTTTTGAGGAGGATTAGGAGAATAATCAGTATCAGTCACAGCTGAGACGAAACCATGCGAGTCCGTAGCACTCTCTGGCAAGGTGCTCTCAGGGAGCGCGGTAATACTGTCCCTGAGCTGGTCAGCACTACCCCTCTGCCTGGGGGGTCGCTGACGACGAATGCGCCTCTTTTTGGGGGCTCTGGTAGTTGCCCGCAGTGTCTGTTGCACGTTTTCCCCCTGCTTCCAGCAAGTCTCACTGCGGCCTGCACACTCACAACAACTGCGCTGCAGTTTCCTCTCCTCAGAGATTTCCCGCGCTTCTCTGCCCCTGCTTTCGCGCGTTTTGCTTTTTATCCTCTCCTCTCCCTGCGTCACTCTTCCTCCTGTCACATGAGCCTGGCTTCCCATGCACCCCTCAAATCCGTCCCCCGGAACCCCGACTCCCGGCAACAATGGTTCCACCCGTCTGCACAGCTCACCAGGTCCCTGTCCCCTACAGCAGCATCAGTATACTTATCCAAAGACGTGTAATAGCTAAATATGAGTAGACTACTCATTTTTTATATTAAAGGGAATCTGTCAGCAAGTTTTTGCTATGTAACCTGAGAGGCTCATAATATAGGGCAAGAGAGCCAGATTCCAGGGATATATCACTTACTAGGATGTGTGCTATAGTTTAAATACAATCAGTTTTATATCAGCAGGAGATTTTCACTACAGGACTAGATCTCATGTGCACAGCAATCCAGCTAATCTGTGTAACCCCACCCCATCACTGATTGGCAGCTTTCTGCCTATGCACAGTGTACACAGGAATCTGCCAATCAGTGGTGTGGGCGAGGTTATATACAGCCAAGATGTCTTAGCTCTTCTACAGCTACACCAGATAAAACAGGATTTTAGCATAAGTACACCAAAGCAGTGCAGTAAGGGACACATTCCAGGAATCAGGCTCTCTGCCTTACATTATGCTTCACTCCTGCTGACCAATTCCCTTTGGGGTAGTATAAATCAGTTAACTTTAAAAAAATCTTATAGGGTTAAATGTAGATTCATATTGATTGTCACACATCATGTGACATTTTGTTATCAATAATTTATTTTTGTTGCAAAGAGTATACTACAAAGAAGCTGGCAATGCCCTCTATTTGTTGGTTCCTTGTCTTTCACTGGTGGATGACAATCTATATATATAATTGTCTAAGGGGTACTTCCGTCTTTCTGTCTGCAACTTCCGTCACGGAAATCCCACGTCGCTGATTGGTCTTGCCAGCTGCCTGTCATGGCTGCCGCGACCAATCAGCGACGGGCACAGTCCGATTAGTCCCTCCCTACTCCCCTGCAGTCAGTGCCCGGTGCCCGCATACTCCCCTCCAGTCACTGCTCACACAGGGTTAATGCCAGCGGTAACGGACTGAGTTATGCCGTGGGTAACGCACTCCGTTACCGCTGCTATTAACCCTGTGTGTCCCCAACTTTTACTATTGATGCTGCCTAAGCAACATCAATAGTAAAAATATGTAATGTTAAAAATAATAAAAAAAAAACAAAAACCTGCTATTCTCACCCTCCGTCGTACGACGATGTGCTCGCGCCTGCCGCCATCTTCCGTTCCCAGAGATGCATTGCGAAATTCTGTGCTATATACTACATGGGCAGTTTTATATACTGCGTGGGCTGTGCTATATACTACGTGCCCTGTGTTATATACTGCGTGGCTGCTATATACTGCGTGGGCTGTGTTATATAGTACGTGGGCTGTGTAATATACTGTTTGGGCTGTGTTATATACTGTGTGGCCTGTATTAACGCATCGGGTATTCTAGAATATGTATGTATGTACAGGTCCTTCTCAAAAAATTAGCATATAGTGTTAAATTTCATTATTTACCATAATGTAATGATTACAATTAAACTTTCATATACTATAGATTCATTATCCACCAACTGAAATTTGTCAGGTCTTTTATTGTTTTAATACTGATGATTTTGGCATACAACTCCTGATAACCCAAAAAACCTGTCTCAATAAATTAGCATATTTCACCCGACCAATCAAATAAAAGTGTTTTTTAATACCAAACAAAAAAACCATCAAATAATAATGTTCAGTTATGCACTCAATACTTGGTCGGGAATCCTTTGGCAGAAATGACTGCTTCAATGCGGCGTGGCATGGAGGCAATCAGCCTGTGACACTGCTGAGATGTTATGGAGGCCCAGGATGCTTCAATAGCGGCCTTAAGCTCATCCAGAGTGTTGGGTCTTGCGTCTCTCAACTTTCTCTTCACAATATCCCACAGATTCTCTATGGGGTTCAGGTCAGGAGAGTTGGCAGGCCAATTGAGCACAGTAATACCATGGTCAGTAAACCATTTACCAGTGGTTTTGGCACTGTGAGCAGGTGCCAGGTCGTGCTGAAAAATGAAATCTTCATCTCCATAAAGCATTTCAGCCGATGGAAGCATGAAGTGCTCCAAAATCTCCTGATAGCTAGCTGCATTGACCCTGCCCTTGATGAAACACAGTGGACCAACACCAGCAGCTGACATGGCACCCCACACCATCACTGACTGTGGGTACTTGACACTGGACTTCAGGCATTTTGGCATTTCCTTCTCCCCAGTCTTCCTCCAGACTCTGGCACCTTGATTTCCGAATGACATGCAAAATTTGCTTTCATCAGAAAAAAGTACTTGGGACCACTTAGCAACAGTCCAGTGCTGCTTCTCTGTAGCCCAGGTCAGGCGCTTCTGCCGCTGTTTATGGTTCAAAAGTGGCTTTACCTGGGGAATGCGGCACCTGTAGCCCATTTCCTGCACACGCCTGTGCACGGTGGCTCTGGATGTTTCCACACCAGACTCAGTCCACTGCTTCCTCAGGTTCCGGTCACCTCTTCTCGTTGTACAGCGTTTTCTGCCACATTGTTTCCTTCCAACAGACTTACCATTGAGGTGCCTTGATACAGCACTCTGGGAACAGCCTATTTGTTGAGAAATTTCTTTCTGGGTCTTACCCTCTTGCTTGAGGGTGTCAATGATGGCCTTCTTGACATCTGTCAGGTCGCTAGTCTTACCCATGATGGGGGTTTTGAGTAATGAACCAGGCAGGGAGTTTTTAAAAGCCTCAGGTATCTTTTGCATGTGTTTAGAGTTAATTAGTTGATTCAGAAGATTAGGGTAATAGGTCGTTTAGAGAACCTTTTCTTGATATGCTAATTTATTGAGACAGGTTTTTTGGGTTATCAGGAGTTGTATGCCAAAATCATCAGTATTAAAACAATAAAAGACCTGACAAATTTCAGTTGGTGGATAATGAATCTATAGTATATGAAAGTTTAATTGTAATCATTACATTATGGTAAATAATGAAATTTAACACTATATGCTAATTTTTTGAGAAGGACCTGTATATAGCACAGGCCACGTAATATTTATCTGCTATATACTAAATGGCTCCTATATACTACGTGGCCTGTGCTATATACTATGTGGCTGCTATATACATACATACATACATATTCTAGAATACCCGATGCGTTAGAATCGGGCCACCATCTAGTATCCTATAAGGGTCTCCACTTCACACTGAATCTTTATTACTAGAAAGAACATGGAGGATTGGACCAATGGTCATGGTAAATGAGTGAGAGGGGAAACAACTGTGAAAGCCTTCTCTCCTGAGTATCCAAACCATAATTGGATTCCCAGTTTGGCCTTTCCTTGCCCGCCAACTCCCCTGATTTCCTTTTCCAACATGTATGCTACTGATAATTTTTCTATTTTAGAGTGAATTGAATGAAAAGGAATGCTTTTAGAAAGCCTGCTGAATTATAATTTAGATGTAAGCTGTGTTTATAAAGCCAAATAATGCCCCCCTTTCTTTAGTCGCTGGTAACACTCAATGCCTCGCTGTAGCACCACAAACAAAGAGAGGAAATAGAAGCTCAAAAACAAATTCTGATATTGGAAATGGAGTGCCCGAGTCACCAGCTTTCCATTTAGGTGTGTGCATTATGTTTTCCATTGTACAGCGGGCACCACTTACACAGTATTGTGCGAAAAAATACACTGGTTTAGGAAAAAACAACTATTCATGGACATTTGTGCGGAGCATAATATAGTTACAGAAATACACTTTGTTTTTATGTGCTAAAATAGTGTGCGATAAAGGACTTCAACAAACAGGGCAATGCCAGATTGTGGGGACAGCGCATGATTACTACTATAATGGTTATCACAAAGTATTATAATATTATTAATAATATATGGTAGCATAGCGACTGGTCATGTGAATGATGGATGGTATGTATCGCAGAGGTGGGTGGCCCTGTGATGGAAGCCTGGGTATGTTTTGCTCAAGCAGATCTACTGCTGAGGGGTTTGTTTACATTTGGAAGGCTTCCAGGTGATTGGAGAGATGGGTGGGTTCAGTCACCTACAAACCCAGCCAAAGAGGCGTGTCTGAACACATAAGATGGTTTTGTGTGTAAGGACCTGTGGTGATGTCACGCTCACCTGACTAGCCATGTGACAGGTACCTGGGTGTGGTTACACCTATGTAAAGGAGGTGTGTGTAGCACATGGTAAGAGAGATTGAGTGAGTGTCTGTCAGGGTGGACACACTTCCGTGTGTCCTGGCAGGACACTGCAGAATGGCCTGTGTGTTGGACGGTTCCAAGTGGGGACGTCCTGGAAGCACACAGAGACCATTCCAGGCTGGAGAGCCTGCGTGCTGGACATAGCACGGACGGTTGGTGTTGGAGACTCCTGGGAGTGGAGTCGTCCTGGAAGCACCTGGAGACCGTAGACCTGGACGGTCTGTGTTGAGGACATGGGACTGACCTGAAGTCAGTGTAAGGAGTGGAACTTCTGAGGTAACCCTGGACAACGGGATTATAATATACAGCAGAGAAGCCTATCTGCTACGTGAACTGTCTAATGTTTCATGGCTGTAATGAAATGGACTGTACCCTGTCTGGTTTATGCGGAGTTTGAATAAACCATATGGACTGATATGTGTGAGATATCGTGCCTGAAGTGTTTATCCTGCTGCCAAGCGAGTATCCCCAAGACCCGTAGCGGGTGAAACGCTACAATTGGTGGAGAATGCGGGCAAAGATCCGAAGAGCACATGTTGCAGCGCTGGCTGGTCTGAGCCAGAAGAGTGGACGGTCTTGAAAACCATGAGTAAATACTGACCGGGGTCAGTGAGAATTGTTATTGGTGGGATACCTTCGAGGAGAAGAGGGTCCCAGGAACCTGTGCGGCAATGACGGGTAACGGTCTTGAAAACCTTGTGTAAATACTGACCGGGGTCAGTGAGGAACTGCTGTTTATGGGATACCTCTGAGGAGAAGAGGGATCCGGGAACCTGTGTGGTAATGACAGGTAGCGGTCTTGAAAACCGTGAGTAAATACTGACCGGGGTCAGTGAGAAAACTGTTGTGTCTGGGCACCTCTGAGGCCGAGGGGTGTCCAGGAACCCGTGAAGTTGCCAACGGGTGACGGTCTGAAAACCTTGTATTATGCTGATCGGGATCAGTGAGAAACTATATTTGGGCTGTGTTAAAGCCGGGTGTGTAACAGACTGAAATCTGTGTTGTTCTGACCGGGGTCAGTGAGAGACTGAGTTTTTTTTTTCCTGAGAGTCAGCTTGCTGTGGCTCGGTGAGGTCACGAAGTTTGCTGTGGCTCAGTGGGGTCACGAAGGTGACAAGCGGCTTGCTGTGGATCGGCGGGTCCACGAAGGTGACAAGCGGCTGGCTGTTGGTCGGCGGGTCCACGAAGTTTCCGGTGCAGAGCCTTGTGAAGTCTAGCTGCAGTTGCAGCAAAGAGAGAAAAAAAAAGACATTGCTGGTTTAGAGCGTGCAGACTCTTAAAGGGCCAGAGTCACATTGGTGTGCTGTGCGAACTGGGGCCTGAGAGTATTGTGGGAAGTCCACAGGGTGTACCCGAGGGAAGGGGTGGTGTCCCTAAAAGGGGTGGAGTTCCGCCAAATGGTGGTTTCTAAGAAAAGGGGTGGAGTTCCGCCAAATGGTGGTTTCCAAGAAAAGGGGTGGAGTTCTGCCAAATGGTGGTTTCCAAAAAAGGGGCGGAGTCCCAAAAGGGGGCGGTAACCCAAAAGAGCGTAGTTGCCCAAAAGGGGGTGGAGTCCCAAAAGGGGGTAGTGACCCTAAAGGGGGCAGAGTCCCAAAAAGGGGCGGTAACCCGAATAGGGATGGCGGAAAAAAGAGGCGGTGGTGAATGCATCATTGGATAGTAGGCCGGACTGTAAGTTATCCTCAGACTTGTGGGAGGAGGGGGTTCCTCTACAGCTGGAGGATGGAAGTCTCATTACTGTTGCAGGGGCATACGTTAATTCAGTAATGGGTCTCAAAATTGACGGGTCAGACATCGGGGTGACCAGTGTGAAGGGTTCGTCTGCCCAACTTACCGACATGATGTCACCAAATGTGTACACCGAAATGACTGACAGTGATCTGGTAAATAGAACCTGTGAAGCTGACTCCCTGTTAGAAAGGAACTTGAGGGTTCACCGTACTGTGGGGTATGACACAAACTCCGGGGGTGACTGTGACATGTCATTACCAGTAGCAAACACTAGAGCTGAGTACGAGGTTGTGCGGACGGAGGCACTGACACAGGGGAAGGATAGTGCTCCCCAAGGTAAAGTCAGGATGGCAGGGGTAGCCATAACAGAAATTGTGACCTGTGTGAGGGGCGACTGCAGGTTACAGGACGACCGATTGGGTGGTGGTGACTCCCATTCAGATGTTGACGCCAGATGGAAGAGTTAGAGGCAGTGACTCCTCACTTAGCTCAGGGCTCAGGGACCTAAGCGGGAGATCCTGTAGCAGAAGAAATGACAAGGGGTCGTCCTTATCAAAGCGTGTGACGGAAATGGTTGACAGACGGTTTGACTGTCGACAGAGAAGGGTCTCTGGTCGGGTAATAGAAAGTGCCAAAGCCCCACGGCTTTAGGCAGAGGGGGGGAATATGTAGCATAGCGACTGGTCATGTGAATGATGGATGGTATGTATCGCAGAGGTGGGTGGCCCTGTGATGGAAGCCTGGGTATGTTTTGCTCAAGCAGATCTACTGCTGAGGGGTTTGTTTACATTGGGAAGACATCCAGGTGATTGGAGAGATGGGTGGGTTCAGTCACCTACAAACCCAGCCAAAGAGGCGTGTCTGAACACGTAAGATGGTTTTGTGTGTAAGGACCTGTGGTGATGTCACGCTCACCTGACTAGCCATGTGACAGGTACCTGGGTGTGGTTACACCTATGTAAAGGAGGTGTGTGTAGCACATGGTAAGAGAGATTGAGTGAGTGTCTGTCAGGGTGGACACACTTCCGTGTGTCCTGGCAGAACACTGCAGAATGGCCTGTGTGTTGGACGGTTCCAAGTGGGGACGTCCTGGAAGCACACAGAGACCATTCCAGGCTGGAGAGCCTGCGTGCTGGACATAGCACGGACGGTTGGTGTTGGAGACTCCTGGGAGTGGAGTCGTCCTGGAAGCACCTGGAGACCGTAGACCTGGACGGTCTGTGTTGAGGACCTGGGACTGACCTGAAGTCAGTGTAAGGAGTGGAACTTCTGAGGTAACCCTGGACAACGGGATTATAATATACAGCAGAGAAGCCTATCTGCTACGTGAACTGTCTAATGTTTCATGGCTGTAATGAAATGGACTGTACCATGTCTGGTTTATGCGGAGTTTGAATAAACCATATGGACTGATATGTGTGAGATATCGTGCCTGAAGTGTTTATCCTGCTGCCAAGCGAGTATCCCCAAGACCCGTAGCGGGTGAAACGCTACAATATGTTATAGTGGTCATAATGACAATCGCTATTAGAGGAAGAATGGCTTAGAAGGCTACTGAAGGATTGTAACATTGCGGATGGTTCCATCTTCGGCTGTTAATGTGGTCCAGTGATCGTCATGAACCATGCTTGTTATTCCGTTTCACTAAGTGGTTATTGTGAATGATGTTTTTGGCCGCTGGTTGTAAACGATTAACAGAGATGTTAATTGATGTTTTTTTGTAGAATGCACTAGAGTTCTTTCTTTTGATAAACTCCAGGTTGGCATTTTAGAGTATGGTTTTGCTGTCAGATTTGACTTTATGGATAAAGTAACAGTAAGAAGACCAACTGTTTGAGGTCTGTTACATTCTCATTACTATTTTTCTTACCTCCAATATTTTATCTGTGGCTTCATTTCTCCTATGGAATATAACATTAGATTGTTAAAGTGATTGTCAAGGATTTTTAGAAAAAAAAATTGGCTGCATAGGTGATGTGACAAAGTAGATCAGTAATTTGTACATTTTTATGGTCACCTGGTAAATCTCCCAATGTCCCAACTCTACTGCCCCATTCCCACTGTCCTATTAGCTGTCCTGCTTTTTTTGACTATCCACACAGTGGTCACCATACTACCGTCCCCGATTAGACCAGTCAGAAGGTCATTACTGCACAACTTCTAACAAAGACTGCCAGCATTTGGGGATTTACCTGGCTGCCCTTTTGTAGAAAGAGGATTACTACCAAAAAAATAGATTTACTATGTGGTATTTTATTTTAGCTATAGGTCACTAGTAGAGTTGGTACAAATTTATTCATTGTTGCGGCGTGACACATATGCCATGACACACCATGCCGGTTAATCAAAAGGTGAGACATGGACGCCATCAGGTAAGGCTTCTTTCACACTTCCGTCGGTACCGTCGGTACGGGGCCGTCACGACGCGTCGGCGCGACGTACCAACGGAAGTGTTTGCTTTCACATTTCCGTCTGCGTTGCCGAGCAGGAAAGATCGTGAGAGCGATATTTCCTGCTGGGCATGCGCAGTGTGAAACACTGGATGCGACGTATGGAAAAACGTTCCCTTGAACGTTTTTCTGAGACGATGGTCCGCCAAAACCCGACACATCCAGTGGACGACGCATGCAGCGTATGGCCATACGTCGCAATGCGTAGCTAATGCGTTGCTAATGCAAGTTTATGGAGAAAAAATGCATCCTGCAGGCAACTTTGCAGGATCCGTTTTTTCTCCAAAACGACGCATTGCGACATTGGCCAAACGACGGAAGTGTGAAAGAGGCCTAAGAGGCGGTACTACCTCTCCCATTTCAGCAACCACAGACCGCTGTTATGGCCGATGGAATGGGACTTGCAGTTTTTTTTTTTTGTTCCAACTGTAGACGATGAGTGATGGCATCTGTCACCTGTGTTCTGAGTATACATGTCTGATGGAAGGCTTGAATGCAATGTGTATGGAGCCTACAGTATATTAGGTTATATATTATTGGTTCTTCTACCACATCTTTTACTATTCAGATATATATTTTTTTATCTTGAACTCCCCCTTTAAAGCATACATTGCTGTTAGGGTATGTTTTCATGATCAGTAAATACTGCGGGTTGGTCACGGTGTACTTGTGCAGCATCCAACTTACAGCATCCAGATGTTACAGCATAGTGGATGGCATTTTAAGAAATCCCATGTCCACTATGCGTCTAGAAATGTCCATGGCGCACCAGCAGAGACAGACATGTGGTGTGTCTTCCCAGACTGCAGCATGTATATATATCTTGCGGAGACGCGAGCCTCCATAAGATAAATGCTGCCTGTACAATGTATTGGACGCGGTGAATCCGCACGGTTCAGTGAACACATGCGGAATCACCTGCGTTCAATAGCCGGCAGCGCTTTGGACACAATGGACGTACACTGCATCCAAAGCGCTGCCAATTCCTGATCGTGTTCATTATAGCCTTAGAGTGTGACAGCGCCTGTGTCAGCCTTTCAGGACTATGCCTTATGAAATAACAAGGATTTAGCAATGGTAACAGTTACACAATTTCCAGTCATGTACAGTAGTTCTCCTCTTGAGAGTTTTCTGAACAGAGCAGTTTTCTCTCTTTGTACAGATTTATATTCGTCATTGTTATAAGTCATGCAGGATGTTTAGATGTGTGAATGGCTTTACCTTAGAAGAACTCAATAATATACAATATATAATTTAATCATTTGCTGCCTACAATATGTCCTACAGATCAATATATTCGGCCTCAGTGGTAATAAATCTTTTTCTCCTTTCAGCCCATAAAGCGGCAGACATTTTTACGAAGTGTGAGTATGCCAGTTGAGAATACGAGAATCCCTTCACCTCCTAATGACCCAAAGCGGCCAATTTTACAACGACAGACCTCAATCACCCAGACCATAAAAAGGTAAGAATGGACTGATAGTACTGCTCAAGCTACTGTTTTATAGAATCATGTGCTATATTCCAAGATAATATTGCTAAATATATTCTTTTTTATTTAAACAAGTAGCAAAATACCCACGGCTCGCTGAAAACGATATGTTACATTGTTGGTTGCGCTTGCTAAGGTTACATTTTCAGTTTCACCCTGAAGTTGACATCTTGAGCGTTTAAAATTAGTTTTTTCATCTCTTCTTTCTTGTTAGTTTGGAAAAATGTGTGACTGCCTCACAGTCAGACTGGTCTAGTTGTCCATAGCAACCAATCACAGCTCAGCTTTCACTTTACCTCAGCAGCTTCAATGCTGAAAGCTGCACTCTGGTTGCTACAGGCAACCAGAGCGCACTTACTCTGAGGCAATTCTCATAAATGAGGCCCCAGTTACTTCCACAACAGCTGTAATTACAGATTTTAGAGCAGCTTATTAGGTTGCCCCACATTAACAACTGTTTGGTTGCTGCCCCTTTTAAGAGCGACTCTTTGGGCGCTGTCGCTTTAATTCTAGAAGACTGTTTGGGCAAAAACTGTGGTTTTGCGCTCAACACACAGACACCCATTGTCTCCTTTACTTCTATAGAGCCTAAATTCGGAAGGCTGAATTTCATAAAGCGGGGGAGATTTTGAGCTTTAATGTTTGCAGTATTTTTAGTCTGGTGTTAGACCAAAATTTCACTCAAAATCGGGTGAAAAATATGGTTTTGTGTTCAGCGGGCCACCACACACAAATTTTCTACTTTATATATATATATATATAGATTAGAAATACATATCTGATGAAGACTTCGATTAGATCCATTGTAAAAAAATATATACATACCATGGCAACCTGCAGGGCATCGAACATGACAATTTTTGTATATAGCTCCTGCACAGACGTATATATCTCTTAGTAACAGACACATGTAAAGACGGATCCCTACTTCCTAGGGACTGATGAAAGGGCGTATGGCTGCAGATTCAGACCTCATTGCTAAAAATCAATCTGCGCAGGAGCTGTAGGTACAGAACAGTTGCACTGTATAGGGTTTTGCCAATTGTTTATAGATTGTTATTGGTATTCATTTATGGGCAGAAATCTACACGTCTTTACGTGCCTCCCCTACACATAAGATGGTCGGCGGCGGAACAATGCTTCAGCCCACTCTCCCACACACAGGGGAGCTCATTTGGTCAAGTGTTCTCTGTTACAAAGCCGCCAACTGACAGGTCAGCAGGTGAGCCATATCCCGGAGAACAGTACGATTGGCATGCGTGATGGACACCTCCCCGATAATTAGGCGGGTTCCGTCCCCATACACATTAGAGTGTTCGCCGTACCCGTGGATATCGGCGGGTTCTTCCGACATTCGTCTGATGTGTATGGGAACCTTTTGCCCCATGAAGTATGAGTGACATGCAGAGCACAGTGCATGGAGCCTACACTGCAGTGCATGGAGGTCTCACTGTCTTCTAGGTGGAGAATACATAACATCTTCATCTTTTGTTGGATTTCTATAGCCCTAGGTATCTCTGACACCCCATTGCAGATCAATTGAAAACTGAGCTGCAGTACGGCAATTCCCATGAGTTATAAGTGAGGTAAGGGCTGAATACTGCCATCTACAAGAACCCCACATCCAGTTTATATGTCCCAGGTGTGATATCAGAGGCAAATTGCACTCGTTCATATAGAACACTCAGTACATTTTTATTCTTCTTAGATATTAGTGGTTCAGGATTTACTGCATGATCCATCTTTATAAGTTCGCATTGTGGTATATTCACAAATCTTTCTCTTGTATTTTTCCTGGAAGGAAGCATGTCACATTTGACAGAATCAGTACTATGCCAGTTAAGGGGCATCTGGCTCGCAGGAGACCTATATATTATAGGAAACGTCAAACGCTCTCTACGTTTTTTTGCAGGTAGTTTTCAAAGTGCATGTAGAGTGCTCAATTCTGCATGATGCTTGATTGAGGTTTTTTCTTGGAGGAAAATGTCAAACCGTATAAAGATATCCTGGTAGACCTAATGGCTAACATGGCTAATGAATATTGGGCTTGGCGTGAGTTAACTTTCTTGCATGTTTACTGATTTCTTAAGTGTTTCAATTAAAGATAGAAAACACATTTGGTCATACAGGGGTAAGGAGAGAAAGTTTGCTAGAGTAGAAAAAACCTAATTACTGTTGTACAGATTGCAGATTTATTTTTGTAACTGTGTTATTAATTTTCTTTTATCAGTTAGACCCAAGGGCTGAGCTTCCACTCAACCAATTAAACAGGCTTAAAGTTTCAACCTTAATAAACAATATTATTGTAGAATAAACAACATTAGTAAAAAAAAAAAAAATATATATATGTATATATCTTTATTTATTAAAGGGTTCTTCCCATGGGATAAGTGATAAATATATGCTCACAGGGGGCTTATTTCTGTTACCCTATTCAGTACAGGGGTTCACAACCATCTAAGATCAAGCGTTTTGATCATTCATTGGACAATCACCAAATTGTTTATATGTGCCTATAATTAAATTCCTATCTAAATGTGCATTAAGTGAAGTTAACAATTGCCTCTATGGCCATTTGTAAACATTCAAGGTACCACAATGCAGTATACTAGCATTATTGCATTGTATGTGTAAGTCTGAAGAATTCTTTGTGGCCCACCAAATTTTAGGCAACTATTTAGCACACATCACAATAACTGTTCTAATTTTTTTTGTTTTCCCAGTCATTATTTGGAAGGGTGGGGGACCTCCTCTCCAGTGAAGATACTGTATGCGTATTAGGCCGGGATCACACATACGCGAGATACGGCCGAGTCTCGCAGGTGAAAACCCAGCTCTGGTGCCGGCACTCTGGAGCAGGGCGTTCAGCCGCACAGCAATTCATGGAGCTGCACGCTCCGCTCTGGAGTGCCGGCGCCAGAGCTGGGTTTTCACCTGCGAGACTCGGCCGTATCTCGCGTATGTGTGATCCCTGCCTTAGAGTTCATTTAACTTAATATAAGCATTCCCACCAAAATGTTTATTCCATAATCCTTTCTACATGTGTATGTAATGATATGTAAGTGCAATAAAATACTTACCAATTGCCGCCTTCTCCAGTTTCTAGAGTTGTTCTGGTCCCACGTGGCCGCTCCTCAGCTTTGCTGGTTCACACAAGGACCATTGTGAAGGTTGGTGCTACTGCCCTCAGTGTAAGTTTAAGGTGCCTCAAAGTTACATTGAGAAAGTGACTTCTGGTCCTCACATAAGCCTGTGTGATCCGACAAGTCTGATTTGAGCTCACATGATCCAGAGAAGGACCAAAAACCGATTGTTAAGTACTTTTAACTGCGATCGTTAAGTATTTTAATGCATCAGCACTATATTATATATTTTTATGTAGAAGATCTTATTGAATAAAATTTTGCCTGGGAGTGTTTCTTTAATACAATATATTATTATATAGTCATTTTCTTCCTTAGTACTGATTTGTCACTCCTTTCATTCGTCATTTGGCTCCAGTATTCTTTAGCTATAATAGGATTTGGATGATCCTTTTGATTTATCTATGAATTGCATTTAGTAATTATTCTTGAATACGTCTTTCCCTGATGCAGCAGATTGTTTCATATGATTATCACATAATTGAGTTACTTCTCCACCCACAGTAATTTTGTGATTTTTCTCATTCTTTCTCAGGTCTCTATTAACTGTGAAATATTTCATTTTATGCTGGGGAAGTCGATGTAAACACTTTTAGGCACAAAAATTATTCTAGGAGTGATACTTTTATTGGCTAACCAGAAGAATTATATTTGCACAGAGGCTCCATCTTCAGGTTGGTTTACAAAATGAAGAAGGAGCCTCTGTGCGCTGAAAGATTGCTAACATACTTTTATTGGCTAACACCTAGAATACTTTTGTCATTTTTTGGCAAACACGGTGCCACAATATAATTTTTTATTCTACATCATGTTGATAAAGTGAAATCTTTAGTGGTAGAAAATCAGTCCAAATTATCTTTTGACATGTGAGAACATAGTATTGGTGAAGTCTGTCACTGCACATCAGCATCATTTCCAAAATACACTGTGTTCCAAATTATTATGCAAATTGGATTTAAGTGTCATAAAGATTTAATTGTTTTGTTTTTCAAATAAACTCGTGGATGGTATTGTGTCTCAGGGCTCAATAGTTCACTGAAATCAATCTTAAACACATGTGATAATTAGTTTTCCAGGTGATTCTAATTCAAGGAAAACTACTTAAAAATTATGTTCCACATTATTAAGCAAGCCACAGGTTTCAAGCAATATGGGAAATAAAAAGGATCTCTCTGCTACTGAAAAGCGTTAAATAGTGCAATGCCTTGGACAAGGTATGAAAAAAATTGGTATTTTACGAAAACTTATGAGTGATCATCATACTGTGAAGAGATTTGTGACTGAAACAGAGCAAACATAGAGTTCATGCAGAGAAAGGCATAATGAGGAAGGTCTCTGCTAGACAAATTCAATGGATTAAGAGAGCAGCTGCCAAAATACCATTACAAAGCAGCAAACAGTTATTTGAAGCTGCTGGTGCCTCTGGAGTCCCTCGAACCTCAAGGTGTAGGATCCTTCAAAGGCTTGCTGTGGTGCATAAACCTACTATTCGGCCTCCCCTAAACAGTGTTCACAAGCAGAAACGGTTGCAGTGGGCTTAGACATACATGAAGACTAATTTTCAAACAGTCTTGTTTACTGATGAGTGTCGAGCAACCCTGGATGGTCCAGATGGATGGAGTAGTGGATGGTTGGTGGATGGCCACCATGTCCCAACAAGGCTGCGACGTCAGCAATGACGTGGAAAGTCCTGTAGAACCATGGAGAAACAGCTGCTAGGGTCCTTTAAAGTTCTTGAAGGTGTGAAAATGTCCTCTGCAAAGTAAATAGAGTTTCTGACTGACAACTTTCTTCCATGGTCTAAAAAGCAGAAACATGCCTTCAAGAGCAAAATCATCTTCATGCATGACAATGCACCATCTCATGCTGCAAAGAATACCTCTGAATCATTGGCTGCTATGGACATAAAAGGAGATAAACTCATGGTGTGGCCACCATCTTCCCCTGACCTTAACCCTATAGAGAACCTTAGGAGTATCATCAAGCAAAAGATCTATGAAGGTGGGAGGCAGTTCACATCAAAACAGCAGCTCTGGGAGGCTATTCTGACTTCATGCAAAGAAATACAAGCAGAAATTGTGAAGGTGATATCAAAGAAGGGTTCCTATGTTAACATGTAACTTGGCCTGTTAGGATGTTTTGGAGTTAAATAGCTTTTTTGTTCAGTGGATGTGACCTCCTAATGCTGCAAATTCCACAAATGAGCATTTTCAGTTCTTTAAAACATATCAAATGTTTAGAAATTCTACTGTGCCTAATAATTTGGAACAGTGCATTTTGAGTTTTTATTCATTTTGGAGATTATACTGTTATCATTGGGAGGTTTCTTCAATAAAATTCAATGTATACTCTAACAGGTGATGACTTTTATTAGACTGACTGTCATTTGCACCGACCATTTAGGAAAATCTGAGAAAAATATAATTTGCATAATAATTTGGAACATGGTGTAAAAGGTCCATCTAGAGTGCTCTCAAACAACATTTTACAAGCAAAGCAAAGCGCTATTAGTTTGTTTGCCAATATTTTTAAATATCTGATGATCATTTCATAAGATTTCTCCTTTAATTAAAGAGGAATTTGGTTTGGATAATCATTTTGTTTGACAAGTCCCCCAAGATCAGGGATTGAGAACTCCTGATCGTGCTACGGCCAGCGGCCGCGTTTTGCCTGATGTGAGCCGTTTAGTTGTTCCTCATTCTGTGAGCTCGTGCACGCAGCGCTCAGTACAGAATGCTGAGGTGCGTGCACTGAAGACACTGCTCAGCGCTCCAGTCCCACCAACGATGACAACAGCAGCCCCAGCCACTCCTGTGATGTCTATATGTCCACAGTTCATCCTGTAATGTCTATATTCCCCCCGCCCTGTGATGTTTATATGCCCCCAGCCCATCCTGTGATTTATATTTGCCCCAAGCCCATTCTGTGATGTATATATGCCCCCAGCCCCTCCTGTTATGTTTATATGCCCCAGCCCCTCCTGTGATGTATATATGCCCCAGCCCCTCCAGTAATTGTATATATGCCCCCAGCCCCTCAAGTGATGTGTATATATACCTCCAGCCTCTCCAGAGAAGTATATATGCCCCCAGCCCCTCCTGGGATGTATATATGCCTCCAGCCCCTCCAGTGATGTATATATGCCTCCAGCCCCTCTGGTGATGTATATATATGCCTCCAGCCCCTCCAGTGATGTATATATGCCTCCAGCCCCTCCGGTGATGTACTGTATATATGCCTCCAGCCCCTCCGGTGATGTACTGTATATATGCCTCCAGCCCCTCCAGTGATGTATATATGCCTCCAGCCCCTCCGGTGATGTACTGTATATATGCCTCCAGCCCCTCCAGTGATGTATATATGCCTCCAGCCCCTCCGGTGATGTATATATGCCTCCAGCCCCTCCAGTGATGTATATATGCCTCCAGCCCCTCCAGTGATGCATATATGCCTCCAGCCCCTCCAGTGATGTATATATGCCTCCAGCCCCTCCGGTGATGTATATATGCCTCCAGCCCCTCCAGTGATGTATATATGCCTCCAGCCCCTCCGGTGATGTATATATGCCTCCAGCCCCTCCAGTGATGTATATATGCCTCCAGCCCCTCCGGTGATGCATATATGCCTCCAGCCCCTCCGGTGATGCATATATGCCTCCAGCCCCTCCGGTGATGTATATATGCCTCCAGCCCCTCCGGTGATGTATATATGCCTCCAGCCCCTCCGGTGATGTATATATGCCTCCAGCCCCTCCAGTGATGCATATATGCCTCCAGCCCCTCCAGTGATGTATATATGCCTCCAGCCCCTCCAGCGATGCATATATGCCTCCAGCCCCTCCAGCGATGCATATATGCCTCCAGCCCCTCCAGCGATGCATATATGCCTCCAGCCCCTCCAGTGATGTATATATGCCTCCAGCCCCTCCAGTGATGCATATATGCCTCCAGCCCCTCCAGCGATGCATATATGCCTCCAGCCCCTCCAGCGATGCATATATGCCTCCAGCCCCTCCAGCGATGTATATATGCCTCCAGCCCCTCCAGCGATGCATATATGCCTCCAGCCCCTCCAGTGATGTATATATGCCCCCAGCCCCTCCGGTGATGTATATATGCCTCCAGCCCCTCCAGTGATGTATATATGCCTCCAGCCCCTCCGGTGATGTATATATGCCTCCAGCCCCTCCAGTGATGCATATATGCCTCCAGCCCCTCCAGTGATGCATATATGCCTCCAGCCCCTCCAGTGATGTATATATGCCTCCAGCCCCTCCAGTGATGTATATATGCCTCCAGCCCCTCCGGTGATGTATATATGCCTCCAGCCCCTCCGGTGATGTATATATGCCTCCAGCCCCTCCAGTGATGTATATATGCCTCCAGCCCCTCCAGTGATGCATATATGCCTCCAGCCCCTCCAGTGATGTATATATGCCTCCAGCCCCTCCAGCGATGCATATATGCCTCCAGCCCCTCCAGTGATGTATATATGCCTCCAGCCCCTCCAGCGATGCATATATGCCTCCAGCCCCTCCAGTGATGTATATATGCCTCCAGCCCCTCCAGTGATGCATATATGCCTCCAGCCCCTCCAGTGATGTATATATGCCTCCAGCCCCTCCGGTGATGTATATATGCCTCCAGCCCCTCCAGTGATGTATATATGCCTCCAGCCCCTCCAGTGATGCATATATGCCTCCAGCCCCTCCAGTGATGTATATATGCCTCCAGCCCCTCCAGTGATGTATATATGCCTCCAGCCCCTCCAGTGATGTATATATGCCTCCAGCCCCTCCGGTGATGTATATATGCCTCCAGCCCCTCCGGTGATGTATATATGCCTCCAGCCCCTCCGGTGATGTATATATGCCTCCAGCCCCTCCAGCGATGCATATATGCCTCCAGCCCCTCCGGTGATGTATATATGCCTCCAGCCCCTCCAGTGATGTATATATGCCTCCAGCCCCTCCAGTGATGTATATATGCCTCCAGCCCCTCCGGTGATGTATATATGCCTCCAGCCCCTCCGGTGATGTATATATGCCTCCAGCCCCTCCAGTGATGCATATATGCCTCCAGCCCCTCCTGTATTCAGAACTTACTGCTGCGAGTGCTTTTCAAAATTCAAATGACAAAAACTAACTGGCACATCCAGACTAGTGTGAATAGGTGCATACCAGGAGGAGCTAACTCCATGTACAATATACAAAAAAATGTTGCACTCTATCATGCTAAGGCATTTCAATGTGAAATATATGAAATATGAATAGCAATATGGCTTTTGAAGAGTGGGAAAAAAATTGAGGCGCTTAGCATAAAATTCTGCACAAAGAATTGACTCCAGACTAGGGTTGAGCGAAACGGGTCGATCATTTTCAAAAGTCGCCGACTTTTGGCTAAGTCGGCGTCTCATGAAACCCGATCCGACCCCTGTGCTTGTCGGCCATGCGGTACGCGACTTTCGCGCCAAAGTCGCGTTTCAATGACGCGAAAAGCGCCATTTCTCAGCCAATGAAGGTGAACGCAGAGTGTGGGCAGCGTGATGACATAGATCCTGGTCCCCACCATCTTAGAGAAGGGCATTGCAGTGATTGGCTTGCTGTCTGCGGCGTCACAGGGGCTATAAAGGGGCGTTCCCGCCGACCGCCATCTTACTGCTGCTGATCTGAGCTTAGGGACAGGTTGCTGCCGCTTCGTCAGAAGCAGGGAGAGCGTTAGGCAGGGTCCACTAACCACCAAACCGCTTGTGCTGCAGCGATTTCCACTGTCCAACACCACCTTCGGTGTGCAGGGACTGTGGAAGCTATTTTTTTTTTTTTTTCCCCTCAGCGCTGTAGCTCATTGGGCTGCCCTAGAAGGCTCCGTGATAGCTGTATTGCTGTGTGTACGCCACTGTGGAAACCAACTGCTTTTTTCAAAGCACATATCCTCTTGTTCCTTCCTTTCTGCACAGCTATCTTTTTTGTTTGTCCACACTTTTTATTTAATTTGTGCATCAGTCCACTCCTATTGCTGCCTGCCATACCTGGCTTACATTACTGCAGGGAGATAGTAATTGTAGTACAGTTTTTTTTTTTTTTTTGTTTTTTTTTTGTGGGAGATTAAGATTGGCATTTCTGCTACAGTGCCATCCCTGTGTGTGCCATCTCTCACTGAGTGGGCCATAGAAAGCCTATTTATTTTTTCCGTGATTTGTGTTCTAAAATCTACCTCAACACAAAAACACTACATCAATCAGTGGGAGAAAAATATTGGCCTCAGTCAGGGCTTGTGTGCCACTGCTGTGTGTGCTATCTCTCATTCAGTGGGCTATAGCAAGCCTATTTTTTTTTTTTTTTTTTTTTTTAATATTATTTGGTTTCTAAAGTCTCCCTGAAAAAAAACAAAAACCTAAAAAAACAGTGGGAGAGTAATATTGCCCTTTCAGCTTGTGTGCCAGTCTTGACTCCTGGGTGTGCCACCTCTCTCCCTCTCATTCAGTGGGCCATAGAAAGCCTATTTATTTTTTCCGTGATTTGTGTTCTAAATTCTACCTCAACACAAAAACACTACATCAATCAGTGGGAGAAAAATATTGGCCTCAGTCAGGGCTTGTGTGCCACTGCTGTGTGTGCTATCTCTCATTCAGTGGGCTATAGCAAGCCTATTTTTTTTTTTTTTTTTAATATTATTTGGTTTCTAAAGTCTCCCTGAAAAAAAAAAAAAACCTAAAAAAACAGTGGGAGAGTAATATTGCCCTTTCAGCTTGTGTGCCAGTCTTGACTCCTGGGTGTGCCACCTCTCTCCCTCTCATTCAGTGGGCCATAGAAAGCCTATTTATTTTTTTTTTTTAATATTATTTGGTTTCTAATTCTCCCTGAAAAAAAAAAAAAAACCTAAAAAAACAGTGGGAGAATAATATTGCCCTTTCAGCTTGTGTGCCAGTCTTGACTCCTGGGTGTGCCACCTCTCTCCCTCTCATTCAGTGGGCCATAGAAAGCCTATTAATTTTTTTTTTTTAATATTATTGGGTTTCTAAAGTCTCCCTGAAAAAACAAAAAATACATAAAAAAACAGTGGGAGAGTAATATTGCCCTTTCAGCTTGTGTGCCAGTCTTGACTCCTGGGTGTGCCACCTCTCTCCCTTTCATTCAGTGGGCCATAGAAAGCCTATTTATTTTTTCCGTGATTTGTGTTCTAAATTCTACCTCAACACAAAAACACTACATCAATCAGTGGGAGAAAAATATTGGCCTCAGTCAGGGCTTGTGTGCCACTGCTGTGTGTCCTATCTCTCATTCAGTGGGCTATAGCAAGCCTATTTTTTTTTTTTTATTTTTTTTTTTATATTATTTGGTTTCTAAAGTCTCCCTGAAAAAAAAAAAAAAACCTAAAAAAACAGTGGGAGAGTAATATTGCCCTTTCAGCTTGTGTGCCAGTCTTGACTCCTGGGTGTGCCACCTCTCTCCCTCTCATTCATTGGGCCATAGAAAGCCTATTTATTTTTTCCGTGATTTGTGTTCTAAATTCTACCTCAACACAAAAACACTACATCAATCAGTGGGAGAAAAATATTGGCCTCAGTCAGGGCTTGTGTGCCACTGCTGTGTGTGCTATCTCTCATTCAGTGGGCTATAGCAAGCCTATTTTTTTTTTTTTTTTTAATATTATTTGGTTTCTAAAGTCTCCCTGAAAAAAAAAAAAAACCTAAAAAAACAGTGGGAGAGTAATATTGCCCTTTCAGCTTGTGTGCCAGTCTTGACTCCTGGGTGTGCCACCTCTCTCCCTCTCATTCAGTGGGCCATAGAAAGCCTTTTTTTTTTTTGGTTTTTTTAATATTATTTGGTTTCTAAAGTCTCCCTGAAAAAAACAAAAAAAACATAAAAAACAGTGGGAGAGTAATATTGCCCTTTCAGCTTGTGCGCCAGTCTTGACTCCTGGTTGTGCCACCTCTCTCTCTCTAATTGTGGGCCATAGAAAGCCTTTTTTTTTTTTTTTTTTAAATATTATTTGGTTTCTAAAGTCTCCCTGAGAAAAAAAAATAAATAAATTAGGTGGGAGATTAATATTGACATTAGTGCTTGAGTGACAGTCCTGCGTGTGTGTCATCTCTGTGATTTTGTGCCACAGAAAACAGAGTGTGTAACATTGTGCCTGATTTTCCTTGTGGTCTCACCAACCTGTTAAGGGATATTGAAATCATACTGAAGTTATAGCTCACCGTGTAAGTTGTTTGACAGCAACAAATAAAGTTACTTTGGTTAAGATTTTAAAACAATGAGGAAGTCTGGTGCAAGAGGTCGTCGTGGGCGTTCATTGTCAGCTGGTAATGATGGTAGTGGTAGTGGAGCATCAGGTGGTCGTGGGGATAAAAATATTCCACCTAAGTCTGGAGCTGTGGAGCCAGTTTCGTCGTCAGGCTACACAAGGCCTCGAACGCTCTCTTTTCTGGGAGTAGGAAAACCGCTTTTAAAGGCGGAGCAGCAACAGCAAGTTTTGGCTTACATTGCAGACTCAGCCTCTAGCTCTTTTGCCTCCTCTTCCGAAACTGGTAAATGTAAAAGCAGCGCGTCGCTTGTGGATGTTCACGGTCAGGGACAAGTCGCTTCCTTGTCCTCCTCAGCAAAAACTACAACAAGAGAGAAGGATGCAGCAGGCGACACAACGGGTCACTCCATGGAGCTCTTTACACATACCGTCCCTGGCTTAGAAAGTGAAACATTTAACAGGCCATGCCCATTACAAGTATATTCTGACATGGAGTGCACTGATGCACAGCCACAGCCAGAGTACTATGCTGCTCCTTTGACTCAGACCACCACATTGCCCTCTCAGGGTACAGATCCACAATCAGACCCTGATGAGACTATGTTGCCCCGCCACGAACGCTATACCACCGACCGACACAGTGACACAGACGAAGTTGCACACGAGCTCGAAGAGGAGGTAATAGATGACCCAGTTATTGACCCCGATTGGCAGCCATTGGGGGAACAGGGTGCAGGCGGCAGTAGTTCAGAAGCGGAGGTGGAGGAGGGGCCGCAGCAGGCATCAACATCGCAACAGGTTCCATCTGCCGGGCCCGTATCTGGACCAAAACGCGTGTCAAAGCCAAAACCTGTTGGAGCACAGCGTTGCCATCCGGTTAAAGCTCAGTCTGCAATCCCTGAAAAGGGATCCGAGTCTAGGAAGAGTGCAGTCTGGCATTTTTTTAAACAACATCCAACTGATCAGCGCAAAGTCATCTGTCAAAAATGTTCAACTAGCTTAAGCAGAGGTCAGAATCTGAAAAGTCTAAATACTAGTTGCATGCATAGACACTTAACCACCATGCATTTTCAAGCCTGGACTAACTACCAAACGTCCCTCAAGGTTGTAGCACCCTCGGCCAATGAAGCTAGTCAGCAACGCAACATCCCTTCCGTCACTGTAAGGCCACCATTTTCCGCACCACCGGCAGTATCTGTGCAGGTTTCTTTGCCAGCCAAAAGCAGTCAGGGTCAGGGAATCACCAGTTTTGTAGGAGGAAATATTGCATCTAGGGCACCGGCGGAAACAATACCGTCTCCAACCGTCTCTCAGTCTGCCATGTACACCGGCACACCCGAAAGTTCCACGATCTACAGCTCTCCAGTCCAGCTCACCCTACATGAGACTCTGGTTAGAAAAAGGAAGTACTTATCCTCGCATCCGCGTACACAGGGTTTTAACGCCCACATAGCTAGACTAATCTCGTTAGAGATGATGCCCTACCGGTTAGTTGAAAGCGAAGCTTTCAAAGCCCTGATGGAGTACGCTGAACCACGATACGAGCTACCCAGTCGACACTTTTTTTCCAGAAAAGCCATCCCAGCCCTGCACCAGCATGTTAAACAGCGCATCGTCCATGCACTCAGGCAATCTGTGAGTACAAAGGTGCACCTGACTACAGATGCATGGACCAGTAGGCATGGCCAGGGACGTTATGTGTCCATCACGGCACACTGGGTGAATGTGGTGGATGCAGGGTCCACAGGCGACATCAATTTAGGGACAGTTGTGCCTAGCCCACGGTCTAGGAAACAGTTGGCTGTAGGCGTTCGCACCCCCTCCTCCTCCTCCTCGTCCTCCTGCAGAAGCTACAGCTCTTCCACAGAACGCAGTCGGCCAACCACTCCATCGGCAGATGACACTGTTGCACACCAGTTGTCCCATTATGGGCCAGCTACTGCCAAGCGTCAGCAGGCTGTATTGGCTATGAAGTGTTTGGGCGACAACAGACACACCGCGGAAGTTCTGTCCGAGTTCTTGCAACAAGAAACGCAGTCGTGGCTGGGCACAGTAGATCTTGAGGCAGGCAAGGTAGTGAGTGATAACGGAAGGAATTTCATGGCTGCCATCTCCCTTTCCCAACTGAAACACATTCCTTGCCTGGCTCACACCTTAAACCTGGTGGTGCAGTGCTTATTGAAAACTTATCCTGGGTTCTCCGACCTGCTCCTCAAAGTGCGTGCACTTTGCTCACATATCCGACGTTCGCCTGTACACGCCAGCCGTATGCAGACCTATCAGCGGTCTTTGAACCTTCCCCAGCATCGCCTAATCATAGACGTTGCAACAAGGTGGAACTCAACACTGCACATGCTTCAGAGACTGTGCGAACAGAGGCGTGCTGTTATTTATTTGTGGGAGGATACACGGGCAGGCAGTAGGATGGCAGACATGGAGTTGTCAGGTGTGCAGTGGTCGAAGATACAAGACATGTGTCAAGTCCTTCAGTGTTTTGAGGAATGCACACGGCTGGTTAGTGCAGACAACGCCGTAATAAGCATGAGCATCCCCCTAATGCGTCTGCTGATGCAAAGTTTGACGCACATAAAGGAGCAGGCGTCTGCACCAGAGGAAGAGGGAAGCCTTGATGACAGTCAGCCATTGTCTGGTCAGGGCAGTGTACAGGACGAGGTAGCGGGCGAAGAGGAGGTGGAGGATGAGGAGGATGATGGGGATGAGTATATTTTTAATGCGGAAACTTTCACGGGGGCACAGGAAATTGGTTGCGTGTCACGGCCGGGTTCTGGTTTTTTGAGGGACACAAGTGACGTAGATTTGCCTGCAACTGCCCCTCAACCAATCACAACCGGAGATTTGACAAGTGGAACTTTGGCCCACATGGCGGATTATGCCTTACGTATCCTACAAAGGGACACACGCATTACGAAAATGATGAACGATGACGATTACTGGTTGGCCTGCCTCCTTGATCCACGCTATAAAGGCAAATTGCAAAATATTATGCCACATGAGAACTTGGAACTAATATTAGCAACCAAACAATCAACTCTTGTTGACCGTTTGCTTCAGGCATTCCCAGCACACAGCGCACGTGATCGTTCTCACACGAGCTCCAGGGGGCAGCAGACTAGGAGTGTTAGGGGTGCACACATCAGAAGTGGCGTTGGACAGAGGGGTTTTCTGACCAGGTTGTGGAGTGATTTTGCTATGACCGCAGACAGGACAGGTACTGCTGCATCAATTGAAAGTGACAGGAGACAACATTTGTCCAGTATGGTTACTAACTATTTTTCATCCCTTATCGATGTTCTCCCTCAACCGTCATTCCCATTTGATTACTGGGCCTCCAAATTAGACACCTGGCCAGAATTGGCAGAATATGCATTGCAGGAGCTTGCTTGCCCGGCAGCAAGTGTCCTATCAGAAAGAGTATTCAGTGCTGCAGGTTCAATATTAACCGAAAAAAGGACTCGTCTGGCTACCCAAAATGTTGACGATCTAACATTCATTAAAATGAACCACAACTGGATTTCGAAATCTTTTGCCCCACCTTGCCCGGCCGACACCTAGCTTTCCTATGAAAAGCTCTTGCCTGTGAATTACTTTTCTAATGTCTAATTTGCTGCAGCTGATTGTACAGCATACGACATGTTTACACCTCCCTAAATGGCAAAACTCCCCACACGGGGCCGTGGTATCGCGACTTGGCGCAAGCACCCGTGAGACTGCTGTTTGTCTGAAGAGGTGGGTGTGCTCGCTTTTGGTTGACGGCATTGCTACTGGGTCCCTCATAGTACAATGTAGTGTCTCTGGCGGTGGTGGTGCGCACCCAACGTCAGACACACCGTTGTAACATGAGGGGCCCTGGGGCGGTCCCGCCGGCCTCAAGAGAGTTCCCCCCTACCCCAGCTCAAAATGTGCTCTACCACGTGCAAAATTATGTCGCACAGCTCCACCAATCTTTAGTCTATTCGCTGACATCATTCAATGTCTGGCACTGACAATACAAATTTGTAGACATCTATGATGCAACTTAAAGTAGTCTGTGTCTGTGTCCTATATTGGCACCATTAAATAGTTACTGCCAAATTACTATGTCAGAAACTCAGTAGATGAGCCCACCCCTGTACCTAAGTATGCCACCTTTTTTTTTTGTTTTGGTTGTTTTGCGAGACATTAACATCTATTTATATTTTGGGAGTACTGGGACAGACACTCCTTGCACTACTCCTCCACTCACCACCAAGCTGCCTGTGTATCCATGTAACCGCTGTAAAACTGCCATGAGCCTATTGTTTGTTATTTTAGGCCTTTGATAGCCTGTCTGCGGTCCCTACTTTAAATACTCCTCCACTGACCACCAAGCTGCCTGCCCGTGTATCCATGTAACCGCTGTGAAACTGCCATGAGCCTATTGTTTGTTATGTTAGGCCTTTGATAGCCTGTCTGCGGTCCCTACTTTAAATACTCCTCCACTGACCAGACCACTGCTGCCCGTGTACCCCTGGAACCAATTATAAAGTGCCTACAGCCAGCCCATTTTCTTATGTTAGGCCTTTGAAGCCTGTCTGCGGTCCCTACTTTAAATACTCCTCCACTCACCACCACCAAGCTGCCTGCCCGTGTATCCATGTAACCGCTGTGAAACTGCCATGAGCCTATTGTTTGTTATGTTAGGCCTTTGATAGCCTGTCTGCGGTCCCTACTTTAAATACTCCTCCACTGACCAGACCACTGCTGCCCGTGTACCCCTGGAACCAATTATAAAGTGCCTACAGCCAGCCCATTTTCTTATGTTAGGCCTTTGAAGCCTGCCTGCGGTCCCTACTTTAAATACTCCTCCACTGACCAGACCACTGCTGCCCGTGTACCCCTGGAACCAATTATAAAGTGCCTACAGCCAGCCCATTTTCTTATGTTAGGCCTTTGAAGCCTGTCTGCGGTCCCTACTTTAAATACTCCTCCACTCACCACCACCAAGCTGCCTGCCCGTGTATCCATGTAACCGCTGTGAAACTGCCATGAGCCTATTGTTTGTTATGTTAGGCCTTTGATAGCCTGTCTGCGGTCCCTACTTTAAATACTCCTCCACTCACCACCAAGCTGCCTGTGTATCCATGTAACCGCTGTAAAACTGCCATGAGCCTATTGTTTGTTATTTTAGGCCTTTGATAGCCTGTCTGCGGTCCCTACTTTAAATACTCCTCCACTGACCACCAAGCTGCCTGCCCGTGTATCCATGTAACCGCTGTGAAACTGCCATGAGCCTATTGTTTGTTATGTTAGGCCTTTGATAGCCTGTCTGCGGTCCCTACTTTAAATACTCCTCCACTGACCAGACCACTGCTGCCCGTGTACCCCTGGAACCAATTATAAAGTGCCTACAGCCAGCCCATTTTCTTATGTTAGGCCTTTGAAGCCTGTCTGCGGTCCCTACTTTAAATACTCCTCCACTGACCAGACCACTGCTGCCCGTGTACCCCTGGAACCAATTATAAAGTGCCTACAGCCAGCCCATTTTCTTATGTTAGGCCTTTGAAGCCTGTCTGCGGTCCCTACTTTAAATACTCCTCCACTCACCACCACCAAGCTGCCTGCCCGTGTATCCATGTAACCGCTGTGAAACTGCCATGAGCCTATTGTTTGTTATGTTAGGCCTTTGATAGCCTGTCTGCGGTCCCTACTTTAAATACTCCTCCACTGACCAGACCACTGCTGCCCGTGTACCCCTGGAACCAATTATAAAGTGCCTACAGCCAGCCCATTTTATTATGTTAGGCCTTTGAAGCCTGTCTGCGGTCCCTACTTTAAATACTCCTCCACTGACCAGACCACTGCTGCCCGTGTACCCCTGGAACCAATTATAAAGTGCCTACAGCCAGCCCATTTTCTTATGTTAGGCCTTTGAAGCCTGTCTGCGGTCCCTACTTTAAATACTCCTCCACTCACCACCACCAAGCTGCCTGCCCGTGTATCCATGTAACCGCTGTGAAACTGCCATGAGCCTATTGTTTGTTATGTTAGGCCTTTGATAGCCTGTCTGCGGTCCCTACTTTAAATACTCCTCCACTGACCACCAAGCTGCCTGCCCGTGTATCCATGTAACCGCTGTGAAACTGCCATGAGCCTATTGTTTGTTATGTTAGGCCTTTGATAGCCTGTCTGCGGTCCCTACTTTAAATACTCCTCCACTGACCAGACCACTGCTGCCCGTGTACCCCTGGAACCAATTATAAAGTGCCTACAGCCAGCCCATTTTATTATGTTAGGCCTTTGAAGCCTGTCTGCGGTCCCTACTTTAAATACTCCTCCACTGACCAGACCACTGCTGCCCGTGTACCCCTGGAACCAATTATAAAGTGCCTACAGCCAGCCCATTTTCTTATGTTAGGCCTTTGAAGCCTGTCTGCGGTCCCTACTTTAAATACTCCTCCACTCACCACCACCAAGCTGCCTGCCCGTGTATCCATGTAACCGCTGTGAAACTGCCATGAGCCTATTGTTTGTTATTTTAGGCCTTTGATAGCCTGTCTGCGGCCCCTACTTGCAATACTCCTCCACTGACCACAATGCTGCCTGGAGTGCCTGCCTGTGTATCCATGTAACCGATGTAAAACTGCCATGACTGCCTACTGTTTGTTATTTTAGGCCTTTGATAGCCTGTCTGCAGCCCCTACTTGCAATACTCCTCCACTGACCACACCAATGCTGCCCGTGTACCCCTGGAACCTATTTAAAAGTTCATAGAGCCTAGTTATATATTTTATTTACTATTAATAAGGCCATGATGGACTACGCTGTACCACGCTACAAGCTAACCAGTCGACACTTCTTTTGCGAGAAAAGCCATCCCAACCCTCCACCAGCATGTAGAAGACCGCATTGTCCATGCACTCTGGCAATCTGTGAGTACAAAGGTGCACCTGACAACAGACGCATGGACCTGTAGGCATGGCAACGGAAGATTACGTGTCCATTACGGCGCAATGGGTTAATGTGGTGGATGCATGGTCCACAGGGGACAGCCTACTAAGTCTGTCTGCAGTCCCTAATTCAAATTGTCCTCCACTGTCTAAATCGGAACTTCCACCTTCTGGCTTTCGGCCTATACTATCTGAAATTAAACTGCATTTGGCCTTCAACTTTGGTTAGGGCCTACTAACGGCTTCTGCCCCTCCCTGGTGTTGCCCTCAACTAAATAAAGCTGAGCTTCAACCTTCTGCTCCAAATTACCATTTTGAAAAATGCAATAGGCTTTTCAGGCCTACTAAAGGTGTCTGTCTGTGTGCCCCTGCCTGGTGTTGTCCTCAACTAAATAAAGCTGAGCTTCAACCTTCCGGCTCTCATTAAGTGGTTTTAAAAAAAAAATGGTGGTTAGGGCCTACTAACGGCTTCTGCCCCTCCCTGGTGTTGTCCTCAACTAAATAAAGCTGAGCTTCAACCTTCCGGCTCTCATTATGTGGTTTTAAAAAAAAAAATGGTGGTTAGGGCCTACTAACGGCTTCTGCCCCTCCCTGGTGTTGTCCTCAACTAAATAAAGCTGAGCTTCAACCTTCCGGCTCTCATTATGTGGTTTTTAAAAAAAAAAAGGTGGTTAGGGCCTACTAACGGCTTCTGCCCCTCCCTGGTGTTGCCCTCAACTAAATAAAGCTGAGCTTCAACCTTCTGCTCCAAATTACCATTTTGAAAAATGCAATAGGCTTTTCAGGCCTACAAAAGGTGTCTGTCTGTGTGCCCCTCCCTGTTGTTGTCCTCAACTAAATAAAGCTGAGCTTCAACCTTCCGGCTCTCATTATGTGGTTTTAAAAAAAAAATGGTGGTTAGGGCCTACTAACGGCTTCTGCCCCTCCCTGGTGTTGTCCTCAACTAAATAAAGCTGAGCTTCAACCTTCCGGCTCTCATTAAGTGGTTTTAAAAAAAAAATGGTGGTTAGGGCCTACTAACGGCTTCTGCCCCTCCCTGGTGTTGTCCTCAACTAAATAAAGCTGAGCTTCAACCTTCCGGCTCTCATTATGTGGTTTTAAAAACAAAAATGGTGGTTAGGGCCTACTAACGGCTTCTGCCCCTCCCTGGTGTTGTCCTCAACTAAATAAAGCTGAGCTTCAACCTTCCGGCTCTCATTAAGTGGTTTTAAAAAAAAAAGGGTGGTTAGGGCCTACTAACGGCTTCTGCCCCTCCCTGGTGTTGTCCTCAACTAAATAAAGCTGAGCTTCAACCTTCCGGCTCTCATTATGTGGTTTTAAAAAAAAAAATGGTGGTTAGGGCCTACTAACGGCTTCTGCCCCTCCCTGGTGTTGTCCTCAACTAAATAAAGCTGAGCTTCAACCTTCCGGCTCTCATTATGTGGTTTTTAAAAAAAAAATGGTGGTTAGGGCCTACTAACGGCTTCTGCCCCTCCCTGGTGTTGTCCTCAACTAAATAAAGCTGAGCTTCAACCTTCCGGCTCTCATTATGTGGTTTTAAAAAAAAAAATGGTGGTTAGGGCCTACTAACGGCTTCTGCCCCTCCCTGGTGTTGTCCTCAACTAAATAAAGCTGAGCTTCAACCTTCCGGCTCTCATTAAGTGGTTTTAAAAAAAAAATGGTGGTTAGGGCCTACTAACGGCTTCTGCCCCTCCCTGGTGTTGTCCTCAACTAAATAAAGCTGAGCTTCAACCTTCCGGCTCTCATTAAGTGGTTTTAAAAAAAAAAAAATGGTGGTTAGGGCCTACTAACGGCTTCTGCCCCTCCCTGGTGTTGTCCTCAACTAAATAAAGCTGAGCTTCAACCTTCCGGCTCTCATTAAGTGGTTTTAAAAAAAAAATGGTGGTTAGGGCCTACTAACGGCTTCTGCCCCTCCCTGTTGTTGTCCTCAACTAAATAAAGCTGAGCTTCAACCTTCCGGCTCTCATTATGTGGTTTTAAAAAAAAAAATGGTGGTTAGGGCCTACTAACGGCTTCTGCCCCTCCCTGGTGTTGTCCTCAACTAAATAAAGCTGAGCTTCAACCTTCCGGCTCTCATTATGTGGTTTTAAAAAAAAAAATGGTGGTTAGGGCCTACTAACGGCTTCTGCCCCTCCCTGGTGTTGTCCTCAACTAAATAAAGCTGAGCTTCAACCTTCCGGCTCTCATTAAGTGGTTTTAAAAAAAAAATGGTGGTTAGGGCCTACTAACGGCTTCTGCCCCTCCCTGGTGTTGCCCTCAACTAAATAAAGCTGAGCTTCAACCTTCTGCTCCAAATTACCATTTTGAAAAATGCAATAGGCTTTTCAGGCCTACAAAAGGTGTCTGTCTGTGTGCCCCTCCCTGGTGTTGTCCTCAACTAAATAAAGCTGAGCTTCAACCTTCCGGCTCTCATTATGTGGTTTTAAAAAAAAAAATGGTGGTTAGGGCCTACTAACGGCTTCTGCCCCTCCCTGGTGTTGTCCTCAACTAAATAAAGCTGAGCTTCAACCTTCCGGCTCTCATTATGTGGTTTTAAAAACAAAAATGGTGGTTAGGGCCTACTAACGGCTTCTGCCCCTCCCTGGTGTTGTCCTCAACTAAATAAAGCTGAGCTTCAACCTTCCGGCTCTCATTAAGTGGTTTTAAAAAAAAAATGGTGGTTAGGGCCTACTAACGGCTTCTGCCCCTCCCTGGTGTTGTCCTCAACTAAATAAAGCTGAGCTTCAACCTTCCGGCTCTCATTAAGTGGTTTTAAAAAAAAAAAAATGGTGGTTAGGGCCTACTAACGGCTTCTGCCCCTCCCTGGTGTTGTCCTCAACTAAATAAAGCTGAGCTTCAACCTTCCGGCTCTCATTAAGTGGTTTTAAAAAAAAAATGGTGGTTAGGGCCTACTAACGGCTTCTGCCCCTCCCTGGTGTTGTCCTCAACTAAATAAAGCTGAGCTTCAACCTTCCGGCTCTCATTATGTGGTTTTAAAAAAAAAAATGGTGGTTAGGGCCTACTAACGGCTTCTGCCCCTCCCTGGTGTTGTCCTCAACTAAATAAAGCTGAGCTTCAACCTTCCGGCTCTCATTATGTGGTTTTAAAAAAAAAAATGGTGGTTAGGGCCTACTAACGGCTTCTGCCCCTCCCTGGTGTTGTCCTCAACTAAATAAAGCTGAGCTTCAACCTTCCGGCTCTCATTAAGTGGTTTTAAAAAAAAAATGGTGGTTAGGGCCTACTAACGGCTTCTGCCCCTCCCTGGTGTTGCCCTCAACTAAATAAAGCTGAGCTTCAACCTTCTGCTCCAAATTACCATTTTGAAAAATGCAATAGGCTTTTCCGGCCTACTAAAGGTGTCTGTCTGTGTGCCCCTGCCTGGTGTTGCCCTCAACTAAATAAAGCTGAGCTTCAACCTTCTGCTCCAAATTACCATTTTAAAAAATGCAATAGGCTTTTCCGGCCTACTAAAGGTGTCTGCCCCTCCCTGGTGTTGTCCTCAACTGAACAAAGCTGAGCTTCCACATTCTGGCTTTCGCCCTATACTATCAGATATTAAACTGCATTTGGCCTACTAGTGTGGTTAGGCCCTTGAAACAGTGTCTGCTGCTCTTGGGTTTGCTACTCCACTGAACAAAGCAATGCCGCCTGTATAGTCCTGTTACCAATTTTGAACTGCATGTAGCCTACTTTATTCTTTGGCCCTATATCTGTTTCCTCCTCATCCTGCCCATTGCCCAGCCACTGCTAAATGAGTCTGCTGGTACATTGACCTAGACCACTACATTCCCCTTGTACTCTACACAGCCAGAATCTGTCCCTGCTGAAAGTAAGGTTCCCCTTCCCGCATGTTATACCACCTTACACAGGGACAAAGAGGAAGGTGCAGATGAAAGTGCAGGTTCCTTCATCAGGTGGGGGGGCATACTCGTTGGCGACGTCACTGGCACAGGGCCCCTCAGAGTACGCAAAAGTGTCGCTGCTGGTGGGAGGCGCCCCCGCCATGCAAACACACCGCCGTACTTTGAGGGGCCCTGTGCCAGTGGCAATGCGAACGAGTGGGCCCCCCCCCTGCTTGCTCAGGATCACAGCACTTGCAACTTTTAAATACTTACCTTTCCCTGCAACACCGCCGTGACGTAGTCCGCATTTCCTGGGCCCACGAAAAACTTGAGCCAGCCCTACTCCCCCCACAACTTTCCCCCAATTCCCTATGCCCAACTATTATTATACAGTTAATTAAGATTGGCAAGCTTCAGAAACAAGAATGGATGTTTTTGGCATTAAAATGGGCACTGTAGGTGTTTTCCTGGCCTCCACTCACTGCCGACTATGCTTCCCCATTGACTTGCATTGGGTTTCGTGTTTCGGTCGATCCCCGACTTTTAGCGATAATCGGCCGACTGCACTCGACTCGACTCTGGACAAAATCGGGTTTCCCAAAACCCTACTCGATCTTAAAAAAATGAAAGTCGCTCAACCCTACTCCAGACCAACGCAAACCTGGAAAAGCAGCTGCGAGTAGTAACATCCTCACTACCACCTAACATCAAACGTCTCACCAAAGAGAAGCAGCTCCTGACATCACATTAGGGGGCAGTTAATTGTTTATTTAAAAATAGCAGAATAAACTTCAAGTTGATAATTTATGGCCTGGGAATGATGGTATAAATATTCTAATGCAAGGGTCCCCAACCTGTAGCTCGGGAGCCACATGTGGCTCGCGGCTGTCTGTCAGCTTGGTGCATTAGCTCCAGTTATAGCAAACAGGTATGAAGAGCACATCTGAAAATGGTGAATTTTGTGAGCAGCCCTGTACAGTAGAGCAGATCTGGATGCATATATACTGGTCTTAGGGGTTTTGAGATGATTTAAGTATGGTATGCTGGAGACAAGATGACACCACCTGTCAGAGGAGGTGTTTGAAGCTGGATGTGATAGTGTCTTGGAAGTCTTTTATAGGAGAATACTGAAAGGGGGGTATTGTGGGAACCCCTGGATCTTTGTATACTGCTTTGTATACTGCTTTGGGGTGATTGATTTTTGTGGAAAAGCTTTGGTTACCATTATGCTTGTAATGGGGGCTTTGGTTGCCACTATTGTGAGGGGGCGAGAGCTGAATGTGGCTTGCGACCCTATTTCGAGACTGGATGTGGCTCTCGACCCTCTCTCAGAGCTGAATGTGGCTCTCAAGGTTAGAAATGTTGGGAACCTCCGATCTAATGGCTCCCAGCAGAAAAAAAGCTTCCCCACTCCTGCCCTAGATAGTTTAAGGTAAAACTAAGTATAGCAATTACAGAAAGACTTTCCATTCAAAATTATGAGAAATAACTGAAGCGTTCTTTTACCTGTGTCTTGGTAGATTATCATTTTTAAACGTCTCATATATTTGACATTGTGCATGATTTTTGGCTGTAAGGCAACTGGCTGCAGCAGTGGCCCTCACATACTGCTGTGTCTAGAAGAGGAGATCAGGTACATGAAGCCCCACAATGAAGACAACCAGCTGTCTGACAATATATTAGGCATTCAGAGGAAATTAATGTTCTTTTCAAGGTCTCTCTAAATCTGCCTGTAATTTTGTTTCTTACTTTTGATTAAGTATGGCAATCCATAGGGGGAAGCTACCAAGAAATGAACATACAAACCCATTGTAGTTGTTAGGGTTTGTGCATTCTTCAGTGTTACAATATATGAATGATATACATGTTATTTTACGTCAGCTAATAGAATTAAAGTTCCCCTTATATTAGTCCAATGTGCCCTTAAAGAGAACCTGTCACCGTGCCCACCATGGTCAGTTTGTGCTATTGTGCTATTCCTGCTGCTTCCATGAGAATGTGACTTCCTGTGTTTTTTTTTTTTAATCCACCTTGCGTTTCCAGAGATATCTGCCTGTTTATTTAATAATAATTTTTATGGTGCTTACCAAAGGGGTGTGGCTCACAGGATCATTATGCTGAACAACCTAACAGCACGCCTCCAGAGAATCCTGTGAGCCACACCCCTTTTCTAAAGATCAAAAGAATAAGCAAAAAATTAAAAGACACACATATATATATATATATATATATATCTTCCAAATAGTTCCAGAACTATATATATCCAGGGGCTTAGCGGGAATAAAATAAGATAAAGAACTGGACACTTTTGACCTGGTGACAGGTCCCCTTTAAGTGGCGCCTTGTGCACTGTGTTAACCTGAATTGGCAAACAAATCTGTCTTCAACAAGATCTGTCAAAACTGATGTTTGTGGTTACAATGCTTGTTGTGAAGACCTGTCAGATGATAGTCTGTAAAATAAATCATTCCTAGATGATAACATATGATGCACACACTTTTTTTTTTTTCTTACTACTGACAGTGTATGAAAAAGAAGTTTAGTATGTTTGGCGTTCTTCTGCATATTGTAGCTGCAGCAAGTAATCACCATTCAGGAATTTCAACATCTGGCATTTGGCCTAGATCATACAGCACATGACTGTCATCCAAATGCCATTATGAAGGTCCTGAGAATAGGAAAACGAATAATTTACTGAAGTATACATACTGTATATATACTGACTGTTGTAACATGTAGATTACCGTATAGCAGTGTATAGTCTATAGTTTGCAATGATTTGCGAATATGCATTTACTATTGCTGCACTGTTTTTTTCTAAGTCCTATTTGTAACACAGTAGCATTAATAATTTCTTCACCTTTGTACCTACACTTTTGTTAATTAGCCCCTTGGTTGTCATTAGCCCCTTGTATACGCTCCATCATCCATGCATACGCTCCACTATCCTTGTATATGCGGCCCCAATCCATGTATATGCTCCCCCATCCTTTTATATGCTCCCCCATCTTTTTAAATGCTCCCCCATCCTTGTATATGCTCCCCATTCCATGTATATGCTCCCCGATTCCATGTATATGCCCCCCCAATCCATGTATGTGCCCCCCCAATCCATGTATGTGCTCACCCGAGCCTGGTATATGCTTCCCCTTAACTGGTATATGCTCCCTCCATCCTTGTGCTATTTGCTTCCCTATTTTCGTGGCATATGCTCCTCCATACTTCTTGTATATGCCTCCCATCCTTATATGTGCCCCCATCCTTGTATATGCTCCCCAATCCATGTATATGCCCTCTATCATTTTATATGCTCCCCCATCCTTGTATATACTCTCCCATTCCATGTATACGCTCTACCATTCCATGTATGTGCTCTACCATTCCATGTATATGCTCTCTTATTCCATGTATATTGCCTCCCAATTCATGTATATGTTCCCCCTATCCTGGCATATGCTCCCCCGATCCTGGTATATGCTCCCCCAATCCTATATATGCTCCCCCAATCCTGGTATTCTCGCCGGAAACTGGTATATGCCCCCATCCTGGTATATGCACCTCATTTTGGTATATGTCCCCATCTTGTTATATGCACCCCCATCCTGGTATATGCTCCCTCCATTCTTGTGGTATATGCTCCCTCCATCCTTGTGATATATGCTCCCTCTATCTTTGTGCTATATGCTACCACTTCCATGTGGTATATACTCCCCCATACTTCTTGTATATGCCCCCCATCCTTGTATGTGCCCCCATCCTTCTATATGCTCCCCCAATCCATGTATATGCCCCCCATCCTTGTATATGCCCCCATCTCTATATATGCTCCATCATGCTTGTATATGTTCCCCCATTCAATGTACTGTATATGCTCTCCCATTCCATGTATATGCTCCCCGATTCTATGTATATGCTCCCCCCAATCCATGTATATGCTCCCCCAAGCCTGGTATATGCTTCCCCGAAACTGGTATATGCCCCTATCCTGTTATATGTACCCCCATCCTGGTATATGCTCTCCATCCTTGTGGTATATGCTGCCCCATCTTTGTGGTATATGCTCCTCCATTCTTCTTGTATATGCCCCCATCCTTATATGTGCCCCCATCCTTGTATATGCTCCCTAATCCATGTATATGCCCCCTATCACTTTATATGCTCCCCATCCTTGGATATGCTCCCCATCCTTGTATATGCTCCCCCATCCTTGTATATGACTCCATCCATGTATATTTTCCCCATCCTTGCATCTCTCCCATTCCATGTATATGCTCTACCATTCCATGTATATGCTCTACCATTCCATGTATACTCTCTACCATTCCATGTATGAGCTCTACCATTCCATGTATGCGCTCTACCATTCCATGTATGCGCTCTACCATTCCATGTATGCGCTCTACCATTCCATGTATGCGCTCTACCATTCCATGTATATGCTCTACCATTCCATGTATATGCTCTACCATTCCGTGTATATGCTCTACCATTCCATGTATGTGCTCTACCATTCCATGTATATGCTGTACCATTCCATGTATATGCTCTACCATTCCATGTATATGCCCCCCCAATCCATGTATATGCTCCCGCAATCCTGGTATAATCTCCCTTGAAACTGGTATATGCACCCCCATTTTGGTATATATCCCCCATCTTGTTACATGCACCCCCATCCTGGTATATGCTCCCTCCATCCTTGTGGTATATGCTTCCCCATCTTTGTGGTATATGCTCCTCCATACTTCTTGTTTATGCCCCCATTATATGTGCCGCCCCATCCTTGTATATGCTCCCCAATCCATGTATATGCCTCTATCATTTTATATGCTCCCCCATCCTTGTATATGCTCCCCATTCCATGTATATGCTCCCCCATTCCATGTATATGACCCCATCCATGTATATGTTCCCCCATCCTTGTATATGCTCTCCCATTCCATGTATATGCCCCCTATCATTTTATATGCTCCCCCATCCTTGTATATTCTCCCCCATCCTTGTATATACTCCCCATTTCATGTATATCCTTCTCCACTCCATGCAGTACAGACCAAAAGTTTGGACACACCTTCTCATTTAAAGATTTTTCTGTATTTTCATGACTATGAAAATTGTACTTTCACACTGAAGGCATCAAAACTATGAATTAACACATGTGGAATTATATACTTAACAAAAAAAGTGTGAAACAACTGAAAATATGTCTTATATTCTAGGTTCTTCAAAGTAGCCACCTTTTGCTTTGATGACAGCTTTGCACGCTCTTGGCATTATCTTGATGAGCTTCAAGAGGTAGTCACCGAGAATGGTCTTCCAACAATCTTGAAGGAGTTCCCAGAGATGCTTAGCACTTGTTGGCCCTTTTACCTTCATTCTGCGGACCAGCTCATCCCAAACCATCTCGGTTGGGTTCAGGTCTGGTGACTGTGGAGGCCAGGCCATCTGGTGTAGCACCCCATCACTCTCCTTCTTGGTCAAATAGCCTTTACAAAGCCTGGAGGTATGTTTGGGGTCATTGTCCTGTTGAGAAATAAATGATGGTCCAACTAAACGCAAACCGAATGAAATAGCATGCCGCTGCAAGATGCTGTGGTAGCCATGCTGGTTCAGTGTGCCTTCAATTTTGAATTACTCCCCAACAGTGTCACCAGCAAAGCACCCCCAAACCATCACACCTCCTCCATGCTTCAAGGTGGGAACCAGGCATGTAGAGTCCATCCGTTAACATTTTCTGCGTCGCACAAAGACACGATGGTTGGAACCAAAGATCCCAAATTTGGACTCATCAGACCAAAGCACAGATTTCCACTTGTCTAATGTCCATTCCTTGTGTTCTGTAGCCCAAACAAGCTTCTTCTGCTTGTTTCCTGTCCTTAGCGGTGGTTTCCTAGCAGCTATTTTACCATGAAGGCCTGCTGCACAAAGTCTCCTCTTAACAGTTGTTGTAGAGATGTGTCTGCTGCTAGAACTCTGTGTGTCATTGACCTAGTCTCTAATCTGAGCTGCTGTTAACCTGCGAGTTCGGAGGCTGGTGACTCGGATAAACTTATCCTCAGAAGCAGGGGTGACTCTTGGTCTTCCTTTCCTGGGCGGTCCTCATGTGAGCCAGTTTCTTTGTAGCGCTTGATGGTTTTTGCCACTGCACTTGGGGACACTTTCAAAGTTTGCCCAATTTTTCAGACTGACTGACCTTCATTTTTTAAAGTAATGATGGCTACTTGTTTTTTTTTTTTTATTTGGCTGCTTTTTTCTTGCCATAATTCAAAGTCTAACAGTCTATTCAGTAGGACTATCAGCTGTGTATCCACCAGACTGCTGCACAACAAAACTGATGGTCCCAACCCCATTTATAAGGCATGAAATCCCACTTATTAAACCTGACAGGGCACACCTGTGAAGTGAAAACCATTTCCGGTGACTACCTCTTGAAGCTGATCAAGAGAATGCCAAGAGTGTGCAAAGCAGTCATCAAATCAAAAGGTGGCTACTTTGAAGAACCTAGAATATAAGACATAATTTCAGTTGTTTCACACTTTTTTGTTAAGTATATAATTCCACATGTGTTAATTCATAGTTTTGATGCCTTCAGTGTGAAAGTACAATTTTCATAGTCCTGAAAATACAGAAAAATCTTTAAATGAAAAAGTGTGTCCAAACTTTTGGTCTGTACTGTATGTGCCCCATCCATATATATGTTCCCCCATCCTTGTATATGCTCTACCATTCCATGTATACGCTCTACCATTCCATGTATGTGCTCTACCATTCCATGTATATGCTTTCCCATTCCATGTATATGCTCCCTTGATCCTGGTATATGCTCCCCCAATCCTGGTATATGCTCGCCCGAAACTGGTATGTGCCCCCATCCTGGTATATGCATCCCATGTTGGTATATGTCCCCCATCTTGTTACATGCACCCCCATTCTGGTATATCCTCCCGCGATCCTTGTGGTATATGCTTCCCCATCTTTGTGGTATATGCTCCTCCATACTTCTTGTATATGCCTCCCATCCTTATATGTGCCCCCCCATCCTTGTATATGCTCCCCAATCAATGTATATGCCCCTATCATTTTATATGCTCCCCCATCCTTGTATATACTCCCCATTCCATGTATATGCTCCTCCATTCCATGTATATGCCCCATCCATGTATATGTTCCCCCATCCTTGTATATGCTCTCCCATTCTATGTATGTGCGCTACCATTCCATGTATATGCTTTCCCATTCCATGTATATGCTCCCTCAATCCATGTATATGCTCCCTCGATCCTGGTATATGCTCCCCCGATCCTTGTATATGCATCTCCCGATCCTGGTATATGCTCGCCCGAAACTGGTATGTGCCCTCTTCCTGGTATATGCACCCCATTTTGGTATATGTCCCCCATCTTGTTATATGCACCCCCATCCTGGTATATGCTCCCTCCATTCTTGTGATATATGCTCCCTCCATCCTTGTGATATATGCTCCCCCTATCTTTGTGGTATATGCTACCACATCCATGTGGTATGTACTCCCCCATACTTCTTCTATATGCCCCCTATCCTTGTATGTGTCCCCCCATCCTTCTGTATGCTCCCCCAATCCATATATATGCCCCCCCATCCTTGTATATGCCCCCATCTCTGTATATGCTCCACCATGCTTGTATATGTTCCCCCATTCCATGTATATGCTCTCCCATTCCATGTATATGCTCCCCGAGCCTGGTATATGTTTCCCCGAAACTGGTATATTCCCCCATCCTGGTATATGCACCCTTATTTTTGTATATGTCCCCCATCTTGTTATATGCACCCTCATCCTGGTATATGCTCCCTCCATCCTTGTGGTATATGCTTCCCCCATCTTTGTGGTATATGCTCCTCCATACTTCTTGTATATGCCCCCATTCTTATATGTGCCGCCCCATCCTTGTATATGCTCCCCAATCCATGTATATGCCTTTATCATTTTATATGTTCCCCCATCCTTGTATATGCTCTCCCATTCCATGTATACGCTCTACCATTCCATGTATACGCTCTACCATTCCATGTATACGCTCTACCATTCCATGTATACGCTCTACCATTCCATGTATACGCTCTACCATTCCATGTATATGCTCTACCAATCCATGTATGTGCTCTTCCTTTCCATGTATATCCCCCCAATACATGTATATGCTCCCCCCCCAATCCATGTATAATCTCCCCTGAAACTGGTATATGCCCCCATCCTGGTATGTGCACCCCATTTTGGTATATGTCACCCATTTTGTTATATGCACCCCCATCCTGGTATATGCTCCCTCCATTCTTGTGGTATCTTGTGGTATATGCTCCCTCCATTCTTATGGTATATGCTTCTTCCATCCCTGTGATATATGCTCCCCCCCTATCTTTGTGGTATATGCTCCTCCATACTTGTTGTATATGCCCCATCCTTGTATATGCCCCCCATCCTTGTATATGCTCCCCATCTTTGTATATGCTCCACCATCCTTGTATATGCTCCCCCAATCTATGTATATGCTCCTCCATCCTTTTATATGCTCCCCCAATCTATGTATATGCTCCTCCATCCTTGTATATGGTCCCCCAATCCATGTATATCATTCCTCATACTGGTATATGCCCCCATCTTGGTATTTATGCCCCCATCCTATTATAACCCTCCCATCCTGCCAGCGCTGCTGTTATTTGACGCATAGAAGCTAAACACAATAAACGCCCCTACTCACCTTCCTTCCTCTCCACCTTCTGAAGCCAGCAGCTTATATCAGCGTTCAAGCGACGGGTCACATGATATCACTGCCCAGTCACGTGTACGCCTACTATAGCGGCTGCCTCTGATTTGCCAGCAGCGTGTTTTGTTGCGCACAGACCCGGCAAGTTCATGTACTGCAATACACTTCAGCTGGATGTGTGTCCGAGGATGCAGATCCAGCTGAAGTAGGGGCTGGTGTCACGTGCCCACAGAGAGGGCTCTGCGTGTCCACAGGGAGGGCTCTGCGTGCCCTCGGTTCACCACCAATGTTATTATTATTATTTATTATTATAGCGCCATTTATTCCATGGCGCTTTACACTGTTCTAGTGGAAACTTGATAATTGCCACAGAGACCAAATTTATAACTCCAAAACCTTATTAACTAGGATACTAAAAATAACTCGCATTAGGTAAAAGTGAATTTCATGTGAGAAATAATAACACATGTGCCAAGTAAGTACAGATTTTCAGAGCAAAGATTAGAAAATAAACTAGAACATTTTAAAAGGTTCTTGATTAACAATAATTAATGTAAAAGGTTTATTTAATCCCTTACTATCCTTAGATATGATTTCTAAAAAGTTGCAGGCACACAGCCTGAGACTGCAATGTTAACAGGTTCTGATCAAGAGATTTTTTTTTTTACTTGAAATGCTGTTTTGGCTTGTAAATCATGTGTGACTAAATCTTCAGTCGCCTTCAAATCCATTTAGAAAGTGTGTTGTTACCTGTCATTGCTACTAATTTGATTGAAAATATGGAGTCAATGAGATGGAAGGATATTGGGTTTACAATAACTCAATGACTTTTACTGACGAGTCTGGATTTTCTTTACTGCAACTCTGTAACCAGTCGATTTTTTTTTTTTTTGCCTGACCATTAGTATTTATGTACTTTGAGGTATTTGTAATCATTATTATGGAGAACATCACAAGTGGCTTACTTATTACTACCATTGTTGCTATAACTAATTACTTTTTTCTTTTGCAGGGGCACTGCTGATTGGTTTGGTGTAAGTAAAGATAGTGATACCACTCAGAAATGGCAACGGAAAAGCCTTAGACATTGTAGCCAGAGGTATGGAAAGTTAAAACCACAGGTTATAAGAGAAATGGACCTTCCAAGCCAAGATAATATATCTTTAACAAGCACAGAAACACCACCTCCTCTATATGTGGGACCAACTCAGTTTAATATGCAGAAGGTACTGTTTTTGTTTTTTTAGGAATGGCCTGTATACTCCGTCAATTCATTGTCTTGCTTTTTACATGATGTATATTAATTATTTGTATATTTGCAGATTATAGACCCTTTGGCCCGAGGGCGTGCTTTCCGAATGGTGGAGGATACCGATGGCTACAGTATGCCACATACACCCATTACTCCAGGAGCAGCTTCTCTTTGCTCATTTACAAGTTCAAGATCTGGATTTAATCGATTTCCCAGAAGAAGGAAAAAAGAGTCTGTAGCCAAGATGAGTTTTAGGGCAGCAGCTGCACTTGTAAAGGTGATTACTCCTACCTCTTAGATATACTTTACACCGATTGTACTAAAAATACTTCAAAATAAGAATAAAAGTGACAATGGATCAAATGCATAAAATATCAATAATGTTCTGTAAGATCAGTACTAGATCAGAGTGAGGAGACACAGACACACACCTTGGATGAAAGGGTGGGCCAGACAGCACACAGAGTATCTCTATACTCGTTACACAGTGGTCTGAGAAACCGCTTTCTTAAAATGGACCCAAAAACGTTACCTAGGACTTGGTCAAGGTGGACAGAGGATCTTGATATTACAGGACAGATGTTGTACAGTTGGGGCAGGGTTAGGAAATACATAATAAATAAACAATGAAGTGATAACAACCATACTTTATACTGCGGCATAGCACCTTTTATGACTTTATTATATGGCCATCCTCTAACTTCCCAGATCGGATTACAGAATGTCCAACATGTCAACATCCCCTCTCCAATTTATGGCATAGGATATGGGAGTGTATACTCTCCAAGAGTACTTGAGGGAGATATCAGAATATATACACATACATTGGATGATAAAAGTTCTCTTTCCTGCTCACGCAATCTTAGTTCACCAGCGTAGACCCACAGATGATGGTACTGCAGGCAGCGCCAGTGTGCCCAAAATGGTTCATTTACAGTGTCTTTTCCATCGGTAGTTAGGGCCCAAAAATCTGAAAATGGCAGATATCAGAATTACAATGGAAACTATTGTTCTGTATATACTGTTTTGAATCAAAAAGACAGAGAAAGAGGTGCAAGTAAATTCTTTAAAATGTGGAAAACTTTTGTTTGAATCAAATAAACCAGAGAGAATTTACATATTTCATTCTGCACATTTTGGTACACTGAGTGGTAGTGTAAAACTTGAAGTTGATCTGTGTACCTTGAGGCTGGAGGCCTGAAATTAAAATAGGACTTTGGTAAAAGAATGTCCTTTAGGTTTCCTCATGGAAGGCACATGTGTTTGATGATTCTCCTAATGTACTATACCATCATGGTTATATATTCCAGCATTCCTCATATACATTCATATATCCTCAGGAATTTAAAGTGACTAGGCAAAGCTTCCAGTTCCTTTATTTTGTGCAAATTTTCTTTCATATTCCAAAATTTTGTAAACTGTAATACGCAGTTGCCATTTTTTATTGTGCATATTACCTTAAAATTATTTAAAAAAAAAAACAAGCAAAAAAGTAGATAATATATATACGTACGTACGTATGTGTGTGTGTGTATATCTACACTCACCGGCCACTTTATTAGGTACACCATGCTAGTAACGGGTTGGACCCCCTTTTGCCTTCAGAACTGCCTCAATTCTTCGTGGCATAGATTCAACAAGGTGCTGGAAGCATTCCTCAGAGATTTTTGTCCATATTGACATGATGGCATCACACAGTTGCCGCAGATTTGTCGGCTGCACATCCCAAAGATGCTCCATACAAGGCAGGATGGATCCATGCTTTCATGTTGTTTACGCCAAATTCTGACCCTACCATCCGAATGTCGCAGCAGAAATCGAGACTCATCAGACCAAGCAACGTTTTTCCAATCTTCTACTGTCCAATTTCGATGAGCTTGTACAAATTGTAGCCTCAGTTTCCTGTTCTTAGCTGAAAGGAGTGGTACCCGGTGTGGTCTTCTGCTGCTGTAGCCCATCTGCCTCAAAGTTCGACGCACTGTGCGTTCAGAGATGCTCTTAGGCCTACCTTGGTTGTAACGGGTGGCGATTTGAGTCACTGTTGCCTTTCTATCAGCTCGAACCAGTCTGCCCATTCTCCTCTGACCTCTGGCATCAACAAGGCATTTCCGCCCACAGAACTGCCGCTCACTGGATTTTTTTTCTTTTTCGGACCATTCTCTGTAAACCCTAGAGATGGTTGTGCGTGAAAATCCCAGTAGATCATCAGTTTCTGAAATACTCAGACCAGCCCTTCTGGCACCAACAACCATGCCACGTTCAAAGGCACTCAAATCACCTTTCTTCCCCATACTGATGCTCGGTTTGAACTGCAGGAGATTGTCTTGACCATGTCTACATGCCTAAATGCACTGAGTTGCCGCCATGTGATTGGCTGATTAGAAATTAAGTGTTAACAAGAAGTTGGACAGGTGTACCTAATAAAGTGGCCAGTGAGTGTATATATGGGAATGCTACTCTCTTGGGTGTGTTGGGAGGCAAAACATGAAGCGTTTCCATTTAAATGTCCATGCTGGTTTATTCTTGCTTCATAAACCAGCCATAAGCTGCGGAAAACAAAAATAGCCTTCAGTGCAGGCAAAACGAAATAAACAGTTCTTTTGACAAAGTCTCTTGAGAGCCAGTCCTGGTCACACAGGCTGGATAGCATCCATTATTCCGGCTTAGTCTGGATATAACACACAGGAGGCCTTCTTCCTCCACACACAGACCACGTGTCAAACAATGAACTCCATCTTAACATGTTAACCACACCCAAGAGGTGTGGGGTATATAAGCAGTGAGATCCGTCCATCTCTCAGGCTGCCCGTAAAACCTGTCCCAGAAGCACCAGACTATCCTCTTAGTGCTATGTGCACTAGAGAAATACTCCAGGACTACATCACAGATGACAGCCATCTCTGTGATACATACCTCCTATGAACTATGTGTCCAGTATCCACCTTACAATATATATGTGTGTGTGTGTGTGTGTGTAGATAGATAACATTTAAAAATGGAATAGCAGCACTCCAATTTCCAAAAAATGATGGTGTTATTCGCCCAACATGGCAACGTTTCGGTTCATTTGTGAACCTTTCTCTCTTGCTTGTATCTATAGGATTGGACATTGCCTGGGAAGCTTTGTACCCACACAGTGGTTAGCTGGTGCTGCATCTCATTTTGTCTTTTTAGGTAGATAGATAATTAGTAAATAGTGTTGAGCAAGCGTGCTTTGATAAGTTGTTATCCGAGCACGCTCATGTCGTCATAGAGTATCTTCGGCATACTCAAATACTATGCTTGAGTCGCCGCTGCAGCATGTCTCGCGGTTATTCGACAGCTGCAACACATGTAGGGATTGCCTAACAAAAAGTTTCAGCTCTTGAAAGGCTGTCTACCCCTCCACAGTCCATTTGGCTATAGCTAATTTCGTCCCCTTAAAGAGGTCAGTCAGGTGTGCAGCGTCACAATCCAATTTTGGATTTGTGGCAGATCTGGTTTACCTCAGTTTAAGACCTTTTTTCCTTTCTGGTCATTGGGGGTTAATGCAGTTCCCCCCCCCCTCCCCCAGTGGCCGCTGGTGTTATTGCATTGTTGCTGGGTCAGCTGATGTTTGTGGTGACCACTCCCTCCATCCTTTAAGAGGTCACCTGGTTCATCAGCTGACTGCCGGTGTTAGTTCATTCTAAAGCGACCAAGCTGTGAGAAGGAGCTTGCTGGGAACTGTTGTTCTACTGCTGTGTCCAGTGAATCTGGTGTTACTTCCTGCTGTTCTGTGCCTTGCAGCATTAAGCTAAGTGTTGTTTACCTTTACCTTGTCTGTATTTCCTATATTTGTATTGTTTTGCCCTGTGCACATTATAGTGTTTTCCCGTGTGTCTGTGGCGTGGTGCGTTTATTAGTTTTCCCTGTCTGTGCTTTCTGTAGGGGTTGGTGAGAGGTCTTAACACTGGATGGCAGGTGGAGGTTTCAGCTTAGTACTGAAACCCAGGCCCAGACATGCACACCTTCAGTGTAAACTCTGGGAGAGGGACAGACAGGGTTTCCCTAGTTTGAGGGATATTGCAGGGGCCCGGGTAATCAGCTGTAGTCTACCCAGTACCCCCGTGACATGCAGCCATCAGGCAACGTTTGGGATAAATGTCCTGTAGTATCCCACGATTCCTAGAAAGGCTCTAACATGCTTCTTTTAGAGGGGACTCTGCCAGTTTTGGATTGCGTCCACTTTACTGATTTGGGGTTTGGTCTCGCTTCTACCTACTACATATCCCAGGTATTTGGCCTCTTTTTTTCCCCATGGCACATTTTTAAGGATTTATCAAAACCCCCGCCTTCCTAAGATTGTCAAACACCGCCTTGACCTTTCGCAGATGACTTCCTCAATCCGGGCTGAAAACTACAATAATGTCCAGGCATGCTGCAGCTTAACTCTTATGGGGTGTGACTATCTGTTCTATGGCCCTCTGGAAGGTGGCCGGGGATCCCTGCAGTCCAAACAGTATCCGGACGTATTGGAAGCATCCGTCGAGCGTAAAAAAAAGCCGTCTTCTCTTTGGCTTCTTGTGACATGGGGATTTGCCAATATCCTTTCATTAAATCCAAGGTGGTTATATACCTTGCCGGCCCAAGTCTCTCAATCAGCTCATCGACACGCGGCATCGAATATGTGTAGAGCTTGGAGATTTCATTTCAGCTTAATATAATCGTTGCAGAATCTCCACTTGCCATCGGGTTTTGGAACCATGACAGTCGGGCTAGACTATCCACTCTTGGATTTCTCATTGACTCAACATTCAACTTACGTCCTTGAAGATCAGCTCTCTTTGAGCCTTGGGAATTTGATAGGGCTTCAAATTCACACGCACATGGGTTTCCATCAGAACCTCGTGTTCTATTACCTTTGTCTACCGTGGCAATTCTGAGAACAGGTCCCTCTTCTGCTGCAGCAATTCCTGACACTGCTGTTTTTGGGCCCTCAACAGCCTCTCCACTATTGCGACTCCTTCAACCTTGGCTTCAGGCCTGACCAGGAAGCATGGACTTTCTGTCTTTCCGCAGCTTGATGAGATTGATGTGGTAGACCTGGTATGGCTTATGTTTTCCTAGTTGATGAATCTTTTAATTCACTTCTCCAAGCTTTTTCTCCACTTCATAAGGCACTTGCCCCTTGGCCAAGAACTTACTCTCCATTGTGGGAATTAGTACGAGGGCTCGGTTACCTGGGTTGAACTGCCTCATTCTGGCTGATCGATTGTAGACCCTAGCTTGAGCTTCTTGTGCCTGGAGGAGATGTCCCTTTACAATGGGCATCACCTTTGCAATCCTCACCTGCAACTGAGCGATGTGCTCGATGATGCGCCGTTGGGGCATGACTTCGGCTTCCCAGGTTTCTTTCACTATATCAAGGAGACACCGCGGATGTCGGCCATACAGAATTACGAATGGAGAGAACCCAGTAGAAACCTGCGGAACTTCCCGGATAGAGAACAGCAGATACAGTAGGAGATAATCCCAGTCTCTTCCGTCCTTTTCTGTGGCCTTCTTAAGCATACTCTTCAATGTTTTATTAAACCTTTCCACAAGGCTGTCTTCCTGGGGATGGTATACTGATGGCCTCAGTTGTGTAATTTGCAGGGCCTTACACAGTTCCCTCATCAGCTTACTCATAAAGGGTGTTCCTTGGTTGGTCAGGATCTCCTTTGGTAATCCTGTCCAGGAAGAAAAAAGTGGCCAACTTGGAGTTGGAGCGGTCTCCTTGCCATAAACCGCCTCTGTGAGCAAATCGATCTGCTTCAGCTTTTGTCGGTGCTGGTCTTATTGCTACTGCTGTTGTTGGATCTCTTGCATAAGTAGCTTACTTTTCTCCTGATGTGCCATCTGTTGCTACTTCTGGGCTTGCACCAGATATGTAATCAGGGACTCCTTTTTGTCTGATATCGCTTGCTGGCTTAAGACCGTCTGCACCCAGGACATGCAGTACCTCTGTAGCAGTCACACATGTTCGCTGGGAACGCTACCCGCACTTCTAACACCAATTGTGGGAATGCTACTCTCTTGGGTGCATTGGGAGGCAAAACAGGAAGCGTTTCCATTTAAATGTCCATTCTGGTTTATTGCTGCTTCATAAACCATCCATAAGCAGAGCATAAAAATATTCAGCCTTCAGTGCAAGCAATAGAAAATAAACAGTTATTTTGACAAAGTCTCTTGAGAGCCAGTGCTTGTCACACAGGCTGGATAGCATCCAGTATACTGGCTCAGTCTGGATATACAGTTGTGCTCAAAAGTTTACATACCTCAGCAGAATTTTTGCTTTCTTGGCCTTTTTTTTCAGAGAATATGAGTGATAACACCAAAACTTTTTCTCCACTCATGGTTAGTGGTTGGGTGAAGCCATTTATTGTTAAACTGCTGTGTTTTCTCTTTTTAAATCATAATGACAACCCCAAACATCCAAATGACCCTGATGAGAAGTTCACATACCCCATTTCTTAATACTGTGTATTGCCCCCTCTAACATCAATGACAACTTGAAATCTTTTGTGGTAGTTGTGGATGAGGTCCTTTATTTTCTCAGATGGTAAAGCTGCACACTCTTCTTGGCAAAAAGCCTCCAGTTCCAGTAAATTCCTGTGCTGTCTAGCATGAATTGCGTGCTTGAGATCTCCCAATCCACCAACGTACTTTACAGTAGGAATGGTGTTCCTTTCATCATAGGCCTTGTTGACCTCTCTCCAAATGTAACATTTATGGTTGTAGCCAAAAAGTTCAACTTTGGTCTCATCGATCCAAATTACCTTGTTTCAGAAGTTTTCAGGTTTGTCTCTGTGCTGTTTCACATATTGTAGGCAGAAGACTTTGTGGCATTTGCACAATAATGGCGTTTCTCTGAGGACTCGACCATGCAGCCCGTTTTTCTTCAAGTGCCTCCTTATTGTGCATCTTGAAACAGTCTCACCTCTAGTTTCAGAGAGTACAGTATTTCAGCTGATGTTATTTGTGGGTTTTTCTTTGCATCCCCAACAATTTTCCTGGCAGTTGTGGACGACATTTTTGTACAGTGACACCCGTGGCTCATCCACAGAGACGGACATGTCAATTTGACCCATACAATCTATTGGACACAGTGAATCCGCACTGTTCATTGAACACATGCGGATTCACCTGCATTCAATAGATGGCAGCGCTTACATGCGCTGCGTCCAAAACGATGCCAGTTCCAGATGGTCGGCACATATCCCTAGGGTGTTATCCGAGTATGCTCGTGTCCTAATAGAGTATCTTCGGCGTGAACGAAGACTATGCTCATGTCGCTGTGGCTGCATGTCTTGCAGCTGACAAACTCCTTATATGAGCATGCTTGCTCATCACTGTCAGTAAAGCATAATAAATAACAGAGCCCACATTGGTTTGATTTTGTGGTTCATTTAGTAGATAATCTCCACTCAGTCTTTGGGCGATCAGATCATTTATGCCGGCCAAAAAAATTATTGTTATTGGCATATTTTTGCCCCTTTGTAATGATGGAATGTACGGCCAATAACATGACATTGTTTTGAGAGAGATTGATCATATTAACAATCATTTTGTCCCCATCATTCATCAGTCTCTGTAAACAGGCTAATGTAAATGAGCATCACACTTATTGTATGTAGTCGAAAGCCCCTCATTTAACTGCCTGAAATAGGTCTGTGAAATTGTACCATTCCTCCGGTCAACATCTAAAGGTAAAGGACGTTGCAGCGTCCTGGATAGTGATCTCATTGTGTTTGACACACAGCAGCGATCTGGATCCCGCTGTGATATCGCTGGTCGGAGCTAGAAGTCAAGAACTTTATTTGGTCGTCAGGTCGGCGTGTATCGTCATGTTTGACATCAAAAGCAACGATGTCAGCAATGTTTTACATGGAGCTAACAACCAGCGAGAACGATAAGTGAGTCGCCGTTACGTCACTGGATCGCTCCTGCATCGTTCTGGAGCTGCTGTGTTTGACGTCTCTACAGCGACCTAAACAGCGACGCTCCAGCGATCGGCTCGTTGTCTATATCGCTGCAGCGTCGCTGAGTGTGACGGTACCTTAAGATGATTTTGAGTCAGAGCTATAGATTGTGGTAAGCAGTAAAAGTAAGCAGTTTCTAATTTGGTATTTATAGAATGTAAATCAGTATGTAAATATATTTTAGGTGGAAAAACTTCTCATTATGTTTGCAAGTGTTTAATAACCATCTAAATGCATTGTTGAATTCCAATTTGGTGACTTCCTATCATGTAAGTAATTTCTGTTATGCTTTCAAATTAATGCAGGGGCGCTCCATAAAAGAAGGTACATTACGAAGGGTACAACGAAGAAGCTTTACCCCGGTTAGTTTTCTTGAAGAAGACACTATGGACTTTCCAGATGAATTAGATACATCATTTTTTGCACGGGTGAGAGTAATTAAATTTTAACTTTATTGCATTTTAACATTTATTTTTAGTAATGTGCGCAGTTGTGCAGGTGAGGAATCCCAATTTCTATATTTTATAGCTGATACATGATTCATAGAGCAGAACAGTGGAAGTGTTAGTATGTACCAAAGTGTTCATCCTTTAAAAATGTCTATACGCAAGCCTTAATTTAAAAAAAAAAATCTTTATCTTTTTATTTTAAAACCATCACATAAATATTGATCACCTCTAGCTGGAGATTTCCATAAGTGAGAAGAACCAGACTATCTGTTGAGAATAAACAGGAGTACATACAGTATATGTTTTTTTTTATTAGATTGTACATATGTGACAACCATTGATCATCTCCAAGAGGTAGTAATATTTGCTTTTCTTGGAGATTGTAAAATCTGTAAGCAATGAGTATTCTGATCTATGGGAGAGATTTTTTTTACTTATTTAGTATCATAGACAATACATTTATCAATAATTATAATAACTGCAAATATAGCCAATAGTGTATTGTAAAGAAATTATAATTTGTCCCTGTTTCAGGACCCAGATATTGAGACATGTCGGCATGAATGATGACTTCTAGCATACCATGTCCTTACTGTATTGTATGTTTTTCAGGAAGGAGCACTTCATGAAGATATGTCAAGTTATCCTGATGAAGTGTTTGAATCTCCATCAGAGGCTGCCATCAAAGAGGCTGAACAGAATACAAAAGCAGAAGACACCGTGGAGCGTACAGGAAGTGCTTTGGACAAAAGTGAACTAGAAAAAAGTCATTTGATGCTGTAGGTGAACATCTGAATATGGAGAATAGATTTGTTAGTATTCAAGTAAATATATTTCAAAGAGCAAAACTTAAAAGACATCTTCAAGTGGATGCTGTAGAACAGAATCCCATTTCTGGGATCTGTATTGCTTTAGCTTTTTCTTACCTGGCCCTTCCTTGTATTACATGGACAATTATTCATTCAGATAACTACAATATACTATTAAATTTCATCCTTTTAGTAACCACTTCAGGAAACATTGTATTACTGAGTGCAATTTCCCATGTAGTTATCAGATCATTGCCTTTGTTTCAAAAGACAAGACTCTCTTTAATCAGCTGATCGCCAGACCAACATAATTTCCAACTTACAGCCTTCATAAAACAGTTATGTCTCCATGAGGCAACTATTCAAACATTGCAGAGTTGATGCCAAAATTTCTTGCCCTGAAAATAAGTCAGTGCTATACTGGAGTTGTTTCTGTAGCATGGGTTGGATCATTTCAGATAAATGGGACAGTCACATAAACATCAGTAATAAATTTGCCATATATGAATATTCCCTTTAGCACTTGCGAGGTCATCTTTTGTGAGAAGTGATTAAAAGGGAAATAAAGTGATTATTTATTTTTAAAGCACCATTAATTTCATGGTGCTGTAAATGTGAAAAGGGTTACATACATATAGCATACATACAATTAAACAAACTAAAATGAAACAAACTAAAACAATGGTGCATGTCACAATTTCTACATTGACTGTGGCAAAGGAATCTGTGAGTGACAGGTCAGCCACCCTCTGAGATCTGGAATGTGCTGGACTGTCGGTTTTGTGAGTGACAGTCCAGTTATCCAATCATATCCAGGGGTGTGCTGGCTTGTCAACAGTTAGATTGACAGCCCTGCTGCTCAATCTGGTTTAGTCTGCAAGCGTTTCCTCAGGTGCCTCTCATAACTAATCATTTGCAAGGTATTTTGCTGGCTAGCTGCTAGTAGTCTGTGCCAGTTATAGATTTTCTTTAGGATTGGAGTGTTTGCTTGCTCTGTATCTGACTTTGATGTTGCTGATGACCCGGGATTTTGTTGTGGCTACTCTTTTGGGTTTCCCCTTCTGCTTTTGGAGTAACCTCCTGGCATTTGACCCCAGACTGTTACCTGACTACGCTTTTGTATCTCCCCTATGTACTGCAAACCCTCTGGTATCTGGCCTCAGACCTCCTGACTATTCTGTCTCACAGCTTGCCCGTGAGTAGTGACTCAGCATTACAGTACACAAGGAGAGAAGATCCAGCAGTTGTGGGCTTACAATCTACAAGGTATAGGGGAAAGAGACACTAGGTCAGAGATTTACAGTAGCTCCGGTGATAGTGAGGTGGCAGGGGGGTTACTACAGGCAGTAAGCTTTTCTGAAGAGATGAGTTTTCAGGTTGCAACTGAAAGATCCAAATGTGGGAGACAAGTTGAGTTTTAGAAAGTGGGATGAGATGGAGGGTATGGCTGTTAGACATTCTAGGATTCTAGACATGTAGAAAGGTGACATCTGGGTCAGAGAGGTAGATTTGAGTGTCATCAGCATATATATGATATTGAAAGATCTGGGACCTTAAGTTGTCCTAGACCTAAGGTAAAGATGGCAAATAGTAGGGGTCCTAGGACAGAGCCTTGAGGAACACCACAGAGAGCGATGAGGAGGTAACATGGGAATGGGAGATGCTAAATGTTAATTAAGTGAGCTATGAAGAGATCCAAGGATTTTTATGTCAAGGGAAGAAAAAAAATCTGTTGTAGGAGCACGTGGCTAACTGCAGATGACAGGTCTAGAAGGAGGAGTATAGAATATTGGAATATTGTCTGTTAGTCTTGGTATTTAGTAAGTCATTTGTAACTGGTTTGGTCAGTTTCAGTGGAGTGGTGGTGATGGAAACTGGATATTAGGTTTTTAGAGTGTTTTGAATGAGAGGTGGGAGGGAAGTTCAATGTAGACAAACTGTTTAAAGAATTTGAAGGCAAACTGGAAAAGTGATACGGGGCAATAGCTGGACTTTAGAGGTTGTGTCAAGGGATGGCTTCTTCAAGATAGGCGCTTTATGTTTTAAAGGAGAAGGGAAGAATCCAGAGGTTAAAGATACAAGTGCTTCTCACTAAATTAGAATATCATTAAAAAGTTAATGTATTTCAGCTCTTCAATACACAAAAGGGAATCTCATATATTGTGTAGAGTCATTACAAATAGAGTGATCTATTCCAAGTGTTTATTTCTGTTAATGTTAATGATTATGGCTTAAAGCCAATGAAAATCCCCAAAAATGATATTAAAATCCAAAATGTTGGCCTACTGAAGTGTATGTTCAGTAAATGCATTCAATACTTAGTCAGGGCTACTTTTGCATCAGTTACTGCATCAGTGTGGCGTGGCATGGAGGCAATCAGCCTGTGGCACTGCTGAGGTGTTATGGAAGCCCAGGTTGCTTTGATAGCAGCCTTCAGCTCGTCTGCATTGTTGGGTCTGGTGTCTCTCATCTTCCTCTTGACAATACCCAATAGATTGTCTATGGGGTTCAGGTCAGGCAAGTTTGCTGGCCAATCAAGCACAATGATACTGTTGTTTTTGAACCAGGCTTTGGTACTTTTGGCAGTGTGGACAGGTGCTAAGTCCTGCTGTAGAATGAAATTTCCATCTCCATAAAGCTTGTTGGCAGTGGGAAGCATGAAGTGCTCTAAAATTTCCTGGTAGACGGCTGCGCTGACATTGGTCTTGATAAAACACAGTGGACCTACACCAGCAGATGACATGGCTCCCCAAACCATCACTGATTGTGGAAACTTCATATTAGACTTCAAGCAGCTTGGATTGTCTGCATCTCCACTCTTCCTCCAGACTCTGGGGCCTTGATTTCCAAATGAAATGCAAAATTTACTTTCATCTGAAAACAACACCTTGGACCACTGAGCAACAGTCAAGTTCTTTTCCTCCTTGGCCCAGGTAAGACGCTTCTTGCGTTGTCTATTGGTCATGAGTGGCTTGACACAAGTAATGCGACACTTGTAGCCCATGTCCTAGATACGTCTGTGTGTGGTGGCTCTTAAAGCAGTGACTCCAGCAGCAGTCCATTCCTTGTGAATCTCCCCCAAATTTTTGAATGGCCTTTTCTTATCAATCCTTTCAAAGCTGCAGTTATCCCGGTTGCTTGTGCATCTTTTTCTACCACACTTTTTCCTTCGACTCAACTTTCCATTAATATGTTTGGATACAGCACTCTGTGAACAGCCAGTTTCTTTAACAGTGACCTTTTGAGGCTTACCCTCCTTGTGGAGTGTGTCAATGACTGCTTTCTGAACATCTGTCAAGTCAGCAGTCTTCCCCATGATTGTAGAGCCTACTGAAACAGACTAAGGAACCTTTTTAAACACTTAGGAAGCCTTTTGATAGTGTTTTTTTATTTATTGTAATTTACTGAGTTAATGACTTTTGGGTTTTCCTTGGCTGTAAGCCCTAATCATCAGCATTAATGGAAATAAACACTTGAAATAGATCACTCTGTTTGTAAATACTCTATATAATATATGAATTTCACTTTTTGCATTGAAGAACTGAAATAAATTAACGTTTTGATGATATTATATTTTTGTGAGAAGCACTTGTAAGTCGAAAAGATAGGTTATGACTGGGATAAGCAGATTGGTAAGGTTGTGTAGGATGAGATGGGGATAGAATCAGGTGCACAAGTGGTGAGAAGCAACTTGGAGAGAAAATGAGCAAGCTTTTATTTCATTCACATATTGGGAAAGGAAGTTATGGGATAAGGGAATTGTTCTGTTATACAAAGGGGTTGTGGTGGTTAAACATTAATGTGGTCGATCTTGTTTTTGAAGTATTGGGCAAAGTCTACTGTAGAAATAAGGGAGGTCTGAGGAGGCAACAGTGGACAGAGTAGGAAATTAAAATTGTTGATTAACTGTTTGAAGTTATGAGATAGAGAGGGTATGAGAGTTGTGAAGTAGTCCTGTTTAGCAGAGGAGCAGGTTGACTTGAATGTGAAAACTGATTGTGTTCTAGCGTTGTCTATTGATTTGTCGGCTTCTATTATGCATTAGATAGCAACCGAGTCAACAGATGATACAAGTGCAATGTTTTATAAAATGGTGGCTATATCGTGACGATATGGTGGACAGTGGTCGTCGAGATTCAGAGAGTGTGTTAATGTCTAGGTGTGAGAGGTTTCTGCAGATGTGTGGTAATTGCTGGACTTGAGAGATAGTTGTACAGGACAAAATGAGAATGTAAGTAGGTGATGGTCAGATGTGGAGAGGTGACATTAAAAGGTTACATACAGAACAAAGTACAAGACTGAAAAATGAAGCGAGTGACTAGAATTTGTAAGCAGCTGACTGGTGGGTGTCAATGGAATTGTTGAAATCGTCCATGACAACGGTGGGATTGTCAGCATAACGTGTTACTGCCAGCTGGAGAATTGAATAATAAAGGCATTGACAGGGGTCAGTATATAACGACCATGGAAATTAGAAGGAAAGTGGATACAAACAAATAAAGAGAGGGTAAGGGAGGGTAGAAATGGGATTGGATTGAAGGTGCAATTGTTAGAAAAGAGAAGGCCATCTCCTTCACCATGTTTATTGCCAGGACCAGGAGTGTGGGTGAGGTGCATGGCATCATAGCAGGCGTTCCATATTGAGTACGGTAGTTCCAGAGGGCGAGAGCAGTGGAGGGTGGTTCAGGTGGATGAATATTAGGTTATAGAGGCTGCGGAATTTCTAGTCACTAGGGAGTGATAAGAAGGAGCTAAAAGCACAAAAAGAGGATTCAGAGATCCTCCAAAAATGAGAAAAAAACAGCAAAACATGGCAGAGATGCTTACCTGCCTAGGCCTCCAAACAAATGCACTATCAGGATGCAGTGGACCCATGTGGTGGAAAAAACACAGGTGCAGCATAACCGATGAGGCAGCCACTCACAACCTACCAAACTAATGGAGGGGGTGGCTGCTTGGCACATTGCTGCACAAAAAAGACTTGTATGTGGCGCTGTTCACACAATGGAGATGCACAGCATCCAGGCAGGCCTAGTAGTGACACCCTTCTATTAGATCAGGCGGGCCTGCCCAGCGCTATCCAAATGCACCCCATGTGAACAGACACCACAGTTTACAAGAGAAAAATGGGCCCAACTGCACCCCGGAAAAAAGGGGTGCAGTTGGGCCCATTTTTCTCTTGTAAACTGTGGTGTCTGTTCACATGGGGTGCATTTGGATAGCGCTGGGCAGGCCCGCCTGATCTAATAGAAGGGTGTCACTACTAGGCCTGCCTGGATGCTGTGCATCTCCATTGTGTGAACAGCGCCACATACAAGTCTTTTTTGTGCAGCAATGTGCCAAGCAGCCACCCCCTCCATTAGTTTGGTAGGTTGTGAGTGGCTGCCTCATCGGTTATGCTGCACCTGTGTTTTTTCCACCACATGGGTCCAATGCATCCTGATAGTGCATTTGTTTGGAGGCCTAGGCAGGTAAGTGATAAGAAGGAGAAATATTAGTAGGCATTAGCTGAAATGAAAAAAACAACAAATAAACTAGACATATTTTATATCTCCATACTCGCAGTGACCTGAACAATTGTTTTACCAGATCAATTTTACCGCTCAAATGAACACCGTAAAAACAAACCCGAAAAAACATAGAAATATGTTTTTTTTCACCATTTCAATGCACTTGGGATTTTTTCTTGTTTTTCAATACATTGTATCATACAATATATGATTTCATTCAAAATTTCAACTTACAAGCAAAAGTGTAAAAACAAAACTTGTTCACAATGTATTGCTATATCCCCACATATATGTATTTTTGTAGATGTTCTAAGATACTTTTTACAAGAATCTTGCAAAGCTGGTTGACAACTTCTGCAGCTACAACTATGGTGGCTACTGTGGTTGTCATCCACCTTTCTTCTAGAAATAGAGGTACTTCTTTTTCAGACTTCCTGTGGAACTATGTAGAAAAGGAGAAAAATGTTTCACAGCTGACCTTCCAGGGGAGGACTATTCATTGTGAAAACCACTTGTATTCACATAGGAACACTGTTAGACTTTGTTTGGCGATGGTGTGGTGCACAGAGTGTAGGAGCACACCTCGCTGGTATCCAGGTCAAAAATGGAAGAAGGATCCATGAGGACTGGGCTCCAGCACCAAAGAGAACGTGTTACAGTATAAATTTTACTGTGCAATAAAAACATGGTGAAAAAAGCAAAAGGTATGAAGAAAATTAAGGATCCATAAGCTTTCGCTTTTAAGGTTAACATGTTTTAACATGTTCTCATTAGTGCTGGAGCTAAGTCCTCATGAACCCTTCTTCCATTCCTGTAGAACTCAACAGCTATGTATTCAATATTTGACAAGTTTATCAATTAAAAGCCACTCTAAGGGCAGGTGCACACAACATCTTTTTCAGGTGGATTCCAGCTGGAACTCACCTGAACATTACCTCAAAAATGTCCAAAAGGACTTGTGTGCATATGTTCCATCTATTGTCTATTCTAACCACTTTGGGCTTCGAAAGCTGTGAAGTGGCTATGAGAAGTGAATGGTCCATTCTTCTGGCGGATTACGCTTAGAAGCTGACACTATTTTATGTACAGAATGTAAGATAAGACATTTGTGGCAATGCACATGTCAAGATGTGTAAAATGATCTCAGAAAAGATGCTTCAGGTAAAACACCGCTGGTGTTTTCCGGGAGCCGTTTCCTACAGAAAAGTCTATGCGGGTTTGTAAACAAAGCCATATTCCCATACCCTAACACCCAGAGATATTCTGCTTTCCTCCACCTGGAGCTATGTCTATGGTCAGACACATAACAGACATATCTGCTGTGCTGTAATTTTGGGTAGACACTATCTTATTTTTCAACGTTTTCAATTTACTGCCAGAGCATTTGTTGTTTTATTGCTTAGATGCCAAAGGTCTGCAGTTATTTGTGCCAGTGCAACAGGTTTCTTCTTTCAATTAAAGTATGATTGTGTCATAGCTTGCATATGCGTAAAATGTACATTCTGTTTGTTTCCAGGCCATTAGAAAGAGGGTGGCGTAAGACAAAAGATGGACATCTCGTACAACCAAAAATCCGACTGTGCCAAGAAGTTGTCACCATTGGTCCTCAAAAGCGAGGGCAGCGCATAACTATCCCAGTGAGGAAACTCTTTGCAAAAGAAAAAAGGCCATATGGACTGGGAATGGTGGGAAGATTAACAAATAGGACTTATCGCAAAAGAATAGATAGTTATGTAAAAAGGCAAATTGAAGATATGGATGATCACCGGTAAGCGCAATTTAAAGGTAACAGAATAAGCTGCTATGTGGAAATTGGTGTGTGAAGTATTGTTAAAAGCCCAGCAGATTCAATACTGTTTGTGACCAAGTAGATGATATATACAGTAGGTACGGAAAGTATTCAGACCCTTTTAAAATTTTCACTCTTTGTTTCATTGCAGCCATTTGGTAAATTCAAAAAAGTTCATTTTTTTCTCATTAGTGTACACTCTGCCCCCCATCTTGACTGAAAAAAAACAGAAATGTAGAAATTCTTGCAAATGTATTAAAAAAGGAAAACTGAAATATCACATGGTCATATGCCTTCAGACCCTTTGCTCAGTATTGAGTAGAAGCATCCTTTTGAGCTAGTACAGCCATGAGTCTTCTTATGAATGATGCAACAAGTTTTTCACACCTGGATTTGGGGATCCTTTGCCATTCTTCCTTGCAGAGCCTCTCCAGTTCCGTCAGGTTGGATGGTGAACTTTGGCGGACAGCCATTTTTAGGTCTCTCCAGAGATGTTCGATTGGGTTTAGGTCAGGGCTCTGGCTGGGCTAGTCAAAAATGGTCACAGAGTTGTTCTGAAGCCACTCCTTTGTTATTTTAGCTGTATACTTAGGGTTATTGTCTTGTTGGTAGGTGAACCTTCGGCCAAATCAGAGGTCCAGAGCACTCTGGAAGAGGTTCTCATCCAGGATATTTCTATATTTGGCCGCGTTCTTGTTTCCTTCAATGACAACCAGTCGGCCTGTCCCTGCAGCTGAAAAACACCCCCATAGCATGATGCTGCCACCACCTTGTTTCACTGTTGGGATTGTATTGGCCAGGTGATGAGCAGTGCCTGATTTTCTCCACACATAGTGCTTAGAATTATCACCAAAAAGGTCCATCTTCGTCTCATCAGACCAAAGAATCTTATTTCTCATAGTCTGGGAGTCCTTCATATGTTTTTTAGTAAACTCTGAGGGCTTTCATATGTCTTGCACTGAGGAGAGGCTTTTGTCAGGCCACTCTGCCATAAAGGCCCGACTGGTGGAGGGCTGCAGTGATAGTTGACTTTGTGGAACTTTCTCCCATCGACCTACTGCATCTGGAGCTCAGGCTCAGCCACAGTGATCTTGGGGTTCTTCTTTACCTCTCTCACCAAGGCTCTTCTACCACGATTGCTCAGTTTGGCTGGACGGCCAGGTCTAGGTAGACTTCTGGTGGTCCCAACTTCTTCCATTTAAGGATTATGGAGGCCACTGTGCTCTTAAGAGCCTTGAGTACTGCAGAAATTCTGTTGTAACCAGATCTGTGCCTTGCCACAATTCTGTCTCTGAGCACCTTGGCCAGTTCCTTTGACCTCATGATTCTCATTTGGTGTGACATGCACTGTGAGCTGTGAGGTCTTATGTAGACAGGTGTGTGCCTTTCCAAATCAAGTCTTATCAATTTAATTAAACATAGCTGGCCTCCAATGAAGGAGTAGAACCCTCTCAAGGAGGATCACAAGGAAATGGACAGCATGTGACTTAAATATGAGTGTTTAAGCAAAGGGTCTGAATACTTATGACCATGTGATATTTCAGTTTTTCTTTTTTATTAAATTTGCAAAAATGTCTACATTTCTGTTTTTTTCAGTCAAGATGGGTTGCAGAGTGTACAATAATGAAAAAAGAATTAACTTTTTTGAATTTACCTAATGACTGCAATGAAACAGAGTGAAAAATGTAAAGGGGTTTGAATACTTTCCGTACCCACTGTATGTGTGTTTTTCCTAAGTTCGCTTGCTTCAAGGAAATGAATGTGACCCTTTGTAACTATGATTGTTGAAGGTTGGATTGATTTAAAATGATGACTGCAAATTTCAAATTGTATTAATTAGGCCCAGATTTTCTGATAGGCATCTTTGGCTTGTTCATACAGGTAGCACTGCTGAAATGACAATACTTTAAATGCTATGAACACCTGTGACATAGATTTGTTTTTTTTCACTTATGGTAAAGGTTATATATCTAATATATAAAGCTGAATGTGTGTGTGTGTGTGTGTGTGTGTGTGTGTGTGTGTGTGTGTGTGTGTGTGTGTGTGTGTATGTCCGGGATTGGCATCTGCACCGTCGCAGCTACAGCCACAAAATTTTGCAGTCACACGTCTGGACCCCAAGAGCGTCATAGGCTATGTTGTGAGGTGAAATTTTAACCCCACGCTTTCCAATTCACCAAACAATTTTGCCCCTATCTACATATTGGGGAAAAAGTGAAAGGAAAAGTGTTGGAGGCAAACTGACAGCTGCCAGATGTGAACAAGGGGGACTTAAAGAATGAGAGTGATGGCGCCAAAGAGTATATACCGTACAGTTGCTAAGGTGGGGTCCCGACATGGGATACTCACCACACACGGGGATATGAACACACACACAAAATGCACACTACCACGTGCTTGAACACATATACCACCCTCAGCACACATTTCACCACACATACACCAACCTCGCCACATAAAAGTCGAAACACAAAAGTCGCCGCTCAAAACTCGCCACGCGCAAAATTCGCCACAAGCAAAACGCGCCACATGCAAAACTAGGCTTACGCAAAACTCACCTCATGGAAAACTTGCCATACGCAAAACTTGCACACGCGGAAAAATTGCCACATGCACAAAAGTTGCAACACATGCAAAAGTTGCCTCACACAAAACTTGCACATACTCAAAACGCACCACACATAAAACTCGCCACGCGCAAAACTCGCCATGCGCAAAACTTTCTGCACACAACTTGCTACACTAACCTGTCACATGCAACTCGACACACAAAAAGTTGCTACACGCATGTCGCCACGCAAAACTCATCTCACAAAAGTCGCTACAAGCATGTCGCCACACGCAACTCAACACGCGCAACTTGACACATGAAACTCACCCTAAAACACACACAAGTCTGGTATTATCCTTCAAAAATAAAAATCTGATTAATAAGCAGACAAACTACAAGAGCAACAAATGTACCATATAGGAAATACGGCAGCTGTCAGTCACATGACCTGTCTATTATGTGTATGTGTGAGCTAATATATACTGCCAGGGGGAGGGCTTCCTGTTGACTTGGGATTTATCAGGCTGCCAATTTAGCTTACAAATGCTGAGGCAAAAATACTGACCAAATAACGTGTGAACGAGGTCTAATACAGGAGGAGATTGTCAGGGAGAGACTTGGTGAGCGAGAGCTAATAACCCGGGCTCCTGCAATTTCCCTAAGACTAGGGAAATCCTGACTGACCCTCTACCTGAAGTTTACACTGATGGTGTGCATTTTCAGGCCTCGAACCTCGCCCTAACTCCTGAGCTCAGCCCTAGGCTGAAACCTCCACCACCACCCAGTGAAGAGGTAATACTTAAATTCCCACAGTTAGCACAGACAAGGGTAAAGGAAAATATACACCACGCCGCAGACACTCAGGAATACACTATAAATGTGCAGGGCAAAATAAACACAAATATAGGAAGGAGTAAATAGGACGAAGGAATATACACCACCAGCAACGAATCTCCAACCACCAGCTCTCCACTCCAGACCGAGATAACAACGCAAGACAGAAGCTATAATCGGCGACGCCCAATGATCAGGAGAACTATTTAAAGGCCATGGAAATGGCCCAGCTTCCAATCCGAGGATCAGGTAAATTAACCCCGGAAAGGCTAGACAAAATCTAGCAGACGCCAATGAGTAAATAGTGGTCAAAAGCGGAATTACCGCTGTCTGTCGGACGACCTGGTCTGAACAGCGTCCGACATGACAGTACCCCGCCTTCTACGAGGGACCCCAGGGCCCTCACAGCTTATAGGACCCGGCTTGTCCGGATGACGGCGGTGAAACAACCTGACCAGCCGGTCAGCATGAACGTCCGAGGCTGGTACCCAGGACCTCTCCTCAGGCCCATAACCACGCCAGTGTACCAAGTACTGTAAAGTGCGACGCACTACACGAGAGTCAACCACCTTGGAGACTTCAAACGCCAAATTACCATCCACCAAGACTGGAGGTGGCATAGGCGCTGCATCCACAGAACCCACCACCTTCTTTAGAAGAGACCTGTGGAACACGTTGTGTATCTTATACACCGTAGGGAGCTCCAATCGGTACGCAACTGGGTTAATGACGGCGGTGACCCTAAATGGACCAATAAACCGTGGACCCAATTTAAGGGACGGTATCTTGAGTCTTATGTTTTTTGTGGATAACCACACCCAGTCATCCACACTCAGGTCCGGACCTGGCACACGCCTACTGTCAGCCACATGTTTGTACCTAGCACCCACACTCAACAGGCGCTGTTTAACTCTCCTCCAGACTGATGACAATTGTGTTCCTAACTGGTCCTCCTCCGGAACGCCGGAAGAGCCCCTCTGACTCAAGGTAGAAAATTGAGGATGTAGCCCGTAAACACAAAAAAATGGAGACTCCCCAGACGACTCCTGGCGGTGATTATTGATGGCAAACTCAGCCAAAGGAAGAAAGGTAGACCACTCCTCCTGGTTATCAGAGACAAAGCAGCGTAAGTACTGTTCCAAATTTTGGTTCATACGCTCAGTCAGACCATTTGACTGAGGATGAAACGCCGAAGAATGAGATAACTTGATTCCCAGCCGTGAGCAAAACGCTCTCCAAAATTTTGCCACAAACTGAGACCCCCTATCAGACACGATGTCAGACGGAACCCCATGAAGTCTGACCACCTCCTGCACAAATACCTGAGCCAGAGTCTTAGTGTTAGGCAACGCAGGCAAAGACACAAAGTGCGACATTTTGGAAAAACGATCAACAATCACCAAGATGACCGTGTTTCCAGCTGATCAGGGCAAATCAGTGATGAAATCCATGGAGATTTCCGTCCATGGCTTACTAGGTACCTCAAGAGGAAGTAGTGTGCCAACAGGACGGGAGCGGGGCGTCTTAGCCCTAGTGCACGTGGTACAAACTGACACGTATGAGACCACGTCCTGTCGGATCTTGGGCCACCAAAACCGACGTGACACCAACTCCAAGGTACCTCTAACCCCTGGGTGACCAGCCAGGACGGCATCATGATGCTCCGCCAAAACCGGAGATGAAGCGGAACAAAAGATTTGTTGACGGGAAGCTCAGATGGTACCTCCTCCTGAGCCTCGGCAATCTCAGCCTCAACCTCGGTAGTGAGAGCCGAAACCGCAACACCCTTTTGGAGGATGGGTACTGGATCCTCCCGAGGTTCTCCCCCCGGAAAACACCTGGACAGAGCATCCGCCTTAGTGTTTTTAGACCCCGGTCTGTAAGTGACCACAAAATTGAACCGCGTGAAAAACAATGCCCAGCGAGCCTGCCTGGGGGACAGACGCATGGCTGACTCCAAATACAGCAGATTCTTATGATCAATAATAACAGTTACCTGATGGACCGACCCCTCCAAGAAGTGTCGCCATTCCTCAAAGGCCAACTTAATTGCCAACAACTCCCTGTTGCCGATATCGTAGTTACGTTCGGCGGACGACAGTTTCTTGGAGAAATAGGCGCACGGACGTAAACCACTCAAAGATGAGCCTTGAGATAGTACCGCCCCCACACCAACCTCAGACGCATCGACTTCCACAACAAATGGTTTAGATACGTCTGGCTGCACAAGAATGGGGGCTGAAACAAAACTGTTCTTAAGAAATTCAAATGCGCGCACAGCAGCCTCAGGCCAAACAGAGAAATTGGTACCCTTTTTAGTCATGTCAGTTAGCGGTTTAGCAATGATGGAAAAATCCTTGATAAATTTCCTATAGTAGTTAGAAAACCCAAGGAACCGCTGAAGTGCTTTCAGGTTATCAGGACGTTCCCAATGCAGCACCGCCTGCACCTTAGTGGCGTCCATTTTAAAACCAGAAGCAGACACAATATAACCCAAGAAAGGCAACTCTTGAACAGAAAATACACATTTCTCAAGTTTAGCATACAGCTTATTCTCTCTGAGAAGCTGTAACACCTGCCTGACATGATCTAAATGAGCCTCACGGTCGCAAGAATATATGAGAATGTCATCTAGGTACACGATAACGAATTTCCCCAAAACATGCGAGAACACATCATTGATGAAATGTTGGAACACTGCAGGTGCGTTAGTCAACCCAAACGGCATAACCAAATTTTCAAAATGACCCTCAGGGGTATTAAAAGCCGTCTTCCACTCATCACCTTGACGGACTCTTATGAGGTTGTACGCCCCCCTGAGGTCAAGCTTGGTGAACCACTTAGCACCTGCCACCTGGATGAACAAATCTGGTATCAGAGGCATAGGGTATGGATCACGAACCGTAATCTGGTTCAACTCCCTGAAATCCAAACACGGGCGCAATCCGCCATCTTTCTTCTTCACAAAGAAGAACCCTGCTGCCACCGGCGAGGATGACGGCCTGATGTGCCCTTTGCTCAAGCTTTCCGCAATGTAATCTTTTAACGCTTGTCTCTCCGGACCGGATATGTTAAACATCCTTGCTTTGGGTAATTTGGCCCCTGGTTTAAACCTGATAGAACAGTCATAAGGGCGGCAACTCTGAACAACCCTTCTCAGAGAACACATCCACAAAATCCTGAAGTGACTCCGGAACGCTTGAAGTCACCGCAGCCACACATGTGGCCAGGCAATTTTCCTGGCAGAACTCGCTCCACCGAGTTATGTCCTGAGTTTTCCAGTCAATTACCGGGTTGTGCATAGACAACCAAGGAAAACCCCAAACCACCTGAGCAGGAAGATTCCTGAGCACCTTACATGTAACCCGCTCAGAATGTAGAACTCCAATGTGGAGTTTCACCTCAGCCACAAATTCAGTAATCTTCCCCTGAGAGAGAGGAGCAGCATTGATGGTGACCACGTGGATAGGATGAGACTGTTTTTCAATCCTAAAACCTGCTGTGCGCGCAAACCCCTCATCAATGAGATTTGTGGCTGAACCACTATCCACAAAAACAGTAATTGGCAGCTCACTGCCAGCAACAAAAACCTTAGCAGGGAGCATGCACTGAGAAACCACCATGGAGGATATACATAAGCTCAGACTGGTCTCCTCCACACCCTCTGAGCTCAGAAGTTTTCCGCCGTTGCGTTTTTCTTAGACAGCAGAGGACAGATGTTAATAAAATGACCAGTTTTACCACAGTAAAAACAGGCTCCCTGCTTCCTGAGCTCAGGGGCTCGATGCTTGACATGTGACACCCCTGCGATTTGCATAGGCTCCGTGTGCTCACCTGCAGCAACCTCACGTGAACCTAAATCCTCTCCCATAGGCGGTGTCTCATGCTCCCCCTGATGCAAACGGCGATCAATGCGTACAACCAGACTCATAGCAGAATCTAGAGAAGTAGGAGTCTCGTACATCAGAAGGGCTTTTTTAACCCTTCCAGAAATCCCATGTATAAACTGACTCCGCAATGCTGCATCATTCCATTGGGTAACAATCGCCCAGCGACGAAATTCAGAACAGTAATCCTCTGCAACTCGCTCCCCCTGGCGAATAGAGCGTATCTTAGATTCTGCCAGAGCCATTCTGTCAGGTTCATCGTAGATTTTCCCAAGAGAAGAAAAAAAACTCTCCACAGAGACAAATGCCGCAGAATCAGATGGCAAAGAAAACGCCCATGCTTGGGGATCCCCACTTAACAATGACAACACCAGGCCCACACGCTGAGCCTCATTACCCGAAGATATCGGGCGCATACGGAAATATAGTTTGCAAGCTTCACGAAAAGAAACAAATTTACTGCGTTCCCCAGCAAATTTTTCAGGCAACGGAAATTTAGGCTCAGTAACTCTTCCTGTCGCTCCAGCTTGCACATTGGACACTGCTAGTCCCTGTTGCTGCACTGCCCCCCTCAACTCAGTGACCTGTAGGGACAGCGCCTCCAACTGGCGGGTTATGGAAGTCATGGGATCCATGACAAAAAAAAAAAAAAGAAACCACTTTTTTTTTTTGTTTTTGTTTCTTTGTTGTTGGGCCGATTATAATGTCAGGGAGAGACTTGGTGAGCGAGAGCTAATAACCCGGGCTCCTGCAATTTCCCTAAGACTAGGGAAATCCTGACTGACCCTCTACCTGAAGTTTACACTGATGGTGTGCATGTTCAGGCCTCGAACCTCACCCTAACTCCTGAGCTCAGCCCTAGGCTGAAACCTCCACCCACCACCCAGTGAAGAGGTAATACTTAAATACCCACAGTTAGCACAGACAAGGGTAAAGGAAAATATACACCACGCCGCAGACACTCAGGAATACACTATAAATGTGCAGGGCAAAATAAACACAAATATAGAAAGGAGTAAATAGGACGAAGGAATATACACCACCAGCAACGAATCTCCAACCACCAGCTCTCCACTCCAGACCGAGATAACAACGCAAGACAGAAGCTATAATCGGCGACGCCCAATGATCAGGAGAACTATTTAAAGGCCATGGAAATGGCCCAGCTTCCAATCCGAGGATCAGGTAAATTAACCCCGGAAAGGCTAGACAAAATCTAGCAGACGCCAATGAGTAAATAGTGGTCAAAAGCGGAATTACCGCTGTCTGTCGGACGACCTGGTCTGAACAGCGTCCGACATGACAGAGATGACATACAGATATATATTATATACAGGGGAGATGACACACAGGTATATACTATATACAGGAGCAGATGACACACATGTATATACTATATACAGGAGGAGATGACTTACAGGTATATACTATATACAGGAGCAGATGACATACAGGTATATACTATATACAGGAGGAGATGACACACGTATATACTATATACAGGAGGAGGTGACATACAGGTATATGCTATATACAGGAGGAGATGACATACAGGTACATACTATATACAGGAGCAGATGACACACAGGTATATACTATATACAGGAGGAGATGACTTACAGGTATATACTATATACAGGAGGAGATGACATACAGGTATATACTATATACAGGAGGAGATGACACACTTATATACTATATACAGGAGGAGATGACATACAGATATATACTATATACAGGGGAGATGACACACAGGTGTATACTATATACAGGAGGAGATGACACACGTATATACTATATACAGGAGGAGATGACATACAGGTATATACTATATACAGGAGGAGATGACACACGTATATACTATATACAGGAGGAGAGATGACATACAGGTATATACTATATACAGGGGAGATGACACACAGGTATATACTATATACAGGAGATGACATACAGGTATATACTATATACAGGAGGAGATGACTTACAGGTATATACTATATACAGGAGATGACATACCGGTATATACTATATATAGGAGGAGATGACATACAGGTATATACTATATACAGAAGAGATGACATACAGGTATATACTATATACAGAAGAGATGACATGCAGGTATATACTATGTACAGGAGGAGATGACACATAGGTATATACAATATACAGGGGAGAGGACATACAGGTATATACTATATACAGGGGAGAGGACATACAGGTATATACTATATGCAGGAGATGACATACAGGTGTATACTATATATAAGGAAGACGACAAACATGTATATACTGAGGGGAAAATGAGAGGTGTGAGGTGAAAATGAGAGGTGTGAGGTGAAAATGAAAATGTGTGAGTTCAAAATGAGAGGAGTGAGGGAAAATAGTGGAGTGATCGGAAAATGACAAATGTGAGGTCGAAATGACAAGTGTTAGGGGGGAATGAGAGGAGTGAGGGGGAAAATAAGAGGAGTGCGTGGGGAAAATGAGAGGTGTGAGGGAGAAAATGAGAGATGTGAGGGGGAAAATGAAAGATGTGAGGGGGAAAATGAGAGGCGTGAAGGGAAAATAAGAGAAGTGAGGTGCTATAACTAACCACAGATATTTACTATGACCAGGCAACGCCGGGCTCTTCAGCTAGTAGGTAATAAAGTTGCATATGTTTCTTTCTGCAATATTCATCCCTTCATTCATTTTCAGACACCATGACATGTAGTTTGCAGTCTGAACCAAGTATTAGACTTTTCCCCTGTGGAAGTTTATTTTTCAATATTATAAGCAGGATGTGTGGTGGTTGTCTCTCAAAGTAATATTTTCTGATTGTGAGATCCGTGTGTCTCTCCCAATGTTATAGGCTGATTGTGAGGTCCGCGTGTTCCTCTTGGTAATGTAGGCGACATGTGAAATCTGTGTGTCCTTCCCAGGAATATAGGGTGTATGTGAGGTCCATGTGTTCCTTTCAGTGGCCAGCACGGTGGCTCAGTGGTTAGCACTGCAGCCTTACAGTGCTGGGTCCTGGGTTCAAATCCCACCAAGGACAAAATCTGCAAGGAGTGTGTATGTTCTCACCGTGTTTGCATGAGTTTCCTCCGGGTTCTCCGGTTTCCTCCCACTTTCCAAAGACATACTGATGGGGATTTTAGATTGTGAGACCCATCGGGGACAGTGCCGATAATGTATGTAAAACACTGTGGAAGTAATGGCACTAAATAAATGAGTAAAATAAATAAAATACTGGCTGATTGTGAGGTATGTGTGTCCCTTCCAGGAATATAGGCTGATTGTGATGTCTGTGTTTCCCTCCTAGTAATTCCGGCTGTATGTGAGGTACGGTAGGTATGTTTCTCTCAGTAATACAGGCTGATTGTGAGGTTTTTGTTTCCCTCCCAGTAATATAGGCTGGATGTGAGACCTGTGTGTCACGCCCAGTAACATAGGCTAGATGGTAGGTCTGTGTGTCCCTCCCAGTAATATAGACTGAATGTGAGGTCTGCGTTTCCTTCTCAGTTATGTAGGCTAAATGTGATGTCTGTGTGTGTCCATGCTGCTGTCTTCATTAGCACATATGTCAGCACAGCTGCAATACTTTAATTATTTCCTCTTCATGTGCTTTCCTCCTTTTCTATAGTTTGTTTTCTCTTTATATCCTAAGCTTTCACATTGATCTTTGTACAACCCTTCACACTTCCTGCTGTTATCGATAGGACTGAGAGCAATGACACACATAGGCAATAAAGGGCCAATGTGCAAGAATATTATGTGGGTCCTTTGCAGTCCAATAGCTGACTATAATGCACAATTCTACCTGCTTTGGTGGTGATAGTGGGTCTCCTTACCACTTGGGCCTCTGTGCAGCTGCACAGATTGCACCAATGACATATCTGCCCCTGACTGAGCTGACAGAGAGGGGAGTTGGAGAACAGAGTGCAAATTCTGATGGATTTGCAACATTTTTACAAAGGTCATGGAAGGAAGCCAGGTTTGTGATCCAGCCTCAGGCTGAATTTAAAGTAAGTAAAACATAATAATAATTTTATTTATATAGCGCCAACATATTCCGCAGCGCTTTACAAATTATAGAGGGGACTTGTACAGACAATAGACATTACAGCATAACAGAAATCACAGTTCAAAATAGATACCAGGAGGAATGAGGGCCCTGCTCGCAAGCTTACAAACTATGAGGAAAAGTGGAGACACGAGAGGTGGATGGTAACAATTGCTTTAGTTATTTGGACCAGCCATAGTGTTAAGGTACCTTCACACTAAACGACTTTGCAGCGATAACGATAGCGATCCGTGACGTTGCAGCATCCTGGATAGCGATATCGTTGTGTTTGACACGCAGCAGAGATCTGGATCCTGCTGTGATATCGCTGGTCGTGGCTGAAAGTTCAGAACTTTATTTGGTCGTCAGATCGGCGTGTATCGTCGTGTTTGACAGCCAAAGCAACGATGCCAGCGATGTTTTACAGTGGTAACCAGGGTAAATATCGGGTTATTAAGCGCAGGGCCGCGCTTAGTAATCCGATGTTTACCCTGGTTACCATTGTAAATGTAAAAAAAACAAACAGTACATACTCACCTTCTGCTGTCTGTCACACGTCCCTCGCCGTCTGCTTCCCGCACTGACTGTGAGCGCCGGCTGTAAAGTGAAAGCAGAGCACAGCGGTGACGTTACCGCTGTGCTGTGCCTTACGGCCGGCACTCACAGTCAGTGCAGGAAGCAGACGCCGGGAGACGTTACGGACACCGGAATGTGAGTAAGTACTGTTTGTTTTTTTTACATTTACAATGGTAACCAGGGTAAACATCGGGTTACTAAGCGCGGCCCTGTGCTTAGTAACCCGATGTTTACCCTGGTTACCCGGGGACCTCGGCATCGTTGGTCGCTGGAGAGCTGTCTGTGTGAAGGTACCTTAAGGCTCGGGTGTTCATGTAAAGCTGCATGAACCAGTTCACTGCCTAAGTATGTAGCAATACAGACACAGAGGCTATTAACTGTATAAAGTGTATGAAAAACATAACATTTATTGGACTTGTTAAAAAAGAACTCCACGAATAAGGTGCATAGCCGAAACGCATAGGTCTGGTACCAGTACCCCTCATGCACTTTAGTCCTATTGCTCCCCAGAGTTCTTTTTTAACATGTTGAATAAATGTTAAGTTTTACCACCTTGGAATTCAGCCTAACGCTGGATCGCAAACCCGTCTTCTTTCCATGATGTATTGCAGCTGCTCTGACTTGATCCATGCGTGGCTCCCAGGACTCTGGATACTTTACGCCCAGACTGGTGAGCTGACAACCACATGGTTTTCCATTTTTACAAAGCACTCCGCTAACAAAAAGACTTACCAGCAATGCGGCAACAAATCATTAGAACATTTTTATAACAAAGACTATTTAAAAAATTGTTTAACTTTGCTTTTAGAAATCAAATGAACAATAAAAATAATTCTGTGTGAACTTGTACATAAACCCAAAAGAATATTCCTTAAACATATGATGAATTAATTATATCATTTTATTAATACATAAGGCAAAATGACACAAAATACTATAATAAAATCAGGGAATTTTATTAAAATAATTTAAAATCAAGAATTAAAAAGAAACTAAATGATTTAATAAACATGTATGCAGGGGTAGGGTATGTCAAGCCAATTGGTAAGTAAAAAGTTATATAGAATGTAAAAACATATAAAAAATATAAATTTCCTTTTTCCTTTTAAATTAAATAGTGGCTGGTCATATACGTGAAAAATTAATTTAAAATGTGAATATAAACCCTAAATTAAATAATATAGAACGTATAATTATATTAAAAATAAATATAATTTAAATATATATTTAAAAGGAAAAAGGAAATTTATGTTTTTTATATATTTTTTACATTCTATATATCTTTTTACTTACGAATTGGCTTCACATACCCTGCCTCCTGCATACAAGTTTATTAAATCATTTAGTTTCTTTTATATTCTTGATTTTAAATTATTTTAATAAAATTCCTTGATTCCATTATGGTATTTTGTCATTTTGCCTTATGTATTAATAAAATGATATAATTAATTCATCATATGTTTAATGAATATTCTTTTGGGTTTATGATTTTTATTCATTAATATTATATTTATTGGACATTTAATGGTATTTCTTTTCTATATAGGATTTTGAACTGGTACAAAGCCTGTAATCTATTGTTAGAAACAGTCAGGTACAGTAGAGGAGCATTGTCCATAATGATAATTACAATGATAATGTCTGTAAAGCGAGGTGGAATATATGTTAATAAAATAAATTAAATGCTATTAAATATTTTGCGGATTATAAAACGCACCGGATTATAAGACGCACCCCAAATTTTGAGGAGAAAAATAGGAAAAAAAACCTTTTTTTTAATAAAATGGTGGTGCTTCTTATAATCCATGCGTCTTATTGCTTACCGGAGATGGTGGCTGTGGTGAAGCAGGGTCCCAGGGTCGTCACTGGAGGAGGCAAGAGTGGAGCTTTGCTGCAGGCCGCAGGATGGGATGAGGGGGTGTTCGGATTTGCGGTGCGGTTCGGCGCGCTGCTGCGAGTGTTCAGTGCTGCGGGTGTTCGGTGCTTCAGGGGCTTTGCTGACATATTGTGAAAGCCCAGAGCCCCCACAGTTACATGGTTTCCTATGCGGTGGACTGAACTCCAGGAAAATGGCTACCAGCCGGAGGTGGCGCATGCGCAGATGGAGATCTCGGCACCAAGATCTCGGGAGATCTCACCCGGGGCCACTGTACCATTGATGGAGCTGTGTTGTGCAGCTCCATAACGAAGCACTTCTGGCCACACTGGGAATAGCTGATTGGTGGGAGTGTAAGGTCTCACATTGAGGATAGCCCATCAATGTCCCAGAGAACCACTTTAAATGCTCTTTCAAGGCCAGAGCATGTGATACTTAACTTGCATATGAATGAAAATGCTAATTACAGGCAGAGCTGTATCAGAGCCTGCTATTTACACAATTTTTTTTTTAAAACCTCCATTTTGATGATGTTTTGTATGAGAATCCCCAGTGCAGTCAAGAATACATCACTAGGGAAAGGGGCTGCGGTCATTACCACAGCTGCTTTCCCACCCTAAAATGAAGCGTCATCAGTGAGGCTGGTCTACTCCCTGCTGTTCTGAGCACAGTTGTCAATTCCAGTGCATACTCAGTACGAGATATATGCTCACTGCAATATTCCTTTTCAATGTGCAGTGGCAGTGCGCTCCCTTGCCAACTCTAGTGAATAGTTACGAGCCAGTAAGAGAGGGCACGGTCACTGTAGATTGAAAAGGTGAGCCTGGCATTCAGGGAGATCAGAGATCAGTCCTTCCCTCAAAACAGATGCAACTCATTGTAATGTACAAAAATACACCAGCGCTGCCTGGCTAGAATCACTGAGCTGCAGGAACCAAGACAGCAAGGGGCTGATACTGTCAGTGGGGGAATACAATAAATAAAAACAAATGGATGGATCCGCGCTAAAGTGATAAACAGATAATCAAGGATATAGATGATAGTATATAATCTAGTCCCTAAAAAATACTAGGCTGTGTACCTATCCAATGTATGGATAAAAAAACAAGACCACAAGGGTGTGGATATAAGGCCCCCCAACACCACACACAAACCACTTAAGGGCAACCTAAATGCGATACAGAATTGGACCTGAATGCGATAAAGAATTGGACCTGAAACAAAGCTGGAAATGTGCCCAGAAAATCTGTACCGATAACACTGCAGACTCACCGTGATGTAGTGGCAACTCAGTGTGGAGTGAAGGATGCGGTCCGGATTGGGTGGCGGGATGGGTCCGGTAGGTGTGCAGGCAAGCGGGCAGGCGAGCAGGAAAGGAAACCGCAGAGTTGCATGTGCTGCGGAGGCTACGTAGAGCCAGGGACAGCTCCGGCCGGTAGCGTCCCTGGATACGAGCGCGAAAGAACAGGAGGGGAGGAGCTCGCTGGCACAGGGCTCAGCGTGTGACGTCACTGAGCTGGAGAATGGTACGGGGAGCCACAGGGACCAAACGACCAACGCGTTTCGAAGGGACAACTTCCTTCTTCATCAGGGTACGCTGATGAAGAAGGAAGTTGTCCCTTCGAAACGCGTTGGTCGTTTGGTCCCTGTGGCTCCCCGTACCATTCTCCAGCTCAGTGACGTCACACGCTGAGCCCTGTGCCAGCGAGCTCCTCCCCTCCTGTTCTTTCGCGCTCGTATCCAGGGACGCTACCGGCCGGAGCTGTCCCTGGCTCTACGTAGCCTCCGCAGCACATGCAACTCTGCGGTTTCCTTTCCTGCTCGCCTGCCCGCTTGCCTGCACACCTACCGGACCCATCCCGCCACCCAATCCGGACCGCATCCTTCACTCCACACTGAGTTGCCACTACATCACGGTGAGTCTGCAGTGTTATCGGTACAGATTTTCTGGGCACATTTCCAGCTTTGTTTCAGGTCCAATTCTTTATCGCATTCAGGTCCAATTCTGTATCGCATTTAGGTTGCCCTTAAGTGGTTTGTGTGTGGTGTTGGGGGGCCTTATATCCACACCCTTGTGGTCTTGTTTTTTTATCCATACATTGGATAGGTACACAGCCTAGTATTTTTTAGGGACTAGATTAGATGCAACTCATTGTTTTATGGTGGGGAAGCCACTGTGGCAATGACCACGACATTTTTCCCTGAGGTAATCCCGTTTGAGCATTCCAGCATGCACTGGGGATTCTCAAACAAAATGTCATCAAAGTGTAACTGTTAAAAAAAAACTGGTGGCATTTAGAAAGAGAATGGTTGGGACTTTTTAATCTAAGTAGATTTTGAAAGCAGTTAGATTATTACATTAAAGAGGTTGTCCACTACTTTTACATTGATGCCCTATCCTCAGGATAGGGCATGAATGTCTGATCGGTCGGGGGCCGGCACTCGGCACACCAGCTGTTCAGCTGCTATCGGAAGTGGGAGCCGCCGGCCGGAAGCAGTTGCTTGAGGAGCTTGGCTGTCTACTTGTAGTGGCCGCCGCGGGGTACTACACATCGGCCTCCAGTTCAATTCAATAGAGGGTGGATGTGCAGTAACAAGCCCCATCCACTACAAGTAGACGGACAAGGTCCGCAAGTAAGTACTTTCGGCCGCCGGCACGATAACAGCTGATCGGTGGGGGTGCTGAGTTCCGGACCCCAGTCCATCAGACATTGATGCCCTACCCTAAGAATAGGGCATCAATGTAAAAGAAGTGCACAACTTCCTTAAATAATATTGGATTAAAGTCAACTTTAGTTTTGGACTACATCTTTAAGGTTCTGTCACAGCATTTCAATTAGGTTGAGGTTTGGACTTTCACTGGGTCTTTGCAACATCTTGATTTTCTTTTTCAGCCATTCTGATGTAGATTTATTGATGTGCTTGGGATTATTGTCCTGTTGCATGCCACAGTTTTGACCAAGTTTTAAATTTTGTATTGAGAAATTCAGATTTCACTCTATAATACTTTGGTGTACAAATGAGTTCATGGTAGACATTCAATAACTGCAAGGTGCCGAGGACCCATGACCGCAAAACAAGCCCAAATGATCACCATTATGCTTGATGGTTAGTATGATGTGTTTATCCTGTTATGTTGTGTTTGGCTTTCTCCCAACATGCTACAGGGCATTATGGACAAACATCTCTACTTTGGTCATAGTCCCAAAGACATTTTTCCAGGAGCCTTGTGGTTTGTTCAGATGCAACTTTGCAAATTTTAGCTATGCTTTTCTCTTAGCAACCCTTCCCAACAGGTTTCACTGGTTCAGTCTTTTTCTAATTGTACTGTCATGAATGTGAACTCTTGTGTTCTCTGAACTTTGCACAAGATGAAATTGGAGTGAATTTGCTAGTATATTACTTCTGGGAAGATTGTTAACTCTCTTGAATGTTTTCTACTTGTAAATAATATTTAACTCTGTAAAATGATGGACTACAAATTGTTCTTCAATAGCCTTGTAGCCTTTCTTGGATTGATGGTCAGCAACAATTACGGTACTTCTCTAAGATAATTGCTTATGTCTTTGCCCCATGGCATTGTAGTAACTATCGCTTGAGTATTCTAAACCAGCAAACTGTCAATACTTCTGCTTTTATCGATATGACCACACTTGCTCTTGAGCAATTAATCACGGGCATTTTCATTTTGTACGACAGCAGTAAGGGTGTACTTAATTTTTCACAAACTGCTGCTGTATTTTGGCCTAGTTTTTGTTAGATGAATAATGTTAATGATAGTGTAATTTGTCATGTATTGTTCTTTTGAAGGCATGTTTACCTTATTTTAAGGCCTACTAATGAACTTTTTTTTTTTCATTATGTTTTGATATGTTAAATCATAACATTTTAAGAGGGTGTACTTAATTTTTCTCATGACTGTATAAATAGCTGGTTGTCTCGGAAAAGGTTAATAGAGTGTGTTGTAAATTTTGCATGGAGGTTATGTTTATATTGAAATCATTGCACTGTAAACCTGTTTGCTTTATGAATTTCCTCTATGTATTGTACAGACATTTGCACACTGGGATTTGCAAATATTTACTCTGCTAAAATGGGCCAGTGTTATAGTCTCTTGTACAGTCATATTCAATTAGATAAACAGAATGGGTAAGAAAATGGGTACATACTTTAAGGAATTCCAATGTTATCTTTGCTTTTAATATAGTCTGTATACTACCTTACAGGTGATGACATTTAGAGCTTATATGTCTGTGTGTGCATTATAGCACACATAAGTACATAAAAGTCACATAAACAAACAAACAAACCGTTTCTTCTGGCTAGATAAAAGATTGAAGAGAATAAAAAAATATTATTAAACTTATGGAAAACTTATGGAGGTAGTTGAAGCTCCGAGTTGCCAAGCAACAGCCTCAAAATCTGGACGTCTTTAGAGTCTGGCTGACACGAATAATGTTATACACTAAATTACAATGTGCTGATACAGCTTGCATATACAACTATACTACTTGAGGACCACAAAAAGAGGAAAAAATCCTCCAATATTCAAGAAAAAAAACAAAAACAAGCAGAGATGCTTACCTGTCTAAATGGGCCTCAATACAATTGCACTACCAGGGTGCAGCGGACCCAAGTAAAATGGCAACTGCACAGGTGCAATGCCAAATGAAACAGCCAGCCTTCAATCAGGGATTGGCCGTTTGGTACACCAATACTACTTGAGGAATCAGCATGTTGTACTTATTGGTGGCATCAGATATAGTATGTGTATAGGCATCGTAGTATGTTTATAGGCTGGCATCATTAGCATTTCAGAGTTAGGGTACCGTCACACAGTGCAATTTTGATCGCTACAACGGCACGATTCGTGACGTTCCAGCGATGCATTTACGATATCGCTGTGTCTGACACGCTACTGCGATCCGGATCCCCGCTGAGAATCGTACGTCGTAGCAGATCGTTTGAAACTTTCTTTCGTCGTCTAGTGTCCCGCTGTGGCGGCATGATTGCATTGTGTGACACAGGTTGTATACGATGTGCGCACAGTAACCAACGGCTTCTACATCGCAAATACGTCATGAAATTATCGCTCCAGCGCTGTGTATTGCAACGTGTGACCGCAGTATACGACGCTGGAGCGATACTTATACGACGCTGCAACGTCACGAATCGTGCCGTCGTAGCGATGAAAATGGCACTGTGTGACGGTACCCTTACATTTTGGTTAATCCCCATCCGACATCCATAGCAGGCTTAAGTTTTGTTTTCTTTCATTATGCAATTCCGCATCATATAATTGTGATAACAAATAAGATTTCTGTTCCCTCAGGCCGTTCTTCACTTATTGGATTACGGTTGTGCATCTACTGATAACCATCTTGACTGTATGCATCTATGGTATTGCACCCGTTGGATTTTCCCAGCATGAAACCGTAGAATCCGTAAGTAATTCAACCTCTTCAGTCCTTTATTACAGAAGGCTGATTTTCCACCATGATGCTGACTGTAATTGTATGCACTTGAACTTTTGTGCAACTGAATGTAATGGAATGCACTCGTGGATATTATGTCACCCACATTTCTTGCCTTGTTGAGTAAGACTACATACCTGACATAGTTGGTATTTCAGTTAGATGTTAGTTACATTGTTTATACTACTGATAGAGACATATGATCATTATGAGAACATACACAGAGAACAGAGATTCCCTACCCTAAAACCTCTGCAAATAAACACAAATTATAAAATGTATAGTTTATTTATTTACAGTTGCATAAAAAGTAACTGAATCTTTTGGAATTAAATGATTTTTTTTCATTGATTGGTAATAAAAATATATTGTCTGTGTGTTCAATAAGTTACAATTATAGACAAATACAATGTAACTTTATTAATTCTACGTAAAGAGTTGTCCCATACATGTCTTTTCTTGAACCCATTAATGTGGTTGTCTACTAGACTACTAGAGAAACACCATCTTAAGTGCTTAAAGGAGTTGTTCAGTCTGACATGAAAAGTCTGCAGTCTCTCTCTATGACTGCAGACTGCCGAATCTTGACAATGTGTGATGTGCGTAGAGGTCATTTTGAACTATATGGCATGAGACGACTGATGCAGCGCTGGAGTGTCAGACTCATTTTTTTATTTTTACACAGATACTGCATATACACTGCAAAAACATTTAAACCCAGAAAAGTCCTTTGACCCAAAAATTGCATTCATGTGGTCAAAATACTGCCCACTTGCACTGAGCATACATGGGAAATGTGACAGTGTGCACAGCGTATACTGTCATGATTTTGAAGTCTGCAGTCACAAGGGTAATGGCTACTTTGACTGGACAACCCCTTTATGTCCTTCAAGTAGAGAAAAGCAAATAGCTACTGAATGGGCACAACATCTGTGATGTAGGTACTACAATTCCCAATGGTCATGTGACATGTCACGTAAGCACGGTGGCCATTGATTGGGTGCAATTCTCACAGTTGTGTCAGATGTATTTAAGCTATAGCCCATCAGCAGCCATCCAAAACTAGAAGTGGAACAATCAGAGGAAAAGTATAATAGAAACACGTCACCACTTCTGTATTTATCACCCACTCCTGGTTTTGGCTTACAAATACTGGTATAAAATACTGACCAAATACTTTAATGGATGGGTAAATACATTGAAAAAAATCACTCTCGGCAGCACATCATCCTGTGTAAACAAGATACTTGCTGCTGAGAACAATGATATTCTATGCGCAAAGAAAAATCATGTTCATGGTCGGCCTGTCTAAGCAGAGTTTGAAGACCATCAATTGGCATTGCATGTAGAGATCGATTAACTGCTGTGGTCAGCCGGTGTAAAAGCATCCTGAGAGGTAATTGATACAACTCCGCTTTTCTGCTTCGAGCGCTGTGACATTCTGTCATGTGAGCGATGCAGCCTATCACTGGTTTTGTTATCCCGGTGATGGACGGCACGCTCATGTGATATAAGCAGTGTCATGTCCCGAGATCTCAGAGGGACACAGCGCGAAATGAGGATCACTGCTGGTATAGGAGCTAAGGATGCGTTTATCTGACTTTATTTGGCACACTAAGGGCTTCCAAATCAGGAGATACAGCGTTTTTTCTCAAACCACTTTGTGCAACACCGTTTTACATGCACAATCCGGCCATCCATTGCATGTCATCCAAGGTATTCCGGTAGGAAAGCTGTTTCCAATCAAATGCAATTGTTATCCCACTTCAGAATACATTAAAAATACCATAGCTACTTCTGAACGTAATCCTAAACGAATGCTCGACGGAGCCATCAAAATAGTAGATGGATACACCTGTGCCCAAATGTTATATAAACCCTGGAATACAACGTAAGTAACTTGTACAAAGCCCATGCCTGTATTTTCTACTCAATACACTCAACAGTATTAAGAAACCTCTAAACAATAGTGCCCTCTCGGCCAACAGGGGGCATACCTCTAGGCCGAACTATATAAACCTAAAAAAAACACGAATGCACCAGACCTGTCAGATAATAACTGATATTACTAGATCCAAAAGGATCATACTTAATAATAAAGTGGTTATTGACCAGGGGTCCGTGCCGAGAAAATAGAGGTATCCGAAAGAATGGTAGATATGCAAAATTCGTTTATTAAAGTATTAAATATACATAAGCATACTATGAATGCAAACAATATATGGGCAAAAAAGGTATAGGGGAAGAGCAACAGCTAAAAGATAGCATAAGTGGGTGGCAAAAACAATGCTAAAGATAACGGAAATCCGAGCACCCAACTCTGACCACATGCCAGCAAGTGCTAAATGATCATACTGGGGTAAACGATCCTGAATGTGCACATAGTATTGGATTGAATAAACCCCCATGGTCAAGCCCTATGCATAATAAAAGCTAGGGAGCACATAATGTAGTCCAGGCAACAGAATTATACATATATATCACAGAGATTGTGTGCAGTTACCTTGAGACATATTAGTGGTGATGGTGAATGCCGGCGTGCTGTGAGCGGAGAGGGAAGCCTCGACGCGCGTTTCACCTATCGTGCCTTCGTCAGGTAATTTAAAGGTCCTAAATCTGGACCTTCATCAGTCACAAGCTTGTATGTGAACGACGCCTGTATATGGGCAGTATAGCCCGAAAAAACGGTAGACCTGGAGGTATTAGGACTAGCGGTGGATACCGCGTCTTGTCCTAATACCTCCAGGTCTACCGGTTTTTCGGGCTATACTGCTCCTATACAGGCAGCGTTCACATACAAGCTTGTGGCTGATGAAGGTCCGGATTTAGGACCGAAAGGTTTCTTCTGTTACTATTTTGTGGATACCTTTAAATTACCTGTCTGATTATGTTAAGTTGAGTGCCGATTTTTTTGCTATACATTTTCCTAATGGGCATGCTTCAGATACTTCTAAAAATTAAAGTAATAGAACAAATGATAAGACTCGCTAGAGGAATTGATATGTGTAGCAAACTCCTCAATAGGGAAGCATATTGGATATTTGTTCTTCACTCACTGTACCGGTGTCTTAAATAACAGGAATTTGTCCTTAACTATTGGTAAAATAAAGAGAAAAGAAAAAGGAGGAGAAAATGGAGAGAGAAAAAATATACTTTTTTTTAGAAAATGGCATTGATTCCAACAATTTGAAGCAACTTGTTCTATTGCCATTAACATTATGTATTTGGATTCCATTTCTTTAGGTTGTTCACACTTGGTGTATGCGGACATATAACGGTTTTTATTACCCCCCCTTAACCTTAAGGTGTTTATGCTAATTTAACAGGGCAATAATTATATTTAAGTCCCGTGTTTCCTTTTTCTCACTTTATGCTATGACTAAGGGCTGAAAGAGCCTGAAAAGCATAATTCCATGTATACTTTCTCCTGTGTTTTTGTACAGCTCGTATTATTATGTTAAAAGGAAGAAAATAAAGTGGTTTTATTTGTTGATGCTGGCTTCTCCTATCAAGGGGCTTTTAAAAGGGGTTGTCCACTTTTAGGACAACCTCTTTATCAAAATGTTTGGCCCCCATAGAATACTAAAGCTTATACTCCCCTCTCATGCTGGCGCCGTTCCTGCAGTGTCGCCACTCGCTCTCCCCGGGGCACTCATGTGGTGTTGTGACATGTAACTTTGATGCCTGATCAGCGCAGGCGTCACTCTCTCCACCTTTGGACAAATCAAACATAAGGAGGAAGTCATGGCTGCAGTTGATCTATGACTTCCTCTTCATGCTCCGCTCAACAGGAAGCGGGGACAGTGATGGCAGAGCTGATTGGGCACCGGGGTCACGTGTCACAACATCATACTAGAGCCCCGGGGAAAGCGAGTGCTGACACCTCGGGAGCGACGTTAGCACGGGAGGTGAGTATAAGCTTTATTATTTTATCGCATTATTTTGTCCAAGTAGTGGACAACTTCTTTAACTTACTCATGCAAATTGCCTCTTCAGAGTAAAAGAGGGCTTGAACTCTGTAGTGACACTTATTGGAAGTAGCGATCCTGCAAGTCACAATCAACCCTTTAACGAGTCTTGCAATATGACTGACGAGGGCCAACAGCCCGGAACACCGTGTCTGCGAATTGAGACACTGATTTGGCTTTTATCCTAAGTCATATTGCAAGACTCATTAAAGGGTTGATTGTGATTTGTAGGATCGCTACTTCCAACAGGTGGCGCTATAGAGGTCAAGTCTTTTTCTCTGAAGAGGCAATTTGCATATTAAATTTCCCAGAGGAGCATTGCACGGCAAATAAGCCTCCTTACCTTGACAAGCCAGAGCTGGTATGTCACTCTCCACCAGGAGAAACCTTACCCCTTAACTTACTCAGAAACTTGAAATGTGCATGGAAGCAAAGAGTATGTAAAAGCCAAAAGGTGCCTGAAATAGATGCTCCCCAAAGGTGTGCATATCCTTTAAATGTTATTTAGTAGTGCACACCTAAAGTGAAGATCACTGAGCATAAATAAACACTTGTGGAACAATATATGTGTAATGATAAATTCACCTTTGAAGGAAGTGCGGAAGGAAGGAAATATGAAGATATTTATATGTACTTCACGAATAGACTTGTAACTCAACCATCAAATGACATAGCTATAGTTACCACATCAGGATGTGCTTTTTAGCGGTATCATCCAGCTGGAGCCTAACCCTCTGCTTTATTTCTAAGCCAGGAAGTATTCCTATATGTTATGTTATTTACTGAGCGAGAAAAAGACAATGAGAATTCCTCTTATTTAGTCTGAAGAATGGTTTTCTATTATTGGTCTCAGGCTGGGTATCTGGTCCTGCAGACATATGCAGCACCCCAGAGTCCTGGTCGTTGCAGTACTGATGCTCCGCCGCTAAGGGGGGCTATGGTACGTCTGATGGCACTGAAGGAGTCCACCTGGCCAGGTATCACAGACACCAATACACTTCACAGTCTGGCCTCCAGGGGGAGCTAAGGGTGCTATGTATTAGGCCACTCCTCACAATCTGGTAAAACTGGGGGTTAGATAGGAAGTTAGAGAGAAGCTGACTGGGTTGGAACCAGGCAACATCCTGTGGCAGAGGGTGTTGCAGGGGAAGATTCAGGGGGGTCCCTGTCAGGGGTGGGATCCTGACAGAGGCCTAGCGAACAGAAAGAACGTTACGGGACCGCACCTGCACTTCATCGCGGCGGTACCCCAAGAAAGGACAAGAAGCGAGGTTTATTGTGCTGAGTGAGAAACGAGATCAACGCAACAAGGAGAATCACCAGTAGGAGTCGTGCTGTAAGACGAGGCAACATCCTACTGAGGCGCGTGGCCGGAACGCCGAGGAAGTATTGAGCTCCAGGCCTTACTTCAAACCTACGGCAGGACAGTCAGTTATAGGCGGGCTGTCTCACTCAAATCACCTAAGAAGACATAGGGGGCAACATTTGGAGAGGGGCGACACTAGGGTCCCGGAAGAGGTCCGAGCCTACCCGTCATACGGGTGCGTCCTAGCCATATCATCTGGGGGGACGAAGAAGAACATCAAAATCGAGTTGTGAGGGAACTTCAGAAACAGACACAACAGTTGTGGGGACTATCCCGTAAGCACAGCAGGGGAGGACCACAACACACAAGCGCTAGAAGGTAGGCACAGATTTCCACCTGCAAAGGGAACTCTGGAGGTGCCATCGGACCGGCCGGACTCACGCAGCCCGGTTAACCGTATTCCGGACTGAGGATCCTGAAGCCTTCAGTAAAGAGGTAAAGAGACTGCAACCTGGTGTCTTCGTTATTTACTGCAACCTGCACCGCACCACAACCTCACATCACTCTCCACCTTCATTGGACGCCCCTCAGTAGGGTCACGGACCGGGCCCAGCCACCGTGACAACCCCAGGACCGAGACAGAGAGGCCCGGTACCGGGTACCCCTCGGCCCTGCGGCAGTGGGGGTGCTCCACATACTGTATTATCTAATTTGTTATCTATTTTTAATTGCTCAGTAGCTATTGCAGTAAACTTAGCTAGGGATGCTAAGCAGATTTTATATGGAAAATTGTCATGTTTCTTTTTAGGTCTGCCAATAAGTCGTAAGATAAGATTGATGTTAATGTTGATTTTACATATTGTTATCCAGGTTTAAATGCTGTTGATTTTGGCCATGCAGAGAACATTTTTTCCTCTTGGATTTTCCTTACTGAAAAGATTTGGTTCTTGCTGTTAATATGTTTTTAATGTGTCCAATATTGAGAGAACGCTTGACATTATTCCCACATTATCAATCATAGCTCAGGGGCTTAAAATACTAAACTAAATCCAGTTGTCAAATGCAATTACTTTCCAAAAGTGCTCACTGCTTATTATGTATCACCCCCTGAAATTCAACATGTCAGAGGATTTTTGCCCACCTGGTGGTCCATGGATATTTCCTGTAGTTCGGTCATGGAACGTTACACATGCTGAGTGGATAGCAGCAGTTCTTGTATAGTGGGTATCCTCTACTTACTGTGCAGAGTAACAGTTCATGCCTTTCTCATGGACATGAGCACTGTGATCTTGCTGCTGTTAAAGGTGGAACTGCAATCCTCCTCTCGGCAGCGCCGCTTTTTTTGTGTGATGGACAAAGCAAAGCGAGTGAAAAAATATGAGCCACCAAACCAGCAAGGGTTTTTCCAACTAAAGCATGACTATTTATTTCCATATTTGTTTATGGCCTCCACATACATGCAATATAAATAAAAATTGACCTTTTTCCTGTCAGAAATAGAAACTCTCAACAGCAGCCAATCGGAGCTCAGCTTTCATATTATAAACTGGTCACGTAAAATGAAAGCTGTGCTGCGATGGGTTGCTGTGGGTGACACAGACTGGTTTTGAAGCCAGGAGAGAACACATAGTGGGAATGTATCTAAAACACGAAGAAATGGTGGATGGAGAGCTAGAAACCTTTTGCGAAAGGCGGTGGGGACAGACAAGAGTTACATTTATTGATATACAGTGGGGAAAATAAGTATTTGATACACTGCCGATTTTGCAAGTTTTCCCACCTCCAAAAATGGAGAGGTCTGTAATTTTTATCGTAGGTACACTTCAACTGTGAGAGACAGAATCTTAAAAAAATATATGTAAAAATCACATTGTATGATTTTTATATAATTAATTTGCATTTTATTGCATAAAATAAGTAGTTGATATTATGTTATAGAAAAACCTATTACCGACCATTTGTTGGTACTGAAATCTTTGTTTGCAATCACAGTGGTCATACGTTTCCTGTAGTTCTTCACCAAGTTAGCACACACTGCAGCAGGGATTTTGGCCCACTCCTCCATACAGATCTTCTCCAGATCTTTGAGGTTTCGGCACTGTCGCTTGGCCACATTGGGTTTCACCTCCCTCCAAACATTTTTTTTTTGGTTTCAGGCCACTCTTACCGAGCCACTCTTTAGTTGCCCTGGCTGTGTGTTTCAGGTTATTGCCATGCTGAAAGACCCCGCAACGACACATCTTCAATGCTCTTACTGAGGAAAGGAGGTTGTTAGCCAAAATTTCCCAATACATGACCCCATCCATCCTCCCTTCAATATGGTACAGTCGTCCTGTCCCCTTTGCAGAAAAAGCACCCCCAATGTATGATGATTCCTTCACCATGCTTCATGGTTGGGAGGGTGTTCTTGGGGTTGTACTCATCCTTCTTCCTCCAAACACGGCGAGTGCAGTTGATACCAAAAAGTTCTATTTTGATCTCATCTGACCACATGACCTTCTCCCATGTCTCCTCTGGATCATTCAGATGGTCATTGGCGAACTTCAAATGGGCCTGGACGTGTGCTCGCATGAGCAGGGGAACCTTGCATACCCTGCAGGATATTAATCCGTGACTGCATAATGTGTTACTAGCGATAATGTTTGAGATTGTGGTCCCAGATCTCTTCAGGTCATTGACCCGGTCCTCCTGTGTATTTCTTAGAATCATCCTTGCCCCATGAGGCGAGATTTTGCATGGAGCCCCAGACCGAGAAAGATTGACAGTCATCTTGTGTTTCTTACATTTTCTAATAACTGTGCCAACATTTCTTACCTTCTCACCAACTGGCCTATTTTGCTGTAGCCAATCCCAGCTTTGTGCAGGTCTACAATTTTGTCCCTGGTGTTCTTAGACACCTCTTTGGTCTTGGGCATGGTGGAGAGGTTCAAGTGTGACTGGTTCAGTGTGTGTACAGATGTCTTTTATACAGGTAATGAGTTCAAACAGTTACAATCAATACAAGTAATGAGTGCAGAGTAGGCAGGCTTCTTAAGAAATAAGAAACACTAAGGCTACTTTCACACATCAGGTTTTCGCCGTCAGGCTAAATCCGGCTAATTTTCAAAAAACCGGATCAGGCGAATGTTGCCGCCGGATCAGGTTTTTTTCCCATAGACTTGTATTAGTGCCGGATTGCACCGGATGACATTGCGTTTCGTCCGGTTTTCGCCGGATCAGGCAAATCTGCCGATTCTGGCTTCTGAAAAAAACGTCTACTGCAACGTTTTTTGTCTCCGGCGAAAAAGTCTGAAGCGCTGGCTCCGGCGCTTCCGGCTGTTTGCTGCAATGAAGGCCTATGGGAGCTGGAAGGTGCCGGATCCGGAAAAAGGAGACGTTTATTCTCAGCGAGGAAGGCAAGCGTAGGACCTGATATAAGAGAGATGCCGTAAAGTTGCTATCAGGTACACATAAAATTGGCCATTTTTATGCGCTAAACGCTCTCATTTTTCATATTTCAAGTGCAGTAATGCAGTTCAGTTTTCATGTTTCATGTTTGCTTGTCTTAGCGCTGCAGTGTGCTGCCTTTTTTACTTGACTGTATATGAGTTGGTTACTCTAGGTTCAGCACCTGTTCACACTTAGTCTATGTATGGATGTGACAGTCAGTTTTTTCAAATATATTACAAGTTCATAGACACCAAACATGTCTAGATTCTTTTTTATTTACCGTATTTTTTGGACTATAAGACGCACCGGACTATAAGGCGGACCCAGGTTTTAGAGGTGGAAAATAGGGAAAAAAATATTTGAAGCAAAAAAATGTGGTAAAATATTTAATAACATACTATTATATGTGGTGTTATTATATATAATAGTATGTTATTATGTTGGACGCTGCAGGACCAGTGTGGTGTCTGTGAAGCACTATATGAAGATGCTGGAGGGTGAGTATAAGAATGGGGGCACAGGACTTATATTGAAAGCACCACTCCAGCACTGCAAAATAACACTGGAGTGCTGCTTTAAAATCCCATGGGAGAACTATAACTCCTAGCATGTCCTGTAGATCCTATGACATGCTGGGAGTTATAGTTCACTAAAGGAGTGGCAGAGTGCTTTATTGTGTTTTGGAAAGACTAACCTCTTAATTGTGGCAGCCAGCCTGTGGTGAGGTATAAGCATCCCATGACTGTACACAGAGCCCTCCCTCGTTGCCTTTCCACAGCACAGGTAATGGAAGCCAGCAGATTCTAGTGTTGGAGTCTGAAGGACCTGTGATGATGTCAAGAAGAGGGAGGGCTCTGTGCTGCCATGTGATGCTCCAGCCCGCCCACTTCTGACATCATCACAGGTCCTCCTTGTGCACACTGCAGAGCACTCAGCTCCAGCCCAGGCAGGTACCAGCGATCTCCTCACTCCTCGCCCCTGCTGCTGCTGCCTCCTCCTCCCCCGGACACACTGATCTCCCCAGCTGCTGCAGGAATCGGCTCTGGGGAAGCCATGTGTGTCCCTGCTTAAGTGCAGTATTAATTTGCTGCTCCGGCTCACTGCTCAGCTGATAGGTGGGCGGGGAGTAGCTAATGAATATTCACTGCACTTAATCATCGGGACCACGTGGTTTCCCCAGCAGCTGATTCCCGGCAGTGGGGACATTTTTCTGCCTCCTGAAGTGGGATATCATTGCGATCCCACTCGCTGCTGCCCCCCTCCCCACATGCTACATCCCTACCATAAGACGCACCCACACTTTCCTCCCTAATTTGGAGGAAAAAAAGTGCGTCTTATGGTCAGAAAAATACGGTAAGTGGTGAAAAAAAATCCAAAATTTGTTTAAAAAAAAAAAATTGCATCATTTTCAGATACCCGTAGCATCTCCATTTTTCATGATCTCTGGTTGGGTCAGGGCTAGTGATGAGCGAGTATACTTGTTGCTCGGGTGGTCTCCGAGTATTTGTTAGTGCTCGGAGATTTAGTTTTCCTCGCATCAGCTGCATGATTTACGGCTGCTGGACAGCCTGAATACATTTGGGGGTTGCTAAGGAATCCTCACATATATTCAGCCTGTCTAGCTGCCGTAAATCATGCAGCTGCGTGGACAAAAACGAAATCTCCGAGCACTAACAAATACTCGGCGACCACCCGAGCGTGCCCCGGAAAAACCCGAGCAACGAGTATACTCGCTCATCACTAGTGAGGGCTTTTTTTTTGCACGCGGAGCTGACGTTTTTAATGATACCGTTTTAGTGTAGATACGATCTTTTGATCGCCCGTTATTGCATTTTAATGCAATGTTGCGGCAACCAAAAAAAGTAATTCTAGCGTTTTGAATTTTTTTTTCGTTATGCCGTTTAGCGATCGGGTTAATTCTTTTTTTAATTGATTGGGCGATTCTGAACGTGGTGATACTAAATATGTGTATGTTTGATTTTTTTATGGTTTTATTTTGAATGGGGTGAAAGGGCGGTGATTTAAACTTTTTATGTATTTTTTATAAACTTTTTTTTTTTTTTCTTTTTTTTACTTTTAGCATGCTTCAATAGTCATGGGAGACTAGAAGCTTGCATAACCTGATCGGTTCTGCTATATATAGGCAGTGATCAGATTGCCTGCATGTAGCAGAGTACCTCACGTAGGGCTCTTTTCCACTTAAGAGAAAAAAAATGGTCCGATTTACGGACCAAAAAAACGGAGGTAAATCATGCGATTGTCATGTGAGTGTCATGCGATTTTTTTTTTAATCTCAACATCCGTATTGCTGTCCGATTTTTACGCACCGGTGTCCTTTGAAAAGCCAGCAAATCGGTGCTGTGTACAGTAAAATCACACTGACAGATTAGAATAGAAAGGATAGAATAGATATATACACATAGAATAGGTGTATATATACATATATATATGTCATTGAGACACAAATATATATATATATTTTTATTTAATACAGAGATAGCAAAAAAGACGGTACCGTAATTCAATTGCCGGCTTTTTGCTATCTCCTTCCCAAACCCGACAGGATATGAGACATGGTTTACATATAGTAAACCATTTCATATCCCTTATTTTATTACATATTCCTGACTACTAATGTAAGAAGTGTCTTTGTGTAAAATTTGGTGGCTCTAGCTGTTAAAATAAAGGGTTAAATCACGGAATAAATTGGCGTGGGCTCCCGCTAACTATTACAACACCATGTGTCTTTATTTCATTAAAATACTTTTTTCCTAAAGTGTGTGTTTCATTAACCATTTACTAGTATTGGATTAAAAATGGATAGGTGTCTCATTGACACCTCTCCATTATTAACCTGGCTTAATGTCACCTTACAATAGCAAGGTGACATTAACCCTTTATTACCCCATATCCCACTGCTACAGGGAAGTGGGAAGAGAGAGGCTAAGTGCCAGAATAGGCACATCTTACAGATGTGCCTTTTCTGGAGTGGCTGGGGGCAGATGTTTTTAGCCGGGGGGGGGGGGGGTGTCCTATAACCATGGTCCCTCTCTAGGCTATTAATATCTGCCCTCAGTCACTGGCTTTACAACTCTGGCGGAGAACGGGAGCCCACGCCAATTTTTTACTGTGATTTAACCCTTTATTTTAACAGCTAGAGCTACCAAATTTTACACAAAGATACTTCTTACATTATTAGTCAGGAATATGTAATAAAATAAGGGATATGAAATGGTTTACTGTATTTGTATTTTACTGGGTTTGTGAAGGAGATAGCAAAAGCGGGCAAATGAATCACCGGCTTTTGTGCTATCCAGCTCTGTATGAAATATATATATATATATATATATATATATATATATATATATATATATATATATATATATATATATATATATATACCTATTCTAAGTGTATATATCTATTCTATTCTAACCTGTCAGTGTGATTTTACTGTACACCGCGCTGAATTGCCGGCTTTTCAAAGGACACCGGTGCGTAAAAATCAGACAGCACTCGCATGGTCCGAGTGCTGTACGATTTTTTTCTCGCACCCATTGACTTACATTGGCGAGTCTCGTCCGTCATGCTGCGATTTTTTTCTCAGTCCGATTTCAGCTGAGAAAAAAATCGCAGATGAGATGTCACCCATTGAATAACATTGGTCCGAGTGCAATCCGATTTTTTATCAGATTGCACTCGTCCGTTATTCTCGCAAGTGGAAATGAGCCCTTACCATGAGCCCTGACCACTGGGCGGCGCTCATAGCAATTCGGCATTGACAACCATAGAGGTCTGCAGGAGACCTCTGGTTGTCATGCCAACTCATCGGTGACCCGCGATCATGTGACGTGGGTCACTGATTGGCGGATTTCAGGCACGATTGCCAGAAGCTTATGTTAAATGCTTCTGTCAGCGTTTGACAGCGGCATTTAATGGGTTAATAGCCATGGGTGAATCGCGATTCCACCTGCAGCTGTTCCGGGCACATGTCAGCTGTTCAAAACAGAAGAGATGTGGGCTTAGCGCCGGAGCCCACATCAAAGGGGGAGACACGACATGCGCTGTACTAGAACGGCAAAGGGTTAAAAATAATGCAATCTGATTTTCTGTTTTTTATTTTTAGTCTGTCACTCACAGTTGAAGTTGTACACAGTTGTACCTATGATAAAGAATTCTATAGCTGTCCATTCTTTACAGATGGGAAAACTTCCAAAATCGTCAGTGTATAAAATACTTATTTTCCTCACTGTAATATTCAGAACTACACACAGTATCACGCCTCCTCTTGTCAACACTGTCCACTAGCAGATCAGAGCCGTTAGAGGAGGCCATGGGAAGAGCAGTGGCTGTGTGACATGTAGCTTACAGTTGTCATATGGTCAGTATACTGAGCAGAGAGATACAATAACAGGAGCCAGAAAAAGGTGTAAGGAATTGCCCAGTGAACATTTGAAGGCATGGTTGGGTAACTTTAGAGAGGTACTGGACCTCAGGGAGTTTAAAAAAAATAATAGATTCTGAGATAATCCCTTCTTATAGGCAACATTACAGGACATCCTCTTATTAATTGGCAAAGTACCCCATATAAAATAAAAAGATCACCCAAAAGTAGTTAGATGCAGTAGAAATAATTGGCATTACATTTCATCTCCACTCATTGTGCAAAGTAAATATTTCAATACGATGGTGGCTCAATATCATATCAAGCAAAGCACAGTGTAGCAATAGTGTCCAGAATAGTAGAAGCAGGTATGGCACTCACAGAAAATGTAAACTCTAATCATTTTTCCAAACAAACATGAAAAAACTGGCACAGATAATAGCAGTTCTCCCTAACATTAGGGGCCACTATTGTCCAGTTGGAGAGTACCGAGTACTGCTATTGGCCATCCAATTCTTCATATTCATGTACGGAATAAATAGTGGATTTCAAATTGTCATTATGTGCTATACTTGTTTTTACTTTTATAGATAAAATTAAAAAAACATATACTTAACCTCCCAGAGTGGTGACATTCCTCCGATGTATACCTACTGTATATCAGAGGAGTGGTGTAGGACTGGGATGTGATTTTTTTTTTTTTTTTAATGTGCGGCATTTGAGCAGGTAATGAGGGGTGGGCCAGAGTGGACATGTCAAATGTTTTCTCAAAATTGGACACACTGAAGACATATTTATAAATAAAGGAAATCGTTAGCCACCAGATGGCTGATACTGCTTAGAAGCACATCCTGTGATAACTAGAATGATATCATTGTGTAAGCCACAAGCCTATCTATGAAGTGTTTACATGTAAATATCCTTTTTATTGCCTCCCTCACCTCAAATGTTGTGGATGGGAATCAAGCTCTGATGTGAGATGAAAGACTTGTTAGAAAGCTCAGCAAGTATTCTCACATAAGAGCTCCACAAATCAGGCCTTGAATCTAGAGACCAATGGCAAACCGCTTATTTTGCGGAGGGAAGCATAGGTGAGTCAGAAATTTCCACTGCAGGAGCTACTGCTGGGAAAATGTAATATTACATAGTGGTTATTGAGATAATTAGGGATTAATGTTATATGGATTCTCAAAGTCTGCTGAATTTGTTATTTGCTAGCGGCTGTCCTCTGTCACATAAAGGAAGTCATACACATGCTGTAATAGGTTAGGGACAGGGGTTGTCATGCTGTGACAACCTTTTTATGAGATTTTTAGTAACAATATTTAATGAATTTCTCTCTAGTAGTATGTAATGTAGTGTGCAGCAGTAAGTACAGTAGGAGCTGCCCAGCTCTGCGGGGAAGTGAGATAGAGCAAGGTAAAGTGTATGCTACTTGATTATACGTGACGCCGAGTACACCACTGGTATATATGGTGGATACTCGGTTATCTCATTCATTCATATGCACTTGCGCCAGTAAGACACTCAGTATTTTCACTAGCCTGTACGTCAATTTGATTTGTTTTGCTCTCTAATATGATTATCTTTCTCCGAGCTGGAAGACAGTACTATGTCCCAACGTGTGGGCGGCTGAGCATCTTCGGTTTACTCAAGCTACATTTTTCTTAGAACTAAGAATATATAGATTTTTAAATAAATATTTGAACAATTTCTCAATGATAATAATTAACTCTATTTCAATTTGTAGGTTCTAAGAAATAAAGGAGTTTACGAAAATGTCAGATATGTCCAACAAGAAAACTTTTGGATTGGACCAAATTCAGTAAGTGACAGATTATTATTTTTTTCAAGGCGATACGCTTCCAAAGGGGAGCATTCACTGCTGTGGAAATGATCTTAGTTGATACTTCTGCCATTCTTATCATTTGCCAGAAAATGCAGTATGTAACCTTAAAGGGGTGGTCTGAAATCAAAATTATTTTTTTTCTAAATCCCTATCTACACCATGCTCCAAATTATTATGCAAATTACATTTTTCTCGGATTTTCCTAAATGGTCGGTGCAAATGACAGTCAGTCTAATAAAAGTCATCACCCATTAGAGTATACATCGAATTTTATTGAAGAAACCTCCCAATAATAACAGTATAATCTCCAAAATGAGTAAAAACTCAAAATGCACTGTTTCAAATTATTAGGCACAGTATAATTTCTAAACATTTGATATGTTTTAAAGAACTGAAAATGCTCATTTGTGGAATTTGCAGCATTAGGAGGTCACATTCACTGAACAAAAAAGCTATTTAACTCTAAAACATCCCAACAGGCCAAGTTACATGTTAACATAGGAACCCTTCTTTGATATCACCTTCACAATTCTTGCATCCATTGAACTTGTGAGTTTTTGGAGAGTTTCTGCTTGTATTTCTCTGCATGAAGTCAGAATAGCCTCCCAGAGCTTCTGTTTTGGTGTGAACTGCCTCCCACCCTCATAGATCTTTTGCTTGATGATACTCCAAAGGATCTCTATAGAGTTGAGGTCAGGGAAAGATGGTGTCCACACCATGAGTTTATCTCCTTTTATGCCCATAGCAGCCAATGACTCGGAGATATTCTTTGCAGCATGAGATGGTGCATTGTCATGCATGAAGATGATTTTACTCCTGAAGGCACGTTTCTGCTTCTTATACCATGGAAGAAAGTTGTCAGTCAGAAACTCTATATACTTTGCAGAGGTCATTTTCACACCTTCAGGAACCTTAAAGGGCCCTACCAGCTGTTTCCCCATGATTCTGGCCCAAAACATGACTCCTCCACCTCCTTGCTGACGTCGCAGCCTTGTTGGGACATGGTGGCCATCCACCAACCATCCACTACTCCATCCATCTGGACCATCCAGGGTTGCTCGATACTCATCAGTAAACAAGACTGTTTGAAAATTAGTCTTCATGTATGTCTGGGCCCAATACAACCATTTCTGCTTGTGAACACAGTTTAGGGGTAGCCTAATAGTAGGTTTATGCACCACAGCAAACCTTTGAAGGATCCTATACCTTGAGGTTCGAGGGACTCCAGAGGCACCAGCAGCTTAAAATAACTATTTGCTGCTTTGTAATGGTATTTTGGCAGCTGCTCTCTTAATCCAATGAATTTGTCTGGCAGAAAACTTCCTCATCATGCCTTTATCTGCATGAACTCTGTCTGTGCTCTGTTTCAGTCACAAATCTCTTCACAGTATGACGATCACTCTTTAAGTTTTTGTGAAATATCTAATGTTTTCATACCTTGCCCAAGGCATTGCACTATTTAACACTTTTCAGCAGCAGAGAGATCCTTTTTGTTTCCCATATTGCTCGAAACCTGTGGCCTGCTTAATAATGTGGAACATCATTTTTAAGTAGTTATCCTTTAATTAGAATCACCTGGAAAACTAACTATCACATGTGTTTAAGATTGATTTCAGTGATTCATTAGCACTGAGACACAATACCATCCACGAGTTTATTTGAAAAACAAAACAATTAAATCTTTATGACACTTAAATCCAATTTGCATAATAATTTGAAAGACAGTGTATTTGATGTCATAATCTAAATTATTTTCCAATACACTTGAATTACATAGTTACATAGTTACATAGTTATTGAGGTTGAAGGAAGACTTTAAGTCCATCTAGTTCAACCCATAGCCTAACCTAACATGCCCTAACATGTTGATCCAGAGGAAGGCAAAAAAAACCCATGTGGCAAAGAGTAACTCCACCATGGGGAAAAAAATTCCTTCCCGACTCCACATACGGCAATCAGACTAGTTCCCTGGATCAACGCCTTATCAAGGAATCTAGTGTATATACCCTGTAATATTATACTTTTCCAGAAAGGTATCCAGTCCCCTCTTAAATTTAATTAATGAATCACTCATTACAACATCATACGGCAGAGAGTTCCATAGTCTCACTGCTCTTACAGTAAAGAATCCGCGTCTGTTATTATGCTTAAACCTTCTTTCCTCCAGACGTAGAGGATGCCCCCTTGTCCCTGTCTCAGGTCTATGATCAAAAAGATCATCAGAAAGGTCTTTGTACTGTCCCCTCATATATTTATACATTAAAATAAGATCACCCCTTAGTCTTCGTTTTTCCAAACTAAATAGCCCCAAGTGTAATAACCTATCTTGGTATTGCAGACCCCCCAGTCCTCTAATAACCTTGGTCGCTCTTCTCTGCACCCGCTCTAGTTCAGCTATGTCTTTCTTATACACCGGAGACCAGAACTGTGCACAGTATTCTAAGTGTGGTCGAACTAGTGACTTGTATAGAGGTAAAATTATGTTCTCCTCATGAGCATCTATGCCTCTTTTAATACATCCCATTATTTTATTTGCCTTTGTAGCAGCTGCCTGACACTGGCCACTGAATATGAGTCTGTCATCCACCCATACACCCAGGTCTTTTTCATTGATGGTTTTGCCCAGAGTTTTAGAATTAAGCACATAGTTATACATCTTATTACTTCTACCCAAGTGCATGACCTTACATTTATCCCCATTAAAGCTCATTTGCCATTTATCAGCCCAAGCTTCTAGTTTACATAAATCATCCTGTAATATAAAATTGTCCTCCCCTGTATTGATTACCCTACAGAGTTTAGTGTCATCTGCAAATATTGAAATTCTACTCTGAATGCCCCCTACAAGGTCATTAATAAATATGTTAAAAAGAAGAGGGCCCAATACTGACCCCTGTGGTACCCCACTGCTAACCGCGACCCAGTCCGAGTGTGCTCCATTAATAACCACCCTTTGTTTCCTATCCCTGAGCCAGCTCTCAACCCACTTACACATATTTTCCCCTATCCCCATTACTCTCATTTTATGTATCAACCTTTTGTGTGGCACCGTATCAAAAGCTTTGGAAAAGTCCATATACACTACGTCCACTGGGTTCCCTTGGTCCAGTCCGGAACTTACCTCTTCATAGAAGCTGATCAAATTAGTCTGACATGAGCGGTCCCTAGTAAACCCGTGCTGATACTGGGTCATGAGGTTATTCCTCTTCAGATACTCCAGTATAGCATCCCTTAGAATGCCCTCCAGGATTTTACCCACAGTAGAGGTTAAACTTACTGGCCTATAATTACCGAGTTCAGTTTTTGCCCCTTTTTTGAATATTGGCACCACATTTGCTATACGCCAGTCCTGTGGTACAGACCCTGTTATTATGGACTCTTTAAAGATTAAAAATAATGGTCTATCAATGACTGTACTTAGTTCCTGCAGTACTACAATTAAAAGTTCCCTATCATCTCTAACAGCTTTTCTCTGTTATTTTTTTCTACTTCCTTTTTGAAGACGCTTTGTTTGACAATCTCAGTCCATTCTGGGATACTCAAGTGAAGTTCTTCAGGGGGCAGAAGCAGCGGTCCCTGCTCCTCCCTGAAACAAGGCGTCATCAGTGATATTTGTTTCAGGGGTTGGTCTAGTCCCTGAGCGCAGAGCACTGTGTGATGTGCATAGTGACAGCGAGCTCTCTGTTGCTGACTCGGATCAGCAGTAACGAGCCAGTTACAGAGCATGTTGTCAGATTACCTGATGTGCAGAGACTAGCGGTGCCCCCGCAAGTGACATCACACCAGGTAATCTGACAGGATGAAAATTTGGATTTCAAATCCCCCCTTTTAAGCTTTATATTTTTTATCTCGTACACATGGCTGTTTTGTAGCCATACATTCAATGGGACTGGATCCCATCCCGTGCGATCCTCGGTCAGTGGTAAAGCTACAGTATTTCTAGATTTTTAGTTTATTTTAATGAATAAATTGATAAAAAAGCACTAAAGTTTATATGGAGTTACTTTAGCATTCAACTTTCTGTTTGACCTAGAGAGCGGTAGAGATTGTGTAGAGAAGGTGACTTTTTATGCAAACCATGCCTATCTTCGGAATATGAACATTCTACTTCATAAATATTACATATGGCAGACTTAATAAACATTGCATTGTTTAAACTGCATCATTTAGGATTTATCACAAGATGCTGCAGGTTCATACTTTCACAGCTGGAAAGTGAACATTTTCTACATAAGATACAGCACATAAAATGACTGACAAAATGCAAGACACAGGATGCAAACCTAATTTTCCAAAGATTGTCTAGTTTAGGAAATTAGGAAATTCTGTTGTGTAATTCTGAGTTAGGGCTCGCTCACCCTTGAGAATAAATCGGACTAATGCAAGCCAATAAAAAAATTGCATTGTATTCAGACTAATGTTATTCTGTGCGCTCATCTGCATTTTTTTTTCAGTCCTGATCGGATCGAGATTGGACTGAAAAAAAAAGCAGCATGTGAAATTTGTATTGCACGCACCCATATAAGTCTATTTATGCGTGTGAAACATCGCACTGCACTCAGATGTCACCCGAGTGCAGTGCGATTCCTGTGGACGCCAGCAGCAGAGGAGATGGCAAAATTAATTTATCTGTCTCCTCCACACCTGTGCTGCGATTCTCTGATGTGAAAAGATCGGAGGAGCATAGAGCACTGACACTCAGATCACACTCGCAGCAGAGCTGGAGCCGAGGGTCATTAGCATCTCGTATCGGATGTGATACGCTAGTGTGACATCAGCCTAAGGCACACTTTCCATAATAATATATTGCTTGGATCGTTTTGTATGAAACTGCTTGCAAGATCACAACATAAAATTGCATGCTTAATGTACATTGCAAATTTCGACCATATGACGATAGAAATCCCTTTTGATTTGCAAAGATCGAAAATTGCAAGTGCATGTGATCCCATTTACACTTGCAATGTTACGCTCCCTCTAAAGACTTACATTCGGTGAGATGCTGTACTGCATTCCACTGATTCCACTGTAGCTTGAATGTGCTTGTGCAGTGATTGGATGTGATTTTTTTTGTGGACCCCTGGTTTTAAAGAGGAACTGTCAACTCTTCTAAGATGTCACTTTTACTAAATATTTGCATTATTCAATAGGATAACAATTCTGGCGAATTTCAGAACTCCTTGTTATGTTCCTCTGTTTTTCCTCCTAAAATGCATAAACAGATTGGTGTTGAATGTGCTACATATTAAATTAACTTTGTATCAGTGCTAGTAGTGTCTTATTATGTAGCCACACACCAGGGGTGAACACGGACTGAAGAGGGCCGCTGTGCAAGAACAGTATATGGGCTCCTTGGAGTCCAATAATGTGTCTTTCAGAAGCTTTTCGCTGCTTTTGAGGTGGAGAGTGGGCCCCCTTACCACTTGGGCCCCTGGTTGCACTGATGGTATGTTTGCCCCTGCCGCACACTTTATTGCTAAGGTCATCTATTAGTGGATATTAGTTACAAAGAGTGTTTCCTGTTCTTGAGGGTGTGATATGTCTACATGTTACATGGATAGAGGTGGTACTATAGGAACATTAATGCAGATTACAGTTAATTGCTGAGGTCCCAGCAGTTGGACACCATTTGATCTCATAAAATCTCTTTAAAGGGAATCTGTCATCTCTAAAAATGATATACACACACCTGCAGATATAGTTGTAATCTGCAGGTAAATACATTGAAAATCTGTTCTGCACACATATGCTGCAGAACTGGCGGTCAGTGAGTGTGCCTTTGTGTGATTACAGTGCTCACTGTATAGTGAAGGAGGACTGTAAGGCCGGGGTGACACTTGCGAGTGCAATGCAAGAAACTCACGCTTCAATACCTGGCACTCAGGACCGGAGCGTGCGGCTGCATGTATTTCTATGCAACTAAACACTTTGCCCGCTGTGCCGGGCATTGAGGCGAGAGAATCGCGCAAGTTTCTCGCCTCAATACCCGGCACTGCAACCGGCACTTGGGACTGGAGTGTTCAGCTGCATAGAAATACATGCAGCCATACGCTCCGGTCCCGAGTGCCAGGTATAGAGGCGCGAGTTTCTCGCATTGCACTTGCAAGTGTGACCCCGGCCTTACAGCTCCCATCACCGCCCGATGACAGGACGTGAGCAGCTGCAAGGAGAATTTAACTTCATTTTCTCCCTGTAGCCGCTACTCCAGGAAGGCAGCTAGGCATGACATAAATGCTATTTACATGCACATTACTCAGATTACTACTTTATCTGCAATCAAATAGCAGTTTTGGAGGTTACAGGCTAAGTTTAAAAATAATCTTTGGGTCTATTCCTTTTGTTATATACCATAGGTTAAAGCTTTTAGTGCCCAGATGCTATTATACCTTGATAAATCCTGGGGCTAAATTGCTTGTTATAGGTTTCTACAAACACCACTGTATAGGTGAAAATGAGAACAATCTAAATTTTATTTAATGGCTTTGTCCACTACCCCGACCATTTTTTTTTTAAATTTTATATTCCACAGTGTAAAATGAAAATAATACGAGTAGTGGACTATCCTTTTAAGGATTTGGAACAATTAGCATATGAGAATGATTGTGTTAGGTTCACGGTGTCCTGAAATGATCTTTTTGTTTTCTATTTATTATTGGCATGTAGACATTCTCTGAAATATTTGCAATTAAGGAATTAATTTAAATGTTTTGTTACAAGAACCGACAACTAGGTTTCTTGGTAGAAATATTTGGGACTCTGCCAACTTGAATGAATTTGGATACAGAGAGAACCATTTGCTTCATAAGCATGCTGTCTAAATCTGACATCCCTTATTGTATGCAGAAGTGTCAATACTATGTTATTTTAATTAATATATTAATACTTTCTATATTAAGCTAGTTTCATGCAACCTAATGTACTCAAAATGTTCCTAGTTTACATTGTGAAATGACTGTGACTGTTCTTTGTCCTGCTCCTATTGATGACACAATCAGTCATGTAATACCTACATAAACATTAGACACATATGCAATTGTAATGTGCAATTATAGTGCAGTCTCTTTATATAAAATAATAGCGGTGCGACTTTATGTAACTTTATTAAGGTCCTACACTTCCAATCATGTGCCATTCACCCAAAATATAAACTGTAAGTTAATGTTCCTAAGTCGTGGCCTTATGTCTTTAGCTCATATTCATCCCTCTTAGGACATGTCGCTTTTCTAACCTCTGTTTTAGTAAACATGTAAACACAGCATCTTTTTTTTAATCTTTGCTTTGTGCTTTTCTTCTAATATTTCCCTTTAAAACTTAAAAATAATTTTACAATTTGGCATAATTGCTGCCATTGGGTATATCCCTACTCAGTCTGATACTGTAAGCATTGATTAGAGTCAGTGTGTACGGTCACATTCCAGGAAATCTTTGTAGAATAGACCATAACACACAGACCATGTAAGTGCTCTTACTACTCTAGGAAATAAGGAGGATTTCTTACTAGTTCCTGCTACACCATAGCAAAAAGAGAATTCTAAATATCTCCCTCAACCTAAGTGTGACTGTGCCTTCAGACACTTTTTATGAGGATATTTTACAAACAACATTAAAATGGATTAGGGTACTGTGTCCTGTGTTCAGCTGCAGCTTATCTCATCTGTTATTTTCCTATGAGTCACTTGAATTCTATTCTTCACATTCTTAAGTTCTTTAAAAGTTTTGCATATCTTAATCTGTCATGCCTGAAATGTTTGTTTTATATTGCCAGTAAGGCTTAACCATTTCATGACTTGATCTACCTTCAAACATTTTCTATCTTTAAAATATAGCAATATAGGCAAAAAAATAAGAACTGTACATGCGTGTTGAAAACTTTCTTGTCTCTTCATGTAATGGCAAATCAGTACTTGGTTAGTTCTCCAACTTCCTTGCCATTTCCCTTCAAAAGCTGTACAAGTGTACCTAGAAGAATTTATGCTGTTGTGAAGACAATGGGCGGTCACACCAAATACTGATTTGATTTAGATTTCTCTTTTGTTCGTTCACTTTGCATTTTATTAATTGTTAAAAATAAACTATTAACACTACCATTTTTAAAGAATTCTTACCTTTGCTTTTTTCCCCACACCTGCCTAAAACTTTTGCACAGTACTGTATATATTGTATTATCCTCCTAGTGATATGTTTGCTCTAGGGCAGTGCTCCCCAACTCCGTTCCTCAAGAGCCACTAACAGGTCACGTATTGAGGATTTTCTTTAGTATTGCACAGCTAATGTAATTCTTGCCATTCCAGGTACTGCAATTATCACCTGTGCAATACTAAGGAAATCCTGAAAACATGACCTGATGGTGGCTCTTGAGGATCGGAGTTGGGGAACACTGCTCTAGGGCAAGGATACCCATTGCTGTTTTGTTGCTGCTCTATGCTGCAGTTTTCTGGAAAAAAAGCTACAAAGCTATGATATTCTTACTAGAGTTTGCAGCCATCGGATCAGAACCCTGCAAACCTCTTAGAACAATACTATCTAGTTACTCCTACTATACTAAAAGTACAGAAAACTGTTCTCTTGCATGTTATTGCAGCTCAACATAGAAATGCCAGAGTATTAAGAGACATATCTGTATTACAAAATGTAGGCATTGGACTTTGATAACTGAGATCGTCTATTTCAGGTGTTAGTAGAAGAATTTTATTTGTAATTCTTTTTGACTGTAGAAGGTATATACGTATATATACTATAAGGTCCAGATCTATTTGGACAGTGACTGAATCTTCATGATTTGCGCTCTGCATGACACTTTTTTTTATTTAAGAGGAAACAACTGAGATGCACGTATAGTATGAACTTTCAGGTTTAATTACAGGGGTTGAACAAAAATATCCTGTGAAATGTTTAGGAAGTGCAACCATTTTTCTAAAAAGTCTCCATATTTCAGGGGCTCAAAAGTAATTGTAGAAATTAACTTTGCCAGAAATAAAATGTTCATTTTTAATACTTTGTAGAAAATCGTTTGAAGGCAATGACTGCCTGAAGTCTGGGAGCTATGTCCATCATCAAATGTTGTGTTTCATCCTTTGTGATGCTTTGCCAGGCTTTTACTGCAGCCAACTTCAGTTGTTGCCTATGTTTCTGTCTTAAGTTTTGTCTTAACCTCTTAGTGGCAGAGCTAATTTTGACCCTAATGTCCAGACCAGATTTTTTAAATCTGACCACTGTCACTTTCTGTGGTAATGACTCCGTAACGCTTCAACGGATCCCACTGATTCTGATATTGTTTTCTCGTGACATATTGTACTTCATGTTAGTGTAAAATTTTCACAATTTTTTTTTTTTTTGCCCTTAAATCAGATAGTTATACCACACAAAATAATGAATAAATTACATTTCCCACATGTCTACTTTACATCAGCACAATTTTTGAAACATAATTTATTTTTGCTAGTTTGGAAGTTAGAAGGATTAAAAGTTGACCAACAATTTCTCAATTTTCCAACAAAATTTACAAAACAATTTTTTTTTAGGGACCACATCACATTTGAAGTAACTTTGAGGGGTCTGTATGACAGAAAATACCCCGAAGGGACACCATTCTAAAAACTACACCCCTCAAAACCGCATTCAAGAAGTTTATTAACACAGGTTCTTCACAGGAATTATTAGAATGTGGATGGAAAAGAATGAGCATTTTGTATTTCTTCACAAAAATTTTGCTTTAGCCCCAAATTTTTTACGTTCACAAGGATAACAGGAGAAAATGGACCTTAAAATTTGTTGTGCAATTTCTCCTGAGTGTGCCGATACCCCATATGTAGGAGAAAATTACATATGGACATATGTCAGGGCTCGGAAGGGAAGGAACACAATTTGACTTTTTGAATGCAAAAATGGCTGGATTCGACAGAGGACGTCATGTCGCGTTTTGGAGAGTCCCTGATGTGCCTAAACAGTGGAAACCTCACACAAGTGACCCCATTTTGGAAACTACACCCCTCAAGGATTTTATCTGGGGGTATAGTGAGGATTTTTAGCCTAAAGGTAATACACAGAATTTGATGACATTAGGTCATCATATTGAATAAATCGTCATTAGTGTTGAACGCAGTGCTCCCTACTCGAGTTTGCATCTGGGTGCTCGGGTATGCACCAAGTATCACTGGTGCTCGAGCGACCCCGATGCAAGCTCGAGTAGCGAGAACTTGTCATCATGTCTTAATTTTTTTTTTATTAACTTTAAAAAGAAAACTTAGCCCAACCCCAACCCTAGTCTAACCTCAACCCTAACTTTAGCCTAACCTCAACCCTAACCCCATTCCTAATGGCAAAGAATGAAATAAATACAAATTATAAAATAAAAAATGTAATTTGACTAAAAGGATGACACAGGGGTATGACATACTAATTACTGTCTTTTGATCACTGTGATAAGGTCTACCACAGTGACCAAGAGAAAGCAATAGAAAAAATCCCCGCTGTAGCCGGGTGCTGGCTGGCAGATCTTGGCGGGTGCACTGCACTTGCGCTTGCCATTTTTTTTGGGGGGGAAGAGTTAGCGGAGGGCCAGGGATGCAGCAGGAGGGATTGGAGGATGGTGGGGGTACCGGGGTTGGACTTGAGAACCTCATTTCTCTCTCTTCATACATGTATATCATGTCAGAAGAGAGAGAAATTATTTTTATACATGATTGTCGTTGGTCATTGAATAACGGCAATCACGTTATCGGGGACCGGAAAAAGCAGCACTGATCGCGTGCTCCAGGGTCTCCCCTACCCATGGTAGCTGAAACCCCGGAGAATTTTCAAAGCTGGGGGGGGTTTATGCCCTTATTCCCAATTGCCATTTTAAAATGGCAATGAGGGAATAAGGCCCTTAACGACCATAGTTTTAATGCTTACAAGTCGCCGTTAAGGGGTTACACATGTGAAATGCATGCTTGCTGGGGTTGAGATCTGGTGATTGTCTCGGCCATTGCAGAATATTCCACTACTTTGCCTTAAAAAAAATCCTGAGTTGCTTTCAAAGTATGTTTTGGATCATCGTCCATCTGTAATTTTAAGCTCTGTCCAATGAACCTTGTATTTGGTTGAATATGAGCAGGAAGTATAGCCCTGAACACTTCTGAATTCATGCGACTGCTGCTGCCTTTAGTCACGTTATTGATAAACACTAGTGACCCAGTGCTATTGGAAGCCATGCTTACCCTTGAAATTACACTGCCTCCATCATGTTTTACAGAGGATATGGTGTGCTTTGGATCATGAGCCGTTCCAAGCCTTCTTCATACTTTCTTCTTCCCATCATTTTGGTACTTTAGTTTCATCTGTGTACAGAATTGGGCTGGCTTTTAGGCAAAGTCTAAACTGGACGTTCTATTTTTTATTTTTAGGGCTGATTAATGGTTTGCACCTTGTGGTGAACCCTCTGTATTTGCTCTCATGAAGTCTTCTCTTTATGGTAGCCTTTGATACTGAAACACCTACTTCTTGATGAGTATACCTTACTTAGGTGGTTGTTGTGGAAGAGTTTGTTGTGGAAGAGTTTCTCTTCACCATGGATACAATACTGCAATCATCCACCACTGTTGTCTTCCGTGTACGTCCAGCCCTTTTTGAATTCCCCAACTCACCAGTGATCTTTTTTTGCAGAATGTACAAAACTGTTGATTTGGCCACTTTTAACATTTCTGTTATCTCTGTTATGGGTTTCTTATTTTTGTTTAGTCTAATAATGGACTCTTTCACTTCAATTGATTGCTCCTTTAATCACATGTTGTGGGTTCACAGCAAGAGTTTCCAAATGCAAGTGCCACACCTGTAATCCGCTCCAGATCTTTTACCTGCTTTATTGATGATGGATTAACAAGGGAACAGCCCATATAGCTCATTAAAGAGCTTTTGAGATAGTTATCCAATTACTTTTGGTCTCTTTAAAAAGAGGCAGCTACATATTAAAGAGCTGTAATTCCTAAACCCTTACTCCAATTAAGAGGTGAATATTCTCAAGTTTCAGCTGGGAATCTGCACTTTAAGCCCATATTGATTGTATAACTATATCTTGAATATATTTTGGTTAACAGCTAAAATACCAAAACTTGTCATTGCCCAAATATTTCTGGACCTAACTGTATATTTAATATGCAGTAAATATTGATTACGGTATTTTACTTTATCTTAGTTTGTTCACGATAGATGTGTGACAAGCCAACAATAATCATTCTGGTAACAGCATAATGAAATGCATAAGAAAAAACTTCTAGTTGCTCCACTGACTAATAATTTGTTGCGAATTTTTACATAATGTTTTTGCAGCTACTTTTCCTTTAAGAATTTACTTCAGGCATGAGTTCTTGAAGATAATGGCTCTGTCTGAAATTAAGCAAATATTGGGTCATCGTATCTTACATGGGCAGCAATTTTACTCGGAAATAAGCATTAGATGTGTAATATCCTCCTATTTTGAAGACTAGAGATGACGAGTAAGAGGCAGTCTTGTCTTGTTCATCTTATTGATGTTGTCTTGCTGCCTAAAGCATTGAGCTTCTCTGTGTCCAAGGACTGAGTTTTTTTTATGCAAGTTAGTTCTTTTAATGGTACCGTTACACTAAACGACTTACCAACGATCACGACCAGCGATACGACCTTGCCGTGATCGTTGGAAAGTCGTTGTGTGGTCGCTGGGGAGCTGTCACACAGACAGCTCTCTCCAGCGACCAACGATCAGGGGAACAACTTCGGCATCGTTGAAACTGTCTTCATCGATGCCGAAGTCCTCCTGCAGCACCCGGGTAACCAGGGTAAACATCGGGTTACTAAGTGCAGGGCCGCGCTTAGTAACCCGATATTTACCCTGGTTACCGTTGTAAAAGTAAAAAAAAACCACTACGTACTCACCTTCTGATGTCTGTCTTGTCCCCCGGCGTCCACAGGGTTAAAACTGCTTTCGGCAGGAGCGCTGCTAATGCACGCGCTGCTGCCGAGAGCTTCCCTGCACTGAATGTGTCAGCTGCGCCGGCAGTAACAGCGGTGACGTCACCGCTGTGCTCTGCTTTACGGCCGGCCGGGCGCTGACACATTCAGTGCAGGGAAGCCGCCGGCGGGGGACGTGACAGACATCAGAAGGTGAGTATGTAGTGTTTTTTTTTTTACTTTTACAATGGTAACCAGGGTAAATATCGGGTTACTAAGCGTGGCCCTGCGCTTAGTAACCCGATATTTACCCTGGTTACAAGTGAACACATCGCTGGATCGGTGTCACACACACCGATCCAGCGATGACAGCGGGTGATCTAGCGACCAAATAAAGTTCTGGACTTCTAGCTCCGACCAGCGATATCACAGCCGGATCCAGATCGCTGCTGCGTGTCAAACACAATGAGATCGCTAACCAGGACACTGCAACATCACGGATCGTCGTCGTTCTCGCTGCAAAGTCGCTTAGTGTGAAGGTACCTTTAGTCTGTGAGTCTTCATTTTACTTTTTTTTTTTTTAACATCAGTACTTTTTTTGTTTGCATTTGTCATTTTGCAAATACACTTGGAACATTTACTATTGTGCCAATAGGTTCTGGGATTCCTTGTGCCATGTTGTGATGGCCATATAGGATGTAATGTATCAGCTGTCAATATTCACAAGGGGCAGATGATCTTCCTTATGAGAAAAAGCGACTGAGAATGGTAAAATGGAAAGGGATTTTCTGTTAAAAAGAAAGCTATTCTAGGAAGAAATTAAAATATATCAAATATATTGTATGAATAACCTTTCCTTGTTTGTGATTTGTAAATTCTTCCAGGAAGATTTAATACATCTTGGAGCAAAATTTTCACCATGCATGAGACAAGATCAGCAAGTGTACAATTTAATTCAGATGAAAAGAGAGAAAGAAAGGCACTCCGCGTGTTGTGTGAGAAATGACAAATCTGGGTGTATTCAGACTTCAGAAGAGGAGTGTTCGGTATGAAATTGTATTTAAGAATTACACTGCCATGTTCACTGTTAGGATATTAATGTGTAATGTACAAATGAGTTATACTATCTAAATATAAAACTATGTGGGTACTTGATTTCCTGCTAAATTATTATTATTAATAATAATAATAATAATAATAATAATAATAATTCTTGTTTTCTAGGACTTTGGCAATAGGTTATAGGTAGTGATGAGCAAGCGTACTCGTTGCTCGGGTGACCTCCGAGTATTTGTTATTGCTCAGAGATTTACATCATCGCCTCAGTTGCATGATTTACGGCTTCCAGATACGCTGAATACATGTGAGGAATACCTGTTTGTTAGGGAATTCCCACATGTATTCAGCGTATCTGGAAGCCGTAAATCATGCAACTGAGGCGATGAAAACTACCGTATTTTTCGGACTATAAGACACACCGGAGTATAGGACGCACCCAGGTTTTAGAGGTGGAAAATATGAAAAAAAATATTTGAGTCAAAAAAATATGGTAAAACATTTAATAACATACTATTATATGTGTTGTTATTATATATAATTGTATGTTATTATGTTGGAAGCTGCGGGTAGAAGATGGTGCTGCGGGACCAGTGTGGTGTAAAGTATTATATGAAGGCGCTGGAGGGTGAGTATAAGAATGGGGGCACAGGGCTTATATTTAAAGCACTACTCCAGCACTGAAAAATAATACTGGAGTGATGCCTTAAGAACCCCTTGGGGAACTATAAGTCCCAGCCTGTCCTGCAGATCCTATGACATGCTGGGAGTTATAGTTCACCACAGGAGTGGTGGAGTGCTTTATTGTGTGTTGTATTCACTAACCTTTAAAGTATTTCTTAGTTGTTAAGGCTGTGAGCAACCCATGACCGCACAGAGTCCTCCCTCTTGTTGCCTTTCCACTGCACAGGTCATAAGAGGAATCCTGCAGATTCTAGTGTGGTGTCTGAAGGACCTGTGATGACATCAGAAGAGGGAGGGCTCTGTGCTGTCATGTGAGGCTCCCGCCCACCCACTTCATGACATCACACAGGTCCTTATGCCTCAGCATCCAGCACAGCCCAGGCAGGTATGCAGCGATCTTGTCCCCTCTGGCCCCTGCTGCTGCCTCCTCCACCAGACACACAGATCTCCCCAGCTGCTGCAGGAATCCAGCGCAGGGGAAACCATGTGTGTTCCTGTTTAAGTGAATGAGTATTCATTTGCTGCTCCCCGCTCACTGCTCAGCGCTGACAGGTGGTCGGGGAAGCGGCTAATGAATATTCACTGCACTTTAATCATCGGGATCACATGGTTTCCCCAGTGCTGCAGCCAGGCAGCTGGGACATTTTTCTGCCTCCTGTAAGTGGGATCACAGTGCATCCCACTCGCCGCTGCCCCCTCCCCACGTTACATCCAGACCATAGGACGCACCCACGCTTTCCTCCCAAATTTGAAGGAAAAAAAGTGCGTCTTATGGTCCGAAAAATACGGTATATGCTTTTTTCTTGCCATAATACAAAATCTAACAGTCTATTCAGTAGGACTATCAGCTGTGTATCCACCAGACTTCTGCACAACACAACTGATGGTCCCAACACCATTTATAAGACAAGAAATCCCACTTATTAAACCTGACAGTGCACACCTGTGAAGTGAAAACCATTCCCGGTGACTACCTCTTGAAGCTCATCAAGAGAATGCCAAGAGTGTGCTAAGCAGTCATCAAAGCAAAAGGTGGCTACTTTGAAGAACCTAGAATATAAGATATATTTTCAGTTGTTGCACACTTTTTTGTTAAGTATATAATTCCACGTGTTAATTCATAGTTTTGATGCCTTCAGTGTGAATGTACAATTTTCATAGTCATGAAAATACAGGAAAATCTTTAAATGAGAAGGTGTGTCCAAATTTCTGGTCTGTACTGTATATTTGCATTTATGAAATTATGTATGTGTACTTGAATTTATGTACACCGGAATTCTAGGGTGAAAGCTTTCATGAATCGAAACCATAGTATTAATAATAATAATAATAATAATCTTTATTTTTATATAGCACTAACATATTACGCAGCACTTTGCACACATTATCATCGCTGTCCCCGATGGGGCTCACAATCTAAATTCCCTATCAGTATGCCTTTGGAATGTGGGAGGAAACCTACGCAAATACGAAGAGAACATACAAACTCTTTGCAGATGTTGTCCAAGGTGGGATTAGAACCCAGGACTCCAGCGCTGCAAGGCTGCTGTGCTAACCACTACGCCACCGTGCTGCCAATAGTATTGAATAGAAATGATGAAAAAATGGAAATAAAATTTTCAGAACATCAATTTATTTAGTATTGCGTATGAGCCCCATGGGCAGAAATACAGGCACTTACAATCCCTGACATACGATCAATGCATTGCCTAATAGTTGTATGACAAATATTCTGCTATGCCGAATGCAATTGACCATGCAAATCATCAAGATCCACTGCTGGCAGATCACTTTGCAATTGCTGATCAAAGTTGTCCTAGATGTCCATAGATGCTGTAGGCCATAGTAGCACAATTAATTCATACAAGTTGCTCATAGTAGCACACAGTCACAACATGCAACCTGGCATAGTTGTATTGAAAATTGGCTTTTGGGACACTTTCCAGCCTCATCATCAAGGGCTCTTTATGGTATTGCTCAAATTGCTTCCAGCCAAACAAAGGTGCAACCATGACAAAAACGGGACTAATCCCTGTTGAGGATAAACTTCCATTACAGCCTCCATTTCCATCTTAAAATGCATCATAATAGCCTTTGAGAGTGGTGGCATAAGGTCACTGTAATACCTGTAGCTGGACTTCTGGTTCAAAGCTCAAAGCCGTGCAGACGCCTTGCAATGGATTGTGTAATCACTGTTGGACGCTGTAGACTTGGTATGTTAAGTCCAATCACAGGTCTACAAAAAATATTTGTTGTAATCATCGCAGGTGAAAAATGCGGTAACTTTCTTCTGATGGACAAGATTTGTTGGGCCCCTTTGCAACTTTAGCTAAACAGCTTTCATGGTAATTTGCATTCCCATTAAATGGGGCATGCTTTCTTTCCCCAAAGTAGGCTAATACCACAGAAATGCTTACAATGTTTTAGGTTGACTTTGTGTGATTTTTTGGGTAACATGTCAGAAAATTAGTAGCTCCATCAATTTTCATGCTTTGATTATTTTGCTCATGTTTTTCAGTCCACTCTTGCTGTGTGGGTAAAGTGGCCATATCATTCAAGCACCCCTCTGCTAGCAAACAAAAGTGAAAGACATTATGGATCGGTATGTCGCCAGGACCCCAGGTATGAGGCTGGATCACTGCCTATGCGAATCTAGACTAAACTCTGTTGTAACCCGACAACTCACAATGTACCATTTTTACATATACACTGTGGCACTCCTTCATGTGCACATTTCTTATCTTGCTTTGCAGTTGAGTATACATGGAGACATACCTATATTTGTAATTATCCATTGTTTTCCATTGCAAACATAAGATGAAACTAAATGAGTTTGTATATTATCACTCATTCACAGGAAAGGTGATTATTCTCTGATCAGTAGGGGCCCTGCCACTTCAAACCCCTGAGCGAGCGATCACTAGAACAAGTGTCCTGAACCTCCTTTTCTATTTACTGTAGTTATGTATTGAGGAGAAATGGGGAGTTCAGAGTGGTGATGGGGGGTCTCAGCAGATAGTAATCAGATATTTATCACCTATCCACAAATGTTAGTTGTTCTTTAATTGGCAGACATATCCAACTATAGAGTTGCCTATGTTTGAATACAGACAGCTATGCATTTTGCCAAAAATAAAATTGCATACCTCACTTGCATTGCCTAATTTCGGGTTGAATTGATGTGGGAAAGGCTTTGTAATTCCTTCATTTTTTCATATTATACATAAATGATAAATTTGTTTTGTAGGTTTTGTGCTGAACCGGCTTCTGTTCCTCCTCATGAGTGGCCAGACGACATCACAAAGTGGCCGGTAGGTATTTGTCTATTTCTTAAAATCTGTTTGTGTGCCGGACATGGACATCAGCTGTGGTTCCAATGAGTATGCTTGCAGAAGGCATCTCCATGGCAAGAATACTAGCCATGCTGATCTCATGGGCACTTCTCTGTGCCTGTACAATCTGTAGCAGGGTGGTGTCTTTAGTAGACAGTGGCATCCATGCTGTTAAGGGGAGGAACTGTGGAACAAGTGTTCCCTGCCAATTATACCTGTAAGGCACCACTCCAGCATATTTTTCAGCACTGCAGTCGTGTTACTAATCTAAGGTCCTTGACCCTAGTATTATGCTTACCCATGAATATCTTCACATTCTATCAGCGCCGCTCCGTTCGATCATCCGCAGTCTGTGACCTGCCAGATTGCTCCAGTGTTTGCTGGGCGAGCTGGAGGTCACTTTTCAATGTAAGTCTATTAGAGCCTCGTTACTTCTGACTTCAGTAAATCAGTCAGAAGTTGAGGTCACAAGATGTTTCTGTGGAACCGGAGGGGCGACAATAAAAGATGAATATGGCAGATGGTAATTATAAGACTAGGGTCAAGGACCTGAGATTACTAGCACTGGAAAATCACTTCATGGAAAGTCAGTGTCTTCAAAATAACTGGTGGTTCACGGCAAGAACATAGACTCCCCACCATTGTTGTCTAAACAGTACATCACCAGATGCCTTTAGGTGAATTGCATCTTCTTCCCAGTATAATGTAGTTGTGGCAAAACAGTGAGCTATGACAGCTTGACTTTATTTTTCTATCAACTAACTGTGTTATATATGTAAAATAATATAATGAAGTTAAAACAAAAATATATGAAAATATTTGTATTGTTAAAATATTTATTTAGGCTACCAATACACGCTCTTTACATTACAGTGTGGGAATACTTATTTGGTTTATTTGTAAGTTGGTTTAATAATAATTTAAAAACATTCTCGTGAGTAGTAAATATTTGTATAATTGTTGTTTGCAGGTCTGTACAAACAGCACAAATGGAAGCTATCCTAACCATCTTCACATGAATTGTGAAATAACAGGCAGGCCCTGCTGTATTGGAACAAAGGGAAAGTAAGCATGTTATTGTATTAAGCGTACCAGTTAGTCAGAAAGAACATGTACATGGTAGGCTAACCGTACACAGCCGGAGGGAATAATTGGGTTGTAAGTAGGGATGAGCGAGTGTACTCGTTTATCGGGTGATCTCCGAGTATTTATGACTGTTCGGAGATTTAGTTTTCCTTGCCTCAGCTACATGATTTTCAGCTGCTAGACAGCTTGATTACATGTGGGGATTCCCTAGCAACCAGGCAACCCCCACATGTACTCAGGCTGGCTAGCAGCCGTAAATCATGCAGCTGCGTCAACAAAAACTAAATCTCCGAGCAGTTACAAATATTCGGCGACGATCCGAGCAACGAGTACACTCGCTCATCACTAGTTGTAAGGCATTAGGCATTATGGCGTAGGCAGTGTTCACACAAGCAATGCAATTTTGGGTCAAACAGGTGTAGTTTTATTGCTTTCCACAGGTTACCCAGCAACAAAACAACAAAATCATAAATGTAAATCCCTATCCTTGTCCAGGCGTTAACTAAACAGAATGGACCACGGCTACTCATACACGGCTGAGCTAGCCCCAGCTTGTTCAAACAAAGCAGCTATTGTCCATAGCAACTTCTGATACTTGCAGTTCTCTGCACACGGCCTGTGCATTTAATCATGATCACATATGTCAGTGCAGGCTCACCTGAACAGATTACAGTCCTTTCTCTAGGAGAACACTTCATACACAGAAGAGGCCTGGACCCAGTCTCTGTATCCCATTCAGCCTGAGCTCCAGCAGCTTTGAGCTCCAAACTGAAGTGTTCAACTCCAGGCACCGTTCACACTGAACAAGCTGCAGCTTCCACATGGTCCTCTGTAGCCTTCACAAACAGACTGCTTAGCGCAGTCTCCATTCGGAGAGAGACTCCACCATCTCTCTCAGCTACAGTTCACATTTTAGCTGATCACTCACCAGCAGCACACTGGACTCTGCTCCATCCATCAGACTGACACTTCCTCTCCTGGTTCTTAGCAAAACCCTACAGGTGTATCCAATCAAGACTCTTTCCAACTATGCTACATAATATATGAGAGATATATCTATGTAACAATGAAAAACAGCAGCACAGTCCGAAGTTCCAAGTAATAAATTTTTTTATTTTTTTCTGACAAAGAAAAATGGTCAAAATTAAAAAACAAACAAACAGTGCTTTCAGACCTTAAATAATGTAAAGAAAACAAGTTCATAATCATTTAGAAACAATAATACTAATGTTTTAACTCGGGAAGAGTTCAGAAATCAATATTTTGTGGAATAACCATGATTTTTAATCACAGCTTTCATGCGTCTTGGCATGCTTTCCACCAGTCTTTCACACTGCTTCTGGCACAAAAATGTAAGCAGTGCTTCTTTGTTTGAATGGCTTTTGACTATCCATCATCATCTTGATTACATTCCAGAGGTTTTCAATGGGGTTCAGGTCTGGAGATTGGGCTGGCCGTGACAGAGTTTTGATGTGGTGGTCTCTTAATTTTTGCCAGAGCTGTATATATATATATGTAATTTGTCAGATATGTTATCATTTTAGCCCCGTCATGATTTTGCTGTAAAATTTACACTAATGGAAACCGATAAAACACTCTATAACTCAACATCAATAATTGTTTCCTGTTTCTCCAGCTGTAAAATAACTTCAAGGGAATACTGTGACTTCATGAAAGGATATTTCCATGAAGAAGCAACTTTGTGTTCACAGGTGAGATTTATTTTTAAGTAGGTTTTTACTGACCTATTAAATATACGTGTATTCTCATGTAACTTACCATAATGTACAATGCTGCTTCATTAATCATTTAACTTTTATTTATATTGACACATTATTGTCAGTTTATCAATCTATGAGCATGTATAGTGTGCGAACACCAATCAGCTACAAAAATAAAGGGGCTGTACAGTACAAATATGTTCTGTGAGCCCCATTCTGTGTTTATGCATCTTAGCAAAATACTCTGTTATTAATTTCCCTTGTTTTTAATGGGAATCTGTCAGTGCAGTACCCCCCAAACTGCTTATGTGGGCACGTGTTTCCTACAAACCTTAAGGGGGATCTGTTCCTCCACTTAAGCAATCCTTACTGAAAAATTGCTGTTTTATTTAAAATGCAAATGAGGCTGAAGTGCTCTGAGCATGATCGGAGCACCTCCTGAGCCTCTGCCCCCCTGCCCCAGAATTATTCCCAACTTAGTGCCATTTTCTTCTGCTTGACTGACAGCTCATTAGCTTGACTACAAAGCCAGTGATCTGTGTGCCCATGATCACCATTATCTGCATGTTATATTGTGGGAATGCCTTCTCAATTTTGATAAGGGGTTAAACATACCTTAAGGCCATGTGCACACGTTCAGTATTTTTCGCATTTTTTGCTAAAAAAACGTGATTAAAAACGCGGAAAAAAACGCTTACATATGCCTCCTATTATTTACAGTGTATTCCGCATTTCTTGTGCAAATGTTGCATTTTTTTCCGCGAAAAAATCGCATCACACGGAAAAAAAAGCAACATGTTCATTAAATTTGCGGAATTGCGGGGATTCCGCACAACTAGGAATGCATTGATTTGCTTACTTTCCGCATGTGGCTATGCCCACCATGCGGGAAGTAAGCAGATCATGTGCGGTTGGTACCCAGGGTGGAGGAGAGGAGACTCTCCTCCACGGACTGGGCACCATATAATTGGTAAAAAAAAAAGAATTAAAATAAAAAATAGTCATATACTCACCCTCTGATGGCCCCCGGAGTCTTCCCGCCTCTCTGGTGCACGCTGCCGCTTCCATTCCTATAGATGGTATGCGTGAAGGACCTGCGATGACGTCGCGGTCTTGTGATTGGTCGCATGACCGCTCATGTGACCGCTCACGTGACCGCGACGTCATCGAAGGTCCTGCACACACACACCATCTATAGGAACGGACGCCGCTGAGGAGATCGGCTGTCTGCAGGTGAGTATAACCATTTTTTTAATTATTTTTAAACATTCTATCTTTTACTATTGATGAAGCATAGGCAGCATCTATAGTAAAAAGTTGGTCACACTTGTCAAACACTATGTTTGACAAGTGTGACCAACCTGTCAGTCAGTTTTCCAAGCGATGCTACAGATCGCTTGGAAAACTTTAGCATTCTGCAAGCTAATTTCGCTTGCAAAATGCTAAAAAAAACCGCGAAAAAACGATGTCGACTAAGTGCAATTATCTAATTTACTATTATTTTTGTCTAGTCTTAATGTGAAGTCTCAGCTTTCTTAAAAAGCAAGATAAATGGATTTAAGCCAGTGTGCATAAGGTGCAACCATACATTTCATTCCATATAGAAATATCTCTGATTGCACTATTTGCTAATGTGATATTTTCCACTGCAGTTCCAAGGGAATCTGATTTATTGGATAATTTGATGAAATGTCCATATTATTTTTAGGTCCACTGCATGGATGATGTTTGTGGTCTGCTACCATTCCTGAACCCAGAAGTTCCAGATCAGTTTTATAGGCTATGGCTTTCTCTGTTCTTACATGCTGGGTATGTAATATTATATATTGACTTTTTCAACCATAGTATGAAAAAATATTATGTATTGTACTTTGTTAAAGAGGACCTTGTAAAATTCTTAAGCTCCCCTGATTCTCCTCCTATTTTTTTCTTTTACACTGCGTCATTCCATTGCAGAGATATTCACATTTGTTTCTTCTGGAGCACATTGTGATGCTAGTCACTTCTCACAGCCAAGCCTTGAGATATCAGAATAGTGAAGCAGTACAAGGTCAGGAGAGTATGTCAAAAACAGAAGGAAGAGACAAAAAGCGTAGTCAGGTAATGTACCGAGATCAGAATACCAGGAGGATAGTGGATTAGAGCAGAAGGAGTTAAACAGACAGATGATCAGAACGAGGTCCAAGGTCATGCAACAAAAGATCAACATACAGAACTCAAGGCACAGAAGAAACAAACCACATGTAGCTGAATGTTCGTCTGGCAGAGATCTGGGAGAAACAACTCAATTAAGTATCATGGCAATCACCTGGGATAATGAACATTTGGAGACTGCCAGCACCTCCCAGTCTGATTGGATAGTTGAGCTGTTGTCAATCAACACACTGACAGCTCAGCATGCCCCTGTACCAGATTGGATGGCTGAGCTGTCAATAACTGTATCCCAGACTCACTAAGGGGTGGAACCATGACACACAGTATGTGAAATCTCTGCGTATTGGTCAACTGGGCATATCTTCACAGTTTTCTCTGGGGGTGTATTCTTCCACCCTCCCAGATGCTGCCAATCACAGCTCAGTAGTGTCTGAGATGGACAGACTGCTAGATCAGCTGCTGAGCTGTAATTGGCAGAATCTGGAGAAGAAACAAACATGAATATCTCTGCAAAGTGGGGAAAAAAGTGACAGAATCAGGAGGGCTCAGGGATTTTGCAAACCATTTAGCTCAATTTTTTAAAAAGTGACATGTCCTCTTTAGTATAACCATACCAACCTTAGACACCATTACCATTTTGCAGAAGAGATACAACTAGTGTGAAACAGCATATGTTGTAAAAATGAAAACCTGTCTCCTTTTCAGCAAGTAATAAAATTATTGTTATCGCAGTTGATCTTTTGTCTGTAGATAAAACAGAATTATTATCTATAAGGCCGGGATCACACTAGACCGTAATACGGACGAGTGCTATGCGATAAAAAATCGCATAGCACTCGGCCCAATGTTAATCTATGGTTCAGCTCCCATCATCCGATATTTTCTCCACCGTATTTCGGATCCGAGGGAACTCGCAGCAGGCTGCGATTGTCAGCGTATCTCGGCCGAGACTCGCCAATGCAAGTCTATGGGTGCGAGAAAAAATCGGATTACACACGGACCATGCGTGTGCATTGCGAGAAATACGCAGCGGTGTTCTATAGAAAAGCCGGTAATTCAATTGCCGGCTTTGCATTTCTCCTTCACAAACCCGACAGGATATGAGACATGGTTTACATACAGTAAACCATCTCATATCCCCCTTTTTTTTGCATATTCCACACTACTAATGTTAGTAGTGTGTATGTGCAAAATTTGGCCGCTGTAGCTGCTAAAATAAAGGGTTAAATGGCGGAAAAAATTGGCGTGGGCTCCCGCGCAATTTTCTCCGCCAGAATGGTAAAGCCAGTGACTGAGGGCAGATATTAATAGCCAGGAGAGGGTCCATGGTTATTGGCCCCCCCGTGGCTAAAAACATCTGCCCCCATCCACCCCAGAAAAAGCACATCTGGAAGATGCGCCTATTCTGGCACTTGGCCACTCTCTTCCCACACCCTGTAGCGGTGGGATATGGGGTAATGAAGGGTTAATGCCACCTTGCTATTGGAAGGTGACATTAAGCCAGATTAATAATGGAGAGGCGTCAATTATGACACCTATCCATTATTAATCCAATTGTATGAAAGGGTTAAAACACACACACACACACATGATTTAAAAGTATTTTAATGCAATAAACACAGCGGTTGTTTTAATAATTTATTGATCTCTCAATCCATTTTCAGACCCTCGCTTGGCAAAACAATAAACACACAATATACATACCCTCTCTGATGTCCTATCACGTCCCACGAGGTAATCCATCTGGAGGGGTTAACTAATATTACAGGCACGAGCTGCGATAAACCACTCGCTCGTGCCTGTAATCCCCGGGTGCTGAAAGGAAAGCTGGATCTGTACTTACATTCAGTCGCGGTGATGCGCCCCTGCTGGATGTTCTCATGAACTGCAGCCTGGGAACTTTTTCCCACGCTCCAGGTCATATGAGGACATCCACCAGGGGGCGCATCACCGCGACTGAAGGTAACTATAGGTCATTGACCTACATTTCCTTCAGTCGCGGTGATGCGCCACCTGGTGGATGTCCTCATATGACCTGGAGCGTGGGAAAAAGTTCCCAGGCTGCAGTTCATGAGAACATCCAGCAGGGGCGCATCACCGCGACTGAATGTAAGTACAGATCCAGCTTTCCTTTCAGCACCCGGGGATTACAGGCACGAGCGAGTGGTTTATCGCAGCTCGTGCCTGTAATATTAGTTAACCCCTCCAGATGGATTACCTCGTGGGACGTGATAGGACATCAGAGAGGGTATGTATATTGTGTGTTTATTGTTTTGCCAAGCGAGGGTCTGAAAATGGATTGAGAGATCAATAAATTATTAAAACAACCGCTGTGTTTATTGCATTAAAATACTTTTAAATCATGTGTGTGTGTGTTTTTTAACCCTTTCATACAATTGGATTAATAATGGATAGGTGTCATAATTGACGCCTCTCCATTATTAATCTGGCTTAATGTCACCTTCCAATAGCAAGGTGGCATTAACCCTTCATTACCCCATATCCCACCGCTACAGGGAGTGGGAAGAGAGTGGCCAAGTGCCAGAATAGGCGCATCTTCCAGATGTGCCTTTTCTGGGGTGGCTGGGGGCAGATGTTTGTAGCCACGGGGGGGCCAATAAGCATGGACCCTCTCCTGGCTATTAATATCTGCCCTCAGTCACTGGCTTTACCATTCTGGCGGAGAAAATTGCGCGGGAGCCCACGCCAATTTTTTCCGCCATTTAACCCTTTATTTTAGCAGCTACAGCGGCCAAATTTTGCACATACACACTACTAACATTAGTAGTGTGGAATATGCAAAAAAAAGGGGGATATGAGATGGTTTACTGTATGTAAACCATGTCTCATATCCTGTCGGGTTTGTGAAGGAGAAATGCAAAGCCGGCAATTGAATTACCGACTTTTCACAGATATCGCGCTGAATGAAATCTAAATACAGAATATATATATATGTGTCTCAATGACATATATATATATATATATATATATATATATATATATATATATATATATATATATATATATATATATATATATATACTGTATATATGTTTTCCCGAACATTTGAGCACATAAATCCATTAGATGTCGGTTTTGCAAGCTTGCGAGAAAATCTCGGCATACGGATGCCATACGGATGACACACGGATGTCACACGGATCATTTGATGCGAGGAAATCGCATCCTCGCACTGCACACGGATCACTGTTTTTGAAACATTTGTGCGATTCCCGGCCGTGAAAAACGGACCGTTTTTTTATACGTTAAGTGTGTCCCCGGCCTTACAAGTGACAAAATATGACTAGGTCCTGCTCACGCCATATGTATTTGTATTTTCAGAATCTTGCACTGTTTGGTGTCCATGTGCCTCCAGATGACAATACTTCGAGATTTAGAAAAGCTGGCCGGCTGGCATAGAATCTCCATCATTTACATTTTAAGTGGTATTACTGGGAATCTTACTAGTGCTATTTTCCTGCCATACAGAGCTGAGGTAAGCATAGTTTGCAACTTTTTTATGCAGTTTACAAAAACAGACTAATATAGAATAAACAAGTAAGCATCACTAGATTTAGTGGTAATGTGAACTTAGCCTAAACCAAGACATACAGTTCAGAAATAGACATAAGACCAGATTTTAACAACTTTCTAATTCTAATGTAAAACTGCTTGAAACATCTTGCGCAAAATTGTTGTGAGGTTTTTGTTTTTCTTTTTTCAATAATTTTTTATTGAAATTTTTAGAATATATGGGGAGTCAAAAAAGGGAGGAATAAAGTAGATATAAAGGGAAAGAAAAGGAAATGGTAATTATAATTAGAGGGGAGGGAAATAAGGTAAAAATAAGGTAGGAAGGAATAGGGAGAGCTTTAGATTATAAAGCTGAGAAGAAATGTGTAACATGACATTACAGAACAAACTACAATAACAAACAATAAACGAAACAACAACAAAGTCACATTATAATTAAGGTTTGCACTGTTTGCAAACATATCTATATGAAAAATATTATATATTTTCTTACAGATACATATATTTACCGCTAGGGGGAGCATTTTCCGTTTTAGGCCTCAGCTAGAGTAAGACTTACCAGCTTTACTGTTAGCCGCAAAATTGGGGCAGTAACTGCTGACATCACCATTTCCCTCCCCTTTTGGGTGGTCTAGTATCCCTGGGGCAGAATGAAGAGTATCATCACAGGGCAGTGCCATCTTTGGGAGACTGCCCTGTGATGTGCTATCACCAGCAGTTACTGTTTTTCTCTCTCCCATCAGTCTCTCTCACCCAGATGACATGATTCTCTCACCTCCCTCCACAATGCCTGGCCATTTTACTGCAGCTCCTTATCTTATCTTAGGAAGGCATGAATCACAACTCCTGCCAAGCAGCTGACAGCTCCTGCTCCTATAATGTTAATGGTGCACTGTTCCTCCTTGATGTATCTGCTATTCTGCCTGGCTTTTCTCCTGCATTTAACCACTGTCAACCCTCAATATAGGATCTGTTCTGTTGGAAGCAGTACTGCTTATGTTTAGTTAGCAGATCCGAGGGCTCCATGAATATGGCACCAGAACACTCCCACTACTGTGAATTGTGCGGCCCACAGAGGAGTGCCCAGTTCACTGCTAATGCAATGCAATGTTAGAGATAGGATCAGCGGCTGTCTGTTATCTCCTATGACCATGGGGTGCCGTATTATGACACTGATAGCGTTGTGCTGCTGCTGTGAAAACAAGATGTCAGCCCCCAGCGCCTTCTTTAAACTCCTATAACACACGAAATACGTTTCAAATGCATTCAAAACTTGGTTATAACAGCATGTTATGCTACATTACATTGATTTATTAATGATCTACAAACGCAGTACCTTCCCTTTAATCACATATCCATAATATAGGCTCGAGCAGAAAAGTATCCCAGTCTGCAGTTATATGTGAAGTCTGAGAAAAAAGAAAGCTGCAACACTTCAGCTTTATTCCATGTACACGAACAGCTCGGTGGCACATTGATTTGGTCGTTGAACCAGTGGTACAGCCATTTCTTCAGTGTTCAATGAACCATTTGTCAACATGACAACGCAATGCCTAGAGACATGTTGCTAACGCTACTGTGAGCAGTTCGGGGCCTAAAAGTTCTACCATGGCCTGCAGTGTCTCCAAACTTGTGTCCCTTCGAGCACTTCTGGGACACTGGTTGGCAATTGCAAACGGAGCTGCCAACAGTGGAACTTGATGATTTGTGTGCTCAAGTGCAGTCAATGAGGCAGCACATTCATCAGACAACCATTAATAACCTCACTGATATCATGCCAACACATGCAAATGTGTGTATTTCTACATGTGGCACTCATACTTTATAATGAATAAATCAAGATCTTTCAAAAATTTTGCTTATATTTTTCCATTATTTTCATATTATGATCATGTCTGTCGATCTTGTGATTTCCATAATTCCACAACGTGTCCTTCTTGGTGTTGCAATTTCAAAGTTGAGTGTATATACCTGACCTCATCCCATATACCAGTCCATTCCTGAACAAATATATTCCTGATATTTAAAAAAAAAAAGTGTAAAAACAAAGCAAGCATTTGGAGTACATTATATCACATTTAGTTTACAAATTTTCTGTTGAAACATACCGTATTTTGCAGATTATAAGACGCACCAGATTATAAGACATGCCCCAAATTTTGAGGAGAAAAATAGGGAAAGAAACCCCTTTTTTTTAATAAAATGGTGGTGCTGCTTATAATCAGCGCTGAGATCTCATCTCCCAAGATCTTGGTGCTGAGATCTCCATCTGCGCATGCACCACTCCCGGCAGCCACCGCATAGTAAACCATATAAGTGCAGGGGCTCTGGGCTTTCACAAAATGTCGGCAGAGCCCCCGCACCACCGAACACTGGCAGCGGCGCACATCCGAACACCCCCTCATCCCAGCCTGTGGCCTGCAGCAATGCACCACTATTGCCTCCTCCAGCAGCGACCCTGGGACCCTGGTCCACCGCTGCCGGTAAGGTATATCCACCTTATAAGACACACCCCCATTTCCCCAAAAAAATTTAGGGGAAAAAAGTGCGTCTTATAATCCGAAAAATGCGGTAAATGTTCTGATTTTTTTCCTGAAGTGCTGTGTAAACAGAACCATTTTATTTTATGTGAGGTATTTAGAATATTTCTTTTTTTCCAGGTTGGACCGGCCGGATCTCAATTTGGAATCTTGGCATGCCTTTTTGTTGAGTTGTTCCAGAGCTGGCAAATTCTAGAAAGACCATGGAGAGCATTCTTCAAACTTTTTGCTGTTGTCATCTTCCTCTTCACATTTGGCCTTCTTCCATGGATTGACAATTTTGCTCATATATCCGGGTTTATTAGTGGCTTCTTTTTGTCTTTTGCATTTCTTCCATACATCAGTTTTGGTAAATTTGACATGTACCGAAAAAGGTGTCAAATTATTATTTTTCTTTTGATATTTTTTGGACTTTTCTCAGGACTTGTGGTTTTATTTTACTTTTATCATATCAAGTGTGAATGGTGCGAGTACTTAACCTGTATTCCCTTCACAGACAAATTTTGTGAGAAATATGACCTTGATGCTCAACTTCATTGACACTTGTTAACTAGAGATTTTATACAAAATGATACTTTTTCTATGGTTTAGAACTATTGTTATATTGCCATTATTAAAGGTACTGAAGGAATAACATAGCCATTTTATCCCACAGCCTGCTGAATTTTTAAATCCTAAGTAATTGAACTTATCCATGTAGCAATCATTAAACAGCAGATATTCAAAGATGGTCATTATTTGCTGTGGGAAATTAAATATTTTTATATCTATATCCATATTAGGAAAAGCAATATTCTTAAAGTGCACATTGATAATTTAATGTATATATAGTATTTGATAACCTTGTTAAGTGTCTCAGATGATTTTACTGTCTGAAAACAGAACTATTTGTTTCCTTGTTCACTTTTATTGAACAACAGTGTGATGTCTTTTTGATGGACTAATTAAAAAATTATGTTTTTTAATATTTTTGGGACCTGCAGGGCTTGCTGCAGTAGTACAGCTTGACAGTAGCGTTTTAGCTACTTTATCCATAATAATAAAAAAAACACTATTGAACAATGACTATTGTTTCTTGTAATGTTTAATGTACTTTAATGTTTTAGGCCTCCTTCACACATCCATTTCTTGTGTCCGCATGCGGTCCGTTTTTAAGGACTGCAAATATGGGCGTATTCACACCCATTATATTCAATGGTGGTGTGCATACGGTCCGTGTGAAAAATCCACAGACATGTCAGTTTTTTACGAATACCACAAACAAAATGCGTGCCGCACACGTGCACACTGATGACACACAATTGAAATCAGCATCAGCATGACACGTACTGGCGCCAGGGAAGAATGGTACAGTTTTCACTTTTTCCCCAGGTGCCAGCTGTTGAAGACTGCTCTGATCATTGTTGTTGGGTCTCCCTGTGATCAGCGCGACCAAGAGACAATGATGTGAGTTGTATTAAGCACCTGATGTGTACATCCAGTGTAAAATTAAGAACTAAATTAAAAAAAAATAGCACGGGCTGCCATGTAATTTTCATAACCAGCAAAGGGAAAGCCCACCGCTGGGGGCTAATGTTAATAATCTGGGAAAAGGGACACTATCCCAAGAGGTTCCCAGACTGTTAATAACAGCTCACAGCTGTTTGCTTAGCTTTTACTGGTGAGTTTGCAGGGGAACCCATAAAAAAATGAAGTAGGATCCCCCTATGCATTCAAACCAGCAAAGGCTAAACAGAGAGCTGTGGGTTGATATTAACCCCTTCATGACCCAGCCTATTTTGACCTTAATGACCTGGCCATTTTTTGCAATTTTGACCAGTGTCCCTTTATGAGGTAATAACTCAGGAACGCTTCAACGGATCCTAGCGATTCTGAGTTTGTTTTTTCGTGACATATTGGGCTTCATGTTAGTGGTAAATTTAGGTCAATAATTTATGCGTTTATTTGTGAAAAAATTGGAAATTTGGCGACAATTTTGAAATTTTTGCAATTTTCAAATTTTGAATTTTTATTCTGTGAAACCAGAGAATTATGTGACACAAAATAGTTAATAAATAACATTTCCCACATGTCTACTTTACATCAGCACAATTTTGGAAACAATTTTTTTTTTTGCTAGGAAGTTATAAGGGTTAAAAGTTGACCAGCAATTTCTCATTTTTACAACAAAATTTTCAAAACCATTTTTTTTAGGGACCACCTCAGATTTGAAGTCAAAAGTGACACCATTCTAAAAACTGCACCTCTCAAGGTGCTCAAAACCACATTCAAGAAGTTTATTAACCCTTCAGGTGCTTGACAGCAGCAGAAGCAACATGGAAGGAAAAAATGAACATTTAACTTTTTAGTCACAAAAATGATCTTTTAGCAACAATTTTTTTATTTTCCCAAGGGTAAAAAGAGAAACTGGACCCCGAAAGTTGTCCAATTTGTCCTAAGTACGCTAATAACCCATATGTGGGGGGAACCACTGTTTGGGTGCACGACAGGGCTCGGAAGGGAAGGAGCGCCATTTGACTTTTTGAATGAAAAATTGGCTCCAATCTTTAGCGGACACCATGTCGCGTTTGGAGAGCCCCTGTGTGCTCCTCCAGAAGTGACCCCATTTTGGAAACTAGACCCCCAAGGAACTTATCTCGATGCATAGTGAGCACTTTGAACCCCCAGGTGCTCCACAAATTGGTCTGTAAAAATGAAAAAGTACTTTTTTTTCACAAAAATTTTCTTTTACCCTAAATTTGTTCATTTTCACATGGGCAACATGATAAAATGGATCCTAAAATTTGTTGGGCAATTTCTCCTGAGTACACCAATACCTCACATGTGGGGGTAAACCACTGTTTGGGCGCACGGCAAGGCTTGGAAGGGAAGGAGCGCCATTTGACTTTGAGTGAAAAATTAGCTCCAATCGTTAGCGGACACCATGCCAGGTTTAGAGAGCCCCTGTGTGCCTAAACATTGGAGCTCCCCCCACAAGTGACCTCATTTTGGAAACTAGACCCCCAAGCAACTTATCTAGATGCATAGTGAGCACTTTGAACCCCCAGGTGCTTCACAAATTGATCCATAAATATGAAAAAGTACTTTTTTTCCACAAACATTTTATTTTAGCCTCAATTTTTTTAATTTTTACATGGACAACAGGATAAAATGGATCTTAAAATTTGCTGGGCAATTTCTCCTGAGTACACCGATACCTCACAAGTGGGGGTAAACCACTGTTTGGGCGCACGGCAAGGCTCAGAACGGAAGGAGCGCCATTTGACTTTTTGAATGAAAATTGGCTCCAATCATCAGCGGACACCATGCCATGTTTGGAGAGCCCCTGTGTGCCTAAACATTGGAGCTCCCCCACAAGTGACCCCATTTTGGAAACTAGACCCCCCAAGGAACTTATGTAGATGCATAGTGAGCACTTTGAACCCCCAGGTGCTTCACAAATTGATCCGTAAATATGAAAAAGTACTTTTTTTCCACAAAAATTTTATTTTAGCCTCAATTTTAATAATTTTTACATGGGCAACAGGATAAAATGGATCCTAAAATTTGTTGGGCGATTTCTCCTGAGTACACCGATACCTCACATGTGGGGGTAAACCGCTGTTTGGGTGCATGGCAAGGCTCGGAAGGGAAGGTGCGCCATTTGACTTTTTGAATGGAAAATTTGCTCCAATCGTTAGCGGACACGTCGCGTATTGAAAGTATGTAGTGTATGGCAGGTTGGTATGTGGTGTAGTGTACATCAGGTTTGTGTGTGTTGTGTAGTATACACCACACACACACACCAACCTGACATACACTATACCACACCACACACCAACCTGACACTACGTCAGGTTGGTGTGTGTGGTGTAGTGTACGTCATGTTGGTGTGTTGTGTGTGGTGTATACTACACAACACACACCAACCTGATGTACACTACACCACATACCAACCTGCCATACACTACATACTTTCAATACGCGACGTGTCCGCTAATACCACACACCAACCTGACGTACACAACTCCACACACACCAACCTGACAGGCTACATCAGGTTGGTGTGTGTGGTGTAGTGTACGTCAGGTTGATGTGTGGTGTAGTGTACGTCAGGTTGGTGTGTGTGGTGTAGTATACACCACACACACCAACCTGACGTACACTATACCACACACCAACCTGACGCACACTACGCCACACACAGCAACCTGACAAGCTACGTCAGGTTGGTGTGTGTGGTGTAGTGTACGTCAGGTTGGTGTGGTGTAGTGTACGTCAGGTTGGTGTGTGTGGTGTAGTATACACACACACCAACCTGACGTACGCTATACCACACACCAACCTGACGTACACAATTCCACACACATCAACCTGACACGCTACGTCAGGTTGGTGTGTGTGGTGTAATGTACGTCAGGTTGGTGTGTGGTGTAGTGTACGTCAGGTTGGTGTGTGGTGTTGTATAGTGTACGTCAGGTTGGTGTGTGTGTGGTGTATACTACACCACACACATCAATCTGACGTACACTACACCAAACACCAACCTGACATACACTACATCACACACACCAATAACCAAAAAAACTACTTGAGAAAATATACTGAGACGCAAATATTATAAAACCAAATATTTTATTGTATTAAGACACTAAACAAGACTAAACACAGAAATATGGAGGAGGCACATAATATAAAGCTCAGAGACACTTATACAGGGGTAAATATGACAATTTAAATTATAATTATACCCTTGCCTCTGGTCAAATTGTTAATGTCAACATGAGCTGCGATAAGGAAAAGCAAAAAGGCACATATGTGCCATTAATTTATCCAAATAGGTGAATTAGTATAAACCCCTATAGGTAATCCAAATGCACAAAGTGCATAGTATGTAATACATATAGCAATCCTGCCAGTATTGAGTAATATAAAGTGCAATGCACATGTAGCAATCTCTGTCAATGTCAGATAGTGTAAAGTGCAGAGTGCATATGATAGTCCTTACCGGTGCTCATGTTAGCGTTCTGTACCTCGACCCCGCACTCCAACGCGCGTTTCGCACGTTGCTTCTTCAGGGGGCAACGTGACGTACACTACGCCACACACACCAACCTGACGTAGTGTGTCAGGTTGGTGTGTGTGGCGTAGTGTACGTCACGTTGCTGTGTGGTGTGGTATAGTGTACGTCAGGTTGGTGTGTGTGGCGTAGTGTACGTCACGTTGCTGTGTGGTATAGTGTACGTCAGGTTGGTGTGTGTGGCGTAGTGTACGTCACGTTGCTGTGTGGTGTGGTATAGTGTACGTCAGGTTGGTGTGTGTGGTGTGTATGTCAGCCTGGTGTGGGTGAGTTCTGTAGGGGAATGTCAGGATGTGTTTAGTCAATGGACGTATGATGAATTCTGAATCATTCAAACACAGTCCAGGTTTGTCAGGACATGTTTCACATTGGAAACAAGTTGTTTTTCTTGTCCTCCTTTTATAGCACACTCGGCACCTTTTTCTTATCCCCTCTCTGGGAAAATGTTGCCCTGGTACCATACGGGAAACTTGAGTTCCAGAGGTGCTAGGGCCCGCTCCTTCCTCGTCTCCAAACATCAGGGCCTTTATCACCGCCTCCTGGAACTGAAGGAAGGTGGTGTTGGTCTGACCTGCACATCGTGATAGCACGTATGTGCAGCACCCCAGAGTCCTGGTCGTTGCAGTAATGTCGCTCTGCCACTAAGGGGAGTGATGTTACGTCTGATGGCACTAAAGGAGTTCACCTGACCAGTTATCCCACACACACTACACTTCACACTCCGGCCACCAGGGGGAGTGGTTCTATCTAGTAGGCCACTCCTCACGCTCTGGTAAAACGGGGTTGGACAGGAAGTTAGGGAGAAAGTAGCTGGGAAGAGCTAGAGAGAGGACCATTTCAGGGGTGGGATCCTGGCAGAGTCCTAGAAAGGGGACAGATCTTTACGGAGTTGTGCCTGTGTCTTACAGCGGCAGACTCCTAAGGAAGGACAAGAAGCGAGGTTTATTGCGGGGAAGTGAGGAACGGAAATACAGCAAAAAGGAGATAGTAAGAGAAGGAGTCGTGCCTCAAGATCAGCAACATCCTTCTGAGGCGCGTAGCCGGTGGCCGGAACGCCGAGAAAGTAAGAGACTCCACGCATTACTTTAAACTACGGCCGGGCAGTTAACCATAGGTTGGCTGTCTCACCATTACACCTAACGAAGACAACGGAGGCAAACTGTGGGAGAGGGGCGTCCCTAGGGTCCCTATAAAATAGCTCCAGGCCTACCCCGTCATACGGGTGCGTCCTAGCCATATCATCTGGGGGACGGAGAGAGAGAGAGAAAGAACAGAAATATACATGACAGTTGTGAGGACTATCCCGTGGTGCTCAGCAGGGAAGTACTACAACACACAGGCGCTAGAAGGTAGACGCTGATTTCCACCTGTAAAGGGGACTCTGGATGTGCCTTCAGACCGGCCGGTCTCAGCCAGCCCTGTTAACAGTATTTCTGGATTGCGGATCCTGAAGCTTCCAGTAAAGAGGTAAAGAGACTGCAACCCTGTGTCCTCGTTATTCACCGCGACCTGCACCACGCACCATTACCCCATCTTTCATTGGACGCCCCTTAGCAGGGTCACGGACCGGGTCTAGCTGCCGTGACAACCCCAGAACTGAGACAGAGAGGCCCGGTACCGAGTACCCTGCGGCCCTGCGTCTGGGGGCGCTCCATATGCGTTATACAGTGCCATTTGTACGATGTGCACAGTCAGTTTTTTATACCACACCTTCGTTTTCCGCATGGCACTATAGGGCTGGAGGACTTGATCAGAAAGATCAACTCCACCCATGTGTTTGTTGTACACCAGGGCACAGTCCGGTTTGTGGACCTGTGCTGGGGTACCTCGAACGGTGGTGGCCATGGATTGTTGTCAAGAAAAAGACGTCCCTTTTGTCTTTGAACTTGACCACAAGCATGTTGCCGCTACATTGGGCTCGGCTCTCACCCTTTGGGAGAGCCTGCTCAATTAGTGACAAAGGGAGACCCCTCTGGTTTCTGCGCACGGTACCGCAAGTGACGGTAGCTCTGGCAGAGAGGGATTGAAACAGGGGGATGCTTGTATAAAAGTAATCAACGTACAGATGGTAACCTTTATCAAGCAATGGGTGGACCAAATCCCACACTATTTTCCCACTCAGCCCCAGAGCAGGTGGACATTCTGGGGGCTGGATCCTGGTGTCCTTTCCTTGATAAACTCTAAAGCTGAGAGTGTACCCTGAGGTACTCTCACATATCATATAGTGTAAGGATTCTGGACTTTCCTGGTGCCTGTTCGCCCTGATCCAAGATAGAGTCTTGGATCTTGCCCTGTCATGGAACTTCCTGTCTGTCCTGATTATTTAAGTCCGAGTCATGTGTTCTAAGGCGCCTGAGTATTTTGTGCTGCTGGTTCCTGAGCTTCTGCCGGTTTGCTGGTGAACTCCCTGCTTCTTCTGCTCACTACTCGGTGGTCTGCCTTTCTTCATTCAGCTACCTCTCACCTCTGGAACTTCTGCGACGAGCTGCGCACCAGTGGAAGTGTCTTCTTTGTTTGCAAAACTTTTCCCAGTGTTGTGCCTCTTTGCACAACCACACCAAGTGAGCAAGATTCAAGTTGTGCTTGTCTCATCCAGAAATATTTATTCATCTGTTACGCTTAGATAGCACTCTCCCTCTTTTCCCTTTGTCCTGTCTTTCCCAGGACTGCATTCACACAACACATCATCTGTGAATTATTGGACTCCTACTACCAAGTACTGGCACATGTGTGATCAAGTTTTGCTGGACTCGTTTAGTGGCCTGAGATCAGCGCATCTAAATACAGCAGAAATGCTTCGCAGGGAGACCAGGTAAGGATGATGACAGTTGTAGTTAGCACCCGGCGCCTGGGAATAGCGCTAACTCTACTGCTTTTCCCAGCCGCCACAGCATTTAATTCTGGTATGTGTAATGATTTTTAGGGTTGATGTCAGCTGCGTAATGTCAGCTGCTATCAATCCCTGGTGTAAATAATGGAGAGGTGTCTATCAGACACCCCCACTACTAGCCCAGACCTGGTGAGATCCAGCGACTCTGAAGAGCGGTGACAATAGTAACAATTCCGCTCTTCACAGTCTCCGAACTCAGCGCAAGACCCGGAATATCTGAAGAGCAGTGACGTTACTGATGTCACCGCTCTTCAGAGTCACCGGGTCTCGTGCTGCGCAGCAGAACCAAAAGTGGCTGTAGGCAAAGTATATGGAGCATCAGAATGAGGTTCCACAGCCTTTGGTCTTCTCATCCCTTCATTATCTACGAGATCCAGTTATGTAGGTAAAGTAGCAGCTTTTCTTGGTACTGCAACTAAAAGCAATAAATAGGACTGAGCTGTAATGCTGGATACAGCTGTAATTATATGTTATATAGTTGTGTTACACTCCCCTCACTTCTTGTAACCTACAAGTGTACAAAGATATTATACAGTCACCATGTGACAAGTGGGCCTGTGTAACTTCAAATGCCAGGGCTGAATTTTAGTCCCAGTCCGGCCCTGTTAGTATCAACAGTTATATGATAGATATTGTCACATATAGTGTCACCGAAAATGATTATACTATTAGGGCAGTTCAGTGGAAAAAATCAGGATAATCCGCAGAGTCTTAACCAGACAAGCCATGACAATGTCATATTGAGCAGCTGATATAATGATTAGCAGAGTCATAGTAGACAATCTGTGACAGTAAAATATTGCACTGACAGCTATACACTTATATGCGCTATATAATCAATTCAAAATGGTCAAGTGTCACAATAAACAATCCGTGACAGCATATAATTGAAGAGATAGACTCAATACAATCAAAAGTTAGAGATACAGTAGTCAACAGAATCATAATAAGCAATCCGTGACAGCATGACATTGAACATTCAGCTGTACACTCAAAACTCCATGGGTTTCCCCTCTTTTGGAGGTTCATCAGGAGTGAAATATTGGTATAAACATTATACACTTAGTTGACACTGGATGGTGTAAAGATGAATGGCATGAAGATCCATATGATACAGGATCTCCGAGACCAATCCCCTCTGATGGAGACATTGATCCAGCTCACCACGTTGAACTTGCCATTGAATCCTCAGCTCAGATGAAAAACAATATCCAGCCGTTTTTTGGATACAAAATGTTAGAACAATTTTTTTAGTAGAATTTAATAAAAATAAAACATCCCCAGTACTATAGAAACAATGTGAGACCTTTTCTAAAATGTTGTTTTTATTCAATTCTACTAATAAGAATTTTTAAAAAAAATTTATCCAAAAAACCGCTAGATATCCCTACCTTTTCCATTGGACCAATGCACCTTCCAAACGGCATATGTTGATTGTTAATCTCTGATATTATAATATTACAAAGGTATCTGGAAAAGATTCTTGCAAGGGCGAACACGTCAGATGAAGTTTTATGTCGATAAATGTAGAGTAATGCACAGCAAAGAGAGTAATCCTATAGCTGCATATAGAGTAAATATAAATATATAAGGGTATGTGCACACAATCAGGAATGCCTCAGGATTTGACACAGGTGAAATCTGCACCAAATCTGCACCTGAAGTCACTCGCAGGTGACCTGCGTTTTTGATACGTTCTTTCATTGCATGCGTTTTTTTGTCATTTGAAATAAAGCTAAATGAAAGTTGGTTTCTGGGAAGGAAAAAAAAGTGATTTCCTGTTTGCAGATATATTAGGATATGTTCCCACGGTCAGTAAACGCTGCAGGTTGGACACTGCATACATCCACAGCGTCAAACCTGCAGCATCCAGATGTTGCAGCATAGTGGATGGGATTTCAAGAAACCCCATGCCCACTATGCGTGCACCGATGTATTGCACATTATTAGATGGATAAGAATGAATATCCGTGAGTCCGCACAAGTTGCACCAATAGTCCGCCCCTGGAGCCATAGGAAGAATGACACTACAGCTACAGAGGTGACCGTCTGATAGCCTAGCTCGACTACCCATCTCTCCTGAAGACCCTTTCAGCCTTTGAGGCTTGGGTGGAGGACATCATCTCTGAAAATAGGGTCCCAAAGCTGCACCCCAACAGTTTGAGCAGCTCTCTGACGAGGCAATACGTATGAGGGGGGCAGGTAGCGCCTCACTTTGTCCCTGAGGATTATTTAATTCTCCAGGGATTACTCCGCAGTGGTTGTTGTGGTGGGATGCAGGTCTGGATAGCTGTCGTCATTCTATTAGATGGATATATATGTTCCAAAAAATTGAGACAATTATTCAAGGAGTGATAATTGTGTAATTTCTCTGGTTAGGCAATAAAGGTATCACTCCTTGAATACTTTTCTCAATTTTTGGGACATAAGTATTTACATTCATTTTTCTGGCTAACACGGTACCACAATATTATTTTGTATTGTACATTATTAGATGGATAAGAATTAATATCCATCAGTCCGCACAAGTTGCACCAATAGTATGTCCACCCCTGGAACCATAGGAAGAATTACAGTACAGCTACAGAGGTGACCGTCTGATAGCCTAGCTCGACTACTCACCTCTCCTGAATACCCTTTCAGCCTTTTGAGACTTGGGTGGAGGACATCATCTCTTAAAATAGCGTCCCAAAGCTGCACCCCAACAGTTTGAGCAGCTCTCTCTGAAGAGGAAATATGAGGGGGGTAAGTAGCGCCTCACTTTGTCCCTGAGGAATATTTCATTCTCCAGGGATTACTCCGGAGTGGTTGTTGTGGTGGGATGCAGGTCTGGACAGCTGTAGTCATCCTGTTAGATAGATAATGAATATATGTGTGTATATGCTTTAAAAAAGAATTAGTGAATGTTTAGATGAAATGGCAACTATAAGGCAGTCAGGAATGGATGACTGACATCCCATGATCTATGCAGACTAGCTGTATAGTTCATGAAGTATGCGCTGTCAACAAGTGTCATTTCACGACAGGCAGGAACAGGGCTGCCATCAGGGCATTAGTGCTCCTACTAGTGTATGGAGCTCAGTGAGCAGAAGCAAAGAGGGAGGACTCGGACATGGTGGCATCCCGGGCCATCCCTTCTTTGCTTCTCACTGGACCCAAGGGGCAACAGTTCAGGGCCGTCGCACACTGGGTGCATAATAACACTGCACAGTTAAATGCTAAATCACCTGCAGTGATTCACTGAGCTAAAACCTTGATCTGTGCATGCGCACAGGATGCAGACTCACACTGTGCACCTCCACCCACACAGTGATGGCGGCGGCGGTGCTAACCTTATTTTCATTGTATTGATTGGTTATATATGTGTTGTCTTTTTTGTTTGCTTTGTTTGTTTTCTCTTTTGTTATTGGCGCTAGACGTAATTGACCAAAGGATTTAAGCAAACGACTTATGAAAAATAGATTTAGTTAGCAAAATGTTTAGTGGGAATGTGTTACGGAATGTTCTTTATGTGTTGGGCATTGACCACTCTGGTTATTGTTAACCAATGTGTTTGTGAGATGATAATTAAAAGGCATTCAGCATAGCCTATATTTCTATTTTCCATTCATCTTTGGTGCCCAAATTCATTAAAGTCCACATTAGTAAGTGCCGGAGCCCGCACCTTTCCAGGCACATGACAGCTGAACTATACAGCTGACATATGCCTGCAACAGCCATGGGTGGAATCGCGATCCACCCTTGGCTGTTAACTAGTTAAATGCCACTATCAATCTCTGACAGTGGCATTTAACTCGCATTAACTGGAAGCGCATTGTTAATCCCGCCCATCAATGACCCTGTCACATGATCGCGGGTCACCAATGGGTCGACATGCCAATTAGAGGTGTGCAGCAGATCTCTATTGTTGTCATTGCCAGATTGATATGAATGCTACCCCATGGTCGGTGCTCATAGCAAGTGAGCATTTCTGCTACACACAGGCGATCCGATCCTTGCCATTGTGTAGCAGAAGCGATCAAAGTATTGCAGCTTCTAGTCTCCCATAGAGAGTATTGAAACATGCAAAAAGTAAAAAAAATGTTTTGAAAAAAAGTAAAGAAAAATAAAAGTTCAAATCACCCTCCTTTCTCCCCATTCCCATAATGTCCTATGATATATAAACATGCATATGTCCAATGTCCACATCTCCAAACAGACAAGAGAGCAGCTTCCATAAATGTCCAGAAAACAGAATACAATAATCTGCAAACCTGAAATACAAATTATAAAAAAATGATCACAATATGGTATCAATTAGTTTAAAAAATGTATGTGACACATTCCCTTAAAGAAAAATAAATAAAAATATACCTAAAAAAGAGTATTTGATATTTTAAGAAATGTTTAATAGGTTACAGTAGAGTAGAGTAGGGCCCTGCCAAAAGAGTGTACCTTGTCGTGGTGGCAGGCTTAAAAAATCTTGTGGTCAAAACAAAAGCTGTTGGCTATGTATATGATATGGGAGTGATGGCGAAGCTATGGCACGCATGCCAGAGAAGGCACGCAAAGCCCTCTCTGTGGGCACGAATGCCAGGCCCACCACCGTGCACACACGCCACTCCCTTCTCTTGCTCAAAAGTATTCATGTCTAAAAGATGCAAGAACATTTGAACAGTGCTGTGATGGGACTGGGGTAGAGGAGCGCCTGTCATCCCCGGGTCCGATGTGCAGCAGTGTGGTGACATCACGTTACTGACCTCATCACACTGCTGCCTGCCCCGGGCCGCAAAGGAACAGAGACATCATCACGTTACTGACCTCATCACACTGCTGCCTGCCACGGGCTGCAAAGAAACAGAGACATCATCACGTTACTGACCTCATCACACTGCTGCCTGCCCCGGGCCGCAAAGGAACAGAGACAGTGTGGGCACTGGTAAGAGCTCCAGAAGGAGCTGAACATTAACTGTATCATTGTGAAAGAGGGCACAGTTTTGACAGAGGCAGGGTGTGGGAATGGAGGGCTGCTTTATTCAGTGGGACAGTGCATATATGTGTATATATTGTGAAGTGTGTGTATATTTTGCAGGGGGCAGTGTGTATGTATTTTGCAGAGGGGCAGTGGGTGTGTGTGTGTGGTGTGCATTTTACAGAGGCAGTGTGTGTGTGTTTTGCAGAGGGGCAGTGTGTGTGTGTTTTGCAGATGGGCATTGTGTTTATTTTTGCAGAGGGGCAGTGTGTGTGTGCGCGTGTGGTGTATATTCTGCAGAGAGGCAGTGTGTGTATTTTGCAGAGGTGCAGTGTGTGTGTAATCTACAGAGGGGCAGCATGTGTATCCGTTGTTTCAGATGCTGCACATCTTGTATCTTCACAGCATAGGCAATTGCCTTACGATATGAGATGTGCAGTATCTGAAACAACGGATACTGGAAGCCTGTGCTAGCATTTCTTCTGCGGTGTTGCTATCAGTGTGTCAAGAGTGGGAGAAGAGGCTTGCATTGACAATCCAACACAATGGTCAGCACTTTGAACACATTTTATAATGGTCATAAACTTGTAAATAACTCATGAAAGAATAAAGTTATGTTAAAACCAAGCACACCATTGTTTTTCTTGTGAAATTCTCAATAAGTTTGATGTGTCACATGACCCTCTTCCAATTTAAAAAAATAAAGTTGGATCCAAAATGTCCGACTTCAAAATGGCCGCCATGGTTACCACCTATCTTGAAAAGTTTTCCCCCTCCCATATACTAATGTGCCACAAACAGGAAGTTGATATCACCAACTATTCCCATTTTATTTAGGTGTATCCATATAAATGGCCCACCCTGTACTATTGAATTATGACATTGAATTATGACATAAAAGTTTAAACAGCAGCTTCTCTATAACTTTATTTTTGCTTGCTTACTTCTCATTATGTAACTTGGCCATCAACAGTTCTGAATATATTACAGGAGACGAGCGAATAAATCGGCTGTATGCTGCCTGATTTTTGATTGGCTAGAACATGGACAGTACACGTCATCAATAGGGCTGTTCAGATGAAAAAATGGCAGCATGTACTATTGTCTTTCAAGTGTCGGATGAGACATAATCATTCAAGTCTGTGGGTGCATAGAAAAAATTGGATCTCCCAGAGATTTTTACAGAGACATTTCTGTTATAAACCAAGGAAACTGTATTTGATCATGTACATTTTTAATGTAGATGTTAGAAAACTAATGGCACGCGGACGTATAAGTAGAGATGGATGGCACACAAATGGAAATCGGATGAAAATCAGATGTAAATTGTCTGAGATTTCTTGATGAAACTTGGACAATTTTTCTCGCGCTCCTCAGCAGCCGGCTTTACATTGACACATAACCTACCACGCTTATGGTGGCGCCGTATAGGCCACTGTAACTGGCAAACCAGCGTTACCAACTGTACAGAAATTCCTGGTCAGTCCATAAAAACAGGGGACTTTACTTTTTTCATCAACTATAAAGAAAATTTGTTGCGTCTGTGATTTTTTTTTGAAGCCGAAGAAACACCACATGCAGATAATTATGACTGTAGTTCTCATTCTTTTCACGGCATATATCACTTAACCCCTGTTTTCAACTTCAAGGCAAGGCCATTTTTTTCAATTCTGACCACTGTCACTTTATGATGTCATAACTCTGGAACGCTTCAACGGATCCTTGTGATTCTCAGATTGTTTTCTCGTGACATATTGTCCTTTATGATAACAGTAACATTTCTTCGATATTACTTGTGTTTTTTTGTGAAAAAAATGAAAATTTGGCAAAAATGTTTAAAATTTCGCAATTTTCACATTTTTAATTTGCATGCCCTTAAATCAGAGAGTCATATCACACAGCATATGTAACAAATAACATTTCCCAGATGTCTACTTTACATCAGCACAATTTTGGAAACATAATTTGTTTTTGCTAGGAAGTTAGGAGGGTAAAAAGTTGACCAGCGATTTATCATTTTTACAACACAATTTGCAAAAACATTTTTTTAGGGACCACCTCACACTTGAAAAAAAAAAAACCTGCACCCCTCAAGGTACTCTAAAGCACATTCAAGAAGTTTATTAACCCTTCAGGTGCTTCACAGGAATTTTTAGAATGTGGAATGAAAAAATAAACATTTACTTTTCTTTCACAAAACGTTTCATTAACACCTAATCTTTTAACAGGAGAAATTGCTCCATACAATTTGTTGTACCATTTCTCCTGAGTACGCCGATACCCCATATGTGGGGGAAAACCACTGTTTGGGCACCCGGCAGGGCTTGGAAGGGAAGGAGCACCATATGACTTTTTGATGAAATAATTTGCAAACACAATGTCGCGTTTGCAGAGCCCCTGATGTTCCTAAAGAGTGGAAATCCACCAACAGATGACCCTATTTTGGAAACTAGACCCCCCAAGGAACTTATCTACATGTGTGGTGAGCACTTTGAACCCCCAAGTGCTTCACAGAAGTTTATAATGTACAGTCGTAAAAATAAAAAAATCATATTTTTCCACAAAAATTATCTTTTCCTAAGGGTAATAGGATAAATGGGATGCCAACAGTTGTGCAATTTCTCCTGAGTACGCCAATACCCCATATGTGGGGGTAGATCACTGTTTAGGAGCAGGGCAGAGCTCGGAAGGGAAGGAGCGCCATTTGATTTTTTCAACGCAGAATTGGCTGTATTTGAGATTGGACACCAAGTCATATTTGGAGAGCCCCTGATGTGCCTAAACAGTGGAAACCCCAAAATTCTAACTCCAGCCTTAACCCTAACACACACCTAACCCTAATCCCATCACTAGCACACCCCTAAACCTAACCCTGACCCTAATCCCAACCCTTACCCTAACCCTAATCCCAACCCTTACCCTAACCCTAATGGGAAAATGGAAATAAATACATTTTTTTACTTTATTATTTTTCCCTAACTAAGGGGGTGATAAAGGGGGTTTGATTTACTATTTATAGCGTGTTTTTATATTGGGTTTTTATGTTTGGCAGCTGTCACACACTAAAAGACACTTTTTATTGCAAAAAAATAGTTTTTGCATCATCATATTTTGAGAGCTATAATTTTTCCATATTTTGGTCCACAGAGTCATGTGAGGTCTTTTTTTTTGCGGGACGAGTTGACGTTTTTATTGGTACTGTTTTCGGGCACATGACTTTTTTTTATCTCTTTTTATTACAATTTTTGGGAGGCAGAATGAACAAAAACCAGCAATTCATGAATTTCTTTTGGGTGGGCCGTTTATACCGTTCCGCGTGTGGTAAAATCGATAAGGCAGTTTTATTCTTCGGGTCAGTACGAACTTTTTGTTCGGCAGCGTGATGATAAAGCATTCTTTTTTGCCTTGTTTTTTATTTATTTTTTCACAGTGTTCACTGAAGGGGTTAACTAGTGGGACAGTTTTATAGAGCGGGTCGTTACAGACACGGCGATACCAAATATGTGTACTTTTATTGTTTTTTATCTACATAAATAAATGCATTTATTGGGGAAATATTTAGTTTATTTTTTTTTCTATATTTGGGGATCTTTTTCAAAAAATATTTTTACACATTATAATATATATTTTTTTTTACTTTATGACATTGTCCCAGTATGGGACATTACTATATAATGTCAGATCGCTGATCTGGCACTTTGCACAGCACTGTGTCAGATCAGTGATCTGACAGGCAGTGAAGGAGGCTTGCCGTCACCTATTCTCAGCAGGAGCTCGCAAGCCACCTCCCTGCAAGAGCTGGAAGGACCCCGTGGCCATCTTAGAGTCGGGGGTCTCCATTGAGACCACCGGAACAATGCGATCGCATCGCGTTGTTCCGGTGGGAGTGTGCAGGGAGCCCCCTCCCTGCGCGATGCTTCTCTGTGCCGCTGTCACTACTGACAGCGGCATCAGAGGGTTTAAATACCTACGATCGGTGCTTGCACTGATCGTGGGTATTGCTGTGAGGTGTCAGCTGTCACATACAGCTGACACCCGCACACGATCGCCGCGGCGCTGACTGTGAGACGGCGACGATCGTGTCGCCGTACTAATAGTGCTCCAGGCAGAAATGCAGTTCCCGCAGTGCAGTACTAGTGCAGTACTAGTACAGCGCATGTCGGGAAGGGGGTAAAATCTCAATGGTTTATTATGATTTTCTAATGTTTCCATAAAAAAGGTTGTCTGTGATTTTATGGGAAGCTGGCAAAAAAATAAACAAAAATAAAGTTGGCAAACTGGAGTCATTGTTTGGGTCGCTGAGGGAATTAAGGGTTGGCCTCAATGGCAGCCTATCTAAGGGGTTAAACAGCCATGCTCTGTCCTGGCAATAACACAGGCTATTGCTGTAGGATCATGGTTCTCAGTAAAGCCCAGTGTCTATGGTGATGGTGCAGTGCACTGATCATGTGCCCGACCGATCACCATAATGTATGTGTTGTCCTACTTCCTGACCATGGGGAATATGGGCACCATTTGTCGAGAAGCACTTAAGTATATACTTTAAAGAAATTATTTAAAAAAATATATATTTGTATCCAATCAGCTGTCTTCATTTTCTCAACAAAATGTTTTCTACATGGATTTTTAGGATTTTTGTTTAAATTGTAGTATCATAAGTTGTCCACTAGATGTCATCAGATGACAACATTAGGTAGAGTGCAGGCGTCATGTAATTTTTCAGATTTTTTAAAATTATAATTATTACTTACTAGCTAAAAAGCCCAGCATTGCCCGGGCATAGTAACTGATTAGTTATAGCACCTCACATCTCTCATTTCCCCCCTCATGTCTCTCATTTTCCTCCTCATATCTCTCATTTTCCCCCTCACATCTCTCAATTTCCCCCTCACGCCTCTCATTTTCCCCCTCACATCTCTCATTTTCCCCCTCACTCCTCTCATTTTCCCATTAATTTTTCTCATTTTCCCCCCTAACACCTGTCATTTTGACCTGACACCTGTCATTTTCCCCTCAGTATATACCTGTATGTCATCTCCCCTGTATATAGTATGTACCTGTATGTCATCTCCGCTGTATATAGTATAAACCTGTATGTCATCTCCCATGTATATAGTATATACCTGTATGTCATCTCCTGTATATAGTATATACCTGTATGTCATCTCCCCTGTATATAGTATATACCTGTATTTCATCTCCTCCTGTATATAGTATATACCTATATGTCATCTCCTCCTGTATATAGCATATACCTGTATGTCATCTACCTTATATATAGTATATACCTTTATGTCATTTGCTCCTGTGTATAGTATATACCTGTATGTCATCTCCTACTGTATATAGTATATACCTGTATGTCATCTCCTTCTGTATACAGTATATACCAGTATGTCATCTCCTCCTGTATACAGTATATACCTGGGTGTCATCTCCTCCTGTATATAGTACATACCTGTGTGTCATGCCCTCCTATATATAGTATATACCTGTATGTCATCTCCTCCTGTATATAGTATATACCAGTATGTCATCTCCTCCTGTATATAGTGTATACCTGTATGTCATCTCCTTCTGTATACAGTATATACCAGTATGTCATCTCCTCCTGTATACAGTATATACCTGGGTGTCATCTCCTCCTGTATATAGTATATACCTGTGTGTCATCTCCTCCTGTATATAGTATATACCTGTATGTCATCTCCTCCTGTATATAGTATAAACCTGTATGTCATCTCCCATGTATATAGTATATATCTGTATGTCATCTCTTGTATATATTATATACCTGTATGTCATCTCCCCTGTATATAGTATATACCTGTATTTCATCTCCTCCTGTATATAGTATATACCTATATGTCATCTCCTCCTGTATATAGCATATACCTGTATGTCATCTACCTTATATATAGTATATACCTTTATGTCATTTGCTCCTGTGTATAGTATATACCTGTATGTCATCTCCTCCTGTATATAGTGTATACCTGTATGTCATCTCCTCCTGTATATAGTATATACCTGTATGTCATCTCCTCCTGTATATGGTATATACCTGTATGTCATCTCCTTCTGTATACAGTATATACCAGTATGTCATCTGTTATGATCTGGTGGCCTAAGAGCAGCATGAGACGTACTCTGTGTGATCCACACGAGAAGCCAATCCCTGAACATCCATACCAGCACCGAACTCCTGAGCCACCCAGAGGTAAAGAGGGAAGAAAAAAAAAAAACACAACAGACTACAGAAAAAAAAATGGCTCAGCACTTTCCTTTCCTTCTTCTGAGATGCGGTTAACTCATTGTTGGCCAGTTGTACTGTTATGATCTGGTGGCCTAAGAGCAGCATGAGACGTACTCTGGAGAAGGTGGTACCTGTACTGACCGCAGACCCTGAACTTAACACCGCAACTAGAAGTAGCCATGGAATGTACCTAGCGCTTCCTAGACATCTCGACACAGCCGGAGGACTAATTACCCCTAGTGATAGAAAAGGGAAAACTATCTTGCCTCAGAGAAAATCCCCAAAGGATAGACAGCCCCTACAAATATTGACTGTGAGAGGAGAGGGAAAAAACATACACAGACTGAAATCAGAATTTAGCAAAGGAGGCCACTTCTAGCTAAATAGAAAGGATAGGACAGAGTACTATGCGGTCAGTATTTAAACACTAGAAAATATCCACCACAGAAAATACAAAATCTCCACAGCTAACTAAAGATATGGAGGGTATATCTGCATCTCCAGAGATACCAGCTTGACTAAACAAATCCTTATACAGACCAAGCTGGACAAGACAAAAACATGGAAAAGAACTGAACAATAAGGCCACAGCATGTGGACAGCAAAAAATCAAGGCCAGAACTTATCTTTGTTGAAAAGAACTGCAAAGCAGGAAAGACCAGGCAAAGATGTGAATCCTCCAGGAACAATGGACAACTGGTACTGACTAAAGGGTGAAGCAAGACTAAATAGCCCAGTCAGATTTGCAAAAAGTGAACACACCTGATAAATGCTGTGATTCAGAGACAGCAGCGCTACCACTTACAACCACCGGAGGGAGCCCAAGAGCAGAATTCACAACAGTACTCCCCCCCCTTGAGGAGGGGTCACCGAACCCTCACCAGAGCCCCCAGGCCGATCCGGACGAGCCAAATGAAAGGCACGAACCAAATCATCAGCATGAACATCGGAGGCAACAACCCAAGAATTATCCTCCTGGCCATAACCCTTCCATTTGACAAGATACTGAAGCTTCCGCCTCGACAAACGAGAATCCAAAATCTTCTCAACCACATACTCCAACTCCCCATCAATCAACACCGGGGCAGGAGGATCAACAGAGGGAACAACGGGCACCACATATTTCCGCAACAAAGATCTATGAAAAACATTATGGATGGAAAAAGAGGCTGGAAGGGCCAAACGAAAAGACACTGGATTGATAAGATCAGAAATCCTATAAGGGCCAATAAACCGAGGCTTAAACTTAGGGGAAGAAACCTTCATAGGGACATGACGGGAAGACAACCAGACCAAATCCCCAACCCGAAGCCGGGAACCAACACACCGACGACGGTTAGCAAAACACTGAGCCCCCTCCTGAGACAACACCAAATTGTCAACAACATGAGCCCAAATTTGCTGCAACCTGTCAACCACAGAGTCCACCCCAGGACAATCAGAAGGCTCAACCTGCCCCGAAGAAAAACGAGGATGAAAACCAGAGTTACAAAAGAAGGGTGAAACCAAGGTAGCAGAACTAGCCCGATTATTAAGGGCAAACTCGGCCAATGGCAAGAAAGCCACCCAATCATCCTGATCAGCAGACGCAAAGCATCTCAAATAAGTTTCCAAAGTCTGATTAGTTCGCTCGGTTTGGCCATTTGTCTGAGGATGAAATGCGGAAGAAAAAGACAAATCAATGCCCAGCCTAGCACAAAAGGCCTGCCAAAACCTAGAAACAAACTGGGAACCTCTATCGGACACAATATTCTCCGGAATGCCATGCAAACGAACCACATGCTGAAAAAACAATGGAACCAAATCAGAAGAGGAAGGCAACTTAGGCAAAGGTACCAAATGAACCATCTTAGAAAACCGGTCACAAACCACCCAGATAACTGACATCCTCTGGGAAACCAGAAGATCCGAAATAAAATCCATAGAAATATGCGTCCAAGGCCTCTCAGGGACCGGCAAAGGCAAAAGCAACCCACTAGCGCGGGAACAGCAAGGCTTGGCCCGCGCACAAGTCCCACAGGACTGCACAAAAGAACGCACATCCCGTGACAAAGAAGGCCACCAAAAGGACCTACCAACCAAATCTCTGGTACCAAAAATCCCCGGATGACCAGCTAACACAGAACAATGAACCTCCGAAATCACTTTACTAGTCCATCTGTCAGGAACAAACAATTTCCCCACTGGACAGCGGTCAGGTTTATCAGCCTGAAACTCCTGAAGAACCCGTCGTAAATCAGGGGAGATGGCAGAAAGAATCACCCCTTCCTTCAGAATACCGACCGGCTCAAGGACCCCAGGAGAATCAGGCAAAAAGCTCCTAGAGAGGGCATCAGCCTTAACATTCTTAGAACCCGGAAGATACGAGACCACAAAATCAAAACGGGAGAAAAACAGGGACCATCCGGCCTGTCTAGGATTCAGCCGTTTGGCAGACTCGAGATAAATCAGATTCTTATGATCGGTCAAGACCACAATACGGTGCTTGGGCCCCTCAAGGCAATGTCGCCACTCCTCAAATGCCCACTTCATAGCCAACAACTCACGATTGCCGACATCATAATTGCGTTCCGCAGGCGAAAACTTTCGAGAAAAGAAGGCACACGGTTTCATCAAGGAACCATCAGAATTCCTCTGAGACAAAACGGACCCTGCCCCAATCTCAGAAGCGTCAACCTCAACCTGAAAAGGAAGAGAAACATCCGGCTGACGCAACACAGGGGCAGAAGTAAATCGGCGTTTAAGCTCCTGAAAGGCAGAAACAGCCGCAGAAGACCAATTCGTCACATCAGCGCCTTTCTTCGTCAAATCGGTCAGGGGTTTAACCACACTGGAGAAATTGGCAATGAAACGGCGATAAAAATTAGCAAAGCCCAAAAATTTCTGAAGGCTCTTCATGGATGTGGGCTGGATCCAATCATGAATGGCCTGAACCTTAACCGGATCCATTTCTATAGATGAGGGAGAAAAAATGAAGCCCAAAAAAGAAATCTTCTGTACTCCAAAGAGGCACTTAGACCCCTTCACAAACAAGGCATTATCACGAAGGATCTGAAATACCATCCTGACTTGTTTCACATGAGACTCCCAATCATCTGAAAAAATCAAAATATCATCCAAATATACAATCATGAATTTATCAAGATAATTCCGAAATATATCATGCATGAAGGACTGAAACACAGATGGAGCATTAGAGAATAGCATCACAAGGTATTCAAAATGGCCTTCGGTCGTATTAAACGCAGTTTTCCATTCGTCACCCTGCTTTATACGAACAAGATTATATGCCCCTCGAAGGTCAATCTTAGTAAACCAACTAGCCCCCTTAATCCTAGCAAACAGATCAGAAAGCAAAGGCAAAGGGTATTGGAATTTGACCGTGATCTTATTCAAGAGGCGATAATCAATACAGGGTCTCAAGGAGCCATCTTTTTGGCAACAAAAAAAAAACCTGCTCCCAATGGTGAAGAAGATGGCCGAATATGCCCCTTCTCCAAGGACTCCTTAACATAGCTCCGCATGGCGGTATGTTCTGGCACAGACAGGTTGAAAAGTCGGCCCTTAGGGAACTTACAGCCTGGAATCAAGTCAATAGCACAATCACAGTCCCTATGCGGTGGAAGGGAACTGGACTTGGGCTCATTGAATACATCCTGGAAATCTGACAAAAACTCAGGAATTTCAGAAGAGGGGGAGGAGGCAATTGACATCAAAGGAACGTCACCATGAACCCCCTGACAACCCCAACTAGTCACAGACATAGATTTCCAATCTAATACCGGATTATGCACCTGTAACCATGGGAAACCCAGCACAATAGCATCATGCAAATTATGCAACACCAGAAAACGACAATCTTCCTGATGGGCTGGCCCCATGCACATGGTCAGCTGTGTCCAAAACTGAGGTTTATTTTTAGCCAACGGTGTAGCATCAATGCCCCTCAAAGGAATAGGACTCTGCAAAGGCTGCAAGGGGAAACCACAACGTCTGGCAAATTGTCCATTAAGTTTAGAGCGGCGCCTGAATCCACAAATGCCATGACAGAAAATGACGATAATGAGCAGATCAGGGTCACAGATAACAGAAATTTAGGTTGTACAGTACTGATGGTAACAGATCTAGCGATTCTCTTGGTAAGCTTAGGGCAATCAGAAATAACATGAGCAGAATCGCCGCAGTAAAAACACAACCTATTCTTACGTCTGAATCCTTGTCGTTCAGCTCTAGACACAATCCTATCACACTGCATAGGCTCAGGACTCCGCTCGGAAGACAATGCCATAGTGTGCACAACTCTGCGCTCGCGCAAGCGCCGATCAATCTGAATGGCCAGAGACATAGAATCACTCAGACCAGCAGGCGTGGGGAACCCCACCATAACATCTTTAACAGATTCAGAAAGACCCTTTCTGAAGATTGCCGCCAAGGCATCCTCATTCCATTTAGTCAGTACAGACCATTTTCTAAACTTCTGGCAATATGATTCTGCCGCTTCTTGACCCTGAGACAGGGCCAACAAGGTCTTCTCAGCATGATCCACTGAATTAGGTTCGTCATACAATAACCCAAGCGCCTGAAAAAAGGTGTCTACATTAAGCAACGCCGGATTCCCAGGTTCCAGGGCAAATGCCCAATCCTGGGGGTCACCACGCAGCAGAGATATAACAATTTTAACCTGCTGGATGGGATCACCAGAGGAACGGGGTTTCAGAGCAAAAAACAGTTTACAGTTATTTTTAAAGCTCAGAAATTTGGACCTATCCCCAAAAAGCAAATCAGGAGTTGGAATTCTAGGCTCTAAAACCGGAGTCTGAACGATATAATCGGAAATACCCTGTACTCTAGCAGCAAGTTGATCCACACGAGAAGCCAATCCCTGAACATCCATACCAGCGCCGAACTCCTGAGCCACCCAGAAGTAAAGAGGGAAGAAAAAAAAAAAAACACAACAGACTACAGAAAAAAAATGGCTCAGCACTTTCCTTCCCTTCTTCTGAGATGCGGTTAACTCATTGTTGCCCAGTTGTACTGTTATGATCTGGTGGCCTAAGAGCAGCATGAGACGTACTCTGGAGAAGGTGGTACCTGTACTGACCGCAGACCCTGAACTTAACACCGCAACTAGAAGTAGCCGTGGAATGTACCTAGCGCTTCCTAGACATCTCGACACAGCCGGAGGACTCATTACCCCTAGAGATAGAAAAGGGAAAACTATCTTGCCTCAGAGAAAATCCCCAAAGGATAGACAGCCCCCCACAAATATTGACTGTGAGAGGAGAGGGAAAAAACATACACAGACTGAAATCAGAATTTAGCAAAGGAGGCCACTTCTAGCTAAATAGAAAGGATAGGACAGAGTACTATGCGGTCAGTATTAAAACACTAGAAAATATCCACCACAGAAAATACAAAATCTCCACAGCTAACTAAAGATATGAAGGGTATATCTGCATCTCCAGAGATACCAGCTTGGCTAAACAAATCCTTATACAGACCAAGCTGGACAAGACAAAAACATGGAAAAGAACTGAACAATAAGGCCACAGCATGTGGACAGCAAAAAATCAAGGCCAGAACTTATCTTTGTTGAAAAGAACTGCAAAGCAGGAGAGACCAGGCAGAGATGTGAATCCTCCAGGAACAATGGACAACTGGCACTGACTAAAGGGTGAAGCAAGACTAAATAGCCCAGTCAGATTTGCAAAAAGTGAACACACCTGATAAATGCTGCGATTCAGAGACAGCAGCGCTACCACTTACAACCACCGGAGGGAGCCCAAGAGCAGAATTCACAACAGTCATCTCCTCCTGTATACAGTATATACCTGGGTGTCATCTCCTCCTGTATATAGTACATACCTGTGTGTCATGCCCTCCTATATATAGTATATACCTGTATGTCATCTCCTCCTGTATATAGTATATACCTGTATGTCATGTCCTCCTGTATATAGTGTATACCTGTATGTCATCTCCTTCTGTATACAGTATATACCAGTATGTTATGTCATCTCCTCCTGTATACAGTATATACCTGGGTGTCATCTCCTCCTGTATATAGTATATACCTGTGTGTCATGTCCTCCTATATATAGTATATACCTGTATGTCATCTTCTCCTGTATATAGTATATACCTGTATGTCATCTCCTCCAGTATATAGTATATACCTGTATGTCATCTCCTCCTGTATATAGTATATACCTGTATGTCATCTCTACCTGTATATAGTGTATACCTGTATTTCATCTCCTCCTGTATATAGTATATGCCTGTATGTCATCTTCCCTGTATATAGTATATACCTGTATGTCATCTGCTCCTGTATATAGTATATACTTGTGTGTCATCTTCCCTATATATAGTGTCATGAATCCCCAATGGCTAGGGATAGCACAGGATTAGCAAAGTATAATAAATATCGGACGAGCTCTAGGGTGATGGAACCTGGGCTGACCGCTGCCCTACGCCTGACAAACGCAACTAGAGATAGCCAGGGAGCGTGCCTACGTTGGTTCTAGACGCCACGCACCAGCCTAAGAGCTAACTAGTACTGCAGAGGAAACAAAGACCTCACTTGCCTCCAGAGGAATTAACCCCAAAGATATAGTTGCCCCCCACATGTATTGACGGTGAAATGAGAGGAAGGCACACACATAGAGATGATGTATATAGCTTTAGCAAATAGAGGCCCGCTGAAAACTAGAAAGCAGAATGACACAAAAGGGGACTGAGCGGTCAGCAAAAAACCCTAATCAAAAATACCATCCTGAGATTACAAGAACCCATGTGCCAACTCATGGCACATGGGGAGAACCTCAGTCCACTAGAGCAACCAGCTAACAAAGAGACATTCTAAGCAAGCTGGACAAAAAACCAAACAACTGAAAATCAGCACTTAGCTTATCCTGAAAGATCTGGGAGCAGGTAGGCAGGAACCAAACAGAGCACATCTGAACACATTGATAGCCGGCAAGGGAAATGACAGAAAGGCCAGGTAAAATAGGAAACACCCAGCCTCTGATGGACAGATGGAAACCAAAGGCCGCAACCCACCAAAGTCACCCAGTACCAGCAGTAACCACCAGAGGGAGCCCGCAAACAGAATCCACAACAGTACCCCCCCCTTGAGGAGGGGTCACCAAACCCTCACGAGAACCCCCAGGGCGATCAGGGTGAGCTCTATGGAAGGCGCGGACCAAATCAGTCGCATGAACATCAGAGGCGACCACCCAGGAATTGTCCTCCTGACCATAACCCTTCCACTTAACCAAATACTGGAGTTTGCGTCTGGAAACACGAGAATCCAAGATCTTTTCAACAACATACTCCAATTCTCCCTCCACCAGCACCGGAGCAGGAGGCTCGACCGAAGGAACAACAGGCACCTCATACCTCCGCAACAACGACCGATGGAACACATTATGAATAGCGAACGATGCTGGGAGATCCAAACGGAAAGATACAGGGTTAAGAATCTCCGAGATCCTATAAGGACCGATGAACCGAGGCTTGAATTTAGGAGAAGAGACCTTCATAGGGACAAAACGAGAAGACAACCACACCAAGTCCCCAACAAAAAGTCGGGGGCCCACGCGGCGACGGCGATTAGCAAACTGCTGAGTCTTCTCCTGAGATAACTTCAAATTGTCCACCACCTGATTCCAAATGTGATGTAGCCTGTCCACCACCACGTCCACTCCAGGACAATCCGAAGACTCCACCTGACCAGAGGAAAAACGAGGATGAAACTCCGAATTACAAAAAAAAGGAGAGACCAACGTGGCCGAACTAGCCCGATTATTAAGAGCAAATTCGGCCAGTGGCAAAAAAGCAACCCAGTCATCCTGATCAGCAGAAACAAAACACCTCAAATAAGTTTCCAAGGTCTGATTAGTTCGCTCCGTCTGGCCATTCGTCTGAGGATGGAATGCAGACGAGAAAGACAAATCAATGCCCATCTTGGCACAAAACGTCCGCCAAAATCTAGACACAAACTGGGATCCCCTGTCAGAAACGATATTCTCCGGAATCCCATGCAAACGAACCACGTTCTGAAAAAACAAAGGAACCAACTCAGAGGAGGAGGGCAACTTAGGCAAGGGCACCAAATGAACCATCTTAGAAAAGCGGTCACACACAACCTAGATAACGGACATTTTCTGTGAAACCGGGAGATCAGAAATAAAATCCATGGAAATGTGCGTCCAAGGCCTCTTCGGGATGGGCAAGGATAACAACAACCCACTAGCCCGTGAACAGCAAGGCTTAGCTCGAGCACACACTTCACAAGACTGCACAAAGGTACGCACATCCCTATAATCCGACAAAAACGCAGGGATCTCCGAAGGAGTAGATGAAGCGATAGAAATCGGAGGTGCATCATCATGAACCCCCTGACATCCCCAGCTTAGCACAGACATTGTTTTCCAGTCCAGGACAGGATTATGAGTTTGTAACCATGGCAGACCAAGCACTAGTACATCATGTAAATTATACAGTACAAGGAAGCGAATCACCTCCTGATGAACGGGAGTCATGCGCATGGTCACTTGTGTCCAATACTGCGGTTTATTCATAGCCAATGGTGTAGAATCAATTCCTTTCAGAGGAATAGGAACTTCCAGAGGCTCTAGACTAAAACCGCAGCGTTTAGCAAATGACCAATCCATAAGACTCAGGGCAGCGCCTGAATCCACATAGGCATCGACGGAAATGGAAGACAGTGAAAAAATCAGAGTCACAGACAAAATGAACTTAGACTGCAGAGTATCAATGGCAAAAGATTTATCAACCCTTTTTGTGCGTTTAGAGCATGCTGATATAACATGAGCTGAATCACCACAATAAAAACACAAACCATTTTTCCGCCTATAATTTTGCCGTTCACTTCTGGACTGAATTCTATCACATTGCATAGTCTCAGGTGCCTGTTCAGAAGACACCGCCAACTGGTGCACGGGTTTGCGCTCCCGTAAACGCCGATCAATCTGAATGGCCATAGCCATAGACTCATTCAGACCTGTAGGCGCAGGGAACCCCACCATAATATCCTTAATGGCCTCAGAAAGACCATTTCTGAAGTTTGCAGCCAGGGCGCACTCATTCCACTGAGTAAGCACCGACCATTTCCGAAATTTCTGACAATATATTTCCGCTTCATCATGCCCCTGAGAGAGGGCTAATAAAGCCTTTTCAGCCTGAATCTCTAGGTTAGGTTCCTCATAGAGCAATCCCAATGCCAGAAAAAACGCATCCACACTGAGCAATGCAGGATCCCCTGGTGCCAATGCAAATGCCCAATTCTGAGGGTCGCCCCGTAGGAACGATATAACAATCTTGACCTGTTGAGCAGGGTCTCCAGAGGAGCGAGATTTCAAAGAGAGAAACAATTTACAATTGTTCCTGAAATTCAGGAAGGCAGATCTATCTCCAGAAAAACACTCTGGAATAGGAATTCTAGGTTCAGACATGGGAGTGTGAACAACGAAATCCTGTATGTTTTGAACCTTTGCCGCGAGATTACTCAGGCTGGAAGCCAAACTCTGGACATCCATGATAAACAGCTAAGATCAGAGCCATTCAAGGGTTAAGAGGAGGTAAGAAGCAGCTAGACAGCAATTAAGGGCTAGGCAGCAAAACTCTGAAGGAAAAAAAAAAAATAAAAAAATAAATTTCCCTTGAACACTTCTATTTCTCCTGCTTCAGCCCAAACAATTAACACTTTGTGGGCCGGCTATACTGTCATGAATCCCCAGTGGCTAGGGATAGCACAGGATTAGCAAAGTATAATAAATATCGGACGAGCTCTAGGGTGATGGAACCTGGGCTGACCGCTGCCCTACGCCTGACAAACGCAACTAGAGATAGCCAGGGAGCGTGCCTACGTTGGTTCTAGACGCCACGCACCAGCCTAAGAGCTAACTAGTACTGCAGAGGAAACAAAGACCTCACTTGCCTCCAGAGGAATTAACCCCAAAGATATAGTTGCCCCCCACATGTATTGACGGTGAAATGAGAGGAAGGCACACACATAGAGATGATGTATATAGCTTTAGCAAATAGAGGCCCGCTGAAAACTAGAAAGCAGAATGACAAAAAAGGGGACTGAGCGGTCAGCAAAAAACCCTAATCAAAAATACCATCCTGAGATTACAAGAACCCATGTGCCAACTCATGGCACATGGGGAGAACCTCAGTCCACTAGAGCAACCAGCTAACAAAGAGACATTCTAAGCAAGCTGGACAAAAAACCAAACAACTGAAAATCAGCACTTAGCTTATCCTGAAAGATCTGGGAGCAGGTAGGCAGGAACCAAACAGAGCACATCTGAACACATTGATAGCCGGCAAGGGAAATGACAGAAAGGCCAGGTAAAATAGGAAACACCCAGCCTCTGATGGACAGATGGAAACCAAAGGCCGCAACCCACCAAAGTCACCCAGTACCAGCAGTAACCACCAGAGGGAGCCCGCAAACAGAATCCACAACAATATAGTATATACCTTTATGTCATCTCCCCCTGTATATAATATATATCTGCATGTCATCTCCCCTGTATATAGGGCTGTGATGGTGTGATATGCTATGTGAGTATCATTTTTGTGTGTATTTCTATTTTACTTATTTTCATGGTGTTCTCTTGTAGAAGGAGTAATTTGCTAATTGATGAATGGCTGTTGCTGTCATCTGATATCAGCCCCCACAGCACTGTATTGTTTGCTAATATGCTAATGACATGTTGAGCTATGAGCCCCTGAGACCTTCCCCCTCCTGACCTGTGAATGAGGAGGGAGACTTAAAATATCTGGGAGGTGAGACACAGATAAGTCCTGTGTGGAATGATGATGTGTTCACAGCATCTCAGTGAGAAAGAAGAGTATATGGACTATGCTATCCTCTGTCTGCTGGATTGTTGGACTTTTATCCTGCTACTGAACTGCATTCGGATTTTGGACTATTTTATCCTTTGTGTGGTGGATCGTATATATGGACCTTTTGTATTTTTGCCTAAATAAAGGTCTTGGCTCACTATTCTCTTGCTCTGTTGATTGTGTGATACTGGAGAAGGACCCCGTGACAACTGGTGGCAGCAGTGGGATCAACAGAGAGAAACCTAATGGAGAACCACACACAGACTGAGTACAGAAATTGGACTGTATCCAGTTTACAGGAGAGAGCCAGAGACCTGGGCCTGAACTACCAGGGACTGACTAAAGAGGCCTTAATTGACCTACTGGTGGGTGCTAGCCAGACCACCTACTCCCATATCCACAAAACAGCAAATAGTCGACAGCACATCAGACACGTAGATGCAAGTCCTAGTTCCACTGGACCCCATGGAAAGTGTACATACCAAAGAATCAATGAAGGACAGCATCCAATCCAGGCGAAATATCCAAACAAGATTTCTTTATTTGCCAAATGCAACGTTTCAACCACAAGGGTCTTTTTCAAGCATGAATCAAGCATGCTTGAAAAAGACCCTTGTGGTTGAAACGTTGCATTTGGCAAATGAAGAAATCTTGTTTGGATATTTCGCCTGGATTGGATGCTGTCCTTCATTTTTTCTTTGGCACCTACTCCCATATGTCTGAAGGAAAAGCCCAGGAGACGAGGACCCCCACCCCAAAAAGCCAGTGGGTAGTGTGGTACGAAGAAGAGATGGTGGTTCTGGGCACAGGCGTCTCTTAGGAGTACAAGGAGGAGGCTGCCCGCCGGGCACAGCGGAGATAAGAAGCAATGGAGCTTGAAAGAGGGAGTAACGCAATGTGGAATGTAAACCCAACGATCCGGGAGCCTGTACGGATCACCCGAAAAGAGTTTAAGCCATTTGATGAGGCTTCCGGAGATGTGGAGGGGTTCTTCAAGGACTTTGAGCAGCAGTGTGCTGTGATGGAGGTGCCCCACTCTGGCTGGATGCATTTGTTAGTGGGACTCCTGAACAGTAGCTTGGCAGAGGCTTACCGAACCATTGACTCACAGCGGAATCATGATTATAACATTGTAAAGCAGACTATCCTGGATTACCATGCTATCACCCCAGACTCATATAGGGCCAAGTTCTGAGACCTCCCATGCACTACTGGGGGATCGTTTAAGATGTATGCACTTAAGGTGTCCCAGGCATGTCGGAGATGGCTGGAAGCAGAGAACGCCTTTACTGTGGAAGATGTTATACAGGCGTTCCTTATAGAACAATTTCTTGCCAAGTGCCCCGCAGAGGTATGGGAATGGGTCCGGGAGTACACGCTGTGCACCGCGGATAGAGCTGCAGCCCTGACCGATGAAGCCCTTACTATCTGACCGCAATGGAGGAGACTTCTGGACAATGGACCATGGCCTTCTCCCGCGCCCCGACCCCCTCCGATTATATCTGCCCTTCCACCTAGTCGCAAGCCGATGACAATCATGCCTCACAATCCTGGGCCCCAACAGTTCCGGCCACGACCTGGGGGTATCACAGAGAGGAGATGTTATGGGTGTGGGCAACCTGGACATTTGCAGTCTGGCTGTCCCTCAAGGATTCGGAGGGAGCCCCACGCAGCCCCACCTTGTCCAGTACATCTTGTGCACTCCATCCCGCCTTAGGAAGAGCTACCACCACCCCCATCAGAGTGGACCACAAACCACTGCACCATAGATACCCCTCCTGGAATGTATGGACTCCGGCCTTTGTCCATCAGAAATACAAAGCAACGGCATTGCCACCTGCAGGATGTCTTAATTGATGGATACAAAGTGTCGGAATTTAGAGACACGGGGGCATTCCTGACTATTGCTGACCCCCGTGTGGTTCGACCTGAGGCAATTCACCAGGGCCCGGGAATTCCCATTGTCCTGGCGGGGGGTGTCCGCAAATATATACAGCGAGCTTTGGTACGTTTGGATTATCGTTTTGGAGAAAAACTGTGTTGGATTGGAGTTATGGGAGGACTTCCTGCAGATATCCTCCTTGGAAATGACATTGGGGAGTTACAAAGTCATTTTGTGGGAGCAGAAGGTCCGTGGGCCTCTCACTCTTCTGAAAGAACAATTGGAGGGAGATATCGCAGATACCGGAATGCCCATCATTCCCTACATTCTAGAGTTCAGAGACTGTCTCGCCCAGCTAGCTACCTTGGCTAATGAACATCAGCGAACGGCCCAGTCCAGTCAAAAAGCCTGGTATGACCATAAAGCCAGGACCCGGGAATTTATGGACAAGTGCTCATGATTATTGCAACCCCTACCACTGTACAAGGAACTATAAACTATTGAGCAATGTGGTCTAAAGTGAGCAGGCCAGAGGTCTGTGTAGACCTCAAAATGTGCTCACTTATTATGAGGGGAGAGAGGTTGTGATGGTGTGATATGCTATGTGGGTATCATTTTTGTGTATATTTCTATTTTACTTATTTTCATGGTGTTCTCTTGTAGAAGGAGTTATTTACTAATTGATGAATGGCTGTTGCTGCCATCTGATATCAGCCCCCACAGCACTGTATTGCTTGCTAATATGTTAATGACATGTTGCCCTAGCTTGTCGAAACAATGAGCCCTTGAGACCTTCCCCCTCCTGACCTGTGAATGAGGAGGGAGACTTAAAATATCAGGGAGGTGAGACACAGATCAGTCCTGTGTGGAATGATGATGTGTTCACAGCATCTCAGAGAGAAAGAAGAGTATATGGACTATGCTATCCTCTGTTTGCTGGATTGTTGACTTTTATCCTGTTACTGAACTGCATTCGGATTTTGGACTATTGTATACTTTGTGTGGTGGATCGTATACGGACCTTTCGTATTTTTGCCTAAATAAAGGTCTTGGAGTTGCTCACTATTCTCTTGCTCTGTTGATTGTGTGATACCGGAGAAGGACCCCGTGACAAGTATATAACTGTATGTTATCTCCCCTGTATATAGTATATACCTGTATGTCATTTGCCATAATCAGGTTCCTCGCATCACGTTCTCATACACTTTATGCAGTCAATAGCACTCTGTGTCTGTACTGCTACATACTTAGGCAGTTAACTGGTTCATGCAGCTTTACATGAACACCCGAGCCTTACACTATGGCTGGTCCAAATAACTAAAGCAATTGTTACCATCCACCTCTCGTGTCTCCCCTTTTCCTCATAGTTTGTAAGCTTGCGAGCAGGGCCCTCAATCCTCCTGGCATCTATTTTGAACTGTGATTTCTGTTATGCTGTAATGTCTACTGTCTGTACAAGTCCCCTCTATAATTTGTAAAGCACTGCGGAATATGTTGGCGCTATATAAATAAAAATTATTATTATTATACATAGCCTCATACTGCAGCAGCACCTCACTTCTCTCATTTTCCCCCTGACATCTCTCATTTTGCCCCTCACATCTCAATCCATGAGGCTCCTCCCTTTCCATTGACGTCATGCCTCACAGAAGCACCTCGATTCTAGACACGGAGCTAGATGTGGCCTGTGCCTGCTATGCGGAGTGGGTGTAGCTAAGGAAAACTGTTGCTCATAGCAACCAATCACAGCACAGCTTTCATCTTTTAAACAGCTCTGGTAAAATGAGAGATGCTTAGTGATTGGTTGCGGAGTGGGCAGGGCTATGTGGAGTGGGCGTGGTCAACACACACACACTCAGCTTTATATATTAGATACTCTAAAACAGGGGCGGACATACCGCCGGTTCAACCAGTGCAACCGCACCGGGGCCCAGAGCGGGAGGGGGGCCCAGAGCGGGAGGGGGCCCCCGACGGCAACGGACATACACGGCATTGTTGTGATACACTGTGTGGATCCTGTAATGAGCGGTACCCAGTGACCGCTGGTGAAGAAGCTGCCGTGCCCAGAGTCTGCGGAGACCATCTGTCCACAGTCCGGGAGAAGGAGCCAGGGACGCCGGGAGCAGGTGAGTATCATATTTACCTGTCCACGATCTACACGCCGGGCGCCGCTCTGTCTTCCGCGTCCTCTGCTGTGACTGTGCAGGTCAGAGGGTGCGATGACGTATAGTGTGCGCGCCGCCCTCTGCCTGAACAGTCAGTGTGGAGAGACGGGACGGTGAGGACCAGCGGGCAGAGACGAGAGGTGAGTATGCCATTTTTTTTTTTTTATTGCAGCAGCATTTATATGTGGCACAGCGTTATATGGAGCATCTATTGGGCCATAATGAATTGTATGGAGCATTATATGTGGCGGCACAACTTTATATGGAGCATCTGTGGGGCAATATTCAATAATGAATTGTATGGAGCATTATATGTGGCGGCACAGCTTTATATGGAGCATCTATGGGGCAATATTCAATAATGAATTGTATGGAGCATTATATGTGGCGGCACAGCTTTATATGGAGCATCTATGGGGCAATATTCAATAATGAATTGTATGGAGCATTATATGTGGCGGCACAGCCTTATATGGAGCATCTGTGGGGCAATATTCAATAATGAATTGTATGGAGCATTATATATGGCGGCACAGCTTTATATGGAGCATCTATGGGGCAATATTCAATAATGAATTGTATGGAGCATTATATGTGGTGGCACAGCTTTATATGGAGCATCTATGGGGGGGCAATATTCAATAATGAATTGTATGGAGCATTATATGTGGTGGCACAGCCTTATATGGAGCATCTATAGGGCAATATTCAATAATGAATTGTATGGAGCATTATATGTGGCGGCACAGCCTTATATGGAGCATCTATGGGGCAATATTCAATAATGAATTGTATGAAGCATTATATGTGGCGGCACAGCCTTATATGGAGCATCTATGGGGCAATATTCAATAATTAATTGTATGGAGCATTATATGTGGCGGCACAGCTTTATATGGAGCATCTATGGGGCAATATTCAATAATGAATTGTATGGAGCATTATATGTGGCGGCACAGCTTTATATGGAGCATCTATGGGGCAATATTCAATAATGAATTGTATGAAGCATTATATGTGGCGGCACAGCCTTATATGGAGCATCTATGGGGCAATATTCAATAATGAATTGTATGGAGCATTATATGTGGCGGCACAGCCTTATATGGAACATCTATGGGGCAATATTCAATAATGAATTGTATGGAGCATTATATGGGGTGGCACAGCTTTATATGGAGCATCTATGGGGCAATAATGAATTGTATGGAGCATTATATGTGGCACAGCTTAATATGGAGCAACTATGGGGCAATAATGAATTGTATGGAGCATTATATGTGGCACAGCTTTATATAGAGCATTTATGGGGCCATAATGAACAGTATGGAGCATTATATGGGGCTCCTGATTCAAAATGGATATTCAAAAGCACTTAACCTTCTGATGTCTCAATTAATTTTACTTTTATTGGTATCTATTTTTATTTTTGACATTTACCGGTAGCTGCTGTATTTTCCACCCTAGGCTTATACTCGAGTCAATAAGTTTTCCCAGTTTTTTGTTGCAAAATTAGGGGGGGGGTCAGCTTATACTCGGGTCGGCTTATACTCGAGTATATACGGTAGTTTAAGAAGGGGTTGTCTAGTAGAGGACAACCCTTTTAAGCACCTACATGCATCTGACATACCTGTTGATATGTTGTGGTGTTTATGCCCCTTTTTATTGTTTATAATACAATAATATATCTGTTAAATAGTCTGTAATGTTACAACCTCTATGTTTACATAACTTTGTTGCGGTATGGGGGGGGGGGGTTGCCCAGGAAGATTTCTTGCACAGGGGCCCTCTGCAGTCTGTGTCCGGCCCTGCTCTAAAATGTCAGTTTAGATCCAGCCATATTATGGATCTGTGTTTTACAAATCAATGATGTGCTCCCATGGCTTGTTATGTGACTATACTGTGACTTGTCCAATTTTATATTAAAGTACATAGATTTTTTTTCTCAAAGTTTCATGTGTAATTCCCCATGATATATTAGGTTATTCCCTCAGAAGTTTTTTTTTTTCGGGGACACTAGGACATGTTGTCACGTCACGCTTTTGAAGCTTTTTCCCTGCGTGTTTTTGGTATGAAAAACGCAGTATTTTACTGTCTCAGCAAAGTGAGAGAGATTACTGAGATTTGATGCACTTGTTGCTTATTTATTCATTGCAGGTTTTCATTTTTCACCCATTCAAATTAATTTTTTTAATTACGGTAAATGTTTTTTGGGGTGAAAAACCTTTAAAAAACTAAAAGATTTGACATGCTGCAGATCTGAAACTGTTTTAATAAATCTGAAAGGTAAAAAATAAGCTACATGTCCATGGGATTTCTGTAATCTCTTTCACTTTCCTGGGACAACAAAATATTGCTATTCTCTATGCAAAAATGCGCCTTACATTGGAATATATCAGCCTTGTGTGTCCATAATTCAACCAATGGTAACTGAACTGGCACGCAGAGACAGAGAGCATGCATTTTCTTGATCTTGCTGTGGGAAAGGATGAGAGGTGCCAAAAAAGACCACCAGAAATCGTTAGGCCGGGGTCACACCTAACGTATAAAAATATGGTCCGTTTTTTATGGCTGAGATACGCAGAAAGGTTCCTGAATAGTGATCCGTATTCAATGCGAGGATGCGATTTTTTTTCTCCAAAAGGTATCCGTGTGTCATCCGTATGGCGATATTCTCTCGCCGTCTGGCAAAATGGACATAGAATGTATCCATGGGCTCAAATATTCGTGAAAAGATATATACAGTCTATATACAATCCTCATGTAGTTGCAGAAGTTATTTATAAGTAGTAATAAGTTGCCACTGCAGACTTTAAAGTTGCCCTTTTCATTAAGGGTCTGTTCACACCATGTATTTGTGTTTTGATTATTGTTGCAATTTTTCAAAATTCCTGTAAAAAGGCGCTGATATTACTCTGAGCACAATGGGAATATATGGTGTGAACATTAACTTAAATAATTTCTGACATCTCATAGACAAATGGTTGGCTGTGGTGTCCAAACTGAGACAAACCCGGTCCGGTTTACTATAGAGATTGCAGAGATTGCCCCCCTTTGTGTTATAGATCAATGTGACAGTCACAATATGTGATAAATTGCTTTGACGCCTCCAATTTCTGTTTTTCTGTTTCTGTTTTTTCCTCCCCTTTTTTCCCCAAAGTTTTAACTTTTTATTTTTCTGTCCACATATGTAGATGTATGAGGGTTTGTTTTTTGCGGGATGAATTGTATTTTTGAAAGACACCATTCATTTTACCACATAATGTACTGAAAATGGGAAAAACATTCCAAGTGCAGTGAAATTGTGAAAAAAATGCAGTTCTTACATTGTTTTTTGGGAATTGTTGTGGTAAAAATGACCTGAAAATATGATCCTTCTCACCAGTGCGATTATGGCGATACCAAACATGTCCAGTTTTTTAATTATTTTGGTGGTAAAAGAAAATCAGAAGTTTGAAAATAAAACTCTTTTGTTGTCGCCATTTTGCGAGACCCGTAACGTTTTCATTTTTCAGTTAATGAAGCTGTGTGAGGGAATATTTTTGTGGAGGAAGACCGAGCTTTCATTGACACCATTTTGGGATAGATATGTCATTTTTATCGTTTGTTACATAACTTTTTCTAGTATTGCAGCGACCAAAAAAATTACTTGAATTTTTTCCGTTCCGTTTATTGGTGTTTACTGATCGGGTTAATTATTTTTATATTTTGATAGATAGGACTTTTCTGAACAAAACTATACCACATATGTGCATTTTTTAATTATTTTATGATCTTTATTTTTAATGGAGGAAAAGGGTGGTGATTTGAATTTTTTCATATTTTTTAAAACTTTTTTTATTTTGCACTATATTTGTTAGTAACCTCAGGAGACTAACATGCGATCTTCTGATCACTTGTGCTATATACAGCGGTCATTACCTGCGTGCTCCGTACGCCCACTACTGACTTGCGCCATACATGTATGACAGATGAGGGGGTTAAAGCGAGTGTTAGATATAAAAGATTTTTTTTTAGTAGATGTTTTAGTATGTGCATGTAATGTAGTGAGAGTGTGTTAATATACTCACCTACCTCTATTTTCTCTGGGATCCAGCGTCATTGTGCGCCCCTTCTGAGCGATGTCACCGCTCTCCGGACTTTCTGGGTCACGCTGCTCTCAGTGTGATTCGGAAGTGGCTTTTACATGGAGCGTCAGAACAAGGCTCCATAGACTAAAGAGTAGGGCTTATATTTCAAGCATACTCCAAAAATCTGGAAAATCCTGCTAGGAATTTTTTTGGGGGTAGGTCTTGTTTTCGGGAGACACGGTAGTTAGTTCTTCAGTCAGTAAGAGTTGGAATATTGGAGCGAGTGGATACTCAAAAATGTAGGTATTGTGCCAAAAAGGTATTTTTAATCCTAAACTTCGTGAACTAGACACTTCTGTCCAAAACCATGGATACATTACCTTGCTGAAGAAAAATAGCATTACTAAATAATTTCTAACAATGTATAATTAATTTTGTTTGCTATGTTGAACACATGTACACTTCAGATTATCCATCATTGAGAACACAGTGCATAATGTTTGATGGAATACTGAATCAATTGTTTTTCAACAATTTCTATTCTGATTCTCATCCTTTGTAATCACTTATCTGCTATTGTTTATTGATCATTAGTTACATTTGTATTGTTCGTCCCTTTAACAACTTTCTGCTCATGTAAACGGACCTATAAAAGCTGATGGTCTAAAAGTATATAAATATGTGTGACCAGTGGTGTAACTAGAATCCGATGGGCCCAAATGCAAAATTTGGAGCTGGGCACCCCCTGTATGTTGGTCAGATTTTTGGGCCCTTGTAGATTGTATAAGACATACGTGTTCACGACATACGTGTTCACTTCTTGTGTAATAATGTCCCCTCTCCTGGCTCCTTCCTGTAACAATGATCTCCATCTTCGGCCCCGGGCTATAACATTTTCTCCCAATTTGGGCCCTATTCCTGTTATAATGCCCCCATCCTGGTATAATGTCCCCATTCTGGTATAATGCCCTTCATCCTGGTATAATGCCCACCATTCTGGTATAATGCCACCCAGCCTGATATTATGTTCCGATCCTGGTATAATGCCCCCTACTGGTATAATGTCCCTCAATTGGTATAATGTTGCCATCCTGGTATAATGTCCCCCATCCTAGTATGATCTCCTCATGCTGGTATAATATCACCCATCAGGGTATAATGTTCTCCATCCTGGTATAATATGCCCATCCTGGTATAATGTCCCCCATTTAGGTATACTGTCCCCCATCCTGATATAATGTCCCCCATCCTAGTATAATGTCCCCCATCCAAGTATAATCTCCCCAACCTGGTATAATGTCCCCCATGCTGGGCCTCTTCCATTATTCTCCAGCACATTTTAAAAAGAAACAAACAATCCTAATAACCTTCACCCTCTCCCACACCACGCAGTGTTTTGTTCTGTAGTCAGTACAGAAGTCGGCAGTTGATTTTGGCGCATTGACACAGATCTGTCATGTGCTGCACATCACTGGAAAGCCGACGTCAGCTGCTAACCTCTGATTGATAGTGTGTATTGCAGCCAGGGAACCAGTAGGTCTCTGTGCCGCAATACATTTCACCTTAAGGTGCTTTTGAGGATGCACATCCAGGTGAAATTGGCATTGTCAGACCACCCTCCCACACGGGCCAGGTCGCAGTTGCAGCCAATACTTGTGACATCTTCTGTAATTAGGTCCACAACAGAAATCCTTGCTTGGTTTATTGCCATTGTTATTTTGCTATTCTTTTTTACAGTAGATGTTACAATATATTGTATGCATGTGTTTTGATATATCAAGTGAGAAAACTCAGCATTCTTTCTTTTGTACAGCCATCCTTCCCAGCCCAGCTACAGCTTGATAAGAAAAAGGGTGGAGTAATGCTGGGTGTCACTTCAGTCCAAATAGAGAAGATAATCACAAAACTGATGAGTTTTCCATTACCTTCTCCAAAATAAGTAGAGAAGCAAAAGCTACTGCAGCATGGTCAGCATAATGCAATCTGATTTTTTAACACATTACTCTGTTATTCTGAAAACAGTGTTTGCAATCGAATTTTCTAATAATTATTTATGTTTTATTGTATAGAAACATTACATTGGTCAATGCAATTTTTCTGGTAAAAGGTTTTAAAACATATTTTAAGTCAATTTTGGCTGCTGATTACGAATATGAACTCCGTTTTTGGCTATCACATCAGGATTTCGAGATTTTTTAAATTTTTGATGAAAATTACTCCTATCTAATGTTTTATGATAAAAACACATGATTTTCGATACTACATTGTATATTTTTAATCAAGGAATAACAAAGGTTACAAAGTCTATGTACAGCAAATCAAATATACCTACAGAATAAAACTACAAAATATAAAAACACATATATATGGCGCACAGATGAATGACAAATGGTAGTTATTTGAACTTTCTTTTCTTGGCTGATCTGTGACGTACAGCTTCTGGGTTGTCTCTCATCAAGCTCCAGCAATAGTCAGCCATCATATGTGAGTCCCACCGGCCTTGATACCGTTCTTCCATTGTTTTAATGTCCTGATGAAAGCGCTCCCCTTGTTCCTCGCTCACATCCCCAAGGTTCTCTGGAAAAAAGTCCAAATGGCTGTGTAAATAGTGAATCTTGATACTCATTCTACAGCCAAGATTTCGCAGACTCATTAGTAGCTCTTCCACAATCTCTTCATAGTTGTCTGCTTTCTTATTCCCTAGAAAATTCTGCACCACATTACAAAATGCATTCCAAGCTCTTTCTTCTGTCTCATTCATTGATGTGATAAAATTTGGGTCTCTCATAAGTGTTATTTGAGGTCCAGAACCACAAGAGAGAAAAGACTGGACCAATAATGGTATGCACACCCATAGAATTTACAAAAAATATATAAAACTTTAATTGCACCTCAAAAAAGACAAACGCATGATAAAACCACTTAAAACAAGGCCTGAATACAGGACCAAATGACCATCACCCCTATATATAATGTATATGGAACAGCATAATTAACATATAAAGTGCTTGATCAAATAACAATAATGTACCAATATACAGTGTCTCCTATCCATAGTTACAATAACCCCAATAACAGAATGATATACAGGCTTAATATTACAAATATAAGAAAAGAACCAAAATAATAACACACATTAACCTGTAGTCATATGTATATGTTGATATAACCCCATATAATAGATATAGTAAACTGCAGTATTATCTTAGCATGCTCAATACCCCAACAATAATGGTACCAATAGTTCTCTCATGATATTGACTTGGGCTATATGCCCAAAGTCCCAACCAAGTGTGAACTGAGCCTGCCCACAGTAATCTGTGGAATATGCTGCAAGGTAAAAAGCAATAGATTCACAAGCTCAAAGCAAAGCATTGGAAAGGAATTTCTAAAGAAAATTGCCAAAGGCAAAGCACCGGTGCTAAGGAATCATATACCATGGGTAGAGATGCTTAGAGAAGATAGGAGACACGCCAAGGGGTGAGGTAAGAGCCCCACGCGTATCGCTGTAGGCACAGCTTCGTCAGGGGAAGTAAGGTCGTACGTCCTGTCTGAGGTTATATACAAGTCATGTAAATGAGTTAAAGGGAACCTATCACCCCGTTTTTTTCGGTATGAGATAAAAATACTGTTAAATAGGGCCTGAGCTGTGCATTACAATAGTGTAGTTTGTGGACCCCGATTCCCCACCTATGCTGCCGTAATACGTTACCAAAGTAGTCATTTTCGCCTGTCAATCAGGCTGGTCAGGTCGGATGGGCGTGGCTTCTTCCCCCAGATATTGCGTAGTTTTCCGTTGGTGGCGTAGTGGTGTGCGCATGTCCAAGGTCCCCAATCCTGCACGGGGGGGTGAAAATAGCAGCGATGTCCGTTATTCCATTGGTGGTCGGTGGGCGCGGCCATCTTCCTTTGGCCGCGCGTGCGCAGAAGCGGCGCTCTGCTGGCCGCGGCTTCAGGAAAATGGCCGCGGGATGCCGCGCGTGCGCAGATGGAGATCGCGGCGGCCATTTTCCTGAAGCCGCGGCCAGCAGAGCTTGGGGGAAGAAGCCACGCCCATCCGACCTGACCAGCCTGATTGACAGGCGAAAATGACTACTTTGGTAACGTATTTCGGCAGCATAGGTGGGGAATCGGGGTCCACAAACTACACTATTGTAATGCACAGCTCAGGCCATATTTAACAGTATTTTTATCTCATACCGAAAAAAACGGGGTGATAGGTTCCCTTTAAGTACAAACCGGTGTGCAGTCCTGGTATCGCTCGCCAGTGAGAATCACCGCATGGAATATACCGGTAGTGGCTGGGACCGGAAGTGTACGCCGTTGTCATAGTGCTAGTGCACACACAAAGCGTCAACACAAGGGAAACAAACTGCGCATACGCCGAATAGATGCCAAGTTATATATATAGTGCATGAAGAAACGGCGCAAACATAATGAACAAGTTTACATAATAACATAATATATAGATAAAGCATAAGACAAAACAATGTCATTTTATAAGGTGGAAAAAATCCATGAGGTATTTCATTAGAGATAATGATAGAAGAGGAGCACACGCAAAAATGGTAATCATACCAATGTGCCCATAGGTTACTATGGTGTAAAAGGAACCACATGTATACCCAGTGTATGCCGGATCATAAGCATCATAAAAAAGGAGGAACGGCGTAAATACATATACACACACATGTACATACATTCTTATTTGAGGTCCATCAAATATTCCAGCCTTTTTCTTCTCTTCACTAAGACAAGGAAAAGTTGAACATATATAGATAAAGCATTCTCCACTGTGATTGAGAGCTTTGACGAACTGCTTCATCAATCCAAGTTTTATGTGTAAGGGAGGAAAGACAATGTCCTTCCTATCCACTAGAGGATCATGGATGACATTCTTATCGCCAGATGCCAAACTCTGTCGCTGAGGCCATTCAGTTTTCACCCCATGCTCTGCTGTAGCTCTACTGTCCCAGTAGCACAGAAAACAAGGGTGTTATCATAACAAATGGGAATTATGCATGTTCAATGAAAACAAAGATATTCTCACATTTATTGGGAGACTAAATGAAAACTAAATTTACCTAAGTGAACTGTATAAACCGGCACTTTTCATACACTACTTATATTTATCATGGAATTCATGAAAATGGGCTATATACCTATAGCGCAAAAATGTGATGTGATAGAGAAATTATAAGACCAGATTTGAATTCAGCACCCTCAAATTAGTCTAAAACTCTTCTTAAAGTCCATGCCAGAAATTTTTTTATTTTTTTGTAGACCAGTGTTATCAATGTTAGGTAAATATATTTGTGTATGAGGCACATAGCAGTGATGTAGAGGATCATGAATGGCTCCCACTGTATAATAAATACATGCAAAAATGATGAAAGATATACGGGCAACATGGGCAGCCCCATCTGCCTAGGGCACCAAGATACCTTGTCCTGGTGCTGTCTGAAGACTTACAGCGCTGGGGTCCTGGCTACAAATCCCACTAAGGACAACATATGCAAGGAGTTTATATGTTCTCCCAGTGTTTGCATAGGTTTCCACCAGTTTCCTCCCACTCTCCAAAGACATACTGATAGGGAATATGAATTGTGAGCTCCAATGGGGACAACGCCATTGATGTCTGTAAAGTGCTGTGGAAATTAATGGTGCTATATAAGCAAGTAAATATGGATCAAATAAAAATTATAAGCTGTTTTGGACACTACATTATTTGCATCCTACATGAAACCCTGGAATGGGAGCCCTGGATGAACGCGTATAATAAACATCCTTAAGAAAATGTCTTCATGAGAATATAAAGTTTTCTGCTACCTATGAGTAGTGTTGAGCGATACCTTCCGATATCGGAAAGTATCGGTATCGGAAAGTATCGGCCGATACCGTCAAAGTATCGGATCTAATCCGATACCGATACCCGATCCCAATGCAAGTCAATGGGACGAAAATATCGGAATTAAAATAAACCCTTTCTTAACTTGTAGGTTCATTCTACATGAAGGAAAACAACTAATAATAATGTAGGATGTATTGGGGGACGTGGCAGAGACATTAAAGGCACAGAGGTTTAGCCCAATCTAATAGAATAGCAGGATTTTGTTTTGTTTTTTATGACGTTCGGCGTTAGAAAGATTTTGACTATGTTAATTTTTTTTTTATTTTGTCAGATATTGATGTTTCACTACTTCCACGCCCTTCACCTTCTTTTTTACTTCTCCCACACTTTCTTCTTCATTATCCTCATCATCAGCTTCTTTGACATCAACTTCTTCACCTTATTCATCTTCTTCTTCATCTTCTACCTATTATTTTTTTTGTTACATTGTTCATATTCTTTTTATTTTACTATTATCTTCTTCATATTCAACTTCTTCATCATATTCTTATTTGTGACAGGCATTCCCGTAGTTGTTATCTATAAAAGTTTGAAGATTACACCTTCCGTTCTGCCTGTCACAAAACAGTTACATTTGTCCGCGTTCAGTTTGGCCTGCAGCATCAGGCTTTATCCAGGGGCACCACGAGGAGGAACGGACTCACCCCCATACACTGCTTAGTCTTCTTCTGCTTATAATTTAGATAATATCTTTTGCTCTGATATTTAGTCTTATGCTTATGCAGCGCCCCAGAGTCCTGGTCGTTGCAGTACTGTGGCTCCGCCACTATGGGGGGCTATGGTACGTCTGATGGCACTGAAGGAGTTCATCTGACCAGGTATCACATACACCAATACATATCACAGCCGGGCCTCCAGGGGGAGCTAAGGGTGCTATTTATTAGGCCACTCCTCACCGTGTGGGTAAACTGGGGGTCAGGCAGGAAGTTAGTTCAGAAAGCTGACTGGGTTGGAACCAGGCAACACCTTGTGGCAGAGGGTGTTGTGGGGGAAGATTTGGTAGGGTCCCTGTCAGGTTTGGGACCCTGACAGAGGCCTGGCAAACAGAGAGAACGTCACGGGACCGTGCCTGCTCAGCATAGCGGCGGTGCCCTAAGAAAGGATCAGAAGCGAGATATATTGTGCTGAGTGAGAAACGAGATCAAAGCAAGAAGGAGAATACCAGTAGGAGTCGTGTTGTAAGACCGAGGCAACATCCTACTGAGGCGCACAGCCGGCAGCCGGAACGCCAAGGAAGTATTTCTATATCTAGCTCCAAGCAATACTTCAAACCAACGGCAGGACAGTCAGTCATAGGCGGGCTGTCTCACATATATCACCTATGAAGACATGGGGGGCACACTAGGAGAGGGGCGACTCTAGAGTCCCGGAAGAGCTCCGAGCCTACTCCTCATACGGGTGCCGTCCCAACCATAACACCGGGAGGGACGGAGGAGAAGAACATCATCCGAACGAGTTGTGAGGGAACACGAGAAACAGACACAACAGTTGTGGGGACTATCCCGTAAGCACAGCAGGGGAGGACCACAACACATAGCGCTAGCAGGAAGGCACAGATTTCCACCTGCAAAGAGAACTCTGGAGGTGCCATCGGACCGGCCGGACTTGCGCAGCCTGGTGAACCATATTCCGGACTGAGGACCCAGAGACCTTCAGTAAAGAGGTAAAGAGACTGCAACCTGGTGTCCTCGTTATTTACTGCACCGCACCACCACCACCATCCACATCTATTACTGTACGCCCCTCAGCAGGGTCACGGACCGGGCCTAGCCACCATGACAACCCCAGAGCAGAGACTCAGAGGCCCGGTACCGGGTACCCCTCGGCCCTGCGGCAGTGGGGGCGCTACACTTAATGTTCTTCTGCTCTTTGTTCTGCAGCCTCTTGTTCTTCTGCTTCTCGGTCTTCCAGGTCGTCGTCGTCTCCAGGGTCGTCGTCTCCGGGGTCGTCATCATCGGGGTGGTCTTCAGGGTCATCGTCTCCAGGGTCGTCGTCATCTCAGTGGTTGTCGTCTCTGGTGTCGTCGTCATCTTAGGGCTGGTCTTCCGGGTCGTCGTCTTTAGGGTCTTGAACTTGGAAATGTAGCAGAAGGTACAAGAAGGCTGAGAAAATGCAGAGAAACAGCTGATGGAACTGGAACTCGGATGGCTACCCGAAGGTCCAAGAGCCAATGGAACTACCGAGGACCAGCTGACGTTACTGGAACCCGGTTACTAAGCAGGAGGTACCCGTGCCTGAAAGCACTACCAAGGACCACCTGACATTGGTGGAACTCGGATACCCAGAGGGAGGCACCTAAGCCAAAGGCTCTGCCCGGAACCAGCTGACGGTACTGGAACCAGGATGGGGAGCAGAAGGTACAAGAGCAAAAGACACTGCCGAGAACCAGCTGACGGTACTGGAACCCGGATGGGTAGCCGAAGGTCCAAGAGCCAATGGAACTACCGAGGAGCAGCTGACGTTACTGGAACCTGGTTACTAAGCAGGAGGTACCCGTGCTGAAAGCACTACCAAGGACCACCTGACGTTGGTGGAACTCAGATACCTAGAGGGAGGTACCTAAGCCAAAGGCTCTGCCCGGAACCAGCTGACGGTACTGGAACCAGGATGGGGAGCAGAAGGTACAAGAGCAAAAGACACTGCTGAGAACCAGCTGACGGTACTGGAACCCGGATGGGTAGCCAAAGGTCCAAGAGCCAATGGAACTACCAAGGACCAACTGACGTTACTGGAACCCGGTAACTAAGCAGGAGGTACCCGTGCCTGAAAGCACTACCAAGGACCACCTGACGTTGGTGGAACTCGGATACCCAGAGGGAGGCACCTAAGCCAAAGGCTCTGCCCGGAACCAGCTGACGGTGCTGGAACCAGGATGGGGACCTATTCAAGCTTGTCTTCCTAGAGCCCCAACTAGCGGTGTTGGAGCAAAGGGTCAGCAGGGGGAGCAGAGTGTAGGCCGAAGCCTGCACTGAAGGCATTTGTAGGTCTGTTGTGTCTGCGTGGCTGTTGCAGGACACGTTGCCGGCTACACAGCAGGGGAACAGCTGGCGGTGCTGAACCCCACTGACACATTGGCTGGTGTTTTTCTCTGTGCAGCTAGCAGTACCGGGCCCCAACTGGCGGTGTTAGAGCCCAGGGTCAGCAGGAGGAGAGGGAGCAGAGTGTAGGCCGAAGCCTAATTGAACCAATTTTAAAGGTAACCTTTAACCCCCCCTCAGGTGTTACAAACTAGAAGAGCCACGCCTTATGCAGCAGTAGTGCTGCACAAGTCAAAGGTTGCTCTTTTAATTTTGTTCCTTGCACAAGCTGAATGAAACACGTACAAGATTTTGGCCCTTATACAGTCAATCTGTCTTGGAGGCGGGAGTTCCCTTTGTAATGAGACGCAGCACAGCTGGCAAAAATACCAACTTGGTGCTTGGCGCGGCCTCCTGAGCATCGCATTTTGCTGTACAGGAGTCTGCGTTGTTGCGTTATCCCTTGGCCATGCGCTGCCCGTCTTCTGACATCATTTCATGTCGGCTGGTGCGGTTCGCGATGCCCATGAATCCCAGCCCCGCAGTGTCTTTACAGTGTTTCACACTGCGGGGCTGGGATTCATGGCCTGGCGCAGTACATATGTTCGCCTCTCGCTCGTGTCCTTACACACACCTGCTACAGACTGTGCGGCGTCAGCTGATCCCTTATCGCATGCCACGGCCATGAAGCCGCACAGTCTGAAGAAGGCGGAAGGAGCTGAGTGAAAGCCTGGCAAAGATATGCACTGCTCATGCCCGTCAATCACACCCTCGCAGTCAAAATAAATAAGACACCGAGGGGCGTTGTGTCGGGCAGGGCGGCCGCAGAGGCGCAGCCAGCCAAACAATGATGTCAGAAGAAGGGCTGTGCTACCAAGGGGGTTGTTGCGTGTCATTACAAAGTAAAGTCGCACCTCAGGGACGTTTTAATGGTCTCAGGGGACACATTGTAGACGTGTTCCGTTCCACGTGTGCAAGGAGAATAAGTTTATGAGCCACCTTGCACACATGCAGCATTACTGCTGTACAAGGTGGCTGTAAAACATACAAACACCTGGGGGAGGGGGGACAGGTTCCCTTCAATTTCAGTTCTTGTGTCTGCGTGGCTGTTGCAGGACACGTTGCCGGCTACACAGCAGGGGAACAGCTGGCGGTGCTGAACCCCACTGACACATTGGCTGGTGTTTTTCTCTGTGCAGCTAGCAGTACCGGGCCCCAACTGGCGGTGTTAGAGCCCAGGGTCAGCAGGAGGAGTAGAGGGAGCAGAGTGTAGGCCGAAGCCTGCACTGGCGGCAGCTTTGTGTCTGCGTGGCTGTTGCAGGACACGTTGCCGGCTACACAGCAGGGGAACAGCTGGCGGTGCTGAACCCCACTGACACATTGGCTGGTGTTTTTCTCTGTGCAGCTAGCAGTACCGGGCCCCAACTGGCGGTGTTAGAGCCCAGGGTCAGTAGGAGGAGAGGGAGTAGAGTGTAGGCCGAAGCCTAATTGAACCAATTTAAAAGGTAACCTTTAACCCCCCTCAGGTGTTACAAACTAGAAGAGCCACGCCTTATGCAGCAGTAGTGCTGCACAAGTCAAAGGTTGCTCTTTTAATTTTGTTCCTTGCACAAGCTGAATGAAACACGTACAACATTTTGGCCCTTATACAGTCAATCTGTCTTGGAGGCGGGAGTTCCCTTTGTAATGAGACGCAGCACAGCTGGCAAAAATACCAACTTGGTGCTTGGCGCGGCCTCCTGAGCATCGCATTTTGCTGTACAGGAGTCTGCGTTGTTGCGTTATCCCTTGGCCATGCGCTGCCCGTCTTCTGACATCATTTCATGTCGGCTGGTGCGGTTCGCGATGCCCATGAATCCCAGCCCCGCAGTGTCTTTACAGTGTTTCACACTGCGGGGCTGGGATTCATGGCCTGGCGCAGTACATATGTTCGCCTCTCGCTCGTGTCCTTACACCTGCTACAGACTGTGCGGCGTCAGCTGATCCCTTATCGCATGCCACGGCCATGAAGCCGCACAGTCTGAAGAAGGCGGAAGGAGCTGAGTGACAGCCTGGCGAAGATATGCACTGCTCATGCCCGTCAATCACACCCTCGCAGTCAAAATAAATAAGACACCGAGGGGCGTTGTGTCGGGCAGGGTGGCCGCAGAGATGCAGCCAGCCAAACAATGATGCCAGAAGACGGGCAGCGCTACTAAGGGGGTTGCAGCGTGTCATTACAAAGGAAAGTCACACCTCAGGGACGGTTTAATGGTCACAGAGGACACATTTTAGACGTGCTCAGTTCCACGTGTGCAAGGGGAATAAGTTTCTGAGCCACCTTGCACACATGCAGCATTACTGCTGTACAAGGTGGCTGTGAAACATACAAACGCCTGGGGGAGGGGGGACAAGTTCCCTTCAATTTCAGTTCTTGTGTCTGCGTGGCTGTTGCAGGACACGATGCCGGCTACACAGCAGGGGAACAGCTGGCGGTGCTGAACCCCACTGACACATTGGCGAGGTGTTTGGCTCTGTGCAGCCAGCACTTCTGGGCCCCAACTGGCGGTGTTAGAGCCCAGGGTCAGCAGGAGGAGTAGAGGGAGCGAAGTGTAGGCCGAAGCCTGCACTGGCGGCAGCTTTAGGTCTGTTGTGTCTGCGTGGCTGTTGCAGGACACGTTGCCGGCTACACAGCAGGGGTACAGCTGGCGTTGCTGAACCCCACTGACACATTGGCTGGTGTTTTTCTCTGTGCAGCTAGCACATCTGGGCGCCAACTGGCGGTTTTAGAGCCCAGGGTCAGGGAACCTTTAACCCCCCCCCCCCAGGGGTTTGTAGCTTAAACAGCCATATTGTACAGCACTAATGCTGGAAAAGGTAAACTTAGCTCTTTTAATTATGGTCCTTGCAAACGCTGAACTTGACACTTATGAAATGTGTCCCCTCACACCGTTAAACCGTCCGGTCGGAGGGACTTTCCTTTGTCATGTGACGCAGCACAGCTGTCATTCTTACCCCCTTGGCGCCGTGCGCCACCTCCTCAGCGTTGTTTGAATCTGTCCCGGAGCCTGCGCTGTTATGTTAGCCCTTGTCCATGCACACATTTTGCGCTGCCCATCTTCTGACATCATTTGGTGTCAGGCTGGCTGCGCCTGTGGGGCTGCGCTGGCCAAGATCCCGCCTCGCTGTGTCATCTAATGTAATCACTCTGCGGACCTGTGATCCATGGGCATGCGCAGTGCATATCCTTGCCTCTCACTCCCCTCCTTCCAGCTTCTTCAGACTGTGCGGCGTCATGGCCGTGGCATGCTATTAGGGATCAGCTGATGGCGCACAGTCTGAAGAAGGCTGAGGGAGATGAGAGAGAGGCGGAGGTTAAGATATGCACTGCGCATGTCCATGGATCACAGGCCCGCAGTGGGATTAAATCAGAAGACACTACGAGGCGGGATCTCGTCCAGCGCGGCCGCACAGGCTCAGCCAGCCTGACACCAAACGATGTCAGAAGATGGGCAGCGCAAAATGTGTGCATGGACAAGGGCTAACATAAAAGCGTAGGCTCCGGGACAGATTCAAACAACGCTGAGGAGGCGGCGCACGGCGCCAAGGAGGTAAGAATGACAGCTGTGCTGCGTCACATGACAAAGGAAAGTCCCTACGACCGGACGGTTTAACGGTGTGAGGGGACACATTTCATAAGTGTCAAGTTCAGCGTGTGCAAGGAGCACCACAAAAAGAGCCACTTTTTCCTTTTGCATCATTATTACTGCTGCACAAGGTGGCTCTTTCAGTAACAAACGCCTTGGGGGGGGGGACAGGTTCCCTTAAATTTAAGTTGTTGTGCCTGCATGGCGGTCGCATGACACGTTGCCGTATACACAGCAGGGGAGCAGCAGGCATTACTGAACCCCACTAACACATTGGCGAGGTGTTTGGCTCTGTGCGGACAGCACTTCTGGACAACAACTAGCGGTGTTGTAGCCCAGGGACAGCAGGAGGAGGAGGTGTAGGAGATAGGAGGGATTGCCACACACACAGCTGAGGAACAGCTGACGTTACTGAACCCCAATAACAGAGGAGCGACTGTTGACTGTGCGTACAGCACTACCAGGCAACAACTAGCGGTGTTGGAGCCCAGGGACAGCAGGAGGAGGAGGTGGAGGAGATAGGAGGGATTGCCACACACACAGCTGGGGAACAGCTGACGTTACTGAACCCCAATAACAGAGGAGCGACTGTTGACTGTGCGTACAGCACTACCAGGCAACAACTAGCGGTGTTGGAGCCCAGGGACAGCAGGAGGAGGAGGTGGAGGAGATAGGAGGGATTGCCACACACACAGCTGGGGAACAGCTGACGTTACTGAACCCTAATAACAGAGGAGCGACTGTTGACTGTGCGTACAGCACTACCAGGCAACAACTAGCGGTGTTGGAGCCCAGGGACAGCAGGAGGAGGAGGTGGAGGGGATAGGAGGGATTGCCACACACACAGCTGGGGAACAGCTGACGTTACTGAACCCCAATAACAGAGGAGCGACTGTTGACTGTGCGTACAGCACTACCAGGCAACAACTAGCGGTGTTGGAGCCCAGGGACAGCAGGAGGAGGAGGTGGAGGAGATAGGAGGGATTGCCACACACACAGCTGGGGAACAGCTGACGTTACTGAACCCTAATAACAGAGGAGCGACTGTTGACTGTGCGTACAGCACTACCAGGCAACAACTAGCGGTGTTGGAGCCCAGGGACAGCAGGAGGAGGAGGTGGAGGGGATAGGAGGGATTGCCACACACACAGCTGGGGAACAGCTGACGTTACTGAACCCCAATAACAGAGGAGCAACTGTTGACTGTGCGTACAGCACTACCAGGCAACAACTAGCGGTGTTGGAGCCCAGGGACAGCAGGAGGAGGAGGTGGAGGAGATAGGAGGGATTGCCACACACACAGCTGGGGAACAGCTGACGTTACTGAACCCCAATAACAGAGGAGCGACTGTTGACTGTGCGTACAGCACCACCAGGCAACAACTAGCAGTGTTGGAGCCCAGGGACAGCAGGAGGAGGAGGTGGAGGAGATAGGAGGGATTGCCACACACACAGCTGGGGAACAGCTGACGTTACTGAACCCCAATAACAGAGGAGCGACTGTTGACTGTGCATACAGCACTACCAGGCAACAACTAGCGGTGTTGGAGCCCAGGGACAGCAGGAGGAGGAGGTGGAGGAGATAGGAGGGATTGCCACACACACAGCTGGGGAACAGCTGACGTTACTGAACCCCAATAACAGAGGAGCGACTGTTGACTGTGCGTACAGCACCACCAGGCAACAACTAGCAGTGTTGGAGCCCAGGGACAGCAGGAGGAGGAGGTGGAGGAGATAGGAGGGATTGCCACACACACAGCTGGGGAACAGCTGACGTTACTGAACCCCAATAACAGAGGAGCGACTGTTGACTGTGCGTACAGCACCACCAGGCAACAACTAGCAGTGTTGGAGCCCAAGGACAGCAGGAGGAGGAGGTGGAGGAGATAGGAGGGATTGCCACACACACAGCTGGGGAACAGCTGACGTTACTGAACCCCAATAACAGAGGAGCGACTGTTGACTGTGCATACAGCACTACCAGGCAACAACTAGCGGTGTTGGAGCCCAGGGACAGCAGGAGGAGGAGGTGGAGGAGATAGGAGGGATTGCCACACACACAGCTGGGGAACAGCTGACGTTACTGAACCCCAATAACAGAGGAGCGACTGTTGACTGTACGTACAGCACTACCAGGCAACAACTAGCGGTGTTGGAGCCCAGGGACAGCAGGAGGAGGAGGTGGAGGAGATAGGAGGGATTGCCACACACACAGCTGGGGAACAGCTGACGTTACTGAACCCCAATAACAGAGGAGCGACTGTTGACTGTGCGTACAGCACTACCAGGCAACAACTAGTGGTGTTGGAGCCCAGGGACAGCAGGAGGAGGAGGTGGAGGAGATAGGAAGCATTGCCACACACACAGCTGGGGAACAGCTGACGTTACTGAACCCCAATAACAGAGGAGCGACTGTTGACTGTGCGTACAGCACTACCAGGCAACAACTAGCGGTGTTGGAGCCCAGGGACAGCAGGAGGAGGAGGTGGAGGAGATAGGAGAGATTGCCACACACACAGCTGGGGAACAGCTGACGTTACTGAACCCCAATAACAGAGGAGCGACTGTTGACTGTGCGTACAGCACTACCAGGCAACAACTAGCGGTGTTGGAGCCCAGGGACAGCAGGAGGAGGAGGTGGAGGAGATAGGAGGGATTGCCACACACACAGCTGGGGAACAGCTGACGTTACTGAACCCCAATAACAGAGGAGCGACTGTTGACTGTGCGTACAGCACTACCAGGCAACAACTAGCGGTGTTGGAGCCCAGGGACAGCAGGAGGAGCAGAGGAACACAGTGTAGGCCGAAGCCTGATTGGAGAAAGTCGAAAGGGAACCTTTAACCCCCCCCAAGGCGTTTGTAGCTGAAAGAGCCAGCTTGTGCAGCACAAAGGATGCAAAAGGAAAAGGTGGCTCTTTTCATTATGCTCCTTGCAAACACAGAACTAAACACTTATAAAATGTGTCCCCTGATACCGTGAGACCGTCCCGGAGGTGGGACTTTCCTTCGTAATATGACGCAGCACAGCTGTCATTCCTACCCCCTTGGCGCCGTGCCCCGGCTCCTCAGCGTTGTTTGATTCCGTCCCGGAGCCTGCGCTGTTATGTTATCCCTTGGCCAGGCACACTTAGCGCTGCCCATCTTCTGACATCATTTTGTGCCAGGCTGGCTGCGCCTGTGCGGCCGCGCTGGCCGAGAGCCCGCCTCGCTGTGTCGTCTAATGTAATCCCACCACGGGCCTGGGATCCGTGGCCATGCGCAGTGCATATCCTCGCCTCTCATTCCCCTCCCTACGGCTTCTTCAGACTGTGCGGCGTCACGGCCGTGGCATGCTATTAGGGATCAGCTGACGGCGCACAGTCTGAAGAAGGCGTAGGGAGATGAGTGAGAGGCAGAGGTTCAGATATGCACTGCGCATGTCCATGGATCTCAGGCCCGCAGTGGGATTAAATCAGAAGACACTGCGAGGCGGGCTCTCGGCCAGCACGGCCGCACAGGCGCAGTCAGCCTGACACCAAATGATGTCAGAAGAGGGGCAGCACTAAGTGTGCCTGGCCAAGGGATAACATAACAGCGCAGGCTCCGGGACGGAATCAAACAACGCTGAGGAGCCGGGGCACGGCGCCAAGGGGGTAGGAATGACAGCTGTGCTGCGTCATATTACGAAGGAAAGTCCCACCTCCGGGACGGTTTTACGGTATCAGTGGACACATTTTATAAGTGTAAAGTTCTGCGTGTGCAAGGAGCTAAACAAAAATAGCTACCTTTTCCTTGTGCAGCATTACTGCTGCACAAGGTGGCTCTTTCAGTAACAAACGCCTTGGGGGGGGGGACAGGTTCCCTTACATTTCAGTTGTTGTGTCAGCGTGGCGGTCGCAGGACACATTGCCGGCTACACAGCTGGGGATCAGCTGACGTTACTGAAACCCAATAACACTGAGTCGTATGTTTTGACTGTGCAGACGGCACTTCTGAGCCTCAACTGGCGGTGTTGGAGCCCAGGAATTAAAGTTCAGGTGGTAGAAAGATGAACACAACAGGAGACCTGGATACTGTAGACAGTCACCTAATTATTTAATCAGGAAGAGGAGTGGCAAATTCCTGCGAGATCCAGGCCTTGTTCATTTTCAGGAAAGTAAGCCGGTCAACGTTATCGGAGGATAGTCGCATGCGACGGTCAGTTAGTACACCACCTGCAGCACTAAAGACGCATTCCGATAATACACTAGCCTCAGGGCAAGCCAGCACCTCCAATGCATACTGGCTTAGCTCTGGCCATGTATCCAGCTTTGAGACCCAAAACTTGAAAGGGGAAGAGCCGTCTGGGAGTACAGCAAGAGGGCAAGACATGTAGTCTGTCACCATCTGACGGAACCGTTGCCTCCTGCTGACTGGAGCCGTCTGTGATGGTGTAGACTTTTGTGGCAGGCACAAAAAACTGTGCCACAGTTGGGCCATACTGGTCTTGCCTTGGGCAGAGGCACTGCTTCTGCTCCCTCTTTGTGCAGAGCCTCCTCCACTGCCTGGACGCACTGAGCTGCTTTGTAATGCACTAGCAGCACTTCTCTCACTTGGAATGGAGAAGATGATGGAATTCACCAGTGTGTCTTGGTACTCCCGCATTTTTCGCTCCCGGTTCAACGGTGTGATGAGGCTTTCTAAGTTGTCCCGGTAGCGAGGATCGAGGAGGGTGAACACCCAATAATCAGACATGTTGAGAATGTGGGCGATGCGGCGGTCGTTTCTCAGGCACTGCAGCATGTAATCCACCATGTGCTGCAGACTGCCAACTGCCCAAGAAACGCTGTCCCCTGCTGGAGGCGTGATCTCTGCCCGCTCGTCATCACCCCACCCTCGCTGTATACACTGAGTACTGGACAATTGTGTAACTCCCTCCTCTGGACGGATGTCTTCCTCCTCCATTGACTCCTCCTCATCCTCCTCACAAAGTGTCCCCTGCCTACGCGTTTGTGAGGAACCACGTGGCGCTGACTGTCCAGAAGATGATGGAAATAGTGAATCCTCATCCTCCACCTCTTCCACAACATCATCCCTTAGCGCTTGCAGTGATTTTTCAAGCAGGCAGATAAGGGGGAAGTCATGCTGACTAGTGCATCATCTGCACTCGCCATCCGCGTGGAATAATCGAAGGGACGCAAAACCTGGCAGACGTCCTTCATAGTGGCCCACTCTGTGGTTGTGAAGTCTGAACGGTGCGGAGTGCGACTTCTTTGCGCCTGATGCAGCTGGTACTCCATTACAGCTTGCTGCTGCTCACACAACCGCTCCAACATATGTAACGTGGAATTCCACCTGGTAGGTCACATATGATGCGATGTTCCGGCAGGCGGTGTCGGCGCTGCAGAGCCGCAATGCGCGATTTTGCCGTGCTGGAACGCCGCAAGTGAGCACACTCTAGGCGGACCTTGTGCAGCAGTGCATCAAGATCCGGATAGTCCCTCAAAAAACTGTGCACGACCAAACTGAGCACATGTGCCAGACATGGGATGTGAGTGAGGTTGCCAAGGCCCAGAGCTGCCACCAGATTTCGGCCATTATCACACACTACCATGCAGGTACGGACTGGGGCTGAAATTCAGCCCTGGCATTTGAAATCACACAGGCCCATGTTGTCCCCATCCCCAAGCACCAGATGAGATATTCTGGATGGAAGAAAACAAGATTTACTACAACACCAATATTTCCAACGATACCAGTGGCCTGCTGGGGTAAGGGACAGAGTCAGCAACTTTGTGCTTCATCACAGCTCTTAACAGTATGGGTATCTTGAGAACACCGATTCTGTTAACAACAAAGCAGACAAGGCAGCCCACGACGAGACGGGCCCTTCTGGCATTTGCCAGAATTGCCAGATGGCCAGTCCGGCCCTGCTACCATGCCTGGCTGGAGATTCGCTGGCACAAACCACACATCGCTCTCCTGCTTGATGGCATTCCAGAGCTCCTGCGCTGTGTGGCTTCAATTCCCCAAAGAAATTAATTTCAAGACGGCCTGTTGACGTTTGGCCACGGCTGTGCTCATGTCGGTCGTAACAGGTAAACGTTCATCACGGGTCCATGTGGAGGTGGACTGTGACGGCTCCTGCAGCGATGATTCTGAGGAACTGGTGTAAGAGGAGGAGTCAATGCGTACAGAATGGATTCCTGCAATCCTTGGAGTGGGCAGGACACGTCCTGCGCCACTCGCACGATCTGTACCCGGCTCAACGACATTAACCCAATGGGCAGTGAGGGAAAGGTATCGCCCCTGTCCATGTTGACTGGTCCACGCATCGGTGGTGAGGTGGACCTTGCTACTGACGGCGTTCAGTAGCGCGTGTTTTATGTGTCCCTCCACATGCTTGTGCAGGGCAGGGACAGCTTGCCTGCTGAAGTAAAAGCGGCTGGGCACATTGTACTGTGGGACTGCCTGTTCTGTCTCCGCCATCTAATTTGTTGCCTCCAATTATTTGTTTGCATAATCGCAGTTTCTCAGTATACAGTATTGATATATTCATGCCTTTATTCATCTGTAGTGCTTTGGCTCCCTCTAGCGGTCAGAGATATGTTGACTGTTCTATTTTTCTGCTATGTATTTTTTATGTCTGATCCTCCTTTGCAATGCATTATGGTAGCTCAGCCCACATTTCCCTCCAGTTTTCATTCACTTCCTCTAGTTTGCCTTCCAGGGAAGACGCTTACACTTCATTCCCCTTGCGATTGCATTGCCGGTATGTCTTTATGTTTTTCTCTAGATAATTCCTGCTCTATATTAGCCTAGCCTAACCAGTTGTACTCCTAGTTCAGTTACTAGCCTTCTAAATGTAATGCATAACGTTTATCATGTGTAGTATGTATTTGTTCCCTACCATGCACTGATTCTATGTATATCATTGTTCACAGTTTCACCGCATCAATATACCAATACGTTTAATAAAGCACAGACTCAACCACAGTCTCCTTATTGGACCCGGTATAGCGGTTTAGCTGACTGGATAGCTACATGAGCCTGCCTCATTTAGTGAGGACAGAACAGTGAAACGGCAGCCATCCAACTAGTGGGATTCAAGTCACCGGCTACTCAGAGACTAATTACAGCTACAGCAATCTCTGCACAGCCAAGCACTTTCCCAAGACACCATGTCTCACAAATCGCATAGAACAAGATCTGTTACTTCCGTTTCCTCAAAGACAACATCCATCACCAGCGCGGTTGCCATTGCCCGCGCAAATGCTGAAGCCGCCAAAATACGAGCGAGCTTTGCTGACCAAGAGATGCAACTTAAATTAGAAAAAGCACGCCTAGATGATGAAGAGAGAAGGTCACGCTTAGAGAGAGCACGCATAGATCATGAGAGAGCCGATCAAGAGAGAAGGATGCAGTTAGAAAAGGCACGTGTGGATGCCGCCTTAGAAAGCCTAGCAGCAAAAAGGGAAGCTGCCGCAGCCCTCGCTGAAGCGGAATCGCTAGAAGCCGCGCAAAGCCCCAAGCTGCATAGCCAAAGCAGTACGTCAAGTCTGGAGTTTCCACTACAAGACACACCACAACGCACATCTCAGTATGTTAATGAACTTCCTGATCCAAACTATAACCCTGAACCAGCACCAGAACGAGAATACGACGTCTCCAGCGAAGTGAGCGAGAGTCACCACGAGGCTCAGCTCCAGGACAGAAACAAACTCGAAAACGTGAGACAAAACGACTCTGCTAATGACTACCTTGCCCCTCACCAGGTAACCAACGTGGATCACCCTGCTGACACACCGTACGTCAGACCGAAGCAATACGACACCGGCTGGCGCCACCCTGAGGACACTAACAGGTATGAACGCACCTCACATCACTATCAGGGCGATCCATCACCAGTGTACTCCACCGACAACCGGTTCACAACCGAATTTGCCAAGTTCTTCACACGACGTGAACTGGTTGCCAAGGGATTCATGAAATTCACTGACCAAGCTGAAGGTTACAGAGCTTGGAAAGCTTCCTTCCAAAATGTCATTAGAGACTTGGGGCTACAACACAGGGAAGAGATAGACCTGTTAGTCAAATACCTGGGAGGAGAGTCAGTCAAACACGCAGTAAGGATCAGAGACATTAATATAAACCGCCCTGAGACCGGCCTCAAAGAGATCTGGAAGAGGCTGGATGAGTGTTACGGCTCAGCAGAAGTAATAGAAAGAGCCTTGTTCAAAAGAATCGATGACTTTCCTAAAATTTCTAACAAAGGTCTCCAGAAACTTAGAGAGCTAAGCGACCTACTAAAGGAAGTCCAAGTTGCCAAATACGAGGACGACCTACAGGGACTTGCATTTCTCGACACAGCCAGAGGTGTTAACCCTATAGTCCAGAAGTTGCCCTACAATCTACAGGAGAGGTGGCTCACACATGGTTCCACATACAAATACAAACACAGTGTTCCATTTCCCCCCTTCTCCGTTTTTGTAGACTTTATACACCAACAAGCGAGAATTAGAAACGATCCCAGCTTTGACTTTGCAATGCCATATGCCACACCGTCACCACCTGCAAATCCACGCAGAACATCTGTGGCAGTACACAAGACTTATGTTTCTTCTCCAGGTTCTAATTACAGGTCTGCTGGCTGCTCCCAATCAGAGACAAAGGTGCAGGACCCTGACAAGCAGTGCCCACTTCATCAGAAGCCTCATCCTCTCCTGAAATGCAGAGCCTTCAGAGGAAAATCTATGCCAGACCGCAGAAGCTTCCTGAAAGAGAACGGTATCTGCTACAAGTGCTGCTCGTCCACAACTCATCTCGCCAAGGACTGCAAGGTCAGTGTAAAATGCACAGAATGTGGCACCACAGACCATAACACTGCTCTACACCCAGGCCCAGCTCCATGGAGTGCACAAAACACGCCAGCTGACAGTGAGCATGGCGGGGAGGAAAGGAACACTGATACAGCTACGCCAGAGATCACTTCACAATGTACCGAGGTCTGCAAAGGGACAATAGACAGTAGGTCCTGTTCAAAAATATGCCTTGTCAGAGTATACCCAAAAGGCCATAGAGACCAGGCTGTAAGACTGTATGCTATCTTGGATGATCAAAGTAATCGATCCTTGGCTAGATCAACTTTCTTTGACCTATTCAACATCAAAGGGCCAAGCACTCCCTACTCATTAAAGACATGTGCAGGTACTGTGACAACAGCGGGCAGGAAAGCTACAGACTACCAAATCGAGTCATTAGACGGACAATTCTGCCTACCACTACCTACGATCATCGAATGTAACCAGATCCCAGACAACAGATCTGAAATCCCTACGCCAGATGTAGCAATCCATCACGCTCACTTAAAGCAAATAGCACACCTTATACCAGAACTCGACCATCAGGCCCAGATAATTCTGCTGTTGGGGAGAGATATCCTGCAGGTTCATAAAGTGAGACGTCATATCAATGGACTCCACAATGCTCCCTATGCCCAAAAGCTAGACCTAGGATGGGTCATAATTGGCAACGTATGCTTGGGACGCATGCACGCCCCATCTTCTGTGACAAGCATGCTGACAAATACATTGGAGAAAGGACGACCATCTCTGTTTCAACCTTGTAACAATGAGTTCCATGTCAGGGAACTGCCACACAGCATCCAACTGCCCAATCATTTAATAGACTTTACTCACGACAGCAGTATAGTGTCGGGAAGCTATGAGGATCAGTTAGGGTGCACAGTCTTCCAGAGAACTAAACAGGACAACCAAGTGGCAATGTCGGTAGAGGACAAGTTGTTCTTAGAGGTAATGGACAAGGGACTCGTTAAAGATGAGACCAACAGCTGGGTCGCACCTCTTCCCTTCAAAACCCACAGACCACGTCTACCGAACAACAAAAATCAGGCATTACAACGTTTCTCCTCTCTCAAACGTAATCTGCAAAAGAAACCAGAGATGAAAGATCACTTTTTCTCCTTCATGTCAAAGATTTTTTAAAACTGTCACGCAGAACTAGCTCCCACTCTCAAAGACTCTGAAGAATGCTGGTTCCTACCCATGTTCGGAGTATACCACCCTAAGAAACCAGGCCAGATTAGAGTCGTGTTCGATTCCAGTGCCAAATTTAATGATGTCTCCCTAAATGACGTTCTACTGACAGGACCAGACCTCAATAACAAACTGCTGGGAGTACTTATGCGCTTCCGTAAGGATTCCATTGCCTTCATCGCTGACATCCAGCAAATGTTCCTTTGTTTCCTTGTGAGAGAGAGAGACAGGAACTTCCTAAGATTCTTCTGGTACAGAGACAATGATCCTACTAAAGAAGTCACAGAGTACCGCATGAGAGTGCACATCTTCGGCAACAGTCCTTCCCCTGCCGTCGCCATTTACGGACTCAAAAGGTCAGCTCAGGAAGGAGAAGCAGAATACGGAGATGTCAGAAGATTCATAGAAAAGGACTTTTATGTCGACGACTGTCTCAAAGCAATGCCTTCAATTGAGACTGCCATCAGTCTTCTCAGGAGAGCCCAGGACATGCTTGCCTGCTCGAACCTTAGGCTTCATAAAATAGCCTCAAACAGCCAAGAACTCATGGAAGCGTTCCCTTCTCAGGACCTATGTAATGGTCTCAGAGACCTGGACCTGGGGTCAGACCCCGCACCAATGCAACGCAGCCTTGGGCTTCTCTGGAATCTACAGTCAGACACTTTCACCTTTCAGGTCAACCAGGAAGAAAGGCCTTTCACACGTAGAGGCGTCCTGTCTACCATCAACAGTCTGTACGATCCCTTGGGTTTCGCAGCTCCTGTTACTATACAAGGCAAGGCCCTACTAAGAGACTTAACTAGGGAAACATCTGACTGGGATGCACCTCTGCCACCTGATAAGAGGATCCAGTGGGAAGAGTGGAAGAACTCGTTAGCGGCACTCTCCAACCTGAATGTGCCAAGACCATACGCCCCTGTGCCATCTACTGAAATACAAAGCCAAAGACTGTACGTATTTGCAGATGCTTCTGTCAAAGCGATTGCCGCTGTTGCCTACCTGAGAACTGTAGATTCCAAATGTCAGTGCCACATTGGTTTCGCACCACAACCAGAGCACACTATACCCAGGTTAGAGCTTTGTGCCGCAGTCTTAGCCGTTGAGTTAGCAGAGTTCATCACATCCGAAATGGATATCGACCTGACACAGGCCAAGTTCTACTCAGACAGCAAAGTAGTCCTGGGATATATCCACAACGAAACCAGGCGATTCTACGTTTATGTCAATAACAGAGTGCTACGAATCAGGAGATCAGTTCATCCAAAGCAGTGGCATTACATACCCACAGACCAGAATCCTGCAGATCATGCAACTAGAGCAGTTGACGCAAGTCGACTAGGAAGCACAACGTGGCTGTCAGGACCAAAATTATTGCACATTGAGGAATGTTTTCCAGACACCTTTGAACTAGTAGGAGAGGACTCAGATGTTGAAATCCGCCCTCAGGTGTCTACACTTCATACAATGACCTCTGTCATCCAGCTTGGATCTTGCAGGTTCGACAGATTCTCAAGTTGGAAGTCACTTACTCGAGCTATTACCTGCCTGACTCATATAGCTCGCTCATTCAAGACCACCAGAACTTGTGGCACAGAAAAATGTAAAGGTTGGCATCTTTGTAAAAATACCTATGTTACCTCCGACTTAGAGTTCTCTAGAAATCACATCATCCTCACTGTTCAAAGAGAATCCTACTTTGCAGAAATCCAATGTCTTATCAACAAAGCTCCAATACCAGTGAGCAGCGTATTGAGAAAACTCGACCCATTCATCGACAACAGTAGCCTACTGAGAGTAGGAGGCCGACTCAAAGAAGCTGAGATGGGGTTTGTGGAGAAATTCCCTCTTATACTTCCCGGAAAATGTCATGTTGCCTACCTAATCGTACAACATTACCACAATCTGGTCAAGCACCAAGGAAGACTATTTACTGAAGGAGCCATCAGGTCTGCCGGTGTGTGGATCGTTGGTGCAAAGAGACTCATCAGTAGTGTCATCTACAAATGTATTACCTGCCATAAGCTTCGTGGTTCGACTCAAACTCAAAAGATGGCTGACCTACCAGCAGATAGACTCAGCCCAGACCCTCCCTTTACCAGCGTTGGTCTCGATGTGTTCGGGCCTTGGTCAGTTGTTACACGTCGTACTAGAGGCGGCCAAGCCAATAGTAAACGTTGGGCAGTCATGTTCACTTGCATGTCAATCAGAGCCGTCCACATAGAGGTCATTGAGTCCCTCGACACGTCAAGCTTCATCAATGCCTTAAGACGCTTTATTGCCATCCGTGGTCCTATCAAGCACATACGCTCAGACAGAGGTACCAACTTCGTCGGTGCAGCAAAGGAATTGGGAATACCTTCAAATCTAGACTATAAGACTCTTGAGAGGTTCCTCAGTGACCAAAGTTGCACATGGTCATTCAACCCACCTCATTCTTCACATATGGGAGGATCTTGGGAGCGAATGATTGGTCTAGTACGGAGAATTCTTGACTCCACTCTTCTTCAAGAAGGGGCAGCGAGGTTCACCCATGAAAGCCTCATCACCTTCATGGCAGAAGCTGCAGCTATAATTAACGCAAGACCCCTGGTTCCAGTTCCTAACGACCCTGAGGAGCCCTTGTTATTGACTCCAGCTACTCTACTTACCCAGAAAACGGGACTGTCCAGTGCCCCTCCAGGAGGATTCGACGCTAAGGACCTCTACAAGCGCCAATGGAGACAGGTACAAAGTCTTGCAAATACTTTCTGGGACAGGTGGCGCAAACAATATTTGTCTACTCTGCAGCCACGTACGAAGTGGCAATCTACTAAACCTAATCTGAACGTAGGTGACCTTGTTCTTGTGAAGGACTGTCAAATTCACCGGAACCAGTGGCCACTTGGTCTAGTTACCGCAACGTTCCCCAGCAAGGATGGCAATGTCCGCAAAGTTGAACTAAGGATGACCAAAGGGAATGAACCTAAGACATTTTCCAGACCGGTATCTGAACTGGTCCTATTGTTGCCTTCGGAAGAAAGGAGTAGTGACATCCGTTGATGTCAGACGGGGAGTGTTCTGTCTCCGCCATCTAATTTGTTGCCTCCAATTATTTGTTTGCATAATCGCAGTTTCTCAGTATACAGTATTGATATATTCATGCCTTTATTCATCTGTAGTGCTTTGGCTCCCTCTAGCGGTCAGAGATATGTTGACTGTTCTATTTTTCTGCTATGTATTTTTTATGTCTGATCCTCCTTTGCAATGCATTATGGTAGCTCAGCCCACATTTCCCTCCAGTTTTCATTCACTTCCTCTAGTTTGCCTTCCAGGGAAGACGCTTACACTTCATTCCCCTTGCGATTGCATTGCCGGTATGTCTTTATGTTTTTCTCTAGATAATTCCTGCTCTATATTAGCCTAGCCTAACCAGTTGTACTCCTAGTTCAGTTACTAGCCTTCTAAATGTAATGCATAACGTTTATCATGTGTAGTATGTATTTGTTCCCTACCATGCACTGATTCTATGTATATCATTGTTCACAGTTTCACCGCATCAATATACCAATACGTTTAATAAAGCACAGACTCAACCACAGTCTCCTTATTGGACCCGGTATAGCGGTTTAGCTGACTGGATAGCTACATGAGCCTGCCTCATTTAGTGAGGACAGAACACTGCCAATGACATCAAGTCACGGAAGCTGTCAGTCTCCACCAGCCTGAATGACAGCATTTCCAGTGACAGAAGTTTGGCAATGTGTAGCGCCCCCACTGCCGCAGGGGAGAGGGGTACCCAGTACCTGGCCTCTGAGTCTCTGCTCTGGGGTTGTCACGGCGGCTAGACCCGGTCCGTGACCCTGCTGAAGGGCGCACAATGATAGATGTGGATGGTGGTGGTGGTGCGGTGCAGTAAATAACGAGGACACCAGGTTGCAGTCTCTTTACCTCTTTACTGAAGGCTTCTGGGTCCTCAGTCCGGAGTACGGTTAACCAGGCTGCGCAAGTCCGGCCGGTCCGATGGCACCTCCAGAGTTCCCTTTGCAGGTGGAAATCTGTGCCTTCCTTCTAGCGCTTATGTGTTGTGGTCCTACCCTGCTGTGCTTACGGGATAGTCCCCACAACTGTTGTGTCTGTTTCTCGTGTTCCCTCACAACAACTCGATTCTGATGTTCTTCTTAATCTCGTCCCCCAGATCTTATGGTAGGACGCACCCGTATGACGGGAAGGCTCGGAGCTCTTCCGGGACCCTAGAGTCGCCCCTCTCCACAAGTTGCCCCCTATGTCTGCGTAGGTGATGTAGGTGAGACAGCCAGCCTATAGCTCTCTGTCCTGCCGTTGGTTTGAAGTAATGCTTAGAGCTCTGTACTTCCTCGGCGTTCCGGCCACCGGTTAGTTACGCCTCAGTAGGATGTTGCCTCGGTCTAACAGCACGACTCCTACTGGTATTTCTCCCTGTTGCGTTGATCTCGTTTCTCACTCAGCACAATAAATCTCGCTTCTTGTCCTTTCTTAGGGCACCGCCGCTATGAAGTGCAGGCGCGGTCCCGTAGCTTTCTCTCTGTTTGCCAGGCCTCTGTCAGGATCCCACCCCTGACAGGGACCCTACCGAATCTTCTCCTACAACACCCTCTGCCACAAGGTGTTGTCTGGTTCCAACCCAGTCAGCGTTCTCTCTAACTTCCTGCCTAACCCCCAGTTTTACCAGACTGTGAGGAGTGGCCTATTGAATAGTACCCTTAGCTCCCCCTGGAGGCCAGACTGTGAAATGTATTGGTGTCTGTAATACCTGGTCAGATGAACTCCTTCAGTGCCATCAGACGTACCATAGCCCCCCTTAGCGGCGGAGCCACAGTACTGCAACGACCAGGACTCTGGGGCGCTGCACTCCCCCCCAGTTAAATCCAGTACTCCTGGACTTGGAAGAAAACAACAAAACATGTCAGCAAAAAGACATACAATTTTGAAAATGCAAGTACAAGTCAACTTTTTAACAGAGCTTCCCTTTATGGGAGGTGAGGACACTTGAACGTTACAAACATGGTTAAATACTTTTAAATAACTTGACTATAAATAACTTTTCTTACCCAACCGGGTATTCTACTAATTGCAAAATTTTTGAACAATAATCCAACTTTGCCTTTAAGGACGTACTCGCTAAATCCACTAAAGACCTTCTTATATCACATATAAGGCTAATTAACTTTTATGCATTCTCCTTCTTTAAATCTGCAGGACCGCCTGTCCTAACTGCTCCAGACCTACTGCCTCTCCTTTCTGTTACAGGACCGCTCCTTTCCGCCCGAGCCTACTGTCCTTCCACTACTATACACAGTATAGAACATATTTTTCTTTCAGTTTAGGATCACTGAGCCATCTCTATATGGCTCCTAGGAGGACTCACTACTAACCCCTACGGGTTCACTTCCTGTCCTCATTCTTCTATTAACATTATTGAACATTTCTTACAATCAACTAGTTGGTTACATTTAACTTTCACATATCAACATCATCAATACTTTCTTTTCAGGACATTATTGCCATTCAACCATCTTAAGGCAACACTGTTCATAAGTGCAGGATGCGAACATCCCCTTTAAGAGGGGACCAAGTCTCTATGAGGTAGTGCAACTTTTCAAGCTGCAAGTCCGTATGCAGCAAGGACTCCAGTGCAGGTTCCAAGAACCGTATCTTCGCAAAGAGTCCGTCTTTTATGTAAAACCAGTAGAGAGCACCTTTAAGAAGGTGCAAACTATATACAAGAAGATTGTATCATGCATTGTTCATGATTCAGCAGTTCTTTGATAACTTGTGCAAACGTAGAAAACAAACAAAAACAATAGGGATCCTGTTGTGAATTTTGTTTTTGGCTCCCTCTGGTGGCTACTGGTGGTACTGGCTTACTTTTGTCTTTTATTTCCAGTGCACCTGTTCCCATCAGGAATTGGGAGTTTCCTATTTAGTTTGGCTTCTCAGTCATTCTAGTGCCGGCAATCAATGTTACCAGAGCATCTCTGTTGCTTGCTACCTGCTCCAAGTCTGCAATTCAGCTAAGTTGAAATCTTTGGCTTTTTTGTGTTTGTTTTGTCCAGCATGCATTTATATTTCTCGTGCTGCTGGAAGCTCTAGTGATCTGAAATTACTACTCCGGTGTCATGAGTTGATAACGGAGTTAAGGTAGTTTCAGGATGGCTGCTTAGGGTTTTGAGGTAACCGCGAAGTCCTCTTTTGTATTTTCATCTATCTAGTCAGAGGGCCTCACTTTGCTGAATCTATATTCATACTGCGTTTGTGTTTTCCTCTTACCTAACCGTTATTACATGTGGGGGGCTACTATAACTTTTGGGGTTTCCCTGGAGGCAAGCCAGGTCTGTGTATTCCTCTTCTAGGGGTAGTTAGCTCTCCGGCTGGCGCGAGGTGTCTAGGGATACAACGTAGGCACACCCCCTGGCTATTTTTATTTGCGTGTTAGGTTCAGCATCGCGGTTACCTGAGATACCATCTTCCTAGAGCTAGTCCGTTTATGCCCATGTCCCTGCCATTGGGAATCATGACAGTATTGCCGGCCAGAATGTATTAAAGGTATTAGCTAGAGAAGGAGAGGAAAAAGAAGTTTCTGACACTTTTTTTTTTTTTTTTTTTTTACTCAGAGGTTCTGTCTAGCCATAATTGCAATCTGCTGTTTTTTTTTTCTCTCCTCTTAACCCCTGAATGGCTCAGATCTCTGCTGTTGAGAAATGGATATCCAGAGTTTAGCTTCTAATCTTAATACTCTTGCCTCTAAGGTTCAAAATATCCAAGACTATGTTATACATGCTCCTATGTCTGAACCCAAGATCCCTATACCTGAGTTCTTTTCTGGAGATAGATCTCGCTTTTTGAATTTTAAGCACAATTGTAAATTGTATCTTTCTCTGAGATCTCGTTCCGCTGGAGACCCCGCTCAGCAGGTTAAAATTGTTATTTCCTTGTTGCGGGGTGACCCCCAGAATTGGGCATTTGCATTGGCACCAGGGGATCCTGCGCTGCTCAATGTGGATGCGTTTTTTCTGGCACTGGGGTTGCTCTATGAGGAACCTAATTTGGAGATTCAGGCTGAAAAGGCCTTGCTAGCCCTCTCTCAAGGGCATGATGAAGCTGAAGTATATTGTCAAAAATTTCGAAAATGGTCTGTGCTTACTCAGTGGAATGAGTGCGCCCTGGCGGCGAATTTCAGAGGTCTCTCTGACGCCGTTAAAGATGTCATGGTGGGGTTTCCTACGCCCACAGGTCTGAATGAATCCATGACTATGGCTATTCAGATTAATCGGCGTTTACGGGAGCGCAAACCTGTGCACCATTTGGCGGTGTCTTCTGAGCAGGCACCGGAGATTATGCAATGTGATAGAATTCTGTCCAGAAGTGAACGGCAGAATTATAGGCGTAAAAATGGGTTGTGCTTCTACTGTGGTGATTCTGCTCATGTTATATCAGCATGCTCTAAACGCACAAAAAAGGTTGATAAGTCTTTTGCAATTGGCACCTTACAGTCTAAGTTTATTTTGTCTGTAACTTTGATCTGTTCATTATCAACTATTACTGTGGATGCCTATGTGGATTCTGGCGCTTCCTTGAGTCTTATGGATTGGTCCTTTGCCAGACGTTGTGGGTTTAGCCTAGAGCCTTTGGAAGTTCCTATCCCTCTGAAGGGTATCGACTCCACACCTTTGGCTAGGAATAAACCACAGTTCTGGACACAAGTGACTATGTGTATGACTCCTGACCATCGGGAGGTGATTCGCTTCATTGTGTTGCATAACTTGCATGATGTCTTAGTGCTTGGATTGCCATGGTTGCAAACTCATAATCCAGTCCTTGACTGGAAAACAATGTCTGTGTTAAGTTGGGGATGTCGGGGGGCTCATGGGGAAGTACCTTTGGTTTCCATTGCTTCATCTACTCCCTCTGAAATTCCGGCATTTTTGTCTGATTATGGTGATGTTTTTGAGGAGCCTAAACTTAGTTCTCTCCCCCCTCACCGGGATTGCGATTGTGCTATAGACTTGATTCCGGGCAGCAAGTTTCCCAAGGGTCGTTTGTTCAATCTATCTGTGCCTGAGCATGCTGCTATGCGAGAGTATATTAAGGAGTCCTTGGAAAAGGGACATATCCGTCCATCCTTATCCCCTTTAGGAGCAGGGTTTTTTTTCGTGGGTAAAAAAGATGGCTCCCTGAGGCCCTGTATTGATTATCGCCTGTTGAATAAGATTACAGTCAAATACCAGTATCCTTTGCCACTATTGACTGATTTATTTGCTCGTATTAAAGGGGCAAAGTGGTTCTCTAAGGTTGATCTTCGGGGTGCGTATAATTTGGTGCGGATCAAGCAGGGAGATGAGTGGAAAACTGCATTTAATACGCCCGAGGGCCATTTTGAGTATTTGGTAATGCCTTTTGGTCTTTCTAATGCTTCTTCAGTCTTTCAGTCCTTTATGCACGATATTTTCCGTAAATACCTGGATAAGTTTATGATTGTGTATTTGGATGATATTTAGATTTTTTCGGATGACTGGGAGTCGCATGTTCAACAGGTTAGGAAGGTTTTTCAGGTTTTGCGGTCCAATTCTCTGTTTGTAAAGGGTTCAAAGTGTATCTTTGGGGTTCAGAAGATCTCCTTTTTGGGGTATATTGTTTCCCCTTCTTCTGTTGAGATGGATCCTGTCAAGGTTCGGGCTATTTGTGATTGGACGCAGCCTTCTTCCCTGAAGAGTCTTCAGAAGTTCTTGGGCTTTGCTAATTTCTATCGTCGATTTATAACTGGGTTTTCAAGTGTTGCTAAACCTCTGACTGATTTGACTAAGAAGGGTGCTGATGTTGCCAATTGGTCCTCTGCGGCTGTGGAGGCCTTTCGGGAGCTTAAGCGCCGCTTTTCTTCTGCCCCTGTGTTGCGCCAGCCTGATGTTTCGCTCCCTTTTCAGGTTGAGGTTGATGCTTCCGAGATTGGAGCGGGGGTGGTTTTGTCGCAGAAAAGTCCCGATTGCTCAGTGATGAGACCATGTGCATTCTTCTCTCGAAAGTTTTCGCCCGCCGAGCGAAATTATGATGTCGGTAATCGGGAGCTCTTGGCTATGAAGTGGGCATTTGAGGAGTGGCGTCATTGGCTTGAGGGTGCTAGACATCAGGTGGTGGTCTTGACTGATCACAAGAATCTGATTTACCTTGAGTCCGCCAGGCGTCTGAATCCTAGACAGGCGCGCTGGTCATTGTTTTTCTCTTGGTTTAATTTTGTGGTTTCATACTTGCCGGGCTCGAAAAATGTGAAGGCAGATGCTCTTTCTAGGAGTTTTGAGCCTGACTCCTCTGGTGATTCTGAGCCTACGGGTATCCTTAAGGATGGAGTGATTTTGTCTGCTGTCTCCCCAGACTTGCGACGTGCTTTGCAGGAGTTTCAGACTGATAGGCCTGATCGTTGTCCGTCTGGGAGATTGTTTGTTCCTGATGAGTGGACCAGTAGAGTCATCTCAGAGGTTCATTCTTCTGTGTTGGCGGGCCACCCTGGAATTTTTGGTACCAGAGATTTGGTGGCCAGGTCCTTCTGGTGGCCTTCCCTGTCTCGGGATGTGCGTACCTTTGTACAGTCTTGTGATGTTTGTGCTCGGGCCAAGCCTTGCTGTTCTCGGGCTAGTGGATTGTTGTTGTCCTTGCCTATTCCGAAGAGGCCGTGGACGCACATCTCTATGGACTTTATCTCGGATCTCCCGGTTTCTCAGAAAATGTCCGTCATTTGGGTGGTGTGTGACCGTTTTTCTAAGATGGTTCATTTGGTACCCTTGCCCAAATTGCCTTCTTCATCAGAGTTGGTTCCTTTATTTTTTCAGAATGTGGTTCGCTTACATGGTATCCCGGAAAACATCGTGTCTGACAGAGGATCTCAATTTGTGTCTAGGTTCTGGCGAGCGTTCTGTGCCAGGATGGGCATTGATTTGTCTTTTTCGTCTGCGTTCCATCCTCAGACTAATGGCCAGACGGAGCGAACTAATCAGACCTTGGAGACGTATTTGAGGTGTTTTGTGTCTGCTGATCAGGATGATTGGGTCGCCTTTTTGCCGTTGGCAGAGTTTGTCCTCAATAATCGGGCCAGTTCTGCTACTCTGGTTTCTCCTTTCTTTTGCAATTCAGGGTTTCACCCTCGTTTTTCGTCTGGTCAGGTGGAGTCTTCGGATTGTCCTGGAGTGGATTCTGTGGTGGATAGACTGCACCGGATTTGGAGTCATGTGGTGGACAATTTGAAGTTGTCTCAGGAGAAGACTCAGCAGTTTGCTAATCGTCATCGTCGTGTGGGTCATCATCTCCGTGTTGGAGACTTGGTGTGGTTGTCTTCTCGTTTTGTCCCTATGAAGATCTCTTCTCCTAAGTTCAAACCTCGGTTCATAGGTCCTTATAAGATTTTGGAGATTCTTAATCCTGTATCTTTTCGTTTGGACCTTCCAGCATCTTTCACCATTCATAATGTCTTCCATAGGTACGAGGTACCGGTTGTTCCTTCTGTTGAGCCTCCTGCTCCTGTGCTGGTGGAGGGTGAATTGGAGTATGTTGTGGAAAAGATTTTGGACTCTCGCGTTTCCAGACGGAGACTTCAATATTTGGTTAAATGGAAGGGATACGGGCAGGAAGATAATTCTTGGGTGACTGCCTCTGATGTTCATGCCTCTGATTTGGTCCGCGCCTTTCATAGGGCGCATCCAGATCGCCCTGGTGGTTCTCATGAGGGTTCGGTGCCCCCTCCTTAAGGGGGGGGTACTGTTGTGAATTTTGTTTTTGGCTCCCTCTGGTGGCTACTGGTGGTACTGGCTTACTTTTGTCTTTTATTTCCAGTGCACCTGTTCCCATCAGGAATTGGGAGTTTCCTATTTAGTTTGGCTTCTCAGTCATTCTAGTGCCGGCAATCAATGTTACCAGAGCATCTCTGTTGCTTGCTACCTGCTCCAAGTCTGCAATTCAGCTAAGTTGAAATCTTTGGCTTTTTTGTGTTTGTTTTGTCCAGCATGCATTTATATTTCTCGTGCTGCTGGAAGCTCTAGTGATCTGAAATTACTACTCCGGTGTCATGAGTTGATAACGGAGTTAAGGTAGTTTCAGGATGGCTGCTTAGGGTTTTGAGGTAACCGCGAAGTCCTCTTTTGTATTTTCATCTATCTAGTCAGAGGGCCTCACTTTGCTGAATCTATATTCATACTGCGTTTGTGTTTTCCTCTTACCTAACCGTTATTACATGTGGGGGGCTACTATAACTTTTGGGGTTTCCCTGGAGGCAAGCCAGGTCTGTGTATTCCTCTTCTAGGGGTAGTTAGCTCTCCGGCTGGCGCGAGGTGTCTAGGGATACAACGTAGGCACACCCCCTGGCTATTTTTATTTGCGTGTTAGGTTCAGCATCGCGGTTACCTGAGATACCATCTTCCTAAAGCTAGTCCGTTTTTGCCCATGTCCCTGCCATTGGGAATCATGACAGTATCCCAGGTCAACAAAGGGATCCCTTTAAGAGTTAACCCTCGACGGGTTTTAGCAGCAAAATAGCAGAGAAAAACAATTAACTATGTACATCAATGAAGCGTTCTTGCTTACTCAGTCTTGTAGTGTAGGGGGTGGTCTTCTGTCCCTGGCCGATGCAGCACCTGTGCTGGTAGTTGGTCTCTCCGGTGCCATCAGATCAGCCAGTGTCTGGATTTGAAGGCTAACCCTGCTTGCAAGCTCGGCGGCTGCTACAAAGCTTACGGTGGTGATAGTAACGAGTTCTGTCAAATCTGGATCAATCGGGGTTGAGGCAACAGGTGACGCTCCCTCAGGCTCACACCGGTAAACGTTTCGAGCGCACCATCCTTGTGCATTCCGGCGGCGAGTGTAGGTCACCTGATCCCCCCTTTGCAATGGGTCACCATCTCGACTGCAGCAGTGAGTTTTTACGTTGTAACTAGTAATGAAGACATCAGTTGGTAGTCCCGGTTCCTGTATGGAGCCCCAACCCCTCTTCGGGTGGAAGGCTAGCACAGTCCCCCGCTTTACCACGTCGTTCCTATTGTGCGCAGGCTTCCTGCGTTGCGTCTTCGGCATATCAGATTGCTCTGTTTCGTCTTGGTTTTTCCAGTGTTGGATCAGACATTGTTAATACTGTTCCCAAGTGAGCACAGCAAGGGTGAGGCTCTCCCCCGGAGCTCCATACGGCTCGTTCCAGGGGGTGTCCCACCGGAGGATCACCCCATCTGGGCCCACATCTATGGGTTCCCCCATCTTGGTCGGTAGGGGAGGTAGCAGCTTCCCCATCACATCGGGGGTGAGGACCACCCGTTCCACCGTAAAGGTGCGGTTATTGTTGCTGGGGTGAGGAGCGGTCACAGGAGCGGGATCGGTCAGGGGAGCCGGATCGGTCAGGAGAGCAGAATCGGCCAGGGGAGTAGGGGTGCCGTCCATACCTGCGCCTGATGTGATTCCACCGATGTCGATCTGTTCCGTTGACGAGGACACTGGAATCGGCTGCAGCCTGGACCGCGGCTCTTCCGGAGTGGCCTCTTGATGTGGCTCCACCCTCCATGGCTCCGTGGCTGGGATAGGTAAGCTCGGCTCCTCCACTGGTGGCTCCAAGGAGTTCAGGTCCTTCACCGGCAGTGGACGCGAGTCCGCCTCTGATGGGTGAGGGCAAGCCGGGATCACCTCGCCGTTGCTCGGGCACTTGCTGCTCACCGTCGCTGTCTGGCATTCGGCGGCAACGCATGCACCTGGCTCCGCCATTTCTCTGAGGTCGAGCTCCCTCTTCACCTCGTTCCCGCCGTTGCAAATCAGGGGGCGGTTCTCCTCTGCTGCTGGGTAGGTCGTCCTCTCGCAGCAGGAGTCGGAGGGGGCGGTCGCTACTTCTGGCGCCGCTTTGGTAGTCTCCTCCCATGGCACGCCCTTCTTCTTCCTCTGCGCTCCCTGTGGCACTGCAATGGCGGCGACTTTTGGCGGGAACTTTTTGGCGGTAAATGGCAGCACACAGTCTTTGCAATAAAGTACAGTCCAAGCACAGTAAATCACAGTTCCAAGGCACACATGACCCGATTCCTCAGGCTTAAGTAGATCCTGTTCGTGACACCAAGTTGTAGCGCCCCCACTGCCGCAGGGCCGAGGGGTACCCGGTACCGGGCCTCTGAGTCTCTGCTCTGGGGTTGTCACGGTGGCTAGACCCGGTCTGTGACCCTGCTGAGGGGCGCACAATGATAGATGTGGATGGTGGTGGTGGTGCGGTGCAGTAAATAACGAGGACACCAGGTTGCAGTCTCTTTACCTCTTTACTGAAGGCTTCTGGGTCCTCAGTCCGGAGTACGGTTAACCAGGCTGCGCAAGTCCGGCCGGTCCGATGGCACCTCCAGATTTCCCTTTGCAGGTGGAAATCTGTGCCTTCCTTCTAGCGCTTATGTATTGTGGTCCTACCCTGCTGTGCTTACGGGATAGTCCCCACAACTGTTGTGTCTGTTTCTCGTGTTCCCTCACAACAACTCAATTCTGATGTTCTTCTTAATCTCGTCCCCCAGATCTTATGGTAGGACGCACCCGTATGACGGGAAGGCTCGGAGCTCTTCCGGGACCCTAGAGTCGCCCCTCTCCACAAGTTGCCCCCTATGTCTGCGTAGGTGATGTAGGTGAGACAGCCAGCCTATAGCTCTCTGTCCTGCCGTTGGTTTGAAGTAATGCTTAGAGCTCTCTACTTCCTTGGCTGTCATGATTCTCAATGGCGAGAGAACATAGCCCAGCATATATGAGAACTAGCTCTTGGAAGATGGAAACTATACTGACCATGAACTAAACCTGCCGCACAACTAGAAGTGGCCGGGTAGCATGCCTACGTTTTTTTATCCCTAGATGCCCAGCGCCAGCCGGAGAACTACCTAATCCTAGCAGAGGAAAAGACAGTCCTGGCTCACCTCTAGAGAAATTTTCCCAAAAGGCAGACAGAGGCCCCCACATATATTGGCGGTGATTTTAGATGAAATGACAAACGTAGTATGAAAATAGGTTTAGCAAAATCGAGGTCCGCTTACTAGATAGCATGAAGACAGAAAGGGCACTTTCATGGTCAGCAGAAAACCCTATCAAAACACCATCCAGAAATTACTTTAAGACTCTAGCATTAACTCATAACACCAGAGTGGCAATTTCCGCTCACAAGAGCTTTCCAGACACAGTAACGAAACAGCAGCTGTGAACAGGAACAAAATGCAAAAACACACAAGGACAAAAGTCCAACTTAGCTGGGAGTTGTCTAGTAGCAGGAACATGCACAGAAAGGCTACTGATTACATTGTTGACCGGCATGAAACTGACAGAGGAGCAAGGTTATATAGCGACTCCCACATCCTGATAGGAGCAGGTGAACAGAGGGGATGATGCACACAAGTTAAATTCCACAAGTGGCCACCGGGGGAGCCCAGAATCCAATTTCACAACAGTACCCCCCCCTCAAGGAGGGGGCACCGAACCCTCAACAGAACCACCAGGGCGATCAGGATGAGCCCTATGAAAGGCACGGACAAGATCGGAGGCATGAACATCAGAGGCAGTGACCCAAGAATTATCCTCCTGACCGTATCCCTTCCATTTGACCAGATACTGGAGTTTCCGTCTGGAAACACGAGAGTCCAAGATCTTTTCCACAACGTACTCCAACTCACCCTCAACCAACACCGGAGCAGGAGGCTCAACGGAAGGCACAGCTGGTACCTCATACCTGCGCAACAATGACCGATGAAAAACATTATGAATCGAAAAGGATGCAGGGAGGTCCAAACGGAAGGACACAGGGTTAAGAATCTCCAATATCTTGTACGGGCCGATGAACCGAGGCTTAAACTTAGGAGAAGAAACCCTCATAGGGACAAAACGAGAAGACAACCACACCAAGTCCCCAACACAAAGCCGAGGACCAACACGACGACGGCGGTTGGCAAAAAGCTGAGTCTTCTCCTGGGACAACTTCAAATTGTCCACCACCTGCCCCCAAATCTGATGCAACCTCTCCACCACAGCATCCACTCCAGGACAATCCGAAGATTCCACCTGACCGGAGGAAAATCGAGGATGAAACCCCGAATTACAGAAAAACGGGGACACCAAGGTGGCAGAGCTGGCCCGATTATTGAGGGCGAACTCCGCCAAAGGCAAAAAAGCAACCCAATCATCCTGATCCGCAGACACAAAACACCTCAAATATGTCTCCAAGGTCTGATTAGTCCGCTCGGTCTGGCCATTAGTCTGAGGATGGAAAGCAGACGAAAAAGACAAATCTATGCCCATCCTAGCACAGAATGCCCGCCAAAATCTAGACACGAATTGGGTCCCTCTGTCAGAAACGATATTCTCCGGAATACCATGCAAACGAACAACATTTTGAAAAAACAGAGGAACCAACTCGGAAGAAGAAGGCAACTTAGGCAAGGGAACCAGATGGACCATCTTAGAGAAACGGTCACACACCACCCAGATGACAGACATCCTCTGAGAAACAGGCAGATCCGAAATAAAATCCATCGAGATGTGCGTCCAAGGCCTCTTCGGGATAGGCAAGGGCAACAACAATCCACTAGCCCGAGAACAACAAGGCTTGGCCCGAGCACAAACGTCACAAGACTGCACAAAGCCTCGCACTCCCGGTGCGGAGGTAGTGAACCAACCTTGGGTTCTTCAAAAACGTCACGAAAGTCAGACAAGAATTCAGGAATCTCAGAGGGAATAGATGATGAAATGGAAACCAAAGGTACGTCCCCATGAGTTCCTTTACATCCCCAGCTTAACACAGACATAGCTCTCCAGTCAAGGACTGGGTTATGAGATTGCAGCCATGGCAATCCCAGCACCAAAACATCATGTAGATTATACAGCACCAGAAAGCGAATAACCTCCTGGTGATCCGGATTAACACGCATAGTCACTTGTGTCCAGTATTGTGGTTTATTACTAGCCAATGGGGTGGAGTCAATCCCTTTCAGAGGTATCGGAGCCTCCAATGGCTCCAAATCATACCCACAGCGTTTGGCAAAGGACCAATCCATAAGACTCAAAGCAGCGCCAGAGTCGACATAGGCGTCCGCGGTAATAGATGACAAAGAACAAATCAGGGTCACAGATAGAATAAACTTAGACTGTAAAGTGCTAATTGAAACAGATTTGTCAGGCTTCTTAGTACGCTTAAAGCATGCTGATATAACATGAGTTGAATCACCACAATAGAAGCACAACCCATTTTTTCGTCTAAAATTCTGCCGCTCGCTTCTGGACAGAATTCTATCACATTGCATATTTTCTGGCGTTTTCTCAGTAGACACCGCCAAATGGTGCACAGGTTTGCGCTCCCGCAGACGAATATCGATCTGAATAGCCATCGTCATGGACTCATTCAGACTCGCAGGCACAGGGAACCCCACCATAACATCCTTAATGGCATCAGAGAGACCTTCTCTGAAAATCGCCGCCAGGGCGCACTCATTCCACTGAGTAAGCACAGACCATTTGCGGAATTTTTGGCAGTATATTTCAGCTTCATCTTGCCCCTGAGACAAGGACATCAAGGCCTTTTCCGCCTGAAGCTCTAAATGAGGTTCCTCATAAAGCAACCCCAAGGCCAGAAAAAACGCATCCACATTGAGCAACGCAGGATCCCCTGGTGCCAATGCAAAAGCCCAGTCTTGAGGGTCGCCCCGGAGCAAGGAAATTACAATCCTGACCTGCTGTGCAGAGTCTCCGGCAGAGCGAGACTTCAGGGACAAAAACAATTTGCAATTATTTTTAAAATTTTGAAAGTGAGATCTATCCCCCGAGAAGAATTCAGGCAAAGGAATTCTAGGCTCAGACATAGGTGCATGAACAACAAAATCTTGCAAATTTTGTACCTTTGTGGCGAGATTATTCAAACCTGTAGCTACACTCTGAAGATCCATTTGAAACAGGTGAACACAGAGCCATTCAAGGATTAGAAGGAGAGGAAGAGAGGAAGGCTGCAGTATAGGCAGACTAGCAAGTGATTCAATTAAGAGCACACTCAGAACTAGAGGGAAAAAAAAAAAAAAAAAAAAATTGTAGCAGACTTCTTTTTTCTCTCCTTTCTCAGCCAGTAATTTAACCCTTTTTTTGGGCCGGTCAAACTGTCATGATTCTCAATGGCGAGAGAACATAGCCCAGCATATATGAGAACTAGCTCTTGGAAGATGGAAACTATACTGACCATGAACTAAACCTGCCGCACAACTAGAAGTGGCCGGGTAGCATGCCTACGTTTTTTTATCCCTAGATGCCCAGCGCCAGCCGGAGAACTACCTAATCCTAGCAGAGGAAAAGACAGTCCTGGCTCACCTCTAGAGAAATTTTCCCAAAAGGCAGACAGAGGCCCCCACATATATTGGCGGTGATTTTAGATGAAATGACAAACGTAGTATGAAAATAGGTTTAGCAAAATCGAGGTCCGCTTACTAGATAGCATGAAGACAGAAAGGGCACTTTCATGGTCAGCAGAAAACCCTATCAAAACACCATCCAGAAATTACTTTAAGACTCTAGCATTAACTCATAACACCAGAGTGGCAATTTCCGCTCACAAGAGCTTTCCAGACACAGTAACGAAACAGCAGCTGTGAACAGGAACAAAATGCAAAAACACACAAGGACAAAAGTCCAACTTAGCTGGGAGTTGTCTAGTAGCAGGAACATGCACAGAAAGGCTACTGATTACATTGTTGACCGGCATGAAACTGACAGAGGAGCAAGGTTATATAGCGACTCCCACATCCTGATAGGAGCAGGTGAACAGAGGGGATGATGCACACAAGTTAAATTCCACAAGTGGCCACCGGGGGAGCCCAGAATCCAATTTCACAACACTTGGCGTTCTGGCCACCGGTTAGTTACGCCTCAGTAGGATGTTGCCTCGGTCTAACAGCACGACTCCTACTGGTATTTCTCCCTGTTGCGTTGATCTCGTTTCTCACTCAGCACAATAAATCTCGCTTCTTGTCCTTTCTTAGGGCACCGCCGCTATGAAGTGCAGGCGCGGTCCCGTAGCTTTCTCTCTGTTTGCCAGGCCTCTGTCAGGATCCCACCCCTGACAGGGACCCTACCAAATCTTCCCCTACAACACCCTCTGCCACAAGGTGTTGTCTGGTTCCAACCCAGTCAGCGTTCTCTCTAACTTCCTGCCTAACCCCCAGTTTTACCAGACTGTGAGGAGTGGCCTAATGAATAGAACCCTTAGCTCCCCCTGGAGGCCAGACTGTGAAATGTATTGGTGTCTGTGATACCTGGTCAGATGAACTCCTTCAGTGCCATCAGACGTACCATAGCCCCCCTTAGCGGCGGAGCCACAGTACTGCAACGACCAGGACTCTGGGGCGCTGCACTGTAGCGCCCCCACTGCCGCAGGGCCGAGGGGTACCCGGTACCGGACCTCTGAGTCTCTGCTCTGGGGTTGTCACGGTGGCTAGACCCGGTCCGTGACCCTGCTGAGGGGCGCACGATGATAGATGTGGATGGTGGTGGTGGTGCGGTGCAGTAAATAACAAGGACATCAGGTTGCAGTCTCTTTACCTCTTTACTGAAGGCTTCTGGGTCCTCAGTCCGGAGTACGGTTAACCAGGCTGCGCAAGTCCGGCCGGTCCGATGGCACCTCCAGAGTTCCCTTTGCAGGTGGAAATCTGTGCCTTCCTTCTAGCGCTTATGTGTTGTGGTCCTACCCTGCTGTGCTTACGGGATAGTCCCCACAACTGTTGTGTCTGTTTCTCGTGTTCCCTCACAACAACTCGATTCTGATGTTTTTCTTAATCTCGTTCCCCAGATCTTATGGTAGGACGCACCCGTATGACGGGAAGGCTCGGAGCTCTTCCGGGACCCTAGAGTCGCCCCTCTCCACAAGTTGCCCCCTATGTCTGCGTAGGTGATGTAGGTGAGACAGCCAGCCTATAGCTCTCTGTCCTGCCGTTGGTTTGAAGTAATGCTTAGAGCTCTGTACTTCCTCGGCGTTCCGGCCACCGGTTAGTTACGCCTCAGTAGGATGTTGCCTCGGTCTAACAGCACGACTCCTACTGGTATTTCTCCCTGTTGCGTTGATCTCGTTTCTCACTCAGCACAATAAATCTCGCTTCTTGTCCTTTCTTAGGGCACCGCCGCTATGAAGTGCAGGCGCGGTCCCGTAGCTTTCTCTCTGTTTGCCAGGCCTCTGTCAGGATCCCACCCCTGACAGGGACCCTACCGAATCTTCCCCTACAACACCCTCTGCCACAAGGTGTTGTCTGGTTCCAACCCAGTCAGCGTTCTCTCTAACTTCCTGCCTAACCCCCAGTTTTACCAGACTGTGAGGAGTGGCCTAATGAATAGAACCCTTAGCTCCCCCTGGAGGCCAGACTGTGAAATGTATTGGTGTCTGTGATACCTGGTCAGATGAACTCCTTCAGTGCCATCAGACGTACCATAGCCCCCCTAAGCGGCGGAGCCACAGTACTGCAACGACCAGGACTCTGGGGCGCTGCAAATGCCCGCAGTCAGAGCCTGTGCTCGTGGGTGGTTTGACGAGAAAGGCCGCCTTTTCTCCCATGCCTGTACTACCGATGGCTGTAGACTGGGCTGGGAGTGTGTGGATGACTGGGAAAGTGGTGCTGCGGGTGGAATTACAGTGGGTCTCTGGACAACAGGGCCAGAGGTTCTTCCACGGCGATCCTGGGAGGAAGCCGAACGAGCTGCGTGTGAGCTGGAGGAAGAGGCAACACGAGCTGAAGAAGTGGTAGCTGCCGCTGTTGGTTGGCCAAGCTCTTCAGTGTGTTTTTCTAACTCCGCCGCGTGCCTGTTGCGCACATGTTTCCACATGTTGGAGGTATTGAGGTTGCTGACATTTCGACCTCTTTTGACTTTGTGATGACACACCTTGCATTTGACATAGCAAATGTCATCTGCAACTGTGTCAAAAAAGGGCCAGACACTGCAAGTCTTGGGAGCGCCCTTTTTGGCTTTTGGAACAGACATGCTCCTAACGGGTGCCAAAGTGGAGGCTACAGGCTGCGCAGTCTTCCCCCTCCCTCTACCTCTTTGGCCCGTTCTAGGAATCTCTTCCTCGGAGCTGCTCCCACCACCTTCCTGTCCCTCACACCACGATGGGTCAAGGACCTCATCATGTACACTACCCTCTGCCACCAACTGCTCCTCCTGGGTAGTCTCAGCAGCAGAGCACGCACCAGAAAGTGGCACCTGAGTGTCATCATCAGCGGATGCGGCCTGCGATGTGGTGACCGGAGGCACTGGCCCACCCGCCTCTTCAGACTCAGAGAGAAAAAGCTGTTGGGCATCACTGCACCCTGCCTCTTCTTCCATTTTTCCAATGCTGCTTGGCTGGCCCCCTGTTTCCAAGCCATGAGATTCAGAGAACAGAAGTAGAGACGGCTCCTGTCCTGGGCTCTCTGTCTGCCTGGCCAATTTGGCAGGTGGTGAAGAGACAGATGGCTGCTCTCCAGTGCTCTGTGTCTGAGAGGATGTGGCACTAATTGAAGTCGATGCGTTAGCTGCCTTCCATCAGACAACGGCTTCAATTTGGTCTTCACGCAGCAGCGGTGTACGGCGCTCTGCGACAAAGCTGCGCATGAAGGACTGTTCCCTGGTGAAACTGGGTGCTGAGGAGTCACCGGTGCCCGCAGCAGGCACAGAATCCCCACGTCCTCTCCCTGCTCCGCGCCCATGCCCACGTGCCTTACTCCCTGCCTTCTTCATCTTGGTTGACTGATAAAGATAAGCAGAAAAGTACTAACGGCTTTGTGTGCTTATTCCTGAACAGCTCCGAGTCCTAACAGGTATAGGAAACACTAATTTTCTAAAGTGTGGACTAGACTTTAATATGAGCTAATGTGGCCTACACAAATGTAAAGTGGTGTGTTTGGTGAACTTTATTATTTATTTATTTTTTGGGGGCTGAACTGACAACAGAGAGAGCTGCAGTCACACGGAGACCGTGCAGACAGCCGTAAACGGCGCTGCAAGGCCCAAAAAACCTCCTCTACTTTATCCTATGTAGTGTTTTTCCACAAGTTAGCTGGATACGGGTGGAAAGACACTAATAGGAATTTTTTGAAAAAATGTGCAGCAGCCTGCACTACTTAAAACTAAAGGAAATTTGATTTTACGGTATGACGCAGTGAAGAACCCTGAGCTGGATACAACCAGGCTATGGCTGCTCACAGACTACAGGGCGAGCTGCAGTCACACGGAGACCGTGCAGACAGCCGTAAACGGCGCTGCAAGGCCCAAAAAACCTCCTCTACTTTATCCTATGTAGTGTTTTTCCACAAGTTAGCTGGATACGGGTGGAAAGACACTAATAGGAATTTTTTGAAAAAATGTGCAGCAGCCTGCACTACTTAAAACTAAAGGAAATTTGATTTTACGGTATGACGCAGTGAAGAACCCTGAGCTGGATACAACCAGGCTATGGCTGCTCACAGACTACAGGGCGAGCTGCAGTCACACGGAGACCGTGCAGACAGCCGTAAACGGCGCTGCAAGGCCCAAAAAACCTCCTCTACTTTATCCTATGTAGTGTTTTTCCACAAGTTAGCTGGATACGGGTGGAAAGACACTAATAGGAATTTTTTGAAAAAATGTGCAGCAGCCTGTACTACTTAAAACAAAAGGAAAATTGATTTTACGGTATGACGCAGTGAACAACCCTGAGCAGGATACAACCAGGCTATGGCTGCTCACAGACTACAGGGCGAGCTGCAGTCACACGGAGACCGTGCAGACAGCCGTAAACGGCGCTGCAAGGCCAAAAAACCTCCTCTACTTTATCCTATGTAGTGTTTTTCCACAAGTTAGCTGGATACGGGTGGAAAGTCACTAATAGGAATTATTAGAAAAAATGAGCAGCAGACTACACTACTTGAAAAAAAAAAAAAAGAACAGTATGAGGCAATGAACCACCCTCCCTGAACTGAATACAACCAGCTATGGATGGCCTATGGCTGCACACAGACTAGAGAGTGGGCTGCACTCACACACACACACACAGACCTTGCAGATCGCTGTGAAAACAGCGCTGCAAGGCAAAAGCAAGGTGATTAGTAGGTGAACACAGCGGTTGCTAAATTAGCCTTGGAAAAGCACAAAGAAGCAAATCGCTATCTCTAAACTGGCCCTCAGTCAGCAAACAGCGTCCTGTCACTAACTGAATTCACAGCAGAGTGAGCGAAAAATGGCGCCAGCGACTTTTAAACTGCATCATGACATCATTTCAGCAGCCAATCACAGCCTTGCCAGTAGTTTCATGCCCTCCATGCTGAACAGGATGTGCCCACACTTGGAATCATTCTCATTGGCTGATTTCGTGCAAATTTGTGCAGTTTGAATCCTGGGAACTTCTGATTCCGGTATCCGATACGCGGCAAGTATCGGATCTCGGTATCGGAATTCCGATACCGCTAAGTATCGGCCGATACCCGATACTTGCGGTATCGGAATGCTCAACACTACCTATGAGGCTTTGTCCTTTTTTCCCAGCAGTGTCCGTCTTTTTTTACATACATATTAGCGTAGTCGACTGTTTTAGCTAAAGATTTTAAGAGAGTGGTGTGTATACCTATATACAGTATATATACATGTAAAAATGCATGTTCATTTAGAAAACAGGCATTACACGCAAAAATATGTGTGATTATATTCTAGAGTTAAGTAGTGATGAGCGAGCACTAAAATGCTCGGGTGCTCGTTGCTCGGGTCGAGCAGATTGGAATACTCGGAACAACGAGCCCAATGTAAGTCTATGGGAGACCCGAGTATTTTTACCGCGATCCCCCCGGGGGTCCTTTTAAGGTCTAAAAACGTCTGAAAATGATGGAAACTCTGCTCAAATGACACAGGGACCTCGGAGATTGCCCCTGGAAGCATTCCTGACTCCTAGTTCACAGCTGTAAACAATTTTTTCTGAGATTCATGACATTTTTCCCGGTGCAACAAAAACACACTAAAGTGAAACCAAAACGGATTTTGCTGGGAAATATGTCAAGATACATCCTTTGCAGGTTAATGACTTGCCTGTAAGGCCAAAAAATTAACCCCAGACTGAAAATGTCCTCCCCCACTTAGGCTTAGTTCAGACGCAGCGTTTTTGAAGCGTTTTTCAACTTTAACATTGCTTTCAACCACTACAAATGCATTCACTGAGAAGTGTCATTGTAACATTTAACACCCCTAGCTCGCCATGTGGTGTGTGACACATAAGGAGACCCATCTTGCTTCATTTATGAAGGAGGGACTCTTAAAGTCACAGAGCCTATATTTACTGGTGCATCAGGCGGCATTAATCTTCTTAAAGGGCCATTATTAAACAGTGGGTCTCCTAAGCTGCTGTAGCCTATGCTGTGAGTGGATGGGCTGCCAAAAATTATGACGCACCACAATACCCCTGTCATAAGATGTCCAGGGGGGACTCCTGAAAAAGTGTTGCATTGAATTCAAGGACTGCCCTGCTACCAATTCATATGCACCCCAATAAGCCTTTGAACCCACATACTAGATGGGCCCATGAAAATCCACTTCACAATATGCATTTTGTACTCCCGTACTCCTTTGTTTTACACATTGGCAGCAAGGCCAGCCCTGCTGCATAGTCAGTCATATGCACCCCATTAGGCATTGGAACCCACATACTGGATGGGCCCATGAAAATCCACTCGTATTTTTTAATGGTATGATGGTTTCCTCTTTGCCAAATTATTTACAGGAGAATTTGGCAATTTTATTTGCCATGTTTTTAACACTAAAGTTCAGATACAGCTTTAAATAAGGCTAATACTTGCAATACAAGGCAATTTTATTGCAAACTACAAAATTCAAGGAATAGTATGATTGAATAGTGTGAGTGCGTACACTTTTGTATATGTTAACATACAAAGGTTAATAAGTACATATAAGGATTAAATACATATAGTGATTACATACATATGAAGATTAACTACATACAGTAGTCAGCACGGTGGCTCAGTGGATAGCACTGCAGCCTTGCAGCGCTGGAGTCCTGGGTTCAAGCCCTACCCTGGACAACATCTGCAAAGAGAAGACCACACGGCCACCTCAACACCATTGGAGCTACTGTAACCCTCGACCTACTGTCTCCTTCCCCATAATCCTGTAGAATGTAAGCCCGCAAGGGCAGGGTCCTCTTCCCTCTGTACCAGTTTGTCGTTGTTAGTTTTGTTTATTGTAAGTGATATTTGTATTTTGATGTAACCCCTTCTCATGTACAGCACCATGGAATTAATGGTGCTATATAAATAAATAATAATAATAATAATAATAATAATAGTTTCTTTGTTCTCTCTGTGTTTGCGTGGGTTTCCTCCGGGTTCTCCAGTTTCCTCCCACATTCCAAAGACATACTGATAGGGAATTTAGATTGTGAGTCCCATTGGGGACAGCGATGATAATGTGTGCAAACTGTAAAGCGCTGCGGAATATGTTAGCGCTATATAAAAATAAAGATTATTTCTTTATTACAGTATACTTACATCATCCTCAAGAGGCTTTTAAACATCATCAGTCTGGAATATCAGAGAAGCAACACCAAGACAGAGAACCCCTGGGAGATTACCTACACTGCATGGGCTTCCCCAATTATGCAGGTATCAGCACACTGTACATGTACAGGTACCCCAGTTTTGGCATCTGTCTTAGTCATGTTTCTCTGCTCTTATATAGTGATTTACACTATGTAGTAACTCTAGTTTCACCCAGACCTTCAAGTGGCCAGCTTTCAAGGTTGTATGAAACTGAGATATCATGGAGTCATCAGACGAGGGGCCATAAACCCTTAAAATATAAAAGCCACAAGGATTTAGATCAAACCACCACAGACAGAGTTTCAGTAAACCTTAATGTTTTACAATGACAAACAGCAAACATATAGAGGCTTAGAACTGTTTGTGAAGTGAAAAATCAAACATTTCTCAAGATTGTGTCACTATGAGCATTGTGTCACGTCTGTAAATGTTTTACAAGAAATGCAGCTATGTGATTGTCTGAATGCATTCGGTATACGGTATTTTAATCTGGATTTCAAATCACCATTTGTATATTTGTAATTTGTACATTTGAGGCAGCCACAGTTATGGCTCTCAAGGAGAGAAACTAATATAGTCGACAAAGAAATATTTGTAATGAACTACTGAGCCAAACTAACAGCATTGCTTTATCAAATTTATATGAAGTGTATTGTGTCCAATGTGAGCAGCCAGGCAGCACAAAAAGGAGCTTTTCAAGTGAGCTCTTTAAGGTACACAAATGTTATGAAGTCTTTGCCAACAAGGATGTGGTTTCACCAATGGGGGGCACCTTTTTTAAAAATATCCTATTGCCATCCCAGCTCCCCTTGCTCAAAATTCTGGGGCCTATAAAAGTACAGAACACGTTCATCCAGGTCATGTTGTTGGAGATAAGGAGGAGACATTGCAGGAAACAGAGTTAAGAAGTAGGCCCAATGTAGGGGTGTGGGTCTCTTCTCTGAGACATGTAATGGAGGGCATGAGCTGACAAACAATTCCCCAGTGCATTGGGGTCCTTTTTTTACTAAATAAAATAGTGCCATCACAGCCCCCTTGCCCAAAATTCACTGTACAGAGCACGTTCACCCAGGTGATCTAGTGGCAGTTAAAAGACACATTGCAGGAGACAGAGTTTAGAAGTAGGCCCAATGTAATGTCATACCCAATTCCCCAATGTGGGGTCCTTTCTTTACTAAATAAAATAGTGCCATCACAGACCCCTTGCCCAAAATGCACCGCACAGAGCACGCTCACCCTGGTGATCTAGTGGCAGTTAAAGGACACATTGCAGGAGACAGAGTTAAGAAGTAGGCCCAATGTAATGTCATGCCCAATTCCCCAATGTGGGGTCCTTTCTTTACTAAATATATAGTGCCATCACAGCCCTTTTGCCCAAAAGTCCTTTGACTAGTCAGTTGACTATGTGGGGTAGCTTCTTCCTGATGAGGTCCATCAAGGGTTTTGCCAGGCTACTATAGTTCTGTACGAAGCGCCTATAGTACCCTGCAGTGCCCAGGAAGGACATCACCTGTTTCTTGGTCCTGGGGGTGGGCCAGGACACGATCGCGTCCACTTTCCCAGGTTCTGGCTTTATGGACTTCCCACCTGCTCGGTGCCCTAGGTAGTGGACCTCTCTCATGCCCATCTGGCACTTTCCGGCCTTGATGGTCAGACCGGCTTGGTGAAGTCACCTGAGCACCTCCTCGAGATGCTGCAGGTGTTCGTCCCAGGAGGAACTGAAGATGGCAATGTCATCCAGGTACGCCACCGCATACTTCTCCAGTCCCTGAAGCAGGTGGTTGACCATCCGCTGGAAAGTGGCAGGGGCATTCTTAATGCCGAAGGGCATGACTGTGGACTCATACAGTCTGAAGGGTGTGATAAAGGCAGACTTCTCCTTCACCTTGGGGCTAAGGGGAATCTGCCAGTATCCTCGACTCAGATCCATTATGGTCAGATATTCTGCGCGAGCTAACCTCTCAAGCTGCTCCTCGATGCACGGCATTGGGTGCGCGTCGGAGGCTGTGATGGCTTTGAGCCCCCTGTAGTCCACGCAGAACTGGGTGGTCCTATCCTTTTTTGGCACGAGAACTACAGGTGAGGCCGACAAGCTCTTTGACAGTTGAATCACCCCCAGCTGTAACATCTCATCGATCTCCTGGCGCATAACCTGCTGCACCTCGTCGGAGATCCTATAGGGTGTTCGCCGTAGTGGGGCATGATTCCCGGTGTCCACCTCCTGGACCGCTAACTCAGTCCTTCCAGGTCTGTTGGAAAACACAGCCCGGAAGGGTTCCAGTTTGGTCCGCAACTGCGACCGCTGGGGTTCGGTTAGCCAGGTGCTTACCTCCATGTCCTCGATGGATCCACACGCCTTGGCTTGGGCCAGCATGTCCAAAAGGGGGGCTTCCTCAATGTCTTCGGGCAGGCTGCAGGCTGGTAGGATGTAAGGTTCACGTTCGTGATGAGCCTTCATCATGTTGACGTGAAAGGCCTTTCGCCTACCCTGAGCGTGGTCAAGCATGACCACATAGGTGACCGGATTGAGCTGTTGGTTGATGACGTATGGGCCTTCCCAGGCTGCCTGAAGCTTATCCTTTGGTACAGGGACCAGCACCCACACCTTTTGACCCATGTGGTAGGTCCGCTCCCGAGCGTTCTACCAGTGCTTCTGATCAGCCTGAGCCTGCATCATGTTGTCATGCACCAACTGCATCAAGGTCTGCATGTTGTCACGGAAGCGCATGACATACTCCACAATGGACACTTCAGAAGCGATAGGCTCCTCTTCCCAAGATTCCCTTACAACCCTCTGTCTATGGGTGGTACATTATATTACTGTATATAGAGTCTCCCTATGGGGGTACATTATACTACTATATATAGAGTCTGTCTATGGGGTGCATTATACCAAATAGTGTCTGCCTATGGGGGTGCATTAAACCATATAGAGTCTGAGTATGGGGGGTGCATTATACCATATAGATTCTGCCTATGGGGATGCATTATACTACATAGAGCCTGCCTATGGGGTTACATTGTACTATATAGAGTCTGTCTATAGGGAGTGCATTATACTATATAGAGTCTGTCTATGGGGGCTGCATTATAGTTCTGTATATAAAGTCTGCCTATGGGGGTGCATTATACTACTATATATGGGGGAGCATTATACTACTGTATATAGAGTCTGTCTATAGGGAGTGCATTATACTATAGTCTGCCTATGGGGAGTGCATTATACTATAGAGTCTGCCTATGGGGAGTGCATTATACTATATAGAGTCTTCCTATGGAGGTGCATTATACTATAGAGTCTTCCTATGGGGGTGTGTTATACAATATAGTCTGCCTATGGGCATGCATTATACCATAAAGAGTCTGCCTATGGGGATGCATTTTATCATATAGAGTCTGCCTATGGGGGTACATTATACCATGTAGAGTCTGCCTATGGGGGGCGCATTATACCATATAGAGTCTGCCTATGGGCATGCATTATACTACTGTATATAGAGTCTCCCTATGGGGGTGCATTATATCAAATGGAGTCTGCCTTTGGGTGTCCATTATATCTGCCTGTGTAGGTGCATTACACCATATAGAGTCTGGGGTGCATTATACTACTGTATGTGGGGGGTGCATTATACTACTGTATATAGAGTCTGCCTATAGGGAGTGCATTATACTATAGAGTCTGCCTATAGGGGTGCATTATACTATATAGAGTCTGCCTATGGGCAATGCATTATACTACTGTATATAGAGTCTGCCTATAGGGGTGCATTATACCATATAGAGTCTGCCTATGGGGAGTGCATTATACTGTAGAGGCCTATGGGGAGTGCATTATACTATAGAGGCCTATGAAGAGTGCATTATACTATATAGAGGCCTATGGGAAGTACATTATACTATATAGAGGCCTATGGGGAGTACATTGTACTACATAGAGACCTATAGGAAGTCCATTATACTATATTGAGGACTATCTGGTACATTATACTACAGTATATGGAGGCTATTTATGGGGCTAGATAGAAAAAATCAAGAGATGCAGCGGTATAGTAGATTAACAGGCTAACATGTGTACTAATACCTAAAACCACATTTTTTTATTTCTGCTACTCCATTGTGTTCAGGTGTGCATGGACCAGTCTTTTGATGCTCTCTTCCATTCTGTCTTAAGTAGTTTTCTATTCGGTGTCCTGTAAATTCACCTCTATTATCACTTCTGATGATGATTGGCTTCCTCTGAAACTTGTTATTTGACTTTGTCATATAGTCTTCCAATTTTTCAAAAACTTCTCTTTTGTTCTTTATCAAATACGTGACTGTGTATCTTGAGTAGTCATCTATGAAGGTCACCATATATCTGTTACTTCCTGGTGTGGTCACTTTCATGGGTCCACATACATCAGTGTGTACCTAGTCAAGTGGTCTTGTGCTTTTTGTCTCACTCTCTTTAGGTGTAGATACTCTTGTAGCTTTAGATTTTATACAACATTCACATTTTCTGGTAATTGAGCAATCAGATATCAATAGGTATTTTATAAAATTCTTCTTTTGGAATGCCATTATACTCTCAGGATGTCTGTGTCCTAGATGTCTTTGCCACATGTGAATACAATTGGTATAATTGTTCACCTGCTTTGCCATTAAATATTACCTTATCTCCCACTAGGATTGTACAATTATCATCTTTGAATTTTACACTAAGTCCTTTGGCTATCAGATGCTTTATGGATAACAATCCTCCTTCTAGTCCTGGAACATACTGTATACATGCAGTACGTACAGAATATAGGATGTGTGTCTGTGTATATTATATTTGTATACTGCATGTGTGCAGTATATTGTGTATATGTATGTGAGTATACTGTATATACAGTACATAAACTGAATGTTTCTGTGTGTGTACCTTATATATTTATATATGTCCTGGTACACACTGTCTGTATACTGTATATACAGTATATAGTGTATTAGTGTATAATTCTCTATTTTGTAAAGTATATATAATGTGTGTACATGTATAGTGTGTATCTGTGTATATATGCTGCATATATACATTGCTCAAAAAAATAAAGGGAACGCTTAAACAACAGAATATAACTCCAAGTAAATTAAACTTCTGTGAAATCAAACTGTCCACTTAGGAAGCAGCACTGTTTGACAATCAATTCCACATGCTGTTGTACAAATGGAATAGACAACAGATGGAAATTATTGGCAATTATCAAAACACACTCAATAAAGGAATGGTTCTGCAGGTGGGGACCATAGACCACATTTCAGTACCAATGCTTTCTGGCTGATGTTTTGGTCACTTTGAATGTTGGTTGTGCTTTCACACTCGTGGTAGCATGAGACGGACTCAGAAAGCCACACAAGTGGCTCATGTAATGCAGCTCATCCAGGATGGCACATCAATGAGAGCTGTGGCAAGAAGGTTTGCTGTGTCTGTCAGCATAGTGTCAAGAGGCTGGAGGTGCTACCAGGAGACAGGCCAGTGCAACAGGAGACACGGAGGGGGCCGTAGGAGGGAAACAACCCAGCAGCAGGATCGCTACCTCAGCCTTTGTGCAAGGAGGAACAGGAGGAGCACTGCCAGAGCCCTGCAAAATGACCTCCAGCAGGCCACAAATGTGCATGTGTCTGCACAAACGGTTAGAAACTGACTCCATCAGGATGGTCTGAGTGCCCGACATCCACAGATGGGGGTTGTGCTCACAGCTCAACACCATGCAGGACGCTTTGCATTTGCCACAGAACACCAGGGTTGGCAAATTCGCCACTGGCACCCTGTGCTCTTCACAGATGAAAGCAGGTTCACACTGAACACATGTGACAGACGTAACAGAGTCTGGAGACGCCATGGAGAGCAATCTGCTGCCTGCAACATCCTTCAGCATGACCGGTTTGGCAGTGGGTCAGTAATGGTGTGGGGTGGCATTTCTTTGAAGGGCTGCACAGCCCTCCATGTGCTCGCCAGAGGTAGCCTGACTGCCATTAGGTACCGAGATGAGATCCTCAGACCCCTTGTGAGACCATATGTTGGTGCAGTTGGCCCTGGGTTCCTCCTAATGCAGGACAATGCCAGACCCCGTGTGGCTGGAGTGTGTCCGCAGTTCCAGCAAGATGAAGGCATTGAAGCTATGGACTGGCCTCCCATTCCACAGACCTGAATCCAATTGAACACATCTGGGACATCATGTCTCGCACCATCCACCAACGTCATGTTGCACTACAGACTGTCCAGGAGTTGGCGGATGCTTTAGTCTAGGTCTGGATGAGATCCCTCAGGAGACCATCTGCCACCCCATCAGGAGCATGCCCAGGCATTGTAGGGAGGTCATACAGGCATGTGGAGGCCACTCACACTACTGAGCATCATTTCCTTCTCTTGAGGCATTTCCACTGAAGTTGGATCAACCTGTAACTTCATTTTGCACTTTGATTTTGAGCATCATTCCAACTCCAGACCTCCGTGGGATATTAGTTGTGATTTGCGTTGATAATTTTTAGTTCTGTAGTTATTGTAGTTCTGTAATTGTAGTGTTGCCATAATAGGGATCAGCAGTTAATGTCTAATGCCTGTGTTTTATATTAGGGCCTGTTCACACTGTCTTTCGGTGGGTTCTGTCTGAATTCCCTATATAGCCATAGATTGCAATGGAGCTCAAATCAATTCCACAGGTGATGTTTTTTTTCTGAACGTGTACATCTGTTCCTACAGCCACAGAAAACTGGTCACTTTTAGGCTGCCGTCACACTAGCAGTATTTGGTCAATATATTACATCAGTATTTGTAAGCCAAAACCAGGAGTGGGTGATAAATGCAGAAGTTGTGCATATGTTTCCCTCTAAGGCTATGTGCACACGCTGCGGACTGGTGTGCAGATTTTTCTGCACTGATTTTGATAAATCCACACGGCAAAAACACTGCATTTTTCCTGCGGATTTATCGCGGTTTTACTGCGGATTTACCGCGGTTTTTGTGCGGATTCTACTGCGGTTTTACACCTGCGGTTTTTTAATATGGAGCAGGTGTAAAACCGCTGTGGATTCCGCACAAAGAATTGACATGCTGCAGAAAATAAACCGCTGTGTTTCCGCGCGTTTTTTTCCGCAGCATGTGCACAGCGGTTTTTATTTTCCATAGGTTAACATGGTACTGTACACCGCATGGAAAACCGCTGCGGACCCGCAGCATCAAAAGCGCTGCGGATCCGCAGTAAAAACCTTAACGTGTGCACATACCCTAAGGCTATGTGCACACGTTGCGGATTTAGCTGCGGATCCGCAGCTAATCTGCAGCTGCGGGTCCACAGCAGCTTTCCATGCGTTTACAATGTAAACCTATGGAAACCGCAATCCGCAGTGCCCATGCTGAGGAAAAAAACGCGCGGAAATGCTGCGTGTTACATTCCGCAGCATGTCAATTCTTTGTGCGGATTCCGCTGCAGTTTACACCTGCTCCATGATAGGAATCCGCAGGTGTAAAACCGCAGGTGGAATCTGCACAAAATCCGCATAAAAACCACGGTAAATCCGCAGGAAAAATGCAGTGCCTTTTACCTGCGGATTTCTAAAATCCGCTGCGGAAAAATCCGCAGAGCTCCATTCTACGTGTGCACATGGAGGGGCCCCCAGACGCAAGGCAGCGGGGTACTCGGTACCGGGTCTCTCGGTTCTGGGGATGTCACGGTGGCCTGACCCGGTCCGTGGCCCTGCTAAGGGGCGCCCAATTAAAGATGTAGGTGACGGTGTAGGTCGCAGTAAATAACGAGGACACAGGGTTGCAGTCTCTTTACCTTTTTACTGAAGGCTTCGGCATCCGCAATCCAGAGCACTGCTAACAGGGCTGGCTGAGACCGGCCGGTCCGAAGGCACATCCAGAGTTCCCTTAGCAGGTGGAAATCAGTAGCCTACCTACTAGCGCCTGGGTGTTGTAGTACTTCCCTGCTGAGCACCACGGGATAGTCCTCACAACTGTCGTGTATGTTTCTGTTCTTTCTCTCCGTCCCCCAGATGATATGGATAGGACGCACCCGTATGACGGGGTAGGCCTGGAGTTATTTTATAGGGACCCTAGAGATGCCCCTCTCCCACAATTGCTTCCATTGTCTTCATTAGGTGTAAAACGTGAGACAGCCAACCTATGGTTAACTGCCCTGCCGTAGTTCAAAGTAATGCATAGAGTCTATTACTTCCTCGGCGTTCCGGCCGCCGGCTACGAGCCTCAGTAGGATGTTGTCGATCTCGGGGCACAACTCCTACTGGTTCTATCGCCTTTGTGCTGTGATCTCGTTTCTCACTTCTCCACAATATACTTCACTTCATGTCCTTTCTTAGGAGACTGCCGCTATAAGGTACAGGCACGGCTCCGTAACGATCTGTCTGTACTAGGCCACTGTCAGGATCCCACCCTTGACAGGTCCTCTCCCGAACTCTCCCGGGCTGCTTTCTTCCTAACTTCCTATCCAGCCCCCAGTTTTACCCATGTGTGAGGAGTGGCCTAGTAAATAGGACCTTTTGCTCCCCCTGGCGGCTGGAGTGTGAAGTGTAATGTGTGACTGTGATACCTGGCAAGGTGAACTCTTTTAGTGCAATCAGACGTACCATCACTCCCCCTGGTGGAAGAGCGATGCCACTGCAACGACCAGACTCTGGGGTGCTGCACTCCCCCCATTAAATCCAGTACTCCCGGACTGGGAAAAGATGATCAACAATACATGTTAGCAAAAGACATACAAAATTTTGAAATGCTATGAACAAGTAAATGCTATGAACAAGTAAATACAACAGTGCTTCCCTTTATGGGAGGTGAGGACACTTGAACGTTGCGAAAGTCTTGGTCATGCACAGTTCATGACTCCCAGTTCAGTGGGTGCAACTTTGAAACAGCAGGGATCCCGGGTAAACAAAGGGATCCCTTCTGAAAGCTTTGGAGCAATTCACTGTCCATTACTCCATTGTCCATTTTTAAACCTGTAACAAAGATATTTACACAAACAATTTCAGCCAAATAGCAACTACCGTTAATATTTCCAAGTCTTGTAGTGAAGTGGAGTTTGATTCTTGGTGGTACGTGTAGACCTCCGCAGTGCAGGGGTTGCTATTGGCCTAACAGGGCCCGCTGCACTTGCTATCGCTGGTGTAGTGCACTGTCTTCTAGCTACACTTCTAGTGAGTCTGGGTAACACTGGCATGCCGGAGCTGAGCTCTCAGGGCTGCTGCTACTAATGGTGGGTATGGCAGATTCACCGATAGCAGAGGGAGGACTTGCCGGTTCAACTGTTGGCATGGCATCCTCTGGTGGGGTCTGCTGTGATTGCGGGTCCGGATGATCTGGCACCACATTTTGCTCTGGCGGGTTCAGTTGACGAAACGTTAAGACAGGTACCACGATGGCCTGATTTATTTGAGTCCAAGACTGGGGAAAATCACCAAGAACAGTGTGTATCATCTTCTCCTCTTCTACAGGTGGAGAGGTTCTTGGATCGGTTTCCCTCTCTCTCAACTTATCAGGGCATATTTTAAGGTGGTCTCTGGATATTGCCGTTGAGGTTTCCCCTCCATCTTTGCTGATGAGACAGACCTTCGTATTGTCAAAATCGGATGGCAGGATGGTATACGGTTCCGCTTCCCATTGGTCGTCAAGCTTGTGTAATCTCCTCTTTTGTTTGAGTACTTGCTCACCGGGTGACAAGGGAATCGCAGGAGCATGCTGGTTGTAGTCCCTTTCTTGTTTTTGTCTGGCTTGGGCTAGACTTCTTTCCACGCATTCCTGTATTTTGCGGTACTTTTGCTGCCTTTCTGTATCCCAATCGGCATCTGGCGAGGTATCTTCGGGGGTTAGGACCCCCATGTCTAGATCAACAGGTAACTTGCTAGATCTTCCTCGCATCAGGTACGCTGGAGTGCAGTTGGTGGAATTCACTGGGATGTTGTTGTACATGTCTACCAAGTCAGGCAACTTTGTTGGCCACAAGTTCCGTTCCTCCACAGGCAAGGTCTTCAGTAAGTCAATTACCACTTGGTTCCTCTTCTCACACATCCCGTTGGTTTGTGGATGGTATGGTGTGGTTCTGATCTTTTTACACCCTTACAGATTGCAGAACTCCTGGAACACCTCCGCTTCAAATGCTGGCCCCTGATCGGTCAGTACCTTCTCCGGGTACCCATGTGGTCTACAGAAGTACTGCTGGAAGGTTTTGCCGGCCGTCCTGGCCGTTAGATCTTTGACATGCACAACTACCAGGAATTTAGAGTAGTGATCCACGATGGTAAGAGCGTAGACATAGCCTGACCGGCTAGGTGTTAGCTTCACATGATCTGGTGCGACCAGTACTAGCGGCCGTTTGGTGATGATAGGCTGCAAGGGAGCCCGTTGGCTGTCACGGTCCTTCCTGCGTAGGCTACATGGGCCACACTCTCGACACCACTTCTGGATGGCTTTCTTCATGCCAATCCAGTAGAACCTCCCACGGAGTAGCCTCTCCAACTTCCTCAATCCGAAGTGTCCTGCCCCATCGTGGTACGCTCCCAAAACCATTGGCGCATCTTGCCTTGGGACCACTATCTGCCACACCAATTCATGGATGCGTGGGTCGATGCTTCTCCGACACAGCTTACCTTCGTGAATAAACAGTTTGCTTCTCCCCTTCCACAGCTGTTGTGTCTCTTGTGGATCATCCGGGCCGGGATGCAAACCTGCCTGCGTCAGGAGCTCTTTCACCCAACGGACCGCGGGGTCACCATCCTGGGTCTCTGCCCATCCGTGGTGGGGCAGGGGATTCAGCGTGGCATCCTGCTTGTTCTTGCGCCTGTTCTCCACATGATGGGAACACTGGGTGGCCTTGGGGCGATGGAAAATGGGCAGCTCTACCTCTTCAAGTGCCTCCGGGTCTTCCCCTGTTTCTGGCAAGTTGGGCATCCAGGACAATGCATCGGCATTCGCATTCTTGTGCCCTGCCCGGTACTTGATGGTGAAGTCGTAATTGGACAGCCGGGCCATCCACCGCTGTTGCAAGGCACCGAGTTTTGCTGTGTCCAAATGCGTTAGTGGATTATTATCCGTGAAGACGTTGAATTTTGCTGAGGCCAGGTAGTGCTTGAACCTCTCCGTCACTGCCCAAACGATGGCGAGGAATTCCAGCTTAAAGGAACAGTAGTTGTCAGGGTTACTTTCAATGGGACGAAGTTTCCTGCTGGCGTAAGCGATTACCCTCTCCTTGCCTTTCCGGACCTGGGACAACACGGCTCCCAGTCCCACGTTGCTGGCATCCGTATACAGCACAAACGGTTGGTCATATTCAGGGTAGGCCAGCACCTCTCCTCCCGTCAGCGCTAACTTTAAGCAAGTGAACGATCCTTCCAGTCCATCGTTCCAATCAAATGGGGTATTCTTACCCTTGGTGTTCTTGGATTGGCCCACCAACAGGTCTTGCAATGGCGTGGCCTTCTTGGTGAAGTCCTTGATAAACCTCCTGTAGTAGCCTACCAACCCCAGGAACTGCCGGACTTCATGGAGGTTGCCGGGCTTTGGCCAGTCTTTGATCACAGTGACCTTGTCAGGGTCTGGGGCCACCCCTTCGGCACTCACTACATGGCCCAGGTACTGTACCTTGGGTTTTAGCAGATGGCATTTGGACGGTTTTACCTTTAGGCCAAAGTTGGACAGGGCTTCGAACACCTCGGTCAGGTGCTTCAGATGGTCCTCATAAGTCTTGGAGAAGACGATGACGTCGTCCAGGTATAGCAACACGGTTTCAAAGTTCTTGTGCCCTAGACATCACTCCATCATCCTCTGGAACGTTCCCAGGGCATTGCACAATCCGAAGGGCATGTAGTTGAATTCGCAGAGACCCATCAGCGTCGTGAAGGCCATCTTTTCCTTGTCCGCCTCTGCCACGGGAACCTGCCAGTACCCACTGGTGAGATCCAAGGTAGAGAAGTAGTTAGCAGATTTTAAAGCAGCCAAGGACTCCTCTATCCTGGGCAGTGGGTATGGATCCTTATGTGTAATGCGATTTAGCTGCCTATAGTCAACACACATCCTCATTGTGCCATCTTTCTTCCTAACGTGGACTAATGGGGCTGCCCAGGGGCTATAACTGTCTCTCACTACCCCAGCCTCCTTCATCTCTCGCAACATGTCTTTGGCACACTGATAATGAGCTGGGGGTACAGGACGGTATCTCTCTTTTATGGGCGGATGATCTCCCGTGGGGATATGATGTTGAATCCCTTTTACCTGCCCGAAATCTAGGGGGTGCTTGCTGAATACCCGCTCATACTCATGAACCAACCTGTAGGCCCCCTGTTTCTGGTGAGGTGGGGTAGAGTCAGTGCCCACGTGCAATTCCCGACACCAATCTTTCAGTTGCCCTGCAGAACCGTTGTTCTCCGCCAGATTGGACGGGACCAAGGGTCCGGGTGCCTGTATCACACTATTATTAACAGGAAACAGTTTGGCAAGTGTGGGATATTTGGTTAGGTGGACTTCTTCCTCCCCACAGTTAAGAACACGTACTGGCACCCTCCCCTTGCGGACGTCAACCACCCCTCTGGCTGTCAGGAGGGTAGGCCTACTATCTGAATATACAGGTTCTACCAGGGCCTGATAGTCTTTACCCCTGAGGCCTATGGCTGCCCGACACCATATTAACATTTCACTCCTGGGGGGTATCGCAATGGGGTTTGAATCACTCACTGTGACACGGCCAATTTCACCACCAGTCAGCTCCACCTGCTGTCTCTGCATCAGAGCTCTGATTTCTTTCTGCAGGGCACGTTGTTCACTGTTACCAGCTGTTTCTGCTACCTGCTGTAACAAGACAATAACCTCTGCAAGACAATTTTCTATGACATTAGTACCAATGGTCATCATGGGATTACATTCACGTCGGTCAATATCAACAATTACAATTCCTTGGGCCTCCAATTCCACCCGCCCCACTTTAATGGTGACCTCTTTATACCCCACTTATGGCAATGGCTGACCATTACTGGCTATTATGGTGAAATCATCATCGGGGCCACGAGTAATGTCGGTGTCCTCCCAATAACGTTTATAAAGGATGTAAGGCATAGTCGTCACCTGAGAACCGGTGTCCAGCAAAGCGTTCATGGGGATACCGTCGATCATGATGGGAAGACCTGGTCGCCCGCCAATGTATTTGGTTCTCCAATTTTGTGGGCCTGATCGTCCTATTCCTGGGGGTTGGCCCTCTGCCCCAGGGGTTGCTCGTTTAAATGACAGTATCTTGCAAGGTGGCCCACCTGGTGGCAGCGGCGGCAAATAGGTCGTCCGTCCCGATGGAAGCAATCGTCGTCCCTGCCTCTGGTTGGCGGAATCCTCCTCTGTCGCTGCCAGGGGACATCCTCCGGTCTGGAAGCCAGCTGGATCTTCTCCTTGGGGGCCTCCTGTAGGGACTGTACGGTCCAGGCTAGGGCAGCAACGCTCTTGGTCAGCTCAGCTCCTGCATCTGGAGGCGTAGTCCTGCAGTGGAATCGTCTTCCAGGATCTGGGCATCGGCCTCAGCGGAAACTGGGGCTTCTGGCGCCACCTCCTGGTGGTATGTGAGAGCTTGACGCCTGGGAAGTACTGCACAGCTGGGCTGTCGCTCCTGTAGCGCCTGGATGGCTTTATCTTTGAATTGTGCGAAAGTCAGGTCTGGATTCTGCATGGCCAGGAAGTGCAGTTGGGCCCTTTGGTGACTGCACAGGAGCCCCTCGATGAACCGCTCCTTCAGGAGTTTATCCTCATCTTGCATGCTGTTTGGGTCATTCTGCTTGATGGCCCGCAGTGCCTCCTGGAGATTAAGGGCATAATCCCGTAAGCTATCCTGTGGCCTCTGCTTGCACCCATAAAACGTCAATTTAATTTCTGTAGCGGTGCGGGTGTCAAAGGTGGTTTTAAGCTTTGCAAAGACCTGCTGCACAGTCCTCTTATCCGTGGCGGGCCAGGACTTCACTTCTCTCAGAGCCGCTCCAAAGAGTTGGCCTGTTATCATATGAACTTTCTGAGGCTCTGTCAGGGGAGAAAACTCAAGCAGGCTGCAGATCCCCTCTTTAAAGTCAGTTAATGTATGTGATTCTCCAGAATATCACGGGACCCAGGCTGCTCCAGGTAGGTACGGCATGGAGAAGGGCATTATGGCTGCTGTAGCTGCGGCAGTATCCATCTGGCTGCTGGGGGCGGCAAGCTCTGCGGAACCCGGCGGTGGTACAAGGCCTGCAGCTGTGCATATTGCGGGGCTCGGAGGTGCCTCTGAGTCTGCGGCTGCGACCGCCGCCTCCGCTCCTCCGGGATCAGACATGGCCGCTCCTCCCCTCTGCTAACCTGGTGGAAGTCGGGGTTCCTCTTCCGGAATCGACACCTCACCGCATCTTCTTGCTTTGCGCTCTTTTCGGCCGGCTCCGCCCACGAAGCTATGGCTCCTCCCCTCGTGCCCCACACGGCGCGGCGATGGCGGATTTTGGCGGCAAACAGCAATACACAGTCTTTGCAATAAATCACGATTCAGCACAATTCAGTCACAGTTCCAAAGCACACATGACCTGATTCTTCAGGCTTAAGTAGATCCTGTTCGTGACGCCAAGTTTGGAGCGGCCACCAGACGCAGGGCAGCGGGGAACTCGGTACCGGGTCTCTCGGTTCTGGGGATGTCACGGTGGCCTGACCCGTTCCGTGGCCCTGCTAAGGGGCGCCCAATTAAAGATGTAGGTGACGGTGTAGGTCGCAGTAAATAACAAGGACACAGGGTTGCAGTCTCTTTACCTTTTTACTGAAGGCTTCGGCATCCGCAATCCAGAGCACTGCTAACAGGGCTGGCTAAGACCGGCCGGTCCGAAGGCACATCCAGAGTTCCCTTAGCAGGTGGAAATCAGTAGCCTACCTACTAGCGCCTGGGTGTTGTAGTACTTCCCAGCTGAGCACCACAGGATAGTCCTCACAACTGTCGTGTATGTTTCTGTTCTTTCTCTCCGTCCCCCAGATGATATGGATAGGACGCACCCGTATGACGGGGTAGGCCTGGAGTTATTTTATAGGGACCCTAGAGACGCCCCTCTCCCACAATTGCCTCCGTTGTCTTCATTAGGTGTAAAAGGTGAGACAGCCAACCTAAAGTTAACTGCCCTGCCGTAGTTCAAAGTAATGCGTAGAGTCTATTACTTCCTCGGCGTTCCGGCCGCCGGCTACGCGCCTCAGTAGGATGTTGCCGATCTCGGGGCACGACTCCTACTGGTTCTATCGCCTTTGTGCTGTGATCTCGTTTCTCACTTCTCCACAATATACTTCGCTTCGTGTCCGTTCTTAGGAGACTGCCGCTATAAGGTACAGGCACGGCTCCGTAACGATCTGTCTGTGCTAGGCCGCTGTCAGGATCCCACCCCTGACAGGTCCTCTCCCGAACTCTCCAGGGCTGCTTTCTTCCTAACTTCCTATCCAACCCCCAGTTTTACCCATGTGTGAGGAGTGGCCTAGTAAATAGGACCTTTTGCTCCCCCTGGCGGCCGGAGTGTGAAGTGTAATGTGTGACTGTGATACCTGGCAAGGTGAACTCTTTTAGTGCAATCAGACGTACCATCACTCCCCCTGGTGGAAGATCGACGCCACTGCAACGATCAGACTCTGGGGCGCTGCACATATACCCTAATTGTTCCACTCCTGGTTTTGACTTACAAATACTGATGTAAAATACTGACCAAATACTGCTAGTGTGACGGCAGCCTTAGGCTACTTTCACACTAGTCCGTTGGTACGGGCCGTGGCTAACCATCGGCCCGACGGACAGTGTGTCACTGTAGCACAATGTGGGCAGCGGATGCAGTTTTACAACGCATCCGCTGCCCAGTGTGATGAGCGGGGAGGAGGGGGCGTAGTTTCGTCGCACATGCGTGGTCGAAAATGGCAGACACGACGCACAAAAAAGTTACATGGAATGTTTTTTTGTGCCGACAGTCCGCCAAAACACGACACATCTGTCGCACGACGGATGCGACGTGTGGCAATCCGTCGCAATGCGTCACTAATGAAAGTCAATGGAGAAAAACGCATCCTGCGGGCACCTTTGCAGGATGCGTTTTTTCTCAAAAACGACGCATTGCGACGGACAGCAAACTACGCTAGTGTGAAAGTAGCCTAAGATGAAAAAACACAAAGAGACTCTGAGGGTAGGTGCAGACGGTCAGTAATCGCTGTGGGTTGTATGCTGCGTACTTGTGCAGCATTCAGATGTTATAGCATAGTGAATGGGATTTCAAGAAATACCATGCCCACTCTACATGCACCAACACCTGCAGCTCACCCACAGAAACGAACATGTGGCGCGTCTTTCCAGACCACAACATGTAAACTTATCTTGCGGAGACGCTAGTCTCCTCAAGATAAATATCACCCGTACAATGTATTTCTCACGGTTCAGTGATCACATGCGGATTCACCTACGTTCCATAGCTGGCAGCGGACATGTGCTACATCCAAAGCACTGCCAATTCCTGTCCGTGTGCACCTAACCTAAGAAAATGAATCAGTCAATTTAAAGGGAACCTGTCACCTGAATTTGGCGGGACCAGTTTTGGGTCATATGGGCGGGGTTTTCGGGTGTTTGATTCACCCTTTCCTTACCCGCTGGCTGCATGCTGGCCGCAATATTGGATTGAAGTTCATTCTCTGTCCTCCGGAGTACACGCCAGCGCAAGGCAATATTATAGTGTAAAAAAAAAAATATTCACATGTGTAAAAAATTTTTTAAAAAATTCCTAAAAAATATATATATATATTGTTCCTATAAATACATTTCTTTATCTAAATAAAAAAAACACAATAAAAGTACACATATTTAGTATCGCCGCGTCCGTAACGACCCGACCTATGAAACTGTCCCACTAGTTAACCCCTTCAGTGAACACCGTAAAAAAAAAAAAACGAGGCAAAAAACAACGCTTTATTATCATACCGCCAAACAAAAAGTGTAATAACACGCGATCAAAAAGACAGATATAGATAACCATGTACCGCTGAAAACATCATCTTGTCCCGCAAAAAATGAGCTGCCATACAGCGTCATAAAAGAAAAAAGTTATAGTCCTCAGAATAAAGCGATGCAAAAATAATTATTTTTTCTATAAAATAGTTTTTATCATATAAAAGCGCCAAAACATAAAAAAATGACATAAATGAGGTAGCGCTGTAATCGTACTGACCCGAAGAATAAAACTGCTTTATCCATTTTACCAAACGCGGAACGGTATAAACGCCTCCCCCAAAAGAAATTCATGAATAGCTGGTTTTTGGTCATTCTGCCTCACAAAAATCGGAATAAAAAGCGATCAAAAAATGTCACATGCCCGAAAATGTTACCAATAAGAACGGCAACTCGTCCCGCAAAAAACAAGACCTCGCATGACTCTGTGGACCAAAATATGGAAAAATTATAGCTCTCAAAATGTGGTAACGCAAAAAATATTTTTTGCAATAAAAAGCGTCTTTCAGTGTGTGACGACTGCCAATCATAAAAATCCGCTAAAAAACCCGCTATATAAGTAAATCAAACCCCCCTTCATCACCCCCTTAGTTAGGGAAAAATTAAAAAAATGTATTTATTTCCATTTTCCCATTAGGGTTAGGGCTACGGTTAGGGCTAGGGTTAGGGTTAGGGTTAAGGCTAGAGTTGGGGTTAGGGCTAGGGTTAAGGCTACAGTTAGGGTTGGGGCTAAAGTTAGGGTTAGGGTTGGGCTAAAGTTAGGGTTAGGGTTTGGATTACATTTACGGTTGGGAATGGGGTTGAGATTAGGGTTAGGGGTTTGTCAGGGTTAGGGGTGTGGTTAGGCTTACCATTGGGATTAGGGTTAGGGGTGTGTTTGGATTAGGGTTTCAGTTATAATTGGGGGGTTTCCACTGTTTAGGCACATCAGGGGGTCTCCAAATGCGAAATGGCGTCCGATCTCAATTCCAGCCAATTCTGCATTGAAAAAGTAAAACAGTGCTCCTTCCCTTCCAAGCTCTCCCGTGCGCCCAAACAGGGGTTTACCCCAACATATGGGGTATCAGCGTACTCAGGACACATTGGACAACAACTTTTTGGGTCCAATTTCTCCTGTTACCCTTGGGAAAATACAAAACTGGGGGCTAAAAAATAATTTTTGTGGAACTCTGCGTTATAAACTGTAGTGAAACACTTGGGGGTTCAAAGTTCTCACAACACATCTAGATAAGTTCCTTGGGGGGTCTAGTTTCCAATATGGGGTCACTTGTGGGAGGGTTCTACTGTTTAGGTACATCAGGGGCTCTGCAAACGCAATGAGACGCCTGCAGACCAATCCATCTAAGTCTGCATTCCAAATGACGCTCCTTCCCTTCCGAGCTCTGCCATGCGCCCAAACGGTGGTTCCCCCCACATATGGGGTATCAGCGTACTCAGGATAAATTGGACAACAACTTTTTGGTCCAATTTCTCCTGTTACCCTTGAGAAAAAACAAAACTGGGGGCTAAAAATAATTGTTGTGGGAAAAAAAATAATTTTTATTTTCACGGCTCTGCGTTATAAACTGTAGTGAAACATTTGGGGGTTAAAAGCTCTCACAACACATCTAGATGAGTTCCGTAGGGGGTCTAGTTTCCAAAATGGTGTCACTTGTGGGGGATTTCAATGTTTAGGCACATCAGTGGCTCTCTAAACGCAACATGGCATCCCATCTCAATTCCAGTTAATTTTGCATTGAAAAGTCAAATGGCGCTCCTTCGCTTCCGAGCTCTTCCATGCGCTCAAACGGTGGTGTACCCCCACATATGGGGTATCGGCGTACTCAGGACAAATTGTACAACAACTTTTGGTGTCAATTTTCTCCTGTTACCCTTGGTAAAATAAAACAAATTGGAGCTGAAGTAATTTTTGTGAAAAAAAGTTAAATGTTTATTTTAGTTTAAACATTCCAAAAATTCCTGTGAAACACCTGAAGGGTTAATAAACTTCTTGAATGTGGTTTTGAGCACCTTGAGGGGTGCAGTTTTTAGAATGGTGTCACACTTGGTTATTTTCTATCGTATAGACCCCTCAAAATGACTTCAAATGAGATGTGGTTCCTAAAAAAAAATGGTGTTGTAAAAATGAGAAATTGCTGGTCAATTTTTAACCCTTATAACTCCCTAACAAAAAAAAATGTTGGTTCCAAAATTGTGCTGATGTAAAGTAGACATGTGGGAAATTTTACTTATTAAGTATTTTGTGTGACATATCTCTGTGATTTAATTGCATAAAAATTCAAAGTTGGCAAATTGCGAAATTTTCAAAAATTTCGCCAAATTTCCATTTTTTTCACAAATAAATGCAGGTAATATCAAATAAATTTTATGACTATCATGATGTACAATATGTCATGAGAAAACAGTGTCAGAATCACCAGAATCCATTGAAGCGTTCCAGAGTTATAACCTCATAAAGGGACAGTGGTCAGAATTGTAAAAATTGGCCTGGTCATTAACGTGCAAACCACCCTTGGGGGTAAAGGGGTTAATAAGTGGGATTTCTTGCCTTATAAATGGGGTTGGGACCATCAGTTGTGTTGTGCAGAAGTCTGGTAGATACACAGCTGATAGTCCTACTGAATAGACTGTTAGAATTTGTATTATGGCAAGAAAAAAGCAGCTAAGTTAAGAAAAACAAGTGGCCATCATTATTTTAAGAAATGAAGGTCAGTCAATCCGAAAAATTGGGAAAACTTTGAAAGTGTCCCCAAGTGCAGTGGCAAAAACCATCAAGCACTACAAAGAAACTGGCTCACGTGAGGACCGCCCCAGGAAAGGAAGACCAAGAGTCACCTCTGCTTCTAAGGATAAGTTTATCCGAGTCAGCAGCCTCAGAAATTGCAGGTTAACAGCAGCTCAGATTAGAGATCAGGTCAGTGCCACACAGAGTTCTAGCAGCAGACACATCTCTACAACAACTGTTAAGAGGAGACTTTGTGCAGCAGGCCTTCATGGTAAAATAGCTGCTAGGAAACCACTGCTAAGGACAGGCAACAAGCAGAAGAGAAATTGAAAAAATAGTCCCAAACGCATATTTAAGTCAGATAGAGTAAGATCATTCCCTCGCAAAAATTTGCTTTCACATGCTAAATTGCATGTTGTGTTTAAAGAGAAAAGCGACTCAGTAGCATATCAAACCATGGAGAACAAAGAGTCAATACGAATAAATAGAAAAATGAAAAAGCTTTATTAAAGTCAATTGATCACACATTTAAAATATTTAAGATAGAGCACAATGAACAAAGCGACACATATACAAGTGTATTCGTGCGAGGTAATTAGAAACCAATCCAAACTAAGTCCTAATTCAGACTACCAACACAGAAAGGGTACTATACAGCAATGCTCTCATGTATGTAGTATCTCATGCCAACCAAAAAGCTATGGAGCTCAAGTAAAAGTGACTCAATGCAATCCCAGGCATAGTATAGATCCTAGTGGATATCAACCATCATCAATGGAAAGTGCCACATATGAGTACATGGATAGCGTCAGGGAATAAACCTAAGTCACTTCGCTCTACAGAGATATGGTAGCGTAAATAAAAATAGCAGCGCTGTTGTTAAGATATTAGTTTACCCGTCATGTCGCTGGTAGCTGTCTCAGCACTCACTCCCCAACGTACGTTTCGGTACGAAAGTTCCTTCCTCAGGGGGTGTGGCTTAAGCAGTAAGATATCCTGCCCTATATACCCGGCATCTTAAGTCATCTGATCCGGAAGGACCAGTAGGGGTAAGTTCCTTGCCCAAGCGCAGCCCCCACAGCCGTAACCAGCTGCACAGGTGGCTCCCCTCACTGACGTAATATCACATGGGACGGCCGGTGCCGAGCCTTCACCATGCAACCAAAACATACAAGAGGAGACACAGCCATGCAAGTGGGAGACGGAGATGGCAGGCAGTGCGCACGCGCAAACAGGACCACCATGCCGGTATATGTATAAGAAAAACCCTGATATTTACCCGACAGTCTCGCAGCCCATATAGTCATATAACATATATCATAGAAATTAGTATCCATAATGTAGTCCACAGAGTAAAAAGGTGATACTGTGCAGTAGACAATAGTGGAACTCAGAGTCCATAAACAGATTGTGTAGCACGGACTTCTTATCAACAATCATCCACACTGGATCCATAGAACATTTCTTGTTTTTATTGAAGAGATCGACATAGATGGGTCCGTCCTTATATTGTTCTCAGAGTAGTTCACTCATGTACAGGGCATATCACAGAAAAGACCTCATAGATGTTAACGTAGATACAACAGATCACTATGTGGACAAGGGAACAGAAAAAACACAATAAGTAAAAACATATTAACAGCCAAGCTAAAAACATCAGATAGCAGAAAGGCCATGCAGAGAACATGAGGCAAATAGAGCAAGGTAAAGTTTAACTAATAGGTCAGAGGAATGAAGCAAATCCCTGGGATTCATTTAGTTCGTGGGGGGACATTGTACCCAAGACAGTAATCCATCTACATTCTTTTTGGGCCAATACGCGTTTAATGTCCCCACCACGGATTCCACTCTGGACATGCTGAATACCACTGACCATAAAAGACTTCGGGTTACTACGGTGGAACAATTTATAGTGCCTAGGTATTGTTTTCAATAAAGTCAAGTCAGTAATTTTAGCTGATGCAAGGATGTCACGATTTACGTACTCTTAGTTGACGTGACGTCAAACCGATATAAATTTTATTACAACCACATGTGGCATAGTAGATCACCTGTGTGGTAGCACAGGTGATGTATTGATTAATGGAGAAGTCACGTGTACCATCAGCTGTAGTGAAGGTAGTTGTTCGTAAAATATTCTTACAGGCCAGACAATCACCGCAGGGAAAACAACCCTGCGGTGGTCCACTCGTATTAAATAAATTTTTCTTAGTAGGAACATAGTGACTTTGAACTAGGATATCTCCCAGATTTTGGCTTCTCCTTGCCATCATTAAGGGTTTTTTTTGGCAGAAAGTTAAAGAGAACAGGATCAGTTTGTAATACATTCCAATGTCTCTTAAGATATTCCCTCATTGGTACCCACTGACCATTAAACGTGGATATGAATCTTATTGGTTCTTGGTCTTTCTTGGCCTTTTTCTGACAGTGTAGTAAAGCAGCACGACTACTTTTTTTAGCCCTCGTATATCCTTGCTTGATACATCTGTTGCTATACCCACGCATTCTAAACCTGTCACTCAAGTCCCTGGCCTGTTTTTCAAAAGTCTCCTCAGATGAGCAGATACGCTTCATCCTTAAAAATTGGTCAACTGGGATGGCCCTTATAGTGGCATCCGGATGGCTAGAGCTAGCGTGCAGCAAGGAATTGACCAAGGTGGGTTTCCGATATACATCTGTCTGTAATTGTAGATGCCTATCCACCAGAATTTTAATATCAAGAAAGTTCACCTCAGTCCTACTGTACTTATATGTCAACCTGAATTGAATGGATTGGAATTCAAGTTCACCATAAAGCACTGTATTTGCTGCTCGCTGCCCTGCCAAATAATAAATAAATCATCAATGTAGCGCAGCCAGCACTGCACATGGTCTGCGGCCTGGGCGCCCTCACCCCCAAACACCCCCCTCTCCCAAAACCCAAGGAAGAGATTTGCAAAAGAGGGCGCACAGGCCGCCCCCATCGCAGTGCCGCACTGCTGCAAATAAAAAATGTCCCGAAATACAAAAAAATTATGTGTTAAAATGTATTGAAGCAATTCCATAATGAACCCACATAGAGGGCCATCCCAGTTGCTATTAGCAAGGAAGAAGCGACAGGCCTCAAGTCCATCTCGGTGTCGAATGCATGTGTATAGCGACTCGATGTAAGCCGTAACAAGTATCATTTCTTTCTCAAGGACCATACCATCAATCCTAGCCAGGACGTCCATCGTGTCACGGGCATAGGAGGGCAGAGCTTCAACAAGTGGGTTTAAATAATAGTCTATGAATTTACAGATAGGCTTACATAGCCCACCAATGCCGGACACGATGGGCCGCCCTGGCGGAGATAGCAGGTCCTTATGAATTTTGGGAGTAAAGTAAATTGTCGGAACTCTCGGAGATTTAATGAATAAAGCATCTAAGACTTTTTTAGGAATAATTCCCTTATCAAAGGCCTGTTGTAAAATAATTCGTAATTCAGCTGAAAAGGTCACTAAGGGATTGTAGTCTAGACGGAGATGTTTTTTTTATCTCTAAGCTGCCTAAAGGCCTCTTTTTCATACATCCGTTGTGACCAAATCACTATATTTCCCCCCTTGTAGGCTGGTTTAATTACAACATCCCTTAGATTACTGAGATCTCTCAAAGCAATCCGCTGTTGCGCTGTGAGATTGTCGTTTATCCATCTAGTCGACATACATTTAAACTCGTCCAACACCAACCTAGTAAATATGTCGAAAGCGGGACAAACCGACAAGAGGGGAAAGCGAGTAGACCGAGGGTATATAGACTGTGGGAACGTACCGGCTACTACTGGATCCTGTGCAACTAAAAGTTCCTCTAATACCCTTAGGGTCTCCGCTTCTGTCTGATCATTCTGTTGTTGCTCGCCTGTCCCCTTAGTGTGTAATTTTTTAAGAATTAATTTCCTGCTTCCTGCTTAAGCCACGCCCCCTGAGGATGGAACTTTCGCACCGAAACGTACGTTGGGGAGTGAGTGCTGAGACAGCTACCAGCGACATGACGGGTAAACTAATATCTTAACAACAGCGCTGCTATTTTTATTTACGCTACCATATCTCTGTAGAGCGAAGTGACTTAGGTTTATTCCCTGACGCTATCCATGTACTCATATGTGGCACTTTCCATTGATGATGGTTGATATCCACTAGGATCTATACTATGCCTGGGATTGCATTGAGTCACTTTTACTTGAGCTCCATAGCTTTTTGGTTGGCATGAGATACTACATACATGAGAGCATTGCTGTATAGTACCCTTTCTGTGTTGGTAGTCTGAATTAGCACTTAGTTTGGATTGGTTTCTAATTACCTCGCACGAATACACTTGTATATGTGTCGCTTTGTTCATTGTGCTCTTTCTTAAATATTTTAAATGTGTGATCAATTGACTTTAATAAAGCTTTTTCATTTTTCTATTTATTAGTATTGATTAACAAGCAGAAGAGACTTGTTTGGGCTAAAGAACACAAGGAATGGACATTAGACCAGTGGAAATCTGTGCTTTGGTCTGATGAGTTCAAATTTGAGATCTTTGGTTCCAACCACCGTGTCTTTGTGCGACGCAGAAAAGGTGAACGGATGGACTCTACATGCCTGGTTCCCACCGTGAGGCATGGAAGAGGAGGTGTGATGGTGTGGGGGTGCTTTGCTGGTGACACTGTTGGGGATTTATTCAAAATTGAAGGCATACTAAACAAGCATGGCTACCACAGCATCTTGCAGTGGCATGCTACTCCATCCGGTTTTGTTGGACCATCATTTATTTTTAATGCCTTCCCGACCTTTTATGCCACGTAGGCGTCATGAAAGTCGGTGCCAATCCGACCTGTGACGCCTATGTGGCATCATGGAGGGATCGCGCCCCTGCAGAGCGGGTGAAAGGGTTAACTCCAATTTCACCCGATCTGCAGGGACAGGGGGAGTGGTGCTTCAGCCCAGGGGGGGTGGCTTCACCCCCCGTGGCTACGATCGCTCTGATTGGCTGTTGAAAGTGAAACAGCCAATCAGAGCAATCTGTAATATTTCACCTATGAAAATTGGTGAAATATTACAATCCAGCCATGGCCGATGCTGCAATAGCATCTGCCATGGCTGGAGACCCCGATCTTACCCCCACCGCCACCGATCTCCTCCTCTCCGTCCTGTCATGTCCCCTGCTCCCCTCCGTCCTCCTGTCCGCTCCCACCATCCTCCTGTCTGCGCCCCCCGTCCTCCTGTGCTCCAATCCCACCCCCCATACTTACCGCGCTCCGATGTCCCTCCCAGTGTCCGTCCGTCTTCTCCATGGGCACCGTCATCTTCCAAAATGGCAGGCGCATGCGCAGTGCACCGGCCGAATCTGCCGGCTGGCAGATTCTTTCCAGGTACATTTTGATCGCTGTGATAGGTTCTATCACAGCGATCAAAATAAAAAGAATAGTAAATAAACCCCCCTTTATCACCCCCATAGGTAGGGAACATAAAAAAATAAAGAAAATATATTTATTTTTATTTTTCCACTAGGGTTAGGGTTAGGGCTAGGGTTGCACTTAGGGTTAGGGTTGCACTTAGGGTTAGGGTTGCACTTAGGGTTGCACTTAGGGTTAGGGTTGCACTTAGTGTTAGGGTTGCACTTAGGGTTGCACTTAGGGTTAGGGTTACAATTAGTATTAGGGTGTCAGGACTCTGAACATTTTTTACCTTTTGTGCATTACTGCCCTCTTCCAAGATGGCGCCTTTGGTCTTATGTGCACTGTGTCTTCCTGCTATAAAACTCCACCCCAACCTTCAGTCTGTGCTAGAGTATTCTGCCTTGCAGCCAGCTCCTGACCTCTGATTACTCCCTGGCTATACACCTGCTCCTGTGAACCTGTGTGGTGATCCTGCTACTCTGCTCTGAGTTCCTGCTGCATACACAAGTTTCCAGTATTCCTTCTTCATCTGCTGCTCATGTTTACTTCATCTGCATTTGCTGGACATGTAAGCTGCTGCTGCTTTGCAATAACCTGAGACTATTAACCAGGCCTCCCTGGTTGAGCTAAGATATGATTTGAACTGCCTATAAGCATATCTATCTGTGTCTGGACTAAAGGCCCCGTCTCACATAGCGATTTACCAACGATCACGACCAGCGATACGACCTGGCCGTGATCGTTGGTAAGTCGTTGTGTGGTCGCTGGGGAGCTGTCACACAGACAGCTCTCTCCAGCGACCAACGATCAGGGGAACGACTTCGGCATCATTGAAACTGTCTTCAACGATGCCGAAGTCCCCCTGCAGCACCCGGGTAACCAGGGTAAACATCGGGTTACTAAGCGCAGGGCCGCGCTTAGTAACCCGATGTTTACCCTGGTTACCAAAAAAAACAAACAGTACATACTCACAATCTGATGTCCGTCAGGTCCCTTGCCGTCCGCTTCCTGCTCTGACTGAGTGCCGCCGTACAGTGAGAGCACAGCACAGCAATGACGTCACCGCTGTGCTGTGCTCTCACTGTACGGCCGGATCTCAGTCAGAGCAGGAAGCAGACGGCAAGGGACCTGACGGACATCAGATGGTGAGTATGTACTGTTTGTTTTTTTTGGTAACCAGGGTAAACATCGGGTTACTAAGCGGGGCCCTGCGCTTAGTAACCCGATGTTTACCCTGGTTACCAGTGAAGACATCGCTGGATCGGTGTCACACACACCGATTCAGCGATGTCAGCGGGACCTCAACGACCAAAAAACGGTCCAGGCCATTCCGACACAAACAGCGATCTCGCAGCAGGGGCCTGGTCGCTGGTACGTGTCACACATAGCGAGATCGCTACTGAGGTCGCTGTTGCGTCACAAAACTTGTGACTCAGCAGCGATCTCGCTAGCGATCTCGCTATGTGAGACGGGGCCTTAAGACAAGGATTTATTCGTGTCAAGGATACCCTAGCCTAAAAAAAAAAAAAGGAGACTGCTGGAACAATGACTGCAGAAAGCAGATTAGAGCAGGTGTTTTCCATAATTAGATCACTGCAGAAAGATGTGGAAGGTCTGCAAAAGAAGTTTGGAAGCTTTGAACTCAATGAACAAGTGTTTGGACAGACTTTGCAGGACTTGAGCAACCGCATGGCAGCCCAGGAAAACAAACTTGCTGGCATAGAGTCCCAGTATGTACGGGCTTTTCAGGACATAAGCACGCAAAGAGTCTCCTGAGTTATCCCCTATAATTATTACATAGGGTTAGAATTAGGCTATGTGCACACGGTGCGGATTTGGCTGGGGATCCGCAGCGGATTGGTCGCTGCGGATTCGTAGCAGTTTTCCATCACGTTTACAGTACCACGTAAACCTATGGAAAACCAAATCCGCAGTGCCCATGGTGCGGAAAATACCGCGCGGAAACGCTGCGTTGTATTTTCCACAGCATGTCAATTCTTTGTGCGGATTCCGCAGCGTTTTACACCTGCTCCATAATAGGAATCCGCAGGTGAAATCCGCACAAAAAACACTGGAAATCCGCGGTAAAGTGCGTTTTACCTGCGGATTTTTCAAAATCGGTGCGGAAAAATCAGCACACAAATCCGCAAAGTGGGCACATAGCCTTAGGGTTAGGGTTGGAATTAGGGTTAAGATTAGGGTTAGGGGTGTGTTGGGGTTAGGATTAGGCATGTGGTTATGGTTAGGGTTGGGATTAGGGGTGTGTTGTGGTTAGGGTTGGGATTACGGTTAGGGGTGTGTTGGGGTTAGGGTTGGAATTAGGGTTAAGATTAGGGTTAGGCTTGTGGTTATGGTTAGGGTTGGGATTAGGGTTAGGGGTGTGTTGTGAATTCTGCTCTTGGGCTCCCTCCGGTGGTTGTTAGTGGTAGTGCAGTGGTCTCTGCATTATTGGCCAGGGCAGGTGTTTCTGCTTATTGCAGCTCTATTAGGTATTTAGGTTTGTAGGATCCATCAATCCCTGCCAGTTGTCCATTGTATCTTGGAGGGATTGCATCTATGTCTGGCTCCACTGCCCTGCTGTCATTTCAGCTAAGATAAGTGCCTTGTTTTGGTTCTCTGTAGCACGCATGCAGTGTGCTTTTATGTGCAGTGCAATCTATTGTGTTTTTTTGTCCAGCTTGACTTGTTTGGATTTGTCTGTCATGCTGGTTTCTCTGGAGATGCAGATATACATCCTATGTCTTTAGTTAGATGTAGTATATAGTATTTTCTGCTGTGGAATTTTCTAGTGTTTTAATACTGACCGCTTAGAACTCTGTCCTATCCTTTCTATCTAGCTAGCTCTGTTTTTTCTGCCTGTGTACGTATTTCCTCTTAAACTCACAGTCAATATTTGTAGGGGGCTGCCTATCCTTTGGGGCTCTGCTCTGAGGCAAGATAGGATTTCCCATTTCCATCATTAGGGGTATTTAGTCCTCCGGCTGTGTCGAGGTGTCTAGGCCTGGTTAGGTACATCCCACGGCTACTTCTAGTTGCGGTGTCAGTATTAGGATTGCGGTCAGTACAGGTACCACCTACTCCAGAGATAGTCTCATGCGGCTCCAGGGTCACCGGATCATAACAGTACAACTGGCCAACAATGAGTTAAATGCATCTCAGAAGAAGGGAAGAAAAGTCCTGAGCCATTTTTTTTTCTGCAGTCTGTTTTGTCTTTCCTTCCCTCTTTTCCTCTGGGTGACTGAGGAGCTGTGTGCTAGCATGGATGTTCAGGGATTAGCTTCTCGTGTAGACCAACTGGCTGCTAGGGTACAGGGTATTTCCGATTATATTGTTCAGACTCCGGTTTTGGAGCCTAAGATTCCTACTCCTGAGTTATTTTTTGGGGACAGGTCTAAATTTTTGAGTTTTAAAAATAACTGTAAACTGTTTTTTGCTCTGAAACCTCGTTCTTCTGGTGATCCCATTCAGCAGGTTAAAATAGAATAGTCATCTCCCTGCTGCGTGGCGATCCTCAGGATTGGGCATTTTCCCTGGAATCTGGGAATCCTGCCTTGCTTAATGTAGAAGCATTCTTTCAGGCTCTAGGGTTATTATATGATGAACCAAATTCTGTGGATCATGCTGAGAAGACCTTGTTGACCCTGTTTCAGGGTCAAGAAGCGGCAGAATTGTATTGTCAGAAATTTAGAAAATGGTCTGTGCTGACTAAATGGAATGAGGCTGCTTTGGCGGCAATTTTCAGAAAGGGTCTTTCTGAATCTGTTAAAGATGTTATGGTGGGGTTTCCCACGCCTATTGGTCTGAGCGATTCTATGTCTCTGGCCATTCAGATTGATCGGCGCCTGCGTGAGCGCAGAGTTGTGAGCTCTGTGGCGTTGTCATCAGAGCAGATACCTGAGCCTATGCAGTGCGATAGGATTCTGTCTGGAGCTGAACGACGGAGATTCAGACGTCAGAATGGGTTGTGTTTTTACTGTGGCGATGCTTCTCATGTCATTTCGGTCTGCCCTAAGCGTATTAAGAGAATCGCTAGTTCAGTTACCATTGGTACCGTACAACCTAAATTTCTGTTATCTGTGACATTGATCTGCTCATTATCGTCATTTTCTGTCATGGCGTTTGTAGATTCTGGCGCCGCTTTGAATTTAATGGACTTTGAATTCGCTAGACGTTGTGGTTTCCCCTTGCAGTCTTTGGAGAACCCTATTCCTTTAAGGGGCATTGATGCTACACCTTTGGCTAAAAATAAACCCCAGTTTTGGACACAGGTGACCATGTGCATGGCGCCAGCCCATCGGGAGGATTGTCGCTTTTTGGTGTTGCATAATTTGCATGATGCTATTGTGCTGGGTTTTCCATGGTTGCAGGTACATAATCCGGTGTTGGATTGGAAATCTATGTCTGTGACTAGTTGGGGTTGTCAGGGAGTTCATGGTGACGTTCCTTTGATGTCAATCTCCTCTTCCCCTCCTTCTGAAATTCCAGAGTTCTTGTCTGATTTTCAGGATGTGTTCAATGAGCCCAAGTCCAGTTCCCTTCCACCGCATAGGGACTGTGATTGTGCTATTGACTTGATTCCAGGTTGTAAGTTTCCTAAGGGCCGACTTTTCAACCTGTCGGTGCCTGAACATACCGCTATGCGGAGTTATATTAAGGAGTCTTTGGAGAAAGGGCATATTCGGCCATCTTCTTCACCATTGGAAGCGGGATTTTTTTTTGTTGCCAAGAAGGATGGCTCCTTGAGACCTTGTATTGATTATCGCCTCTTGAATAAGATCACGGTCATATTTCAATACCCTTTGCCTTTGCTTTCTGATTTGTTTGCTAGGATTAAGGGGGCTAGTTGGTTTACTAAGATTGACCTTCGAGGGGAATATAATCTTATTCGTATTAAGCAGGGTGACGAATGAAAAAATGCGTTTAATACGCCCGAGGGCCATTTTGAATGCCTTGTGATGCCCTTCGGGCTCTCTAATGCTCCATCTGTTTTTCAGTCCTTCATGCATGATGTCTTCCGGAATTATCTTGATAAATTCATGATTGTATATTTGGATGACATTTTGATTTTTTCCGATGATTGGGAGTCTCATGTGAAACAGGTCAGGATGGTTTTTCAGATCCTTCGTGACAATGCTTTGTTTGTGAAGGGGTCTAAGTGTCTTTTTGGAGTGCAGAAGGTTTCTTTTTTGGGCTTTATTTTTTCTCCCTCATCTATAGAGATGGATCCGGTTAAGGTTCAGGCCATTCATGATTGGATTCAGCCCACGTCCGTGAAGAGTCTTCAGAAATTTTTGGGCTTTGCTAATTTTTATCGCCGTTTCATTGCTAACTTCTCCAGTGTGGTTAAACCCCTGACCGATTTGACGAAAAAGGGCGCTGATGTGACAAATTGGTCCTCTGCAGCTGTCTCTGCCTTTCAGGAGCTTAAACGCCAATTTACTTCTGCTCCGGTGTTGCGTCAGCCAGATGTTTCTCTTCCATTTCAGGTTGAGGTTGACGCTTCTGAGATTGGGGCAGGGGCCGTTTTGTCTCAGAGGAATTCTGATGGCTCCTTGATGAAACCGTGTGCCTTCTTTTCCCGAAAGTTTTTGCCTGCTGAACGTAATTATGATGTCGGCAATCCGGAATTGTTGGCTATGAAGTGGGCGTTCGAGGAATGGCGACATTGGCTTGAGGGAGCCAAGCATCGCATTGTGGTTTTGACCGATCATAAAAATCTGATTTACCTCGAGTCTGCCAAGCGGCTGAATCCTAGACAGGCTCGATGGTCTTTGTTTTTCTCCCGTTTTGATTTCGTGGTCTCGTATCTTCCGGGTTCTAAGAATATTAAAGCTGATGCCCTCTCTAGGAGCTTTTTGCCTGATTCTCCGGAGGTCCTTGAACCGGTCGGCATTCTAAAGGAAGGTGTGGTTCTTTCTGCCATCTCCCCTGATCTACGACGGGTCCTTCAGGAATTTCAGGCTGACAAACCTGACCGCTGTCCAGTGGGGAAACTGTTCGTTCCTGATAAATGGACTAGTAGGGTGATTTCGGAGGTTCATTGTTCTGTGTTGGCTGGTCATCCTGGTATTTTTGGTACCAGAGATTTGGTTGGTAGGTCTTTTTGGTGGCCTTCTTTGTCGCGGGATGTGTGTTCTCTTGTGCAGTCCTGTGGGACTTGTGCGCGGTCTAAGCCTTGTTGTTCCCGCGCTAGTGGGTTGCTTTTGCCTTTGCCGGTCCCTGAGAGGCCTTGGACGCATATTTCTATGGATTTTATTTCAGACCTTCCGGTTTCCCAGAGGATGTCAGTTATCTGGGTGGTTTGTGACCGGTTTTCTAAGATGGTTCATTTGGTGCCTTTGCCTAAGTTGCCTTCCTCTTCTGATTTGGTTCCATTGTTTTTTCAGCATGTGGTTCGTTTGCATGGTATTCCGGAGAATATTGTGTCCGACAGAGGTTCCCAGTTTGTTTCTAGGTTTTGGCGAGCCTTTTGTGCTAGGCTGGGCATTGATTTGTCTTTTTCTTCCGCATTTCATCCTCAGACAAATGGCCAAACCGAGCGAACCAACCAGACTTTGGAAACTTATTTGAGATGCTTCGTGTCTGCTGATCAGGATGATTGGGTGGCTTTCTTGCCATTGGCCGAGTTTGCCCTTAATAATCGGGCTAGTTTGGTAGTTTTTGGTTTCGCCTTTTTTTTGTAATTTTGGTTTTCATCCTCGTTTTTCTTCAGGGCAGGTTGAGCCTTCTGATTGTCCTGGTGTGGATTCTGTGGTGGACAGGTTGCAGCAAATTTGGGCTCATGTGGTGGACAATTTGGTGTTGTCTCAGGAGGAGGCGCAACGTTTTGCTAATCGTCGTCGGTGTGTTGGTTCCCGGCTTCGGGTTGGGGATTTGGTCTGGTTGTCTTCCCGTCATGTTCCTATGAAGGTTTCTTCCCCTAAGTTTAAGCCTCGGTTTATTGGTCCTTATAGGATTTCTGAGATTATCAATCCGGTGTCTTTTCGTTTGGCCCTTCCGGCATCTTTTGCTATCCATAATGTTTTCCATAGATCTTTATTGTGGAAATATGTGGTGCCCGTTCTTCCCTCTGTTGATCCTCCGGTTCCTGTATTGGTTGATGGGGAGTTGGAGTATGTGGTTGAGAAGATTTTGGATTCTCATTTTTCGAGACGGAAGCTTCAGTACCTTGTCAAATGGAAAGGTTACGGCCAGGAGGATAATTCTTGGGTTTTTGCCTCTGATGTCCATGCTGCTGATTTGGTTCGGGCCTTTCATCTGGCTCGTCCTGATCGGCCTGCGGGCTCTGGTGAGGGTTTGGTGACCCCTTTTCAAGGGGGGGTACTGTTGTGAATTCTGCTCTTGGGTTCCCTCCGGTGGTTGTTAGTGGTAGTGCAGTGGTCTCTGGATTATTGGCCAGGGCAGGTGTTTCTGCTTATTGCAGCTCTATTAGGTATTTAGGTTTGTAGGATCCATCAATCCCTGCCAGTTGTCCATTGTATCTTGGAGGGATTGCATCTCTGTCTGGCTCCACTGCCCTGCTGTCATTTCAGCTAAGATAAGTGCCTTGTTTTGGTTCTCTGTAGCACGCATGCAGTGTGCTTTTATGTGCAGTGCAATCTATTGTGTTTTTTTGTCCAGCTTGACTTGTTTGGATTTTTCTGTCATGCTGGTTTCTCTGGAGATGCAGATATACATCCTATGTCTTTAGTTAGATGTAGTATATAGTATTTTCTGCTGTGGAATTTTCTAGTGTTTTAATACTGACCGCTTAGAACTCTGTCCTATCCTTTCTATCTAGCTAGAAGGGCCTCTTTTGCTAAACTCTGTTTTTTCTGCCTGTGTACGTATTTCCTCTTAAACTCACAGTCAATATTTGTAGGGGGATGCCTATCCTTTGGGGCTCTGCTCTGAGGCAAGATAGGATTTCCCATTTCCATCTTTAGGGGTATTTAGTCCTCCGGCTGTGTCGAGGTGTCTAGGCCTGGTTAGGTACATCCCACGGCTACTTCTAGTTGCGGTGTCAGTATTAGGATTGCGGTCAATACAGGTACCACCTACTCCAGAGATAGTCTCATGCGGCTCCAGGGTCACCGGATCATAACAGGGGTGTGTTGGGGTTAGGGTTGTGATTAGGGTCATGGTTAGAGTTTGGATTAGGGTTAGGGGTGTGTTGGGGTTAGTGTTGAAGTTAGAATTGAGGGGTTTCCACTGTTTAGGCACATCAGGGGGTCTCCAAACGCGACATGGCGCCACCATTGATTCCATCCAATCTTGCGTTGAAAAAGTCAAATGGTGCTCTCTCCCTTCCGAGCCCCGACATGTGACCAAACAGTGGTTTACCCCCACATATGGGGTACCAGCATGCTCAGGACAAACTCGACAACAACTTTTGGGGTCCAATTTCTCCTGTAACCTTTGAGAAAATAAAAAATTGCAGGCTAAAAAATTATTTTTGAGGAAAGAAAAATGATTTTTTATTTTCACGGCTCTGCGTTATAAACTTCTGTGAAGCACTTGGGGGTTCAAAGTGCTCACCACACATCTAGATAAGTTCCTCTGGGGGTCTAGTTTCCAAAATGGGGTCACTTGTGGGGGGGGTTTCTACTGTTTAGGCACATCAGGGGCTCTGTAAACGCAACGTGACGCCCGCAGAGCATTCCAAAGTCTGCATTTCAAAACGTCACTACTTCCCTTCCAAGCCCCGACGTGTGCCCAAACAGTGGTTTACCCCCACATATGGGGTATCAGCGTACTCAGGAGAAACTGGACAACTTTTGGGGTCAAATTTCTCCTGTTACCCTTGGGAAAATAAAAAATTCTGGGCTAAAAAATTATTTTTGAGGAAAGAAAAATGTTTTTTCATTTTCACGGCTCTGCGTTATAAACTTCTGTGAAGCGCTTGGAGGTTCAAAGTGCTCAACACACATCTAGATAAGTTCCTTTGGAGCTCTAGTTTCCAAAATGGGGTCACTTGTGGGGGGTTTCTACTGTTTAGGCACATCAGGGACTCTGCAAACGCAACGTGATGCAGATCATTCCATCAAAGTCTGCATTTCAAAACATCACTACTTCCCTTCTGAGCCTCGACGTGTGCCCAAACAGTGGTTTACCCCCACATATGGGGTATCAGCGTACTCAGGACAAACTGGACAACAACTTTTCGGGTCCAATTTCTCCTGTAACCCTTGTGAAAATAAAAAATTGCGGGCTCAAAAAATCATTTTTGAGAAAAAAAAAACAATTTATTTTCACGGCTCTGCGTTATAAACTTCTGTGAAGCACTTGGGGGTTCAAAGTGCTCATCACACATCTAGATTAGTTCCTTGGGAGGTCTAGTTTCCAAAATGGGGTCACTTGTGGGGGAGCTCCAATGTTTAGGCACACAGGGGCTCTCCAAACGCGACATGGAGTCCGCTAATGATTGGAGCTAATTTTCCATTTAAAAAGCCAAATGGCGCGCCTTTCCTTCCGAGCCTTGCCGTGCGCCCAAACAGTGGCTTACCCCCACATATGAGGTCTTGGCATACTCAGGAGAAATTGCCCAACAAATTTTAGGATCCTTTTTATCCTGTTGCCTATGTAAAAATGAAAGAATTGAGGCTGAAATAATTTTTTTGTGAAAAAAAAGGACTTTTTCATTTTTACGGATCAATTTGTGAAGCACCTGAGGGTTTAAAGTGCTCACTATGCATCTAGATAAGTTCCTTGGGGGGTCTAGTTTCCAAAATGGGGTCATATGTGTGGAAGATCCAATGTTTAGGCACACAGGGGCTCTCCAAACGCGACATGGTGCCCGCTAACGATAGGAGCTAATTTTTCATTCAAAAAGTCAAATGGCGCTCCTTCCGTTCTGAGCCCTGTTGTGCGCCCAAACAGTGGTTCCCCCCACATATGGGGTATCAGCGTACTCAGGACAAATTGGACAACAACTTTCGGGGTCCAGTTTCTCCTTTTACCCTTGGGAAAATAAAAAAATTGTTGCTAAAAGATCATTTTTGTGACTAAAAATTTAAATGTTCATTTTTTCCTTCCATGTTGCTTCTGCTGCTGTGAAACACCTGAAGGGTTAATAAACTTCTTGAATGTGGTTTTGAGCACCTTGAGGGGTGCAGTTTTTAGAATGGTGTCACTCTTGGGTATTTTCAGCCATACAGACCCCTCAAACTGACTTCAAATGTGAGGTGGTCCCTAAAAAAATGGTTTTGTAAATTTTGTTGTAAAAATGAGAAATCACTGGTCAAATTTTAACCCTTATAACTTCCTAGCAAAAAAAAAATTTTGATTCCAAAATTGTGCTGATGTAAAGTAGACATGTGGGAAATGTTATTTATTAACTATTTTGTGTCACATATCTCTCTGGTTTAACAGAATAAAAATTCTAAATTTGAAAATGGCAACATTTTCAAAATTTTCGCCAAATTTCCGCTTTTTTCACAAATAAACGCAAAAATTATCGACCTAAATTTACCACCATCATGAAGCCCAATATGTGACAAAAAAACATTCTCAGAACCGCTAGGATCCGTTGAAGCGTTCCTGAGTTATTACCTCATAAAAGGACACTGGTCAGAATTGCAAAAAACAGCCAGGTCATTAAGGTCAAAATAGGCTGGGTCATGAAGGGGTTAAACAGGACAATGACCCCAAACACACCTCCAGGCTGTGTAAGAGCTATTTGACCAAGAAGGAGAGTGATGGGGTGCTATGCCAGATGACCTGGCCTCCACAGTCACCAGACCTGAACCCAATCGAGATGGTTTGGGGTGAGCTGGACCGCAGAGTGAAGGCAAAAGGGCCAACAAGTGCTAAGCATCTCTGGGAACGCCTTCAAGATTGTTGGAAGACCATTCCCGGTGACTACCTCTTGAATCTCATCAAGAGAATGCCAAGAGTGTGCAAAACAGTCATCAAAGCAAAAGGTGGCTACTTTGAAGAACCTAGAATATAAGACATATTTTCAGTTGTTTCACAATTTTTTGTTAAGTATATAATTCCACATGTGTTAATTCATAGTTTTAATGCCTTCAGTGTGAATGTACAATTTTTAATAGTCATGAAAATACAGAAAAATCTTTAAATGAGAAGGTGTGTCCAAACTTTCGGTCTGTACTGTTCGTCGGAGGACGATCGGTCCTCCCAGTTGTGATTGACTGCATCCCCATGAATACTTTACTGGACACCGGCTCCCAGGTGACGACTATGCCATATATTCTTTAAAAATGCAAATTGTCTCTTCAGAGAGGAAGAGGACTAGAACTCTAGTGCCACCTATTGGAAGTAGCAATCCTAACAGTCAATGTCAACCCTTTAACGAGCCTTTTCACATGACTTAGGATAAAAGCCAAACCAGAATCTCAATTTGCAGACTCTGTGTTTCGGGGTACTGCCCCTCCTCAGTGCAAAGTGGAGATCTGGTGGAGCCTACAGAGACTCATAAGACCTTTTGAGGCACTCTAGTTTACCTGTTGAAGGACAATTGGGCCACAGGACCTTTCTTGTATATAGTTATCCCGATTTGGCCTAGAAAATAAACCGCTGGCGTGGCCGAAAACCAGGCCCACCGACAGACTAGCCCGGGGACGATACATAAAGTCGGTTAAGGCGGTTCCCACCTGCCAAACTCCTGGTACATGGATAAAAATAATTCCTAGATGGCAGCGTAAGGACTAAGCGCTGCCGTAACTGTGTTGTTGCTTTTCGTTTTTTGAGTTTTTTGCAACATTTTTCATTTTTTAAGGCTTTGTAAAATTTTCATTGATTGTTGTCATTAATTGTTCACTTATTAATGTTTTATGTTTCTTCAGTCCAGGAGTATTGAACTTCACTAGGGGGGAATGTGGCACCCCAGGAGTCCGGATGCCACAGAGGCAAGGCCTCACTCACAGGTGGTGATGTCATGCCTGGAAGCAAGAAGGGATCCCCTTAGCAGGTACATCAGCATGCAACACTTTCCTGACTCCAGACCAGAAGGGGGAGCTCTAACACTTGATTTCAGGGGAGCTTCCCTGATAAGTTCTGGTCTGGAGGCGGGGTTAGTCAGTAAGTCTTTTTATTCTGCTGTTTCTGAGGTAGGATGTAGAAAAAGACGTCAATTCTGCTAATGTTTTCTATTATGTGACTGTACAGCCCCCTTCAGACGACCTATCATGTTTTCACAGATGCCACGTGTGCCCTATTTAACCTACGATGCTGCACTCATGTCGATGTTTTCCCAGCAGCACAGATGACAAGGGCCAATACAAGTCTATGGGTCCGTGTAAACATGCCGTCCATGTGCTGTCCATGTGCCGTAAGTGTGCTGTACGTGTTTAACACTGAAAGTATGTGAGAGGCTTTATAATTTAATTTCCAGTATCCATACCAGAAAAGCTTGGATGGCACACGGACGACACACTGATTGAAAACAATGGTGACACCGATATCGGTGTAACACGTACATGTTTTATATGGACATGTGAAGGTGGCCTAACAGTGTTGTTGGTGGGGCAAGTTTGATGTGCTGCTTCAATGGTGCTGCTAGGCAGTGGCGTAACTGCAAAGTTTTGGGCCCCGATGCGAACTTTCAAATGGGGCCCCCACCATGCCAAAATATTTTCCTCCCAAATTCACATTTTCCCTATTCATTTTGCACACTATAGCTTTATTGCAAGGTTGTATAGTGTGACCTCAGTTGCATAACTATCCGGTGCCCCATCCTAGGATATATTTGTCCACTGTACTACCATTGTTATGTAATGTATAAAAGAAAATAAACCATTATACTCATCAGGGGCTAACATAGAAGTCATGGGGATCCATATAAGAAGTATAATGCACCCCCATAGTCCTCCTTATAGTATAATACACTCCCCATAGTCCTCCTTATAGTATAATACACTCCCATAGTCCTCCTTATAGTATAATGCACTCCCCATAGTCCTCCTTATAGTATAATACACTCCCCATAGTCCTCCATATAGTATTGTACACTCCTCAGTCCTCCATATAGCATAATACACTCCTCATAGCCCTCTATATATTAAAATACACTCCTCATAGTGCTCCATATAGCATAATACACTCCTCATAGTGCTCCATATAGTATAATACACTTCTCAGTCTCTCAGTCCTCCATATAGTATAATATACTGCTCAGTCCTCCATATAGTATAATACACTCCTCATAGTGCTCCATATAGCATAATACACTCCTCATAGTGCTCCATATAGTATAATACACTGCTCAGTCCTCCATATAGTATAATACACTGCTCAGTCCTCCATATAGTATAATACACTCCTCAGTCATCCATATAGTATAATACACTGCTCATAGTGCTCCATATAGTATAACGCACCCCTCATAGTCCTCCATATAGTATAATACACTCCTCAGTCCTCCATTTAGTATTATACACTCCACATAGTCCTCCATATATTAAAATACTGCTCAGTCCTCCATATAGTATAATAAACTCCTCATAGTGCTCCATATAGTATAATGCACTGCCATCGTCATCCATGTCGCACAATTCACTTCCCACAGTATAATGCACCCCATAGTTCTTCATATAGTATAATATATTCCCCATAGTCCTCGATTCAGTATAATGCAGCCCACATATAGTATAATGCAGCCCCCCAGAGTTAATGCAGCCACCCCACAGAGTATAATGCAGCCACCCCACAGAGTATACAGCAGCCCTGCCATACAATTCAATGTAACCCCCATAGAATATAATGCAGCCCCCCTCATAGTATAATGCAGCCCCTCTATACAGGGGCAGTGAGAAAGACATGAGCAAATGGTGATGAGGGGGCAGGGGAGAGGACACAAGGGGGCTAGGGGAGACAGGCACATGGGTAACATAGGGGGGCTAGGGAGCAAGGAAGACAGGCACAAGGGGAAACATGGGGGCTAGGAGGCAGGGGAGAAGGTTACAAGGGGACTAGTGGGCAAGGGAGACTGACACAAGGGGACAAGGGAGACTGACACAAGGGGACACACGGGGACAAGTGGGCAAGGGAGACTGACACACAGGGACTAGTGGGCAAGGGAGACTGACACAAGCACAAGGGGACAAAGGAGACAGGCACATGGGGACACACAGGGACTAATGGGCAAGGGAGACTGGCACACGGGGACAAGGGACACAAGCATAAGGGGACAAGGGAGACAGGCTCAAGGGGACACACAGGGACTAGTGGGCAAGGGAGACTGACACAAGGCTACACACGGATCAAGGGACACAAGCACAAGGAGACTCATGGGGACTAGGAGGAAGGGGAGAAGGGCACAAGAGGACACAAGGGGACTCCGAGGGCAGAGTAGATAGGAATGCACGGGGAGACAGGGCTGCAAGGGGACAGGGGAAGACGGGGGGGAGACTTGGGAGGAGGGAAAAAGGGGGCACAAAGATTACGAGGACAGGGTAGATGGGGAACACACGGTGAGAAAGGGGACAGGGGAGACTTGAGAGCAGGGCAGACAAGTCACACGGGGACAAGGGGCAGGGAATGCATGGGGGGGTGCAGGAGGACTCAGGGCATGGGAGATGGAGAGCATTGGAGGACCAGAGGACCAGGAGAGGAGGAACAAGGCGTGTATGGGGGGCCCGGAGGAACACAATGACCTGAACCTGGGGACCTACTAGGACATGGGGCACGGGAGAGCAGGGAGGAAACAGGGCTGGAGTCACAGGGGGCTGGGGACGCTGGGGCCAAGGACGGCGACAGACGGGCAGCAGACACACCTCACTTCCACCGGTCCCGTACACCTCCATGTTCATCCCCCGATCCTCCACATGGCTGAGCCACTGCAGCATCCTGTTCCCAGTCCTAGCAGCCGCCACAGGCTTTGCCAATATGGCGGCCACCATTACCTGTGCAGATCCTGCACTGCCTGGGCCCTGCACACAGCGGATGTGCGATGAAGTGATGTCATCACGCACCCGCAGTGTCAGAGGCAGAGGGGAATGATGGGAGAGGGAGCATCAGCTGACGCTCTCTCCTCCATCATTGCTTTGAACTGTACCGTCATCATAGACGCCGGTATAGTTCACTGCGGTGGCTGCGACGGGGGGAGTCGTGTGCCTCTGACCTGTCGGGCCCCTGACCTGCCAGAGCCGTTTGCAGCGGCGACCGCTGCGACCATGGTAGTTATGCCCCTGCCTCACACACACACACACACACACACACACACACACACACACTACAGATATCACACACACACACACACACACTACAGATATCACACACACACACACTACAGATATCACACACACTACAGATATCACACACACACATACTACAGATATCACACACACACAACAGATATCACACCCACATATATTACAGATATCACACACACTACAGATATCACACACACTAGATATCACACACACTACAGATATCACACACACACACATACTACAGATATCACACACACACTACAGATATCACACATACACATACTACAGATATCACACACACTACAGATATCACACACATACACACTACAGATATCACACACACACTACAGATATCACACACACACACTACAGATATCACACACACACACTACAGATATCACACACACACTACAGATATCACACACACTACAGATATCACACACACACACACACACACTACAGATATCACACACACACACATACTACAGATATCACACACACACACTACAGATATCACACACACACACACACTACAGATATCACACACACACACTACAGATATCACACACACATACTACAGATATCACACACACACATACTACAGATATCACACACATACTACAGATATCACACATACACTACAGATATCACACACACACACTACAGATATCACACACACACACACACACTACAGATATCACACACACATACTACAGATATCACACACACACACTACAGATATCAGAAACACACACACACACGATACCAGCTCATATACACATCTCACACTCTCCTCTTTGGTACTGGGGAGGCTGATAAATGTGCAGCTCCTCAGCTTCTCCTGCTTACAGCAGCTCTGTCCCGCACATCCCCTGTTCTTGCCTTCTGTCCCGGGGCTGCAGAGCAGGAGAAGCTGTCTCACCGTGCTGACTGGAGCTCTGCTTCCTATCTCTCACATGCTCCAGTTGCCCCCTCCCCCTAGATACGCCTCGGACTGTTGCCGTGCAGGAGGAATCTCCTGCACTGCAACATGGTGTTGGGTGCCTCTGACCTGCCGGGCCCCTGACCTGCCGGGCCCAGTCGCAGCTGCAACCGCTGCGACCATGGTAGTTATGCCACTGCTGCTAGGTGATCCCAGCATATTGTCAACATGCTTTGAGTTAATTTTGTGTATTTGCATTACTGAGTAGATGCTAAAAATGGCTTGTAGGCAAATTTGAATTCCAATTTTTAAAATTGGGAAAGGTGAAATTCCTATTTCTTTGGGAATTGTCCTTTTTGTCAGTAAAGTCGGTTCTATATAATATTTATTTTTATCTAGTAAATAATACTCATTTTTTGTTATTGCACTTTAATGGTACTCCCACATTTCCAGATGTGCCACAATAGTAGATGTGGTTCTCACAAATGGAACAGACATGTTTCGCTGTTAGTGGAGAGATGGCCAGAATTTTGTCTACCTCACCACTTATATCACTGTGACAGGGCCCTGTGCTTAAAATGGATGCAATTTCCATTTGTGGGACTTATACTTTAAGGAAATGTACCTTGAAAGTATTTATTGTTGTGTTATGCAAGTTTCCAACAGGCCCCTGAATGAGACATAAGTGTTTCTTTTTAGCCTGGAGTGTTTCTTGAGTTTGTTATTGATACATTAAGTTAAATTGGTGATTTATTGGCTAATTATTATTATTCACTATTATAGCTCCATTTCTTCCATGGCGCTTTACATGTGAAAAAAGGGGCTTTAGACAAGTACAATAAACATGAACAATACAAGGCACACACAAGTACAGAAGGAGAGAGGACCCTGCCCGTGAGCGCCCACAGTCTACAGGGGATGGGTAAGGATACAGTAGGAGAAGGTAGAGCTGGTTGAGCGGCGGTTCAATAAACTGAAGTTTAAGCCAGAGCTTCTGAGAGAACTTGCATGGTGATTCCCATGACTGGGCGCACCATGTTTTGTGAAAAAGAACATTAACTTTAAATAGTGAAAGACTTTCTTGGTTATTCTAAACTTATTGTTATTCTTTGTACTGTTGATTTGCATAGTTACTAACACTAATTGTTTAAAGTTACTGCTGTATATACTGTACAGTGGGTAAAAAAGTATTTAGTCATCCACCAATTGTGCAAGTTCTCCCACTTAAAAAGATGAGAGAGGCCTGTAATCGACATCATAGGTAGACCACAACTATGATAGTCACAATGAGAAAACAAATCCAGAAGATCACCTTGTCTGATTTGGCAAGATTTATTTAGCAAATTATGATGGAAAATAAGTATTTGGTCATTAACAAAAGTTCATCTCAATATTTTGGTACATATCCTTTTTTGGCAATGACAGTGGTGAAACGTTTTCTGTAAGTCTTCACAAGGTTGGCACACACTGTTGGTGGTATGTTGGTCCATTCATCCATTCTCCTCTAGAGCAGTGATGTTTTGGGCCTGTTGCTGGGCAACATGGACTGTTAAAGGAAATCTATGCGGTTGAGATCTGGAGACTGGTTAGGCCAGTCCAGGACCTTCACATGCTTCTTACGAAGCCACTCCTTCGCTGCCCTGGCAGTGTGCTTGGGATCATTATCATGCTGAAAGACCCATTCATGTTTTATCTTCAATGCCCTTGCTGATGGAAGGAGGTTTGCACTCAAAATCTCATGATACATGGCCCTATTAATTCTTTCATGTACACGGATCAGTCGTCCTGGTCCCTTTGCAGAGAAACAGCCCCAAAGCATGATGTTGCCAGCCCCATGCTTCACAGTAGGTATGGTGTTCTGTGGATGCAACTCAGCATTCTGTCTCCTCCAAACACAATGAGTTTTGTTTCTAACAAGCAGTTCTACTTTGGTCTCATCAGGCCCTATGACATTCTCCCTATACTCTTCTGGATAATCCAAATACTCTCCAGCAAACTTCAGAAGGGCCCGGACATGTACTGGCTTAAGCAGAGGGACACGTTTGGCACTGCAGGATCTGAGTCCCTCGCGGCGTAGTGTTTTACTGATGATAACCTTTGTTACGGTGGTCCCAGCTGTATGCAGGTCAGTTACTAGGTCGCCCCGTGTGGTTCTGCGATTTTTGCTCACTGTTCTTGTGATCATTTTGACCCCACAGGGTGAGATCTGGTGTGGAGCCCCAGATCAAGGGAGATTATCAGTGGTCTTGTATGTCTTCCATTTTCTTATTATTGCTCCCACAGTTGATTTCATCACACCAAGCTGCTTGCTTGTTGCAGATTCAGTCTTCCCAGCCTGGTGCAGAGCTACAATTTTGTTTCTGGTGTCCTTCGACAAATCTTTGGTCATCACCATAGTGGAGTTTGGAGTGTCACTGTTTGAGGTTGTGGACAGGTGTCTTTTATACTGATAACAAGTTCAAACAGGTGCCATTACTACAGGTAATAAGTGGGGGACAGAGGACTCTCTTAAAGAAGAAGTTACAGGTCTGTGAGAGCCAGAAATCTTGCATGTTTTTAGTTGACCAAATACTTATTGGTGGCTGACTAAATACTTATTTTCCTGTTATGACCCCAATGGCAGAGGGTCTCAGGAATAATGCTAAGTCAGTAAATACAGAAAACCAGCTCATAGGGCAGTGGTAACTGGGCTGACCATATAACTAATCCTAGCACCACAAATACCAGCAGCCGGGGAACGTTCCTACGTTGATCCTAGACGTCTTGCGCCAGCCGGAGAGCTAACTACCCCTAGAAGGGAAAAGAAAGACCTTTCTTGCCTCCAGAGGAAATACCCCAAAAAGTTGGATAGAAGCCCCCCACAAATAATAACGGTGAGGTAAGAGGAAAAGACAAACATAAGAATGAGCTAGGAATTTAGCAAAGAGAGGCCCACTAGCTAATAGCAGAATATAGAAAGATAACTTATATGGTCAGCAAAAAATCCTATCAAAAATATCCACACTGGAAATTCAAGAACCCCCGAACCGTCTAACGGCCCGGGGGGAGAACACCAGCCCCCTAGAGCTTCCAGCAAGGTCAGGAATCACATTTAGTACAAGCTGGACAAAAATGATAGCAAACAAATAACCCAAAAAAACAAAGAAGCAAGACTTAGCTTAATTTAGCACGAACCAGGACCAGCAAACAGGAGCAAACAGAATGTGTCTGATAACACCGATGCCAGGCACTGGACTAAGGTTCCAGGAGGTTTATATAGCAACACCCCTGAAGTAACGACCCAGCTGGGTGCAAACAGAGGGAAGGAAATCCCAGAGTCATATCACTAGTAACCACTAGAGGGAGCCAAAAAAGTCTAATTCACAACAGTACCCCCCCCCTTAAGGAGGGGTCACCGAACCCTCACCAAGACCACCAGGGCGATCAGGATGAGCAGCGTGAAAGGCACGAACCAAATCGGCCGCATGCACATCAGAGGCAACCACCCAGGAATTATCCTCCTGACCATAACCCTTCCACTTGACCAAATACTGAAGCCTCCGCCTGGAGAGACGAGAATCCAAGATCTTCTCTACCACGTACTCCAACTCGCCCTCAACCAACACCGGAGCAGGAGGCTCAGCAGAAGGAACCACAGGCACAACGTAGCGTCGTAACAAAGACCTATGGAACACGTTGTGAATGGCAAACGAAACCGGAAGATCCAAGCGAAAGGACACAGGATTAAGGATTTCCAATATCTTGTAAGGACCGATGAAGCGAGGCTTAAATTTAGGAGAGGAGACCTTCATAGGAACAAATCGAGAAGACAGCCACACCAAATCCCCAACACGAAGTCGGGGACCCACACCGCGGCGGCGGTTGGCAAAACGCTGAGCCTTCTCCTGTGACAAGTTGTCCACCACATGATTCCAGATCTGCTGCAACCTATCCACCACAGAATCTACTCCAGGACAGTCAGAAGGCTCCACATGTCCCGAGGAAAAACGAGGATGGAAACCAGAGTTGCAGAAAAATGGCGAAACCAAAGTAGCGGAACTAGCCCGATTATTTAGGGCAAACTCAGCCAACGGCAAGAAGGTCACCCAATCATCCTGATCTGCCGAAACAAAACACCTCAAGTAAGCTTCCAGAGTCTGATTAGTTCGCTCAGTTTGTCCATTAGTCTGAGGATGAAAGGCAGACGAGAACGATAAATCAATGCCCATCCTAGCACAAAAGGATCGCCAGAACCTGGAAACAAACTGGGATCCTCTGTCAGACACAATATTCTCAGGAATGCCGTGTAAACGAACCACATTCTGAAGGAACACAGGAACCAGATCGGAAGAGGAAGGCAGCTTAGGCAAAGGCACCAAATGGACCATTTTTGAAAAGCGATCACATACCACCCAGATGACAGACATACCCCGAGACACCGGGAGATCAGAAATGAAATCCATGGAAATATGTGTCCAAGGCCTCTTCGGGACAGGCAAGGGCAAGAGCAACCCGCTGGCACGGGAACAGCAAGGCTTAGCTCGAGCACAAGTCCCACAGGACTGCACAAATGACCGTACATCCCGTGACAAGGAAGGCCACCAAAATGACCTAGCCACCAGATCTCTGGTGCCAAAAATTCCCGGATGACCTGCCAACACCGAGGAATGAACCTCGGAAATGACTCTGCTGGTCCACTTATCAGGAACAAACAGTCTGTCAGGTGGACAAGAGTCAGGTCTACTAGCTTGAAATCTCTGCAACACACGTCGCAAATCAGGAGAAATGGCTGACAAAATAACTCCTTCTTTAAGAATACCAACAGGTTCTGTGACTCCAGGAGAGTCAGGCACAAAGCTCCTTGAAAGAGCATCAGCTTTCACATTCTTTGAACCTGGTAAATACGAGACCACAAAGTCAAAACGGGAGAAAAACAATGACCAGCGGGCCTGTCTAGGATTCAAGCGTTTAGCAGACTCGAGATACATCAAATTTTTGTGATCAGTCAAGACCACCACACGATGCTTAGCACCCTCGAGCCAATGACGCCACTCCTCAAATGCCCACTTCATGGCCAGTAATTCCCGATTGCCCACATCATAATTCCGCTCAGCAGGCGAAAACTTCCTGGAGAAGAAAGCACATGGTCTCATTACCGAGCAACCAGGGCCTCTCTGTGACAAAACGGCCCCTGCCCCAATCTCAGAAGCATCCACCTCGACCTGAAAGGGAAGTGAGACATCAGGCTGGCACAAAACAGGCGCCGAAGTAAACCGGCGCTTCAACTCCTGGAACGCCTCCACGGCTGCAGGAGCCCAGTTAGCAACATCAGAACCTTTCTTGGTCATATCCGTCAAAGGTTTAACAACGCTAGAAAAATTAGCGATAAAACGACGGTAGAAGTTAGCAAAACCCAAGAACTTCTGAAGACTCTTAATTGACGTGGGTTGAGTCCACTCATGAATAGCTCGGACCTTGACTGGGTCCATCTCCACAGCAGAAGGGGAAAAAATAAACCCCAAAAAGGGAACTTTCTGTACTCCAAAGAGACACTTTGAGCCTTTAACAAACAAGGCATTCTCACGCAAAACCTGAAACACCATCCTGACCTGCTCCACATGTGAGTCCCAATCTTCAGAGAAAACCAGAATATCGTCCAGGTAAACAATCATAAATTTATCCAGATACTTCTGGAAAATATCATGCATAAAGGACTGAAATACTGAGGGAGCATTAGAAAGCCCAAAAGGCATCACCAAGTACTCAAAATGACCTTCGGGCGTATTAAATGCAGTCTTCCATTCATCACCTTGCTTAATGCGCACAAGGTTGTATGCACCGCGAAGATCTATCTTGGTGAACCACTTGGCACCCTTAATCCGGGCAAACAAGTCTGACAAGAGAGGCAAAGGATACTGAAATTTTACAGTGATTTTATTCAGTAGCTGATAGTCAATACAAGGTCTCAAAGATCCGTCCTTCTTAGCCACAAAAAAGAATCCCTGTTGTGATTTTGCTTTTTGCTCCCTCTAGTGGTCATTAGTGATTTGACTCTGGAGCGTCTGTCTTTTCTATATCCTCACCTGGGCCGTTAGTTCAGGGGCGTTGCTATATAAGCTCCCTGGACCTTCAGTTCAATGCCTGGCATCGTTGAAATCAGAGCTAATCTGTTGTGCTCTTGTCCTCTGATCCTGGTTCCTGTTTTTCAAGCTAAGTCTGCTTCCTTGCTTTTTGCTTTTGTTTTGTTTGGTATTTTTGTCCAGCTTGTTCCTATCTGTATCCTGACCTTTGCTGGAAGCTCTAGGGGGCTGGTGTTCTCCCCCCGTACCGTTAGACGGTTCGGGGGTTCTTGAATCTCCAGCGTGGATTTTTATAGGGTTTTTGTTGACCAGATAAGTTATCTTGCTATATTCTGCTATTAGTAAGCTGGCCTCTCTTTGCTGAACCTGGTTCATTTCTGTGTTTGTCATTTCCTCTTACCTCACCGTTATTGTTTGTGGGGGGCTTGTATCTTGCTTTGGGGTCCCTTTCTCTGGAGGCAAGAGAGGTCTTTGTTTTCTTCTCCTAGGGGTAGTTAGATTCTCCGGCTGGCGCGAGTCATCTAGCGTTCACCGTAGGCATGATCCCCGGCTACTTCTAGTGTTGGCGTTAGGAGTAGCTATTTGGTCAACCCAGTTACCACAGCCCTATGAGCTGGATTTTTGTATCTTGCAGACTTACACGTTCCTCTGAGACCCTGTCCACTGGGGTCATAACAGTATGCCATGCCAGTATTAAATGTTTAATGCATTGCAGAAGTGGGATTATAAGAAAGAAAATTTTGAGGGTTTTTTTTCCCTCTCTCATTTTTTTTTTTTTTTTCTTTTCCCCTTTACCTCAGAGTGGCTTAAGCTTGCTGCAGACATGAATGTCCAGACCTTGATTACAAGTGTGGACCAGCTTGCCGCTCGTGTGCAGGGTATACAAGATTATGTTACCAGAAATCCTAGGTCTGAACCCAAGATTCCGATTCCTGAACTGTTTTCAGGAGACCGATTTAAGTTTAGGAATTTCAGGAATAATTGTAAATTATTTTTGTCCCTGAAACCTTGTTCGTCTGGAGACTCTGCTCAACAAGTAAAAATTGTTATTTCATTCTTACGGGGTGACCCTCAGGATTGGGCTTTTTCGTTGGCGCCAGGAGATCCGGCATTGGCTGATATTGATGCGTTTTTTCTGGCGCTCGGTTTACTTTATGAGGAACCCAATCTTGAGATTCAGGCAGAGAAAGCCTTGCTGGCTATGTCTCAGGGCCAGGACGAGGCTGAGGTGTATTGCCAAAAATTTCGGAAATGGTCCGTGCTGACACATTGGAACGAGTGTGCACTGGCCGCTAATTTTAGAAATGGCCTTTCTGAGGCCATTAAGAATGTTATGGTGGGTTTTCCCATTCCCACAGGTCTGAATGATACCATGTCCCTGGCTATTCAAATTGACCGGCGGTTACGGGAGCGCAAAACCGCAAATTCCCTCATGTTGTTGTCTGAACAGACACCTGATGTGATGCAATGTGATAGAAAAACCGCAAATTCCCTCATGGTGTTGTCTGAACGGACACCTGATTTGATGCAATGTGATAGAATCCTGACTAGAAATGAGAGGAAAATTCATAGACGCCGGAATGGCTTGTGCTACTACTGTGGTGATTCTACACATGTTATCTCAGCATGCTCTAAACGTATATCTAAGGTTGTTAGTCCTGTCACCGTTGGTAATTTGCATCCTAAGTTTATTCTGTCTGTAACTTTGATTTGCTCACTGTCATCTTATCCTGTCATGGCGTTTGTAGATTCAGGTGCTGCCCTGAGTCTTATGGATCTCTCATTTGCTAAGCGCTGTGGTTTTATTCTTGAACCATTAGAAAATCCTATCCCTCTTAGGGGTATTGATGCTACGCCATTGGCAGAAAATAAGCCGCAGTATTGGACACAGGTTACCATGTGCATGACTCCTGAACACCGCGAGGTGATACGTTTTCTCGTTCTACATAAAATGCATGATTTGGTTGTTTTGGGGCTGCCATGGTTACAGACCCATAATCCAGTCCTTGACTGGAAGGCTATGTCAGTGTCTAGTTGGGGCTGTCGTGGTATTCATGAGGATTCCCTGCCTGTGTCTATTGCTTCTTCTACGCCTTCGGAAGTTCCGGAGTACTTGTCTGATTATCAGGATGTCTTTAGCGAGTCCAGGTCCAGTGCATTGCCTCCTCATAGGGAATGTGACTGTGCAATAGATTTGATTCCAGGCAGTAAATTTCCTAAGGGAAGACTGTTTAATCTGTCGATACCTGAACATACCGCTATGCGTTCATATATCAAGGAGTCTCTGGAGAAAGGACACATCCGTCCGTCTTCTTCCCCTCTTGGTGCGGGATTCTTTTTTGTGGCTAAAAAGGACGGATCTTTGAGGCCTTGTATTGACTATCGGCTTTTAAATAAGATCACTGTCAAATTTCAGTATCCTTTGCCGCTGTTGTCTGACTTGTTTGCCCGGATTAAAGGTGCCAAGTGGTTTACCAAGATAGATGTCATGGTTCTCAATGGCAAGAGACCGTAGTAAAGCATACAAAAGGACTAGCTCTTGGAAGATGGGAACTCGAGCTGACTGTGAGCTAAACCTACCGCACAACTAACAGTGGCCGGGTAGCGTGCCTACGTTTTATCCCTAGACGCCCAGCGCCAGCCGGAGGACTGACTGACCCTAGCAGAGGAAAATACAGACCTGGCTTACCTCTAGAGAAATTTTCCCCAAAAGGCAGACAGTAGCCCCCACATATATTGAGGTCCGCTTACTAGATAGTAGGAAGACAGAAAAGGGAACTTCACAGTCAGCTGAAAACCCTTTCAAAACACCATCCTGAAATTACTTTAAGACTCTAATATCAACTCATGACACCAGAGTGGCAATTTCAGCTCACAAGAGCTTCCAGCCTCAGAATAATTCAAACACAGAGAACTGGAACAAAAATGCAAAACAATCTTAGGACTACAAGTCCAACTTAGCTGATAGTAGTCTAGGAGCAGGAACATGCAACAGAAAGGCTTCTGGTAACATTGTTGGCCGGCATAGAAATGACTGAGGAGCAAGGCTAAATAGAAACTCCCACATCCTGATGGAAACAGGTGAACAGAGGAGATGAAGCACACAGGTTCAGTACCACAAGTAACCACCGGGGGAGCCCAGAAACCAAATTCACAACAGTACCCCCCCCTCAAGGAGGGGGCACCGAACCCTCACCAGAACCACCAGGGCGATCAGGATGAGCCCTATGAAAGGCACGGACCAAATCGGAGGCATGAACATCAGAGGCTGTCACCCAAGAATTATCCTCCTGACCGTAGCCCTTCCACTTGACCAAATACTGAAGTCTCCGTCTGGAAACACGGGAGTCCAAGATCTTCTCGACAACGTACTCCAACTCACCCTCAACCAACACCGGAGCAGGAGGCTCAACGGAAGGCACAACCGGTACCTCATACCTGCGCAACAATGACCGATGGAAGACATTATGAATAGAAAAAGATGCAGGGAGGTCCAAACGAAAGGACACAGGGTTAAGAATCTCCAATATCTTGTACGGGCCGATGAACCGAGGCTTAAACTTAGGAGAAGAAACCTTCATAGGGACAAAACGAGAAGACAACCACACCAAGTCCCCAACACAAAGACGAGGACCAGCACGACGACGGCGGTTGGCAAACTGCTGAGTCTTCTCCTGGGACAACTTCAAATTGTCCACCACATGCCCCCAAATCTGATGCAACCTCTCCACCACAGCATCCACTCCAGGACAATCCGAAGACTCCACCTGACCGGAAGAGAAACGAGGATGAAACCCCGAATTACAGAAGAAAGGAGAAACCAAGGTGGCAGAACTAGCCCGGTTATTGAGGGCAAACTCCGCCAAGGGCAAAAAGGCAACCCAATCATCCTGATCCGCAGACACAAAACACCTCAAATAAGTCTCCAAGGTCTGATTAGTTCGCTCGGTCTGGCCATTAGTCTGAGGATGGAAAGCAGACGAAAAAGAGAAATCAATGCCCATCCTAGCACAGAACGCTTGCCAAAATCTAGACACGAATTGGGTTCCCCTGTCAGAAACGATATTCTCCGGAATACCATGCAAGCGAACCACATTTTGAAAAAACAGAGGAACCAGCTCGGATGAGGAAGGCAATTTAGGCAAGGGGACCAAATGGACCATCTTAGAGAAACGGTCACACACCACCCAGATGACAGACATCTTCTGAGAAACAGGGAGATCAGAAATAAAATCCATGGAGATGTGAGTCCAAGGCCTCTTCGGAATAGGCAAAGATAACAACAATCCACTAGCCCGAGAACAACAAGGCTTGGCCCGAGCACAAACATCACAAGACTGCACAAAACCTCGCACATCTCGCGACAGGGAAGGCCACCAGAAGGACCTAGCCACCAAATCCCTGGTACCAAAGATTCCAGGATGACCAGCTAACGCAGAAGAATGGACCTCCGAGATGACTCTACTGGTCCAATCATCCGGAACAAACAGTCTACCAGGCGGGCAACGATCAGGTCTATCCGCCTGAAACTCCTGCAAGACCCGTCGCAAGTCTGGGGAAACAGCAGATAATATCACTCCATCCTTAAGGATACCTGTAGGTTCAGAATTACCAGGGGAATCAGGCTCAAATCTCCTAGAAAGGGCATCCGCCTTCACATTTTTAGAACCCGGTAGGTAAGAAACCACAAAATTAAACCGAGAGAAAAATAACGACCAGCGCACCTGTCTAGGATTCAGGCGCCTGGCAGACTCAAGATAAATCAAATTCTTGTGGTCGGTCAATACCACCACCTGATGTCTAGCTCCCTCAAGCCAATGACGCCACTCCTCAAAAGCCCACTTCATAGCCAAGAGCTCCCGATTACCAATATCATAATTTCGCTCAGCGGGCGAAAATTTACGAGAAAAGAACGCGCAAGGTCTCATCACGGAGCAGTCGGAACTTTTCTGCGACAAAACCGCCCCAGCTCCGATTTCTGAAGCGTCGACCTCAACCTGAAAAGGAAGAGTAACATCAGGCTGACGCAATACAGGGGCGGAAGAAAAGCGGCGCTTAAGCTCCCGAAAGGCCTCCACAGCAGCAGGGGACCAATCAGCAACATCAGCACCCCTCTTAGTCAAATCAGTCAACGGCTTAGCAACATCAGAAAAACCAGTTATAAATCGACGATAAAAATTAGCAAAGCCTAAAAACTTCTGAAGGCTCTTAAGAGAAGAGGGTTGCGTCCAATCACAAATAGCCTGAACCTTGACAGGGTCCATCTCAATGGAAGAGGGGGAAAAAATGTACCCCAAAAACGAAATCTTTTGAACCCCAAAAACACACTTAGAACCCTTTACACACAAGGAATTAGAGCGCAAAACCTGAAAAACCCTCCTGACCTGTTGGACATGAGAGTCCCAGTCATCCGAAAAAATCAAAATATCATCCAGATACACAATCATAAATTTATCCAAATATTCACGGAAAATGTCATGCATAAAAGACTGAAAGACTGAAGGGGCATTTGAAAGACCAAAAGGCATTACTAAATACTCAAAATGGCCCTCAGGCGTATTAAATGCGGTTTTCCACTCATCCCCCTGCTTAATTCGCACTAAATTATACGCCCCACGAAGATCAATCTTAGAGAACCACTTGGCCCCCTTTATTCGAGCAAACAAATCAGTAAGCAATGGCAAAGGATACTGATATTTAACCGTGATTTTATTCAAAAGCCGATAATCAATACACGGCCTCAAAGAGCCATCTTTTTTAGATACAAAGAAAAAACCGGCTCCTAAGGGAGATGACGAAGGACGAATATGTCCCTTTTCCAAGGACTCCTTAATATATTCCCGCATAGCAGCATGTTCAGGCACAGATAGATTAAATAAACGACCCTTTGGAAACTTACTGCCCGGAATCAGATCTATAGTACAATCGCAATCTCTGTGCGGAGGTAGTGAACCAAGTTTAGGCTCCTCAAAAACGTCACGATAATCAGATAAAAATTCCGGAATCTCAGAGGGAATAGATGACGAAATGGAAACCAAAGGTACGTCCCCATGAGTCCCCTGACATCCCCAGCTTAACACAGACATTGCTTTCCAGTCGAGGACTGGGTTATGAGATTGCAGCCATGGCAATCCAAGCACCAACACATCATGTAGATTATACAACACAAGGAAGCGAATAATCTCCTGGTGATCCGGATAAATACGCATAGTTACTTGTGTCCAGTATTGTGGTTTATTACTAGCCAATGGCGTGGAGTCAATACCCTTCAGAGGTATAGGAACTTCCAGAGGCTCTAAATTAAACCCACAGCGTTTGGCAAAGGACCAATCCATAAGACTCAAAGCGGCGCCAGAGTCGACATAGGCGTCCGCGGCAATAGACGATAAAGAGCAAATCAGGGTCACAGATAGAATAAACTTAGACTGTAAAGTGCCAATTGAAACAGACTTATCAACCTTCTTAGTACGTTTAGAGCATGCTGATATAACATGAGTTGAATCACCACAATAGAAGCATAACCCATTTTTTCGCCTAAAATTCTGTCGTTCGCTTCTGGACAGAATTCTATCACATTGCATAATCTCTGGCGCCTTCTCAGTAGACACCGCCAAATGGTGCACAGGTTTGCGCTCCCGCAAACGCCGATCAATCTGAATAGCCATTGTCATGGACTCATTCAGACCTGTAGGCACAGGGAACCCCACCATAACATCTTTAATGGCATCAGAGAGACCCTCTCTGAAATTCGCCGCCAGGGCGCACTCATTCCACTGAGTAAGCACAGACCACTTACGAAATTTTTGGCAGTATATTTCAGCCTCATCTTGCCCTTGAGACAGGGCCATCAAGGCTTTTTCAGCCTGAATCTCTAAATGAGGTTCCTCATAAAGCAACCCCAAAGCCAGGAAAAACGCATCCACATTGAGCAACGCAGGATCCCCTGGTGCCAAAGCAAATGCCCAATCCTGAGGGTCGCCCCGGAGCAAGGAAATTACAATCCTGACCTGCTGTGCAGGATCTCCAGCGGAGCGAGATCTCAGAGACAAAAATAATTTACAATTATGTTTGAAATTCTGGAAGCGAGATCTATCCCCGGAGAAAAATTCAGGTAAAGGAATTCTAGGTTCAGATATAGGAGCATGAATTACAAAATCCTGTAAACTTTGAACCTTCATAGCGAGATTATCCAAACCTGTAGCTAAACTCTGAGGATCCATTTTAATCAGGTGAAATCAGAACCATTCAAGGATTAGAAGGAGAGAGAGACGAAGGCTGCAGTAAGCAGAGATGCAAGTGAATCAACTAATGAGCAACCTCAGAAAAAAAAAAAAAAAAAAAATATCTGCAGACTTCTTTTCACTCCTTTCTTCTGCCAATTATTTTAACCCTTGGCCGGCCAAACTGTCATGGTTCTCAATGGCAAGAGACCGTAGTAAAGCATACAAAAGGACTAGCTCTTGGAAGATGGGAACTCGAGCTGACTGTGAGCTAAACCTACCGCACAACTAACAGTGGCCGGGTAGCGTGCCTACGTTTTATCCCTAGACGCCCAGCGCCAGCCGGAGGACTGACTGACCCTAGCAGAGGAAAATACAGACCTGGCTTACCTCTAGAGAAATTTTCCCCAAAAGGCAGACAGTAGCCCCCACATATATTGTCGGTGATTTTAGAGGAAATTGACATACGAAGTATGAAGATAGGTTTAGCAAATTGAGGTCCGCTTACTAGATAGTAGGAAGACAGAAAAGGGAACTTCACAGTCAGCTGAAAACCCTTTCAAAACACCATCCTGAAATTACTTTAAGACTCTAATATCAACTCATGACACCAGAGTGGCAATTTCAGCTCACAAGAGCTTCCAGCCTCAGAATAATTCAAACACAGAGAACTGGAACAAAAATGCAAAACAATCTTAGGACTACAAGTCCAACTTAGCTGATAGTAGTCTAGGAGCAGGAACATGCAACAGAAAGGCTTCTGGTAACATTGTTGGCCGGCATAGAAATGACTGAGGAGCAAGGCTAAATAGAAACTCCCACATCCTGATGGAAACAGGTGAACAGAGGAGATGAAGCACACAGGTTCAGTACCACAAGTAACCACCGGGGGAGCCCAGAAACCAAATTCACAACAGATAGACCTTCGTGGTGCGTACAACCTTGTGCGCATTAAGCAAGGGGATGAATGGAAAACCGCATTCAATACGCCCGAAGGTCATTTTGAGTACTTGGTGATGCCTTTTGGGCTCTCTAATGCCCCTTCAGTTTTTCAGTCCTTTATGCATGACATTTTCCGGAACTATCTGGATAAATTTCTGATCGTTTATCTGGATGATATTCTGGTTTTTTCTGATAATTGGGACTCGCATGTGGAGCAGGTCAGGATGGTCTTTAAAATTTTGCGTGAAAATTCTTTGTTTGTCAAGGGCTCAAAGTGTCTTTTTGGTGTACAGAAGGTTCCCTTTTTGGGGTTCATTTTTTCCCCTTCTGCTGTGGAGATGGACCCAGTCAAGGTCCGAGCTATTCTTGATTGGACTCAGCCCTCGTCAGTTAAGAGTCTTCAGAAGTTCTTGGGTTTCGCTAACTTCTACCGTCGTTTTATCGCTAACTTTTCTAGCATTGTGAAACCTTTGACGGATATGACCAAGAAGGGCTCCGATGTGGTTAATTGGGCTCCTGCTGCCGTGGAGGCTTTCCAGGAGTTGAAACGTCGGTTTACTTCGGCGCCTGTTTTGTGCCAGCCTGATGTCTCGCTTCCCTTTCAAGTTGAGGTGGATGCTTCAGAGATTGGAGCAGGGGCCGTTTTGTCGCAGAGAGGCCCTGGTTGCTCTGTTATGAGACCTTGCGCCTTTTTCTCTAGGAAGTTTTCGCCTGCGGAGCGAAATTATGATGTGGGCAATCGGGAGTTGTTGGCCATGAAATGGGCATTTGAGGAGTGGCGTCATTGGCTCGAGGGTGCTAAGCATCGTGTGGTGGTCTTGACTGATCACAAAAATCTGATGTATCTCGAGTCTGCTAAACGCCTGAATCCTAGACAGGCCCGCTGGTCATTGTTTTTCTCCCGTTTTGACTTTGTTGTCTCGTATTTACCAGGTTCAAAGAATGTGAAGGCCGATGCTCTTTCCAGGAGCTTTGTGCCTGATGCTCCTGGAGTCGCTGAACCTGTTGGTATTCTTAAGGATGGTATTATCTTGTCAGCTATTTCTCCAGATCTGCGACGTGTGTTGCAGAGATTTCAGGCTGATAGGCCTGATTCTTGTCCACCTGACAGACTGTTTGTGCCTGATAAGTGGACCAGCAGAGTCATTTCCGAGGTTCATTCCTCGGTGTTGGCAGGTCACCCAGGAATTTTTGGCACCAGAGATCTGGTGGCCAGATCCTTTTGGTGGCCTTCCTTGTCTAGGGATGTGCGGTCATTTGTACAGTCCTGTGGGACTTGTGCTCGAGCTAAGCCTTGCTGTTCTCGTGCCAGCAGGTTGCTCTTGCCCTTGCCTGTCCCTAAGAGACCTTGGACACATATCTCCATGGATTTCATTTCTGATCTTCCGGTGTCTCAGGGCATGTCTGTTATCTGGGTGATATGTGATCGCTTCTCCAAGATGGTCCATTTGGTTCCTTTGCCTAAACTGCCTTCCTCTTCCGATCTGGTTCCTGTGTTTTTCCAGAACGTGGTTCGTTTGCACGGCATCCCTGAGAATATTGTGTCAGACAGAGGATCCCAGTTCGTTTCCAGATTCCGGCGATCCTTTTGTAGTAGGATGGGCATTGACTTGTCGTTTTCGTCTGCTTTCCATCCTCAGACTAATGGACAGACGGAGCGAACTAATCAGACTTTGGAGGCTTATTTGAGGTGTTTTGTCTCTGCTGATCAGGACGATTGGGTGACCTTCTTGCCGTTAGCTGAGTTTGCCCTTAATAATCGGGCTAGTTCCGCCACCTTGGTTTCGCCGTTTTTCTGCAACTCTGGTTTCCACCCTCGTTTTTCTTCGGGTCATGTGGAACCTTCTGACTGCCCTGGGGTGGATTCTGTGGTGGATAGGTTGCAGCGGATCTGGAATCTTGTGGTGGACAACTTGAAGTTGTCACAGGAGAGGGCTCAGCGCTTTGCCAACCGCCGCCGCGGTGTGGGTCCCCGACTACGTGTTGGGGATTTGGTGTGGCTTTCTTCCCGCTTTGTTCCTATGAAGGTTTCCTCTCCCAAATTTAAACCTCGTTTTATTGGTCCTTACAAGATATTGGAAATTCTTAATCCTGTATCCTTTCGCCTGGATCTTCCTGTGTCGTTTGCTATCCACAACGTGTTTCATAGGTCCTTGTTGCGGCGGTACGTTGTGCCTGTGGTTCCTTCTGCTGAGCCTCCTGCTCCGGTGTTGGTTGAGGGCGAGTTGGAGTACGTGGTGGAGAAGATCTTGGATTCTCGTCTCTCCAGGCGGAGGCTTCAGTACCTGGTCAAGTGGAAGGGCTATGGTCAGGAAGATAATTCCTGGGTGGTCGCCTCTGATGTTCATGCGGCCGATTTAGTTCGTGCCTTTCACGCCGCTCATCCTGATCGCCCTGGTGGTCGTGGTGAGGGTTCGGTGACCCCTCACTAAGGGGGGGGTACTGTTGTGATTTTGCTTTTTGCTCCCTCTAGTGGTCATTAGTGATTTGACTCTGGAGCGTCTGTCTTTTCTATATCCTCACCTGGGCCGTTAGTTCAGGGGCGTTGCTATATAAGCTCCCTGGACCTTCAGTTCAATGCCTGGCATCGTTGAAATCAGAGCTAATCTGTTGTGCTCTTGTCTTCTGATCCTGGTTCCTGTTTTTCAAGCTAAGTCTGCTTCCTTGCTTTTTGCTTTTGTTTTGTTTGGTATTTTTGTCCAGCTTGTTCCTATCTGTATCCTGACCTTTGCTGGAAGCTCTAGGGGGCTGGTGTTCTCCCCCCGGACTGTTAGACGGTTCGGGGGTTCTTGAATCTCCAGCGTGGATTTTTATAGGGTTTTTGTTGACCAGATAAGTTATCTTGCTATATTCTGCTATTAGTAAGCTGGCCTCTCTTTGCTGAACCTGGTTCATTTCTGTGTTTGTCATTTCCTCTTACCTCACCGCTATTATTTGTGGGGGGCTTGTATCTTGCTTTGGGGTCCCTTTCTCTGGAGGCAAGAGAGGTCTTTGTTTTCTTCTCCTAGGGGTAGTTAGATTCTCCGGCTGGCGCGAGTCATCTAGCGTTCACCGTAGGCATGATCCCCGGCTACTTCTAGTGTTGGCGTTAGGAGTAGCTATTTGGTCAACCCAGTTACCACAGCCCTATGAGCTGGATTTTTGTATCTTGCAGACTTACACGTTCCTCTGAGACCCTGTCCACTGGGGTCATAACAAATCCCGCACCAAGAGGGGAAGAGGATGGACGGATATGCCCCTTCTCCAGAGACTCCTTGATATATGAACGCATTGCGGCATGCTCAGGTACAGACAGATTAAATAATCTTCCCTTAGGAAATTTACTACCTGGAATCAAATCTATGGTGCAGTCACAGTCCCTATGAGGAGGCAGAGCACTGGATCTGGACTCACTGAATACATCCTGATAATCAGACAAATACTCAGGAACTTCCGAAGGAGTAGAGGAAGCAATAGACACCGGCGGGGAATCAGCATGAATTCCCTGACAGCCCCAACTTGACACAGACATTGCCTTCCAATCCAGGACTGGATTGTGGGTCTGTAACCATGGCAGACCCAAAACGACCAAATCATGCATTTTATGCAGAACAAGAAAACGAATCATCTCCCGATGTTCAGGAGTCATGCACATGGTCACCTGCGTCCAAAACTGCGGTTTATTTTCCGCCAATGGCGTAGCATCAATACCTCTAAGAGGAATAGGATTTACTAACGGTTCAAGAACAAAACCACAGCGCTTGGCAAATGACAGATCCATAAGACTCAGGGCGGCACCTGAATCCACAAACGCCATAACAGGGTAAGAAGACAAAGAGCAAATTAAAGTCACAGACAAAATAAATTTAGGTTGCAAATTACCAATGGCGACAGGACTAACAACCCTTGTTAGGCGTTTAGAGCATGCTGATATAACATGTGTAGAATCACCACAGTAAAAACACAACCCATTCTGACGTCTATGATTTTTCCGTTCATTTCTAGTCTGAATTCTATCACATTGCATTAAATCAGGTGTTTGTTCAGACAACACCACCAGAGGATTAGCGGTTTTGCGCTCCCGCAAACGCCGGTCAATTTGAATAGCAAGCGCCATAGAATCATTCAGACTTGTAGGAATGGGGAAACCCACCATCACATTCTTAATGGCTTCAGAAAGGCCATTTCTGAAATTTGCGGCCAGAGCACACTCATTCCACTGAGTAAGCACGGACCATTTCCGAAATTTTTGGCAATACACTTCAGCTTCATCCTGACCCTGAGAAATAGCCAGCAAGGCTCTTTCTGCCTGAATTTCAAGATTGGGTTCCTCGTAAAGCAATCCGAGCGCCAGAAAAAACGCATCAATATTCGCCAATGCCGGATCTCCTGGCGCTAGCGAGAAAGCCCAATCCTGAGGGTCGCCCCGTAAAAAAGAAATAACAATTTTAACTTGCTGAGCAGAATCTCCAGATGAACGGGGTCTCAGAGAAAGAAACAATTTACAATTATTCTTGAAATTCCTAAACCTAAATCGATCTCCAGAAAACAATTCCGGAATAGGTATTTTAGGTTCAGACATAGGACTACTGGTAACAAAATCTTGTATACCCTGCACACGAGCTGCCAGCTGGTCAACACTTGTAATCAAGGTCTGCACATTCATGTCTGCAGCAAGCACACGCCACTCAAAGGTAAATGGGAGGAAGAGAAGGAAGGAAAAAAAAAAACAAAACTCAGAATTTCCTTTCTTATTATCCCGCTTCTGCAATGCTTTAAACATTCAATATTGGCCTGGCATACTGTTATGACCCCAATGGCAGAGGGTCTCAGGAATAATGCTAAGTCAGTAAATACAGAAAACCAGCTCATAGGGCAGTGGTAACTGGGCTGACCATATAACTAATCCTAACACCACAAATACCAGCAGCCGGGGAACGTTCCTACGTTGATCCTAGACGTCTCGCGCCAGCCGGAGAGCTAACTACCCCTAGAAGGGAAAAGAAAGACCTTTCTTGCCTCCAGAGGAAATACCCCAAAAAGTTGGATAGAAGCCCCCCACAAATAATAACGGTGAGGTAAGAGGAAAAGACAAACATAAGAATGAGCTAGGAATTTAGCAAAGAGAGGCCCACTAGCTAATAGCAGAATATAGAAAGATAACTTATATGGTCAGCAAAAAATATCCACACTGGAAATTCAAGAACCCCCGAACCGTCTAACGGCCCGGGGGGAGAACACCAGCCCCCTAGAGCTTCCAGCAAGGTCAGGAATCACATTTAGTACAAGCTGGACAAAAATGATAGCAAACAAATAACCCAAAAAAACAAAGAAGCAAGACTTAGCTTAATTTAGCACGAACCAGGACCAGCAAACAGGAGCAAACAGAATGTGTCTGATAACACCGATGCCAGGCACTGGACTAAGGTTCCAGGAGGTTTATATAGCAACACCCCTGAAGTAACGACCCAGCTGGGTGCAAACAGAGGGAAGGAAATCCCAGAGTCATATCACTAGTAACCACTAGAGGGAGCCAAAAAAGTCTAATTCACAACATTTTCCCCACTGTAAATAAAACTATATTAATCCCTGACTGTCTCCCACCTCGAGATCTCTGTTTGCTGCATCCAGACACCTGCATTACACATGCTTGAAACATGTGTGACACCCGGGAGACCGAGGTACCCAGCACCAGATCAATGAGATCCGTCTCTTGAGGGGGATGTCACTAGTGGCTTGACCAGGTGCTGTGGCCTCAGGCGATGCACAGTATAAGGGATATCATGAAGGAACAGACACTTACTTGACCAGCAGCAGGTCCTCGCAGCTGTGATGACCCCGATCCTGGATTGATGGCTATTGTCCAAATGAAAGACTGAGGCGCTGAAACGTTTAACCAGTTTACTTCAACAAAAAGGGATTTGTGACCAACACTGTCACCGGAGTCTGTATAAGAACTCTGAAATTACTTTGACCCTGTCAGGATTTCCACCTCTTATTATGTGCAGCTTCCGTATGGCCCTGCTACTGTTTGTGAACTGGCTGCCGGCCCAATCTGTCTCTTCTATGCTCTGGTTCGACGGACAACCCGAGTCCTCTGTGTCTGTTGCTGCGTCTTACCCTGGTGAAGCTGATATCACCTCACGTCCTTCCGGTTGCTGTATTCAGGGCCGGACTGGCCATCGGGCACTTCTGGCAAATGCCAGAAGGGCCGGTGCCAGTAGTGGGCCGCTGCACTGTTTCTCCCCCTCCCCCCCCCTCGCCAGTGCCGCCGCCGCATTTAACTATACCGGCGTCTATGACGCCGGTATAGTTCAATGCAATGATGGAGGAGAGAGCGTCACCTGACGCCCCCTCTCCTATCATTCCCCGCTCTGCCTCTGACACTGACGTCATATCATCGTGCACCTGCTGTGTCCCGGGCAGACTGCAGCCGCCGAGACAGGAGACAGGAGCCAGGAGCAGCGCGCAGCGCGGGCAAAAGGAAAGGTGAGGAGAGTGTTTTGTTTTTTTTTAACTGGACTGTGGGGCCATTATCGGGGGGGGGGGGTGACGAGATGTGGACTCTGCTGTATATACTCCTGTGGGGGCTCTGCTATATACACCCCTGTGTGGGCTCTGCTATATACACCCCTGTGTGGGCTCTGCTGTATACACCCCTGTGTGGGCTCTGCTGTATACTGTGTGGGCTCTGCTGTATACTGTGTGGGCTCTGCTGTATACTGTGTGGGCTCTGCTGTATACACCCCTGTGTGGGCTCTGCTGTATACTGTGTGGGCTCTGCTGTATATACCCCTGTGTGGGCTCTGCTGTATACTGTGTGGGCTCTGCTGTATATACCCCTGTGTGGGCTCTGCTGTATACTGTGTGGGCTCTGCTGTATATAACCCTGTGTGGGCTCTGCTGTATACTGTGTGGGCTCTGCTGTATACACCCCTGTGTGGACTCTGTTGTATACTGTGTCGGCTCTGCTGTATATACCCCTGTGTGGGCTCTGCTGTATACTGTGTTGGCTCTGCTGTATACTGTGTGGGCTCTGCTGTATACACCCCTGTGTGGGCTCTGCTGTATACTGTGTGGGCTCTGCTGTATATACCCCTGTGTGGGCTCTGCTGTATACTGTGTGGGCTCTGCTGTATACTGTGTGGGCTCTGCTGTATATACCCCTGTGTGGGCTCTGCTGTATACTGTGTGGGCTCTGCTGTATACTGTGTGGGCTCTGCTGTATACACCCCTGTGTGGGCTCTGCTGTATACTGTGTGGGCTCTGCTGTATACTGTGTGGGCTCTGCTGTATACTGTGTGGGCTCTGCTGTATACACCCCTGTGTGGGCTCTGCTGTATACTGTGTGGGCTCTGCTGTATACTGTGTGAGCTCTGCTGTATATACCCCTGTGTGGGCTCTGCTGTATACTGTGTGGGCTCTGCTGTATACTGTGTGGGCTCTGCTGTATACACCCCTGTGTGGGCTCTGCTGTATACTGTGTGGGCTCTGCTGTATATACCCCTGTGTGGGCTCTGCTGTATACTGTGTGGGCTCTGCTGTATATACCCCTGTGTGGGCTCTGCTGTATACTGTGTGGGCTCTGCTGTATACTGTGTGGGCTCTGCTGTATACTGTGTGGGCTCTGCTGTATACACCCCTGTGTGGGCTCTGCTGTATACTGTGTGGGCTCTGCTGTATATACCCCTGTGTGGGCTCTGCTGTATACTGTGTGGGCTCTGCTGTATATACCCCTGTGTGGGCTCTGCTGTATATTGTGTGGGCTCTGCTGTATACACCCCTGTGTGGGCTCTGCTGTATACTGTGTGGGCTCTGCTGTATATACCCCTGTGTGGGCTCTGCTGTATACTGTGTGGGCTCTGCTGTATATACCCCTGTGTGGGCTCTGCTGTATACTGTGTGGGCTCTGCTGTATATACCCCTGTGTGGGCTCTGCTGTATACTGTGTGGGCTCTGCTGTATATACCCCTGTGTGGGCTCTGCTGTATACTGTGTGGGCTCTGCTGTATATACCCCTGTGTTGGCTCTGCTGTATATACCCCTGGGTGGGCTGGGCTGTATATACCCCTGTGTGGGCTCTGCTGTGTATACCCCTGTGTGGGCTGGGCTGTATATACCCCTGTGTGGGCTGGGCTGTATATACCCCTGTGTGGGCTCTGCTGTGTATACCCCTGTGTGGGCTGGGCTGTATATACCCCTGTGCTGTGCTGTATATACCCCTGTGTGGGCTTGGCTGTATATACCCCTGTGTGGGCTTGGCTGTATATACCCCTGTGTGGGCTGGGCTGTATATATCCCTGTGTGGGCTGAGCTGTATATATCCCTGTGCGGGCTGTGCTCTATATACCCCTGTGCGGGCTGTGCTCTATATACCCCTGTGCGGGCTGTGCTCTATATACCCCTGTGCGGGCTGTGCTCTATATACCCCTGTGCGGGCTGTGCTCTATATACCCCTGTGCGGGCTGTGCTCTATATACCCCTGTGCGGGCTGTGCTCTATATACCCCTGTGCGGGCTGTGCTCTATATACCTCTGTACGGGCTGTGCTCTATATACCCCTGTGCGGGCTGTGCTCTATATACCCCTGTGCGCGCTGTGCTCTATATACCCCTGTGCGGGCTGTGCTCTATATACCCCTGTGCGGGCTGTGCTCTATATACCCCTGTGCGGGCTGTGCTCTATATACCCCTGTGCGGGCTGTGCTCTATATACCCCTGTGCGGGCTGTGCTCTATATACCCCTGTGCGGGCTGTGCTCTATATACCCCTGTGCGGGCTGTGCTCTATATACCCCTGTGTGGACTGTGCTGTATACTACGCAGGCTGTGCTATATTATGCAGGCTGTGCTATATACTATGCAAGTTGTGCTATATACTATGCGGGCTTTGCTATATACTATAGAGGGTATATTATATTCTATGGGGGAGGCCATGTTATATACTATGTGGCTGTGTTATATACTATTGCAGGGGTATATTATATTCTGTAGGGGAGGCTGTGTTATACTATGGGGGTATATTATATTCTATGGGGGAGGCTGTCTTATACTATGGGGGGCTGCATTATATATTATGGGGAGGTGGGCTGTATTATATTCTATGGGGGGCTGTATTAGATTTTATGAGGGATGATTGCATCATACTCTGATGGGGCTGCATTATATTCTATGGGGAGGTGGGCTGTATTCTATTCTATTTGGGGCTACATTAAATTCTATGGGGGGGGCTGTATTATATATATATTCTATGAGGGGTGATTTCATCATACTCTATTGGGGGGCTGCATTATATTCTATGGGGGGTTACATTATACTCTGTAGGGTGGTGGCTGCATTATACTGTATGTGGGCTGCATTATACTGTATCGAGGACTATGGGGAATACGTTATACTATATGAAGAACTATGGGGTGCATTATACTATGGGAAGTGAATTGTACTACATGGATGACTATGGCAGTGCATTATACTATATGGAGCACTATGAGGAGTGTATTATGCTCTGTGGAGGACTGAGCAGTGTATTTTAATATATGGAGGACTATGGTGCACATTATAATATATGGAGGACTATGGGGTATATTTTACTAAACAAGTAAAATGCTGCATATTCAGATTGTTTTTGCCGGAACAAAAATCATTGTTCTCAGCAGCACATCGCCAGCGTAAACTGTAGATGTGCTGCTGATAACAAGATACTGTATGGTGATCTGTTAGTGATCGTTCTGTCCCATCATTCTGTCTCAGACGGTGGAAAGAGGCCGGGAAACAAGCGTTGAACAACTTCAGTATGGTCGATCAAACTCATTTAGCGGCCTGAGATCAGCGCATGTAAGTAAATACAACCGAAATGCTTTTGTGTGATGTGCAATATGTTAGCATTTGGGGCCCCATTTTAAACTTTGCCTAGGGCCCCACTTTGCCTAAAACCGGCCCTGCCTACAAGTGTACAAAGGTATTATACAGTCACCGTGTGACAAGTGGGCCTGTGTAACGTCAAATGCCAGGGCTGAATTTTAGTCCCAGTCCGGCCCTGGCTGTATTATATATAGTTAAGATAGCCACGGATCCGGTATCCGTCTCTGCGCCTATTATGGGTAGTGATTATTGCTACCCGGTTCTCACAATGTCCTTTTTCTCTACTCCTCTTTTCCTACTATGGGTATTACGGGCCTATAATCCGTCATAGGGCTGTTAGGAGTTCAGTTATACGACCTCTCACTTTCAGCTCCTCAACCCAACTGCCAGTCTTTTCTCAGACCAGAATAGATCAAGGGGAGTCTCTGGAGCTCCCCCTTCTGGCCGGATATGGTAGTGCAGTCTTGCTATTTTAATATTTGTATTTGGTGTCAATAACTATTTTTGTGGCAAATACCCCTAGGGGCGCCACATTCCCCCTTAGTTAAGAACAGTTCTCCGGGACTGTGGGACGATAACATTTTGAAATAACAATTGATATATACAGAGTCTTAAAAATGAAAAGTTACAAAAACCACTCAAAGAAACAAAAAAAATGGAATTCTGTAAAAAGTCACTTCAAATAGCGTCCATTAATACAGTTCTATCCTTGAAGGTACTAGGAAGTAAAGTTCACAAAGCAGTCTTTCCGGAGCTTTGATTTAGTGTTTCCGGGCTGATAAAAAGTTCAAGAATATGCAAGAAGTTCATACAGGTAAGTCTCTGTAGGTACTGGGCTTAAACGTTACAGAACGATAACAATGACTATAGTCTTATAGTTGGTAATCCGCATACCTGGCCGGTAATTGACCCTGGGTACTACGCTGGGATCTACGTAATAGCGGTGTCTCTTTATGTGGTGTACTACTGTCTACTACGGATATAGTATCTGCCCTCTCTGATAAAGATAATTCCACCACTATGGGGTTGGCAAGTCCACCGTGAATGGGATCACTCTGATCAGGAATCTGTTCTTCCCGACCTGGAACCTCTTGTAGTACGGGGTCAGCCTCTTCCTGTCTTGGGACTTCTAATATTGGATTCGGTGTTGGATAAAAGGCCACCATGGGAACCACTACTGCACCATGGTATGTTAGTAGGGTTTTAGGAAAGTCTCCTATACAGGTGTGATACATTTCCTCTTCTTTCTCCTTTACTGGTTGAACCTGTATGGGTTGAATAACTTCTGATTCTGGCTGGACAACTTCTGGCTTTTTCAACGTTTCCGGACATAATTTAAGATTGTCTCTTGACACTAGTACAGATGTTAAACCTCCATTTTTGCTAATGAGACACATTTTAGGATTATCCATTCTTGTTGGTAAAACTGTGTAGGGTACGGCTTCCCACTGATTATCCAGTTTATTGGTTCGACGATTCCTCTTGAGTACTTGGTCATCCGGTCTTAATGGAGTTGCTAGAGCATTCTGGTTGAAAGTTCGCTCTTGTCTTTCTCTGGTTTGCTGGAGGCTTCTTTCCACACTCTCTTGTACTTGGCGATACTGCTTTTGCCGTACGACATCCCAATTTGAGTCTTGAACTTCTGCGTCTGGTTTCAGAATTCCCATTTCTAGATCGATTGGCAATTGGCCGGGTCTTGCACGCATAAGATAAGCTGGGGTGCAGTTGGTAGAGCTCACCGGGACATGATTATACAGATCCACCAAGTCAGGCAATTTCTCTGGCCATTGATTCCTTTCCGTTTCAGGTAAAGTCTTTAGTAGGTCTATCACAATATGGTTCATCTTCTCACATAAGCCGTTTGTTTGCGGATGATAGGCCGTCGTCCGGATCTTTTTGCAGCCATACATATTACAGAATTCTCTGAAGATCTCTGATTCAAAGGCTGTACCCTGGTCAGTGAGAACCTGTTCCGGATATCCATGGGGTCTACAAAAGTACATTTGGAACGCTTTGGCTGCTGTTTTTGTAGTCAGATCTTTTACAGGTACTACTACCAAGAAGCGCGAATAATGATCCACGATGGTCAAGGCATAGACGTAACCGGACCGGCTCGGTGTCAACTTCACGTGGTCCATGGCTACCAGTTCAAGTGGTTGTTTGGTGATTATGGGCTGCAGTGGTGCTCTTTGGCTCTTTTGATCGTTCCTTCTGAGGTTGCACGGGCCACAGTTTCTACACCACTGTTCGATTGATTTTCTCATCCCGACCCAATAAAATCTTTCTCTCAGAAGTACTTCTAGCTTTTTCCAACCAAAGTGACCAGCACCATTGTGGTAAGCCTCGAGGACCATCCTCACATCTTGTTTAGGCACAATAATCTGCCAAACCAATTCATGTGTTTTCGGATTGGTGTATCTTCTACAGAGTTTCCCTTGATACAGGAACATTTTGCCTCTCTCTTTCCAGAGTTGATGCGTCTCTTCTGGGGCATCCTCATCGGGATATGCACTTTGCTCAGTCAATAGTTCCTTCACTAGCTTCACAGCCGGATTGCTATCTTGGGTGTCAGCCCATCTATGGTGTGCTAACGGATTAAAATTCACTTCTTGTTGTTTCTGATAGGTATTTGACTGACGATGTTTTACCTTGGGCTGATGAAAGGCTGGTAGTTCAATTTCTTCAAGCTCCCCCGTTTCTTCTTCTACATCTCTCAAGTGTGGCATCCGGGATAGGGCATCGGCATTTCCATTTTTGCGACCTGCTCGATACTTGATCACGAAGTTGTAATTAGATAACCGGGCTATCCATCGCTGTTCTAACGCACCTAATTTAGCCGTGTCTAAGTGGGTCAATGGATTGTTGTCAGTATAGACAATAAATTCTGCACCGGTCAAATAGTGTTTGAAACGTTCAGTCACAGCCCAAACTACTGCCAGTAGCTCCAATTTGAAAGAGCTATAATTTTCAGAATTTCTTTCAGTAGGCCGGAGTTTTCTACTTGCAAAGGCGATGACTTTCTCCCGACCTTCTTGCTTTTGTGACAGCACCGCTCCCAATCCCACATTACTGGCATCGGTGTAGAGGATGAAAGGTTGATGGTAATCCGGGTACGCCAGAACTTCTTCTCCGGTTAGTGCCTTCTTTAGTTGTTCAAAGGAGTCTTCTCTTTCGTCGTTCCACTGAAAAGGAGGGTTTCGGTTTGAAGGTTTCTTCGTCTGCCCTATCAAAGCATCTTGCAAGGGCGCTGCCAATTTGGTAAATCCTTTTATAAATCTACGATAGTAACCCACTAATCCCAAGAATTGCCTCACTTCTTCTACGTTGGTAGGTCTTGGCCAATCCCTTATGGCAGTTATTTTCTCGGGATCCGGTGCTACTCTCTCCGAACTCACGATGTGCCCTAAATATTGTACCTTTGGCTTGAGAAGGTGACATTTGGATGGTTTGATTTTCATACCATACTTGGATAAGGCTTCGAACACCTCTGCCAGGTCTGTTAAGTGCTGTTCGTAAGTCTTTGAGTAGACGATCACATCATCTAGGTACAGGAGGACGGTCTCGAAGTTCTTGTGTCCGAGGCAACATTCCATCAGTCGCTAGAAAGTACCGGATGCGTTACAGAGTCCGAACGGCATGCGATTAAATTCGCTTAGACCCATTGGTGTAGTGAATGCCATTTTTTCTTTATCTCTCTCAGCCACAGGGACTTGCCAATACCCGCTTGTTAAGTCTAAGGTGGAAAAATAATTAGCAGATTTCAAAGCAGTCAAGGACTCTTCTATCCTAGGCAAGGGATAGGCGTCTTTATGGGTGATGTTATTAATCCGCCGGTAGTCTACGCACATTCTCATGGTTCCGTCCTTTTTTTGACAATCACCAGAGGGGCCGCCCAAGGGCTACAACTATCTCTTATTACCCCGGCCTGTTTCATCTCTCTCAGCATGTCCTTCGTGCATTGATAGTGAGCGGGCGGTATGGGTCTATATCTTTCTTTTATCGGGGGATGGTCACCGGTGGGGATTGTATGTTCCACCCCTTCTATCCGTCCGAAGTCTAATGGGTGTTTACTGAAGACCTGTTCATATTCCGTCACTAATCTATACACCCCTTGTCTTTGATGGGTAGGTGTTGAATCTACACCCACATCTAGCTGTTGGCACCAATCCTCCGATTCTCCATCTGAGCCGTTATTTTCCACCTGACAGGTCGATTCTAAGGGCTCAATGGTTGTGATGGCATTGTTGTCAACAGTATATAACTTTGCCACTGTAGCATACCTTGGCAAAGTGACCTCTTCCTCTCCACAGTTCAAAAGTCGTACCGGCACCCTTCCCCGGTGTACCTCGACCACCCCTCGTGCCGTGAGTATAGTGGGCCTGCTGTCAGTGTACGCTGGTTCTATTAAGGCTTGATAGTCTCGTCCTTTAGTACCAATGGCCGCTCTACACCATACCAACATTTCTGTCTTTGGTGGGATTACAATAGACGTTGGGTCACTCACCCTCACACTGCCGATTTCTCCACCTGCAACTTCTATCTGTTGCCTTAACATTAATACTTTTATTTACCTCCGGAGAACTCTCTGCTGGCAGGATCGGGCAGTTTCAGCAATTTGTTGTAAGACAGAAATAACTTCGGAAAAGCAGTTCTCTAACACATTCATTCCTATCAATACAGTTGGTTCACAGTTCTGTCGGTCGACATCAACGACAATTATACCCTGTTTCTTCAATTCTGCTTTACCAATCTTTATGGTCATCTCCCTGAATTCTAGTTTCGGTACCAACTTACCATTACTGGCCCATATATCTAGTTCAACATCAGAGGGTCCTTTATCAATATCTACCTCAGCCCAGTACCTCTTATAAAGGATATATGGTATAGATGAAATCTGGGAACCTGTATCCAGCAAAGCGTTGAGGGGAATTCCGTCCAGCACGATAGGGATGATGGGTCGTCCTCCGATGTACCTGTCGTGCCAGGGTGTTGGGCCTTGAAAATTCATTCCTGCAAAGCGGCCCGCATTCCCAGGGGATTCCCGTTTAAATCACAATTTCGTGCAAAGTGGCCTGGCTGCTGGCAACGGCAGCAAATGGGCTGTCCATCCGGTTGGTAGCGGTCACGGAGTCGTCCTCTCCATGTCGGGTATCTCCGGGACCTCATCCATGGAACATCCTCTCTACGGTTTGCCAACTCCATCTTGGGTTCTCTCATCTCCTGCATGGTTTTAGCCATTGAAGCAACAACATCAGTTAAAGAGTCAAGCTTTTGCTGAAGAGCCTCATTAGTATTGGGCCCCAGGGACTTAGCACTGGCACCGGACGTAGCTGATGTCACTGGCATTCCCCGTTGCTGAAGTGCATCTGCCATGGGTTGTGTGAGATCCTGATCCCGAGGTGCCTCTGCCAGCTGGAGACGTATAGCGCTCTCCTTTAATTGGGCAAATGTCAATTCAGGGTTCTTAAAAACAAGCATGCTCACATGCCCCCGGTGAGAAGGGGTGTAGAGTCCCTCAATAAATTGATCTCTTAGCAGTTTATCAGCTCCTGTGTTAAAAATGGGTTCAGCCAGTGTAAGTGATTTAAGGGCTTCCTGCAGGTTTAAGGCAAAATCTCTCACGCCCTCATTAGCTTTTTGTTTGCAATTAAAGAATCGTACTTTAGCTTTGCTGCTGGTAGTGGTTTCAAATGTAGCTTTTAATCCAGCAAATATGCGTTCAACAGTACCTTTTAGATCAGTTGCCCATGCCGTGACTTCTCGCTTAGCATGGCCACTTAACTGCATCATCAGGAGACTAACACGCTGAGCTTCACCCACGGGGAACATATCAAAGTGAGCCAGCATCTTTTCCCTGAAACCGTCAAGGGTATTAGGTTCACCTTCATACATTGGAAGCCACGGGCCACCCGGGGTATATGGCATCAACACCGGCATGATGGGCACCACTCCTTGCACTGCTGCACTGCCAGGCTCCCTATCGACACTCTGTCTTTCAGCTGCATTAGCGTCGCCGGGTGCTGCGGCGTCTCCGTGCTGCGACATACTGTACCCCCTTAGTTAATCCAGACCCCTCCGGTCCCAGCTTCCGTCTAGATAATGTAGATTCGTTCCTCTGTGCAGCAGGATGACAATGACACGCCCCCTGCTGCCTCTAACTGCCGCACGCTCTGTGATGATGGATTTTGAAGTTTTTCAGTTAGACTGGGGCTTGGGTAATGACGTAGCTCGATTAACAGTTTTGTGCTTAACGGTCATGAGATGATTATGCAGTGCCCCAGAGTCCTGGTCGTTGCAGTACTGTGGCTCCGATCAGAAGCGAGATATATTGTGCTGAGTGAGAAACGAGATCAAAGCAAGAAGGGGAATACCAGTAGGAGTTGTGCTGTAAGACCGAGGCAACATCCTACTGAGGCGCACAGCCGGCGGCCGGAACGCCGAGGAAGTATTTCTATATCTAGCTCCAAGCAATACTTCAAACCAACGGCAGGACAGTCAGTCATAGGCGGGCTGTCTCACATATATCACCTATGAAGACATGGGGGGCACACTAGGAGAGGGGCGACTCTAGAGTCCCGGAAGAGCTCCGAGCCTACTCGTCATACGGGTGCCGTCTCAACCATAACACCGGGAGGGACGGAGGAGAAGTACATCATCCGAACGAGTTGTGAGGGAACACGAGAAACAGACACAACAGTTGTGGGGACTATCCCGTAAGCACAGCAGGGGAGGACCACAACACATAGCGCTAGCAGGAAGGCACAGATTTCCACCTGCAAAGAGAACTCTGGAGGTGCCATTGGACCGGCCGGACTTGCGCAGCCTGGTGAACCTTATTCCGGACTGAGGACCCAGAGACCTTCAGTAAAGAGGTAAAGAGACTGCAACCTGGTGTCCTCGTTATTTACTGCACCGCACTACCACCACCATCCCCATCTATTACTGTACGTCCCTCAGCAGGGTCACGGACCGGGCCTAGCCACCGTGACAACCCCAGAGCAGAGACTCAGAGGCCCGGTACCGGGTACCCCTCGGCCCTGCGGCAGTGGGGGCGCTACAACTTGGCGCCACGAACAGGATCTACTTAAGCCTGAAGAATCAGGTCATGTGTGCCTTGGAATTGTTATTTACTGTGCTTGGACTGTACTTTATTGCAAAGACTGTGGATTGCCACTTGCCGCCAAAAGTTCCCGCCAAAACCGGCCATTACAGCGCTAAGGAGAGCGCAGGAGAAGAAGAAGGGCATGGAAGTGGGCGTGAACAAGCTGAAGAGCGCGAAAGACAATGGCCGCCCAGTCTAAATATTCCGGCCCCTTGAGGACGTGTCCGTCAGCAGCCGAGATCCGCCTGCTGATCCTCAATGGTGGGCAGAGACAGAGAAAACGACACCGCCCACGAAGGAGAGAGCGGGAAAAGGACCAGGAAGAAGGAGCGAGCGACATGGAGGACGCCATGGCGAGCCGCCCGGAGCCGGAGCGTGGGGTCGGAGCAGAGGACTCCCCAAGCTACCCGGAGAGGCACCGCAGCCAGACCTCCGCAGCTGACGCTGACCTCCTGCAGATCGGAGCGGACGAGCTGACCCACCAACTCCTGCAGACGCAGCTGAGCACTGAGGCCGGGTGGAAGAAGACCATCATTGGGAGCCTCACCAGACACCTGTCGGCAGCCTCGCTTGGTCCGAAGCTGGAAAGCAAGGCCCTGCCGGAAAGTGGTATGCTGCATGCAGAGATGACAACGCCGCAGCACAAGGCCCCGCAACTAGGGTTGAGCGAAACGGGTCGGCAATTTTCAGAAGTCGCCGACTTTTGGCAAAGTCGGGTTTCATGAAACCCGACCCGACCCCTGTGTGGGGTCGGCCATGAAGTCGGCGATCTTCTGAATCTGGAATCGGAATTCCGATACCGATTCCCGATATGTTTAAGATATCGGGAATTGGTATCAGAATTCAGATTTAAGTGTAAAATAAAGAATTAAAATAAAAAATATCGCTATACTTACCCTCTGACGGGCCCTGGTACTAACCGGGAACCTTCCTTCCTTAGAATCAGCCTTCCAGGACCTTGCGGTGACGTCGCGGTGACGTCGCGGCTTGTGATTGGTCGCGCGCCGCCCTTGTGACCGCTCGCGCGACCAATCACAAGCCGCGACGTCACCGCGACGTCACCGCAAGGTCCTGGAAGGCTGATTCTAAGGAAGGAAGGTTCCCAGTTAGTACCAGGGCCCGTCAGAGGGTAAGTATAGCGATATTTTTTATTTTAATTCTTTATTTTACACTTAAATATGGATCCCAGGGCCTGAAGGAGAGTTTCCGCTCCTTCAGACCCTGGGAACCATTGGAAACCCAATGCACTGCATTGGGTTTCGAGTTTCGGCCGACCCCGACCCCGACTTTTTTATAGGATCGGCCGATTTCACTCGACCCGACTTTTGAAAAAGTCGGGTTTCGTGAAACCCGACCCGATCCTATAAAAGTAAAGGTCGCTCAACCCTACCCGCAACCAGCATTCCATACCCCAGCGGAGACGGAGCAGACCGGCACCGGAGGAACCGCATCTGAAGCAGGTATGAAGGACGACCCTGCCCTGACGACCGACACCCCTCCAGTGACTGCTAGTGCCACAGCTGCTGACTCCGTTCCAGTGACTGATCTTGCAGCAGCCGCTACCTCTGCTGCAGCAAATGCCCCTACTCAAGCTGCTCAGACCTCCATCGCTGCGCCTGATTTAACCGTACATGCAAGATGGATTAACGGCGTTTGTCCAGCACCGGGTATAACCCTGGACCTCACTTTTCCCAGGCCAAGAAGGGTTAAGTGCCAGGTGCAGCCCTGGAAGCCGTCCAACTAAACCTCGGAGAACCGAAGATTGTAAATAGTTAACTGTTTGTTTTCTGCTGTTTTGCTGCTAAAACCCGTCCAGGGTTAACTCTTAAAGGGATCCCTTTGTTGACCCGGGATCCCTATTGCTTTTTGGTTTGTTTTCTAATTTTTGCTCAAGTTCTCAAAAACTGCTGGAATCATGAACAGTGCATGATACAAACTCCTTGTATATAGTTTGCACCTTCTTAAAGGTGCCCTCTACTGGTTTTATATGAAAGACGGACTCTTTGCGAAGATATGGTTCCTGGAACTTGTACTGGAGTCCTTGCTGCATACGGATTTGCAGCTTGAGAAGTTGCCCTATCCCATAGAGACTTGGTCCCCTCTTAAAGGGGGTGTTCATTGATAGCACTTAAGGAATGATGATGCTCTAAAAGAAGAAGTAATGATGTTGATATGTAAAAGTTAAATGTAACCAATTCGTTGATTGTAAGAAATGTTCAATAATGTTAATAGAAAAATGAGGACAGGAAGTGAACCCGTAGGGGTTAGTGGTGAGTCCTCTTAGGAGCCATATAGAGATGGCTCAGTGATCTCAAACTGAAAGAAAAATATGTTCTATACTGTGTATAGTAGTGGAAGGACAGTAGGCCCGGGCAGAATGGGGCGGTCCTGTAACAGAAAGGAGAGGCAGTAGGTCTGGAGCAGTTAGGACAGGCGGTCCTGCAGACGTAAAGTAGGAGAATGTAGCACAGTTGCTAAAGCCTTATAATGTGTTATAAGAAGGTCTTTAGTGGATTCAGAGTGTACATCCTTAAAGGCAATGTTGAATTAATGTTTAAAAATTTTGCACTTAGTAGAATACCTGGTTGGGTAAGAAAAGTTATTTAAAAGTATTTAACCATGTTTGTAACGTTCAAGTGTCCTCACCTCCCATAAAGGGAAGCCTGTTCAAATATGCTTATTGTTATTGCACTCACAAAAATTGTATGTCTTTTTGCTGACATGTATTGTTGTTTTCTTCCCGGAGTACTGGATTTAACCGGGGGGGAGTGCAGCGCCCCAGAGTCCTGGTCGTTGCAGTACTGTGGCTCCGCCGCTAAGGGGGGCTATGGTACGTCTGATGGCACTGAAGGAGTTCATCTGACCAGGTATCACATACACCAATACATTTCACAGTCGGGCCTCCAGGGGGAGCTAAGGGTGCTATTTATTAGGCCACTCCTCACCGTGTGGGTAAACTGGGGGTCAGGCAGGAAGTTAGTCAGAAAGCTGACTGGGTTGGAACCAGGCAACACCTTGTGGCAGAGGGTGTTGTGGGGGAAGATTCGGTAGGGTCCCTGTCAGGTTTGGGACCCTGACAGAGGCCTGGCAAACAGAGAGAACGTCACGGGACCGTGCCTGCTCAGCATAGCGGCGGTGCCCTAAGAAAGGATCAGAAGCGAGATATATTGTGCTGAGTGAGAAACGAGATCAAAGCAAGAAGGGGAATACCAGTAGGAGTCGTGCTGTAAGACCGAGGCAACATCCTACTGAGGCGCACAGCCGGCGGCCGGAACGCCGAGGAAGTATTTCTATATCTAGCTCCAAGCAATACTTCAATCCAACGGCAGGACAGTCAGTCATAGGCGGGCTGTCTCACATATATCACCTATGAAGACATGGGGGCACACTAGGAGAGGGGCGACTCTAGAGTCCCAGAAGAGCTCCGAGCCTACTCATCATACGGGTGCCGTCCCAACCATAACACCGGGAGGGACGGAGGAGAAGAACATCATCCGAACGAGTTGTGAGGGAACACGAGAAACAGACACAACAGTTGTGGGGACTATCCCGTAAGCACAGCAGGGGAGGACCACAACACATAGCGCTAGCAGGAAGGCACAGATTTCCACCTGCAAAGAGAACTCTGGAGGTGCCATTGGACCGGCCGGACTTGCGCAGCCTGGTGAACCTTATTCCGGACTGAGGACCCAGAGACCTTCAGTAAAGAGGTAAAGAGACTGCAACCTGGTGTCCTCGTTATTTACTGCACCGCACTACCACCACCATCCCCATCTATTACTGTACGCCCCTCAGCAGGGTCACGGACCGGGCCTAGCCACCGTGACAACCCCAGAGCAGAGACTCAGAGGCCCGGTACCGGGTACCCCTCGGCCCTGCGGCAGTGGAGGCGCTACAACTACATCAGGGGATGGCGGCCATTTTTACCCCATTATAACCAATGGAGAAAAGTCACTTTCAATAGTTTTCAATGGGGAACGGTATTTTCTTTAACAAAGTCAATTTCCAAGATTTTTCATCCAAATTTTCACAGTTTCAGACTCCAATTACGGCACACAATACCCGGTGTACGGGCTGGCCCAATCCTGTTCGTGACGCCAGTTGTGACACCCGGGAGACCGAGGTACCCAGCACCAGATCAATGAGGTCTGTCTCTTGAGGGGGATGTCACTAGTGGCTTGACCAGGTGCTGTGGCCTCAGGTGATGCACAGTATAAGGGATATCATGAAGGAACAGACACTTAAGGCCCCGTCTCACATAGCGAGATCGCTAGCGAGATCGCTGCTGAGTCACAAGTTTTGTGACGCAACAGCGACCTCCATAGCGATCTCGCTATGTGTGACACGTACCAGCGATCAGGCCCCTGCTGCGAGATCGCTGGTCGTGTCGGAATGGCCTGGACCTTTTTTTGGTCGTTGAGGTCCCGCTGACATCGCTGAATCGGTGTGTGTGACACCGATCCAGCGATGTCTTCACTGGTAACCAGGGTAAACATCGGGTTACTAAGCGCAGGGCCGCGCTTAGTAACCCGATGTTTACCCTGGTTACCAGCGTAAATGTAAAAAAAAAAAAACAATACATACTCGCCTTCTGATGTCCGTCAGGTCCCTTGCCGTCTGCTTCCTGCTCTCACTGACTGCCGGCCGTACAGTGAGAAGTGAGAGCACAGCAGTGACGTCACCGCTGCGCTCTGCTCTCACTGTACGGCGGCTCAGTCAGAGCAGGAAGCAGACGGCAAGGGACCTGACGGACACCGAAAGGCGAGTATGTACTGTTTGTTTTTTTTGGTAACCAGGGTAAACATCGGGTTACTAAGCGCGGCCCTGCACTTAGTAACCCGATGTTTACCCTGGTTACCCGGGTGCTGCAGGGGGACTTCGGCATCGTTGAAGACAGTTTCAACGATGCCGAAGTCGTTCCCCTGATCGTTGGTCGCTGGAGAGAGCTGTCTGTGTGACAGCTCCCCAGCGACCACACAGCGACTTACCAACGATCATGGCCAGGTCGTATCGCTGGTCGTGATCGTTGGTAAATCGCTTAGTGAGACGGGGCTTTTACTTGACCAGCAGCAGGTCCTCGCAGCTGTGATGACCCCGATCCTGGATTGATGGCTATTGTCCAAATGAAAGACTGAGGCGCTGAAACTTTTAACCAGTTTACTTCAACAAAAAGGGATTTGTGACCAACACTGTCACCGGAGTCTGTATAAGAACTCTGAAATTACTTTGACCCTGTCAGGATTTCCACCTCTTATTATGCGCAGCTTCCGTATGGCCCTGCTACTGTTTGTGAACTGGCTGCCGGCCCAATCTGTCTCTTCTATGCTCTGGTTCGACGGACAACCCGAGTCCTTTTTTGTCGGCTTACCCCCTCTGGGAGTACCGCTGAACTCTGCGTCTGTTGCTGCGTCTTACCCTGGTGAAGCTGATATCACCTCACGTCCTTCCGGTTGCTGTATTATATATAATTAATATAGCCACGGATCCGGTATCCGTTTCTGCGCCTATTATGGGTAGTGATTATTGCTACCCGGTTCTCACAATGTCCTTTTTCTCTACTCCTCTTTTCCTACTATGGGTATTACGGGCCTATAATCCGTCATAGGGCTGTTAGGAGTTCAGTTATACGACCTCTCACTTTCAGCTCCTCAACCCAACTGCCAGTCTTTTTCTCAGACCAGAATAGATCAAGGGGAGTCTCTGGAGCTCCCCCTTCTGGCCGGAGATGGTAGTGCAGTCTTGCTATTTTAATATTTGTATTTGGTGTCAATAACTATTTTTGTGGCAAATACCCCTAGGGGCGCCACACATGCAAAGAATAAAGTTCGAAAGTACTGGGGCATGTGCATACTACGAGGCCGATTCATTAAAGGGCCACTGTCACCCCCCTCCAGCCGTTAAAAACTAAAAGAGCCACCTTGTGCAGCAGTAATGCTGCATTCTAACAAGGTGGCTCTTTTAGTTTTAGGTTCACGTATACCCCAAATAAAGCGTTTTTATGCTTAGCCACAATTCCTGTCTCTAGCTAGGGAGGCGGGTCCTCACTCCCCAGCTTGACCAGCTCCTCTGCCGTCACTCCAATCTTCAGGCGATTTCGGCGCCGCCCCCTCAGCGCTGTTATCGTTTCAAAACCAGCGCCTGCGCTGTGTACTGGTGTCCTGCGCAGACGCAGTAAGCTCTGGCCCTCTGATGTCCCAGCCAGGCTTGCACACTGCGCCTGCGCGGGCATTGCAGCCAGCCATCTTTGGAATCCCCGCCCCGCACTGTGTTATGCATTATGCACAGTGCGGAGCAGGGATTCCAAAGGTTCCACCTATACAGAATATTCCGTGTAATGGCTGATACCAGAGAACAAAAGACATCCACAGAACACCAGGATGGATCTGCTGCACAGCAAATAGCTGTAGGACCTGCGATGACGTCACTGCCATGTTATTAGGGCAATCACATGGCAGTGACGTCATCGCAGGTCCTACAGCTATTTGCTGTGCAGCAGATCCATCCTGGTGTTCTGTGGATGTCTTTTGTTCTCTGGTATCAGCCATTACACGGAATATTCTGTATAGGTGAAACATAAATATATACTGATAAGAAGACGTTTTCCGGGGATTCCAAAGGTGGCTGGCTGCAATGCCCACACAGGCGCAGTGTGCAAGCCTGGCTGGGACATCAGACGGCCAGAGCTTACTGCGTCTTCGCAGGACACCAGTACACAGCGCAGGCGCCGGTTTTGAAACGATAACAGCGCTGAGGGGGCGGCGCCGAAAGCGCAGGAAGATTGGAGTGACGGCAGAGGAGCTGGCCAAGCTGGGGAGTGAGGACCCGCCTCCCTGGCTACAGACAGGAATTGTGACTAAGTATAAAGACGCTTTATTTGGGGTATACTTGAACCTAAAACTAAAAGAGCCACCTTGTTAGAATGCAGCATTACTGCTGCACAAGGTGGCTCTTTTAGTTTATAACGGCTGGAGGGGGGTGATAGTGGCCCTTTAAGATGTTCTTTGCCCACACCAGTCTTCATGAAGGACTCATTGGAGTACTATATTGAGACTTATTTAGATATTTTATGCCAGTATTCGGGAGTAAATACCTTCCTGAATTGGGCCTAAAATCTTTTTCAGGTGGATTGTGTGTGAAAAAAAAGCTAATAACTGAAACCAATGAAAATATGCACAGTAATGTAAAAATGGCTGCTGTGCATATGTTCCATTCTTTAGAACTCATTTTAATCGCTTCAGACTTTGAAATTCATGAAGCCGCTAGAAGAAGTGACTGGTTCATTCTTCTGGTGGACTTGGAGCTTCCCCTCGTTAAGGGCAAAGGGGTACTCGGTACCGGGTCCCTCTCGGTTCTGGGGATGTCACGGTGGCCCGACCCGGTCCGTGGCCCTTTGAGGGGCGTCCAATTAAAGGGGTACTTTGTCTGGTGTTCGTGACGCCACCTGTGGTATTCGGTCAGGGTGACCGACGCTGCTTAGGGGTCTGCTGGGGTGATGGAATGGCAGCTAGATGGTATACCTTCCCACAGGTGAAGTATGTCCCTAGGGCTTCCCAGATGTGTAGGTGGTGATGGTGGACGATGTAAGGCGCAATGAATAACGAGGACACAAAGGTTGCAGTCGCTTTACCTTTTACTGAAGACTTCAGCGTCCACAGTCCAGAGTACCGTTCGCAGGGCAGGCAGAGTCCGGCTGGTCCGAAGGCATATCCATAGTTCTCTTAACCAGGTGGAAATCAGTAGCCTTCCTACTAGCGCCTGTGTGTTGTAGTACCTCCCTGCTGAGCACCACGGGATAGTCCTCACAACTTTCGTAGATGTTTCTGATGTTCTCTCTCTCTGTCCCCCAGATGGTATGGATAGGACAACCCGTATGACTGGGATAGCCTGGGGCTTGTTTGTAGGGACCCTAGAGACGCCCCGACCCCCACAATTTGCCACCGTGTCTTCTTAGGTATTAAGATCGGGCAGCCAACTTGGAATTGACTGTCCTGCCGGTCTCTGAAGTAATGCGTAGAGACAATTACTCCCTTGGTGTTCCGGCCACCGGCTACGCGCCTCAGAAGGAGGCTGCCGATCTCGGGGCAGAACTCCTCCCGGTATTATCTCCTTGTGCTGTGACTTCGTTTCTCACTCTCCACAATACACTTCGCTTCGTGTCCTTTCTTAGGATGCTGCCGCACGTGGGGCAGGCGCAGCTCCGTAGCTTTCTATCTCGTGCTAGGCCTCTGCCAGGATCCCACCCCTGACAGGGACCCTCTGTCTGCAGCTCAGATGTTCCTCCTTTTCCCCCTGTCTGCCTGACAGGTGTTGCCTGGGCCGAGCCCAGTCAGCTTCTGACTAACTTCCTATCCAACCCACCAGTTTTACCCGTGTGTGAGAAGTGCCCTAATAGATAGGAGCAAGGCTCCCCCTGGTGGACTGGAGTGTGAAGTATAGTGTGTGACTTGTGATACCTGGCAAGGTGAACTCCTTTAGTACCATCAGACGTAATATCACTCCTCCTGGTGGAAGAGCGACATTACTGCAATGACCAGGACTCTGGGACGCTGCAGATTCAGATGATGCACTATCTTAGGCTGTGCGCACACGATGCGGAATTAGTGCGGATCCGCAGCGCATTTTTCAGTGCAGAAACGCTGCAGTTCCGCAAAGTGATTTACAGTACAATGTAAAGCAATAGAAAAAAAATATGCTGTGCTAATGGTGCGGAAAAATCAGCATGAAAACCACTGCGGATCAAAAGAAGTAGCATACTACTTCTTTTGTGCGGAACTGCTGCGTTTCTGACCCCTTCCATTATAGAAATCCGCAGGGGTAAAAATTGCAAAAAATCCGCATCAATTCTGCAACAAAAACGCACTAAATCCACATAAAATGCGTGGCAAATCTGCACCTGCGTTTTCTGCCAGGAGATGCAGATTTTGTGCGGAAAATTCTGCACCCCAATCTGCAACGTGTGCACATAGCCTTATGCCGTATATTGAATTTTAAAATAAACACTGCCAACAAAGTCACTGCAAAAGTCGTCTAGAAAGACTTCAGAAAAGATGCGATAGGGAAAACACTGCTGGTACACTGGCAAGTAAAAGATGTTGTGTGCACATAGCCTTTGGTTCCCATAACAGTTTCAGATATTGCTGCTGAAGGCTATAATCAATTTTGATTCATATTCGGTTTGCTTTTCCTTTATGGTATTTAAGCGGTTAAGCACATGAAAGCAGCTATTCAATGAGGAGGAATGTGCTGCTAAACCAGCAGAATTGCAGTGCCTGCAGATAGTGACAGTGCATGCTGCTTCTGCAGTGAAGGCAGAGATAAAAAATGACTGCAATTAGAGAGATAACTACTGTATGTTGTGCAAGAGTCGTAACGCGATGAGATCTTTAAATATAATAAACCTTAACAAGGGTGTCCAATGAAAACAGGTTATCACGTATCTGCAAGATATAATATACCGTATACACTATATATATAGAGCATATAATATTTTTGTCGTTCTAAAAAGATTTGAAAATCAGAAGAACGTTCTCATATTCATACATTTCTGCTACATGTCAATCGACTTTTTATAACCACATTCACTTGTACTAAACTGCTGTTTGTTTGCAATGTGAAATCTGTAATGCAAATAGGCATCATGTGAACATGTAACAAAAAGTTGACAAATTTATCATAGTTGCTCCAGCCAGAAGATACATTTTGTGGATCTTAATTCACTCTTCCCTAACTTTACATCACTTCTTGGTTGTCTTATTTTTAGTCACCTTTAACGTTAATAACTGGAGTCTGCCGTCAATGAATTTTGTTTATTTTATGAATACACTTAGCACTTCTAATTGTTTAGACACCCTACAAAAGCTTCTAGTGGACCATAAAAACTGTATAAAACACTTAATTCCTTTCCAACATTGGAAGTTCTGGTTGGCCTATGTTGGGTCACCATGTATGATACTGGTTCAGGAGCTGAATGTGTGTCATAGCGGGCAGACACTGGCTGTATTACACTGCCAGCATCTGCCACTAAAATCAGCGAGAGGAGCTAACCATAGAATAGGTGATAACTTGCAGATCAGTGGGGGGTCTGACTTCTGGGACCCCCACCAGTTAGCAAAATGAGGAACTTTTATGCCCGTTAGAATGGAGAACAGTGTACATGCCCGACTGCCACTCCACTAATTCGCTATAGGGCTGCTAAACGTTTCATTTAACTTTTTACAACAGCCCAATAAAGAATGAATGGAGCAGCGGTCGTGCATCTGCCACTCCATTTTGTAAAGGGGATAAAAGTTCCCAATCAAGGATAAAAATTTCCTGTTCTGCCGATAGATGATAAATTGTTTTCATTGGTCAATCCCTGCAACTGCATTTACAACACGCCGTTTAGGGGGTCCATCATTTCATGCGCCAATCACAGTTTGGGGGTCCATCATCGGCCTCTTATGGTGCGATTGTGAGGTACCATGAGCTTCATAGTAAACTTTTTACTATATACTGCTGTACTATTGTATGGCAGTATATGCTACAAGTGATCAGATGATCGTAGGTAAAAGTCTCCTAAAGGTACAAAAAAAATAAAGTAAAGAAAAAGGTTTAAAAATATATAAAAATTCAAGTCACCTCCACACCTGCTTCATTTTCCTAGCTAAAAAAAACACATATGTGGTATCGCTATGTCCATAAACGTCTGATCTATCAAAGTATTGAATAATTAAGTCGATTGTTAAACACCATATAATGACAGATAATAAAAGGAAAGATAATAAAAACACCAGAATTGCAGTATTCCAGTCACCCGCGACTACACAAAAAAATGCAATAAGAAGTGATCAAAATGTTGTACCTAAAATAACATCAATAAAAACATTGGCTCTCCCCACAATAAAAATCCTATTTTTTTCACAATTTGAATAATAAAAAAAATATATGTGTTTGGTATCGCCGTCATTGTAATCAATTGGAGTACCATGCTGGAAGATCATTTTTACACTTCACTTCACTGGACTCCATAAAAACAAAACCAGAAAAATTTGCTGAATTGTATTTTTTTCGCTATTTCACCACATTTGAATTTTTTTTTATATTTCCAGTACATTGAATGGTAAAATGACTGGTGTAACTCAAAACTACAGCTCAAAGTGAAAGAAACAAGCACATATTGCTATATTGATGGAACCCACTTAAATTGGGGACCTATTCTAAGGATATGTCATGAGAATCTAAGTAATGGACAACATCTTTAATAAAATGGAAAGATTATACCACACAATGATTTGGTAAACCTACTATTCAACCTTTTCTGTACAACTGAAACAAAATTCGCAGTCAGCACAAAATATTTCTGGACACTTACCGTGTATAACATAATAAAGATTATGCCCACTGGTAAAGACCACACACATGCAAAAAATGCACATAAGAGCGCACGTTCGCTCTGTCAACACCATTATAATCTATGTCCCGTCAATGCATACGCCCAAATCCTGTTTTACAGGGAATCGAACATAAGTCCTGATGGGATTAACAAATGCGTGCCATAAAGAAGTGTGAAAGCACTCTAAGATGTACAGAATGAGAGCAGATATTGAGAATTGCACACAGGGTAAGGGTATACATTCAAGAAAAGTGGTACTGTGCAGTGTGTATATATATATATTGCTCAAAAAAATTAAAGGGAGCACTAAAATCCCACATCCTAGATATCACTGAATGAAATATTCTAGTTGTAAATCTTTATTCATTACATAGTGGAATGTGTTGAGAACAATAAAACCTAAAAATGATCAACGTAAATCACAACTAATATCCCACGGAGGTCTGGAGTTGGAATGATGCTCAAAATCAAAGTGGAAAATGAAGTTACAGGCTGATCCAACTTCAGTGGAAATGTCTCAAGACAAGGAAATGATGCTCAGGTGTGAGTGTGGCCTCCATGTGCCTGTATGATCTCCGTACAATGCCTGGGCATGCTCCTGATGAGGCGGCGGATGGTCTCCTGAGGGATCTCCTCCCAGACCTGGACTAAAGCATCCGCCAACTCCTGGACAGTCTGTGGTGCAACGTGACGTTGGTGGAGGGTCCCAGATGTGTTCAATCGGATTCAGACCTGGGAAATGGGAGGGCCAGTCCATAGCTTCAATGCCTTCATCTTACAGGAACTACTGACACACTCCAGCCACATGAGGTCTGGCATTGTCCTGCAATAGGAGTAACCCAGGGCCAACCACACCAGCATATGGTCTCACAAGGGGTCTCAGGATCTCATCTCGTTACCTAATGGCAGTCAGGCTACCTCTGGCGAGCACATGGAGGGCTGTGCGGCCCTCCAAAGAAATGCCACCCCACACCATTACTGATCCACTGCCAAACAGGTCATGCTGAAGGATGTTGCAGGCAGCAGATCGTTCTCCATGGCGTCTCCAGACTCTGTCACATCTGTCACATGTGCTCAGTGTAAACCTGCTTTCATATGTGAAGAGCATAGGGTGCCAGAGGTGAATTTGCTAGTCCTGGTGTTCTGTGGCAAACGCAAGTTTCCTACACGGTGTTAGGCTGTGAGCACAACCCCATCTGTGGATGTCGGGCACTCAGACCATCCTCATGAAGTCAGTTTCTAACCATTTGTGCAGATGCATGCACATTTGTGGCCTGCTGGAGGTCATTTTGCAGGGCTCTGGCAGTGCTCCTCCTCTGTTCCTCCTTGCACAAAGGCTGAGGTAGGGGTCCTGCTGCTGGGTTGTTGCCCTCCTATGGCCCCCTCCACATCTCCTGGTGTACTGGCCTGTCTTCTGGTAGTGCCTCCAACCTCAGGACACTACACTAACAGACACAGCAAACCTTCTTGCTACAGTTCTCATTGATGTGCCATCCTGGATGAGCTGCACTACCTGAGCCACTTGTGTGGGTTGTAGAGTCCGTCTCATGCTACCACGAGTGTGAAAGCACAACCAACATTCAAAAGTGATCAAAACATCATCCAGAAAGCATTGGTACTGAGATGTGGTCTGTGGTCCCCACCTGCAGAACCACTCCTTTATACGGGGTGTCTTGATAATTACCAATAATTTCCATCTGTTGTCTATTCCATTTGCACAACAGCATGTGAAATTGATTGTCAATTAGTGTTGCTTCTTTAGTGGACAGTTTGATTTCACAGAAGTTTGATTTACTTGGAGTTATATTCTGTTGTTTAAGTGTCCCCTTTATTTTTTTGAGCAGTGCATATATATATATATATATATATATATATATATATATATATATATATATATATATATATATATGTATATACTGTATATATAGGCAGATATTTTTATTCTGGAGCATTACAGTGACACTGTTATTTTTTAGGCAACGTGTCAGGGTGTTGGGAAGATAGGAGATTGCAGAGACAGGCAGTAGATGTGAAAATTCACCATGGTGTCTGGAACAATAGAGAAGGAAAGGGTGAGAACAAATCCAATCAGAGAAGATGTCACTTATTGGGTACTTGAAGATAAATGTTTATTTGTGATACTGACTATGTCTCATCAATACTGTGATCCTGAATGGTCTGCAGTCTGCTGATGGTTTTTAACAACAGTCAGTATCTCCTTACCATTATTAAGGGCATACTGAGAGTTGTACAGTATGTTCATGGAGTGCAATTGTATATTGCGCTGATACAATACTAATGGAGGCTCAAGTGATGTATTCCTCTACTCATTGTGGTGTGATGCTGTATTCTTGTTCTGATATTGGTCCTGATCCTGTATACATGTAGCAATCCATAACTAGTCAGATTAGCTGATATTTGACTATGTTGATACAGTATTGTGCTGTCTGACATGTTACTGATTACTACATCTGTATTTATGTTAGGAGCAATAATTATAAAATTAAATACTGTAGCATGTCAAATCCAAACAGTGTGTAATATCAGAGTCAAACGTAGGTTTTCGTGCATCCGAGGCAAAAATTCTGTTTGGCTCTCCTCCTCCTATACATAGCTGCATAGCTTAATTGTTTGATCAGCCACTATGTGACTGCTCATATGCAATTTGCATACTTACAGTCACAGACTTTCATTTTATTCTTAAATTGATTTAAAGGTTGCTGTTGGCTAGAACGAAAAACAAGATTATATTAGATTATTACATATAAAAATGATTTTGTGAGATTATCACTATTTAGGTGCTCCCTTACTAAACAAGTATAATGTCACCAAAGGTGTTAAATTAATAATAACAACTGTAAAGTGTTTATGAGAGAAATTATGGCCACAGGCACAGATCGGATAAGTGATCTGACCTAAAGGGGAGACTCTAGACTTCTGCCACAATGCACATACAGTATTGTAGGAAAACAATGATTATTTTGGGCAACAAAGATAAACCCCTTGGTGACCACCAATACGTCTTTTTACTGTCCTGCGTTATAAGCGACTAGCATCCCCCCAACGGGTGACAATCTAGCTGCTGTCGGTGGTACAATATAGCTGACAACTTGCTGCATCAGCCATGATTTGTGTTGGTACCGACTATAGTTGTTTAACCCCTTAAATGCTGCTGTCAATAATGATTACAGCATCTAGATGGTTAACAGAGTGTGGGGGCTTCCTCTTCAACCCCATTGGCCCCCTGAGATCTTGATTGTGTGGTTTTGATGTTTGGCATGGCAATTCATGGCCAAATAATGGCCTTACAGTCTGCCGGCTACAGTAACCTGTTCAGAAGTTATTAACATTTTGATGGTAAAAATAAATTTCTTCTTTTCTGTTATGCCATTATGCCACTTTGCATTACTCCCTGAAAGCACTTGAAGGGTTAATAAACTACTTGAAAGTAATTTTGAATATGCTGAGGGCTGCTCTTTTTAAAATGGTATCACTTTTGGGGGTTTCCAATATGTAGGACCCTCAAGGTCATTTCAAAAGTTAATAAGTCAGTAAAAAATAAGGTTTCTAAATTTCCTTGAAAAAATGAAAAATTACTGCTACATTTTTAAACCTTCTAAAATGTGAACAAAGTAAAAGAACATTGTACAAATGGTCCTGATGTAAAGCCGACATGAGGTAAATGTTATTTATTAATATTTTTGGGCGGTATGACTATCTGGATTAAAGGGATAATCATTCAATTGTTAATTTTTGAATGTTTTGTAAAATGTATGATATTTTTATAAATAAACGCAGAAAATATCGACATCAATTTACCTTTATCGTAAAGTATGACGTAGCAATAAAAACAATCTCAAAATCAATGAGATATGTTGAAGCGTTCCAGAGTTATTATCACATAAAGTGACACTGGTCAGATTTCAAAAATGTTGCCCAGTCTCTAAGTGGTTAAAGATTAATATATATATAAAAAAAGGGGGGAAAACACATGACGGATCACCTAGCTGTATCTGTACTGTAGGTTTCCAGTGTAACATACGTATTGTAATATGTACGCTAGCTGATATATCCAAAATGGCAATGTGCAAATGCTGCCTGTTCATTCATACAAACAGAGAGTTTTTACAAGGAAACATAGAAAGGTTAGTAAGTGATTCTAAAGCAAGAAGACCCCCATGATATAACATATTATGTAGAATAACCCCCTGTATGGCTCTATGTAAAATAAAACCACACTGAGGAATATTATGGGACAGCAGAATCCTATGAACTCCATATTACGGTTTAGTAAAATACAGATGAGGCCTTAGTGTCGTGAACCATGAATTGCAATAATCAATGTATTGAACACTTTTTTTTTTTTTAAAGTTATCAGATCATTGTGGTTAGCAGCAGGATGACACAGCCAAAATGTACATGGGTGGACTGGAGGACGGTCACTATAAAAATGCCACTCCGGGGCTAAGATGTACAGCACGCTGCAAGATATCCATATCTGACAACCTCCAACCCAACAGCAACAATGGTGCACTGGACTGCCGAGGAGAAAGCTGCCATCACATCCGTCTGGGCCAAGGTTAATGTTGAGCAGGATGGGCACGATGCCCTGACAAGGTAACAGGATGGAAATATCATCTCTCTTCTATTAATACTTATCCCTTCATTATATTACGTGCTCTTAGTTCTTTTTTTCCTTCTAACGCTTCATATAGTTCAGATAAATCATTGTAAAAACCTAAGTCATGCAATGCTCTACTATAGTTTCCTCCACAACATTTTATATCTTTGTTTGCTGTTAGTTATGTTTTTATTCAGTGTTTTAAAGGGGATATTCCAAATTTTTAACCCCTTTATGGCATTGTGATTTCCTGTTTTTTGTTCCCATTCTTCTCAGAACCATAACTTTTTTATTTTTCCATCAATATGGCCAAGTGAGGGCTTATTTTAAGCAGGACGAGTTGAAATTTTGAACATCATTGATTTTACCATACAGTGTACTGGAGAACGTGAAAAAAAATCCAAGTGAGGTGAAATTGCAATAAAAGTGCAATCCCGCAGTTGTTTTTTTTTTTTTTTTTTATTTACCATGTTCACTAAAGGCTAAAACTGACCTGCCATTATAATTCTCCAGGTCATTAAGAGTTTGCAGATACCAAACATATATAGGTTCTTTTTTATTTCACTGGTGAAAAACAAACAAAAAAAAATTGTACCTAAAAAAAGGCATCATTTTCCGAGACCCGTAGTGTCTTCATTTTTGGGATCTGTAGCTGGGTGAGGGCTCATTTTTTGGAACCTGAGCTGACGTTTTTATTAACATAATTTTAGGGTAGATACGATGTGTTGATCACCTGCTATTGTATTCTATTGCAATGTTGTGGGGACCAAAAAATGTAATTGAGGCACTTTGATTTTTTTTCTTGCTACGCTGTTTACCGATCAGATTATTTGTTTTTATATATTTATAGATCGGACATTTCTGAATGCAGCGATACCAAATATGCATATTTTTTATTGTTTTATTTCATTTTGAACGGGACAAAAGTGGGGTGATTTGAACTTTTAGATTGTTTTTATTTTTTTATATTTTTTAAAACTTTTTTTATTTTTTATTGCTTTAATAGTCTCCTTAGGAGATTTGAAGCTGCGATACTCCGATCGCCTATGCTACTGCACATAGCACAGCTACAGCTCTGCTATGTGTAGCATAAATATTGATCTCCTATGAAAGCCAGCAATGGGCATGGCTTGTAATGTGCTTCCAATATTGAATATTAAAAAAGGAAAATATTGCATTATCTCACCTTCACCTAGGATAAGGCTTCCTGCTCAGCATCCCACCTCTGGCACAGGTGTGTTATAGATGAATATCCAAAGTCAAAAAATAAGTCCAGCATCATGCCTAAAAAAACTTACCGTAATCATATTTGTTTTCATAACTTTAAAAATCCACAGTGCAGAAAAAAAACAATGTCCACTACTGAAATGTTCAAACGCACTCAGCCATAGGATGGACTTTTGTTGTGCAAATTAATATGGCAAGTTTTTTTAATTCCCCATGCTATGACTTATTGTTTTGTAGTTTGCTATAATAATAAGCTATACTCACTTATTAACTTACCACCACTCCAGCACCACTGCGCCGGTGATCCCTCTGTCTTGTATTGATGATGCTCTTCTAATCAAACTCATGTGACCGCTGCAATCAATCATCAGCCACAGTTAGGCCGGTTTCACACGTCAGTGGCTCCGGTACGTGAGGTGACAGTTTCCTCACTTACCGGAGCCACTGACACACGTAGACACATTGAAATCAATGCATCTGTGCAGATGTCATTGATTTTTTGCGGACCGTGTCTCCGTGTGCCAAACACGGAGACATGTCAGTGTTCGTGGGAGCGTACGTATTACACGGACCCATTAAAGTCAATGGGTCCGTGTAAAACACGTACCACACACGGACGTTGTCTGTGTACAGTCCGTGTGCCATGCAGGAGACAGCGCTACAGTAAGCGCTGTCCCCCCCACATGGTGCTGAAGCCGCCATTCATATCTTCTCTGCAGCAGCGTTTGCTGTAGAGAAGATATGAATAATCCTTTTTTTTGTTTGTTTCTCGTGTTTAACATAAAGATCCATGTCCCCACCCCCCTCCCACCCCCTGTGCGGCCGCCCGCTGTTATTAAAATACTTACCCGGCTCCCTCGCAGTGTCCTGTCCTGGCCGCAGCTTCTACTGTATGCGGTCACGTGGGGCAGCCCATTACAGAAATGGGAGGTGGAGCCGCATATTCATCAACTGTAATGGGCAGCACCACGTGACCGCTCATACAGGAGAAGCTGCGGGGCGGAGAGCAAGCGTCGAGGGAGGCGGGTGAGTATTTTAATGCCGACGGCCGGGCGCACAGGGGGTGGGAGGGGGGAGGATGCCCTAAAGTTTATTTTAAACACAAAAAAACAAACAAAAAAAAGATTTTTCATCCCTTCTCCCCAGCGAGCGCTGGAGAGAATGGATGAATGGCAGCTTCAGCACCATGCTGGGGGGACAGCGCTTACTGTAGCGCTGTCTCTCCTGCACGGTCCGTGTGGTACCCAGGCGGCACACGGCTGCCGCACGTGTGCCACACGGATGGCCTACGTGAGCTCACGGACACACGGACACGGATAACTCCGGTACCGATTTTTTCCGGTACCGGAATTATCTGGACGTGTGGGACAGGCCTTAGCGTGTGAATGCTAAGGCTTGTGATTGGCTGCAACAGTCACGTGAGTGGTCAGAATATCAGCACTGCAGCACAGTTCACAAAAACCAGAGGGACTACCATGCGGCTATGCTGGATTAATGGAGGAGTTAGAAGTATACATGTTATTTTATTAGTACATTTTACTATTTTGGTGCAGTGTATTTAGTCAGAATTTTAAGATTTTGTACAACTCCATTAAACAAATACAGATCCAATACTTTTCATAGCTGAGAGTTTACTGCAGTTAATATATATACATAAAACATAAATTATATATTTATTTAATAGATTTTTTGAGGGAACAATAAGGATAATGGGGACGATTGAAGATTTATAAAATTTAGCTGGATAATTTTTTACATTTCTTAAAACATACAGTATGTAGTAATAAATTATTTTTTTCTCGTTAGGCTGCTGGTCGTTTACCCCTGGACCCAGAGATACTTCAGCTCCTTCGGAAACCTGTCTAATGTCACCGCCATCTCCGGTAATGCCAAGGTGAAGGCTCATGGCAAGAAGGTGCTCACAGCTGTCGGCGGTGCCATCCAACACATGGATAATGTGAAAAAGCACCTGGCTGACCTCAGCAAGTCCCATGCCCTGAAACTTCATGTGGACCCTGAGAACTTCAAGGTAAGGAAGTAACAATTACAAAGTAAATATATTTCAGTTTTCTCATGCAAATTCTTATCTATGAAACTGAAATGGGGTAAAGAAGGTTATATTTCCCGTCTTGGACTTACACTTCTGCCCTCAAAAAGCAATGTTACTTCATTCTTACTTGTGACAGCAGACTACTTTTATTTATGGTATCATTCATATCACTAATAATTTTACTTCCCTTTTGATAAAATGTTGTGAACAAGCCACCGTGTGTTACTGGCTAGTGGTGCAGGTCCTTTGGATATAATGGTGTACTTTATCCACAGTGGTCTGAATATTGAACTATCACGTGAACTATATGTGTGAATGTTAATATGTCTTATTTTATTAGATGAGTATCACAATGTCACATATGTTATATTTCCCTGAACTAGTCACTTGTATGGCTAATCTCCTGTTGCTCTCTTTGGATTATCCTTAATAAACTGTTTGCTCTTATTCCACAGCGTCTGGGAGAAGTTCTTGTCATCGTCTTGGCCTCCAAGTTGGGATCTGCATTCACCCCTCAGGTCCAGGCTGCCTGGGAGAAGTTCATCCATGTCTTGGTGGCTGCACTGAGCCACGGCTATTTCTAAATCACCAAGATATTTCATGTGAAAATGTTGTCACTGGCATCTAGAGAGGAAAATAAAACTAATTTCTGAAACATCCGAGTTGTTGGAAATTTATTTTTTCTTGTTACACACGAAACTCACTTAATTCACACACATAAATTAACAAGTTCAAACCAAAGGTTCATTTATATCTGCTAACCCGTGGCCCAAAACAACCGCTGGCCAACTAGTTGCAGAAGATTTCCAGTTGTGTAATAGCCTGAATACCCAGGCAGACCTGGCTTCACTTGCGCACTGAATGGTCTTTAATAGATGATTTGGTGCACGCCGGATGCTATTCTTCTCAGCAGTAGAGGTCCTGTTTAGAAAGGTGGATGTGCTACTGAGAGTGATGCTCTTTAGTGCAAACCAAAAGATAACAGCTTTTTTCAATGGACCCAAATAGTCCCTCATTTGATGGACCCAAACAGCCCCTCATTTGATAGTCACCAATAGCCTCCATTGATGGCTCAATGCTGCCCCCATTTGATAGCATAATATGGCCCCCATTTGATGGCCCCGAACAGCCCCCCATTGATGGCCCCACACAGCCCCCATTTAGTGGTCACATTATAATATAAGAATAATGAAAATAAAATCATATATTGTAAACCTGCTAGGGGCCTGTTGTGAATTCTGCTCTTGGGCTCCCTCCGGTGGTTGTTGGTGGTAGTGCAGTTGTCTTGGGGTTGTAATCCGGGCAGGTGTTTCTGCTGATTGAAGCTCTATTAGGTATTTAGGTGTGCAGGATCCATGAGTCCATGCCAGTTGTCCATTGTACTTGGAGGGATTGCATCTCTCTCTGGCTCCTCATGCCCTGCTGCCAATTCAGCTAAGATAAGTGTCTGTTTTTTTGTCTTTGTGCACACATGCAGTGTGCTTTGCAATTCAGTGCAATTCATTGTGTTTTTGTCCAGCTTAGACTTTGTTTGGATTTTTCAGTCATGCTGGATTCTCAGGAGATGCAGATATACTTTCTATGTCTTTAGTTAGATGTAGAATATTTGTATTATCTGCTGTGGATATTTTTAGGATTTTAATACTGACCGCTTAGAATTCTGTCCTATCCTTTTCTATTTAGCTAGAAGTGCCTCTTTTGCTAAATCCTGTTTTTCTGCCTGCGTGTGTTTTTCCTCTTATACTCACAGTCAATATTTGTGGGGGGCTGCCTATCCTTTGGGGTTCTGCTCTGAGGCAAGATAGAATTCCCATTTCCATCTATAGGGGTATTTAGTCCTCTGGCTGTGTCGAGGTGTCTAGGACTTGTTAGGTACATCCCATGGCTACTTCTAGTTGCGTTGTTAGTTTAGGGTTTGTGGTCAGTACAGGTACCACCTACTCCTGAGAAAGTCTCTCATGCGGCTCCAAGGTCACCGGATCATAACAGGGGCCCTCTCCATCTTGTTAGTTTGTTGATTGTAATTTATATTTGTATTAGGTATGCAAACCCCTTTCACATGTAAAGCACCATGGAATGTATGGTGCTCTAAAAATAAATCATAATAAAAATAATAATTTGTAATCTGATGCGGAACCCTATGCGTGCACCTGGGAAATAGTAATGCCGTGCATCTTTGTTGCATAGTTTGGTCGCAGAAGAAACTTGTGAGAGTAGATTACATCAGGTAATTCAACTTTTATCTGAGGTACATGCATCAGCTTCTTAATACAGCAGAACAGGAAGTCTGAAAAAAACTTTTCCCAGAGAGAAAGTGAAACCAAAGTACAAGTATATGCATTACATTCAACTAAGCATATAACAGTAACAACATCGCCATCTACTGTCAGGAAAATGTAACTTGTCCTGCACACAAATAAGTCTGTATCTGTAGCATATCTGCCAACACTCTTTCTCAACAGTAAGGACTTATTTAGGTAAGCTTAATTTCTTTATCAGTCTCTGATGTCTTTCAGCATTCAATGCCTTTGTGGAAATACCTGCTGTCATACCTTCAGTTGGGCAGTACTCTAAATTTAGGATTCCTTGTTCCTGGTGATCTCTCAAGAAGTGAAACTTTACATCAATGTGTTTAGTTCTTGGATTAACTCTTTCCACCTGAGCAAGAACTAGACATCCTTGATTGTCCTCATATACCTTCGTTGGTCCCAATTGTTGTTGTCCTAAGTCTGTTAGCAGTTGTCTTAACCATAGAACTTCTTGACTGGCATATACTGCTGTGACATATTCTGCTTCTGTCGATGACAGTGTTACTATAGATTGTTTCTTACTAGTCCAACTAACTGGTCCACCTGAGAGCAAGAAAAGATAGCCACTGGTAGATTTCCTGTTTATTGGATCTCGAGCCCTGTCTGCATTAACGTATCTGGTTAAAATGCATTTCTCACTTGCAGGTAGTTTCAGTTTATCACCACTAGTCAAATAATGGATTACTCTCTTCACTGCATTCCAATCCATTTAGTTTGGCTTTGACACCTTCCTGCTCAAAATTCCAACTGCTGCTGCAATGTCTGGCCTTGTAACAGTCGCAACTTAAGCTATAATAATTTTCCCATTGCCTTTCTGTATTGTTCTTTTTTTGGTAACAGATTCTGTTCACTATTTATTTCCTTCAGATAGTTGGTTTCCATTGGAGACTTTACTGGTTTTGCATCTTTCAATCCAAATGTTTTGATTATGTCTTGAATCACGTGATTTTGATTAAGAAGAAAACTCCAGTCCTCTTCTCTTTCTATCTGTATTTCTAGGTACGGTTTCACATTTCCCAGATCTTTGATCTCGAAGTGTTGATCCAAAGTTTTCACTATCTCTGCTTTATCCCTTTCTTTTTCAAAACAAACTACAATATCGTCCACATATATCAGCACATAGATCAATCTGTCTGTCAGTCTCTTTGTATATAGACAAGGTTCTGCTTTGCTTCTTTGAAAATGTTCATTTATGAGTACGTCTGTGATTTTATTACTCCATGCTTTAGCGGCTTGTTTTAAACCATATATACTTTTCTGTAGCTTACAAACCATGTTTGGTGTTCTTTTATCCTTGAATCCTGGGGGTTGTTCCATGTAAATGTCTTCTGTTAAGTCTCCATTCAGAAATGCTGCTCTTACATCCAGATGTTTCAACTGCATTTGTTTTGTTGCTGCAACTGCAAACAAAGTTCTGATTGTGGTGTGTTTGACAACTGGAGCAAATGTATCATCATAGTCTTCTTTATATTTCTGAGAATAGACTTTAGCTATGAGTCTTGCTTGGTATGGATCAGCTGTGCCATCTGCTTGGTATTTTACTTTAATTACCCATTTACGTATAGCCTTTTTATCTTTTGATAGTTTTGTCAGTGTCCATGTCTTTGAATTATGCATGGATCTTATTTCTGTAGCCTTTATCTATTTGTTGGCCTCTTCTTCTGAAAGTTGAGATATGTCCTCCCAAGATGTAGGTTCATAAATTGTATTTGTATTTGCCTTGTATGAAAGACGTTGAGGTGGTCTTCCCTTATTTTCTCTTATTTTTCTTGGTTCTGTGTTTGTATGGAGCTGTATCTCTTGACTTTAAATTTTTTGATTTCCACTTATATTCTCATCAGATGTTCCTGCAGTTATATCACTGTTGTTTCTCTCATTTTTCGTTTCCAGTGATGTAAATATGTTATCATTTAAATCTTCAATGAATGTTACACTGTTACTAACTGTGATTCTGTCTGTCTTGGGATCTAGGATTCTGTATGAGTCGCCCACAGGGCAGTGGTGTACTCGGTACTGGGTCCGGTCGCAAGGGGGATGTCACGGTGGCTGCGACCCGGTTCGTGCCTCTGGGCCTCAACGTTAAAGGGGAAAATGTTCAAATTTTGTTGTGACGCCATCTGTGTAGTTCGGTCAGTAGTTCGACCGACGCTGCATTAAAGGGGTCCTCTGTGGGATGTTGCGGCAGCACAGATGTTACACTTCCCACAGGTGAAGCGGGGTCCCCATGGGCGTGGATGGTATAGCCGGTAAATAAATGGAGAGACAAGCTGTAATCTTTACCTGGTTTACTATGGGTGACAGGCCACAGTCCAGGGCACCGGCAACAGGTGAATCAGGAGTCCAGGAAGTCCAAAGACAAGCGGAATCCCCTTGGCAGGTCAGGTAGAAGCCTTCCACTCTGCGCCAGCTGTAACTTAGGTCCCTGCTGCCACTAAGTGTTCCCAGCAAAGTCCTAATTTGTTCCCCTGTCCTGGGACAGGTACCTGCATGGTAGGCAGCTAGAACCGTGCTTACTGGGATCTTTTCACGATGACTCCAGGCTCCAGGGTGCTGCTGTACCACAGGTGAATATGGGCAAAGTCCATGTAATCCTATGCCCTCTGGTTCTGCTGTGTGTCTTAGTACTCCACAAAAGCCTCGGGCTCCCGGTACCCAGATTCTACGCACTGACTCCGTGGAGGCCTTCTCATAGCCTCCTGGAGTCCTGTATCTCCACTGTGCTCCGTCCCTGTCTGTCCTCGCTCACAGACTTTCTGTACAGACTATCCTAACTCAGCCTCCAAACCAGGATCTTTATCCAGGGAAGCTGCCCTAAATCAGGGTTTTGAGCTCCCCCTCCAGGCCTGGATTTGGAAGGTGTTGTGTGTGTGTGATAACCTGCCAAAGTGAATCTCACTTATCTCCAGGCATAGCACTACCCTCCCCGAGAGGAAGGCAGCACTACTGTGGTACCTGAACTCCTGGGGTGCCACATGTATCCTTTGCAATTGTCACTATAGCCGACAAATATTCCTTCAATGGCTCTGTTTTGAAGTTCTGAGCGTTTTTCTTCTGGAATAAACACAAAAACTTTGCAACCAAAAACTCTTAAATGACTCACACTTGGTTTCTTACCTTGCAACAGTTTTTTTTTGTTTTCTTGAAAAAAGTTTGTTTTGCAGATAAGATAAGTAGCTGTCATTGCTGCTTCACCCCAGTATGTCTCTGGTAGTTTGGAGTCTGTTAGGCCTCTTTCACACTTCCGTCTGCTGGCGAGCGTTGTAGTGCGTTATTGTGACATATCGACGTACGTAGTGAAAATAGTGAAAAACTTATGTAACGCATCCAGTATTTGACAGATGCGTTGTTTGTGTTGTTGACTGAATTTCAATGGAGAAATTTCAGGGGAGGAGAGAGAGAGAGAGAGAGAGAGAGAGATTTTTCCCTGGGTTGGAAAATGCTTCCAGGCATGCTCAAATGTAAAAACAGGATCGGTCACTGGATTCCTGCGTTTCACAGTGAAAGCAGGATCCTGCGGCCATAGGCTCCCATTCTGTGGAACGACGTATGACGCAGGAGGCGTCCTGGCGCATTTTTCCACTGCAGACAAAAAACGTTTCTTTGAACATTTTTTCCAAATGACAGGCCGTCAAATTCCGCAGGATCCAGTGCACGATGGACGAAACGTGTGGCCATACGTCGCGATACGTCGCTAATACAAGTCTATGAGAAAATGCAGGATCCTGCCAATTGTTTTCTCAAAAAACAACATATTTCGACAGGAGCTCAAAGACGGAAGTGTGAAAGAGGCCTTAGCATACATCTTATCATTTCAACCAAGGTTCTGTTTTTCCTTTCTGCTACCCCATTCTGTTCAGGTGGGTATGGAACAGTCTTTTGATGCTCTACTCCATTCTGTCTTAAGTAGTTTTTCTATTTGGTGTCCTGTAAATTCACCTCTATTATCACTTCTGATGATGATTGGCTTCCTCTAAAACTTGTTATTTGACTTTGTCAGATAGTCTTCTAATTTTTCAAAAACTTCACTTTTGTTCTTTATCAAGTACGTGACGGTGTATCTTGAGTAAATAAATAAGGCAGCAAACTGCGGCGCCAAAACATACAAACACAAAACATGAAAATTGAACGGCATTACTGCATTAGAAATATGAAAAAATGAGAGTGTTTAGCGCATAAATTGGCCAATTCATGTGTACCTTGTAGCCACATTAAGGCATCTCTCATATACCAGGACCTAGAAAGGAAAGTGTAGGACCTGGTATACGAGAGATGCCCTAATGTGACTACCAGGTACACATAAATTGGCCAATTTATGCACTAAACGCTCTCATTTTTCATATTTCTAGTGCAGTAATGCAGTTCAATTTTCATGTTTCATGTTTGCACGTTTTGGCGCTGCAGTGTGCTGCCTAATTTATTTAACTGTATACGAGTTAGTGACTCTAGGTTCAGCACCTGTTCACACTTAGTCTATGTTTGGATGTGACGGTCAGTTTTTTGAAATGTGTATCTTGAGTAGTCATCATTGAAGGTCACCATATATGACCTCAGTCTCTGCCTGCATCTTCGCAAGTGTATCTTTTAGTTATTTGACAATCTAGAAATAAATAAGAAGTTACATCTTGTAGACGATTACATTAATGGAAATATAAAAATCTTAAACCAGGCTCTTATATATAATATACATATTTTGAGGTGAATTATATCAATGTTATTAAACAACTAAAATCAATGAGCTGGAGCTCCCAATTGGGGCAAATTATATACATTTTTTCACGTTATACAAATGAAAAAGCAGGAGCTCCCTCTGGTGGTAGATTATATTACTTCCACAATATGTAAATGAAAGAGCAGGAGCTCCCTCTTGTGGTGGATTAAATTAATCTTGTCACACTATAGAAATGAAAGAGCAGGGGCTTCCTCTTGTGGTGGATTATATTAATGTCACACTATAGAAATGAAAGAGCAGGGGCTCCCTCTTGTGGTGGATTATATTAATGTTTTCACAATATGTAAATGAAAGAGCAGGGGCTCCCTCTTGTGGTGGATTATATTAATGTTGTCACAATATACAAACGAAAGAGCAGGAACTCCCTTTTATGGTAGATTATAGTAATGTCAAAATATAGAAATCAAAGAGCAGGGGCTCCCTCTTGTGGTGGATTATATTAATGTCACACTATAGAAATAAAAGCAGGGGCTCCCTCTTGTGGTGGATTATATTAATGTCACAATATAGAAATGAAAGCAGGGGCTCCCTCTTGTGGTGGATTATATTAATGTCACAATAGCAGGGGCTCCCTCTTGTGGTGGATTATATTAATGTTTTCACAATATGTAAATGAAAGAGCAGGAACTCCTTCTTGTGAATGGATTATATTAATGTTTTCACAATATGTAAATGAAAGAGCAGGAACTCCTTCTTGTGGTGGATTATATTAATGTCACAATATAGAAATGAAAGAGTGGTGTATTATATAAATGTTGTCACACCATAGAAATGAAAGAGCAGGGGCTCCCTCTTGTGGTGGATTATATTAATGTCACACTATAGAAATGAAAGAGCAGGGGCTCCCTCTTGTGGTGGATTATATTAATGTTGTCACACTATAAAAATGAAAGTTCGGTAGCTCCCTCTTCTGAATGGATTATATTAATGTTGTGACAATATACAAACGAAAGAGCAGGAGCTCCCTTTTATGGTAGATTATAGTAATGTCACAATATAGAAATGAAAGAGCAGGGGCTCCCTCTTGTGGTGGATTACATTAATCTTGACACACTATATAAATTAAAGCAGGAGCTCCCTCTTGTGGTGGATTATATTAATGTCACAATAGCAGGGGCTCCCTCTTGTGGTGGATTATATTAATGTTGTCAGAATATAGAAATAAAAGAGCAGGGGCTCCCTCTTGTGGTGGATTATATTAATGTTTTCACAATATGTAAATGAAAGAGCAGGAACTCCCTCTTCTGCTGGATTATATTAATGTTGTCACATTATAGAAATAAAAGAGCAGGGGCTCCCTCTTCTGCTGGATTATATTAATGTTGTCACATTATAGAAATAAAAGAGCAGGGGCTCCCTCTTGTGGTGGATTATATTAATGTTGTCACAATATACAAACGAAAGAGCAGGAGCTCCCTCTTATGGTAGATTATAGTAATGTCACAATATAGAAATGAAAGAGCAGGGGCTCCCTCTTGTGGTGGATTATATTAATGTCAAGGTATAGAAATGAAAGAGCAGGGGCTCCCTCTTGTGGTGGATTGTATTAATGTCACAATATAGAAATAACAGAGCAGTGGCTCCCTCTTGTGGTGGATTATATTAATGTTGTCACAATATATAAATGAAAGAGCAGGAACTCCCTTTTGTGGTGGATTATATTAATGTTGTCACACTATAAAAATGAAAGTTCGGTAGCTCCCTCTTGTGATAGATTGTATTAATGTCACAATATATAAATGAAAGAGCAGGGGCTCCCTCTTGTGGTGGATTATACTAATGTCACAATATAGAAATGAAAGAGCAGGGGCTCCCTCTTGTGGTGGATTATATTAATGTCACACTATAAAAATGAAAGAGCAGGGGCTCCCTCTTATGGTAGATTATACTAATGTCACAATATATAAATGAAAGAGCAGGAACTCCCTCTTGTGGTGGATTATATTAATGTTGTCACACTATGTAAATGAAAGAGCAGGAACTCCCTTTTGTGGTGGATTATATTAATGTTGTCACACTATAAAAATGAAAGTTCGGTAGCTCCCTCTTGTAATGGATTATATTAATGTTGTCACAATATTTAAATGAAAGAGCAGGAGCTCCCTCTTATTGTAGATTATAGTAATGTCACAATATAGAAATGAAAGAGCAGGGGCTCCCTCTTATTGTAGATTATAGTAATGTCACAATATAGAAATGAAAGAGCAGGGGCTCCCTCTTGTGGTGGATTATTGTTGTGAATTCTGCTCTTGGGCTCCCTCCGGTGGTTGTTGGTGGTAGTGCAGTTGTCTTGGGGTTGTAATCCAGGGCAGGTGTTTCTGCTGATTTCAGTTCTATTAGGTATTTAGGTGTGCAGGATCCATGATTCCTGGCCAGTTGTCCATTGTTCCTGGAGGGATTGCATCTCTCTCTGGCTCCTCATGCCCTGCTGCCAATTCAGCTAAGATAAGTGTCTGTTTTTTTGTCTGTACACACATGCAGTGTGCTTTGCAATTCAGTGCAATGCATTGTGTTTTTTCCAGCTTAGACTTTGTTTGGATTTTTCAGTCATGCTGGATTCTCAGGAGATGCAGATATACTTTCTATGTCTTTAGTTAGATGTAGTATATTTGTATTATCTGCTGTGGATCTTTTTAGGATTTTAATACTGACCGCTTAGAATTCTGTCCTATCCTTTTCTATCTAGCTAGAAGGGCCTCTTTTGCTAAATCCTGTTTTTCTGCCTGCGTGTGTTTTTCCTCTTATACTAACAGTCAATATTTGTGGGGGGCTGCCTATCCTTTGGGGTTCTGCTCTGAGGCAAGATAGAATTCCCATTTCCATCTATAGGGGTATTTAGTCCTCCGGCTGTGTCGAGGTGTCTAGGACGTGTTAGGTACATCCCACGGCTACTTCTAGTTGCGTTGTTATTTTAGGGTTTGCGGTCAGTACAGGTACCACCTACTCCTGAGAAAGTCATGCGGCTCCAAGGTCACCGGATCATAACAGTACAACTGGCCAACAATGAGTTAAATGAATGCATCTCAGAAGAAGGGAAGAAAGAGCCATTTTTTTTTCTGTAGCCTGCTTTGTCTTTTCTTCCCTTTTTTCCTCTGGGTGACTGATGAGTCTTGTGCTAGCATGGATGTTCAGGGATTAGTTTCTCGTATAGACCAGCTTGCTGCTAGGGTACAGGATATTTCTGATTATATTGTTCAGACTCCGCTTTTAGAGCCTAGGACTCCTACTCCTGATTTGTTTTTTGGGGACAGGTCCAAATTTTTGAGTTTTAAAAACAACTGTAAACTGTTTTTTGCTCTGAAGCCTCGTTCCTCTGGTGATCCCATTCAGCAGGTTAAAATTGTCATCTCCCTGCTGCGTGGCGACCCTCAGGATTGGGCATTTTCCCTGGAATCTGGGAATCCGGCCTTGCTTAATGTAGAGGCCTTTTTTCAGGCTCTAGGATTATTATATGATGAACCAAATTCTGTGGATCAAGCGGAGAAGACCTTGTTGGCCCTGTCTCAAGGTCAAGAAGTGGCAGAATTGTATTGTCAGAACTTTAGAAAATGGTCTGTGCTGACTAAATGGAATGACGATGCTTTGGCGGCAATTTTCAGAAAGGGTCTTTCTGAATCTGTTAAAGATGTTATGGTGGGGTTTCCCACGCCTGTTGGTCTGAGTGACTCTATGTCTCTGGCCATTCAGATTGATCGGCGCTTGCGGGAGCGCAGAACTGTGCGCGCTGTGGCGTTGTCCTCAGAGCAGATGCCTGAGCCTATGCAGTGTGATAGGATTCTGTCTAGAACGGAACAACAAGGATTCAGACGTCGGAATAGGTTGTGTTTTTATTGTGGCGACGCTTCTCATGTCATTTCAGTCTGCCCAAAGCGTACAAAGAGAATCGCTAGTTCAGTTACCATCGGAACTGTACAACCTAAATTTCTGTTATCTGTGACCTTGATCTGCTCATTGTCGTCATTTTCTGTCATGGCGTTTGTGGATTCAGGCGCCGCTTTGAACTTAATGGACTTTGAATTTGCCAGGCGTTGTGGTTTCCCCTTGCAGTCTTTGCAGAACCCTATTCCTCTAACGGGCATTGATGCTACACCTTTGGCTAAAAATAAACCCCAGTTTTGGACACAGGTGACCATGTGCATGGCGCCAGCCCATCAGGAAGATTGTCGTTTTCTGGTGTTGCATAATTTGTATGATGCTATTGTGCTGGGTTTTCCATGATTGCAGATACATAATCCTGTATTGGATTGGAAGTCTATGTCTGTGACTAGTTGGGGTTGTCAGGGGGTTCATAATGACGTTCCTGTGATGTCAATCTCCTCTTCCTCCTCTTCTGAAGTTCCAGAGTTTTTGTCTGATTTTCAGGATGTATTCGATGAGCCCAAGTCCAGTTCCCTTCCACCGCATAGGGACTGTGATTGTGCTATTGACTTGATTCCAGGCTGTAAGTTTCCTAAGGGACGACTTTTCAACCTGTCTGTGCTGGAACATACCGCCATGCAGAGTTATGTTAAGGAGTCTTTGGAGAAAGGACATATTCGGCCATCTTCTTCACCGTTGGGAGCGGGATTTTTTTTTGTTGCTAAGAAGGATGGCTCCTTGAGACCCTGTATTGATTATCGCCTCTTGAATAAGATCACGGTCAAGTTTCAATACCCTTTACCTTTGCTTTCCGATTTGTTTGCCAGGATTAAGGGGGCTAGTTGGTTTACTAAGATTGACCTTCAGGGGGCATATAATCTTGTTCGTATTAAGCAGGGTGACGAATGGAAAACTGCGTTTAATACGCCCGAAGGCCATTTTGAATACCTTGTGATGCCATTCGGGCTCTCTAATACTCCATCTGTTTTTCAGTCCTTCATGCATGATATCTTCTGGAATTATCTTGATAAATTCATGATTGTATATTTGGATGACATCTTAATTTTTTCCGATGATTGGGAGTCTCATGTGAAACAGGTCAGGATGGTATTTCAGATCCTTCGTGATAATGCCATGTTTGTGAAGGGGTCTAAGTGTCTTTTTGGAGTGCAGAAGGTTTCTTTTTTGGGCTTCATTTTTTCTCCCTCATCTATAGAGATGGATCCGGTTAAGGTTCAGGCCATTCATGATTGGATTCAGCCCACATCTGTGAAGAGCCTTCAGAAATTTTTGGGCTTTGCTAATTTTTATCGCCGTTTCATTGCTAACTTCTCCAGTGTGGTTAAACCCCTGACCGATTTGACGAAGAAAGGCGCTGATGTGACAAATTGGTCCTCTGTGGCTGTCTCTGCCTTTCAGGAGCTTAAACGCCGATTTACTTCTGCCCCGGTGTTGCGTCAGCCGGATGTTTCTCTTCCGTTTCAGGTTGAGGTTGACGCTTCTGAGATTGGGGCAGGGGCCGTTTTGTCTCAGAGGAATTATGATGGTTCCTTGATGAAACCGTGTGCCTTCTTTTCCCGTAAGTTTTCGCCTGCTGAACGCAATTATGATGTCGGCAATCGGGAGTTGTTGGCTATGAAGTGGGCGTTTGAGGAATGGCGACATTGGCTTGAGGGGGCCAAGCACCGTATTGTGGTCTTGACCGATCATAAGAATCTGATCTACCTCGAGTCTGCCAGACGGCTGAATCCTAGGCAGGCCCGATGGTCCCTGTTTTTCTCCCGTTTTGATTTCGTGGTTTCGTATCTTCCGGGTTCTAAGAATATTAAGGCTGATGCCCTCTCTAGGAGCTTTTTGCCTGATTCTCCTGAGGTATTTGAGCCTGTCGGCATTCTGAAGGAAGGGGTGATTCTTTCTGCCATTTCCCCTGATTTGCGACGGGTTCTTCAGGAATTTCAGGCTGACAAACCTGACCGCTGTCCAGTGGGGAAACTGTTTGTTCCTGATAGATGGACTAGTAGAGTGATTTCTGAGGTTCATTGTTCTGTGTTGGCTGGTCATCCTGATATTTTTGGTACCTGAGATTTGGTTGGTAGGTCCTTTTGGTGGCCTTCGTTGTCGCGTGATGTGCGTTCTTTTGTGCAGTCCTGTGGGACGTGTGCGCGGGCCAAGCCTTGTTGTTCTCGTGCTAGTGGGTTGCTTTTGCCTTTGACGGTCCCTGAAAGGCCCTGGACGCATATTTCTATGGATTTTATTTCAGATCTTCCGGTTTCCCAGAGGATGTCGGTTATCTGGGTGGTTTGTGACCGGTTTTCTAAGATGGTTCATTTGGTGCCTTTGCCTAAATTGCCTTCCTCTTCTGATTTGGTTCCGTTGTTTTTTCAGCATGTGGTTCGTTTGCACGGTACAAAATATTGTGTCCGACAAAGGTTCCCAGTTTGTTTCCAGGTTTTGGCAGGCCTTTTGTGCTAGGCTGGGCATTGATTTGTCTTTTTCTTCCGCATTTCATCCTCAGACAAATGGCCAGACCGAGCGAACTAATCAGACTTTGGAAACTTATCTGAGATGCTTTGTGTCTGCTGATCAGGATGATTGGGTGGCTTTCTTGCCATTGGCCAAGTTTGCCCTTAATAATCGGGCTGGTTCGGCTACCTTGGTTTCGCCCTTCTTTTGTAATTTTGGTTTTCATCCTCGTTTTTCTTCGGGGCAAGTTGAACCTTCTGACTGTCCTGGTGTGGATTCTGTGGTTGACAGGTTGCAGCAGATTTGGGCTCATGTGGTGGACAATTTGGTGTTGTCTCAGGAGGAGGCTCAGCGTTTTGCTAACCGTCGTCGGTGTGTTGGTTCCCGGCTTCGGTTTGGGGATTTGGTCTGGTTATCCTCTCGTCATGTTCCTATGAAGGTTTCTTCCCCTAAGTTTAAGCCTCGGTTTATTGGTCCTTATAGGATTTCTGAGATTATCAATCCGGTGTCTTTTCGTTTGGCCCTTCCGGCCTCTTTTTCCATCCATAATGTTTTTCATAGATCTTTGTTGCGGAAATATGTGGTGCCCGTTGTTCCCTCTGTTGATCCTCCTGCCCCGGTGTTGGTTGATGGGGAGTTGGAGTATGTGGTTGAGAAGATTTTGGATTCTCACTTTTCGAGGCGGAGGCTTCAGTACCTTGTCAAATGGAAGGGTTATGGCCAGGAGGATAATTCTTGGGATTTTGCCTCTGATGTCCATGCTGCTGATTTGGTCCGTGCCTTTCATCTGGCTCGTCCTGATCGGCCTGGGGGCTCTGGTGAGGGTTCGGTGACCCCTCTTCAAGGGGGGGGGGTACTGTTGTGAATTCTGCTCTTGGGCTCCCTCCGGTGGTTGTTGGTGGTAGTGCAGTTGTCTTGGGGTTGTAATCCAGGGCAGGTGTTTCTGCTGATTTCAGTTCTATTAGGTATTTAGGTGTGCAGGATCCATGATTCCTGGCCAGTTTTCCATTGTTCCTGGAGGGATTGCATCTCTCTCTGGCTCCTCATGCCCTGCTGCCAATTCAGCTAAGTGTCTGTTTTTTTGTCTGTACACACATGCAGTGTGCTTTGCAATTCAGTTGAATTAATTGTGTTTTTTTCCAGCTTAGACTTTGTTTGGATTTTTCAGTCATGCTGGATTCTCAGGAGCTGCAGATATACTTTCTATGTTAAAAGAGCAGGGGCTCCCTCTTGTGGTGGATTATATTAATGTTGTCACAATATAGACATAAAAGAGCAGGGGCTCCCTCTTGTGGTGGATTATATTAATGACACAATATAGAAATGAAAGAGCAGGGGCTCCCTCTTGTGGTGGATTATATTAATGTCACAATATAGAAATGAAAGATCAGGGGCTCCCTCTTGTGGTGGATTATATTAATGTCACACTATTGAAATGAAAGAGTAGGGGCTCCCTCTTGTGGTGGATTATATTACTGTCACACTATAGAAATTAAAGAGCAGGGGCTCCCTCTTGTGGTGGATTATATTAATGTTGTCACAATATAGAAATGAAAGAGCAGTGGCTCCCTCTTGTGGTGGATTATATTAATGTTGTCACAATATATAAATGAAAGAGCAGGAACTCCCTTTTGTGGTGGATTATATTAATGTCACAATATAGAAATGAAACAGCAGGTTTGGTAGATTATGTTAATATTGTCACACTATAGAAATTAAAGAGCAGGGGCTCCCTCTTGTGGTGGATTATATTAATGTCACACTATAGAAATGGAAGAGCAGATGCTCCCTCTTGTGGTGAATTATATAAATGTCACACTATAAAAATGAAAGAGCAGGGGCTCCCTCTTGTGGTGGATTATATTAATGTCACACTATTGAAATGAAAGAGTAGGGGCTCCCTCTTGTGGTGGATTATATTAATGTCACACTATAGAAATTAAAGAGCAGGGGCTCCCTCTTGTGGTGGATTATATTAATGTTGTCACAATAAGTAAATGAAAGAGCAGGAACTCCCTCTTGTGGTGGATTATATTAATGTTGTCACAATATAGAAATAAAAGAGCAGTGGCTCCCTCTTGTGGTGGATTATATTAATGTTGTCACACTATAAAAATGAAAGAGCAGGGGCTCCCTCTTGTGGTGGATTATATTAATGTCTTCACTTTAGAAAAATTATTGTGCAGCAGCTCCCTCTTGTGGTGGACTATTATAACGTAATAATATATTTTGACAATATAGAAATAAATGAGCAGAAGCTCAATCGTGTGGTGAATTATATCACTGCTAACTACTGAACCTGTTCTACACCCATATGGCGAACTTTTTCATTGGTGCCTTTCTGGTGCCTTTTTTTAAGACAATATGTCTGCGAGTTATTTATAGTGTCTTCAATAAAATGGCACCGGGATCCTCTCCTCAGAAATAACACTATTAACCTGCAGATATGGGATTAATCTGCCTGTTAATAACATTATTATGCTGCCTGCATGCAGTTGAATGCAGGAGAGAGAAATTTAAAAAAACTTATTCTCCTCGCCAGGATTCAGTTTCAGTTACGAAGGCGGGGGTGACACTGGTCAAGCCTGACAGCCACTGGCTTTACATTGAGGCCGGTTGTCAGTCAGAAGTGGGAGCGCAAGTTACAGCTGAAGCGATGGCCGTGGGACCACCACGGTGCAGGAAGACTACTGTACACAAGATGAGGTGCAAACAACAAAGTATTTATTGGAAGGCAAGGAATGAAGGAAATGAGGAAGATGCAAACAGGGGTATACAATGGCAACAGACAATTTCCAAGAGTTATGAACTTTAACTTTTCCGTAAAACAGCACGGTGCTCCAACTATTACAGACTCCAAATATGTCTAACCAGCAAATGCAAACAATAAACAGGTGATGATGCTACTCTACGTATAGCCTCCCTGGCCTTTAATAAGCAGGCCACACGGCTCCCGTGTACTGACTATTGAAGCCTACACTAGGCCCTAACAAGTGCTCCAAACAGGAACAGACTCACGGTGATGTTGGAGAATCAGATCCAGTCCCAGGGGGCCCCCAGCAGTCTAATATGGTGGTGCGCACGGCTTCCTGTCAGCTCTGTGAAACGGGGTCTTTTCCTTGCTTCTGGATCCTAGGGATGCTCCTGGAAACTGTCAATCCCTTTCTCTGTATCTTCGTGGCTCTCTTGCAGCTATATCAGGGCACAGTTTTTTTCTCTTTCAGCTATCAGCACAAAAAGTCCTCTCTGCAGCAGCCTCAACTCACACACGCTGCTCCAGCTCCACACCTGCACTCTGCACAGACTAGTTCATTCCAACGATTATTGCAGGGGAGAAGCAGAACATTCCATCACGCCAGACAAGGGGGTGCAGCCTCTTAAAGTGACAGTGTGTTCCTTTCTGTACAGTGTGTTCCTTACTGTCCATAACAGCACCACCCTCTTACATGCCTCCCTTCTTAATGATGGTCGTCCTCGGCCATCACAGCATCAGGGTCAAAGTGTAATGGAGGAACATGCAATGCGGAAACAGCACCTATAGAGGAGGCAACAAAGGTGTAAAAACAGACAGAGCACACTGTTCTACATATCGGACTGGTGGAACCCCTGCATTAGACCTCTGGGATCTCCGAAGCTCTTGGCTGTCAGGCAAGGCTTGACTATCTTCCAGAGGAACACTTGTTGCAGGTGACATTGCGAGCTCTTGTCTGGTCTCGTCCTCGCATGGCGGTACTGGTACATCCATGGGATTACCGTCTGTGTCAGGGACAGTCCACCACTCATCATCGATTTCACCATCAGACATGACAGATTCAGGAAGTGGAGTAGCGCCTTCAGGCAACAATGGCGTAGAACAGACCTCAGACTAGCAAGGCCGCAGCATATTTCTGTGAAGTACTCTAGGGGCGGATGCCCCAGTCTCAATCTGCACCTTGTAGACAGGGCCATTAGCATACACTCGCTCGATAACTTTGTATGGCTGTACTTCCCATCTCTCACTTAGTTTTCCCTTGGGGCGTTTCTCTCTGACTAATACTCTGTCTCCAGGTTGGAGCGGTAACTCTTGAGTCGGTTTGCGGCCCGTATGTTCTTTTTCTTGCAGCTGCTGACCCGCCAACCGCCGTACCGTATCGTTTGCAATTGTTGCCGATGCTCTTTCACCCATGAGGTGACAGTTCGCTACATCAGCTCCTCTGGCTGTTCCAAATTCAGCTCAATGATCTCTCATCCAGCTCTTCCAAACAACAGTTGATAGGGGGTATAACCCGTGGTGGAGCGGACCCGATTGTTGTAGGTCCAGACCAATTCCGGCAGATAGTCTGGCCAACACGCCTTCTTATCCTCCTCCAACGTTCTCAGCATTTGAAGTAAGGTTCGGTTGAAGCGTTCACAAGCTCTGTTGCCTTGAGGGTGGTAAGGGGTGGTCAGGGACCACTCAATGCCATACATACGATACAATTCTTCCATCACCTTGCCTTGGAAACATGCGCCTTGGTCGGAGTGGATGTGCTGTGCAGTCCCAGAATGAATTGCTCCCGGAGTATCTGGTCTTTAGAGCCCATGCCGCCAAATCCATCCGCCTCCTTTCTCTGCACCTCTGCTAACACTTCTTGCAGTGCTGTTGCATACTGAGAAATTCTTTCTTCTTCCCGCTGCAGCCTAGAGAAAAATTTGGCACGAAGGTGTCCGGCGCTAGCAGTCTCCCCGTAGATCTTTTCCAGGAACTTCACTAGCTCCTTCAGGGTACTGCGGGTGAGTTCTGGTTGTAGGCAGATGTTTCTATGGGCTTCTCCTTCTAGGGCAGTTAACGCAATGTTTACTTCAAGGTCTGGGCTGATGTTCTAAATCTTCAGGGTGCTTTGCAGCCGGGACACCCAGTCGGACAGTAGCATATTCTTGCCGTCAAACTTTGGTAGCACACTAAATATGGTGCCCATAGGGAGTGTCCTTGCAGGGGTTCCACCAATGCCCACAGCATCTCCATTAACATTAGCATTCCCGCCATTGCTGTCTGCTGCCTCCATCTTGGTGACAGTACCCTGCTCGCAGCGCCACTTGAAGCGATAGCCGGGGGACCTCCACGGTGCAGGAAGACTACTGTACACAAGATGAGGTGCAAACAACAAAGGGTAGATTTATTGGAAGGCAAGGAATGAAGGGAATGAGGAGGATGCAAATAGGGGTATACAATGGCAACAGACAATTTACAAGAGTTATGAACTTTAACTTTTCCGTAAAACAGCACGGTGCTCCATCTATTACAGACTCCAAATATGTCTAACCAGTAAATGCAAACAATAAACAGGTGATGATGCTACTCTACGTATAACCTCCCAGGCCTTTACTAAGCAGGCCACACGGCTCCCGTGTACTGACTATTGAAGCCTACACTAGGCCCTAACAGTTGCACCAAACAGGAACAGACTCACGGTGATGTTGGAGAATCAGATCCAGTCCCAGGGGGCCCCCAACAGTCTAATATGGTGGTGCGCACGGCTTCCTGTCAGCTCTGTGAAACGGGGTCTTCTCCTTGCTTCTGGATCCTAGGGATGCTCCTGGAAACTGTCAATCCCTTTCTCTGTATCTTCGTGGCTCTCTTGCAGCTATATCGGGGCACAGTTCTTCTCTCTTTCAGCTATCAGCACAAAAAGTCCTCTCAGCTCACACACGCTGCTCCAGCTCCACACCTGCACTCTGCACAGACTAGTTCATTCCAACGATTATTGCAGGGGAGAAGCAGAACATTCCATCATGCCAGACAAGGGGGGTGCAGCCTCTTAAAGTGACAGCGTGTTCCTTACTGTACAGCGTGTTCCTTACTGTCCATAACAGCACCACCCTCTTACATGTACACAGCAACCACTCTAGTCTCAGAGCAATGACTGAACCGGCACTGTCTCCAACCCATGACTGAAACCAAATGCTCCCTCATACTGTTCCCCCATCTTGGATTATGCTCCCCCATCCTGGTGTATTCTTCCGTATCCTGGTACATGCTCACCCATCCTGGTATATGGTCTCCCCCCATCCTGGTCTCCCATCCTGGTATATGCTACCCCAATCCTGGTATATGCAATCCCATCTTGGTATGTGATCGTCATCCTTGTCCCCCATTGTGGAATATGTACCCCCATCCTGGTATATGCTCCACCATCCTGGAATATGCTCCACCATCCTGGAATATGCTCCCCTATCCTGGTCCCCCAGCCTGGTATATGCTCCCTTCTTCTGCCCCCATTCCTGGAATATGCTTCTTATTCTAGTCCTCCAGCCTGGTATATGCTACCATCATCCATATATACAAGAAATTAAAAACAATCCTACTCACCTTTCCACCTGCTCTAATACTCCAAGTTTCATGATGCTTTGCACAGGCTTCTAAGCCCGAACCTCCCACACCGACTCCAAAACACACCCAAACCCCTCCCTCCTCCTCTATCTTCAAAAAGATTTGTGATGTCATTTCTGTCCAACCTCCTCTTTTACATTTGTCCAACCCACACTCCATTACACACAGATAGATAGGTAGATAGATAGATATGGGATAGATAGATAGATAGATAGATAGATATGGGATAGATAGATAGATAGATATGGGATAGATAGATAGATAACAGATAGATTAGATAGATAGATAGATAGATAAGAGAGATACATACAGAGATATATCTATATATCTATGTCTATTTCCATAGATATGTCCATTGGGGTTGAGCGACTTTTACTTTTTCAGGATCGAGTCGGGTTTCGCGAAACCCGACTTTGTCAAAAGTCGGGTCGGGTGAAATCGGCCGATTATTTCGAGAAGTCGGGGATCTGACCGAAACACGAAACCCAATGCAAGTCAATGGAGAATCAAAGTCGGCAGTGAGTGGAGGACAGGAAAACACCAACAGAGCCCATTTTAATGCCAAAAACATCAATTCTTGTTACTTAAGCTTGTCAATCTTAATTTACCTTATAAGAATAGTTAGGCATTGAAAATTGGGGCTCATTTGGCAAAAGTTGTGGGGGGATTCGGGCTGGCTAAACTTTTTCAGGGGCCCAGGAAATTTTGGACTACGTCACGGCGGTGGAGCAGGGAGAGATAAGAATTTCAAATTTGCAAGTGCTGTGATCCTGAGCAAGCAGGGGGGCACACTCGTTGGCACTGGCACCGGGCCCCTCATAGTACAGCGGTGTGTTTGATGGCGGGTGGCGTCTCACACTGGCAGAGACACTTTTGCGTACTATGAGGGGCCCTGTGCCAGTGACGTCACCAATGAGTATGCCCCCCCCACCTGAGGAAGGAACCTGCATTTTCATCTGCACCTTCCTCTTTGTCCCCATGTAAGGTGGTATAGTATGCAGGAAGGGGAACCTGAGTTTCAGCAGGGTCAGATTCAGGCTGTGTAGAGTGCAAGGGGAATGTAGTGGTCTGTGTCAATGTACCAGCAGACTCATCTAGCAGTGGCTGGGCAATGGGCAGGAAAACACAGATATAGGCCCAAAATAAAAAAAAGTAGGCTAAAAGCTGTTAAAAATTGGTAACAGGAGTAAACAGGCGGCATTGGTTTGTTCAGTGGAGGAGAACAACAATCAGCGGCAGACACCGTTAGTAGGCCCAACCAAACAAGTAGGCCAAATGCAGTTTCATATTCTAAATATAGGCCGAAAGCCTGAAGATTGAAGCTCAGCTTTGTGTAGTAGAGGAAAACAAGAGGCAGCAGCAGACAACGTTACAAGGCCCAAACCAAGAACTAGGCCAAATGTAGTTTCATATTGTTGTTACAGGCCGAAAGCCTGAAGCTTCAAGCTCAGCTTTGTTTAGTAGAGGAAAACAAGAGGCGGCAGCAGACAATGTTACTAGGCCCAACCCATCAAGTAGGCCAAATGCAGTTTAATATAAAAAATATTTAAACGAAAGCCTGAAGATTGAAGCGCAAGAAAAATAAACCAGGAGAACACCAAGGAGCGGCAGACACCGTTAGTAGGCCCCAACCCAACAGGTAGGCCAAATGCAGTTTAATATTTGAAACGGGACAACAGTTGAAGTTCAGCTTTGTTCAGTGAAGTTAAAAAAAAGAAGCAGCGGCAGACACCATTATTACGCCCAAATAATAAAGACAGTGGTAGTAGGCGCAAAGTATTAAATGGAGGCCAGGGCCCCTGTATATTTTAACTATCATCTATCATTTCAAATAATTCGTATTGGCAGTGCCATATAAGGTTTTAACCGCACAGACTACACAGTGGTGGAGCTGGGAGAGGTAGTATTGCAAGTGGTAGAGCATTGTTCAAGCTGGGGGGGGAAACTCTCTCGTGGGCGGCAGTACTGGCACAGGGCCCCTCATATTACGACGGTGTAATATGAGTTGTGGTTCAGTGTATCCCCCCAAAAAATGAGGAAGTCTGGTGGAAGAGGCCGTGGGCGGGGGTTGCCAGCTGGTACTGATGGTGCTGGTGGTGCTGCATCTCGTGGTAGTGGCAAAAGCACAGTAGCACCTAAGGCTGGAGGTGTCGAGCCTGCGTCATCGTCTGGCTACACAAGGCCTCGAAGGCTCCCTTACCTGGGAGTAGGAAAACAGCTTTTAAAGCCGGAGAAGCAGGAAAAAGTGTTGTCTTTCCTTGCTGACTCAGCCTCTAGCTCTTTCGCCTCCTCTTCCCAAAGTTCTAAATGTAAGAGCAGCCAGTCGTCAGTGGATGCTCCCGGTCAGGAAAAAGACGTTTCCTTGTGTCCTTCTCCCAAACCAAAAGTGAAGGATGCATCAGGAAACACTACAGGTTACTCCATGGAGCTCTTTACACATACCGTGCCTGGGTTAGAAAGGGAAATTGTACACTGCCAATTACAAGAAGAATCGGACATGGAGTGCAGTGATGCACAGCCACAGCTAGATTGTGATGCTGTTCCATTGACTCTGATCACTACATTGCCCTCGCAGTTTACTGAGCCAGAATCTGACCCTGATGAGACTATGGTGCCCTGTCCCAAACGCTATAGCACCTTACACGGTGACACTGAGGAAGGTGCACATGACATTGAGGAGGAGGTGATAGATGACCCAGTTGTTGACCCAGATTGGCAGCCATTGGGGGAAGAGGGTGCCGCTGCCACTAGCTCAGAAGCGGAGGAGGATGATCCGCAGCAGCCATCTACATTGCAACAGCTGTCATCTGGCAGGCCCGTATCAGGCCACAAATGTTTGTGAAAAACAAAAACAGTTTTAGGAGAGCGTGGCCATTCGGTGAAAGTAGCACAGCGCACAATGCCTGAAAAGGTTTTCGATAGTAGGAAGAGTGTAGTGTAGCAATTTTTTAACCAAGATCAGAATGATCAGTCAAAAGTTATCTGTATGAAATGCTCAAAGACCTTTAGCAGAGAGAAGAATCTTCAAAATTTAAATACAACGTGCATGCTTAGACATTTAACCAGCCTGCACTTGCAAGCCTGGACTAACTACCAAACGTCCTGTACTGTTGGTGCACCTGCTCAGAATGAAGGTAGTCAGCAATGCTGCATTGCTTCCCTCACTGTAAGCCCACCAGTTAGGACACCACCAGCAGCAAATGTGGAGGTATCGTCGCAAGGCCAAAGCAGTCAGGGAATCACAAGGTTATTGGTAGGTAAGACTGTATGTAGGCCAACATCAAGAATACCATAACAAACTCTCTCTCAATCCGCCATGTCCACCACCACCACCGCTAGTTCCACCATATGCAGCTCTCCAGTCCAGCTCACCCTACAAGAGACTCTCGTTAGGAAAAGAAAGTACTCATCCTCTCATCCGCGTACACAGGATTTGAACGCCTACATTGCTATGCTAATCTCATTAGAGATGATGCCCTACCGTTTGGTTGAAAGCGAAGCTTTCAAAGACCTGATGGCCCACGCAGTACCACGCTATGACCTACCCAGTCGCCACTTCTTTGCGAGAAAAGCCATCCCAGCCCTCCACCAGCATGTCAAAGACCGCACTGTCCATGCCTTGAGGCAATCAGTCAGTGGAAAGGTGCACCTCACAACAGATGCATGGACCAGTAGACATGGCCGGGGACGTTACGTGTCCATCACGGCGCACTGTGCTAATGTGTAGGATGCAGGGTCCACAGGGGGCAGCCATAGTGGGACAGTTCAGCCTATCCCACAGTCAAAGGAAACAGTTGGCATAAGGCGTTCGCCACTCCTCCTCCTCCTCCTCCAGAAGCGAAAGCTCATGCACAGAGCGCAGTCGCCCTACCACTCCATCCGCAGCTGCCAGTGTTGCACACGGGGTGTCCCATTATCGAACAGCTAGTGGTAAGCGTCAGCAGGCTGTGTTTCAAATGAAGTGTTAGGGCGACAACAGACACACCGCGGAAGTACTGGTGGAGTACTTGCAGCAACAAACTCAGTCATGGCTGGGCAGTGTACATCTTGAGGCAGGCAAGGTATTCAGTGATAACGGAAGGAATTTTATGGCTGCCATAGCCCTTTCAGAACTGAAACACATACCTTGCCTGGCTCACACCTTTAACCTGGTGGTGCAGGGCTTCCTCAAAAATTATCCAAAGTTACCAGCCCTGCTCCTGAAGGTGCGAAGACTTTGCTCGCACATCCGCCAGATGCCCATACACTCCAGCCGTATGCTGAACCATCAGCAATCGCTGAATCTTCCCCAGCACCGCCTAATAATCGATGTTGCAACAAGGTGGAACTCCACACTGCACATGATTCAGAGGCTGTGCGAACAGAGGCGTGCTGTAATTAATTTGTGGGAGGATACACGGGCAGGCACTTGGATGGCAGACATGGAGTTGTCTGGTGTGCAGTGGTCGAAGCTCCTAGACCTCTGTCAAGTCCTTCAGTGTTTTGAGGAATGCACATGGCTGGTAAGTGCAGACGACGCCATCATAAGCATGAACATCCCACTTATGCGTCTGCTGATGCAAAGTTTGACGCATATTAAGGAGCAGGCGTCTGCAGCCGAGGAGGAGGGAAGCCTTGATGACAGTCAGCCATTGTCTGCTCAGGGAACTGTCCAGGACGAGGTGGCGGACGAAGAGGATGAGGAGGAGGATGGTGGGGATGAATATGTATGGGAGGAGGATGATTCTCAGGTGGCAATAGAAACTGGTGGCATTGCAAGGTCTGGTACAGGTTTCTTGCGGGACACTTGTGCTGTTGATTTGCAAGAAAGTGGTCCTCAACCCAGCAGAAACAGTTAACTGACGCCTGGAACATTGGCCCACATGGCTGAGTATGCCTTGCGTATCCTAAAAAGGGACCCCCGCATTGTCAAAATGATGACCGATGACAACAACTGGTTGGCCTGCCTCCTGGATACAAGATATAAAGGAAAACTGCAAAATATCATGCCACATGAGAACCTAGGTCAAATATTGGCTACCAAACAAGCAACTCTTGTAGACCGTTTGGTTCAGGCATTCCCAGCACACAGCGGCGGTGATGGTTCTCACACGAGCCGTAGGGGGCAACATGGGAGAGGTGCTAGAGGTGCAGAAATCCGAAGTGGCATTGGACAGAGGGGTTTTATGACAAGGTTGTGGAATGATTTCGCAATGACCGCTGACATGACAGGGACAGCTGCATCGATTCAAAGTGACAGACAGCATTTGTCCAGTATGGTTACAAACTACTTTTCCGCCCTTATCGATGTTCTCCCTCACAGGTCATTCCCCTTTGATTACTGGGCATCTAAACTAGACACCTGGCCTGAATTGCCAGAATATGGATTACAGGACCTCGATTGCCCTGCTGTCAGTGTGCTTTCAGAAAGAGTGTTCAGTGCTGCTGGTTCAATACTGACCGAAAAAAGGACACGTCTGGCTACCAAAAATGTTGATTAGCTAACCTTCATTTAAATTAACCAATCATGGATTTCACATTCTTTTGCCCCACCTTCCCCTGCTGACACGTAGCTTGCCTGAAAGATGACTTGCTTTTGGGGGGAGACACTGAACCCCAACTCTGGCCCTGTGGTATAACACAACACTATGAACGTGGCAGAAAGTGGCTGCCTGATATACGACGCACTACCAGTACAGCTGAATATACACTGTGTGAGAATTTGAATCTCCATTTTTTGGGGGAGACACTGAACCCTAACTCTGGCCCTGTGGTATAACACAACACTATGAACGTGGCAGAAAGTGGCTGCCTGATATACGACGCACTAGCAGTACAGCTGAATATACACTGTGTGAGAATTTGAATCTCCATTTTTTGGGGGGAGACACTGAACCCTAACTCTGGCCCTGTGGTATTACACAACACTATGAACGTGGCAAAAAGTGGCTGCCTGATATACGACGCACTAGCAGTACAGCTGAATATACACTGTGTGAGAATTTGAATCTCCATTTTTTGGGGGAGACACTGAACCCTAACTCTGGCCCTGTGGTATAACACAACACTATGAACGTGGCAGAAAGTGGCTGCCTGGTATACGACGCACTAGCAGTACAGCTGAATATACACTGTGTGAGAATTTGAATCTCCATTTTTTGGGGGGAGACACTGAACCCTAACTCTGGCCCTGTGGTATAACACAACACTATGAACGTGGCAGAAAGTGGCTGCCTGATATACGACGCACTACCAGTACAGCTGAATATACACTGTGTGAGAATTTGAATCTCCATTTTTTGGGGGGAGACACTGAACCCTAACTCTGGCCCTGTGGTATAACACAACACTATGAACGTGGCAGAAAGTGGCTGCCTGATATACGACGCACTACCAGTACAGCTGAATATACACTGTGTGAGAATTTGAATCTCCATTTTTTGGGGGGAGACACTGAACCCTAACTCTGGCCCTGTGGTATAACACAACACTATGAACGTGGCAGAAAGTGGCTGCCTGATATACGTCGCACTAGCAGTACAGCTGAATATACACTGTGTGAGAATTTGAATCTCCATTTTTTGGGGGAGACACTGAACCCTAACTCTGGCCCTGTGGTATAACACAACACTATGAACGTGGCAGAAAGTGGCTGCCTGATATACGACGCACTACCAGTACAGCTGAATATACACTGTGTGAGAATTTGAATCTCCATTTTTTGGGGGGAGACACTGAACCCTAACTCTGGCCCTGTGGTATAACACAACACTATGAACGTGGCAGAAAGTGGCTGCCTGATATACAACGCACTACCAGTACAGCTGAATATACACTGTGTGAGAATTACTATCTCACTTTTGGGGGTAGACACTGAACCACAACTCTGGCCCTGTGGTATAACACAACACTGTGAAAGTGGCAGAAAGTGGCTGGAATTATTATAAAGAAAAAAAAAGGTACTGCAATAACACGCTCCCTAGTCCCTACAATGATCTCAGGACGAGTATGGCAGCAATAAAAAGGACTTCAGAACAAAAAAGTGTGGACAAATAAACATGACAGGTAACTGTGCAGAAAGGAGCAACAGGATTTTTGCTTTGAAAAAAAGCAGTTGGTTTGCACAGCACCGTGCACACAGCTATGCAGCTGATGCACTAAAATACGACCTCCACTGTCCCTGGACAAATAGGTGGTGTTGGACAGTGAAAATCGCTACAGCACAAGCGGTTTGGGGGTTAATATTCCCTCCCTAACTCTGTCCCTGCTTCTGACGAAGCTGCAGCAACCTCTCCCCATGCTCAGATCGGCAGAAGTAAGATGGCGGTCAGCGTGCACGCCCCTTTATAGCCCCTGTGACGCCGCAGACAGCAAGCCAATCACTGCCATGCCCTTGTCTAAGATGGTGGGGACCGAGACCTATGTCATCACGCTGCCCACACTCTGCGTCCTCCTTCATTGGATGAAAAACGGCGGTAACAGCGTCATACGAAACGCGACTTTGGCGCTCTGATCGCCGACCGCATGGCCGATCCCACACTAGGATCGGTTCGGGTTTCATGAAACCCGACTTTGCCTAAAAGTCGGCGATTTATGAAAATGACCGATCCGTTTCGCTCAACGCTAATGTCTATATCCATGTTTCTAAACCCCTTCACTCCTGGAGCTTTTTTCGTTTTCGTTTATTGCTCCCCTTCTTTCCAGAGCCATAATTTTTCCGTCAATATGGCCATATGAGGGCTTGTCTTTTGCGGGACAAGTTCTACTTTTGAACGACACCATTGGTTTTACCATGTCGTGTAACAGAAAATGTGAAAAAAATTCAAACTGCGATGAAATTGCAAAAAAAGTGCAATCGTACAATTGTTTTTTGCTTGGCTTTTTTGCTAGGTTGACTAAATGCTAAGGCTGTGTGCACACGTTGCGGATTTGATTGCAGATCCGCGTCTTTTTTTTGTCAGCACGGAATTGCATCAAATCTGCAGTGTAGTGCACAACCAATGTAAGTCTATGGGAGCCGCAGACGAAACGCAGCTATTTTTTCCGCAGCATGTCACTTCTTTTGTGCAGAATTGCAGCATTTCTGCACCCATAGACTTGTATTGAGTCGGGCACATCCGCAGCAAAACTGCAGATGTAAAAAAGATCTACAGTTTTGCTGCGGATGTGGGTGCAAGAAACGCTGCAGTTCGGGAGGAGGGAAGTGTGTGGGCGGTGACTGTGTGCGTGTATGTGTGTGCGGGACTGTTCGGGTGTGTGCGGGACTGTTCGGGTGTGTGCGGGGCTGTCAGTGTGTGTGCGGGGCTGTCAGTGTGTGTGCGGGGCTGTCAGTGTGTGTGCGGGGCTGTCAGTGTGTGTGCGGGGCTGTCAGGGTGTGTGCGGGGCTGTTCGGGTGTGTGCGGGGCTGTCAGGGTGTGCGCGGGTCTGTGCGGGGGGTCTTTGGGTGTGTGTGTGTGTGTTCAGGCATCATCCGATGGGACTACAAGTACGCAGCATCCAATCTGCAGCTAATCCGGATGTAATCCGGACAGTGGACACGCACCCTACACTATCCATACATCTATCAATAGATATGCCTATCCATAGATACAGTATATCTATCCAGATATATCTATAGATAGATATATGAATAGATAGATGTATGCATCTATAGATCTGTCTATATGTAGATCTATCTATCCATCTCATCCATCTATCTGTCTATCTGTGTGTGTAATGGAGTGTGGGTTGGACAAATGTAAAAGAGGATGTTGGACAATAATGACATCACAAATCTTTTTTTTTGTTCAATAATACATCTTTATTTAGGTTTCAAAAACGCATACAAAAAAGCATTAAAACGCACAAAAACACATAAAAACCACGCAAAAACAGCACCAAAAACTGCATCAAAAAACACCAAAAACAGAATCAAAACCGCGCCAAAAACTACATCAAAACTGCGCAAAAACGCATCAAAACTGCACCAAAGCTGAATCAAAAATGCATCAAAACTGCACCAAAAACTGAATCAAAACCACGCAAAAACCGCATCAAAACCGCCAAAAACTGCATCAAAACTGCACCAAAAGCTGAATCAAAAATGCATCAAAACGGCACCAAAAACTGAATCAAAACCGCACCAAAAACTACATCAAAACCGCACAAAAAACGCACCAAAAAAATGCATCAAAATCGCACAAAAACTGAATAAAAAATGCATCAAAATCGTGCAAAAAACGCACAAAAATGCATAAAAAATGCAGCTGCGTTTTCTGCCAGGAGATGCAAATTTTGTGAAGAAAATTCTGCACCCAAATCTGCAACGTGTGCACACAGCCTAAAACTGACCTGCCATTATGATCCTCCATGTGATTTCGAGTTCATAGACACCAAACATGTCTAGGTTATTTTTTATCTAAGTGGTGAAAAAAAATTCCAAACTTTGCTAAAAAATAAATAAAATAATTGTGCCATTTTCTGATACCCGTAGCGTCTATATTTTCTGAGATATCGGGTTGGGTGTGGCTAATTTTTTGCACGCCGAGCTGACTTTTTTAATGATACCACTTTTGTGCAGATATGTTCTTTTGATCTCCTGTTATTGCATTTTAATGCAATGTCGTGGCGACAAAAAAAACCCATAATTTTTGCTTTTGATTTTTTTTCTCGCTACGCCGTTTAGCGATCAGGTTAATCCTTTTTTTTATTGAAAACAGCTGACATGTTGCGGCTTTGAAGTGGGCTCATCACCGAAGCCCACTTCAAAGCGGGTGATGCTGCCAGCTGACGTACTATTCCGTCAGCTGGCAGAAAGGGGTTAATGAACAATATGTTTCAGTTAAAAAAAAATGATTAAAAAAAAATGGCGTGGGCTCCCGCGCAATTTTGTGCGCCAGAGGGGGAAAGCTGACGGCCGAGGGCCAATATTTGTAGCCTGGGAAGGGGGCAATACTCAATGCCCCTCTCTAGGCTACGAATATCAGCCCGCAGCTGTCTGCGTAGCCTTTACTGGATAGTAAACTAGGGGGACCCCCCCAAAAAAATGACGTGGGGTCCCCCTATATTTTATAGCCAGAAAGGCTACGCAGACAGCTGCGGGCTGATATTCATAGCCCAGAGGGGGGCCATGGATATTGGCCCCCTGGCTACAAATACCAGCCCCCAGCCACCCCAGAAATGGCGCATCTATCTGTAAGATGCGCCAAATCCGGCACTTAGCCCCTCTCTTCCCACTCCCGAGTAGCGGTGGGATATGGGGTAATAAGGGGTTAATATCACCATGCTATTTTAAGGTGACATTAAGCCAGGTTAATAATGGAGAGGCGTCAATAAGACGCCTATCCATTACTAATCCTATTGAAGTGAGAGTATAAAAAAAAAATAGCCAGAAAAAAAGTATTTTAATATTCTTAATTTAACCATACTTACCATACTCGATTGCCTGCAAAAAATTTAAAATAATAAACCGTATACTCACTTTCCGCCATAGTCCAATTAATAACGAGTGTCCCACGACGATCTCCCCTTTAGAACAGTGACATCGGGTGATGTGACTGCTCTATAGGACCTTCAGTGACACACTGACAGGAGACAATGGCTCCTGCAGTGCATCACTGAGAGGTTACCTTAGTTCACTGGTCTCACTTTATGCCATTGCTGCGTGGGAACTTTTTCACACAGCAGTGGCAGAAGTGAGACTAGGGACTATTTTCTCACAGGGGGGTAGGAATACATTGTGGGGAATACATTGTGGAAGGATACCTTCCATCATTGTATTCCTGGAGCCCCTGGAGAGCGGTCACATCAGCTGATGCTGCTGCTCTCCTTGGGAGATCGTCGTTGGACACTCGTTTTAATTGGATTTCTGCGAATCAGGGAGTATAGTGTTTGTTTGTTATTTTAATATTTTTTACAGGTGACACTGGCTTCGGGGATCAAAGTGACAAGTGATGGTGAGTATGTACTCTATGTTATATGTACTGTATGTCTATATGTGTGTTGTATGTATGTACTGTATGTATGTACTGTATGTGGCATGTTGCATGTCACATGTCGCATGTTGCATTTCACATGTCGCATGCTGCATGTCACATGTCGCATGCTGCATGTCGCATGCTGCATGCCGCATGTCACATGTTGCGTGTCACATGTTGCATGTCACATGCTGCATGTCGCATGTTGCATGTTACATGTCACATGTTGCACGTCGCATGTTGCACGTCATATGTTGCATGTCACATGTTTAACATCGCATGTTGCATGTCAAATGTTGCATGTCGCATATTGCATGTCACATGTTGCATGTCCATGTTGCATGCCACATGTTGCACGTCGCATGTTGCATGTCACATGTCGCATGCTGCATGTCGGATGTTGCATGACCCATGTTGCATGTCGCATGTTGCATGTCACATGTTGCACGTCACATGTCACATGTTGCATGTCACACGTCACATGTTGAATGTCACATGATGTTGCACATCGCATGTTGCACGTCACATGTTGCACGTCGCATGTTGCATGTCACTTGTCGCATGTTGCATGTCGCAAGGGGTATGTTGTATGTCTGTATGTATGTTGTATGCACTGCATATGTGTATGTGTTTTTTTTTACATTCAAAACATTAGCCGGATGATGGGACTACTACTGTCCCATCATTGGCTAATGTGTCACTCACTGTCACTGGAACAGGCATAGCCGGATGTGACTTGTAGTCCCATCAGACAATGCCTGCAGACAGAGACACACACACCGATGACCCCCCCACCCGAAGCAGACCCCAGCACGGCCAGCGGACCCACCGCACACACCCGCAGACCCCAACACCGCCCGGCGCACGCACATCCCAGCGCAGCTGCACCGCCCGGCGCCCGCACATCCCGGCGCAGCCGCACCGCCCTGCGCCCGCACATCCCGGCATGGCCCCGCCCATCCCAGCACAGCCCCGCCCATCCCAGCACAGCGTGTACATCCCAGCCTAGCCCCGCCTCCAGCACAGCCCAGCAGCCCCCAGTGCCGCCCACAGCCCAGTCACTCTTGATGAGTGACCGCTGTCTGTGGAGGCTGGGTCACGCCTGCTGCTGACGTCACGTCAATTTCCAGAGTCTGGAAATTGACATGACGTCGGTGGAAATTAGCGGCGGCTGCAGGCTGGGGGTCACGTGACCCGGACTCAACCGCCGGCATAGCGCCGCTCACAGGTGAAAACGGCAACAGAAGGTATTTACAAAATACATCAGGGGCACCGGGGGAATACATTGGGGGGTTAATTGAAAGTAGTGGACAATCCCTTTAATGATTTCACAATATAGAAATATAAGAGCAGGAGCTCCCTCTTGTGGTGGATTATATTAATTCTTTCATACTGCAGAAATCAATGATCAGGAGCTCCCTCATGTGGTGTATTGTATTAATGTTTTCACAATATAGAAATCAATGATCAGGAGCCCCCTCATGTGGTGGATTATATATATTTTTCACATTATACAAATTCAAAATCAGGAGCTCCCTCTTGTGGTGAAATACATACATGTTTTCATATTATAGAAATCTAAAAGCAGGTGTTCCCTCTTGTGGTGAAATATAATAATGTTTCCAAAAAATAGAATTAAACGAGCCTCCCCTTATGGTGACATATATTTATTTTTTAATGTTTTAGAATTCAGTGCACAGGAGCGCCCTCATGTGATACTTTGTATTAATGTTTTTACATTATATAAATTAGTCAATAGTAACTCTCTTGAAGTAGATTAGATTAATGTTTTCACTCCTGTGTTAGATTATAATAATGTTTGTACATTATAATAATCAATGAGCAGGAGGTCCCGTGTGTATTGCATTAATGATTTCACATTGTAGAAATTAATGAGCAGGAGCTCCCTCTTGTGGTGGATTATATTACTTATTTCACAGTATAGACATCAATCAGCGAGAGCTCCTTCTTGTGGGTTATTATGTTAATGTTTTTACAATATAGAAATCAAGGAGCAGGAGCTCCCTCTTGGTGTGGATTATACTAACTTTTTCACATTTTAGAAATAAATCAGCAGGACCACACTCTTGTAGTAAAATACCATAACCCCTTAACCTCCGGGCCATTTTGCGTTTTTGTTTTTTGCTCCCCTTCTTCCCAGAGTCATAACTTTTTTATTTTTCTGTCAATATGGCCATGTGAAGGCTTACTTTTTGTGGGACAAGTTGTACTTTTCAACGACCCCATTGGTATTAACATATTATATACTGGAAAACTGGGGAAAAATTCCAAGTGTGGTGAAATTGCAAAAAAAAGTGCAATTCCACAGTTGTCTTTTGGAATTTTTTTTACCATGTTCACTAAATGCTAAAACTGACCTGCCATTATGATTCTTCAAATCATTAAGAGTACATAGACACTAAACATGTCTAGGTTCTTTTTTATTTAAGTGGTGAAAAAAAATCCAAACTTTGTTAAAAAAAACCCCGCTTTTTTCTGAGACATTGAGGGCTTATTTACGTGGAGTGCATTATACTATAGAGCCTACCTATGGGAGGTGTTTTATATTATATACAGTCTGACAATGGGTAGTGCATTATATTAGAGTCTGCCTATGGGGGATGCATTATATAATATAGAGTCTCCCTATAGTTACTGCATTATGCTATAGAGTGTGCCTAAGGGTGTGTGTGAATTATTCTATAGAGTCAGCCTATGGGGCGTGCATTATACTATATTGAGTCTGCCTATGGGGGGTGCATTATACTATATAGAGTCTACCTAAGGGGGTGCATTATACTATATGGATGCCTATGGGGAGTACATTATACTATATGGAGGCCTATTGGGGAGCATTATTCAATATTGAGGACTATCTGGTGCATTGTACTATATGGAGGCTATCTAGGGGCCCATCATACAGTGTGGAGATTACAGTGATGGTGCCATCATACAGTGTTAGAGCCATCAAGGGGGAGATACTAAGAGGTCAGGATATGTGCAGTGAGGGGGCTTTATACTGTGTATAATAGATCATCATACTGTGTATAGGGGAGTTGTATGGAGTGGAGACTTTGGACATTATTTAATGTAAAGTGGGCACTGATTATTATAGGGGAACTCAGGTTACTGTGACTGTCAAAGGGGCACACAGAGGGCACTATTATGTTCTAGGGGACAAAATGTGGGCACTGTTTTCTAGGGCACTTGCACCCGGCATTACTATATTCTAGAGGATTGCTTTAGAATTTAGAGGGCACAGAAAACCACACAGCAGGTGCAGTAATAGGGACACATACAGCAGCAGCGGCTCTTTTATTTTTTACGGTGGTGCATTATACTATATAGAGTCTGCCTATGGTGGGTGCATTATACTATAGAGTCTGCCTATGGGGGGTGCATTATACTATAGAGCCTGCTTTTGGGGAGGTGCTTTATACTATAGAGTCTGTCTATGGGGTGCATTACTACAAAAAGTCTGCCTATGGTGGGGTGCATTATACTATAGAGTTTGCCTATAGTGGGGGTACATTATACTATAGAGTCTGCCTGTGGGGGGTGCATTATAGTATAGAGTCTGCCTCTGGGGGTACATTATACTATAGAATCTGCCTATGGGGTGAATTATACTATAGAGTCTGCCTATGGGGGGGCTGCATTATACTATAGTCTGCCTATGGAGATGCATTATACTATAGAATCTGCCAATGGAGGTGCATTATACTATAGAGTTTGCCTATGGGGTAGTGCATTATACTGTATAGAGTCTGCCTATGGGGGTTGCATTATACTATAGAGTCTCGTGTAACATATTATCCCTTTAAAAAAATTTTTAATTGTTATTTCAAAATGTATTAAAAAACACCACTTCCCAGTGAAAACGAAAAAAGAAACTGATATTAGACAGATCTACTGGGTGCACCTGCCCTAGACCAATGACACTACGCTTTTATTTTACTGTTTTCACGTTATATTATGGACCATTGAAATTCGTCCCGCTGGGAAGTGCATTTGTTTTTATCACCATTCACTTTTTTTAGTGTAATAGTGTTTATTATCTTGCAAGCAGACTACCTGTTTGGGCGCCTGCGCTGCCCTAATGAATCTCTGGACCGCACTGTGATGTGCTATATCACACCAAAGATGGCGGCGCCTAACAGGTATGATGCGCACTATAGCAGCTTGGCCTCTTGCATCTTAGCTTACATGCACCGCCTCCGGGCGTCGCACTAGGGTCTGGCGCATGCGCAGTCTGGCAATGAGGATCCAGCATGGCGGCGTCCAGCACACACCATGCGGTGTGAAACGGTCTGAGGGGATTTGTGCCCGTGATGGTATGTTAATCACTTTACTAACAATCGATGTGTCTCTTCGGGGGGAGGGGAGCCCCTGAGCTATATTGACACATCCCTATGTATCTGTTCACTGGCACACATTAATGGATCATGTGTGTGCATTACTACGTCCGGTGTTATCCGGAAAAAGAGGGGGAGGAGGGACTCTGTAACATCCTGTCAATTGCTTAACAGGTGCTACATTTTTGATATATAAGTCCCCTCCCTGGTGATCTAATCAGGTCTGTCCTGGTATTAGGGCACCTGCATCACTGACCTCCGGTTCATCATATCCGCTCTCTGCCTCCTGAGGAACCGTATGACGGGGAAACGCGTCGGGGCGTATTGTGGACAGCTAAGTGTTTTTGTGTGGGGGATAATACCCCTCGTTACTGGCTGCCTCTTAAATCATTTAATGGTCCACCGGCATTGTGTGTTAACTTAGATACCTATCCCTGGCCATTATTGTGTGTATGGGTAATGGAAAATGGTTACAATGTTGAGACATGGTCTTATTTATTTATTCTAATCCCAACCCACTGCTGACAGGGAGGTGTTGTTATACACAGGCTTGAATTTGGACCGAACCAGGTCATTTGAGATTTATATCTTTCCTTTTTCAATATCTACCCTCTATGCACATAGCTGTTTATTTGTTTAGGCTGTGCAATAGAATTGACATATCTATCTAAAGAAAAACATTATTCATTTTGGAGTGTAATGTGGTATATGTTTTATTATATGTCTATGGTAGTGTTATTGCCCCAAATTTGGGCTTTCATTAGGAAAGTTTATATTACCGGTGTGCACCGTAGTTTAGCTCTCCTACGCTTTCTTCATTTCTACTGATTGCTCTATGTTTTCCCTCCTATAGTCGGCTAGGGCCTTTATAGGGCCAGTAGGTATCAGCCGCCGTTGAGTGGGGGCGCCAAATTATCTATCAGGGTGCCAACCTCCACTGTCAGGAAGGGATAGTAGGGGAGCGTAGTGTCATTGGTCTAGGGCAGGTGCACCCAGTAGATCTGTCTAATATCAGTTTCTTTTTTCGTTTTCACTGGGAAGTGGTGTTTTTTAATACATTTTGAAATAACAATTAAAAAAATTTTTAAAGGGATAATATGTTACACGAGTTTTGATTTCCCTTTTTCAACAATCCTGTTTTCATGTGTTATAATTATACTATAGAGTCTACCTACGGCGGCTGCATTATCTATATATATAATTGTCTAAGGGTTTTTCTGTCTGTCTGTCTGTCTGTCCTGTTTATTCATTCGCTGATTGGTCGAGGCCGCCTGGGCCTTGACCAATCAGCGATGGGCACAGTATCGACGTAGAAATCCCGCGTCTCTGATTGGTCGAGGCCGCCAGGCCTCGACCAATCAGCGATGGGCACAGCATGGCGACGATGATGTCATAATGGAAATCCCGCATCTCTGATTGGTCGAGGCTGCCAGGCCTCGACCAATCAGCGACGGGCACAGTATCGACGTAGATGTCATAATGGTTGCCATGGTGACGATGATGTCAAAAAGGTTGCCTCGACCAATCAGCGACGGGCACAGTCGGAATCATCATTGTCCATATACTACGGGGACATGCATATTCTAGAATACCCGATGCGTTAGAATCGGGCCACAATCTAGTACTATATAGTCTGCCTATGGGGATGTATTATACTATAGAGTCTGCCTATGGGGGTGTGCATTATACTATATAGTCTGCCTAAGGGGCGTGCATTATATTATAGAGTCTGCCTATGGGGGCTGCATTATACTATAGAGTCTGCCAATGGGGAGTGCATTATATTATATAGAGACTGCCTATGGGAATTCATTATACTATAGAGTCTGCCTATGGGAGTGCATTATACTATAGAGCCTACCCATGGGAGGTGCTTTATATTATATACAGTCTGCCTATGGGGGTGCATTACATTAGAGTCTGCTTATGGGGGCTGCATTATACTATGCAGTCTGCCTATGGGGAGTTCATTATACTATAGAGCCTACCTATGGGAGGTGTCTTATATTATATACAGTCTGACAATGGGTAGTGCATTATATTAGAGTCTGCCTATGGGGGATGCATTATATAATATAGAGTCTCCCTATAGTTACTGCATTATACTATAGAGTGTGCCTAAGGGGTGTGTGAATTATTCTATAGAGTCAGCCTATGGGGCATGCATTATACTATATTGAGTCTGCCTATGGGGGGTGCATTATACTATATAGAGCCTACCTAAGGGGGTGCATTATACTATATGGATGCCTATGGGGAGTACATTATACTATATGGAGGCCTATGGGGGTGCATTATTCAATATTGAGGACTATCTGGTGCATTGTACTATATGGAGGCTATCTAGGGGCCCATCATACAGTGTGGAGATTACAGTGATGGTGCCATCATACAGTGCTAGAGCCATCAAGGGGGAGATACTAAGAGGTCAGTATATGTGCAGTGAGGGGGCTTTATACTGTGTATAAGAGAGCATCATACTGTGTATAGGGGAGTTCTATGGGGGGGAGACTTGGGACATTATTAAATGTAAAGTGGGCACTGATTATTATAGGGGAACTCAGGTTACTGTGACTGTCAAAGGGGCACACAGAGGGCACTATTATGTTCTAGGGGACAAAATGTGGGCACTGTTTTCTAGGGCACTTGCACCCGGCATTACTATATTCTAGAGGATTGCTTTAGAATTTAGAGGGCACAGAAAATCACACAGCAGGTGCAGTAATAGGGACACATACAGCAGCAGTGGCTCAGTATTGGGATATCAGCAGGATGAGGAGTTTGTGCAGGTGGGGAACAGTCCTATTGGGGACAGTGCTGAAAATAAGATAAGTGAAATGTGTCATTGTTGTATTCTCTGCAGCCGAGTCCTGGCTGGAAGAAGTTGTGATGTTGGTCTGGGCCAGAAGGAAAAGATGGGAAAAGTGAACGATTCCACCAGAAAGAATGTCAGCGGTAAGTCACCATCTATAACTGTACTGTGATCTCTTATATGTTCTGTAGGACTGGTATCTACCACTGACTATATGGCGGTAATATCAATATTGGTCTTTATATAGTGATTATTTTCAGTAACAGTGCGGTCATCTGCTGAGGTTCTCCTACATCCACTATTAGGGCGCGTCACCCAGTTGTAATCAGGGTTATCTTGTTAGAGGTGCAATCAGAAGTTTTGCCCCCTGAACCAAGATCCTAGCTATGCCTCTGGATGATGTTAGAAATCCCAGTGCATGCGGATTACATACGCATGGCATACGGATGCTAGGCGAGAACAAAACTATTGGTATTGCGCTCACGTGACATACGGAGTGATACTCACATGACACGTCACTCGTCCAACTTTTTGGTATGAGAATCAAAGTGATTTATTAAACACTAGTGGGAGTGAGGCCTTAACACATTTCACATTTTATATGCAATGAATTAAGACATTGAAACCTATTTATTTGCTATCTGTAATGATGAAAGTTGTGACATTGCATCTCTCCATTACTACTGCGCTGAACCTTGTGGCACTACAAGTCTCAATGCTTCGGGTCTTCTGGTGGGTGAGCTGACTTTCCTATTTTTCGCTATCATTTCTTCTTAGCACAATTATACACAATTTTTAAGAACTCAGCAGGGAGGTTGTTTCAGATATCTTGGGGTCATATCACCATTTCAAGGAAATTGATTTAAATTAGATTTATCTTTTGTTCATTCACTTTGTATTTGGTTAATTAATAAAAATAAACTGTTAACACTTCAACATCTGTCTAAACGTTTGCACTTTACTGAACGTAGTTCAGACACCATGAATTTCATGTTAGGTTCCCTTTAACTTCAAACAGTACACGGAGCACAATTTAAACATATCGGGCCCCATACATCAAGAGGAGCGTTGTTCCTGATGGTCTTGATGAGGGGACGAGCTGGAGTCAGGCACACCTGGTTCCTAAAGAGACAAATGCCTCATGTGTAAAAACACTGAATCAATGTTTGGTCGTTTTTATCATATTTGATTTTCACTTCTCCTATTCGTTCCACCTTTCTTAAGACAATAATAATGATATATTTATACTTTTTTTTTAAAGTTTTATTGTTTAGCACTGTTGTAAAAATAATGCAAAAATCACAAATATAGATTTCCACTTTCTTGTTAAGCACAAAGATCTGGGTGTGACTGAGTCCTCTGCACCACCTTTAACTACACTCTTGAATGACCAAAGCCATTAGCTGTGTAAGTAACTTACTTATCTGACTTTGCAGAAATACAGCATTTGTGGTTCTGTTCCATTTTGTTGACTGAGTGCATAACTTTAAGATAGACATACATGATAAAGGGGTGGAGAAATGCTTTGTAAAAGAAGGGCTTGACTTGACTTCTGCACTTCTACATCGCTAAGCATTATGGCTTACTCTGAGATGACCCTGAACTTTTTTTTATATAACCCCTCTTATTTAGAAGTGGTGTGAAACCATTGAATATTTGCACTCATAACCATCACCGTTAAAAAAAAAACGTTCCGATATCGGTCTAGAAAAGTGGGACTAGTGTCATGCAAGTGTCATGCGACTACAACGTGATTTTTGTCACCTTGCATCCGATTTACCTCTGATTTACATGTGAATGAGATCCGATTGCAATGCGATTTTATCATGAGCCTTTACATAGAGCAATTCTATATGTCACTTACGCATAGTTTTCAAAGAGAATACTCTTCAAGATATATATATATAGATTAGTAGAATACACCCGGCTTCGCTCGCGGAAAATATGTTAAATTGTTGGTTATGGTAGCTAAAGTAAAATTTTCAGTGACACCCTGAAATTGACATTTTCAGACTGCTACAGTAAATTTTTTTCCACTTTAAATTTTTATTATTTTGACATTTTACTAATATGTTGTAACATTGATGTGAACAACAACGTTTTTTTATTTCAACATTTTTATTGATTTTACATATTCAATACATATTATGTAGTATAAACTATTGCAACTATTTTTTGAACTACTTTTTTTACCAAAAATGAAAATTTATGCACCTTACACAAACACATAAAACATTTACACCCAATTAACAACATAGTGCAACCCTTCCCCCATCCCTCCAGTGTAATCTATAAGTAGTTCACGGACAAAAGAGTAAAATTGGTTTACATTTAAACAACTATCTATTGTAGTGCTTTTTGGGAAACAATGCTTCTAGTTTTACCTTCAGGTGCATATATGAAAAGATTTTTGGGGTTACCTACTCTAGAGCAAGCAGCGTACAACTGTCCATGTGAAAAACACGGGCTCTTCTTTAAGTGATTGACCTTGTGCTTTGTTTATAGTCATAGCAAATGAAAGTCAGACTGGGAACTGCAAACGCTTAAAATTGAAGGGCATGTCACTTGGTAGCAAAGGAATACGCGGAATGAAAACATTTGCTCCCTTAGAGTTTCCCATAAGAATAGTGGCTTCAATAACATTGGGCATGAGACTCTTAATGCACAATCTTGTGCCATTACACATTTTTGGTGGGTCAAGGTTCCGAAGCAAAATTATTGTGGCTCCTATTTTTAAAGTGAGCTTATGTGGTGGCATTCCAGGAGGCTCCAAAGAATTCAGGAATTCTAATGGATACATTACGGCTTGTTCACTCTCCATGACTGAAGCAATGGACATGTATGTGGTTGCTGGACCAGGCAGCCTTCCCTGAATTAGTAGATTTATGGAACTGACGCTATCATTTTTAGGCGCTAGGATTGCACGTTCACAAAGCCACTGATGGTTGTTAGAATTGTTACAACTATCAGGGAAAACTTGGTCAATAAGTTCCATTACCGATGATGTCATTTCACAAAAATCTTCCGGAAAGGAGACCAGTAGTGGAATCAGTAGGGAACCTGTCATTTCCAAAGTAGCTGGTGTGTAAATTTGTCCGCAGTTGTATTTCCCATCAAATGAACCCGCATATCCGCATATTTATAGTAAGAGTTTGCTTCTGAACATGTGTCCACAGATAACAAGATTTTAGACAGGCATTCAACTCATCCTCTGGTGTCGCTCCCTTAAGAACAGGTAATGTCTGGCAGAAGTTACCTGCAAAAATTACAATTTCCCCATTAAATGATCAGTTCCCCACAGATCTTTCAAGGTGTGATCAAAGGCCTCAACCGCTTTCTTGTGCGCCATGGTACATTCATCCCAAACAATTACTTTGCAAGTCTGTAATACCTTAGCTTTCTCAGAACCCTTAGTGATATTACTGGCAGGAGTTTCTGACAGCGCTAGATTAAAGGGCAATCCTAGTGCTGAATGAGCCGTGCGCCCTCCATCTAAGGCCATGTTCACACAGTGCGTTTTTTACCGCGGAACCGCGGCGGTTTTGCCGCTGCGGTTCCGCAGCTGTTTTCCATGCAGGGTACAGTACACTGTACCCTATGGAAAACAGGACACACTGTGCACATGGTCCGGAAATTTAAAAAAAAAGCCGTGCTGAATAGCTCCCGGAAAAAAGAAGGAGCATGTCAATTCTTCTTCCTGAACCGCAGCGGTTCTGCACCCATAGACCTCCATTGTGAGGTCAAAATCGCAGTAAAACACGCAGATCAAAAATATATCTGCGTGTTTTACTGCGGTTTGATGTGCAGAACCGCTGCAGCAGGAAGTGCGGGGAAGCCGGCGGAAGTGCGGGGAAGCCGGCGGAAGTGCGGGGCCGGAAGTGCGTGGGCGGAGAGACATGGAGGCATAGCGTCGCATGGGGATCGTGTCGGCCGTTTGATTGATTTGGTATGTGTGTGTGTGTGTATGTATGTGTGTGTGTGTGTGTGTGTATGTATGTGTGTGTGTGTGTGTGTGTGTGTGTGCGTGTGTGTGTCCCCATGCGACGCTAGTGCCACCATTGTGCTAAGTCGCCGTATGGGACTACTACTCCCATCCGGTATTAGGATGGGAGAGTTGTCCCTGTGTCCGGCGACTTAGCACAATAGTAAAGTTTACACCAAACACCTACACACAATACACATACATGACACACAGTACAGTACATACAACACATAACACAGAGTATATACTCACCAACAGCACACTTGTAGGCGAAGCCCTCGATCCTCCAGGAAAAAATCCAAAAATAATAAACCAAATTCATACTCCCTGTCCGCAGAATCCATAAAACGAGTGTCCCACGCCGATCCCCTGCTCTCCGGCGATACACTGCCAGGAGCGAAGCTCCTAGCAGTGTATCGCGTACTGTTCCGGAGTTCAATGGCTCCGGCGTCTCGGTTAACAGCAGTACAGCTGCGTTGAACTTTCCCACGCAGCACTGCCGTTAAGCGAGAGTGCCGGGGTCAATGACCGCCGGTAAACTCGCTCGCGCATGCGCAGTGACACACCGACAGGAACTATGGCTCCTGTCAGTGTGTTGCTGCATCCGTGGAGAGCAGACATATCTCTGGATGTGTCTGTTCTCCATGGAAAATCTTCGTGGGATACGTGGATACTTAAATACGTGACACGTGTCACTTAAATACGTGATACGTGGCACTTAAATACGTGGCACGTGGCACTTAAATACGTGGCACGTGGCACTTAAATACGTGATACGTGGCACTGAAATACGTGGCACGTGGCACTTAAATACGTGGCACGTGGCACTTAAATACGTGGCACTTAAATACGTGGCACTGAAATACGTGGCACGTGGCACTTAAATACGTGGCACGTGGCACTTAAATACGTGGCACTTAAATACGTGGCACGTGGCACTGAAATACGTGGCACGTGGCACTTAAATACGTGGCACGTGGCACTTAAATACGTGGCACTTAAATACGTGGCACGTGGCACTGAAATACGTGGCACGTGGCACTTAAATACGTGATACGTGGCACTGAAATACGTGGCACGTGGCACTTAAATACGTGATACGTGGCACTGAAATACGTGGCACGTGGCACTTAAATACGTGGCACGTGGCACTTAAATACGTGATACGTGGCACTGAAATACGTGGCACGTGGCACTTAAATACGTGGCACGTGGCACTTAAATACGTGGCACTTAGGCTATGTTCACATTTGCGTTGTGCGCCGCAGCGTCGGCGCCGCAACACACAACGCAAAGTAAAACGCAGCAAAACGCATGCACAACGCTGCGTTTTGTGCCGCATGCGTCCTTTTTTTGATTGATTTTGGACGCAGCAAAAATGCAACTTGCTGCGTCCTCTGCGCCCGGATGCGTGCGCTGCAGTGACGCATGCGGCGCAAAACGCGGAGCGCTGTCATTCAAAACACGTCCACTCATTTTGGTGTTTAGTCCCAAAATGGAGGATGGAAGAAGAAAAGGGTTGGACAAGGAAATGACATCATTTTTTTTTTTTTTTTTCCCCCACTGCAGTAAACTTTATTTCTGTCAAACACAGACAATCTGCAGACAAAACTGCATCAAAAAACGCACTAAAAAACGCACCAAAAAACGCACCAAAAACGCACCAAAAACGCACCAAAAAACGCACCTGCGTTTTCTGCAGAGACCTGCAGTTTCAGTCAGGAAAAAAAAAGGATGGAAATCCTGAACGTGTGAACATAGCCTAAAAGAGTGGCCGCAACCCAGATGATGCAACAGCCAAGGTAATGTCATTGTTTGAGCGAATTTCTGCAAGCAGCAAATTAATTAAAATGTTTTACCAGTACCTCCTGATGCATCAAGGAAAATAGTCCCCCATTTCCACTGGAAATCTGAGCCATAATTGCCATATAGGGAGATCTTTGGTCATCAACCAAGAGAGGCTTATTTAATATGACAAATTCTTTACATTTTTCCAAATCCAAATCACAGCTTTTTTTCTTGCAGAATATATCTGCTCATAATATCATGGTCTGATCGATTAGGTGCTGGTAAACCTAATTCTATTAACGTTTTAGATATGCACCTTTCTTCTAACATCAAGAGGGCTTTGTTGAATATGTCAGCAGTGAAATTTAAGTCTAAGTCTGGATTAACTCTCCTTTGCACTCTAAAAATATCTTCACTAAGATATTCTTTGTATTTGTCCCAAAGCACACAGGGATTGGAAGGTGCGCAGGTTGTAATTATTATAGCGAACAGGTCTCTTAGTTGAGGTGGAAAGCGAGTGAGAGATGCTTCCTGAAATGTCATGTCCCACTGTTGATCGTCTTCGATCAGACCATGCTTTTGGCATGCTTCCCTGTAAGTTTTGTCTTCAAATGGAGATTTGTAGTTAAAATTCTGCGCTGCCGCTAAGATGAATTTCAGGAGAGTATAGTTGATTCACAGTGGTTTTATTCAACGCGTTTCAGGGGTCTCATGCCCCCTTCATCAGGAAATACCACACCTGGTGTGGTATTTCCTGATGAAGGGGGCATGAGACCCCTGAAACGCGTTGAATAAAACCACTGTGAATCAACTATACTCTCCTGAAATTCATCTTAGCGGCAGCGCAGAATTTTAACTACAAATCTCCCTTTGAAGACATTATTTTCTCTGGTCGGTGAAGACCTGTGGATCTGCAGCAGCCGCTATCTATATGCTCTAATCTCATCCTAACTAGGTGAGCAAATTTGGTGTATATTCTCCTCTGTGTAATGTGGATAAGACCCTATTGCGCTCTTTGTCTCCCCATTGTTTTGCAATAGTTCCCTGTAAGTTTGACATAGCTCTCCATCCACTATTTTCAAATCTGTCAAAGAAGTTGGCCCATGGACAGTGTGAAGCAGTAATCTGAGGTAGTAACACTGCGTTGTTTGGATGCACTGTATACACAGGTCCAAGAGCATCACTGGAACGTCTGTCCCATCCTGGGGCCCTTGCACCTTGTTTCCTCTTGCAAAATACTTTTCTTGATTTATTCCATGTATAATATTTTGGAACATCTGAATATAATAAAGTCCTTGCAAATGGATGTGCTTGACATAGGAGAAAGAAAGCTGTCAATGTTGTATTGGGTGGTTGAGCAGCTGTTTCCTCTGCATTGTTGGGAGTAAAATAAACTCGTCCATTTTCAAGATGGACACTGAGATGAACTACAGTCGGATGTCTTTCATGGATGGGAAAATGTAGTAATCGCCACACAGCTTCATTACTACTTATATACCTTCCTATCTGATACAGCATAATCTCATCAGATGTACATTTTGGATTCTCTAGCAGGAAAACTGCCATATCACTGCCCTTGTTAACATATTTGCAAATATATTTAATTGACTTAACAGAATTACAATATTCTACGTTAATGTGCGCATCAAACATTTTTGAAAGCAGTGGAGAGTAAGGTACAACCCATCGATTATCTATTTCAATATCTGTGTTTTGTTTAACCATTTTTAATCTGATTGTTGCAGTATATCCTCCCTGTTCAGGTTTCTGTCTTCTGTAATGAGGATAACCATCATCTCCTTTTTGTGTTTCTACAATCCAAGTTGTGAGGATAGTTTTTGGACATGTTAAATCACGGTCCACTAATTAGCATCACAGGTGTCTATAATCTTGGAACCAGTGAGTGGGCCTGTATATAGGGCTACAGATACTGTGCCGTTTGGTGACATGGTGTGCATCACACTCAACATGGACCAGAGGAAGCGAAGGAAAGAGTTGTCTCAGGCGGTTAGAAAGAAAATTGTAGACACACATGTTAAAGGTAAAAGTTATAAGACCATCTCCAAGCAGCTTGATGTTCCTGTGACTACAGTTGCACATATTATTCAGAAATTTAAGATCCATACGACTGTTGCCAACTGCCCTGGACGTGGCTAAAGGAGGAAAATTGATGACAAATCAAAGAGACGGATAATACGAATCGTAACAAAAGAGCCCAGAAAAACTACTAAACAGATTAAAGGTGAAATTCAAGCTCAAGGAACATCAGTGTTAGATCGCACCATCAATCGTTGTTTGAGCCAAAATGGACTTCATGGGAGACTACCAATGAGGACATCATTGTTGAACAAAAATCATAAAAAAGCCAGAATGGAATTTGCCAAACTTCATGTTGACAGGCCACAAAGCTTCTAGGAGAATGTCCTATGGACAGATGATACAACAATGGAGCTTTTTGGCAAGGCACATCAGCTCTATGTTCACAGATGGAAAAATGAAGCCTATCAAGAAAAGAACACTGTCCCTACTGTGAAACATGGAGGAGGCTCTGTTATGTTCTGGGGCTGCTTTGCTACATCTGGCACAGGGTGTATAGAATCTGTACAGGGTATAATGAAATCTTAAGACTATCAAGGGATTCTAGAGAGAAATGTGCTGCCCAGTGTTAGAAAGCTTGGTCTCAGTCGCAGGTCATGGGTCTTGCAACAGAGTAATGACCCAAAACACACAGCTAAAAGCACCCAAGAATGGCTTAGAGGAAAACACTGGACTATTCTGAAGTGGCCTTACATGAGCCTTGACCTAAATCCTAATGAGCATCTTTGGAAAAAGCTAAAACATGCCGTCTTGAAAAGGTAGCCTTCAAACACAAGACAACTGGAGCAGTTTGCTCTTGAGGAGTGGGATAAAATATCTGTCTAGAGGTGCAGAAGTCTCATTGACAGTTACAGGAATCGTTTGATTGCAGTGATTGCCTCATAAGGTTGTGCAACAAAATATTAAGTTAAGAATACCATCATTTCTGTCCAGGCCTATTTCACGAGTTGTTTTTTTTTTATTCTATGGAAGCATAGTTGAAAAGCAATGCCTGACTTTCATTTGTTAATTTTCATAGATTTTTTATTTATTATTATTTTTGTCAGATTTAAGTTATTTCTGTGACCATTGTGGGATTTTCTGTTATTAAACGAGGGGTACCAACAATTTTGACCACGTGTGCATGTGTGCTTTTGATTAATTTAATTGAGAGGTGAGTATAAGTGTTTTTGGTAAATTTAGAATCAATAAAGGAGTCTGTCATTACTTCAAATAAAGGACTTTATTCTGGGTGTTACTTTTTTTACAATTTTTTATGGGGTTAGTAGTGGGGGCGTCTTATCAATAAAAAGCTGACATCAATCCCAATACTATCACCCCACTTGCCACCGCACCAGGGCAAGTGGGAAGAGCGAGGCTAAGTGCAAGATTTGGTGCATCTTAAGGATGTTTCATTTTTGGGGCGGCTGAGAGCTGATGTTTTTAGTCTGGGAGAGGGCTGATATACATGACCCTTTCCTAGGCTATTAACATCAGCCCGCAGCTGTCTGCATAGTCCTTGCTGGTTATTAATTATAGGAGGACCCTACATCATTTTTTTTGGGGGTGGCCCCCATTTTAATAGCCACTAAAGGATAAGTATACAGCTGTGAGCTGATATTAATAGCCTGGGAAACTCCATGGGTAATCCCATCCCAGGCTATAAACATCCGCCCCCAGCTGTCCGTTTTCCTTCTTGTGGTTAGTAAAATGTTGGGGGAACCCAGGCCATTTTTTTCAGAAAATAATTTAATTATTAAAAAAAATACACATTAAGCTTCATACGCACTGTACTAATTATATATGTGACTGACATCTATATATCTATGTATTCTATGTGCATATATCTATTCCATCTATTCTATTCTGTCGGGTCCCGCTGTTATTTTACTGTATGTGTCTACTGAAATGAAACGTTGGGTTTTCAAGGACATTGGTGTGTAAAAATCGGATGGCACTCGCATGGTCCGAGAGCTGTGCGATTTTTTTTTTTTTTTTTTTTTATCACACATTCGCCATTGACTTGCACTGGCGAGTCTCGTCCGAGATACTAGGACAATTGCAGCATGCTGCGATTTTTTCTTCTCAGCCCGATCTGAGCTGAGAAAAAAATTTCAGAGGAGCAGGGACTCATAGATTAACATTGGTTACAGTGCAATCCGATTTTTTATCGGATTGTACACATACGTTTTACTCCCAGATGAGTATGAGCCCTAATAGTGATTTCTGGTAAATATTGCACATCTCCATTGCATTGCAGCTATATTATATCCTAAATTATTTTTTAATTACATTTTGGTATATGTATGCTGGGAGATATATGAGAGCACACTTTTTTGTTCACTGGATGGAATAGCGTAGTAGTAAACAACACTTTTCCATGCAGAGGCATATAGTAAAAATATACCACAAAACATAGTAAGAAAAATGTAGCCAGTGGATATAGCAAGTCTAAACACCCTTGATAAAATGTCAGGTTTTTGTCATGTAAACAAATCTTACCAAGAAGAATCTTTTAGAACTTTTTACATCTTTAACGTCACCATAATCTGTACAATTCAATTGAAAAATAAATTGAAAACTTTCCATAGGGGAAGGAGCTTTGTGCTCCAAAACGCACGTCGGGGTGGGCTGACAGTCCCTCATCATTGCATCTTTAAGGTATGATGTGATCTTTATTCTGTAATTCACTGTATGTTATTACTTAGCTAAGAATGAAGGCACTTGCCTTGATGTACTTTCAGTCTGTGATATATTTGCTCTCTTAGCAAGTTGACGACATGATGATGATGCAGGGATGATGGGGTGTGTAGGCCTGTTCTTTATGTGCGGCCACTGAGTGTGCGCATTCTCCCTTTTGTGCTATTGTATCTGGTAAATTTGGTATTTTATATTTTATACTCAATAAAGCTTATATATTTTATGGGACCCTATGACTGCCTATCCTTTGTTTGTTTTTTTCACATTAATCAAATGATGGCAGATTAAATGATGGTAGCTGTGTACTGATTAATATTTAAAGGGGTTCTCCATGTTTGGCAAGAAAGTCTGCAGTCACTCTATGTGACTGCAGATTTGTGAATCCTCACAGAATGCACAGATTGAACTGTCAGGATTCTTCGGTGCAGATGGCAAGTCCAAGTGCAATATGCATAATTCAGGCCACATTCCGACTAGAAGTGCGCGGTCTCATTTAATTATCTTGTATTAATGCAATCTAGTCTGAATGTGGCCAAGAGAATGCATATCGCATACTTGCAGTTCCAAGACTGCCTGATCCCGGCCATAGCGAATCCTGCCTGAAAGCACTGTGCACAGTGTGAGTATTCACATGTCTGCAGTCACATGGAATGACTGCAAACTTTATGGCCAAGCATGTGGAAAAACCTCTTTAACATGAATTAAAATGTGATTGGCTAATTCTGAACTCAACCACATCCCCAATTATAAGAAGGTATTCACACTTATGCAACCACATTATTATAGCATTATTTTTCATTCTCAAAATTATTTCAGTTTTGTTTTTCAATAGATTTGTACAGATTGTGGGTGACATTAAAGGTGGAAAGCGTTCTAAAATAATTTGCTTTGATGTGTTTTTTTTACATGACAAAAAAAGTCTTGGATTTTAATAGAAGTGTGTAGACTTTTGATATTCACTGAACAAAGTGGCTGTATGGACAATGTATCCTACTGTTTGCCTATTGCAATGGCATATAAAAGTGCCAAACATTAGAGGTATAAGATGACAAAGATTCAATTGGGAATGAATGTCAAGGATTATAATTCCAGTGTTATTTAAATTCATAATCATGGCTACAAAGATTAAGAAAATTAGATTATGCCTGATTTTATGCATCCAAAATGTCATGAAAACAAGGTTGTAATATCTTCACTAGGGTTGAGCGAAACGGATCGGTCATTTTCATAAGTCGCCGACTTTTGGCAAAGTCGGGTTTCATGAAACCCGACCCGATCCCAGCGTGGGATCGGCCATGCGGTACACGATCTTCGCGCCAAAGTCGCGTTTCATATGACGCTTAAAGCGCCATTTTTCAGCCAATGAAGGTGCACGCAGAGTGTGGGCAGCGTGATGACATAGGTCCTGGTCCCCACCATCTTAGAGAAGGGCATGACAGTGATTGGCTTGCTTTCTGCGGCGTCACAGGGGCTATAAAGGGGCGTTCCCGCCGACCGCCATCTTACTGCTGCTGATCTGAGCGTAGGGGGAGGATGCTGTCGCTTCGTCAGAAGCAGGGATAGCGTTAGGCAGGGTAAATTGACCCCAAAACCGCTTGTGCTGTAGTGATTTCCACTGTCCAACACCACCTTTTCTTTGCAGGGACAGTGGAGGCTAGATTTCTCTTCATCAGCTCTGTAGGTTATAAGGCTCCCTGATAGCTGCGTTGCTGTGTGTACGCCGCTGTGCAAACCAACTGCTTTTTTCAAAGCACAAATCCTGTTGCTCCTTCCTTTCTGCACAGCTATCTTGTTTGTTTGTCCACACTTTTGACTTTTGTGTGCAGCACTCCTTTTTATTGCTGCCTGCCACACTTTTCTGAGATTACTGTAGGCAGATAGTAATTGTAGTACTTTTTTTTTTTTTTTTGTTATATCTCTTCAAGTCACTTTCTGCCACAGAAAACCTACTGTATAACAGTGTGCCTGATTTCTTCCTAATTCTCCCATAAAACAAAAAAAAGTGGGAGATTAAGACTGGCAAATCTGCATTAGTGCCAGTCCTGTGTGTGGCATCTGTCTTTTTTTTCTGCCACAGAAAACCTACTGTATAAAAGTGTGCCTGATTTCTTCCTAATTCTCCCATAAAACAAAAAAAAAGTGGGAGATTAAGACTGGCAAATCTGCATTAGTGCCAGTCCTGTGTGTGGCATCTGTCTTTTTTTTCTGCCACAGAAAACCTACTGTATAACAGTGTGCCTGATTTCTTCCTAATTCTCCCATAAAACAAAAAAAAAAGTGGGAGATTAAGACTGGCAAATCTGCATTAGTGCCAGTCCTGTGTGTGGCATCTGTCTTTTTTTTCTGCCACAGAAAACCTACTGTATAACAGTGTGCCTGATTTCTTCCTAATTCTCCCATAAAAAAAAAAGTGGGAGATTAAGACTGGCAAATCTGCATTAGTGCCAGTCCTGTGTGTGGCATCTGTCTTTTTTTTCTGCCACAGAAAACCTACTGTATAACAGTGTGCCTGATTTCTTCCTAATTCTCCCATAAAAAAAAAAAGTGGGAGATTAAGACTGGCAAATCTGCATTAGTGCCAGTCCTGTGTGTGGCATCTGTCTTTTTTTTTCTGCCACAAAAAACCTACTGTGTAGCAGTGGACCTGATTTCTTCACAATTCTCCCATAAAACAAAAAAAAAAGTGGGAGATTAAGACTGGCAAATCTGCATTAGTGCCAGTCCTGTGTGTGGCTTCTGTCTTTTTTTTCTGCCACAGAAAACCTACTGTATAACAGTGTGCCTGATTTCTTCCTAATTCTCCCATAAAAAAAAAAAAATTTGGGAGATTAAGACTGGCAAATCTGCATTAGTGCCAGTCCTGTGTGTGGCATCTGTTTTTTTTTTTCTGCCACAGAAAGCCTACTGTGTAGCAGTGGGCCTGATTTCTTCACAATTCTCCCAGAAAAAAAAATAAAAGTGGGAGATTAAGATTGGCAAATCTGCATTAGTGCCAGTCCTGTGTGGCATTTATTTATTTTTTTCTGCCACAGAAAACCTACTGTGTAACAGTGGGCCAGATTAAATCACTTGTCTCACATATCCCCAAAAAAAATTTAAATAAAGGGAGAATAATCTTGCCAAACCTGTGCATGTGTGCGAGTGCTGTCTGTGATATCTGTCAGTCATTTTGTGCCACAGGAACTATACCGTGATATAGTGGGCCTGATTCAATCCCTTGTCTCCCATATCAAAAAAAAGAGGGACATTTCTATTGCCAGTGTGTGCATCTGCGTCAGTCCGGCTAGTGCCATATCTGCTAGCTCCTTTCTGCTAATCAAACTGTGTATTGTGTAATACAGTGGGCCTGATTTTTCCCTGCATTCTCCCACACATAAAGAGGGACATTTCTATTGCCAGTGTTTTTATCTGCGTCACTCCTGTTAGTGTCATATCTGCCAGCCTCTTTCTGCTAATCAAACTGTGTTGTGTAATACAGTGGGCCTGATTTTTCCCTGCATTCTCCCACACATAAAGGCCGCCGTCACACATGCGAGTTTTACGGACGTAAGAGCGCAGAAACTACGTGCGTAAAACTCGCATAACATACGGCACAATGCTTCTCAATGGGTCTCGTCCTATCAGCCGTATATTACGGATCCGTAATATACGGCGTTCTACGGCCGTACAAAATCGCAGCATGCTGCGTTTGTCAGCGTATTGCGCAAAAAAAATCGCCAATGAAAGTCTATGGGGGCGAGAAAAATACGGATTCCACACGGACCAGCAGTGTGACTTGCGAGAAATACGCAGCGGTGTTAGTGAAAAGTCGGTAAACCATCTCATATCCCCTTTTTTTTTTTGCATATTCCACACTACTAATGTTAGTAGTGTGTATGTGCAAAATTTCAGCGCTGTAGCTGCTAAAATAAAGGGTTAAATGGCGGAAAAAATTGGCGTGGGCTCCCGCGCAATTTTCTCCGCCAGAGTGGTAAAGCCAGTGACTGACGGCCCGTGGCTAAAAACATCTGCCCCCAGCCACCCCAGAAAAGGCACATCTGGAAGATGCACCTATTCTGGCACTTGGCCACTCTCTTCCCACTCCCGTGTAGTGGTGGGATATGGGGTAATGAAAGGTTAATGCCACCTTGCTATTGTAAGGTGACATTAAGCCAGATTAATAATGGAGGTGATGCGCCCCCTGGTGGATGTCCTCATATGACCTGGAGCGTGGGAAAAAGTTCCCAGGCTGCAGTTCATGAGAACATCCAGCAGGGGCGCATCACCGCGACTGAAGGAAATGTAGGTCAATGACCTACATTTCCTTCATTCGCCGGGGAATTACAAGCACAAGCACAGCTGCATTTGCAGGGCTCCTGCTTGTAAATTATTTTAACCCCTTCAGATGGATTACCTCGTGGGACGCGACGGGTCAGCAGAAGGTATGTATATTGTGGGTTTATTGTTTTGCCAAGCGAGGGTCTGCAAATGGATTGAGAGAGCAATAAAATATTAAAACAACCGCTGTGTTTATTTCATTAAAATACTTTTAAATCATGTGTGTGTGTTTTTTAACCCTTTCAAACAATTGGATTAATAATGGATAGGTGTCATAATTGACGCCTCTCCATTATTAATCTGGCTTAATGTCACCTTACAATAGCAAGGTGGCATTAACCCTTCATTACCCCATATCCCACCGCTACACGGGAGTGGGAAGAGAGTGGCCAAGTGCCAGAATAGGCGCATCTTCCAGATGTGCCTTTTCTGGGGTGGCTGAGGGCAGATGTTTTTAGCCACGGGGGGGCCAATAACCATGGACCCTCTCCTGGCTATTAATATCTGCCGTCAGTCACTGGCTTTACCACTCTGGCGGAGAAAATTGCGCGGGAGCCCACGCCAATTTTTTCTGCCATTTAACCCTTTATTTTAGCAGCTACAGCGCTGAAATTTTGCACATACACACTACTAACATTAGTAATGTGGAATATGCAAAAAAAATGGGGATATGAGATGGTTTACTGTATGTAAACCATGTCTCATATCCTGTCGGGTTTGGGAAGGAGAAATGAAAAGCCGGCAATTGAATTACTGGCTTTTCACAGATATCGCGCTGTAGTAAATATAAATACAGACTATATATATATATACAGTGGGGCAAAAAAGTATTTAGTCAGTCAGCAATAGTGCAAGTTCCACCACTTAAAAAGATGAGAGGCGTCTGTAATTTACATCATAGGTAGACCTCAACTATGGGAGACAAACTGAGAAAAAAAAATCCAGAAAATCACATTGTCTGTTTTTTTTATCATTTTATTTGCATATTCTGGTGGAAAATAAGTATTTGGTCAGAAACAAAATTTCATCTCAATACTTTGTAATATATCCTTTGTTGGCAATGACAGAGGTCAAACGTTTTCTGTAAGTCTTCACAAGGTTGCCACACACTGTTGTTGGCATGTTGGCCCATTCCTCCATGCAGATCTCCTCTAGAGCAGTGATGTTTTTGGCTTTTCGCTTGGCAACACGGACTTTCAACTCCCTCCAAAGGTTTTCTATAGGGTTGAGATCTGGAGACTGGCTAGGCCACTCCAGGACCTTGAAATGCTTCTTACGAAGCCACTCCTTCATTGCCCTGGCGGTGTGCTTTGGATCATTGTCATGTTGAAAGACCCAGCCACGTTTAATCTTCAATGCCCTTGCTGATGGAAGGAGGTTTGCACTCAAAATCTCACGATACATGGCCCCATTCATTCTTTCATGTACCCGGATCAGTCGTCCTGGCCCCTTTGCAGAGAAACAGCCCCAAAGCATGATGTTTCCACCACCATGCTTTACAGTAGGTATGGTGTTGGATGGATGCAACTCAGTATTCTTTTTCCTCCAAACACGACAAGTTGTGTTTCTACCGAACAGTTCCAGTTTGATTTCATCAGACCATAGGACATTCTGCCAAAACTCCTCTGGATCATCCAAATGCTCTCTAGCAAACTTCACACGGGCCCGGACATGTACTGGCTTAAGCAGTGGGACACGTCTGGCACTGCAGGATCTGAGTCCATGGTGGCGTAGTGTGTTACTTATGGTAGGCCTTGTTACATTGGTCCCAGCTCTCTGCAGTTCATTCACTAGGTCCCCCCGCGTGGTTCTGGGATTTTTGCTCACCGTTCTTGTGATCATTCTGACCCCACGGGGTGGGATTTTGCATGGAGCCCCAGATCGAGGGAGATTATCAGTGGTCTTGAATGTCTTCCATTTTCTAATTATTGTTCCCACTGTTGATTTCTTCACTCCAAGCTGGTTGGCTATTGCAGATTCAGTCTTCCCAGCCTGGTGCAGGGCTACAATTTTGTTTCTGGTGTCCTTTGACATCTCTTTGGTCTTCACCATAGTGGAGTTTGGAGTCAGACTGTTTGAGGGTGTGCACAGGTGTCTTTTTATACTGATAACAAGTTTAAACAGGTGCCATTACTACAGGTAATGAGTGGAGGAAAGAGGAGACTCTTAAAGAAGAAGTTACAGGTCTGTGAGAGCCAGAAACCTTGATTGTTTGTTTCTGACCAAATACTTATTTTCCACCAGAATATGCAAATAAAATGATAAAAAAACAGACAATGTGATGTTCTGGATTTTTTTTTTCTCAGTTTGTCTCCCATAGTTGAGGTCTACCTATGATGTAAATTACAGACGCCTCTCATCTTTTTAAGTGGTGGAACTTGCACTATTGCTGACTGACTAAATACTTTTTTGCCCCACTGTATATATATATATATATATATATATATATATATATATATATATATATATATGTGTCTCAATGACATATATATACTGTATATATGTTTTCCCGAACATTTGAGCACATAAATCCATTAGATGTCGGTTTTGCAAGCCTGCGAGAAAATATCGCAGTACGGATGCCATACGGATTACATACGGAGGATGCCATGCGCAAAATACGCTGACACACCCTGCCTACGGATCACTATTTTGGGAACATTTCTCCGTATTACGGCCGTATTACGGCCGTAAAATACGGACCGTATTGTCTTACGCCGAGTGTGACGCCGGCCAAAGAGGGACATTTCTATTGGCAGAGTTTTGATCTGCGTCACTCCTGTTAGTGCCATATCTGCCAGCCTCTTTCTGCTAATCAAACTGTGCTGTGTAATACAGTGGGCCTGATTTTTCCCTGCATTCTCCCACACATAAAGAGGGACATTTCTATTGCCAGTGTTTTTATCTGCGTCAATCCTGTTAGTGCCATATCTGCCAGCCTCTTTCTGCTAATCAAACTGTGTTGTTGTGTAATACAGTGGGCCTGATTTTTCCCTGCATTCTCCCACACTTAAAGAGGGACATTTCTATTGGCAAAGTTTTGATCTGCGTCACTCCTGTTAGTGCCATATCTGCCAGCCTCTTTCTGCTAATCAAACTGTGTGGTTGTGTAATACAGTGGGCCTGATTTTTCCCTGGATTCTCCCACACATAAAGAGAGACATTTCTATTGCCAGTGTGTGCATCTGCGTCACTCCTGTTACTGCCATATCTGCCAGCCTCTTTCTGCCAAACTGTGTTGTTGTGTAATACAGTGGCCCTGATTTTTCCCTGCATTCTCCCACACACAAAGAGGGACATTTCTATTGCCAGTGTTTTTATCTGCGTCACTCCTGTTAGTGCCATATCTGCCAGCCTCTTTCTGCTAATCAAACTGTGTTGTTGTGTAATACAGTGGGCCTGATTTTTCCCTGCATTCTCCCACATATAAAGAGGGACATTTCTATTGCCAGTGTTTTTATCTGCGTCACTCCTGTTAGTGCCATATCTGCCAGCCTCTTTCTGCCAATCAAACTGTCTAGTGTAATACAGTGGGCCTCATTTTTCACTGCATTCTCCCACACATAAAAAAGGGAGATTTACATTCCCAACAAGTTCACGCACACCTTGTACCTGGTTTTACAGGACCACATAACGGTTGTTAGTTTGGTAACATTTTTCCAAGAATGAGGAAGTCTGGTGGAAGAGGTCGTGGCCGTGGGCGGTCATTGGTAGCTGGTAATGATGGTAGTGGTGGTGGTCATGGAGCATCAGGTGGTTGTGGGAAAAGCAGTATAGCCCCTAAGTCTCGAGTTGTTGAGCCAGCGTCATCGTCTGGCTGCACAAGGCCTCGAAGGCTCCCTTTTCTGGGAGTAGGAAAACCGCTTTTGAAGCCGGAGCAGCAGGAACAAGTATTGGCTTTCATTGCTGACTCTGCCTCTAGCTCTTTCGCCTCCTCCTCGGAAAGTGCCAAATGTCAGAGCAGTGCGTCGTCAGTGGATTCTCCCAGTCAGGAACGTTGCTTCCTTGTGTCCTTCACCCAGAACAACAGTGAAGGCTGCGTCAGGCGACACAACTGGTTACTCCATGGAGCTCTTTACACATACCGTGCCTGGGTTAGAAAGGGAAATTGTTAACAGGCTATGCCCATTACAAGATGAATCGGACATGGAGTGCACAGATGCACAGCCACAGCCAGATTATTATGCTGTTCCTTTGACTCAGATCAGAACATTGCCCTCGCAGTGTACTGATCCAGAATCTGACCCCGATGAGACTATGGAGCCCCGTCACGAACGCTATAGCACCGGCTTACACGGTGACCCAGAGGAAGGTGCACAGAACATAGAAGAGGAGGTCATAGATGACCCAGTTGTTGACCCCGATTGGCAGCCATTGGGGTAACAGGGTGCAGGCGGCAGTAGCTCTGAAGCGGAGGAGGAGGAGCCGCAGCAGGCATCAACATCGCAACAGGTTCCATCTGGCAGGCCCGTATCTGGCCAAAAACGTGTGGCAAAACCAAAACCAGTTGTAGGACAGCGTGGCCATCAGGTTAAAGTAGCTCAGTGTGCAATGCCTGAAAAGGTATCCAATAGGAAGAGTGCAGTCTGGAATTTTTTTAACCAAGATCCCAATGATCAGCGCAAAGTCATCTGTAAGAAATGCTCAAGGACCTTCAGCAGAGGTCAGAATGTTAAAAATTTAAATACAAGTTGCATGCATAGACATTTAACCACCATGCACTTGCAAGCCTGGACAAACTACCAAACGTCCCTTAACGTTGTAGCACCCTCTCACAATGAAGCTAATCAGCAAGGCGACATCCCTTCCCTCACAGTAAGCCCACCGTTTACCACACCACCTGCAGGTAATGTTGCGGTTTCGTCGCAAGGCCAAAGCAGTCAGGGAATCATCAGGTTCGTGGTCGGAAAAACTGTATGTAGGGCACCATCAAGAATACCATCACCAACCCTCTCTCAGTCAACCATGTCCACCGGCACCCCCGCAAGTTCCACCGTATGCAGCTCTCCAGTCCAGCTCACCCTACATGAGACTCTCGTTAGGAAAAGGAAGTACTCATCCTTGCATCCGCGTACACAGGGTTTGAACGCCCACATTGCTAGACTAATCTCGTTAGAGATGATGCCCTACCGGTTAGTTGAAACCGAAGCTTTCAAAGCCCTGATGGACTACGCTGTACCACGCTACGAGCTACCCAGTCGACACTTCTTTTCGAGGAAAGCCATCCCAGCCCTCCACCAGCATGTAAAAGACCGCATTGTCCATGCGCTCAGGCAATCTGTGAGTAGAAAGGTGCACCTGACAACAGATGCATGGACCAGTAGGCATGGCCAGGGGCGTTACGTCTCCATCACGGCACACTGGGTTAATTTGGTGGATGCAGGGTCCACAGGGGACAGTAATATTGGGACAGTTCTGCCTAGCCCACGTTCTAGGAAACAGTTGGCTGTAGGCGTTCGTCCCCCCTCCTCCTCCTCCTCGTCCTCCAGCAGAAGCGAGAGCTTGTCCACAGACCGCAGTCGCACGACCACTCCATCCGCAGCTGCCACTGTTGCACATGAGGTGTCCAATTATGGAACAGCTAGTGGCAAGCGTCAGCAGGCTGTATTGGGAATGAAGTGTTTGGGCGACAACAGACACACCGCGGAAGTTCTGTCCGAGTTCTTGCAGCAAGAAACTTGGTCATGGCTGGGCACTGTACATCTTGAGGCAGGCAAGGTAGTGAGTGATAACGGAAGGAATTTTATGGCTGCCATAGCCCTTTCACAACTGAAACACATTCCTTGCCTGGCTCACACCTTAAACCTGGTGGTGCAGTGCTTCCTGAAAAGTTATCCGGGGTTACCCAACCTGCTGCTGAAAGTGCGCAGACTTTGCTCTCAAATCCGCCGTTCGCCCGTACACTCCAGCCGTATGCAGAACCATCAGCGGTCTTTGAACCTTCCCCAGCATCGACGTTGCAACAAGGTGGAACTCCACACTGCACATGCTTCATAGACTGTGCGAACAGAGGCGTGCTGTTATGTATTTGTGGGAGGATACACATACACGGGCAGGCAGTTGGATGGCAGACATGGAGTTGTCAGCTGTGCAGTGGTCGAAGCTCCAAGACCTGTGTCAAGTCCTTCAGTGTTTTGAGGAATGCACACGGCTGGTTAGTGCAGACAACGCCGTAATAAGCATGAGCATCCCCCTAATGCGTCTGCTGATGCAAAGTTTGACGCACATAAAGGAACAGGCGTCTGCAGCCGAGGAGGAGGGAAGCCTTGATGACAGTCAGCCATTGTCTGCTCGGGGAAGTCTACAGGACGAGATGGCGGGCGAAGAGGAGGAGGACGAGGAGGATGATGGGGATGACTATTTTTTGGATGAGGAAGCTTCTCAGGGGGCAATAGAAACTGCTGGCGGTGCAAGGCCGGGTTCAGGGTGACAAGTGACGTTGATTTGCCAGAAAGTGCTCCTCAACCCAGCATATGCACTGACTTGACAACTGGAACATTGGCCCACATGGTGGATTATGCCTTGCGTATCCTCAAAAGGGACCCACGCATTATAAAAATGATGACAGATGACGATTACTGGTTGGCCTGCCTCCTTGATCCTCGCTATAAAGGCAAATTGCAAAATATCATGCCACATGAGAACCTCGAACAGATATTGGCAACCAAACAAGCTACTCTTGTAGACCGTTTGATTCAGGCATTCCCAGCACACAGCGCCGGTGATGGTTCTCACACGAGCTGCAGGGGGCAACAGGGCAGAGGTGTTAGAGGTGCACAGATCAGAAGTGGCGTAGGACAGAGGGGTTTTCTGACCAGGTTGTGGAGTGATTTCGCAATGACCGCAGACACGACAGGTACAGCAGCATCCATTCAAAGTGACAGGAGACAACATTTGTCCAGTATGGTTACTAACTATTTTTCCTCCATTACCGATGTTCTCCCTCAACCGTCATTCCCCTTTGATTACCGGGCATCCAAAATAGACACCTGGCCTGAATTGGCTGAATATGCATTGCAGGAGCTTGCTTGCCCAGCAGCTAGTGTGCTGTCAGAAAGAGTATTCAGTGCTGCTGGTTCAATACTGACCGAAAAAAGGACTCGTCTGGCGACCCAAAATGTTGATGATCTAACCTTCATTAAAATGAACCACTCATGGATTTCAAATTATTTTGCCCCACCTTTCCCGGCTGACACCTAGCTTTCCTGTAAAAAGGTCTTGCTTTGGGACTGGTGTTACTGACTGTTCCAATCTCGTAATTTGCAGCTGCTGTTTGTCCAGCATATGACATCTTTACACTTCCCTAAATGCCCTAACTCCCCCCACGGGGCTGTGGTCTCGCCACTTGTGGCAAGCACCCGTCAGAGTGCCGTTTGTCTGAAGAGGTGGGTGTGCCCACTTTTGGTCGACGGCACTGGCACTGGGTCCCTCATAGTACAATGAAGTGTCTCTGGCGGTGGTGGTGCGCACCCAACGTCAGACACACCATTGTAACATGAGGGGCCCTGGGCTTGTACCGCCGGCCAGGAGAGAGTGTCCCCCCCCCAAGGTAAAACAGTGCTCTACCACTTGCAAAATTATCTGTCGCTGCTCCACCACTGTTTAGTCTATGCGCTGAAATCCTTTCATGCCTGGCACAGACAATAACAATTTGTTGACATGTATGATGCTAGTTAAAATAGTCAGGGGCCCTGTCCTACATTTACACCAGTAAATACTTTGCGCAAAATTACAATGTCTGAAAGTCAGCATAGGAGCACACCCCTGTACCTAAGTATGCCACCCTTTTTTTTGGGGGGGGGTTGGATTTTTTTTGGAGTACTTACTGTGTCAGACACTCCTTCCAATTGTCCTCCACTGACCACACCAATGCTGCCTGTGTACCCCTGTAACCAATTTAAAACTGCATAGAGCCTATTTTATTATTTTACGCCTAGGAAGTCTGTCTGCGTTCCCTCCTTCCAATTGTCCTCCACTGACCACACCAATGCTGCCTGTGTACCCCTGTTGCCAAATTTAAGCTGCATAGAGCCTATTTTATTATTTTAGGCCTAGGAAGTCTGTCTGCGGTCCCTCCTTCCAATTGTCCTCCACTGACCACACCAATGCTGCCTGTGTACCCCTGTTGCCAAATTTAAGCTGCATAGAGCCTATTTTATTATTTTAGGCCTATGAAGTCTGTCTGCCGTCCCTCCTTCCAATTGTGCTCCACTGACCACACCAATGCTGCCTGTGTGCCCCTGTTGCCAAATTTAAGCTGCATAGAGCCTATTTTATTATTTTAGGCCTAGGAAGTCTGTCTGCGGTCCCTCCTTCCAATTGTCCTCCACTGACCACACCAATGCTGCCTGTGTACCCCTGTAACCAATTTAAAACTGCATAGAGCCTATTTTATTATTTTAGGCCTAGGAAGTCTGTCTGCGGTCCCTCCTTTCAATTGTCCTCCACTGACCACACCAATGCTGCCTGTGTACCCCTGTTGCCAAATTTAAGCTGCATAGAGCCTATTTTATTATTTTAGGCCTAGGAAGTCTGTCTGCGGTCCCTCCTTCCAATTGTCCTCCACTGACCACACCAATGCTGCCTGTGTACCCCTGTTGCCAAATTCAAGCTGCATAGAGCCTATTTTATTATTTTAGGCCTAGGAAGTCTGTCTGCGGTCCCTCCTTCCAATTGTCCTCCACTGACCACACCAATGCTGCCTGTGTACCCCTGTTGCCAAATTCAAGCTGCATAGAGCCTATTTTATTATTTTAGGCCTAGGAAGTCTGTCTGCGGTCCCTCCTTCCAATTGTCCTCCACTGACCACACCAATGCTGCCTGTGTACCCCTGTATCCAATTTAAAACTGCATAGAGCCTATTTTATTATTTTAGGCCTAGGAAGTCTGTCTGCGGTCCCTCCTTCCAATTGTCCTCCACTGACCACACCAATGCTGCCTGTGTACCCCTGTTGCCAAATTCAAGCTGCATAGAGCCTATTTTATTATTTTAGGCCTAGGAAGTCTGTCTGCGGTCCCTCCTTCCAATTGTCCTCCACTGACCACACCAATGCTGCCTGTGTACCCCTGTTGCCAAATTCAAGCTGCATAGAGCCAATTTTATTATTTTAGGTTTAGGAAGTCTGTCTGCGGTCCCTCCTTCCAATTGTACTCCACTGACCACACCAATGCTGCCTGTGTACCCCTGTATCCAATTTAAAACTGCATAGAGCCTATTTTATTATTTTAGGCCTATGAAGTCTGTCTGCGGTCCCTCCTTCCAATTGTCCTCCACTGACCACACCAATGCTTCCTGTGTACCCCTGTTGCCAAATTTAAGCTGCATAGAACCTATTTTATTACTTTAGGCCTAGGAAGTCTGTCTACGGTCCCTCCTTCCAATTGTCCTCCACTGACCACACCAATGCTGCCTGTGTACCCCTGTAACCAATTTAAAACTGCATAGAGCCTATTTTATTATTTTAGGCCTATGAAGTCTGTCTGCGGTCCCTCCTTCCAATTGTCCTCCACTGACCACACCAATGCTGCCTGTGTACCCCTGTTGCCAAATTCAAGCTGCATAGAGCCTATTTTATTATTTTAGGCCTAGGAAGTCTGTCTGCGGTCCCTCCTTCCAATTGTCCTCCGCTGACCACACCAATGCTGCCTGTGTACCCCTGTAACCAATTTAAAACTGCATAGAGCCTATTTTATTATTTTAGGCCTAGGAAGTCTGTCTGCGGTCCCTCCTTCCAATTGTCCTCCACTGACCACACCAATGCTGCCTGTGTACCCCTGTTGCCAAATTCAAGCTGCATAGAGCCTATTTTATTATTTTAGGCCTAGGAAGTCTGTCTGCGGTCCCTCCTTCCAATTGTCCTCCACTGACCACACCAATGCTGCCTGTGTACCCCTGTATCCAATTTAAAACTGCATAGAGCCTATTTTATTATTTTAGGCCTAGGAAGTCTGTCTGCGGTCCCTCCTTCCAATTGTCCTCCACTGACCACACCAATGCTGCCTGTGTACCCCTGTTGCCAAATTTAAGCTGCATAGAGCCTATTTTATTATTTTAGGCCTAGGAAGTCTGTCTGCGGTCCCTCCTTCCAATTGTCCTCCACTGACCACACCAATGCTGCCTGTGTACCCCTGTAACCAATTTAAAACTGCATAGAGCCTATTTTATTATTTTAGGCCTAGGAAGTCTGTCTGCGGTCCCTCCTTCCAATTGTCCTCCACTGACCACACCAATGCTGCCTGTGTACCCCTGTTGCCAAATTTAAGCTGCATAGAGCCTATTTTATTATTTTAGGCCTAGGAAGTCTGTCTGCGGTCCCTCCTTCCAATTGTCCTCCACTGACCACACCAATGCTGCCTGTGTACCCCTGTTGCCAAATTTAAGCTGCATAGAGCCTATTTTATTATTTTAGGCCTATGAAGTCTGTCTGCGGTCCCTCCTTCCAATTGTCCTCCACTGACCACACCAATGCTGCCTGTGTACCCCTGTAACCAATTTAAAACTGCATAGAGCCTATTTTATTATTTTAGGCCTAGGAAGTCTGTCTGCGGTCCCTCCTTCCAATTGTCCTCCACTGACCACACCAATGCTGCCTGTGTACCCCTGTTGCCAAATTTAAGCTGCATAGAGCCTATTTTATTATTTTAGGCCTAGGAAGTCTGTCTGCGGTCCCTCCTTCCAATTGTCCTCCACTGACCACACCAATGCTTCCTGTGTACCCCTGTTGCCAAATTTAAGCTGCATAGAACCTATTTTATTACTTTCGGCCTAGGAAGTCTGTCTGCGGTCCCTCCTTCCAATTGTCCTCCACTGACCACACCAATGCTGCCTGTGTACCCCTGTAACCAATTTAAAACTGCATAGAGCCTATTTTATTATTTTAGGCCTATGAAGTCTGTCTGCGGTCCCTCCTTCCAATTGTCCTCCACTGACCACACCAATGCTGCCTGTGTACCCCTGTTGCCAAATTCAAGCTGCATAGAGCCTATTTTATTATTTTAGGCCTAGGAAGTCTGTCTGCGGTCCCTCCTTCCAATTGTCCTCCGCTGACCACACCAATGCTGCCTGTGTACCCCTGTAACCAATTTAAAACTGCATAGAGCCTATTTTATTATTTTAGGCCTAGGAAGTCTGTCTGCGGTCCCTCCTTCCAATTGTCCTCCACTGACCACACCAATGCTGCCTGTGTACCCCTGTTGCCAAATTCAAGCTGCATAGAGCCTATTTAATTATTTTAGGCCTAGGAAGTCTGTCTGCGGTCCCTCCTTCCAATTGTCCTCCACTGACCACACCAATGCTGCCTGTGTACCCCTGTATCCAATTTAAAACTGCATAGAGCCTATTTTATTATTTTAGGCCTAGGAAGTCTGTCTGCGGTCCCTCCTTCCAATTGTCCTCCACTGACCACACCAATGCTGCCTGTGTATCCCTGTTGCCAAATTCAAGCTGCATAGAGCCTATTTTATTATTTTAGGCCTAGGAAGTCTGTCTGCGGTCCCTCCTTCCAATTGTCCTCCACTGACCACACCAATGCTGCCTGTGTACCCCTGTTGCCAAATTCAAGCTGCATAGAGCCTATTTTATTATTTTAGGTTTAGGAAGTCTGTCTGCGGTCCCTCCTTCCAATTGTACTCCACTGACCACACCAATGCTGCCTGTGTACCCCTGTATCCAATTCAAAACTGCATAGAGCCTATTTTATTATTTTAGGCCTATGAAGTCTGTCTGCGGTCCCTCCTTCCAATTGTCCTCCACTGACCACACCAATGCTGCCTGTGTACCCCTGTATCCAATTTAAAACTGCATAGAGCCTATTTTATTATTTTAGGCCTAGGAAGTCTGTCTGCGGTCCCTCCTTCCAATTGTCCTCCACTGACCACACCAATGCTGCCTGTGTACCCCTGTAACCAATTTAAAACTGCATAGAGCCAACTTTTTAAGTTAACACATACTATCTTTGTCTGTCTGCGCCACTAAATCACGCTGTCCTCCACTGAAAAAGCTGAGCTTCAACCTTCAGGCTCTCTTTAAGTATTTTTAAATGTAACACTGCAATTGCTCTACTACTTGGGTTGGGGCCTAGTAACGGTGTCTGACGCTCCTTGGTGTTCTCCTCCTCCTTGGTGTTCTCCAGGTTTCCTTGTCTGAGCTTCAACCTTCAGGCTCTCATTAAGTATTTTTAAATGTAACACTTCTGTTGCCCTACTACTTGGGTTGGGGCCTAGTAACGGTGTCTGCCGCTCCTTGGTGTTCCTCCTTGGTGTTCTCCTCCAGGTTTCCTTGTCTGAGCTTCAACCTTCAGGCTCTCATTAAGTATTTTTAAATGTAACACTGCAGTTGCCCTACTACTTGGGTTGGGGCCTAGTAACGGTGTCTGCCGCTGCTTGGTGTTCTCCTCCACTGAACAAAGCAGTGCCGCCTGTTTCCTACTGTTAGCAATTTAGAACTGCATTTAGCCTAGTTACTTATTTGGCCCTACTCACTGTGTCAGCCTCTCATTACAGTTGTCCTCCACTGAACAAAGCAATGCCGCCTGGTTAGTCCTGTTACCAATTTTGAACTGCATTTAGGCCACTTTATTATTTGTGCCTAGATCTGTGTTTCCTCCTCATCCTGCCCATTGCCCAGCCACTGCTAGATTAGCCCGCTGGTACATTGACCCAGACCACTACATTCCCCTTGCACTCTACACAGCCTGAATCTGACCCTGCTGAAAGTCTGGTTCCTCTTCCCGCATACTATACCACCTTACACGGGGACAAAGAGGAAGGTGCAGGTGAAAGTGCAGGTTCCTTCATCAGGTGGGGGGGCCCACTCGTTGGCGACGTCACTGGCACAGGGCCCCTCATAGTACGCAAAAGTGTTGCTGCCGGTGGGAGGCGCCCCCGCCGTGCAAACACACCGCCGTACTGTGAGGGGCCCTGTGCCAGTGCCAATGCGAACGAGTGGGACCCCCTGCTTGCTCAGGATCACAGCACTTACAACGTTGCAATACTTACCTCTAACTGCTCCACCGCCATGACGTAGTCGACGTTTCCTGGGCCCACTAAAAACTTGAACCAGCCCTACCCCCCACAACTTTAGCCAAATGACCCCCCAATTTTCAATGGCTACCTATTATTGTAAGGTAAATTAGGATTGACAAGCTTAAGTAACAAGAATTGATGTTTTTGGCATTAAAATGGGCACTGTAGGTGTTTTCCTGGCCTCCACTCACTGCCGACTATGCTTCTCCATTGACTTGCATTGGGTTTCGTGTTTCGGCCGAACAACGACCCCGACTTTTCAAGAAGATCGGCCGATTTCACTCGACTCGACTTTTGACAAAGTCGGGTTTCGCAAAACCGACTCGACCCAAAAAAAGTAAAAGTCGCTCAACCCTAATCTTCACATGTTGTGAAATGTTCTCATTGTTCAACAAACACAAGTGGACAGATACACAGTACCTTATTTTAGAGACTAGAAATAGGCCTGATGCTATCGCATAGGGAGTGTGATGAAATTAACATGTATATGCTTGGTGGTGCTGACAGGAGCAGCGGACACGTCTCACACCATTTGCGCGTTCCAACATATCTTACAGTTGTGGCTGTTACTGCGCCTGCGTGGGAATAGCGGAGACGCAAGTGACACTGCCACGGTGCCTTATGGGATTCAGGGACAGCGGCCGGAAGTCCCAACAGGCGATTTTATATATATGCCACCCCACACCATTACTGACCCACTTCCAAACCGGTCATGCTGAAGAATGTTGCAGGCAGCAGATCGCTCTCCACGGCATCTCCAGACTCTGTCTCGTCTGTCAAATGTGCTCAGTGTGAACCTGCTTTCATCTGTGAAGAGCACAGGGTGCCAGTGCTGTTTCAAATGCTAAGCGTCCTGCACGGTGTTGGGCTGTGAGCACAACCCCCATCTGTGAATGTTGGGCACTCAGACCATCCTCATGGAGTCGGTCTCTAACCATTTGTGCAGACAAATGCACATCTGTGGCCTGCTGGAGGTCATTTTGCAAGGCTCTGACAGTGCTCCTCCTGTTCCTCCTTGCACAAAGGCTGAGGTAGCGGTCCTGCTGCTGGGTTGTTGCCATCCTATGGCCCCCTCCACATCTCCTGGTGTACTGGCCTGTCTCCTGGTAGCACCCCCAGCCTCTGGACACTACGCTGACAGACACAGCAAACCTTCTTGCCACAGCTCGCATTGATGTGCCATCCTGGATGAGCTGCACTACCTGAGCCACTTGTGTGGGATGAAGAGTCTGTCCCATGCTACCACGAGTGTGAAAGCACAACCCACATTAAAAAGTGACCAAAAGATCAGCCAGAAAACATTGGTACTGAGATATGATCTGTGGTCCCCACCTGCAGAACCACTCCTTTATTGAGTGTATCTTGATAATTGCCAATAATTTCCACCTGTTGTCTATTCCATTTGCACAACAGCATGTGAAATTGATTGTCAAACAGTGTTGCCTCCTAAGTGGACAGTTTGATTTCACAGAAGTTTGATTTACTTGGAGTTATATGCTGTTGCTTAAGTGTTCCCATTATTTTTTTGAGCAGTGTTTATTGTCTTAAAGGGGATGTGCTCTTTCAGAAAATGTTAGACCCCGGCTGAAGTTTTTTTATTATAAGTTAACAAACCTCTCTTTATGCTCCATCCCCAGGTCCATTGCTGAGTTGTTGATGTCAGGTTTTTGCTTGTACAGCTAACGTCACGCCAACAATGTGGCAGCCAATCACTGAGCTACCTGATTGGCTGCCTCAATGTCAAGTCAGCACCACATCCAATAACAGGAAGCGATGTAACAGGGAATAAGATGTCAGCAGTGGACCCGGGGACGGTGAATAAAGCAATTTGTTATTTTGTGAAAAACTGTAGCCGGATAGATTTTCTGAAAGGGGACAAACATTTTAAGCAGAGGTGTTCCAGAGCATCCACAAGCTGCTTCATCTTACGACTGTCACCTTTTACACATTGTGTCAATATTACCTTTAATTGAGATTAATTTTGGAAAATCATATCAAAACAATGTTTTTTTTTCTTTCATAAAAAAGCAACACTGCATCAATGTATGAATGTGGAGCGCCCCCACTGCCGCAGAGCCGAGGGGCACCCGGTACCGGGCCTCTGTGTCTCAGTTCTGGGGTTGTCACGGTGGCTAGACCCGGCCCGTGACCCTGCTGAGGGGCGTCCAATGAAGGTGGAGAGTGATGTTGTTGTGGTGCGGTGCAGGTCGCAGTAAATAACGAGGACACCAGGTTGTAGTCTCTTTACCTCTTTACTGAAGGCTTCAGGATCCTCAGTCCGGAATACGGTTAACCGGGCTGCGTGAGTCCGGCCGGTCCGATGGCACCTGCAGAGTTCCCTTTGCAGGTGGAAATCTGTGCCTACCTTCTAGCGCTTGTGTGTTGTGGTCCTCCCCTGCTGTGCTTACGGGATAGTCCCCACAACTGTTGTGTCTGTTTCTGAAGTTCCCTCACAACTCGATTTTGATGTTCTTCTTCGTCCCCCCAGATGATATGGCTAGGACGCACCCGTATGACGGGTAGGCTCGGAGCTCTTCCGGGACCCTAGTGTCGCCCCTCTCCCACTGTTGCCCCCTATGTCTTCTTAGGTGATTTGAGTGAGACAGCCCGCCTATAACTGACTGTCCTGCCATAGGTTTGAAGTAAGGCCTGGAGCTCAATACTTCCTCGGCATTTCCGGCCACCGGCTACGCGCCTCAGTAGGATGTTGCCTTGTCTTACAGCACGACTCCTACTGGTGTTTCTCCTTGTTGCGTTGATCTCGTTTCTCACTCAGCACAATAAACCTCGCTTCTTGTCCTTTCTTGGGGTACCGCCGCGATGAAGTGCAGGCGCGGTCCCGTAACGTTCTTTCCTGTTCGCTAGGCCTCTGTCAGGATCCCACCCCTGACAGGGACCCCCCTGAATCTTCCCCTGCAACACCCTCTGCCACAGGATGTTGCCTGGTTCCAACCCAGTCAGTTTCTCTCTAACTTCCTATCTAACCCCCAGTTTTACCAGACTGTGAGGAGTGGCCTAATACATAGCACCCTTAGCTCCCCCTGAAGGCCAGACTGTGAAGTGTATTGGTATCTGTGATACCTGGTCAGGTGAACTCCTTCAGTGCCATCAGACGTACCATAGCCCCCCTTAGCGGCGGAGCATCAGTACTGCAACGACCAGGACTCTGGGGCGCTGCACTCCCCCCCCCCCCGGTTAAACCCAGTAGTCCTGGACTGGGAAGAAAACAACAATACATGTCAGCAAAAAGACATACAATTTTGAAATGCAATAACAAGTAAACTTGAACAGAGCTTCCCTTTATGGGAGGTGAGGACACTTGAACGTTACAAACATGGTTAAATATTTTAAATAACATACTATAAATAACTTCTCTTACCCACCGGGTATTCTACTTAGTGCAATTTCTGAACAATAATTTAACATTTATACAATAGAATACACCGGCGCTCCAAAAGGGTAATGAATGTGAGGATGAACGGAGCTGCTGGTGCCTGACAGCTGCTGTGCTAAGCCTGTCATATAAAAGAAAACAACTAGATATAATAAAATGTAGGTCACCGCGCTGCCTACCTCAGGGAAAGCTGAGTTTATAATGCCCCTAAAAAGGAAGAGACTTACTTGGACGTGTTAGATGCCAGGGATAAGTCTGTGGGAGCAGGTCTTAAGTGAGGTGGAGCTAGAAGAAGGTGGCTGCTCCTCCGTGCATAGGTGAAGATGGATCCAGTCGGCGGTGTGAGATGGCAGGGCTGCGGGGAGCGTCCTCCCTAGTTGGCGCCCAGCCACCACGCGCGCCGAAGAGGTGAACAGGCGGCGTCTCAGACAGAGAACGCTGCTACGCTGCAGCGGGGGATAAGGGGGCGTGGTCTGGGTGACGTCACCCGAGGCTGCGGGAAATGAGCAAGAGACGGGTGCCGAGCAGGGCCTCTGTTGCCTACGCGTTTCGAGACCTTCGAAACGCGTAGGCAACAGAGGCCCTGCTCGGCACCCGTCTCTTGCTCATTTCCCGCAGCCTCGGGTGACGTCACCCAGACCACGCCCCCTTATCCCCCGCTGCAGCGTAGCGGCGTTCTCTGTCTGAGACGCCGCCTGTTCACCTCTTCGGCGCGCGTGGTGGCTGGGCGCCAACTAGGGAGGACGCTCCCCGCAGCCCTGCCATCTCACACCGCCGACTGGATCCATCTTCACCTATGCACGGAGGAGCAGCCACCTTCTTCTAGCTCCACCTCACTTAAGACCTGCTCCCACAGACTTATCCCTGGCATCTAACACGTCCAAGTAAGTCTCTTCCTTTTTAGGGGCATTATAAACTCAGCTTTCCCTGAGGTAGGCAGCGCGGTGACCTACATTTTATTATATCTAATAATTTAACATTGCCTTTAAGGACGTACACACTGAATCCACTAAAGACCTTCTTATAAAACACTATACGGCTAATCAACTTTTCTTCATTTTCCACCTTTACATCTGCAGGACCGCCTGTCTATCTGCCCCAGGCCTACTGCCTCTCGTTCTGTTGCAGGACCGCCCCTTTCCGCCCGGGCCTACTGCCTTTCTGCTACTATACACAGTATAGAACTTATCAACCTTCTCTCAGTTCAAGATCACTGAGCCATCTCTGTATGGCTCCTAGGAGGACTCACCGACTAACCCCTAGACGGGTTGTAGCAGCAGAGAAACACACAGAAGGACGAACAGTTAACTATATACAAATGATGAAGCATTCTTGCTTACTCAGTTTCTGGCTGAGCAGGAGGCGGCCTCCTTCTCCCAGACAGGGGTCTGGGTGGCCACCGTTTTGGTTTCAACGCCAGCTGGGGCACCAGTTACCACTGCGGCCAAGCTCCCGGCCACTACAGCGGCAGTGGTGGTAACAGTGCAGGTTGTGGTCTTTACCACGGTGCAAGTTGGATTAACCACCGTGGTCTTTGTGGTGACAGTGGAGCGGTCACAGGAGGGTGTCCTCACCACCGGGGGCTGTTTTGCGGGCACCTTGGTTGGGGGTGTCGTGGGCTTTTTCTTATGGATGTTCAAAGCGAACCACCCCTTTTCCCCAAAGTGCCGGGTGTAGGTGACTTCATCCCCCGGGTAGAGGTCTCGGTCCGGATGACCCTCCCTCAGGTGAGACTCGACATCCCTCCGGTTGACAAACACTTCTGTGTACAGGCACGGCTCTTTAATGAAGCCCCGCCTCCGCGGAGCTTGAAGGTGATGACGGTGCCCTGCCTGCGCGGGGCCTGGTGAGCGGTGGGGTCCTGTTGTGAATTAGACTTTTTGGCTCCCTCTTGTGGTCACTGACTCACTAGTGATATGACTCTGGGATTGTCTTTCCTCAGTTTGGCACCCACCTGGGTCGTTAGTCCAGGGGTGTTGCTTTATAAATTTCCTGGTTTCTCAGTCCTGTGCCTGGCATCGTTGTAATCAGTTCCTTTCTGTTTGCTCCTGTCTGCTGGTCTTGGATCTTGCAAAATTAAGCTAAGTCCTGCTTCCTTGTTTTTTGGTTATTTGCTTGCTCTTATTTTTTTGTCCAGCTTGTACTAAATGTGATTCCTGATTTTGCTGGAAGCTCTAGGGGGCTGGTGTTCTCCCCCCGGGCCGTTAGATGGTTCGGGGGTTCTTGAATATCCAGCGTGGAAATTTTGATAGGGTTTTTTGCTGACCATATAAGTCATCTTACTATATTCTGCTATTAGTCAGTGGGCCTCTCTTTGCTAAATATCTAGTTCATTCTTACGTTTGTCTTTTCTCCTTACCTCACCGTTATTATTTGTTGGGGGCTTGTATCCAACTTTTGGGGTCTTTTCTCTGGAGGCAAGAAAGGTCTATCTTTTCCCTTCTAGGGTTAGTTAGTTCTCCGGCTGGCGCGAGACGTCTAGAACCAACGTAGGCACGTTCCCCGGCTGCTGCTATTTGTGGTGCTAGGATTAGATATATGGTCAGCCCAGTTACTACTGCCCTATGAGTTGGTTTTTTGTGTTTGCAGACTTGGTATGTACTTTTGAGACCCTCTGCCATTGGGGTCATAACAGTATGCCAGGCCAAGGTTGAATGTTTAATGCATTGCAGAAGTGGGATTACAAGAAAGGAAAGTCTGAGTTTTTTTTTTTGTTTTTTTTTCTTTCCTCTCTTTTTTCCTCCCCTTTACCTCTGAGTGGCTTGTGCTTGCTGCAGACATGAATGTCCAGACTTTGATTACAAGTGTGGATCAGCTTGCTGCTCGTGTGCAGGGCATACAAGATTTTGTTACCAGTAGTCCAATGTCTGAACCTAAAATACCTATTCCTGAACTGTTCTCTGGAGACCGATTTAAGTTTAGGAATTTCAGGAATAATTGTAAATTGTTTCTATCTCTGAGACCCCGTTCATCTGGAGACTCAGCTCAGCAAGTAAAAATTGTTATCTCTTTCTTACGGGGCGACCCTCAGGATTGGGCCTTCTCGCTAGCGCCAGGAGATCCGGCATTGGCAAATATTGATGCGTTTTTTCTGGCGCTCGGATTGCTTTACGAGGAACCCAATCTTGAAATTCAGGCAGAAAAAGCCTTGCTGGCTATTTCTCAGGGTCAGAATGAAGCTGAAGTGTATTGCCAAAAATTTCGGAAATGGTCCGTGCTTACTCAGTGGAATGAGTGTGCTCTGGCCGCAAATTTCAGAAATGGCCTTTCTGAAGCCATTAAGAATGTGATGGTGGGTTTCTCCATTCCTACAGGTCTGAATGATTCCATGGCGCTGGCTATTCAAATTGACCGGCGTTTGCGGGAGCGCAAAGCCGCGAATCCTCTGGTGGTGTTGTCTGAACAAACACCTGAATTAATGCAATGTGGTAGAATTCAGACTAGAAATGAACGGAAAAATCATAGACGTCAGAATGGGTTGTGTTTTTACTGTGGTGATTCTACACATGTTATATCAGCATGCTCTAAACGCCTAACTAGGGTTGTTAGTCCTGTCGCCATTGGTAATTTGCAACCTAAATTTATTTTGTCTGTGACTTTAATTTGCTCATTGTCCTCCTACCCTGTTATGGCATTTGTGGATTCAGGTGCTGCCCTGAGTCTTATGGATCTGTCGTTTGCCAAGCGCTGTGGTTTTGTTCTTGAGCCGTTGGTAAATCCTATCCCTCTTAGAGGTATTGATGCTACGCCATTGGCGGAAAATAAACCGCAGTTTTGGACACAGGTAACCATGTGCATGACTCCTGAACATCGGGAGGTGATTCGTTTTCTTGTTCTGCATAAAATGCATGATTTGGTCGTTTTGGGTCTGCCATGGTTACAGACCCATAATCCAGTCTTGGATTGGAAGGCAATGTCTGTGTCAAGTTGGGGCTGTCAGGGAATTCATGGTGATTCCCCGCCGGTGTCTATTGCTTCCTCTACTCCTTCGGAAGTTCCTGAGTATTTGTCTGATTACCAGGATGTATTCAGCGAGTCCAGGTCCAGTGCTCTTCCTCCTCATAGGGACTGTGACTGCGCTATAGATTTGATTCCAGGTAGTAAATTTCCTAAGGGAAGATTATTTAATCTGTCTGTACCTGAGCATACCGCAATGCGTTCGTATATCAAGGAATCTCTGGAGAAGGGGCATATCCGTCCATCCTCTTCCCCTCTTGGTGCGGGATTCTTTTTTGTGGCCAAGAAGGACGGATCTTTGAGACCTTGTATTGACTATCGGCTTCTGAATAAAATCACTGTTAAATTTCAGTATCCTTTGCCTCTGTTGTCGGACTTGTTTGCCCGGATTAAAGGTGCCAAGTGGTTCACCAAGATAGATCTTCGTGGTGCGTACAACCTTGTGCGCATTAAGCAAGGAGATGAATGGAAAACTGCATTTAATACGCCCGAAGGTCATTTTGAGTACTTGGTGATGCCTTTCGGGCTCTCTAATGCTCCTTCAGTGTTTCAGTCCTTTATGCATGATATTTTCCGGAAGTATCTGGATAAATTTATGATTGTTTATCTGGATGATTGTTGTGAATTTGGATTCTGGTCTCCCCCGGTGGCTACTGGTGGAATTGAACTGGTGTCTTCATCTTCTCTGTTCACCTGTTCCCATCAAGATGTGGGAGTCGCTATATAACCTTGCTGCTCTGTTAGTTGCTTGCCGGTCAACAATGTTATCAGAAGCCTCTCTGTGCTTGTTCCTGCTCCTAGACAACTACTAGATAAGTTGGACTCTTGTCCATGTTTGTTTTTGCATTTTGGTTCCAGTTCACAGCTGTAGTTTCGTTACTGTGTCTGGAAAGCTCTTGTGAACAGGAATTGCCACTCTGGTGTTATGAGTTAATGCCAGAGTTTTAAAGTAATTTCTGGATGGTGTTTTGATTAGGGTTTTTAGCTGACCATGAAAGTGTCCTTTCTGTCTTCTGCTATGTAGTATTTGTTTGTCATGCACCTGTATCTGAGCCGAGAATTCCTTTGCCGGAATTTTTCTCGGGGAATAGATCTGGGTTTCAGAATTTTCGAAATAATTGCAAATTATTTTTGTCCCTGAAATCTCGCTCTGCCGGAGACCCTGCACAGCAGGTCAGGATTGTGATTTCCTTGCTCCGGGGCGACCCTCAAGACTGGGCTTTTTCATTGACACCAGGGGATCCTGCGTTGCTCAATGTGGATGCGTTTTTTCTGGCCTTGGGGTTGCTTTATGACGAACCTCATTTGGAGCTTCAGGCAGAAAAAACTTTGATGTCCCTATCTCAGGGGCAAGATGAAGCGGAAATTTACTGCCAAAGATTCCGTAAATGGTCTGTGCTTACTCAGTGGAATGAGTGCGCCCTGGCGGCGACTTTCAGAGAGGGTCTCTCTGATGCCATTAAGGATGTTATGGTGGGGTTCCCTGTGCCTGCGGGTCTGAATGAGTCCATGACAATGGCTATTCAGATCGATAGGCGTTTGCGGGAGCGCAAACCAGTGCACCATCTGGCGGTGTCCACTGAGAAATCGCCAGAGAGTATGCAGTGTGATAGAATTCTGTCCCGAAGCGAGCGGCAGAATTTTAGACGGAAAAATGGGTTGTGTTTCTATTGTGGTGATTCTACTCATGTTATATCAGCATGCTCTAAGCGCACTAAAAAACTTGGTAAATCTGTTTCCATTTGCACCTTACCGTCTAAGTTTATTCTATCTGTGACCCTGATTTGCTCTTTGTCATCTATTACCACGGACGCCTATGTCGACTCTGGCGCCGCTTTGAGTCTTATGGATTGGTCCTTTGCCAAACGCTGTGGGTATGATTTAGAGCCTTTGGAGACTCCTATTCCTCTGAAGGGGATTGACTCCACCCCATTGGCTAATAATAAACCACAATACTGGACACAAGTAACTATGCGTATTAATCCGGGTCACCAGGAGATTATTCGCTTTCTGGTGCTGTATAATCTACATGATGATTTGGTGCTAGGATTGCCTTGGCTCCAATCTCACAACCCAGTCCTCGACTGGAGAGCTATGTCTGTGTTGAGCTGGGGATGTAAGGGGGCTCATGGGGATGTACCTGTGGTTTCCATTTCATCATCTATTCCCTCTGAAATTCCTGAGTTCCTGTCTGACTATCGTGACGTCTTTGAAGAATCCAAGCTTGGTTCGTTACCTCCGCACCGAGAGTGCGATTGTGCCATAGATTTAATCCCGGGTAGTAAATACCCAAAGGGTCGTTTATTTAATCTGTCTGTGCCTGAACATGCTGCTATGCGAGAATATATAAAGGAGTCCTTGGAAAAGGGACATATTCGTCCATCGTCATCTCCCTTAGGAGCCGGTTTTTTCTTTGTGTCAAAAAAAGACGGCTCTTTGAGACCATGTATTGATTATCGGCTTTTGAATAAAATCACTGTTAAATATCAATACCCATTGCCGTTGCTGACTGATTTGTTTGCTCGCATAAAGGGGGCCAAGTGGTTCTCTAAGATTGACCTTCGTGGGGCGTATAATTTGGTGCGAATCAGGCAGGGGGATGAGTGGAAAACCGCATTTAATACGCCCGAGGGCCACTTTGAGTATTTAGTGATGCCTTTTGGTCTTTCTAATGCTCCGTCAGTTTTCCAGTCCTTTATGCATGATATTTTTCGCGATTATTTGGATAAATTTATGATTGTGTATCTGGATGATATTCTGATTTTTTCGGATGACTGGGACTCTCATGTCCAGCAAGTCAGGAGGGTTTTTCAGGTTTTGCGGTCTAATTCTTTGTGTGTGAAGGGTTCTAAGTGTGTTTTTGGGGTACAGAGGATTTCCTTTTTGGGATATATTTTTTCCCCCTCTTCCATTGAAATGGATCCTGTCAAGGTTCAAGCTATTTGTGATTGGACGCAGCCCTCTTCTCTTAAGAGTCTTCAGAAATTTTTGGGCTTTGCTAACTTTTATCGTCGATTTATTGCTGGTTTTTCGGATATTGCTAAGCCATTGACCGATTTGACTAAGAAGGGTGTTGATGTTGCTGATTGGTCCCCTGATGCTGTGGAGGCCTTTCGGGAGCTTAAGCGCCGTTTTTCCTCTGCCCCTGTGTTGCGTCAGCCTGATGTTGCTCTACCTTTTCAGGTTGAGGTCGACGCTTCTGAGATCGGAGCTGGGGCAGTGTTGTCGCAGAAAAGTTCTGACTGCTCCGTGATGAGGCCTTGTGCCTTCTTTTCCCGTAAATTTTCGCCCGCTGAGCGGAATTATGATGTTGGGAATCGGGAGCTTTTGGCCATGAAGTGGGCTTTTGAGGAGTGGCGCCATTGGCTTGAGGGGGCCAGACATCAGGTGGTGGTATTGACTGACCACAAAAATTTGATTTATCTTGAGACCGCCAGGCGCCTGAATCCTAGACAGGCGCGCTGGTCATTATTTTTCTCTCGGTTTAATTTTGTGGTGTCATACCTACTGGGTTCTAAGAATGTTAAGGCGGATGCCCTTTCTAGGAGTTTTGAGCCTGACTCACCTGGTAATTCTGAGCCCACAGGTATCCTTAAGGATGGAGTGGTATTGTCAGCCGTTTCTCCAGACCTGCGGCGGGCCTTGCAGGAGTTTCAGGCGGATAGACCTGATCGTTGCCCACCTGATAAACTGTTTGTTCCTGATGATTGGACCAGTAGAGTCATCTCTGAGGTTCATTCTTCTGCGTTGGCAGGTCATCCTGGCATTTTTGGTACCAGGGATTTGGTGGCAAGGTCCTTCTGGTGGCCTTCCCTGTCACGAGATGTGCGAGGCTTTGTGCAGTCTTGTGACGTTTGTGCTCGGGCCAAGCCTTGTTGTTCTCGGGCTAGTGGATTGTTGTTGCCCTTGCCTATTCCTAAGAGGCCTTGGACGCACATCTCGATGGATTTTATTTCAGATCTGCCTGTTTCTCAGAAGATGTCTGTCATCTGGGTGGTGTGTGACCGTTTCTCTAAGATGGTCCATTTGGTTCCTCTGCCCAAGTTGCCTTCTTCTTCCGAGTTGGTTCCTCTGTTTTTTCAAAATGTTGTTCGTTTGCATGGTATTCCTGAGAATATCGTTTCTGACAGAGGGACCCAATTCGTGTCTAGATTTTGGCGGGCATTCTGTGCTAGGATGGGCATAGATTTATCTTTTTCGTCCGCTTTCCATCCTCAGACGAATGGCCAGACCGAGCGGATTAATCAGACCCTGGAGACATATCTGAGGTGTTTTGTGTCTGCTGACCAGGATGATTGGGTTGCTTTTTTGCCATTGGCGGAGTTCGCTCTCAATAATCGGGCCAGCTCTGCCACTTTGGTGTCCCCGTTTTTCTGTAATTCGGGGTTTCATCCTCGATTTTCCTCTGGTCAGGTGGAATCTTCGGATTGTCCTGGAGTGGATGCTGTGGTGGAGAGATTGCATCAGATCTGGGGGCAGGTGGTGGACAATTTGAGGTTGTCCCAGGAGAAGACTCAGCTTTTTGCCAACCGCCACCGTCGTGTTGGTCCTCGGCTTTGTGTTGGGGATTTGGTGTGGTTGTCTTCTCGTTTTGTCCCTATGAGGGTCTCTTCTCCTAAGTTTAAGCCTCGGTTCATTGGCCCGTATAAGATATTGGAGATTCTTAACCCTGTTTCCTTCCGTTTGGACCTCCCTGCATCCTTTTCTATTCATAACGTTTTTCATCGGTCATTATTGCGCAGGTATGAGGTACCGGTTGTGCCTTCCGTTGAGCCTCCTGCTCCGGTGTTGGTTGAGGGTGAGTTGGAGTACGTTGTGGAGAAAATCTTAGACTCTCGTGTTTCCAGACGGAGACTCCAGTATCTGGTCAAGTGGAAGGGATACGGCCAGGAGGATAATTCTTGGGTGAATGCATCTGATGTTCATGCCTCTGATCTGGTTCGTGCCTTTCATAGGGCCCATCCTGGTCGCCCTGGTGGTTCTGGTGAGGGTTCGGTGCCCCCTCCTTGAGGGGGGGGTACTGTTGTGAATTTGGATTCTGGGCTCCCCCGGTGGCTACTGGTGGAATTGAACTGGTGTCTTCATCTTCTCTGTTCACCTGTTCCCATCAAGATGTGGGAGTCGCTATATAACCTTGCTGCTCTGTTAGTTGCTTGCCGGTCAACAATGTTATCAGAAGCCTCTCTGTGCTTGTTCCTGCTCCTAGACAACTACTAGATAAGTTGGACTCTTGTCCATGTTTGTTTTTGCATTTTGGTTCCAGTTCACAGCTGTAGTTTCGTTACTGTGTCTGGAAAGCTCTTGTGAACAGGAATTGCCACTCTGGTGTTATGAGTTAATGCCAGAGTTTTAAAGTAATTTCTGGATGGTGTTTTGATTAGGGTTTTTAGCTGACAATGAAAGTGTCCTTTCTGTCTTCTGCTATGTAGTAAGTGGACCTCAAATTTGCTAAACCTATTTTCATACTACGTTTGTTATTTCATCTTAATTCACCGCCAATACATGTGGGGGGCCTCTGTCTCCTTTTGGGGTATTTCTCTAGAGGTGAGCTAGGACTAATATTTTCCTCTGCTAGCTTTATTTAGTCCTCCGGCTGGTGCTGGGCATCTAGAATCAACGTAGGCATGCTACCCAGCCACTGCTAGTTGTGTGTTAGGTTTAGTTCATGGTCAGCTCAGTTCCCATCTTCCAAGAGCTAGTTCCTATATATGCTTATGCTATGATCTCTTGCCATTGAGATCATGACAGATGATATTCTGTTTTTTTCTGATGATTGGGACTCGCATGTAGAGCAGGTCAGGATGGTGTTTCAGGTTTTGCGTGAGAATGCTTTGTTTGTTAAGGGCTGAAAGTGTCTCTTTGGAGTACAGAAGGTTCCCTTTTTGGGTTTTATTTTTTCCCCTTCTGCGGTGGAGATGGATCCAGTCAAGGTCCGAGCTATTCATGATTGGACTCAACCCACGTCAGTTAAGAGTCTTCAGAAGTTCTTGGGTTTTGCTAACTTCTACCGTCGTTTTATCGCTAATTTTTCTAGCGTTGTTAAACCTTTGACGGATATGACCAAGAAAGGTTCTGATGTTGCTAACTGGGCTCCTGCAGCCGTGGAAGCCTTTCAAGAGTTGAAGCGCCGGTTTACTTCGGCGCCTGTTTTGTGCCAGCCTGATGTCTCACTTCCCTTTCAGGTTGAAGTGGATGCTTCTGAGATTGGGGCAGGGGCCGTTTTGTCGCAGAGAGGCTCTGGTTGCTCTGTAATGAGACCATGTGCTTTTTTCTCTAGGAAGTTTTCGCCTGCTGAGCGGAATTATGATGTTGGCAATCGGGAGTTGTTAGCCATGAAGTGGGCATTTGATGAGTGGCGTCATTGGCTCGAGGGTGCTAAGCATTGTGTGGTGGTCTTGACTGATCACAAAAATCTGATGTATCTCGAGTCTGCTAAACGCCTGAATCCTAGACAGGCCCGCTGGTCATTGTTTTTCTCCCGTTTTGACTTTGTGGTCTCGTATTTACCAGGTTCAAAGAATGTGAAGGCTGATACTCTTTCAAGGAGCTTTGTGCCTGACTCTCCTGGAGTCGCAGAACCAGTTGGTATTCTCAAAGAGGGAGTTATCCTGTCAGCCATTTCTCCGGATTTGCAACGTGTGTTGCAGAGATTTCAGGCTGGTAGACCTGACTCTTGTCCACCTGACAGACTGTTTGTTCCTGATAAGTGGACCAGCAGAGTCATTTCCGAGGTTCATTCCTCGGTGTTGGCAGGGCATCCGGGAATTTTTGGCACCAGAGATCTGGTGGCTAGGTCCTTTTGGTGGCCTTCCTTGTCACGGGATGTGCGGTCATTTGTGCAGTCCTGTGCGACTTGTGCTCGAGCTAAGCCTTGCTGTTCTCGTGCCAGTGGGTTGCTCTTGCCCTTGCCTGTCCCGAAGAGGCCTTGGACACACATTTCCATGGATTTCATTTCAGATCTTCCGGTGTCTCAGGGCATGTCTGTCATCTGGGTGGTATGTGATCGCTTTTCCAAGATGGTCCATTTGGTATCTTTGCCTAAGCTGCCTTCCTCTTCCGATCTGGTTCCTTTGTTCTTTCAGAATGTGGTTCGTTTACACGACATTCCTGAGAATATTGTGTCTGACAGAGGATCCCAGTTTGTTTCCAGGTTCTGGCGATCCTTTTGTGCTAAGATGGGCATTGATTTGACGTTTTCGTCTGCCTTTCATCCTCAGACTAATGGACAAACGGAGCGAACTAATCAGACTCTGGAGGCTTATTTGAGGTGTTTTGTTTCTGCAGATCAGGATGATTGGGTGACCTTCTTGCCGTTGGCTGAGTTTGCCCTTAATAATCGGGCTAGTTCTGCTACTTTGGTTTCGCCATTTTTTTGCAACTCTGGTTTCCATCCTCGTTTTTCCTCGGGACATGTGGAGCCTTCTGACTGTCCTGGGGTAGATTCCGTGGTGGATAGGTTGCAGCGGATCTGGAATCATGTGGTGGACAACTTGAAGTTGTCACAGGAGAAGGCTCAGCGTTTTGCCAACCGCCGCCGCGGTGTGGGTCCCCGACTTCGTGTTGGGGATTTGGTATGGCTGTCTTCTCGATTTGTTCCTATGAAGGTCTCCTCTCCTAAATTTAAGCCTCGCTTCATCGGTCCTTACAAGATATTGGAAATCCTTAATCCTGTGTCCTTTCGCTTGGATCTTCCGGTGTCGTTTGCCATTCACAACGTGTTCCATAGGTCTTTGTTGCGGCGGTACGTTGTACCTGTGGTTCCTTCTGTTGAGCCTCCTGCTCCGGTGTTGGTTGAGGGCGAGTTGGAGTACGTGGTGGAGAAGATCTTGGATTCTCGTCTCTCCAGGCGGAGGCTTCAGTATCTGGTCAAGTGGAAGGGCTATGGTCAGGAGGATAATTCCTGGGTGGTTGCCTCTGATGTGCATGCGGCCGATTTAGTTTGTGCCTTTCACGCTGCTCATCCTGATCGCCCTGGTGGTCTTGGTGAGGGTTCGGTGACCCCTCCTTAAAGGGGGGGTACTGTTGTGAATTAGACTTTTTGGCTCCCTCTTGTGGTCACTAGTGATATGACTCTGGGATTGTCTTTCCTCAGTTTGGCACCCACCTGGGTCGTTAGTCCAGGGGTGTTGCTTTATAAACTTCCTGGTTTCTCAGTCCTGTGCCTGGCATCGTTGTAATCAGTTCCTTTCTGTTTGCTCCTGTCTGCTGGTCTTGGATATTGCAAAATTAAGCTAAGTCCTGCTTCCTTGTTTTTTGGTTATTTGCTTGCTCTTATTTTTTTGTCCAGCTTGTACTAAATGTGATTCCTGATTTTGCTGGAAGCTCTAGGGGGCTGGTGTTCTCCCCCCGGGCCGTTAGACGGTTCGGGGGTTCTTGAATATCAAGCGTGGAAATTTTGATAGGGTTTTTTGCTGACCATATAAGTCATCTTACTATATTCTGCTATTAGTCAGTGGGCCTCTCTTTGCTAAATATCTAGTTCATTCTTACGTTTGTCTTTTCTCCTTACCTCACCGTTATTATTTGTTGGGGGCTTGTATCCAACTTTTGGGGTCTTTTCTCTGGAGGCAAGAAAGGTCTATCTTTTCCCTTCTAGGGTTAGTTAGTTCTCCGGCTGGCACGAGACGTCTAGAACCAACGTAGGCACGTTCCCCAGCTGCTGCTATTTGTGGTGCTAGGATTAGATATATGGTCAGCCCAGTTACCACTGCCCTATGAGCTGGTTTTTTGTGTTTGCAGACTTGGTATGTACTTTTGAGACCCTCTGCCATTGGGGTCATAACAGGGTCCTTGCGGGCCCGGTCCTTGACCGCCAAGTCTTTTTGATGGTAGGCCTCCATCCCGGCCCGGTACGCCTCCTCCTTCTTTTCCCACTGCTGTTCTAGCTGGGCCTGGTATTCCTCCCAGCTAAGGGCCTGTGCCATTTCACCCTCCTGGGTTGCCACCCCGGGGAATCCCATAAAGTTGGCCCCGGGGTTCACCCAGCGGCATACCGTGCGCTCCGCATAGACCGTGCCCGGCAGGGTGACTGGTGAGATCGGGGGCTTCAGGAGGTGCTCCATGCCTGTGGCCTGGTCCCAGGGAAGGCACTGGAGCCGATAGGTCCCAGGGGGAGGTGGCGCTGCGACGGGGCCTATCAGCAGGTCCGCTGCTAACGGGGCAGGGTCGGCGGGCTTACCGGCCGATGCAGCGTCCTCCCTTGTGGCGGATCCCACTGGCGGTGCCATCGGTGGAGACGTCGGCAGCAAGTCAATCAGCGGTGCGGGAACCGAGGTCGGGAATCCTTCCGCCGGCACCTCCTGGGGTGCGGCCTTGGCTCCCATCCGCAGCCAGAGAAGCCGGTCCATTAAGTCCTCCATCTCAAGTTGCAGGAGGTCCGCATCGGCTGTGGGGACAGGGCCACTACGCTCCTCCGGGTAGTTGGGGGAGTTCTCCTCTTCAACCCCACATTCTGAGCCCGAGCGGTCAGCCATCTCATCCTCCACGTGGGCCGCTTCCTGGTCCTTTTCCCGCTCTCTCCTTCGTGGGCGGTTTAGTTTTCTCTGTCTCCGCCCACCATTGAGAATCAAGAGGCGGATCTCGGCTGCTGACGGACACGTCCTCAAGGTACAGAAATATTTAGATTGGGCGGCCATTGTCTTTCGCGCTCTTCAGCTGGTCCACGCCTACTCCATGCCCCTCTTCTCCTCCTGCGCTCTCCTCAGTGCTGTAATGGCGGCGGTTTTTGGCGGCAAGTGGCAATGCACAGTCTTTGCAATAAGTCACAGTCCAAGCACAATAAATCACAGTTCCAAGGCACACATGACCTGATTCTTCAGGCTTAAGTAGATCCTGTTCGTGATGCCAAGTTGGAGCGCCCCCACTGCCGCAGAGCCGAGGGGCACCCGGTACCGGGCCTCTGTCTCAGTTCTGGGGTTGTCACGGTGGCTAGACCCGGCCCGTGACCCTGCTGAGGGGCGTCCAATGAAGGTGGAGAGTGATGTTGTTGTGGTCGGGGCAGGTCGCAGTAAATAATGAGGACACCAGGTTGCAGTCTCTTTACCTCTTTACTGAAGGCTTCAGGATCCTCAGTCCGGAATACGGTTAACCGGGCTGCGTGAGTCCGGCCGGTCCGATGGCACCTCCAGAGTTCCCTTTGCAGGTGGAAATCTGTGCCTACCTTCTAGCGCTTGTGTGTTGTGGTCCTCCCCTACTGTGCTTACGGGATAGTCCCCACAACTGTTGTGTCTGTTTCTGAAGTTCCCTCACAACTCGATTTTGATGTTCTTCTTCGTCCCCCCAGATGATATGGCTAGGACGCACCTGTATGACGGGACCCTAGTGTCGCCCCTCTCCAACTGTTGCCCCCTATGTCTTCTTAGGTGATTTGAGTGAGACAGCCCGCCTATAACTGACTGTCCTGCCGTAGGTTTGAAGTAAGGCCTGGAGCTCAATACTTCCTCTGCGTTTCCGGCCACTGGCTACGCGCCTCAGTAGGATGTTGCCTCATCTTACAGCACGACTCCTACTGGTGTTTCTCCTAGTTGCGTTGATCTCGTTTCTCACTCAGCACAATAAACCTCGCTTCTTGTCCTTTCTTGGGGTACCGCCGCGATGAAGTGCAGGCACGGTCCCGTAACGTTCTTTCCTGTTCGCTAGGCCTCTGTCAGGATCCCACCCCTGACAGGGACCCCCCTGAATCTTCCCCTGCAACACCCTCTGCCACAGGATGTTGCCTGGTTCCAACCCAGTCAGCTTCTCTCTAACTTCCTATCTAACCCCCAGTTTTACCAGACTGTGAGGAGTGGCCTCATAGCACCCTTAGCTCCCCCTGGAGGCCAGACTATGAAGTGTATAGGTGTCTTTGATACCTGGTCAGGTGAACTCCTTCAGTGCCATCAGACGTACCATAGCCCCCCTTAGCGGCGGAGCATCAGTACTGCAACGACCAGGACTCTGGGGCGCTGCAAATGCGGCCTAAAGATTTCATCATGCATACATGTAATTTCACCTTTCCAAAACTTTGAGGAAAAAAACAGTCAAGAATTTTTTTTGCTAGTAATTCTTATTTTGTACATGCATTTTGTTTTATTAAAAAAACAACAACATGAAACCAAATTCTTTACATATAATGTTTATATTGCCAAATTTTAGAATTGTTCTGGTCATGTGGTGGTCAAGTATTGCTCTTATTGGAAATGCTGAGTAAAAAGTGCAGGAATGTTTTCTTATCTCAGCGTAAAGTGGTCACTGGTAAGTTGTCCATTTTTCCAATGTCATCATTTCCATAGGTAATGGGGAACGGTCACTATAAAGAGGACACATAATATCCAGGATGTACAGCACACTGCAAAAGATTCACAAACAACAAACTACAACACAACAGCAACAATGGTGCACTGGACTGCTGAGGAGAAAGCTGCCATCACATCCGTCTTCTGGGCCAAGGTTAATGTTGAGCAGGATGGGCACGATGCCCTGACAAGGTAAGAGAATGATGACGATATCTAATACGATTTATTTTGTTGCATTTCATTACTGTAATTTTATGATTTCACATAACTTTCCTTGAACAGTAGGTTTAACTACGGCAATAACTATTTTCTTATACTGCATTTATACAGGCTATTAAAGGACTGGTGATCGGCTACATGTGGGCCAATCTCTGGTCACTTAATAGAGAGTTTAGACAGGTGACCACTATCGTTAATATTATCGTTCTGTGCACATAGAATATCAATGTTTTCTATAGAACGTGTCCTGTTTACACAATTTTAAAAATAATTTCACCCGATGATCAAGTGTTCTGTTCATTCATCTGGTGATTGGTGACCTTCTTAATTATCGATAATCTGGAAATAAGTGTTTGTTTCTATAAATGTTTATTCTTCATTATCAAGCATTGTAAATGGCCCCTTAGATTGCTCTAATTATTTGTAGATTGAATAGTAATTATTACATATATTATGGGAATCTCTGGTATGATTTGGCTTTGTATACTAATTTATATCAGCAAATGATTTAACCTTTTTAACAACACCATAATTGAATGTATACCTTAAGTTATTTTTCCAGGAATATTTTAATGTTCACAAAACAATGATCCTTTTATCCCATTTTAATAAACGGTGCACATATCTAATGAGTTCCTTCTTATTAGGCTGCTGGCCGTGTACCCCTGGACCCAGAGATACTTCAGCTCCTTCGGAAACCTGTCCAATGTAACCGCCATTTCCGGCAATGCCAAGGTGAAGGCTCATGGCAAGAAGGTGCTCACAGCTGTCGGCGGTGCCATCCAACACATTGATAGTGTGAAAAAGCACCTGGCTGACCTCAGCAAGTCCCATGCTCAGGAACTCCACATTGATCCTGAGAACTTCAAGGTACAGAAGCAACACTGGTTATTTTAATACATTTGTAGAATTAAGTACTTTGGCATTGAGCACTTTTTGCTTATTTTAACAGATATGTAGGATTCATTACTTTGCATCATTTACTAATATGTCAGTTATTCCATTTCTCCTTCTGCACTAGTTAGTACATCATTCTTCACAAATGGCACAGAACTCCTGTTCCCAACATGGTTATTGCTCAGGGGCAAGTGACCAGACCTGTCCATCTGCCTCCTCGAATTGAAAAACATTTTGCACAGGAAAGCTGTTTTTCCATTGGAGCGGGCAGATGAACAGGTATGGTCACATCCTACTTCGATAAATCTTCAATACTGGCTAGAAAACGTATCAAAATTGATTTACATCAGTATCATAGGGTGAAAAAATGAAATGTTATAATTTTCACATCTAGTTCCCATAACAGTTGAACTGATATTCACTGAATATTTTGCTCTTCTTCCACAGCGTCTGGGAGAAGTTCTGGTCATCGTCTTGGCCTCCAAGTTGGGGTCTGCATTCACCCCTCAAGTCCAGGCTGCCTGGGAGACGTTCATCAATGTCCTGGTTGCTTCTCTGAGCCACGGATATTTCTAAATCAAAATGACATTGCTCTTTGCTAATAATTTTGTCTCATCTGCTTAAACATAAACTTATTTATAGCTTAATATTTGGTTGTGCCATGAGCTTGTATGTTTATACATTTGTATAATATATGATTGGTCACATTTAGAAAAAAATAATTATATATTTTTTATTTTATTTTAGATGTTCCATTTATTTTATTTTTTTTTAATTCGTTTATTAATAACAAAAAATGAATCATGTTACATATACATTTGTTTCCAAGGCTTAAGCATAATAAACAGTGCATTGAAAGTATATATTGGCAAGTATATTACAAAATACTGTCTCATATATAACAAACGTTTTCCCAAAACTATAAAGTAAAGGAGTTTAAGTAATTTGTAACATATATAAAGAAATGACATTTGAATTGTACCTATCCTTACTCTAACTACTAATACGCCGCAATTATCACGTGCCTGTTGCCCTTGTGACGTCCCCACCCAGTACCAGAACCAGCCATATAATATCTACAGAGTGAGATGGGATGAATTCCATCTACCCCAAATTTTTTCAAATTTACCCGAGCATCCCCTATTCTGGTATAATGTGCGTTCACGAGGTCGATCCAAGTTTTCCGGGAGGTGCATAAGTTACCCATCCATCGTAGCGCCAGTGCCTTCCTTGCCATAAAAAGGGTCTCTCGCAAGAGGATAACAGTATAGTGATCCCAAGTCTCTTCCTCCCATACTCCAAATATACAAATTAGTGGATCAAGGGGGACGGGGAATGATAACAATGGAGTTAGCAAAGATGTTACCTCCTTCCAATAATGAGAAACAACAGGACAACTCCATATCATGTGGATAAAATCTGCGTCTGACGTATGACAACGCGGACACTCTGACGTTTGGAATCGGCCCATTTTATAGAGCCGTATCGGAGTTAAATATGCTTGATGCATGATGTATAGCTGGGTCATCCTGTTATTAACTGATGGAGATACATTAATTGAAGATTCAAGAGCGTCATCCCAATCCTCGTCCTGTATATTGGAGAGGAGTCCCCCCCACTTTCCCTTAATAGAATCAAGAATAGATGTAGCTCCCGAAGATAGCAGATAAGTATATAGGGAAGAGATTAGACCTTGAGGGCCTTGAGAATTAAGGATCCCGATCAAAGGTAGAGAGGAAATAGCACGACCTGCACCTGAATGTCTCATATACGATTGAACAGCTGACCTCAATTGAAGATATCGAAAAAATTGGGACCTTGGTATATTATGTTTCGTCTGTAATTGCTCAAAAGACACAAAGATTCCCCCATTATATAAATCCCCTATTGAGGAGACACCACTCGTCACCCAGAAGTCAGTGGACGGGTGCTTGGATAGTGGTGGAAAATAACTATTGCTCCATAGAGGCATCTCCGCTATAATAGCTGTGAATTTAATAGTTTTTTTAATCTGCTTCCAAACTGAACGCGCCAAACGGAGCAAAGGTAGCAAACGTGGGACACTAGTTCTCTCCATCTCTAAAAAGTTTAGTGGGCAATCGATATGGGCCGAGTGAAATAGGTGACTCTCAGAGTTGGGAGGGGACCTATCAGGCATCCATTTATTGAGGGCTTTAGCTTGACCAGCCAGATAATAAAGATAAAAATCTGGCAACGCCGCCCCTCCCCCCCGTTTCTGACCGACCTTGCAATGTGGACAGTTTAAGTTTAGGTCTGGAATTACCCCAAATGAAGGATGTAGTTAGCGAATTTAAAGTGGTAAAAAAAGATTTAGGGATTGGGGCTGCACTGTGTTGGAGGGAGTAATTGGGTTTAGGAAGCAGTATCATTTTAATTAAATTAATACGACCCGCAACAGAGAGTGGGAGTTTAGACCAAATAGAAAATTTTGTTTTAACCAGTTCTACCAGAGGAAATATATTAAGATTAAGGTCCAGCCTTCCAAAGTGAGAAATATATATGCCTAGGTATTTAAAGCTGGTGACAATAGGAAGGGGAGAGAGGGTCCCAAGACGGGGCATAGGAGTATGGGTGAGAGGCATCAATGCGGACTTATCCCAATTTATGTATAGGCCAGAAAATCTACTAAATTTATCTATAGTGGCAATTACCCGTGGCAGTGTTTCCTCCGCTTTATCCATAAATATCACCATATCATCAGCATATAGACAGATGGTGTCCACCCGGCCAGCTATATCTATACCACTAATATCTGGGGAAGACCTCACGCGTATCGCCAATGCCTCTATTGCATGAGCGAAGAGGGCCGGAGAGAGGGGACACCCCTGACGGGTACCTCTATGTAATGAGAAGGGTTTAGAAATTGTACCATTTACAATTAGACGGGCTTTAGGTTTGATATAAAGTAGGCCCACCCACTTAAAGAATTTATCTCCGAAGCCGTATTTTTGCAAGCAGGCCAGAAGAAAGGGCCATTCAAGAGAATCAAAGGCCTTAGCCGCATCCTGTGATGTCAGCGCCCAGGAATTATCTAGTACTAATGAACTATATTGGACTACCGACTGGACACGTCTAATATTGATGGAGGTGCTTCTACCTGGCATGAAGCCTGTTTGGTCTGGGTGGGTGTATAAGGTCTAGTATAATTGAGTTCAGTCTGATGGCTAAGATTTTATAGTCCGCGTTTACCAATGATATTGGGCGGTAAGATCCGCATTCCAAAGAGTCCTTTCCCTCTTTTTTAAGTACAATGATGTTTGCCTCATAATAGGAATCTGACATAGAGCCTGCCACCCACATCCCCCGGAATACTTTCAACAAAAGTGGAGCCAGGATACTACGATATTTCTTATATAGTTCAATGGGGAATCCGTCTGGACCAGGAGCTTTCCCAGAGGCCATATCCGCTATAGCATATTCGACCTCCTCCAAGGTGAAATCAGCATCTAAATAGGCTCGCTGAGCAGGGCTCAATACGGGAAATGTTAAATCTGATAGATAGTTCAAGTTTTCCGTGACATCAAAGTCACATTTAGATGAATATAATGACTGATAATATTCATGGAAACATTGAAGTATCTCCTCTGTTGAGGACATCAATAGTCTTCCTGGTGTCCGAATCTGTAGTATAGTGTTAGATATATTGTGCTGACGTACCAGAAAAGCTAAAAATTTGCTAGCTTGGTTTCCCAATTCGAAATAAGATTGACGGGTAAAAAATAATTTACGCTTGGACTTGGCGTCTGCATGCTGGACATATAGCCTCTGAGAAGACAACCACTCAAGTCTATTACCACTAGTAGGGTCAGATATATATGTAGATTCTGACTCCTTTAATCTCCGCTCTACCTCATCATCTTCCCTTGAGGTCGTCCTGAGGCTCCGAGTGGAACAAAAAAAAGCATTTCAGTTGGTCCACGGTTCTATCACTAGAGTCTATTAATTTAAGCCAAAAAGGGTTTAATTTCCAAACCACAGCATTGTTAGATTGTCCATACTTAAGTTTAAGAATAATTGGGCTGTGGTCAGAAATCCCCCTGTTACCATGTTCAATACTGTCTACCCACATTGCCACTTTCTCAGATCCAAATATATAGTCTAAACGGGAAAGGGAACATCTAGTAGATGAATGACAGGTATAACCTTTTACCCCGGGATGACGCGCTCTCCACAGATCCAACCACCCACTTCCCTCCATCAACAGAGCCAACTGAGTAGGAGCCTGAGAAGGAGGTTCCCCAATTGTCTCATCACTCAATCTCAATCTATCTAGGCAGTTATCCATGACAAGGTTGAAATCTCCCATACAAATGACGTTAGCCTCCGGGAAGCCTAGGGCGAAGCTCAGTGCCCTCCGAAGGATCGAGATACTAGCCGGGGGGGTTGTAAACACAGAGTGTAACATATTCCCGAGCGTTAATTAGTGCATGTACAAAGACAAACCGGCCCTCAGTGTCCCTTCTGGCCTCTCTCACCTCCCATCTAACATCTCTATGAATGAGTAGTGAGACCCCCCTGGAGTAGCTGGTGTGAAATGCATGTATGGACCATTGCACCCATGGTTTTTGTACACAGCGGGCCGAATCTCTGGTCAGATGTGTCTCTACCAGCGCCACGACATGGGGGTGATGACGCTTAATTTGAGAGAAGACCTTAATCTTCTTCCGAGGGAATTTGATACCCCGTACATTCCAGGTCATACAGATTAACTCAGACCCCATACTCACAAATCAAGACATGGTAAATAGTGATGTCCAATTGAAGACTGGGGGTAGACCACACAGGGCAGTAGAGTTGTTGGCAGCGATTTCTATCTACATAACAAGTAGAACCAACATAAAAGTAAAAACAGAGCAAAAAACAAACAATATAGGAGTAAAGTCCTGTGCTCCTATTAACAAGAAAAAACGGGGATACCCTCGCTAGGTTCAGCGTCCGGTATTATCAAGTTGGACACCCACACAGAAAGCTCCATTATGCAATTTCCAGCACAGCTACAGCTAAGTTAGGTTTTTTTTGCATTGGGTACCCCGTGGGTGCGCAGCCACTCAGTCGCCTCGTCTGGATCAGAGAAAAAGACAGAGGTACCCTCATGAACAACACGTAGACGAGCTGGATAGATCATGGAATATATAACATTTCGGTCTCTGAGTTGTTTCTTTATATCCATGAATCGTGCCCGCTGTTTCTGAAGTTCCATTGAGAAGTCTGGGAAGATGGAAATAGTAGCGTTATGGAACATAATAGGGCTCCTCTGCCTTGCCAGGCGTAGAATGGTGTCTCTATCTTTGCAATTAAGAAGGCGTGCCAAAAAGGGTCTTGGCTGAGCTCCGGGAGGGAGAGGCCTCGTGGGTACTCTATGGGCTCTCTCCACTGAGCAAGTTGAGGAGAATTCACCTCCCAGAGAGGTCTTAAGCCATTCTTCTAGAAATTCTTCAGGACGTTGACCCTCAGAGCGTTCCGGCAGGCCGATAATTCGGATATTATTCCGACGTAGTCTGTTCTCCAGGTCATCTGCTTTTTGCTTCCAGGCATTTATAGAGCCCGCCACCTTTGACAATTTAGTCTCCATGGGAGGGATGACGTCTTCCAACTGTGACACCCTTGTCTCCACTTCTGTGATACGTCCCCCCATGGTTTGCATATCCTGTCTCAGGCGACCCACCTCAATGTGCACATCCTCTATTTTTTCAGTAAGAGAAGACCTGGTTAAAGAAATAGCCTGCATTAGTTGTTCAGAAGCCTGGTTGAGGGTCAGTTCTTCCTGTACGCCCTCCTCATTACTATCCGATAGGCGGCCTTTACGTGGAATCTGAGTAGAATTATTTCTAAGGGTGTGACCCCCGTCCGGGTGGTCCTCTCTAGCAAACTTCTTTAGTTTGTCCGCAGCTCCAGAGCCCTTTGAATGCTGCATGATGGAATGACAGAAATGGAGGACAGCGGGGCGACCAAGATCCACCCACAACGGTGTTAGAATAATATAAATCCTGTATATGGAGTTTGAGGCAGCACAACGTGGATAAGGCGTTTATAATAGTAATGATATAAAATGGACGCAGCTATGTCCAGTCCAGGACAAATTCTGTGCACCAGATTGGGGGGGAGGGGGAAAGAAGAAAGTCCACAGTACCCGCAGTAAAAGCAGCAAAGAGGGGAGCCAATCCCTCTAAGTCTCTAGCGCCGATGGATAAAGGTGACTTCCAGATGGGGGTAACACGGGGCCCAATATTTCAGAGCACACACCGATTGTTCCCTGTGATGTGCAGGAGATGTGCTCACCTCCCATACAGCGCCTAAGGATGGCGCTCAGCGTCACGTCTCTTCCTGGTGAGGCGCGCGCTTATGGAGTGTCTGCTGCCCCTTTCCGGCACCGCCGACCAGTACCCCGGTCCCCCGTGCACGTAAGCCCAGACGCTCACCGCCGCTGGTATCGCCGAGCCTCTCACGCTCAAGGGGAGTCCCAGCTGTGCTGAAAGCCGGCGCCGCTGCATTCTTCCTCAGTGTGCGCCCTTGTAAAAATGGCCGCCGCCTCGTGGGGATCCCGCCGCTCACACAGGCCTCTCCGGATCTCCGTTCCTCTCCGAGCCCCGAAACGCTCTCCACAGCAGCCGCTCACCCTCCGGGGTCTAAGAGGGTCGTCAGCTGTGAGTAATTCACATCAAGGAGGATGTAAGTGCCAGAATGCTGTCAGGATATGAGGAGCTCTCCCCGGGTGCGTCTTCTCGCTCCTATTACATAGTCACGCCCCTCTATGTTCCATTTATTTTTGACAGCTCTATTACCGTAACTTACAGTAAATGGGTCTCTGGGGCAATGAAATAGAAGCATGGTCAAATATGGAAGCCACCTCTCTATTCATAAGGAAGACACAGGAAACCATTTCTTGTGATCGTGGGGGATCTCAGAGGTCAGAACCCCAGAGATCAAACATTTACATTCATAAAAGTTGCTTCTGGAATATTCCCATAAAAGTAGTTTTCCTATCATAGCAATAATATACTCACATATAAACTGGAGGCTCTTTCATATTCTGTTATACATATCTGAAAAAATAGCGCTGCATGGTAGGTTTTTTTACCGGTAAAATGGCAGATGCCACAACGGTGCCATGTCCATCATACACTGATCAAAAAAATAAAAAATTAAAAAAAATAAAGGGAACACTTAAACAACACAATGTAACTACAAGTCAATCACACTTCTGTGAAATCAACCTGTCCAGTTATGAAGCAACACCGATTGTGAATCATTTTCTCCTGCTATTGTGCAAATGGAACAGACAACAGATAGAAATGATAGGCAATTAGCAAGACAACCCCTGTAAAGAAGTGGTTCTGCAGGTAGTGACGACAGACCATTTCTCTGTTCTCATTCTTTTTGACCGTTGGTTTTGTCACTTTTGTATTATGTCGTTGCCCTCACCCAGAGGCGTAGCTAGGGTTTTGGTTCGGGGGGGGCAAAACATCTGAGTGGGCCTCTAACCAGGTAACCTTGATGACAACTGGGTGATGCATCCTAATAGTGGATTTAGGAGAACCTCAGCAGATGACCGCACTGTTGCTGAAAATATCCTCTATGTTCAATAACCTCTATGACCAACATTGATATTACCGTCATATGGTCAGTGGTAGATACCAGTCCTACAGAACATATAGAGATTACAGTATAGCTATAGATGATGACTTACCGCTGAAGTTCTTTCTGATGAAGTTGTTCACTTTTCACTTCTTTTCCATCTGGCCCAGACCAACATGACAACTTCCAGCCAGGACTCGGCTGCAGAGATTACAACAAAGACATGTAAGAGGGTGAACTGTAGTCCCACTGAGAGAGCACTAGGACCCTGTGGTTTTTGCCTGCTGCAGCATGGGACAGACACTGCCAGACTCCCGGAGACAATGTGTGCTGGTGGGTGGGGTCTGGTGTCCTGTGTGCAAAGTGTCAGATAAGGAAGTGAGAGAAGTAAAAGGCGGGAAGAGGAGAAGAAGCTGCAGTGATATAGCAAGAGACTGTGTGGATTTACTGCGAGTGTGTTGGAGAAAAAGCTTTTGAGAGACTTTTTGTTGCTAACGTTTTTCTGGAGAAGAGCTAACCTTTATTTAACCCTGTGAGAGTTTTGTTGCTAACGTTTTTCTGGAGAAGAGCTAACCTTTTAGTTTGGAAGACTGAGACTTCACTGGAAACTCAGTACGTGTTTGAGAGTCTGTGGAGTCCCTGTGCATTCAGTGGAGAAACAAGTTTGGACAGACTGCTGATATAGAGACGGACGGGTTGTTGTGGGAGCATTTCTAGGAGCTACAGAAGCAGAGACAACATCGTGAGGCCACCAAACTAAGTCCCCGGCGTTTGGGCTCGGCATCGGCCGACAAGACAGAGGAGCCTGCTGTAACTTATTGGCGCTGAAGATATGGACTGGCTGCAGCCTGTGCAGATTCCTGCCTGAGACGAGATCTATCTCAGGATACGGTACCATAGTCATAGATACCCGGGTATCCCTGTTCAGAGTGTTTAATCGTTAATATTAGATGTGTATAAGTTATACTCAGTGTGCCATTCCAGGGGCTCCCTTGACTGCACTACAATCAATTTACACTTGTTCTTGTATTGAGTTGTTCTGTTAGGTAAATTGATAATTAGTCTGTTGGAGCATACACTTCTCAGGAGGCCTTGGAGTGGCACAGTGATTTCAGCTGATGCTGAATTGGTGTATCTTTGGGGTGCATCTGCCTTAGTATTCTCCATACTACCTTAGTTATTTTGCCTTTGAGTAAACAACTGTTGGAGATTTCTGCCTTAGTCTTGGTTTGTGACTCACTGGATCTTATTCGGACCTCTGGTCATTACAGACACATTTCACTTCTCATATTTTCAGCGCTGTCCCCAATAGGACTATTCCCAACCTGCACAAACTCCTCATCCTGCGGTATGTGTCCCCATTACTGCACCTGTTGTGTGGCTCTCTGTGCCCTCTAAACCCTCTAGAATTTAGTAATGAAGGGTGCAAGTGCCCTAGAAAACAGAGCCCACACGTTTCCCCTAGAAACTAATAATTCCCTCTGTGTGCCCCTTTGACAGTCACAGTAACATGTGTTCCCTTATAACAAGAAGTGCCCACTTTACTTTTAATAATGTCCCGAGTCTCCCCCCTGTACAGCTCCCCTCTACACCAGGGGTGTCAAACTGCATTCCTCGAGGGCCTCAAACCATGCGTGTTTTCAAGATTTCCTTAGCATTGCACAAGGAGCAGGAATCATTATCTGTGCAGGTGGTTAAATTATCACCTGTGCAATACAAGGAAATCCTGAAAACATGACCTGTTTGCGGCCCTCGAGGAATGCAGTTTGACACCCCTGCTTTACACAGTATGATGCTCTCTTATACACAGAAAAATGCCCCTTTACTGTATAGTACCACATAACAGTATCCTGACCCCTTAGTAGCCCCCACACTGTTTAATGGCTCCAACACTGTATGATGGCCCCTCACTGTAATCTCCACACTGTATGATGGCCCCCGAGATAGCCTCCATATAGTATAATGCACCAGATAGTCCTCAATATAGTATAATGCACTTCCCATGGGCCTCTATATAGTATAATGCACCCCCATATGCCTCTATATAGTATAATGTACTCCCTATAGGCCTCAATATAGTATAATGCACTCCCCATAGGCATACTCTACATAGTATAATGCATTCCCCATAGGCAGACTCTATATAGCATAATGCACTCCCCATAGGCAGACTCTATGTAGTATAATGCACCCCCATAGGCAGACTCTATATTGTATAATGCATTCCCCATAGGCAGACTCTATATAGTATAATGCATCCCCATAGAAAGACTCGATATTGTATAATGCATCCCCTATAGGCAGACTCTAAATTGTATAATGCACCCTCCATAGGCGTACTCTATAGTATAATGCACCCCACCCATAAGGAGACTCTATATAGTAAAATGCACCCACCATAGGCAGTCTCTAGTTTGTATAATGCACCCTCATAGGCATACTCTATAGTTTATGCACTCTGTTGTGAATTTGCTTTTTGCTCCCTCTAGTGGTTACTAGTTTTTTGACTCTGGTTTTTCTGTCATTCCTTTTATCCGCACCTGGGTCGTTAGTTAGGGGTGTTGCTATATAAGCTCCCTGGACCTTCAGTTCAATGCCTGGCAACGTAGTTATCAGAGCTAGTCTGCTGTGCTCTTGTCTACTGATCCTGGTTCCAGTTATATCAGCTAAGTCTGCCTTTTGCTTTTTGCTATTTGTTTTGGTTTTGTATTTTTGTCCAGCTTGTTCCAAAACTATATCCTGACCTTTGCTGGAAGCTCTAGGGGGGCTGGTGTTCTCCCCCCGGACCGTTAGACGGTTCGGGGGTTCTTGAATTTCCAGTGTGGATTTTGATAGGGTTTTTGTTGACCATATAAGTTACCTTTCTTTATTCTGCTATCAGTAAGCGGGCCTCTCTGTGCTAAACCTGGTTCATTTCTGTGTTTGTCATTTCCTCTTACCTCACCGTCATTATTTGTGGGGGGCTTCTATCCAGCTTTGGGGTCCCCTTCTCTGGAGGCAAGAAAGGTCTTTGTTTTCCTCTACTAGGGGTAGCTAGATTCTCCGGCTGGCGCGTGTCATCTAGAACAGAGGTCCCCAACCGCCGGTCCGCGGACCAGGACCGGGCCGTTGGGGTTTTTCAGCCGGTCCGCGGCGCCCCTGTTCAGCGGTCACGTGGGACCGCTCATTAGAGAAATGAATAGGCTGCTCCACCCCCCATAGGGGCGGAGCCGCATAATTCATTTCTCTAATCAGCGGTGCCGGTGACCGCTGACAGAGGAAGAGGCTGCGGCACCGAAGACCAGCTGTCCGGGGGAAGGAGCGGGACGCCGGGAGCAGGTAAGTATGTCATATTCACCTGTCCTCGTTCCACACGCCGGGCGCTGTCTCCATCTTCCCGGCGTCTCTCCGCACTAACTGCAGGCAGAGGGCGCGATGACGCATATAGTGTGCACGCCGCCCTCTGCCTGATCAGTCAGTGCGGAGAGACGCCGGGAAGATGGCGCCGAGGAGCTGCAAGCAAGACAGGTGAGTATGTGTTTTATTATTTTTATTGCAGCAGCAGCAGCACAGCTATGGGGCAATAATGGACGGTGCAGAGCACTATATGGCACAGCTATGGGGCAATAATGGACGGTGCAGAGCACTATATGGCACAGCTATGGGGCAATAATGAACGGTGCAGAGCACTATATGGCACAGCTATGGGGCAATAATGGACGGTGCAGAGCACTATATGGCACAGCTATGGGGCAATAATGGTGCAGAGCACTATATGGCACAGCTATGGGGCAATAATAAACGGTGCAGAGCACTGTATGGCACAGCTATAGGGCAATAATGGTGCAGAGCACTGTATGGCACAGCTATGGGGCAATTATGAACGGTGCAGAGCACTATATGGCACAGCTATGGGGCAATTATGAACGGTGCAGAGCACTATATGGCACAGCTATGGGGCAATTATGAACGGTGCAGAGCACTATATGGCACAGCTATGGGGCAATAATAAACGGTGCAGAGCACTGTATGGCACAGCTATAGGGCAATAATGGTGCAGAGCACTATATGGCACAGCTATGGGGCAATAATGGTGCAAAGCACCAGGGAAACAAGCATGGTGCTCCCACTCATTCTGAACCTATGGTAAGTTGAATCACATTCTCATTATAAATGTCATAATTATATGATAAGTATGCACTAAGCTCCATCCCTCCATAACCCCACCCCCATATGACCAAAGCCCCGCCCCTGCCCCACCCCCACCGGGCCATGGAAAACTGGTCTTGCTTAAAGCCGGTCCCTGGTGCAAAAAAGGTTGGGGACCTCTGATCTAGAATCAACGTAGGAATAATCCCCGGCTACTTCTAGTGTTGGCGTTAGGAGTAGATATATGGTCAACCCAGTTACCACTGCCCTATGAGCTGGATTTTTGTATTCTGCAGACTTCCACGTTCCTCTGAGACCCTCGCCATTGGGGTCATAACAGTTTGCCAGGCCAGTATTAAATGTTTAATGCATTGCAGAAGAGGGATTATAAGAAAGAAGATTCTGAGTTTTTTTTTTTTTTCTTCTTCCCCTTTACCTCAGAGTGGCTATGCTTGCTGCAGACATGAATGTCCAGACCTTGATTACAAGTGTGGACCAGCTGGCTACTCGTGTGCAGGGCATACAAGACTATGTTATCAGAAACTAAACCACTAGACCCATCAAAAATTACAAAAGGCACAAAAAACCAAACTTATATAATCAATCACAAAGAGAGAACCGGTATAAAGTGCCAGTATATACTGGAAAATATTTTATTAAATAATCCACATAAGAATAAACAGAAAAACGCAAAATAATAGTACATGCAAGATTGCTACTATGAAGCAGAGACAGCCACAACTAATTAGAGATGTTAGTAGTACCACCACACCTATGCCTGTATATATATATACACATCCCCATGCACATCAACTCCAAATACTACATATTGTAGGGGTAAACCACCCTGTTAAAGTACATATTGGTGATGTGCTGGGAAAAGATATGAAAGTAAACAGCGGCACTTACATAGATTGGTGTGGATATTAAGTGGCGTCCCTGCCGCCCCAACGCACGTTTCGCTTCTTCGTCAGGAGGCGTGTCCTCCTGACGAAGAAGCGAAACGTGCGTTGGGGCGGCAGGGACGCCACTTAATATCCACACCAATCTATGTAAGTGCCGCTGTTTACTTTCATATCTTTTCCCAGCACATCACCAATATGTACTTTAACAGGGTGGTTTACCCCTACAATATGTAGTATTTGGAGTTGATGTGCATGGGGATGTGTATATATATATACAGGCATAGGTGTGGTGGTACTACTAACATCTCTAATTAGTTGTGGCTGTCTCTGCTTCATAGTAGCAATCTTGCATGTACTATTATTTTGCGTTTTTCTGTTTATTCTTATGTGGATTATTTAATAAAATATTTTCCAGTATATACTGGCACTTTATACCGGTTCTCTCTTTGTGATTGATTATGTTATCAGAAATCCTAGGTCAGAACCTAAAATACCGATTCCTGAACTGTTTTCCGGAGACAGGTTTAAGTTTAGGAATTTCGTGAATAATTGTAAATTGTTTTTGTCCCTGAGACCCTGTTCATCTGGAGATTCTGCTCAGCAAGTAAAAATTGTTATTTCGTTCTTACGGGGCGACCCTCAGGATTGGGCTTTTTCGCTGGCGCCAGGAGATCCGGCATTGGCTGATCTTGATGCGTTTTTTCTGGCGCTCGGTTTACTTTATGAGGAACCCAATCTTGAGATTCAGGCAGAAAAGGCCTTGCTGGCTATGTCTCAGGGGCAGGACGAGGCTGAAGTGTATTGCCAAAAATTTCGGAAATGGTCCGTGCTGACACATTGGAACGAGTGTGCACTGGCCGCTAATTTTAGAAATGGCCTTTCTGAAGCCATTAAGAATGTTATGGTGGGTTTTCCCATTCCCACAGGTCTGAATGATACTATGGCACTGGCTATTCAAATTGACCGGCGGTTGCGGGAGCGCAAAACCGCAAATTCCCTCATGGTGTTGTCTGAACAGACACCTAATTCGGTGCAATGTGATAGAAAAACCGCAAATTCCCTCATGGTGTTGTCTGAACAGACACCTGATTTAATGCAATGTGATAGAATCCTGACTAGAAATGAGCGGAAAATTCATAGACGCCGGAATGGCTTGTGCTACTACTGTGGTGATTCTACACATGTTATCTCAGCATGCTCTAAACGTATAGCTAAGGTTGTTAGTCCTGTCACCGTTGGTAATTTGCAACCTAAATTTATTCTGTCTGTAACTTTGATTTGCTCACTGTCATCTTATCCTGTCATGGCGTTTGTAGATTCAGGTGCTGCCCTGAGTCTCATGGATCTCTCATTTGCTAAGCGCTGTGGTTTTACTCTTGAACCATTAGAAAATCCTATTCCTCTTAGGGGTATTGATGCTACACCATTGGCTGCAAATAAACCGCAGTATTGGACACAGGTTACCATGTGCATGACTCCTGAACACCGCGAGGTGATACGTTTCCTGGTTTTACATAAAATGCATGATTTGGTTGTTTTAGGGCTGCCATGGTTACAGACCCATAATCCAGTCCTGGACTGGAAGGCTATGTCAGTCTCAAGTTGGGGCTGTCGTGGTATTCATGGGGATTCCCTGCCTGTGTCTATTGCTTCTTCTACGCCTTCGGAAGTTCCGGAGTATTTGTCTGATTATCAGGACGTCTTCAGTGAGTCTGAGTCCAGTGCACTGCCTCCTCATAGGGACTGTGACTGTGCTATAGATTTGATCCCAGGCAGTAAATTTCCTAAGGGAAGACTGTTTAATCTGTCGGTACCTGAACATACCGCTATGCGTTCATATATCAAGGAGTCTCTGGAGAAAGGACATATTCGTCCGTCTTCTTCCCCTCTTGGTGCGGGATTCTTTTTTGTGGCTAAAAAGGACGGATCTTTGAGACCTTGTATTGATTATCGGCTTTTAAATAAGATCACTGTCAAATTTCAGTATCCTTTACCGCTGTTGTCTGACTTGTTTGCCCGGATTAAGGGTGCCAAGTGGTTCACCAAGATAGACCTTCGTGGTGCGTACAACCTTGTGCGCATTAAGCAAGGTGATGAATGGAAAACCGCATTCAATACGCCCGAAGGTCATTTTGAGTACTTGGTGATGCCTTTTGGTCTCTCCAATGCGCCTTCAGTTTTTCAGTCCTTTATGCATGACATTTTCCGGAAGTATCTGGATAAATTTTTGATTGTTTATCTGGATGATATTTTGGTTTTTTCTGATAATTGGGATTCGCATGTGGAGCAGGTCAGGTTGGTCTTTAAAATTTTGCGTGAAAATTCTTTGTTTGTCAAGGGCTCAAAGTGTCTCTTTGGTGTACAGAAGGTTCCCTTTTTGGGGTTCATTTTTTCCCCTTCTGCTGTGGAGATGGACCCAGTCAAGGTCCGAGCTATTCTTGATTGGACTCAGCCCTCGTCAGTTAAGAGTCTTCAGAAGTTCTTGGGCTTCGCTAACTTCTACCGTCGTTTTATCGCTAATTTTTCTAGCATTGTGAAACCTTTGACGGATATGACCAAGAAGGGCTCCGATGTAGCTAACTGGGCTCCTGCTGCCGTGGAGGCTTTCCAGGAGTTGAAACGCCGGTTTACTTCGGCGCCTGTTTTGTGCCAGCCTGACGTCTCACTTCCCTTTCAGGTTGAGGTGGATGCTTCGGAGATTGGGGCAGGGGCCGTTTTGTCGCAGAGAGGCCCTGGTTGCTCTGTTATGAAACCTTGTGCCTTTTTCTCTAGGAAGTTTTCGCCTGCCGAGCGAAATTATGATGTGGGCAATCGGGAGTTGTTGGCCATGAAATGGGCATTTGAGGAGTGGCGTCATTGGCTCGAGGGTGCTAAGCATCGTGTGGTGGTCTTGACTGATCACAAAAATCTGATGTATCTCGAGTCTGCTAAACGCCTTAATCCGAGACAGGCCCGCTGGTCATTGTTTTTCTCCCGCTTTGATTTTGTTGTCTCGTATTTACCTGGTTCAAAGAATGTGAAGGCCGATGCTCTTTCTAGGAGCTTTGTGCCTGATGCTCCTGGAGTCGCTGATCCTGTTGGTATTCTTAAAGATGGAGTTATCTTGTCAGCTATTTCTCCGGATCTGCGACGTGTGTTGCAGAGATTTCAGGCTGATAGGCCTGAGTCTTGTCCACCTGACAGACTGTTTGTCCCGGATAAGTGGACCAGCAGAGTCATTTCCGAGGTTCATTCCTCGGTGTTGGCAGGTCACCCGGGAATTTTTGGCACCAGAGATCTGGTGGCCAGGTCCTTTTGGTGGCCTTCCTTGTCAAGGGATGTGCGGTCATTTGTGCAGTCCTGTGGGACTTGTGCTCGAGCTAAGCCTTGCTGTTCTCATGCCAGCGGTTTGCTCTTGCCCTTGCCTGTCCCGAAGAGACCTTGGACACATATCTCCATGGATTTCATTTCTGATCTTCCGCTATCTCAGGGCATGTCCGTTATCTGGGTGATATGTGATCGCTTCTCCAAGATGGTCCATTTGGTTCCTTTGCCTAAGCTGCCTTCCTCTTCCGATTTGGTTCCTGTGTTTTTCCAGAACGTGGTTCGTTTGCACGGCATCCCTGAGAATATTGTGTCTGACAGAGGATCCCAGTTCGTTTCCAGGTTCTGGCGATCCTTTTGTAGTAGGATGGGCATTGATTTGTCGTTTTCGTCTGCTTTCCATCCTCAGACTAATGGACAGACGGAGCGAACCAATCAGACTTTGGAGGCTTATTTGAGGTGTTTTGTCTCTGCTGATCAGGACGATTGGGTGACATTCTTGCCGTTGGCTGAGTTTGCCCTTAATAATCGGGCTAGTTCCGCCACCTTGGTTTCACCTTTTTTCTGCAACTCTGGTTTCCATCCTCGCTTTTCTTCGGGTCATGTGGAGCCTTCTGACTGTCCTGGGGTGGATTCTGTGGTGGATAGGTTGCAGCAGATCTGGAATCATGTGGTGGACAACTTGAAGTTGTCACAGGAGAAGGCTCAGCGCTTTGCCAACCGCCGCCGCGGTGTGGGTCCCCGACTACGCGTTGGGGATTTGGTATGGCTTTCTTCCCGCTTTGTTCCTATGAAGGTCTCCTCTCCCAAATTTAAACCTCGTTTTATTGGGCCTTACAAGATATTGGAAATCCTTAATCCTGTATCTTTTCGTCTGGATCTTCCTGTGTCGTTTGCTATTCACAATGTATTTCATAGGTCCTTGTTGCGGCGGTACATTGTGCCTGTAGTTCCTTCTGCTGAGCCTCCTGCTCCGGTGTTGGTTGAGGGCGAGTTGGAGTACGTGGTGGAGAAGATCTTGGATTCTCGCCTCTCCAGGCGGAGGCTTCAGTACCTGGTCAAGTGGAAGGGCTATGGTCAGGAGGATAATTCCTGGGTGGTCGCCTCTGATGTTCATGCGGCCGATTTAGTTCGTGCCTTTCATGCCGCTCATCCTGATCGCCCTGGTGGTCGTGGTGAGGGTTCGGTGACCCCTCACTAAGGGGGGGGGTACTGTTGTGAATTTGCTTTTTGCTCCCTCTAGTGGTTACTAGTTTTTTGACTCTGGTTTTTCTGTCATTCCTTTTATCCGCACCTGGGTCGTTAGTTAGGGGTGTTGCTATATAAGCTCCCTGGACCTTCAGTTCAATGCCTGGCAACGTAGTTATCAGAGCTAGTCTGCTGTGCTCTTGTCTACTGATCCTGGTTCCAGTTATATCAGCTAAGTCTGCCTTTTGCTTTTTGCTATTTGTTTTGGTTTTGTATTTTTGTCCAGCTTGTTCCAAAACTATATCCTGACCTTTGCTGGAAGCTCTAGGGGGGCTGGTGTTCTCCGCCCGGACCGTTAGACGGTTCGGGGGTTCTTGAATTTCCAGTGTGGATTTTGATAGGGTTTTTGTTGACCATATAAGTTACCTTTCTTTATTCTGCTATCAGTAAGCGGGCCTCTCTGTGCTAAACCTGGTTCATTTCTGTGTTTGTCATTTCCTCTTACCTCACCGTCATTATTTGTGGGGGGCTTCTATCCAGCTTTGGGGTCCCCTTCTCTGGAGGCAAGAAAGGTCTTTGTTTTCCTCTACTAGGGGTAGCTAGATTCTCCGGCTGGCGCGTGTCATCTAGAATCAACGTAGGAATGATCCCCGGCTACTTCTAGTGTTGGCGTTAGGAGTAGATATATGGTCAACCCAGTTACCACTGCCCTATGAGCTGGATTTTTGTATTCTGCAGACTTCCACGTTCCTCTGAGACCCTCGCCATTGGGGTCATAACAGCACTCCCCATAGGGAGACACTGTATTGTACAATGCACCCCCAATAGGCAGACTCTATAGTATAATGCACCCCACCCATAGGTAGACTCTATAGTATGATGCACCCACCATAAGGATACTCTGTAGTATAATGTACCCCCATAGACAGACTCTATATTGTATAAAACACCCCCATAGGTAGACTCTATATTGTATAATGCACCCCCATAGGCAGACTCTATATTGTATAATGCACCCACTATAAGGAGAGTATATATAGTATAATGCATCCCCCATAGGCAGACTCTATAGTATAATGCACCTCCATAGGCATACTCTATGTTGTATAATGCTCCCCATAGGCAGACTCTACATTATATAATTCAACCCATAGACAAACTCTATTATCTAATGCACTCCCATAGACAGACTCTACATAGTATAATGCACCCCCATAGGTAGACTCTATAGTATAATGCACTCCCATAGGCAGACTCTATAGCATAATGTACCCCCATAGGCAGCCTCTATAGCATAATGCACTTCCATAGGCAGCCTCTATAGCATAATGCACTCCCATAGACAGCCTCTATAGCATAATGCACTCCCCATAGGCAGCTTCCATAGCATAATGCACCCCCATAGGCAGCCTCTATAGCATAATGCACTCCCATAGGCAGCATCTATAGCATAATGCACCCCCATAGGCAGCCTCTATAGCATAATGCACCCCCATAGGCAGACTCTAAAGTATAATGCACTCCCCATAGGCAGCCTGTATAGCATATTGCACCCCCATAGGCAGCCTCTATAGCATAATTCACCCCCATAGGCAGACTCTATAGCATAATGCAACCCCATATGCAGCCTCTATAGTATAATGCACACCCATAGGCAGACTCTATAGTATAATGCACTCCCCATAGGTAAAATCTATATTTTATACTGCACCCCCATAGGCAGACTCTACATTATATAATTCACCCCATAGGCAAACTCTATATTGTCTAGTGCACTACCATAGACAGACTCTATATAATATAATGCACCCCCCAAAGGCAGACTCTATATAGTGTAATGAACTTCCCATAGGTAGACTCTATATTGTATAATGCACCCCAATAGTTGGCTCTAAATAGCATAATGCAACCCCATAGGTAAACTCTATTGTATAATGCAGCCCCCATAGGCAGACTCTATATAATATAAAGTACTGCCATGAAAAAATAAATTAATACAATACTCACCTCTCCTCCTCATTCCTATGCTTCCTTGAGCACCCGCACATCTCCAGACAGCGGGTGCCGAGTAGTGACATCATCGTGCCTGCTGTCAGTGTCTGCATCACTGACGTCAGATACTTAGAGTGGGATGATGGGAGAGGGAGCATAACACTCCCTCTCTCATCAATGCGGTCAACTGTATCAGCATCTAGCTGATACAGTTGCACTTGCGATGACAGGTGAGGGGCCCACTGCTGGAACCGGGCCCCCCTCCTGCTCAGGGGTTTCATAGTGGCCAGGTAGCAGAGCAGGGAGATCGAGTCTTCCTGCTCTGCATTCCGGGTGGGCCCCAATTAAAGTGCAGGGCCCAGGGCAACCACCCCCTCTGCCACTCCCCAGTAGCTATGCTACTGCCCTCAGCACTAGAAGTACAGCAACATGAGGTGGTATCTACAGTACAATCCACAGAAGTTGCTCAGGTAGTGCAGCTCATCCAGGATGGCACATCAATGTGAGCTGTGGCAAAAAGGGTAGATGCCTGTCAGCACAGTGTCCAAAGTATGTAACAGACACCTGGAGACAGTACCGTAGGAGGGCAAGAACCTAGCAGCAGGACAGCTACCTCCACCTTTGTGCAAGAAGGAACAGGGGTAGCAGTGACAAAGCCCTGCAAAATTGCCTCCAGCAGCTAACTTCCATGTGTCTGCTCAAACTGTCAGAAACAGACTCCATGAGAGTGGAAGGAGGGTCCGTCATACATAGTGGGTGGTGTGCTTACAGCCCAACATCGTACATGGTGATTTCCATTTGCCAGAGAACACAAAGATTGGCAGATTTGACATTGGTGCCTTGTGCTCTTCATGGATGAGAGCAGGTTCACACTGAGCACATGTGACAGACGTGACAGAGTCTAGATACTCCATGGAGAATGTTCTCCTGCCTGCAACATCCTCCTGCATGACCAGTTTGATAGTGGCTCAGTAATGGTGTGGGGAAGCATTTTTTTGTAGGGCCGCCCAGCCCTCCATATGCTAGCCAGATGTACCCTGACTGCCATTATGTACCAGGATGACATTCTCAGACCCATAGTGAGACCATATGCAGGTGCAGTGGGCCCTTGGTTTCTTCTGATGCATGACAATGTTAGGCCTTATGTGCCTTGGGCTTGTTCACTTGAGTGCCACTATGCAAGCATTAACCCCTTTACCCCCGAGGGTGGTTTGCACGTTAATGAAAGGGCCAATTTTTACAATTCTGACCACATAAAGGGACGTAATAGCTCCGGAATGCTTCAACGGATCTTGGTGATTCTGAGAAGGTTTTCTCAAGACATATTGTACTTCACATTAGTGGTAAAATTTCTTCGCTATAACGTGCGTTTATTTGTGTAAAAAACAGAAATGTGGCGAAAATTTGGAAAATTTTGCAATTTTCACACTTTCAATTTTTATGAACAGAGAAATATGTCACACAAAATAGTTAATAAATAACATTTCCACATGTCTACTTTACATCAGCACAATTTTGGAACCTAAATTTTCTTTTGTTAGGAAGTCATAAGGATTAAAAGTTAACTAGCGATTTCTCATTGTTACAACAAAATGTACAAAACCATTTTTTTTACGGACAACCTCACATTTGAAGTCACTTTGAGGGGTCTATATGGAGAAAATACCCAAAAGTGACACCATTCTACAAACTGAACCCCTCAAACTGATCAAAACCATATACAAGAAGTTTATTAACCCTTCAGGTGTTTCACAGGAGCAGAAGCAACGTGGAAGGAAAAAATGAACATTTAACTTTTTAGTCACAAAAATGATCTTTCAGCAACATTTATTTTACTTTCCCTAGGGTAACAGGAGAAATTGGACCCCAAAAGTTGATTTCCAATTTGTCCTGAGTACGCTGATACCCAATATGTGGGGGTAAGCTACTGTTTAGGCGCAATGCAGGGCTCGGTAGGGAAGGAGCGCCATTTAACTTTCTCAAACCAAAATTGGCTGGAATTGAGATCGGACGCCATGTCGCATTTGGCGAGCCCCTGATGGCCTAAACAGTGGAAACTCCCCACAAGTGACCCCATTTTGGAAATTATACCCCCTAAGGAACTTATCTTGATGTGTGGTGAGCATTTTGAACCCCCAAGTGCTTCACAGAAGTTTGTAACGCCCGGGTGAGAAAATAAAAAATCATATTTTTTCCACAAACATTATCGTTTAGTTCCCATTTATTTTATTTTCCCAAGGGTAACAGGAGAAATTGGACCTCAAAAGTTTGTGTGCAATTTGTCCTGAGCACGCTCATACCCCATATGTGGGGGAAACCACTGTTTGGGCGCACGACAGGGCTCAGAAGGGAAGGAGCGCCGTTTTACTTTTTCAAACCAAAATTGGCTGGAATTGAGATGGGACGCCATTTGGCAAGCTCCTGATGTGCCTAAACAGTGGAAATCCCCCACAAGTGACCCCATTTTGGAAATTAGACCCCCTAAGGAACTTATCTAGATGTGTGGTGAGCACTTTGAACCCCCAAGTGCTTCACAGAAGTTTATAATGCCTGGTTGTGAAAATATAAAATCATATTTTTTCCACAAACATGATCGTTTTGTCCCCAATTTTTTATTTTCCCAAGGGTAACAGGAGAAATTGGACCACAAACTTTGTTGTCCAGTTTGTCCTGAGTACGCTGGTACCCCATATGTGGAAGAAAAATACTGTTTGGGCGCATGGCAGGGCTCGAAAGGGAAGTAGTGATGTTTTGGAATGCAGACTTTGATGGAATGGTCTGCTAGAGTAATGTTCCGTTTGCCGAGCCACTAATGTGCCTAAACAGTAGAATCCCCCCACAAATGACCCCATTTTAGAAACTAGAGCCCCTAAGGAACTTATCTAGATGTGTGGTGAGAACTTTGAACCCCAAAGTGTTTCACTAAAGTTTATAATGCCCGGGCGTGAATAAAAAAAATCCTATTTTTTTCCCGCAAAAATTATCTTTTAGTCCCCAATTTTTAATTTTCTCAAGGGTAACAGGAGAAATTGGACCCCAAAAGTCACTGTTCAATTTGTCCTGAGTACGCTAGTACCCCACATGTGGGAAAATATACAGCTTGGGCACATGTCAGGGCCAGTTAGAAAATGATGAACCGGGGTTTTGCGCCAAAAATTGCCGAGCGTACAAATTAGTTTGCTCCACCATGAGGTTAACAAAATCTTCAGAGAAAAAGACTTTGAAAAAATCTAGTTCTGTGAGGCCGGTGTTGTCAAACTTGATTCCTGATTCTGCCACAAAATCAGGAATCAGTGGCTCGTAATTTTCAGGGGGCGATGTCCATACGTGGTCAGAAGAGGGGTGCGCTGGTTCATCTTCAGGAGTGGGCGCTGCCTCATCTTCTGTCCTGGGACGTCTGTCCCGCAGGACCCAAGGAGGAAGATGAGGAGGAGGAAGAGGAAGAGGAGGAGGATGAAGAATCCGAAAAGTATAGAAATGTGGGATCCTCTCCTTCGCTATCAGTGTCGGAGGCAAGAAAAGAATATGCCTCCTCCAATGAATAGCGCTGTTGGGACGAATGTAACGGGTGGGACCTTTTTTTGTGAATATGGTGCTTTGTGTGTACTTTATAACTGTATGTGTATGTGTGGGGGGATAGTGATTGGTGCAAACTATTATCTGAAAAGAAAAAGCGAAAAGAAAAAAGCAAATAGGGAGAAAAAAATGCCTGTGAAAGGAAAAGTCTAAAACTGCATCTGTGGCGCCCCAGGGTCCTGGTCGTTACAGTGGTATTGCTTTCATCCCGGTAAGAGTGATGCTATGTTTGGAGGCAAGGAAGGATAACTGCATCCAGGTACCACAAACATGCAACACTTCACACTCCAGGCCATCAGGGGGAGCTTCTGATCCTATTTACTAGGTGACTCCCCATATATATATAACTGGTAGTCTGTAGGGAAAGTTAGAAAGTTCCAGACAGTAGTCTGAGGAGGACAGAGGGACAACGGAGCTGTGCATGCCCACAGAGCTGCAGCTCCCAGAAAGAGACATTAAAAGCTGAATTGTTTGCAGCGAGCGTGCAGGAGGGGAAGCACAGGAGAGGATATCAGAAGGGGACAAGCCCCGAGCAGGCTGCCTCCTTCTGAGGTGCAGAGACCGGTAGCTGGAACACCGAGGTTGTAAGGACCTCTATGACACATCAGAGACCGCCAAGACAGCTGAACTCTACGTTACCTGTCCGACCTAACACCCAGGAGGCACGGTGACAACATTAGAGGCTGGGGCGTGCTAGAGTCCGTATAAACCGCCTCAAGTCACCAGTCATACGGGTATGTCCTATCCAATCCGGGGGACAGAGAGAGATAACATCTGTGAGGACCTTATGAGAAGCTTAGTAGTAAGGGACAACACCACCACGGCGCTAGAGGAAAGACTTTTATTCTCCACCTGGACAAGGGGACTCTGGACTTGCCTCCAAACCGGCCGGACTCTGCCTGCCCTGTGGTCTGGTGCTCTGGACTGTGGATGCTGAAGTCTTCAGTAAAGGTAAAGAGACTGCAACCCTGTGTCCTCTTTTTTCTCTGCGCCACTCACCGTTCACCATCTATACACCAGGAAGCCCTGGGGATACAATTCACCTGTGAGAAGGTATACCATCTAGCTGCCATAACATCACCCCAGCGGACCCCTTGAAGCAGCGTCGGTCACCCTGACCGAATACCACAGGTGGCGTCACAAACATAAACTTTATCCCTTTAAAGACCTTCCCCTTTTATACGGATGCCCCAGGGCCACGGACCGGGTCAGCCACCGTGACATCCCCCCTGTGAACCGCAGGACCCGGTACCGAGTACCCCACTGCCCTGATGGGGCGCTCCACATCACTTATCAAAATTCAGCGGCTGCTGGATGTGCACATGGGGGTGGCGCAAGGGGGGGATGAAAAAGAAAAATGGAAAACAGCCAGCATGAGCTCCGATAAGTGAACTGCATCACTTATCAAAGTTCGGTGACTGCGGGATGTGCGTACGGAGTAGGCGCAAGGGGGGTTGAGAAAAAAGCGAGCATGAGTGTTGATCGTGAACTGCATCACTAATCAACGCTCGACGGCTGCTAAATGTGCACACAGAGGCGGCGCAAAAGGGGGTGGAGGGGGGTGGATGAAGAGAGATCGGGCAGGGATCAGGGATCAACACTTACGGTTGTAGTCAGGTGGCACAAAGGAGGGTGTAAAAAAAGGAAACAGGCAGGCACGAGCTCTGATAAGTGAACTGCATCACTTATCAAAGTTCGGCAGCTGCGGAATGTGCGTACGGAGTTGGCACAAAGGGGGCTGAGGAAAAAAGCGAGCATGAGTGTTGATCAGTGAACTGCATCACCAATCAATGCTCGATGGCTGCTAAATGTGCGCTAAGAGGGGTGGAGGGGGGTAAAAAGAGGGGGAAGGGGAGAGCAGCTGTGCCCCGTGATTGGCGCGATCGATGATTACATTGATTGCACCAATCAGAAGCTGCAGGCCATACTAGGCCTGTCCTAGGCACTGGCCTAGGATTGGTGCTATTACAGCACCGATCCAGGTCGGTGCCAGCAGGGCACAGCGAGGTAACACTGCCACTGTGCCCTGCGATTGGCGTGATCGATGTGATTGGTACTCGATACTAACCTGGGACCTCACTGTTTCAGCCAATCTGATTGGCTGAAACAATGAGAAAAGCTGTGATTGGCTGTTCAGAATTGAACAGCCAATCACAGCAATCAGGAGGCCGGATGGGAGAGGACGCAGCCCAGGATGCCAACACCATCTTCCCTGAGATAAGATTGCGTTGGAATTTTAATACGATCACCGCGACTTAAGTCGCAGTGTCGCATTAAAGGGCATTACGTACTATTCCGTCCATGGGGATTAATTCCCAAGTCACATGGACGGAATAGTAAGTCGGATGTCAGAAAGGGGTTAACCCCTTCACAACTTTGGGATTTTCTATTTTTTTTGTTTCGCTTTTTTGCTCTTCCCAGAGCTGTAACTTTTTATTTTTCTGTCAATATGGCCATGTGAGAGCTTGTTTTTTGCTGGACAAGTTGTACTTTTGAACATCATCATTGATTTTACCATAAAGTGTACTGGAAAAAAGTAAAAAAGTGTGGTGAAATTGTAAAACAAGTGCAAATTCAAATTTATTTATTTTTTACCATGTTCACTAAATCCTAAAACTGACCTGCCATTACGATTCTCCAGGTCATTATGAGTTCGCAGATACCAAACATATATACCGTAGGTTCTTTTTTATTTAAGTGGTGAAAAAAAAATCCAAAGTTTGTAAAATAAGGCTCTATTTTGCACGACCCATAGCATTTCCATTTTTTGAGACCTGGGGCCGGTTGAGAGCTTATATTTTTGTATGCGAAGTTGCTGTTTTCATTGCTACCATTTTGGGGTAGATATGATGTTTTTCTAGCCTGTTACTGCATTTTATTGCAATTTTGCTGCAACAAAAAAATTCTGGCATTTTGATTTTTTTTCTCGATATGCGGTTTACTGATTGGATTAATTTAGTTTGTATTTTGATAGAGTGTTTCTGAATGCAGCAATAAAAATATGTGTATTTGTTTTACTATTATTGTTTTATATTGAGTGGGGCAAAAGGAGGGTGATTTTCATTTTTATATATTTACTAGCTGAAGAGCCCGGCGTTGCCTGGGCATAGTAAATATCTGTGGTTAGTTATAGCACCTCACTTCTCTTATTTTCCCATCACGCCTCTCATTTTCCCCATCACATCTTTCATTTTCCCCCTCACATCTCTCATTTTCTCCCTCACACTTCTCATTTTCCCCCTCACTCCTCTTATTTTCCCCCTCACTCCTCTCATTCCCCCCTAACACTTGTCATTTCGACCTCACATCTGTCATTTTCCGATCACTCCACTATTTTCCCTCACTCCTCTCATTTTGCACTCACACCTTTTCATTTTCACCTCACACCTCTCATTTTCACCTCAGTATATACATGTTTGTCATCTCCCTTATATATAGTATACACCTGTATGTCATCTCCTGTATATAGTATATACCTGTATGTCATCTCCCCTGTATATAGTATATACCTGCTGTGTGTCATCTCCCCTGTATATAGTATATACCTGTATGTCATCTCCTCCTATATATAGTATATACCTGTATGTAATCTCCTCCTGTATATAGTATATACCTGTGTGTCATCTCACCTATATATAGTATATATCTGTGTGTCATCTCCTCCTGTATATAGTATATACCTGTATGTCATCTCCTCCTATACATAGCATATTCCTGTATGTCATCTCCTCCTGTATATACTATATACCTGTAGGTAATCTGCTCCTGTATATAGTATATACCTGTGTCATCTCCTCCTGTATATAGTATATACCTGTATGTCATCTCCTCCTGTATGTAGTATGTACCTGTATGTCATCTCCTCCTCTATATAGTATATACCTGTGTGTCATCTCTCCTGTATATAGTATATATCTGTGTGTCATCTCCTCCTGTATATAGTATATACCTGTGTGTCATCTCCCCTGTAAATAGTATATACCTGTGTGTCATCTCCTCCTGTATATAGTATATATCTGTATGTCATCTCCTCCTGTATTAGACCTCGTTCACACGTTATTTGGTCAGTATTTTTACCTCAGTGTTTGTAAGCTAAATTGGCAGCCTGATAAATCCCCAGCCAACAGTAAGGCCACCCCCTGGCAGTATATATTAGCTCACACATACACATAATAGACTGGTCATGTGACTGACAGCTGCCGGATTCCTATATGGTACATTTGTTGCTCTTGTAGTTTGTCTGCTTATTAATCAGATTTTTATTTTTGAAGGATAATACCAGACTTGTGTGTGTTTTGGGGCAAGTTTCGTGTGTCAAGTTGTGTGTGTTGAGTTGCGTGTGGCGACATGCATGTAGCGACTTTTGTGAGATGAGTTTTGTGTGGCGACATGCGTGTAGCAACTTTTTGTGTGTCGAGTTGCATGTGACAGGTTAGTGTAGCAAGTTGTGTGCAGCAAGTTTTGCGCATGGCGAGTTTTGCGCGTGGCGAGTTTTATGTGTGGTGCCTTTTGAGTATGTGCAAGTTTGGTGTGAGGCAACTTTTGCATGTGTTGCAACTTTTGTGCATGTGGCAATTTTTCCGTGTGTGCAAGTTTTGCGTGTGGCGAGTTTTCCATGAGGTGAGTTTTGCACGTGTGGCGAGTTTTGCATGTGGAGAGTTTTGCGCGTGGCGAGTTTTGAGCGGCGACTTTTGTGTTTTGACTTTTATGTGGCGAGGTTGGTGTATGTGTGGTGAAATGTGCGCTGAGGGTGGTATATGTGTTCGAGCACGTGGTAGTGTGTGGCGCATTTTGTGTGTGTGTTCATATCCCCGTGGTGGTGTGGTGATTATCCCATGTCGGGGCCCCATCTTAGCAACTGTACAGTATATACTCTTTGGCGCCATCGCTCTCATTCTTTAAGCCCCCCTTGTTCACATCTGGCAGCTGTTAATTTGCCTCCAACACTTTTCCTTTCATTTTTTCCCCATTATGTAGATAGGGGCAAAATTGTTTGGTGAATTGGAAAGCGCGGGGTTAAAATTTCACCTCACAACATAGCTTTGACGCTCTCGGGGTCCAGACGTGTGACTGTGCAAAATTTTGTGCTTGTAGCTGCGACGCCTCCAACACTTTTCCTTTCACTTTTTCCCCATTATGTAGATAGGGGCAAAATTGTTTGGTGAATTGGAAAGCGCGGGGTTAAAATTTCACCTCACAACATAGCTTTGACGCTCTCGGGGTCCAGACGTGTGACTGTGCAAAATTTTGTGCCTGTAGCTGCGAAGCCTCCAACACTTTTCCTTTCACTTTTTCCCCATTATGTAGATAGGGGCAAAATTGTTTGGGGAATTGGAAAGCGCGGGGTTAAAATTTCACCTCACAACATAGCCTATGACGCTCTCGGGGTCCAGACGTGTGACTGTGCAAAATGTTGTGGCTGTAGCTGCGACGGTTCAGATGCCAATCCCGGACATACACACATACACACATTCAGCTTTATATATTAGACTAGCTGTACTACCCGGCTTCGCCCGGGTTAATGACTGCTGTTAGCAAAATAGAATGTGTTAACAAAAATTTATTCTGCACACAAAAACCACAAAACAAATAGATAGAAATGTAATTATTAAAAGGCAAAAACTAAGCAAATAGAAGCATTTCACAACATATATTAGCTTTGTTATACTGAGAATGTCTTTGTTGCCTATATTAACCAATCAGAGCTCAGGTTAATTAACTGTAGCAAAATAGAAGCTGAGCTGTGATTGGTTGCTATTGGCAGCCTGATAAATCCCCAGCCAACAGGAAGCCCTCCCCCCTGGCAGTATATATTAGCTCACACATACACATAATAGACAGGTCATGTGACTGACAGCTGCCGTATTTCCTATATGGTACATTTGTTGCTCTTGTAGTTTGCTTATTAATCAGATTTTTATTTTTGAAGGACAATACCAGACTTGTGTGTGTTTTAGGGCGAGTTTTATGTGTCAAGTTGTGTGTGTTGAGTTGCGTGTGGCGACATGCATGTAGCGACTTTTGTGAGATGAGTTTTGTGTGGCGACATGCGTGTAGCAACATTTTGTGTGTTGAGTTGCATGTGACAGGTTAGTGTAGCAAGTTGTGTGCAGCAAGATTTGTGCATGGCGAGTTTTGCGCGTGGCGAGTTTTATGTGTGGTGCATTTTGAGTATGTGCAAGTTTTGTGTGAGGCAACTTTTGCATGTGGTGCAACTTTTGTACATGTGGCAATTTTTCTGTGTGTGCAAGTTTTGCATGAGGTGAGTTTTCCATGAGGTGAGTTTTGCACGTGTGGCGAGTTTTGCGTGAGCCTAGTTTTGCATATGGCGAGTTTTGCATGTAGCGAGTTTTGAGTGGTGACTTTTGTGTTTCGACTTTTATGTGGCGAGGTTGGTGTGTGTGTGTGGTGAAATGTGTGCTGAGGGTGGTATATGTGTTCAAGCACGTGGTAGTGTGTGGCGCATTTTGTGTTTGTGTTCATATCCCCGTGTGTGGTGAGTATCCCATGTCGGGGCCCCACCTTAGCAACTGTACGGTATATACTCTTTGTCGCCATCGCTCTCATTCTTTAAGTCCTCATTGTTCACATCTGGCAGCTGTCAATTTTCCTCCAACACTTTTTCCTTCACTTTTTCCCCATTATGTAGATAGGAGCAAAATTGTTTGGTGAATTGGAACGCGCGGGGTTAAAATTTCACCTCACAACATAGCCTATGACGCTCTCGGGGTCCAGACGTGTGACTGTGCAAAATTTTGTGGCTGTAGCTGCGACGGTACAGATGCCAATCCCGGACATACACACATACATACATACACACATTCAGCTTTATATATTAGATATACCTGTATGTAATCTCCTGTATATAGTATATACCTGTGTGTCATCTCACCTATATATAGTATATATCTGTGTGTCATCTCCTGTATATAGTATATACCTGTATGTCATCTCCTCCTATACATAGCATATACCTGTGTCATCTCCTCCTGTATATACTATATACCTGTAGGTAATCTGCTCCTGTATATAGTATATACCTGTGTGTCATCTCCTCCTGTATATAGTATATACCTGTATGTCATCTCCTCCTGTATGTAGTATGTACCTGTATGTCATCTCCTCCTCTATATAGTATATACCTGTGTGTCATCTCTCCTGTATATAGTATATATCTGTGTGTCATCTCCTCCTGTATATAGTATATACCTGTGTGTCATCTCCCCTGTAAATAGTATATACCTGTGTGTCATCTCCTGTATATAGTATATAGCTGTATGCCATCTCCTCCTGTATTAGCCCTCGTTCACACGTTATTTGGTCAGTATTTTTACCTCAGTATTTGTAAGCTAAAATGGCAGCCTGATAAATCCCCAGCCAACAGTAAGCCCACCCCCTGGCAGTATATATTAGCTCACACATACACATAATAGACTGGTCATGTGACTGACAGCTGCCGGATTCCTATATGGTACATTTGTTGCTCTTGTAGTTTGTCTGCTTATTAATCAGATTTTTATTTTTGAAGGATACCAGACTTGTGTGTGTTTTAGGGCGAGTTTCGTGTGTCAAGTTGTGTGTGTTGAGTTGCGTGTGGCGACATGCATGTAGGGACTTTTGTGAGATGAGTTTTGTGTGGCGACATGCGTGTAGCAACTTTTTGTGTGTCGAGTTGCATGTGACAGGTTAGTGTAGCAAGTTGTGTGCAGCAAGTTTTGCGCATGGCGAGTTTTGCGCGTGGCGAGTTTTATGTGTGGTGCCTTTTGAGTATGTGCAAGTTTTGTGTGAGGCAACTTTTGCATGTGTTGCAACTTTTGTGCATGTGGCAATTTTTCTGCGTGTGGCAATTTTTCTGCGTGTGCAAGTTTTGCGTGTGGCGAGTTTTGCACGTGTGGCGAGTTTTGCATGTGGAGAGTTTTGCGCGTGGCGAGTTTTGAGCGGCGACTTTTGTGTTTCTACTTTTATGTGGCGAGGTTGGTGTATGTGTGGTGAAATGTGCACTGAGGGTGGTATATGTGTTCGAGCACGTGGTAGTGTGTGGCGCATTTTGTGTGTGTGTTCATATCCCCGTGGTGGTGTGATTATCCCATGTTGGGGCCCCACCTTAGCAACTGTACAGTATATACTCTTTGGTGCCATCGCTGTCATTCTTTAAGTCCCCCTTGTTCACATCTGGCAGCTGTTAATTTGCCTCCAACACTTTTCCTTTCATTTTTTCCCCATTATGTAGATAGGGGCAAAATTGTTTGGTGACTTGGAAAGCGCGGGGTTAAAATTTCACCTCACAATATAGCTTTGACGCTCTCAGGGTCCAGACGTGTGACTGTGCAAAATTTTGTGCCTGTAGCTGCGACGCCTCCAACACTTTTCCTTTCACTTTTTCCCCATTATGTAGATAGGGGCAAAATTGTTTGGTGAATTGGAAAGCGCGGGGTTAAAATTTCACCTCACAACATAGCCTATGACGCTCTCGGGGTCCAGACGTGTGACTGTGCAAAATTTTGTGGCTGTAGCTGCTACGGTTCAGATGCCAATCCCGGACATACATACATACATACATACATACACACACACACACATTCAGCTTTATATATTAGATTAACCCCTTCCTGACATCTGACGTACTATCCCTTCGAGGTGGGGTGGGCCCGTATGACCACCGACGGGATAGTACGTCATACGCGATCGGCCGTGCTCACGGGGGGAGCGCGGCCGATCGCGGCCGGGTGTCAGCTGCATATCGCAGCTGACATCCGGCACTATGTGCCAGGAGCGGTCACGGACCGCCCCCGGCACATTAACCCCCGGCACACCGCGATCAAACATGATCGCGGTGTACCGGCAGTATAGGGAAGCATCGCGCAAGGAGGGGGCTCCCTGCGGGCTTCCCTGAGACCCCCGGAGCAACGCGATGTGATCGCGTTGCTCCGAGGGTCTCCTACCTCCCTCCTCGCCGCAGGTCCCGGATCCAAGATGGCCGCGGCATCTGGGTCCTGCAGGGAGGGAGGTGGCTTACCGAGTGTCTGCTCAGAGCAGACACTTGGTAAGCCTGCAGCCCTGCACAGCAGATCGCAGATCTGGCAGAGTGCTGTGCACACTGCCAGATCAATGATCTGTGATGTCCCCCCCTGGGACAAAGTAAAAAAGTAAAAAAAAAATTCCCCACATGTGCAAAAAAATAAATAAAAAAAATATCCTAAATAAAGAAAAAAAAAATATATTATTCCCATAAATACATTTCTTTTGCTAAATAAAATAAAAAAAACAATAAAAGTACACATATTTAGTATCGCCGCGTCCATAACGACCCAACCTATAAAACTGCCCCACTAGTTAACCCCTTCGGTAAACACCGTAAGAAAAAAAAAAAAACCGAGGCAAAAAACAACGCTTTATTATCATACCGCCGAACAAAAAGTGGAATAACACGCGATCAAAAAGACTGATATAAATAACCATGGTACCGCTGAAAACATCATCTTGTCCCGCAAAAAACGAGCCACCACACAGCATCATCAGCAAAAAAATAAAAAAGTTATAGTCCTGAGAATAAAGCGATACCAAAATAATTATTTTTTCTATAAAATCGTTTTTATCGTATAAAAGCGCCAAAACATAAAAAAAATGATATAAATGAGATATCGCTGTAATCGTACTGACCCGATGAATAAAACTGCTTTATCAATTTTACCAAACGCGGAACGGTATAAACGCCTCCCCCAAAAGAAATTCATGAATAGCTGGTTTTTGATCACTCTGCCTCACAAAAATCGGAATAAAAAGCGATCAAAAAATGTCACGTGTCCGAAAATGTCACCAATAAAAACGTCAACTCATCCCACAAAAAACAAGATCTCATATGACTCTGTGGACTCAAATATGGAAAAATTACAGCTCTCAAAATGTGGTAACGCAAAAAATATTTTATTTTTTTTTTTGCAATGAAAAGCGTCTTTCAGTGTGTGACGGCTGCCAATCATAAAAATCCGCTAAAAAACCCGCTATAAATTGTAAATCAAACCCCCCTTCATCACCCCCTTAGTTTGGGAAAAATAAAAAAATTAAAAAATGTATTTATTTCCATTTTCCCATTAGGGTTAGGGCTAGAGTTAGGACTAGAGTTAGGACTAGAGTTAGGACTAGAGTTAGGGCTAGGGTTAGGGCAAGAGTTAGGGCTAGGGTTAGGGTTGGGGCTAGGGTTGGGGCTAGGGTTAGGGCTAGGGTTGGGGCTAGGGTTAGGGCTAGGGTTGGGGCTAGGGTTAGGGCTAGGGTTAGGGCTAGTGTTACGGCTAGTGTTAGGGCTAGTGATAGGGCTAGGGTTATTGCTAGGGTTAGGGCTAGGGTTAGGGCTAGGGTTGGGGCTAGGGTTGGGGCTACAGTTAGGGTTGGGGCTAAAGATAGGGTTAGGGTTTGGATTACATTTACGGTTGGGAATAGGGTTGGGTGTGTCTGGGTTAGAGGAGTGGTTAGGGTTACTGTTGGGATTAGGGTAAGGGGTGTGTTTGGATTAGGGTTTCAGTTATAATTGGGGGGTTTCCACTGTTTAGGCACATCAGGGGCTCTCCAAACGGGACATGGCATCCGATCTGAATTCCAGCCAATTCTGCGTTGAAAAAGGAAAACAGTGCTCCTTCCCTTCAGAGCTCTCCCGTGTGCCCAAACAGGGGTTTACCCCAACATATGGGGTATCAGCGTACTCAGGACAAATTGGACATCATCTTTTGGGGTCCAATTTATCCTGCTACCCTTGGGAAAATACAAAACTGGGGGCTAAAAATCATTTTTGTGAAAAAAAAAAGAATTTTTATTTTCACGGCTCTGCCTTATAAACTGTAGTGAAACACTTGGGGGTTCAAAGCTCTCAAAACACATCTAGATAAGTTCCTTAGGGGGTCTACTTTCCAAAATGGTGTCACTTGTGGGGGTTTTTAATGTTTAGGCACATCAGGGGCTCTCCAAACGCAACATGGCATCCCATCTTAATTCCAGTCAATTTTGCATTGAAAAGTAAAATAGCGCTCCTTCCCTTCCGAGCTCTGCTATGCGCCCAAACAGTGGTTTACCCCCACATATGGGGTATCGTCGTACTCAGGACAAATTGCACAACAACTTTTGTGGTCTAATTTCTTCTCTTACCCTTGGGGAAATAAAAAAATGGGGGCGAAAAGATCATTTTTGTGAAAAAATATGATTTTTTATTTTTACGGCTCTGCATTATAAACTTCTGTGAAGCACTTGTTGGGTCAAAGTGCTCAACACTCATCTAGATAAGTTCTTTAAGGGGTCTACTTTCCAAAATGGTGTCACTTGTGGGGGGTTTCAATGTTTAGGCACATCAGGGGCTCTCCAAACGCAACATGGCGTCCCATCTCAATTCCAGTCAATTTTGCATTGAAAAGTCAAATGGCGCTCCTTCCCTTCCGAGCTCTGCCCTGCACCCAAACAATGGTTTACACCCACATATGGGGTATCAGCGTACTCAGGACAAATTGCACAACAATTTTTCGGGTCCAATTTCTTCTCTTACCCTTGGGAAAATAAAAAATTGGGGGCGAAAAGATCATTTTTGTGAAAAAATATGATTTTTTATTTTTACGGCTCTGCATTATAAACTTCTGTGAAGCACTTGTTGGGTCAAAGTGCTCACCACACATCTAGATAAGATCCTTAGGGGGTCTACTTTCCAAAATGGTGTCACTTGTGGGGGGTTTCAATGTTTAGGCACATCAGGGGCTCTCCAAATGCAACATGGCGTCCCATCTCAATTCCAGTCAATTTTGCATTGAAAAGTCAAATGGCGCTCCTTTCCTTCCGAGCTCTGCCATGCGCCCAAACAGTGGTTTACCCCCACATATGGGGTATCAGCGTACTCAGGACAAATTGTACAACAAATTTTGGGGTCTATTTTCTCCTGTTACCCTTGGTAAAATAAAACAAATTGGAGCTGAAATAAATTTTGTGTGAAAAAAAGTTAAATGTTTATTTTTATTTAAACATTCCAAAAATTCCTGTGAAACACCTGAAGGGTTAAAAAACTTTTTGAAAGTGGTTTTGAGTACCTTGAGGGGTGCAGTTTTTAGAATGGTGTCACACTTGGGTATTTTCTATCATATAGACCCCTCAAAATGACTTCAAATGAAATGTGGTCCCTAAAAAAAAATGGTGTTGTAAAAATGAGAAATTGCTGGTCAACTTTTAACCCTTATAACTCCGTCACAAAAAAAAAATTTTGGTTCCAAAATTGTGCTGATGTAAAGTAGACATGTGGGAAATGTTACTTATTAAGTATTTTGCGTGACATATGTCTGTGATTTAAGGGCATAAAAATTCAAAGTTGGAAAATTGCAAAATTTTCAAAATTTTCGCCAAATATTCGTTTTTTTTCACAAATAAACGCAAGTTATATCGAAGAAATTTTACCACTATCATGAAGTACAATATGTCACGAGAAAACAATGTCTGAATCGCCAAGATCCGTTGAAGCGTTCCAGAGTTATAACCTCATAAAGGGACAGTGGTCAGAATTGTAAAAATTGGCCCGGTCATTAACGTGCAAACCACTCTTGGGGGTGAAGGGGTTAAAACATTTTTTCTTTACTTTTTACTTGCTTCAATAGTCCCCATAGGAAACTTGAAGCTGCGATCATCTGATTGCTTTTGCTACACATAGTAGGGCTCTAGCATCATCTTAAATGAACGCCGGCTTGTGTATCTGCAATGACAAGCACAGTGGTCTTCTGTAGACTCCCGGTTGTCATGTCAACCCATCGGTGACCCGCAATCATGTGACAGTAGTGGCAGTGATGGGCTGGGTTTGTAACAGATCAGCTGTTATGCGACCGGGTGCTGGGTGGATTCAAAAGTCTGCAGTTACACAGAGTGACTGCAGACTTATCAATATGGACCGGACAGTGTAGTCCTCCATACAGTATTATGGGCACCAAATAGTCCTTCATACGGTATTGTGAGCACCACATATCCCTTCATACAGTATTATGGGCACCACATAGCCCTCCAAGGAGTATTATGGGCCCCATTTATTGTTCAATACACTATTATGGGCACCACATAGTCCTCTATACAGAATAATGGGCCACATATAATGTGCCATACAGTATTTTGACCCCATATAATGCTTCATACAAAATAATAATAGGCCCCGTATATTGGTCCATACAGTATACTGGACCCCACATAGTGCTCCATACAGTATAATAGACCTCATGTAATGCTCCATACAGAATAATGGAACCCAGATAATGCTCCATATAGTATAATGAGAACCATATAATGCTTCATACAGTATAATGGGCCACATATATTGCTCCATACAGATATAATGGGCCTCATATATTGCTCCATATACTATATAATGGCCCCACATAGTGCTACATACAGTATAATGGCCCAATATAATGAAGCATATAGTATAATGGGCCCCATATAATGCTCCATGCAGTATATTGGCCCCATGTAATGCTCCATACAAAATAATGGGCCCCATATATTGCTCAATACTGTATAATAGGCCCCATATATTGCTCCATAAGGAAAAATGAACCCCGTATAATGCTCCATACAGTGTATTGGGCCACATGTAGTGCTTCATATAGCATATAATGGCCCCATATAATTATCCATACAATATAATGGGCCTCATATAATGCTCAATACAGTATAATGGGCCCCATATATTGCTCCATACAGTGTAATGGGCCCCATATAATGCTCTATACAGTATAATGGCCCCATATATTGCTCCATACAGTGTAATGGGCCCCATATAATGCTCTATACAGTATAATGGCCCCATATGATGCTCCACACAGCATAATGGGCCCAAATATAATGCTCCATGCAGTATAATGGGCTCCATATATTGATCCATACAGTATAATGGGCCTCATGTATTCCTCCATAAGGAAAATGAACCCCATATAATGCTCCATACAGTGTAATGGGCCACATATAGTGCTCCATATAGCATATAATGGCCCCATATAATGATCCATGCAGTATAATGGGCCTCATATAATGCTCAATACAGTATAATGGGCCCCATATATTGCTCCATACAGTATAATGGGCAGCATATAATGATCGATACAGTATAATGGCCCCATATAATGCTCCATACAGCATAATGGGCCCCAATATAATGCTCCATACAGTATAATGGGCCCTATATATTGCTCCATACACACAAAAATAAACAAAATACTCACCTCTCATTCCCCAAAGCTCGTCTCCTCAGCGTCTTTTCACTCTCTGCACTGCTCCCCTGAGGGCACGCTGTAGTGACATTATCGCACCCTCTGACCTGAGACATTACAGAGAGTAAGAAGATGCTGGAGATACCACAGCTGCAGGGAACTAGGAGAGGGGAGTACGTAAGTAGAGTCGCTGCCAGCGCTGGCACTGGGTTCCCCCGACTCACAGGCCCTATAGCATGCCGAAGTCCCTGATGGCGAGTGGACCCCCCTGTTCATCCAAGGCCCTGGCATTTCCATGGGTGCATCAGGTGGTGACACTGGCCCTGATGGAGCCCATGTAAGGGGTACTGTAGTAACTGAGAACACAAAAGGGCTTCAATAGAGGCCAAATTACAGTGTAATTGATGCAATAAATGTACCTCTCCCTGTCTTTAAAAGTTGGGAAGTTTGCCCTTCTGTTGCTGCGCCTATTATTTGTGGTGTGAGGAGAGGAGCACATTTAGGGTTTTTGCTTTTTGCTATGAGGCCCAATAATTTTATGTATGCCTCAGTGCACAGTGCAGTCACATTTAAGTCTATAGGACGTGAGATATCAGACAAATGTTGACATCTCCTAAATTACAAAAGGAACAAATAGTGTATAAAAACTATAATAACCCTTTAGGTTATGTGCACAGAATCAGTATTTTCAGCACATTTTTCTTTGGCAGGAAAAATGCTGCAAAAAATACACACGTCTATGGTTCTTTTTTTAAGATTTTCACTTTAATTTTTCCCTATTTTTTGAATGGGTGAAAACAATGATACAAAAAATGCTGAAAAATTGATATGCAGCAAATGAAGGAAAAATTAAGGAGCTTGTGTGTGAGATTCAAAAACTCTCATTCACTTTGCTGACACTGTAAACTTTAGTGTTTTTCTGCGGCAAGAACGCACTTAAGGCTACTTTCACACACAGCGTATTTGCTGCGTATTTTTACGCGCGCGTATTTTGCTGCTGCTTTACCTGCGTTTTTTTACGCAGGCAAAAAACGCAGCTGCTTTCACACACTGCGTTTTTTGCTGCGTTTTTTGCAGCTGCGTTTTTTTCAGCATTGTGTACTGAAAATAAAGTTTGTTTAAAAAAAAAAAGGGGAAAAAAAAAGAGTCATTGAGGTCATTTCCTGTCTTTATGACTCAGAATACAATACACACTGGAGTTAACATCATGTCGATGCTCATCACGTCTCATCACATCACGTTTATTGCTCATTCTGTTGAAGGACTCCATGCTGCTTCACTGGGGGGCGGGGGCTTCCCTCTTCCTGTCCGACGCGACGTCACGTCCGGTCCTGGGTGTCAACCCCTCCGTACAAAGACGCCGACACCCAGGACAAAGGCGCTGTGTGTGGAAGGTAATATGGGGCCCTAGGGGGATACGCAGACACGCCGCTGCGTAAAGAATTGACATGTCAATTCTTTTTACGCCGGCGTGTTTGCAGACAAAAGCGCCGCGTTTTTTTGCGGTGTGTCTGAACGGCAAAGTGAATTTCTCATTCACTTTGCCGGCAGACGAAAATGACATTGCGCATTTTTGAAAAGCGCCCGCAAAATAGCGCTCAAAAATGCGCTATGTCTGAAAGGAGCCTAAAAGAATAGATCAACTTGTGAATAAGTCCTTATTGTAGTGATCAGTGTTTGAGAAGGAGGTCTAAGTCAGTACTGTAACTGGCGACTATATCCTCTACAGTGGAAATAGTATTCATGATTTATTGACATGAAGCTATGTGATATAATACACTGAGTCCATAGACATCTATTCGATACTTCAGAAATATTCTATTTTTCTCAGTTTCCACAAGATCTATAGAGTAAACCTGATGTGAAACAAAAGAATACATGCAACCGATGCAACTACGGTAATCTATCACTGGCTGGTGGTTGTGAGAAGTCTATGCAGCCTCTGATAAGCTCTCAGTCTTGCTGATTTAGATGCAGACTCAAGGGGCAGATAAATATGTATAACTGCTGGTACAGTATTTTTTATGCAACTCTAGCATTTTCCATCATTATCTGATCATCTGGGGTTGAGTGAAAGCGCAGTTGCACTTTATTTTTCACTCGAGGTCCCAAAAATTGTATCCTCGGGTCAATTACATATATTCTAGAGAATTTGGTTGATCTAAGAGTGACCTTACACTGTGTGATAATGATTAAATTCCAGTAGCTGCAATATACGATTGACTATCCAACATAACATTCTACAGATGGGACAGATTTAATCCCAAACACAAAAACTCTATTGTCTACATTCAAACTATTTGGTACAACAGCATAAGTCCAACCTTTCAGATAGAAACAAACACCTTGGGGGACTCAGAAAGACGTTTTTTAATTAGGGCCACCATCCGAGAACAATTGTAAATCAGATTGCTGGAACCACCATAAAAGTAGACAAGAAAGCCTCTAGTAGTCACCTGCAATCCACATCTGGAGGATTTGAATGCAGCAGCAAAGAAACTGCAACCATTATTACAGAAAGATACAGATTTGAAATCCATATTTCCGGACCCCCATTCTATTTTATAGGCAGCCCTCAAATCTAAGAAACTTAAGACGAAGCCCCCCAAGCGAATCACATCCGATGCAAGAGCATAGGAAGCGAAATGTTAATGACATTTGTCTCCATCTGTGCTGCGAGTGTGATCCGAGTGTCAGTGCTCTGTAATCCTTGGATCCTCTCGCATCAGAGAATCACAGCACAGAGGAGGAAGAGACAGAGAAGCCATAGGATTAAATTGGTCAGAACGCAATCCGATTTTGAATCGGATTGCATTCATTCGATTTAATCGTAAGTGAGACCGAGCCCTTAGGATGGGATTCCACAACAGGTTTTTGTGTTTTGACTGATGACCATTAATATCAGTTGTCATCAGGCTTCTTCATCAGTTCTAGAGCACAACTGATTTCAAATCCGTATAAACGAAAAAGAGGTAGATCTCTGGATAGACAGGAATGAGGCCTAAGGCCCATTTCACACATCAGTTTTTTGCTATCAGTCGCAATCCGTCGAATTTTGAAAAAAACGGATCTGGCGAGTGTTGCCACCGGATCTGTTTTTTTCTCATAGACTTGTATTAGCGACGGATTGCAATGGATGGCCTCACGTTTCATCCGTCGTTCGCCGGATTCATCGAAAATTGTTTGTCCAGCGGCCAGAGACAACAGACAAAGTAACGTCGCCGTCCGTTGTTTGCTCTAATGGAAGCCTATGGGAGCCGGATCCGTCAAATGATGGAATCCAGCAATGGATTCCGTTTTTTTAAACTGAGCATGCTCCGATTTTTTGGGGATCCAATTAGCCAGATCCAAAAGTCGGATCCGACGAAAAAAAGGATCCGTTGCATCAGTTTTTCACAATCTGCGACGGATCCGTTGATCCGCTGAGCCTACGGATTGTGACTGACGGCAAAAAACTGATGTGTGAAAGGGGCCTAAGAGTTCACTGTCCTCTCTCCAAGAACATGAATATTTCTCTTCTACCAGAAACAAAATGTAAAATCTATCAGTATGTAATGACCAGAAACGAATAACCAACTCACATCAGGATTAGGCTATGTTCATATTATTTTAAACTACGTTTATTGGCTTAGTATGGGCTTAAATCTGAAGCTTTGGAAAATGGGATTCGGGCGTATGCACTGATGAGGCCACACAGTGTAATGACGCAGAGTCACTGTGTGCTCTGTCGGACATCATTTTCAGGCGTATGTATGCCTGCTTGATTTGTACCCCAAAACGTGGTCTACTGCTTTTTGGTGCATTCCTCAACTAGGCAGATACTACTGAAATATTTTTAGAATCTGATTTCCGTGTGATTTATAATTTATAATAGTCTAACTTGTTGAAGTGACAAAAATATAGGCAAAAAGTAAATTCGTGGATAAAATAAATAAAAATTGACATGTGCATATATGTTCACCACTTTTGCTATGAAGGTCCTAAACATTTCTGGTGTAAGTCATTTCCTTCATAAATTGCTTGCTTAGTGACAGGACATCCACCCGTGTGCAATCTAAATATCACATGGCATGTCAGTATATACACTTTACCTTTTCTGAAAGACCACAGAGGCTGTAACACCCTTAAGCAAGAGTTACCACTAACCAAACAGCGCCATGAAGACCAAGGAGATCTCCAAACAAGTCAGGGACAAAGTTTTTGAAGTGCATGTCATGGATAGGTTATAAAAAATTATACTAATCTCTGATGATCCACCGGAACACCAACAAATCCATTATCATCAAATGGAAGGAACATGGTACCACAACAAAACTGCCAAGAGAGGAACACTCACCAAAACTCCCAGCCTGGGCAAGGACAGCATTTATCAGAGAGGAAGCACAGAGATCAAAGGTAAACCTAAAAGACCTTTAGAGCTCTCAGGCCGAGACTGGAGTATCTGTCCGTACAACCACAATAAGCTGTACACTCCACAGAGGTGGCCTTTTTGGGAGAGTGGCCAGAAAGAAAGCATTTACTTACCAAAATTGTAAGGCTCATTTTGAGTTTGCCAAAAGATATGTGGGAGACTCCCCAAATGTATGGAGGAGGGTGCTGTGGTCACATGAGACCAAAATTGAACTTTTTAGACAGCAAGGTAAATGCTCTGTCTGGCGCCAAACCAACACAGCTCATCACCCCAAGAACATCATCCACACAGTGAATCATGGTGGTGGCAACATTGTGTTGTTGGGATGTTTTTCAGCAGCAGTGACAGGGAAAATGGTCCAAGTCAAGTGGAAGAGGGATGGTGCTAAATAGAGGGCTACTCTTCAGTCAAACCTGTTTCAGTCTGTCAGTGATTTGAGACCGAGATGAAGATTCACCTTCCAACAAGACAATGATCCAAACCATACTGCTAAAGCAATATTCAAGTGGTTTAAGAGGAAATGTGTAAATGTTTTGGAGTGGCCTAATCAAAGCTCAGAACTTAATTTAATTGAGAATCTGTGGTCAGGCTTGATATGACCTATGTCATTCACACAGTATCCCCATTGCATTCCTGCTCAGGCACCCTACTATTGGCACATATGCTGGCTTTACTTCGGCGTCATCGGCGCTCTTTGCCCTTTCCCAGTCATGTGCACTATAGTACTTTTCTCTACCCTTGGCTGAGTAGAGAGAATTGCGTCTGCATAGGAGCACAATGGGAACACTGTGTGAATGACATAGGATGCATCATCCACACGAAGCAGGGAACGAGAAGTGTGATCGCAAAAAGAGTGGATTCGCTGGATCAAGACCAGAGACGTCCATTGGACCGGACCGGATGCTTCAAGTTTTCTAACATGCCCTGAAATCTTAGTGTCACTACAGTAACTCAATGGTCAATTTGAAAAAAATAGCCAGCACTTCCTTTGTAACTTAATAACTTTACCAGTGCATGTAAGCCATGTCTGCAGTTCAAAGGGAAGCACAATACTACTGTACTCTACCAACATTGCATTATTGCTACACAAAAAATGGTGAGACGCTAAGGGCAACATATAATCACATTATAACAGCTCGTCTATCAGGGACAAAGCAGCCTCTGTTAAATGGCACCCTACACAAATGAGACTACCTCTCTATGCTTGAGGATGGGTTAGGCACTGGAGCAATAGAAAAAAATCCAGCAACCCCAAAAGAAAAAATGTCCAACTGATGTAAGAACCATGCTAGGTCGAATCAGGTCATCCTTTCTCTATTTTTATGCCCCTATTTCGAATTCCCCTTTAAATGTTTTTAATTGTTTTTCATTAAATATGAAGTTTTAACATTCTACTTTTTCTCTTTTGGGATTGTTGGAGTTTTTCTATTGGTCCTGTGCCTCACCCATCCTCCAACTGGGATTTTGTTTTCTTCTATGCACCCCCCCTACCTTGATTGAAAGATCCCAGGGCTATACTACACTTCAGGAGAACAGATAAGTATTTTTTCCTTTTTTGTACCTCTCTATGTGCCTGGCTCTAAGATGAACTTGGGGAAAGTAAGATCCAGCTATATGTTGATCTAATTTAAAAACACTTTTTGGACAAATGCATTAATAGGGTCTGCTACTAAAATGGAGGCAGCCATGCTTCCAAATGTATAATGCTGAAAAGCTAATTGAATGTTTTTTTCATGCTGAACCATGTGAAAATTGGAAAATTTTGTTGGCAAAAATCTAGAAATGTCTACATGTAATTACTTGCTATGTATCTCCTTGACAATTGACGCTATCAAGTTGCAAACTATGTTCATCATTGTCCTGTGCTAACCCATAGCACACATGTTCCAGATATATTCTAGTTCTGTGTCATATTCATCTCACTGTACCCCAGGAGTATATTGACAATTTTCAAAATATTTGTAACTAAAAGGTAAATCTGCTGTGGATATAGTGATCTACAGTAACTGGACCCGCTGCACCCAAAGAATGGTGCCAAGTCTGGTAAAAAATAAAATAGGTACAGTCAATTAGTGGATGTCCTGGGAGTTGCACACACAACAGTCTGATATTGATTGTTTATACTAAGGATCACTCATTGATATCAAAGTCTTAGAAATCTCTTTCAACAAATATCATAGAACATGTCTCGTGTTATTAAATTATACATGATGTTGTGGTATAGTGAACTACTGGTATGGGAGCAGAATTTTCATTATTACATTATTCTTTTCCTTACACTAGAATTACCTACTGGAATAATATTCAGTGTATAGACAATATTTAATTTGCACCAAACACTGAAGCATTAGACCCATGTATTTAGATGTACATTTCATCAGGACAGAGACAGCCCTGCTCTCAGCATATTTGAGCTGCTTAGAAAGCGATTTTTCCTTCCAGACCGATTAGACTTTGAAGGACTGGACTGAAGGATTGGGGAAAAGCACGACGCAGCAGTAATGGAGAATGGGTGTAACTTCAGAGATTATTATATAAAGGAAGATTCATGTGATGGCTTCATTGTCACTTCCAGTGTACAACAGCCATTAGACAGCAATCATGGTTCATTGGACTGCTGAAGAGAGAGACGCCATCACCTCCGTATGGAGCAAAGTCAATGTTGAACAGGACGGCCATGATGCTCTGTCCAGGTAATGCACTTGTATACAATTATAACACAAACTTATGTAACTTGGCTTCATATGAAAACTGTAATCATTATTGTATTTCACAATGATTATCCTTCTCGGTACTTACCATTGTTAGTGATCAGGTACAGACCACCTTACTCCCAAAAAGTTTGGGTGTTCATTCTTCAACCCAATATTGTTTTTTTTTAATTTGTGTTCTATATTATCATTATTTATCTTGATTTAGATAGTAATTTTATGTGAATGATCAGATTAGAGAATGCCATATATTTTTCCCTTGATTTCTGTATAAATAATATACATTTGGGGCATGCACGTGATATAAGAGCGAATCATTAAAAGTAATTGTTCTCTTCCTTCTAATAAACTTTAGGCTGCTGGTCGTGTACCCCTGGACCCAGAGATACTTCAGCTCCTTTGGAAACCTGTCTAATGTCACCGCCATTTCCGGTAATGCCAAGGTGAAGGCTCATGGCAAGAAGGTGCTCACAGCTGTCGGCGGTGCCATCCAACACCTGGATAATGTGAAAAAGCACCTGGCTGACCTCAGCAAGTCCCATGCCCAGGAACTCTATGTGGACCCCGAGAACTTCAAGGTAGCACACATACATTAGATGAAAGTATAATCTGCAATCCGATTCCCATTTAAGTGAATATATTTTTCTAATTTTATAGTAACAGAAAATGTCAATGCAGACAAAACTTAACCATTTAAGATACTCAATATAGTATTTTACATACTGGGACAACTGAATCTGTAAAAATAAAAATGATTATGATGGACCTATTACTATGTTTATACTATAACTTAGCTAAAAAACGATTTTTGTTTCCTTTATCCACAGCGTCTGGGAGAAGTTCTGGTCATCATCTTGGCCTCCAAGTTGGGATCTGCATTCACCCCTAAGGTCCAGGCTGCCTGGGAGAAGTTCATCCATGTCTTGGTGGCTGCTCTGAGCCACGGCTATTTCTAAATTACTGTTTATCACAGTCGTTAACTTCCATCCTCGTAGGCTGCAGTATGTAAAATAAAATGCTGATTTAAAATGAAACCTACGCCTTGTGTTATTGAGTTTTCATTTTTAAATGATTCAATAAATAATAAAGGTAGACATTGTATGTAATATCTTAAAAAGTGTGCCGTTTTAGATATGCAAATTTGCAGAACAACGTCTTAAATCATACTAACTGTTTTTACTTTTAAAACTAATTTTTCATTGCTTCAATATAAAAGCAATAACATTCTTGTAACATCTGGTTTACACAACTGGAAAGATTTATCAAAAGTGGTACATAGTAGAATAGTTTTCTCCAGCAACTAATAGGATTTCATCTTATATTTTCCAAGGAGACTTTGGAAAAGAAAAATGGAATTTGATTGGTTGGTATGGAGAACTGCTCCATTTTTCCTTTGCACTACTGCTCATGCATTTCCCCCCAGTAGCATTTTTGCTGTGCAGCTTGTTTTTATTTTCTCAAAAACTATGATTTCATTCACAGAAGAGAAGTCAAGCCTAAACGTTTCATTTATAAGCAACCTCTTCTTAGGATCTGATGTCGGTTTTAATTGAAAAGTGAAGAAATGTTTGTGCCCTGCACCACACATCCGCAATATGAATCAACCTAATGTAATAAAGGTGTTCGGCTTTTGTCCTCACTTCTCATTATGGAGCTATATTCGGCCCATATGCCAGCGTATGCACCTAGTGTAAATCTTTTACATATTGTCATCATAAGCTATACCGAATAATATACTGCATGTGTTATACTGGCGGAAAGTGTAGGGAGAAGGTAAAAAAAGATATGCCAACCTCTACCTGCCTGGCAGAAACTGTACTTCTATTGTCTATTGTGATTTATGTATCAATTCTGAGTATGTGTTTTGTATTTTCACATACAATAAATACATAGTTACATATCATATAGCTCTACATTCTCTATCGCTAGATTATTCATAGCCCACAATGCCATTTGTCGTGAGAAAATCACCTAGCCCTTTTTTAACAGCAGTTATAGTCAGAGGTGTATCTAGGGTTTCTGGCACCCGGGGCAAGAATTCATTTTGGCTCCCCTCCAGGACATACGCGATTTTCACACTTAGTCATGTACCGACGAGCTCCTCTCCCTAATGCTCTCAATGATCAGTGAAAAACTGAGAGAAGCAGGAAGAGAAGCTCATTGTCACAGGACCACAAGTGTGAAAGTCGCATGTGAGTGAAGTGTCCAAGTGACGACTACTGGAACCTGCAGAGCTGAATCCTAACATTGCAGACTTCTGAATTCTCACAACTCATGCACTGCACACTTTTAGGACTCTCCTTTGCCTGTGGACAGTCATGTCAGCACAAGTATGCGATTTGTATACCTCTGGCCACATTCCGACTAGACTTGCCTGGCCTCACTCAGTTCATTTTCATTGAGTGAGGCCACACATGTCTAGTCAGCACGTGACCGCATGTATACAAATCGCCAGAACGAGAGAATCCTGACAGTGTGCAGGGTGCACTGTGAGAAGTCAGAAGTCTGCAGTCACAAAGAATAACTGCAGACTCATTACAAACCTGGACCTCCCCTTTAAAGCTCCTAATATAAATAAAAACATGAGAGTTAGTTAGCATCACACATAACATTTACATCGAGGTACCTTATAGATGACGTCGTCTCTGGAGCCATTCTCCTTCTTTTCTTCATCTTGTCCAGATCCCATGATGCGTTTTCTCATCCACAGCTCGTCTCTGCAGACTTCCATCTTCTCCGCTCTTTTGCAGAAAATCTCCACATGATGCCTTTAAAGATACTAGTGTCATTAAAATGCTCCTGAATAAAAAATTGCCCCTCACTATATTGTCTGCACAAAATATGACCCCCACACTGTCCCTCTTATGGTACATGCTCTTCACACTGACCTCTCCTTTCCATACCAGCCCCCTCTTCACACTGTTCTCTCTTACTGTGTCCCCCCTATAGGGCCCAGTATTTATTCTGTACTCTCTCATCACACTCCCCCTCCTTGGTATACTGTCCCCTCCTGGCAGTGCCCTCACACTGTCCCTCCATGCTATACCCCCACTATTCAGTTTCTATTCTGTGCCCACTCACTTTTGTCCCCCCATACTGTCCCCTCACACTATTCCCCTCCCTCCTCATACTGTCTCCTCTCACATCCCCCTGTTCACCATGCTGTCTCTTCATATATTTACCCCCTCACTTTCTATACTATCTGCTCACCTAACTCCCCATACTGTGTCTGCACACATCCCATCACCCTCACTCCCCGTACTCTGTCCACATACATTTTTCACATCGCTCCTCATACTGTGCCCTCATTCTCCCATATTGTTTCCTCATACCTTCCCCCAATTCCCCCGTACTGTTTCCTCATACATGCCCCCCATTCCCCCATACTGTTTCCTCATACATGCCCCCAATTGCCCCATACTGTTTCCTCAAACATGCCCCCAATTCCCCCATACTGTTTCCTCAAACATACCCCCAATTCCCCCATACTGTTTCCTCATACATGCCCCCATTCCCCCATACTGTTTCCTCATACATGCCCCCCATTCCCCCGTACTGTTTCCTCATACATGCCCCCCATTCCCCCATACTGTTTCCTCATACATGCCCCCAATTCCCCCATACTGTTTCCTCAAACATGCCCCCAATTCCCCCATACTGTTTCCTCAAACATGCCCCCCATTCCCCATACTGTTTCCTCATACATGCCCCCATTCCCCTGTACTGTTTCCTCATATATGCCCCCATCTCCCCTTTTGCTCTTCATTTTGTGTCCTCAAATCTCCCACACACATTAAATCCCCCATCCCCACTCCAAATCTCACCCCACAGATAATAAATTTTCCCATCCCCAAATTCTCCCCACACATAATAAATCCCCCTATCCCCACTCAAATTGTCCACACACATATTATTGTCCTCTACCCCACCCCATCATTGCTCTCTTCACCACCTCCATCATTGCCTTCTCCGTCATGCCCATCATTGCCCATTTCACCACCTCCAGCATTTCCTCCCCAAATCCCATCATTGCTCTTTCCACCACATCCATCGTTTCCTCCTCCCCCACCATCCCCATCCTTGCCCATTCCACCACTTCCATCATTTCCTCCTCCACTATCATCTCCATCATTGCTCTCTCCCTGTCAGCCCCATCATTGCCCTCTCCTCCCCCACCATCCCCATCATTGCCCTCTCCCCGTCAGCCCCATCATTGCTCTCTCCTCCCCCACCATCCCCATCATTGCCCTCTCCCCATCAGCCCCATCATTGCCCTCTCCTCCCCCACCATCCCCATCATTGCCCTCTCCCCATCAGCCCCATCATTGCCCTCTCCTCCCCCACCATCCCCATCATTGCCCTCTCCCCATCAGCCCCATCATTGCCCTCTCCTCCCCCACCATCCCCATCATTGCCCTCTCCCCATCAGCCCCATCATTGCCCTCTCCTCCCCCACCATCCCCATCATTGCCCTCTCCCCATCAGCCCCATCATTGCCCTCTCCTCCCCCACCATCCCCATCATTGCCCTCTCCCCATCAGCCCCATCATTGCTCTCTCCTCCCCCACTATCCCCATCATTGCCCTCTCCCCATCAGCCCCATCATTGCCCTCTCCTCCCCCACCATCCCCATCATTGCCCTCTCCCCATCAGCCCCATCATTGCCCTCTCCTCCCCCACCATCCCCATCATTGCCCTCTCCCCATCAGCCCCATCATTGCCCTTTACTCCCCCACCATCCCCATCATTGCCCTCTCCCCGCCAGCCCCATCATTGCCCTCTCCTCCCCCTACACACACACACCATTTACTTCTCTGCACATTCCCCTGCAGTGCGCCACACACACGTACACACACACACACCCCTCTCACCTATCCTCACGCTCTGCCGCAGCATCTCCATCGCCTTCCTCTGACACGTGTGTGAGAGGAAGCGTGGGCAGGAAGCAGGAAGACAGATCGCTGCAGCTCCGCTGCTATTTTCTCTTGTAGGCAGCAGAGCTGCAGGGATTTCTCCCTGCCTGCCACAGCCACCCTGCAGGGGCCCCACTCCATCTCCGCACGTGTTGGTAGCCGGCGCTCTGCAGCTTCTCTGTTCCGGCTGTCAGCTTGACAGTCGGCACAGAGAACAGCTGACTCCCAGACCAGGGCCGGCAGAATTCAGCCGCTGGGGGAGACACTGCGGACCGCCACATTAGGCGGCCCGACTGCGCCCCCCTGCCGGCTGCGCCCGAGGCATGTGCCCCGGCTGCCCCCCCTACATACGCCACTGACCCTTATCACTAGACTGATTATGATAAAAATAAAGTTATACTTAAAACATTAAAATACCAAGGAGACCACTTGGATTAATTAAAATAGAAGCACCGAAAATTTAACAAACTTCAGGTAATAAAAAATGTTGTTTCCTAAAAGGGTTTTTTTAGGGAATTTTATAAGAAAGCTTCCGTAATTTCATTGAGTCCATGCGGTTTCAGAGTGTTAAGCCTATAAATCCAATATATTTCTTTCCTATTTAGTTTCTGAATCCTATCAGGGGCATCTTTGGGAATGTGATCAATTGGACTTATTTTCTGATCACTATAGTTCTTATTATGCACAACAGGGCAGTGCCTAGATAGACCATGCAAAAGGAATCCTTTACGTATATTGTGCCTGTGGGAATTAAGTCTTATGTGTAGGGGTTGAGTGGTTCTTGCGACATATTTACACTTAATTATATAGATAACAAAGTCAGTGGTACAATTAAGATATTGATTACGGTAACTGAAAAGTCCTCTGTACTGCCCGCACATATATTTATACATGTAAATTACATCTCATCTGTGGCGTCTTTTTTCTGAATTAAACCATCCTAACTTTTCCAGCCTTTCATCATATGAGAGGCCTTCCATCCCTTGTAATAATCTAGTTGTCCCTTATGATCTGATTCTCACTTCTGAATATCTTTTTTAACCCCTTAACCCCTGGGCCATTTTCCGTTTTCGTTTTTTGCTCCCCTTCTTCCCAGAGCCATAGTTTTTTTATTTTTCTGTCAAAATAGCCATGTGAGAGCTTGTTTTTTTGCGGGACGAGTTGTACATTTGAATGACTCCATTGGTTTTAACATGCGGTGTACTGGAAAATGGAAAAAAAATTCCAAGTGAGGTGAAATTGCAAAAAAAATGCAATCCCACAGTTGTTTTTACCATGTTCACTAAATGTTAAAACTGACCTGCCATTATGATTTTCCAGCTCACTATGAGTTCATAGACAACAAACATGTCTAGGTTCTTTTTTATTTAAGTGATGAAATAAAAATACAAACTTTGGTAAAAAAAAAAATGGCGCCATTTTCCGAGATCTGTAGTGTCTCCATTTTTCATGATTTTGGGCTGTGTGGGGGCTTATTTTTTGTGAGCCGAGCTGATGTTTTTATTGATACCATTTTGATGTAGATACGATCTGTTGATCGCCCGTTATTGCATTTTGTTGTAATATAGTGGCAACCAAAAAAATGTAATTCTGGCATTTTGTGCGATTCTGAATGCGGTGATACCAAATATGTGTATGTTTGAATTTTTTTATTGTTTTATTTTGAATGGGGCGAAAGGTGGGTGATTTGAACTTTTATATATATATATATATATTTTTTTTACTTTTTGCAAGCTTCAATAGTCTTCATGGGAGATTAGAAGCTGCAGTTGTCCGATCGGCTCTGCTAGATACAGGCGATGATCAGATCACCTGTATGTAGCAGAAATGCTCACTTGCTATGAGCGCCGACCACCGGGCGATGTTCATAACAATCTGGCTATGAGAACCATAGAGGTCTGCTGGTCATGCCAACCTATTGGTGACCCACGATCATGTGACAGGTCACAGATGGGCAGGATTTCCTACACGCTTCCCAGAAGTGCAAATTAAATGCCGCTGTCAGAGATTGACAGTGGAATTTAATGGGTTAACAGCTGTGGGTGGATCGCGATTTCACCTGAAGCTGTTAGAGGCACGTCAGCTGTTCAAAACAGCTAACGTGCAGGAAAAGCTGTGGGCTCAGCGCAGGTATCCACATCAAAGGGAGGGAGTCCAACGTGGGCGAATTATTATGCTCAACATCTGAAAGGGGTTAAAACTGGATCCTATATCCTAGATATGGCCTCACCAGTGACTTTTAAAGGGGTAAAATATGTTGAGATCGCAGGATTTTATCTCAATTTTATGTACCCTAAAATCTTGTTTTCTTTTGCAGTTGCTTCCTGACATTGAGTACTGCTTAGTACTGCTGAACCAGAACACCAGGTCCTGTTCTGTAGTCCCAAGTACACTCCCATTTATTGTATATGCAGCTATAGGATTGCTCCTTCCTTGGTGCATTACTCCACATTTAGCAACATGAAATCTCAATTTGCCAGGTGTTTTGCCCATTCAGACATCTTATCTGGATCGTTTTATAAAATTGTAATGTCAGTTTTTATTATCCTGCATAGTATTATATCATCAGTAAAGAATGAACTTTACTCACAATCCCATCCAGAAGGCCATTAATATAGAAATTAAAAAGAATTGGTAATACAAAAATTGCCAATGTATTGGTGAATCTAAAATATACACTATTTTGACATTTGTAGCCTCTATTGGGCTCTAAGACCCATTCAGCTTAAGGGCAAAAGAAGTAGGAAATACTGGGACATAGTTGTGCCATAATTTCCAACATTTTTTGCCATTTCCACCATGAATGCCACTTTTGTAAAAAGCTTTAAAGAAGAGGTGTGGCCTGCCGTCTGCCTTCAAATGTACTACCATGTACACCATAAGCCTGGCATACGTTTTAGCTGAAATTATGTCAGCTCATGACTATCATAGATTTTATTTTCTGGCACAAACAGTGTAAAGATGCTCCAAATTCATTGAGATACAAATGCCTATTAACCCCTTTCCCACCCGAGATGTATCCATACATCCCTGTGACCTTTCACTTATTGACCTGGGAAGTATAGATACGTCCCAGCAATTTTGAGCGCACAGAGGCTGTGCGTGCACGATCACCACCGGGTGACAGCTGTGCTAGGAGACGTCCCGCACTGCTCCCGGCACTCTAACCTCCTAAATGCTGCGATCGAATTCAACAGCCCCTCTGCCCTTGGATCAGAGACCCCGTGATGGCATTGCGGGGTCCCGATCGTTGCCATGGTTACCAGATATCGTCATGACGACATCTGGGTCACCAGAGGTAGCAAAGCTGCTTGATCATGCTCAGAGCATGATCAGCAAGTTTGCCTGTCAGTGCAGCGCTCACAGTTTGCATAGCATAGAGATGCTCCTACCTTTCTATGCTATACAAGAGATCAGCCTGCAAAAAAATGAAAGTCCCATAGTGGGACAAAGTAAAAAAGTTTTTAAAGAAAGTTAAAAAAAAAAACGTAAAAATATTAAAAAATAAATAAATAAATAAAAATCTAAATATATTGTACCATGAATAAAAATTACCAATAAAAATCCACATAGTTGGTATTGTCACGTCTGGAACTACCCGAACTATAAAACTGTTCCACTTGTGAACACCATAAAAAAAAATAAAATAACAAGAAAAAAGCAATGCTTTATCATCATACCGCCTAACAAAAAGTGAAATAAAACGCGATCAAAAAGACGAATATAAATAAACACAGTACCGCTGAAAACATAATCTTGTCCCACAAAAAACAAGCTGAAATACAACTCCATCAGCGGAAAAATAAAAAAGTTATCGCTCTCAGAATAAAGCGATGCAAAAATAATCATGTTTTCTATAAAATAGTTTTCATTGTGTAAAAGCGCCAAAATATAAAAAAGCAATATAAATGTGGTATCACTGTAGTCGTATTGACCTGAAGAATAAAGCTGCCTTATCAATTTTACCACAAGTGGAGAGACATAAAAAAAAATCCTGAATTGCTTGCTTTTGTTCATTCTGCCTCCCAAAAATCGGAATAGAAAGCGATCAAAAAATGTCATATGCCTGAAAATGGTACCAATAAAACCTCACAAAAAAACCTTATATTCAATACCAAAACGGAGTCCTAGAACAAAAAAGAAAACAAAAACACAAGGACCCCTAAAATATAACTTTTAATAGATAAAGCTAAAAACTTCGTTCCAGATTTGAAGACATTAATCACAAATATATATACATAAAACCACAGGGATGAAAATATATAATCAAAATTAACTGACCCTAAAAGGTACCCTAGTGCTGTTAGCTACCTGTCAGCGGAGGTTGGCACTAGGGTTGAGCGACTTTTATTTTTATAGGATCGGGTCGGGTTTCACGAAACCCGACTTTCTCAAAAGTCGGGTCGAGTGAAATCGGCCGATCCTATAAAAAAGTCGGGGTCGGGGTCGGCCGAAACACGAAACCCAATGCAGTGCAATGGGATACTATGGTTCCCAGGGTCTGAAGGAGAGGAAACTCTCCTTCAGGCCCTGGGATCCATATTTAAGTGTAAAATAAAGAATTAAAATAAAAAATATTGATATACTCACCTCTCCGACGCAGCCTGGACATCGCCGCTGGTAACCGGTATCTTCCGTTCCTAAGAATGGCGCTTGAAAGACCTTTCGATGACGTCACGGCTTGTGATTGGTCGCGGCCACCCACGTGACCGCTCAGCGACCAATCACAAAGCCGTGACGTAATTTTCAGGTCCTAAATTCCTCATTCTAGGAATTTAGGACATGAGAATTACATCACGGCTTTTGATTGGTCGCTGAGTGGTCACGTGGGCCGCCGCGACCAATCACAAGCCGTGACGTCATCGAAAGGTCCTTCACGCGCTCATTCTTAAGAAGGAAGGCTGCCGGAAAGAAGCCGAGGGTGAGTATATTCCTATTAGGTATATACTCACCCTCGGACGCGCCCTGCTTCTTTCCGGCAGCCTTCCTTCTTAAGAATGAGCGCGTGAAGGACCTTTCGATGACGTCACGGCTTGTGATTGGTCGCGGCGGCCCACGTGACCACTCAGCGACCAATCAAAAGCCGTGATGTAATTCTCATGTCCTAAATTCCTAGAATGAGGAATTTAGGACCTGAAAATTACGTCACAGCTTTGTGATTGGTCGCTGAGCGGTCACGTGGGCGGCTGCGACCAATCACAAGCCGTGACGTAATCGAAAGGTCTTTCAAGCGCCATTCTTAGGAACGGAAGATACCGGTTACCAGCGGCGATGTCCAGGCTGCGTCGGAGAGGTGAGTATATCAATATTTTTTATTTTGATTCTATATTTTACACTTAAATATGGATTCCGATACCGATTTCCGATATCGCAAACATATCGGAACTCGGTATCGGAATTCCGATACCAGATTCAGAAGATCGCCGACCTCATGGCCGACGCCACACAGGGGTCGGGTTGGGTTTCATGAAACCCGACTTTGCCAAAAGTCGGCGATTTCTGAAAATGGCCGACCCGTTTCGCTCAACCCTAGTTGGCACCCTAAGTTTCTGTGGTTGGCGCCCCCACTCAGATCTTTTGAGTGCTTACAAAAATAATATTAAGTCCTGGTGGGAGGTACAATCCCTAGAAAATTATATTAAAAACAAAATTATACCTTTTGGTTTAAGGATACATTTGTTACCAGCACCTATATATATATATATATATATATATATATATATATATATATACCAATATTATTGAAGAAGTGGGAGGAGGAATCCATTGCGTCGTCTATAAGGTTTATGCAAATCTTGGTCGAGGAGGAGAAAAAAACATTTGATAAAACGGCTAATAGTTTGAAAGAGCTAATTGATAAAACCTTAAAATTTAAGACTGACCCCGATTTTGCTACTAGGGAGGAATCTTTCAAGTTAGCAGTGGATAGGTTCCACCTGGAGATTAAGGACAGGAAACCATAACAGTAAAGTCTGCACTATAGTTTTGTGCTGCTTCCCTTTTGAGCTTTGCACTGTGCCTGAAAAATGTTTCCTGATTACATGTATTGTATTGGCGCACCCGGGAAAAATGGACCTCAGTTTGTTGTAAAAAAAAATTCTCAATAGTCCTTAGAAACATTAAAAACTTGCAGCTAAAACAACATTTTAGTGATAAAAATGTTATACTTTCTTCACCTCTCAATGCTATAAAATTCGGTGGGGCATAAGTGGGGTCAATATGATCACTGCACCCCTAGATTAATTCATTGGGGATTTGCGGTTTGTAAAATGCGTTCACATATGGGGGGTTTCTCTTGTTCTGACACCTTAGGGGCTCTGCCAATGTGACATCGCACCCTCAAACCATTGCGACAAAATCTGATCTCCAATATGGCACTTCTTATCTTCTGAGCTTTGCACTGTGCCTCAAAAGTAGCATTCCCCCACATACAGGGGCATCAACACGTTATGCATTCTCAAAAAGCGATGGATTGTTGTGACGGATTCAAAAAAAGGAAAGTGTGAAAGTAGCCTTAGCACAATTTGGTTCCTACTAACACAATTCTTTTTTTCTTTTATTTTCACTTTTAGTTTGGTCCAGCATTTGGCGGTGTTCGCTTACAGTTGCCCAGTCTCTCTTGTCCATCTCTCTACAGCTGTCACCAGGTTTATTCTACCTCTTTTGAGAGTAGCATAATGTAGGAAAAGAAACCCTGAATCCAATGATGTATCACCTAGTTCACTAGGGACAGCAGTTGTGACAAAATCAGAGTTCTTAAATCTGTGTTTTAACTCCTACCTCCTGATGTCCTCAGAATATGTAGCAAAATCCTGCTGACAAATTACCTTTCAGAAGTACCGTATATACTTGGGTATAAGCCGAGAATTTCAGCCCATTTTTTTTAGGCTGAAAGTGCCCCTCTCGGGTAATACTCGAGTCATTGTCTCAGGGCGGGTCAGCAGGGGAGGGGGAGCAGCGACTGTGACATACTCACCTGCTCCTGGCATGGTCCCTGCATCTCCGATGGTCTCCGCGAGCTAACAGCTTCTTCCAGTGTTGAGCTGTCACATGGTACCGCTCATTACAGTAATGAATATGGACACGACTCCACTCCCATAGGGGTGGAGCCGCATATTCATTACTGTAATGAGCGGTTCCGGTGACCGCTCAACACTGGAAGAAGCTGTCAGTGCCCGGAGAAGACCATCAGGGAAACTGCCAGGGACCGCATCGGGAGCAGGTGAGTATAATGGGGAGGGTGAGCAGCATTGCGTGATATTCACCTGTCCTCGTTCCACCGCCGGGCGCCGCTCCGTCTTCCACGTCCTCTGCTCTGATGCTCAGGTCAGAGGGCGCAATGGCGTTGTTAGTGCGCGCCATCTGCCTGAATGTCAGTGCAGAGGATGCGGAAGACACAGCGGCACCCGGCGGTGGAACGAGGACAGGTGAATATTGCAAGTGCCGGGGGCCTGAGTGAAGAGAGGTGAGTATGTAATTTTTTTTTTTTTAATCGCAGCAACAGCATGTGGGGCAAATATCTCTATGGGGCATCTTATGGTGCCATAATCAACATTTGTGCAGCATTATATGTGGCAAATATCTCTATGGAGCATCTTATGGGGCCATAATCAGCATTTGTGCAGCATTATATGGGGCAAATATCTCTATGAAGCATTTTATGGGGCCAAATCAGCATTTGTGCAGCATTATATTGGGCAAATATCTCTATGGAGCATCTTATGGGGCCATAGTCAACATTTGTGCAGCATTATATGGGGCAAATATCTCTATGGAGCATCTTATGGGGGCCATAATCAACATTTGTGCAGCATTATATGGGGCAAATGTCTCGATTGAGCATCTTATGGGGCCCTTACTAACCTTTATACAGCACTGTATGGGGCAAATGTGTCTATGGAGCATCTTATGGGGCCGTTATTAACCTTTGTGCATCATTATATGGGGCAAATGTGTCTATGGAGCATCTTATGGGGCCATTATTAACCTTTGTGCAGCATTATATGGGGCAAATGTGTCTATGGAGCATCTTATGGGGCCATTATTAACCTTTGTGCAGCATTATATGGGGCGTATTTTGTATGGAGCATCTTATGGGGCCCATCATGAACTGTATGGAGCATTATATGGGGCTCCTGATTCAATATGGATATTCAAAAACACTTAACCTACTGATATGGCAATTAATTTTACTTTTATTGGTACCTATTTTTATTTTTGAAATTTACCGGTAGCTACTGCATTTTCCACCCTAGGCTTATACTCGAGTCATTAGGTTTTCCCAGTTTTTTTGTGGCAAAGTTAGGGGTCTCGGCTTATACTCGGGTCGGCTTATATTCGAGTATATACGGTAGCTTAAATTTGGTATACCAGTGACATTATCTGAAATTGGATGTTCCTCAAAAATTGATGAAAAGAATGGAAGATCATGGGTTCCAGAGGATGCTACGAGTCCTACAGCAACATTAAAGAAGCTGCAGGAATTTCTGGCAAGTCCAAGATGTGTACTGCATGTGACAACAATATCCCAAATCCTGCATATGTTGGGCCTTTGGGGTAGGCTGATAAGACATAAGCCATTTCTTACAAAAAATATGCAAGCCCAGCTATGTTTTTCCACAACTTACATCAAGTCTGTCAAAAGCATGCATATGGAAAAACATGTTACTGTATGTCTGATGAGACTAAGGTTGAACTTTTTGGCCATAATTCTAAAATGTATGTTTGGCGCAAAGCTAACTCTGCATAGCACCAAAAGAACACCATACCCACAGTGAAACATTTTGGAGGCAACTTTATGCTTTTGGTTGTCGTTCGGTAGTTAGAGCTGGGGTTTTAGTCAAGGTGGGTGAATTATGCACAATTCCAAATATCAGACAATTTTGCATAACAAACCTTGAGGCATCTGCTAAAAATCTAAATTTGAAGGGGAATTTCTCTTTTCAACACGACAACAACCTTGAGCCTACCTCCAAATCAACAAAAGAATGGCTTCACAAGAAGAACATCAACTCTTTCGAATGGCCCAGCCAGAAAACAGACGTTAATTGAATTGAAAAAATGTACGTTGACCTTAAGAGGGCTGTACACAGAAAATACCCCCACAATTTGACAGATTTGGAGCACTACTACAAGGAAGAGTGGGAAAAGATTGCCAATTCTAGAAGTGCCATGCAGATAGAATCCTACCCCAAAAAACCTGCAAGGAGTCATAAATTCAAAGGATACTTTAAAAAGTATTTATTTAACCCCTTAGTGACAGAGCCAATTTGCAGCTTAATGACCAGGCCAATTTTTACAATTCTGACCACTGTCACTTTATGAGGTTAGGACTCTGGAATGCTTTAACGGATCCCGCTGATTCTGAGATTGTTTTTCATGACATATTGTACTTCATGTTAATGGTAACATTTCTGCCATATTACTTGTGTTTATTTATGAAAAAACACAAATATGGTGAAAATGTTAAAAATTTTGCAATTTTCAAACTTTGAATTTTTATTCCCTTAAATCAGAGAGATATGTCACACAAAATAGTTAATATATAACATTTACCACATGTCTACTTTACATCAGCACAATTTTGGAAACAACATTTTTTTTGTTAGGACGTTATAAGGGTTAAAAGTTGACCAGCGATTTCTCATTTTTACAACAAAATGTACAAAACCATTTTTTTAGGGACCATCTCACATATAAAGTCACTTTGAGGGGTGTACATGACAGAAAATATCCAAAAGTGACACCATTCTGAAAAAATTACACCACTCAAGGTGCTTAAAACCACATTCAAGAAGTTTATTAACCCTTTACGTGCTTCACAGGAACTGAAGCATGTGGAAGGAAAAGATTAACATTTTACTTTTTTTTACAAACATTTTACTTCAGAACCAATTTTTTTAATTTCACAAGTATAAAAAGAGAAAATGAACCACAAAATTTGTTGTGCAATTTCTCCTGAATACGCCGATACCCCATATTTGGGGGTAAACCACTGTTTGGAAGCACAGCAGAGCTTGAAAGAGAAGGCGTGCCGTTTGACTTTTTCAATGCAGAATTGGCTGGAATTGAGATCGGATGCCATGTCGCGTTTGGAGAGCCCCAGATGTTCCTAAACAGGGGAAAACCCCTACAAATGACACCATTTTGGAAACTAGACCCCTTAAGGAACTTTTCTAGATGAGTGGTGAGCGCTTTGAACCTCCAAGTGCTTCATAGAAGTTTACAATGCAGAGCCGTGAAAATAAAAAAACCTTTTTTTTTTCCTCAAAAATGATTTTTTTAGCCCGCAATTTTTAATTTTCACAAGGGTAACAGGAGAAATTGGACTGCAAAGTTGTTGTCCAGTTTGTCCTGAGTACACTGATACCCCATATGTGGGGGGGACCACTGTTTGGGCGCATGGCAGAGCTCGGAAGGGAAGGACCCAAGTGCTTCACGGAAGTTTATAATGCAGAGCCATGAAAATAAAAAATCTTTTTTTTTCCACAAAAATGATTTTTTTAGCCCCCCAATTTTTTTTTTCCAAGGGTAACAGGAGAAACTGGAGCCCAAAAGTTGTTGTCAAAATTGTCCTGAGTACGCTGATGCCCCCTATGTGAGAGAAAACTACTGTTTGGGCACACGTCGGGGCTTGGAAGGCAAGTAGTGATGTTTGGGAATGCAGACTTTGATGGAATGATCTGCGGGCGTCGTGTTGCATTTGCTGAGCCCCTGATTTGCCTAAACAGTAGTGTTGAGCATTCCGATACTGCAAATATCGGGTATCGGCCGATATTCGCTGTATCGGAATTCCGATACCGAGTTCCGATATTTTTGTGATATCGGAATCGGAAGTTCCTATAAGTTCCCAGTCATCTTCGGCGTGTGCGGTGCGTATGGTTCCCAGGGTCTGGAGGAGAGGAGACTCTCCTTCAGGCCCTGGGATCCATATTCATGTAAAGAATAAAGAATAAAAATAAAAAATATGGCTATACTCACCCCTCCGATGGCCCCTGGCTCTCAGCGGTGCAACCGGCAGCCTCCGTTCCTAAGAATGCAGTGAGTGTAGGACCTGCGATGATGTCGCGGTCTTGTGACTGGTCACGTGACCGGTCGCGTGACCGCGACGTCATCGCAGGTCCTTCACTCACTGCATTCTTAGGAACGGAGGCAGACGCTTGCACCGCTGAGGTCCAGGGTCCGTCGGAGGGGTGAGTATATCCATATTTTTTTTTTATTCTTTATTTTTTACATGAATATGGATCCCAGGGCCGGAAGGAGAGTTTCCTCTCCTTCAGACCCTGGGAACCATCCAGGATCGCTTACGATATTTGTGTCCCATTGACTTGTATTGGTATCGGGTATCGGTATCCGATATTTTTTGGATATCGGCCGATCCAATCCGATACCGATACTTTTGAATATCGGAAGGTATCGCTCAACACTACTAAACAGTAGAAACACCCACAAGTGACCCCATTTTGGAAATTAAATCCCCCCAAGAAGCTTATCTAGATGTGTGATGAGTACTTTGAACGCCCAAGTGCTTCATAGAAGTTTATGACGCAGAGCCGTGAAAATAAAAATTCATTTTTTTCCACAAAAATGATTTTTTAGCCCCCATTTTTTTTATTTTCCCAGGGGTAGCAGGAGAAATTGGACCCCAAAAGTTGTTGTCCAATTTGTCCTGAGTATGTTGATGCCCCATATGTGGGGGGTAAACCACTGTTTGGGCGCACGGCAGAGGTTAGAGGGGATGGAGCACCATTTGACTTTTTGAACGCAAAATTGGCTGGAATCAATGGTGGAGCCATGTCGCGTTTGGAGACCCCCCGATGTACCTAAACAGTGGAAACCCCCCGATGTACCTAAACAGTGGAAACCCCCAATTCTATCTCCAACTCTAACCCCAACACACCCCTATCCCTAATCCCAACCCTATCCGTAATCCTAATCACAGCCCTAACCCCAACACACCCCTAACCCTAATCACAATCCTAACCATAACCCAAATCACAACCCAAACCCCAACCTCAACCCTAACCATAACCCTAATCAAAACCCTAACCTTAATCCCAACCCTAACCATAACCCTAACCACAAACCTAACCCTAATCCCAACCCTAATCCCAATACACCCCTAACCCTAGTCCCAACCTTAACCATAACCCTAATCCCAAACCTAACCCTAATCCCAAAACTAATGCTAGTCCCAAACCTAACCCTAATTCCAACCATAACCCTAATCCCAACCCTAACCCTAATCTCAACCCTAACCCTAATCCAAACGCTAATCCCAACCCTAACCCTAATCCCAACTCTAACCCTAACTTTAGCCCCAACCCTAACCCTAACTTTAGCCCAACTCTAACCCTAATTGGAAAAGGGAAATAAATACATTTTCTTTGTTTTACTATTTTTTCCTAACTAAGGGGATGATAAAGGGGGTTTATTTACTTTAGGGGCCATGGAGGGACAACGGAGGTACCGGGGGGATAGCATATCAGAGGAGAGAGAAATTAAATGGCACATCGGACTTTTTTCTTTTTTTTTTGCAGCTGCCGTTACACGGTTAGTAATGGCGATCGCAAAACAGGGGTCGGTAAAAACTGACCCAAATCATGTTCTTTGGAGTCTTGGCTACACCCAGCAGCTGAGACCCCGAGATTTCCTGGGTGCCGGCCGACGCACTGCGCATGCGCCCGCCATTTTCTTCCCGAGAGAAGATGGCGGTGCCCATGGGGGGAAGCACACAGGCCAAGGAGCACCGGGAGACACTGGTAAGTATTGGGAGGCGATCGGGGACCCTATTTCTCTGTCCTCTGATGTGCGATCACATCGGAGGACAAAGACATTAAATGGAAAATCACACTTTTTTTTTGCAGTCGCAACCTCAGGTTTGGTAAAAAACGACCCGAATCATGTTCTCTGGGGTCTCGGCTACCCCTGGCACCCGAGGAGCAGAGAAAATCTGATTCTGGGGGGCGCTATACACTTTTTCCTCAACGCCGTAATTAACAGCACTGTGGTTTAAGTACCCTTAACTACTGCCGTTAAAAGGCGTATCAGCGATCGTTAAGGTGTTAAGAATAGGGTTGAGCGAAACGGATCGGACAAATTCAAAAATCGCCGGGTTTCATGAAACCCAACCCGATCCTAGTGTGGGTTCGGCCATGCGGTCGGCGATCTCCGCGCCAAAGTCGCGTTTCTTATGACGCTTTCACCGCCATTTTTCAGCCATTGAAGGAGGACGCAGAGTGTGGGCAGCGTGATGACCTAAAGTCTCAGTCCCCACCATCTTAGAGAAGGGCATGACAGTGATTGGCTTGCTTTCTGCGGCATCACAGGGGGTATAAAGGGGCGTGCACGCCGAACGCGATCTTACTTCTGCCGATCTTAGCATAGGGAGAGGTTGCTGCAGCTTCATCAGAATAAGGGATATAGTTAGGGAGGGAAGATTAACCCCCAAACCGTTTGAGCTGTAGCGATTTCCACTGTCCAACACCACCTTTATTTTGCAGGGACAGTGGAGGCTATATTTTTGTGCATCAGCTCTGTAGCTTATTAGGCAGCCTTATAAGGCTCCCTGATAGCTGCATTGCTGTTTGCACGGTGCTGTGCAAACCAACTGCTTTTTTAAAAGCAAAAATCCTGTTGCTCCTTTCTGCACAGTTATCTTGTTTATTTGTCCACAGTGCACTTTTGTGTGCAGCAGTCCTTTTTATTGCTGCCCTACTTGTCCTGAGATCATTGTAGGGAGATTGAAATTGTACTACAGTCCTTGTATTTTTTCATATATCTTCCAGCCACTTTCTGCCACTTACATTGTGTTGTTTTATACACTGGGCCTGAGTTTTGGTTCAGTCTCCCCCCAAAAAAAAGGGAGATTCAAATTCTCACAAAGAGGATATACTACAGTCCTGTTAGTTTGTGGTATATCAGCCAGCCACTTTCTGCCACTTACAATGTGTTGTTTTATACACTGGGCCTGAGTTTTGGCTCAGTCTCCCCCCAAAAAAGGGAGATTCAAATCCTCACAAAGTGGATATACTTCAGTCCTGTTAGTTTGTCGTATATCAGCCAGCCACTTTCTGCCACTTACATTGTGTTGTTTTATACACTGGGCCTGAGTTTTGGTTCAGTCTCCCCCCCAAAAAAGGGAGATTCAAATTCTCACAAAGTGGATATACTACAGTCCTGTTAGTTTGTCGTATATCAGCCAGCCACTTTCTGCCACTTACATTGTGTTGCTTTATACACTGGGCCTCAATTTTGGTTCAGTCTCCCCCCAAAAAAAGGGAGATTCAAATTCTCACAAAGTGGATGTACTACAGTCCTGTTAGTTTGTCGTATATCAGCCAGCCACTTTCTGCCACTTACATTGTGTTGTTTTATACACTGGGCCTGAGTTTTGGTTCAGTCTCCCACAAAAAAAAGTGAGATTCAAATTCTCACAAAGTGGATATACTACAGTCCTGTTTTAGTTTGTCGTATATCAGCCAGCCACTTTCTGCCACTTACATTGTGTTGTTTTATACACTGGGCCTCAGTTTTGGTTCAGTCTCCCCCCAAAAAAGGGAGATTCAAATTCTCACAAAGTGGATATACTACAGTCCTGTTAGTTTGTCGTATATCAGCCAGCATCTTTCTGCCACTTACATTGTGTTGTTTTATACACTGGGCCTGAGTTTTGGTTCAGTCTCCCAAAAAAATAGGGAGATTCAAATTCTCACAAAGAGGATATACTACAGTCCTGTTAGTTTGTCATATATCAGCCAGCCACTTTCTGCCACTTACATTGTGTTGTTTTATACACTGGGCCTGAGTTTTGGTTCAGTCTCCCCCCCAAAAAAGTGAGATTCAAATTCTCACAAAGAGGATATACTACAGTCCTGTTAGTTTGTCATATATCAGCCAGCCACTTTCTGCCACTTAGATTGTGTTGTTTTATACACTGGGCCTGAGTTTTGGTTCAGTCTCCCCAACAAAAAAGGGAGATTCAAATTCTCAACAAGTTTATATACACCTTTTACCTTGTTTTACAGTACCATATAACGGTTGTTATTTTGGTTAGATTTTCCAAAAAATGAGGAAGTCTGGTGGAAGAGTCCGTGGGCGGTCGTTGCCAGCTGGTACTGATGGTGGTGGTGGTGCATCTGGTGGTAGTGGCAAAAGCACAATAGCACCTAAGGCTGGAGGTGTTGAGCCAGCGTCATCGTCAGGCTACACAAGGCCTCGAAGGCACCCTTATCTGGGAGTAGGAAAACAGCTTTTAAAGCCGGAGCAGCAGGAAAAAGTTTTGGCTTTCCTTGCTGACTCAGCTTCTAGCTCTTTCGCCTCCTCCTCTTCAGAAAGTTCCAAATATAAAAGTAGCGAGTCGTCAGTGGATGCTCCCGGTCAGGAACAAGACGTTTCCTTGTGTCCTTCACCCAAATCAAAAGTGAAGGATGCGTCAGGCGACACTACAGGTTACTCCATGGAGCTCTTTACACATACCGTGCCTGAGTTAGAAAGGGAAATTGTTAACTGCCCATTACAAGATGAATCGGACATGGAGTGCACTGATGCACAGCCACAGCTAGATTATTATGCAGTTCTATTGACTCAGATCACTACATTGCCCTCGCAGTGTACTGAGCCAGAATCTGACCCTGATGAGACTATGGTGCCCCGTCCCGAACGCTATAGCACCTTACACGGTGACACAGAGGAAGGTGCACATGACATTGAAGAGGAGGTGATAGATGACCCAGTTGTTGACCCAGATTGGCAGCCATTGGGGGAAGAGGGTGCCACTGCCAGTAGCTCAGAAGCAGAGGAGGATGATCCGCAGCAGCCATCTACATTGCAACAGTTGTCATCTGGCAGGCCCGTATCAGGCCAAAAACGTGTGTCAAAAACAAAAACAGTTTTAGGACAGCGTGGCCATCCGGTGAAAGTAGCACAGCTTGTAATGCCTGAAAAGGTATTCGATAGTAGGAAGAGTGCAGTGTGGCAATTTTTAACCAAGATCCGAATGATCAGTCAAAAGTTATCTGTAAGAAATGCTCAAAGACCTTTAGCAGAGGGAAGAATCTTCAAAATTTAAATACAACGTGCATGCGTAGACATTTAACCAGCATGCACTTGCAAGCCTGGACTAACTACCAAACGTCACGTACCGTTGGTGCACCTGCTCAGAATGAAGGTAGTCAGCAACGCTACATTGCTTCCCTCACTGTAAGCCCACAGGTTAGGACACCACCAGCAGCAAATGTGGAGGTATCGTCACAAGGCCAAAGCAGTCAGGGAATCACAAAGTTATTGGTAGGAAACACTGTATGTAGGCCAACATCAAGAATACCATCACCAACCCCCTCTCAATCCGCCATGTCCACCACCACCACCACCACTAGTTCCACCATATGCAGCTCTCCAGTCCAGCTCACCCTACAAGAGACTCTCGTTAGGAAAAGAAAGTACTCATCCTCTCATCCACGTACACAGGGTTTGAAAGCCCACATTGCTATACTAATCTCGTTAGAGATGATGCCCTACCGGATGGTTGAAAGCGAAGCTTTCAAAGACCTGACGGCCTACGCAGTACCACACTATGACCTACCCAGTCGGCACTTCTTTGCGAGAAAAGCCATCCCAGGCCTCCACCAGCATGTCAAAGATCGCATTGTAAATGCACTGAGGCAATCAGTCAGTGGAAAGGTGCACCTCACAACAGATGCATGAACCAGTAGGCATGGCCAGGGACGTTACGTGGTTACGTGTCCATCACGGCGCACTGGGTTAATGTGGTGGATGCAGGGTCCACAGGGGACAGTCATAGTGGGACAGTTCTGCCTAGCCCACGGTCTAGGAAACAGTTGGCTGTAAGCGTTCGCCACTCCTCCTCCTCCAGAAGCGAAAGCTCGTCCACAGAGCGCAGTCGCATGACCACTCCATCCGCAGCTGCTAGTGTTGCACACGAGGTGTCCCATTATCGAACAGCTAGTGGTAAGCGTCAGAAGGCTGTGTAACAAATGAAGTGTTTGGGCGACAACAGACACACCGCGGAAGTACTGGCCGAGTACTTGCAGCAACAAACTCAGTCATGGCTGGGCAGTGTACATCTTGAGGCAGGCAAGGTAGTCAGTGATAACGGAAGGAATTTTATGGCTGCCATAGCCCTTTCAGAACTGAAACACATACCTTGCCTGGCTCACACCTTGAACCTGGTGGTGCAGTGCTTCCTGAAAAATTATCCGGGGTTACCAGCCCTGCTCCTGAAGGTGCGAAGACTTTGCTCGCACATCCGCCGGTCGCCTGTACACTCCAGCCGTATGCTGAACCATTAGCGATCGCTGAATCTTCCCCAGCACTGCCTAATAATCGACAAAGTGGAACTCCACACTGCACATGGTTCAGAGGCTGTGCGAACAGAGGCGTGCTGTAATTTATTTGTGGGAGGATACACATACACGGGCAGGCACTTGGATGGCAGACATGGAGTTGTCTGGTGTGCAGTGGTCGAAGCTACAAGACCTCTGTCAAGTCCTTCAGTGTTTTGAGGAAGTGCAGACGACGCCATCATAAGCATGAGCATCCCACTAATGCGTCTGCTGATGCAAAGTTTGATGCACATTAAGGAGCAGGAGTCTGCAGCCGAGGAGGAGGGAAGCCTTGATGACAGTCAGCCATTGTCTGCTCAGGGAACTGTCCTGGACGAGGTGGCGGACGAAAAGAAGGAGGAGGATGATCGGGATGAATATTTATGGAAGGAGGATGCTTCTCAGGGGGCAATAGAAACTGGTGGCGTTGCAAGGTCAGGTACTGGGTTTTTGCGGGACACAAGTGATGTTGATTTGCAAGAAAGTGCTCCTCAACCCAGCACAAGCAGTGAATTGACACCTGGAACATTGGCCCCCATGGCTGAGTATGCCTTGCATATCCTAAAAAGGGACCCCCGCATTATGAAAATGATGACCGATGATGATTACTGGTTGGCCTGCCTCCTGGATCCACAATATAAAGGAAAATTACAAAATATCATGCCACATGAGAACCTTGAGCAAATATTGGCTACCAAACAAGCAACTCTTGTAGACCGTTTGGTTCAGGCATTCCCAGCACACAGCGGCGGTGATGGTTCTCACAAGAGCCGTAGGGGACAACATGGCAGAGGTGTTAGAGGTGCAGAAATCCAAAGTGGCGTTGGACAGAGGGGTTTTATGACCAGGTTGTGGAGTGATTTCACAATGACCGCTGACACAACAGGTACTGCTGCATCGATTCAAAGTGACAGGAGACAGCATTTCTCCAGTATGGTTACGAACTACAGTTCCTCCCTTATCGATGTTCTCCCTCACAGGTCATTCCCCTTTGATTACTGGGCATCTAAAATAGACACCTGGCCTGAATTGGCAGAATATGCATTACAGGAGCTCGCTTGCCCTGCTGCTAGTGTGCTATCAGAAAGAGTCTTCAGTGCTGCTGGTTCAATACTAACCGAAAAAAGGACACGTCTGGCTACCCGAAATGTTGATGATCTAACCTTCATTAAAATGAACCAATCATGGATTTCAAATAATTTGGCCCCACCTTCCCCTGCTGACACGTAGCTTGCCTGAAAAATGTCTTGCTTTTGGCCTCCTCTTACTGACTGCTCCAATTCCTCCATTTGCAGCTGCTGAATGTCCACCATAGGCCATTTTTATACCTCCCTAAATGGGCTGACTCCCCCCACAGGGCCGTGGTCACCACCTGGCGCAAGCACCCGTGTGAGTGCCATTTGCCTGGACAGGTGGGTGTGCCCACTCTTGGGCGACGGCACTGGCACAGGGTCCCTCATAGTACAATGAAGTGTCTCTGACAGTGGTGGTGCACAACCAACGTCAGACACACCGTCGTAATATGAGGGGCCCTGTGCCAGTACCGCCACCCACGAGAGAGTGTTCCCCCCCCAGCTCGAACAGCGCTCTACCACTTGCAATACTTACCTCTCCCTGCTCCACCACTGTGTAGTCTGGGCTGTTAAATCCTTCAATGGCACTGCCAATACAAATTTGATATAATATACTGATAGTTACAATATACAGGTGCCCTGGCCTCCATTTAGACCAGTGAATACTTTGTGCCTACTACCACTGTCTGCTACTCAGCAGAGGAGCCCACCCCTGTACCTAGCTATGCCACCTGTTTATTTATGAACAATTTTTTGGCAGACATTTAGCCCACTTTATTATTTGGGCCTACTAACTGTGTCTGCCGCTCATTACAGTTGTCCTCCACTGAACAAAGCAATGCCGCCTGTTTAGTCCTGTTACCACATTTGAACTGCATTTAGCCCACTTTATTATTTGGGCCTTCTAACTGTGTCTGCCGCTCATTACAGTTGTCCTCCACTGAACAAAGCAATGCCACCTGTTTAGTCCTGTTACCACATTTGAACTGCATTTAGCCCACTTTATTATTTGGGCCTTCTAACTGTGTCTGCCGCTCATTACAGTTGTCCTCCACTGAACAAAGCAATGCCGCCTGTTTAGTCCTGTTACCAATTTTGAACTGCATTTAGCCTACTTTATTATTTGGGCCTACTAACTGTGTCTGCCACTCATTACAGTTGTCCTCCACTGAACAAAGCAATGCCACCTGTTTAGTCCTGCTACAAATTTTGAACTGCATTTAGCCTACTTTATTATTTGGGCCTACTACTGTGTCTGCCGTTCATTACAGTTGTCCTCCACTGAACAAAGCAATGCCGCCTGTTTAGTCCTGTTACCACATTTGAACTGCATTTAGCCCACTTTATTATTTGGGCCTTCTAACTGTGTCTGCTGCTCATTACAGTTGTCCTCCACTGAACAAAGCAATGCCGCCTGTTTAGTCCTGTTACCAATTTTGAACTGCATTTAGCCTACTTTATTATTTGGGCCTACTAACTGTGTCTGCCACTCATTACAGTTGTCCTCCACTGAACAAAGCAATGCCACCTGTTTAGTCCTGCTACAAATTTTGAACTGCATTTAGCCTACTTTATTATTTGGGCCTACTACTGTGTCTGCCGTTCATTACAGTTGTCCTCCACTGAACAAAGCAATGCCGCCTGTTTAGTCCTGTTACCACATTTGAACTGCATTTAGCCCACTTTATTATTTGGGCCTGCTAACTGTGTCTGCCGCTCATTACAGTTGTCCTCCGCTGAACAAAGCAATGCCGCCTGTTTAGTCCTGTTACCAATTTTGAACTGCATTTAGCCTACTTTATTATTTGGGCCTACTAACTGTGTCTGCCACTCATTACAGTTTTCCTCCACTGAGCAAAGCAATGCCGCCTGTTTAGTCCTGTTACCACATTTAAACTGAATTTAGCCCACTTTATTATTTGGGCCTATATCTGTGCTTCCTCCTCATCCTGCCCATTGCCCAGCCACTGCTAGATGAGTCTGCTGGTACATTGACCCAGACTACTACATTCCCCTTGCACTCTACACAGCCAGAATCTGACCCTGCTGAAAGTCAGGTTCCCCTTCCCGCATACTATACCACCTTACACGGGGACAAAGAGGAAGGTGCAGATGAAAGTGCAGGTTCCTTCATCAGGTGGGGGGGGGCATACTCGTTGGTGACATTACTGGCACAGGGCCCCTCATAGTACGCAAAAGTGTCTCTGCTGGTGGGAGGCGCCACACGCCATCAAACACACCGCCGTACTATGAGGGGCCCTGTGCCAGTGCCAATGCCAATGAGTGGGCCTCCCTGCTTGCTCAGGATCACAGCACTTGCAAAGTTGAAATACTTACCTCTCCCTGCTCCACTGCCGTGACGTATTCCACGTTTCCTGGGCCCACGAAAATCTTGCGCTAGCCCTACCCCCCACAACTTTGGCCAAATGACCTCCAGTTTTCAATGCCTAACTATTATTATAAAGTAAATTAAGATTGACAAGCTTCAGTAATAAGAATTGATGTTTTTGGCATTAAAATGGGCACTGTAGGTGTTTTCCTGTCCTCCACTCACTGCCGACTTTGATTCCCCAATGACTTGCATTGGGTTTTGTGTTTCAGTCGGCCCCCGACTTTTCGCAATAATCAGACGATTTCACCCGACCCGACTTTTTACAAAGTCGGGTTTCGCAAAACCCGACTCGATCCGAAAAAAGTAAAAGTCGCTCAACTCTAGTTAAGAATGTACATATTTATGCAACCACATTATTTTAGTTCTTTATATTTTTTTCCACCCGAAAAGATTTCAGTTTATTTTTTTAATTGTTCATTAGCTGGGTCTCAGTCCTTCTCAGCCCTTATTCACATGAATGTCACATGACAAATGGTAAGGTTTCCTTGTAGATTGTAAGCTTGCAAGCAGGGAACTCACTCATAATGTCACTGTTTAAATTGTCTTAACTCGTACCGAATTTACTGTTTGTACAAGTCCCCGCTTAATTGTAAACTGCTGCGGAATATGTTGGCGCTATATAAATAAAAATATTACTATTATTATTATAAGGTTTTAATACTAGATGCTAAGACCATCCTGAATAGGCTCACCTTGCTATGGTGGAATGGCTTTTTTATAGCCTTCCTGCCCACTTCCTTAAAAAATTGTGTGCAATTTCAAGTACAGAAATTGATAATGTTTTGAAGGTAAATGTAGGTAACACTAAATATTGATGTGATTTACATTCCTCCCTTGTTCATTTATTGCATTTTGTTGCTAAAAGAATTTGAATGCTTCAATTTTTTAAAGCATTCTTACTTTGTAGCATTTTTTCCACATCCGCCTAAGACTTTTGCTCAATACTCTATGTGCATATATATAATATATTATTACATTATGCAAATATTAATATGCACATAGATTACGAGCAAAAGTTTTAGGCAGGTTGTGGAAAGTTCATACAAATTTGAGGTGCTCAAAAAACCATATTGTTTTTATCAAGGAGGAGTTTCTTTCATTATAGCCCTAAGTTCACTGGTAACTATGGGACCCACTAGTTCTAGATAACTGTGGCACCAACACCTTCATTGGAGGCACTTACTGAAGCAGTATGACAGGTGGCTTAGAGGGTCAGCTAATTTACTGAAATGCACCTGATTCGGTATCCTCTTGACTCTTTTTTATCTCAGCCAATTGTTGTGCAGTCATTTGGGCTTTTTTTCTCATTTTTTTAGTGGTCACCCCAGAACTCTGGAGAATTGCTAACACTGACTTTGCAGAAACTTCAGCCAGGACCTGTCTGGAATACGTCCCCCCCATCTCATGTTTAACTGCTGGCTTGCGCGTTCTTTGGTGCTGATACAGCACTTCACCATTATCTAGCTCAGCCCTTTAATCCTCAGTTTCTCTATCTGCTTTTTCCTTCTGTATTGCTGGGTATAGTCTATAGATACCTCCCTCACAGCCACAGTGTGCAAGGATTGTGCCAATTTCACACTTTACAACCAGTAAGTAGGACACAACAAACACATACAAGTGTACAAACTTGTAAAGGAAAGTTAAGAGTTACCTGTGAGAGAGATTGGCATTGTCCCACACAGGGTTGCCAACCATCCAGAAATTCCGGGACTTTCCATAAAAAGAGGGCACTTTTTTGCCTTGTCCATAAAAATATTTGAGGCATCCGTGAAATTTTTGAAGTTGAAGAAACTTATGCAAATTATTTTGACTGTAATTATCATTATTGCAAAGTTTACAGTGAGTGCAGCTAATGTCTTCATATCAGAATGTTGGGCTGTAAGCATGTAGCACTTATAATCATAATGATTTATTATAGTTTTTCAATGTGTAAGTAAAAAAATATTGTTTGGCCTTGATTTGTTGATAAGCTGTCAAGCAAATAAAATAAATAAATAACAAGTCATGTTGGCAACTGTGCACCCACAGCAGAGAAGGAAAGGAAATTCTGTTAGAAATCTCACCTGTGGACGCTTTTGTCCATCCTGTAGTTCTTCCTGTTTGGGTTGCTGGTTTGCCAAGAGAACCAGGGCTGATGGATATGCCCGCTTCTTCAAATTAGATCAGTAAAAATGTATGCAGAGTTCTGATTTTCACAGGTTATTTAAATAAAAGGAAGATTTATTTAAAGTAAAGTTACAATAAAAAGAGATAGACATATGCAGGATACCTATAAATATAAGAGATGGATCTGACTTTTTCCAAAAGAATGCAGTACTTAAATCAAAATGTTGGACATCAGCAATAATTAAAAAATTCATAAGCAAAACATAAACAATTATTAATTTTCAAAATTAGTTCTGTGGCAAAACAATTTGGGGCGTCTTGTTTCTGTGAGTAAATCTAAGGGTGCAGTCAGGCTACGGTATTAGGCCTCCTTCACATATCAGTGTCTCCAGTACAAGTGGTGAAAGTTTTCACCCGTACTGGAGGTGAGATTTCTTACCAGTATCTCCTTTCCTTCTCTGTTGCGGGTGCAGGGTTGCCAACTTGACTTTTGATTCATTTATTTTATTTCATGTGCATTGCCTGGTCGCGCTGATATCAGGGAGACCAGGGAACTATGATGAGAGCTGTCTTCAGCACTCGGCAGGTGGGAACAGTGCGAACTGTACTGCTTTTTCCAAGGTGCCAGTATGTGTCATAATGATGCGGAACACGGACAGCATACGGATGCCACACGTATGTTGCACACAGACACACAGACCTGTAGCACTGGTACTGATTTTCCAGTACCGGAGGCTGTGAAGTGAAGGAGGCCTTACTTGCAATCCTCGGAGTGGCCATCTGTCCTCCTGACCTGAGCATGACAGTATGTATTTCTATGCAGCTGTCACGCTCAGGTCAAGAGAGCTGACGGCCAGTCCGAGGATTTTGATGAAATCATTGCACAAGTACAACCCCTGGCAAAAATTATGGAATCACCGGCCTTGGAGGATGTTCATTCAGTTGTTTAATTCTGTAGAAAAAAAAGCAGATCACAGACATGGCACAAAACTAAAGTAATTTCAAATGGCAACTTTCTGGCTTTAAGAAGCACTAAAAGAAATCAAGAACAAAAAATGTGGTAGTCAGTAATGGTTCCTTTTTTTAACCAAGCATAGGGGGAAAATTATGGAGTCACTCAATTATGAGTCTGTGATCTGATTTTTTCTACAAAATTAAACAACTGAATGAACATCCTCCAAGCACGGTGATTACATAATTTTTGCCAGGGGTTGAAATACGGCAGTCTGACGGCACCCTTATCTATAGAAAAGCATCTTACAGAACATTCTAACAATATCTGCAGACTCAGCCTTGATTTATTTTAGCTGAAACAAAGCTGTAATATAGCTGCCACATAACAAGTAACATAACATATTGGCAAATTATGAGTTATAATAGCTGTATTGTCTCTTTTCTTTATCAATTGCTGCATACAAAAATGTGAGGTTCTTAGGGTGCACTGTAATCACATTATAACAACTCAATGGGACACAAACTAAACAGACACTTGTCTTTGAGACTAGATAGAAAATGAACTTGGAGAAAGAAGTATCCCGAAATACTTTGCTTTAATTGAAAAATTATCTGTTGTATGTTATCAAGTTGCCAACTGTATGCATTGCTGCAATGTGCTAAGCCATGTCACACATGCTCCAGATATACAGTACAGACCAAAAGTTTGGACACACCTTCTCATTTAAAGATGTTTCTGTATTTTCATGACTATGAACATTGTACATTCACACTAAAGGCATCAAAACTATGAATTAACACATGTGGAATTAAATACTTAACAAAAAAGTGTGAAACAACTGAAATTATGTCATATTCTAGGTTCTTCAAAGTAGCCACCTTTTGCTTTGATGACTGCTTTGCACACTCTTGGCATTCTCTTGATGCACTTCAAGAGGTAGCCACCAGGAATGGTCTTCCAACTATCTTGAAGGAGTTCCCAGAGGTGGTTAGCACTTGTTGGCCTTTTTGCCTTCACTCTGCGGTCCAGCTCACCCCAAACCATCTCGATTGGGTTCAAGTCTGGTGACTGTGGAGGCCAGGTCATCTGGCGTAGCACCCCATCACTCTCCTTCTTGGTCAAATAGCCCTTACACAGCCTGGAGGTGTGTTTGGGGTCATTGTCCTGTTCAAAAATAAATGATGGTAGATACTAAATGCAAACCCTATAGAATAGCATGCCACTTCAAGATGCTGTGGTAGCCATGCTGGTTTAGTATGCCTTCAATTTTAAATAAATCCCCAACAGTGTCACCAGCAAAGCACCCCCACACCATCACACCTCCTCCTCAATGCTTCACGGTGGGAACCAGGCATGTAGAGTCCATCCATTCATCTTTTCTGTGTCGCACAAAGACACGATGATTGGAAACAAAGATCTCTAATTTGTACTCATCAGGCCAAAGCACAGATTTCCACTGGTCTAATGTTCATTCCTTGTGTTCTTTAGCCCAAACAAGTCTCTTCTGCTTGTTGCCTGTCCTTAGCAGTGGTTTCCTAGCAGCTATTTTACCATGAAGGCCTGCTGCACAAAGTCTCCTCTTAACAGTTGTTGTAGAGATGTGTCTGCTGCTAAAACTCTGTGTGGCATTGACCTGGTCTCTAACCTGGGCTGCTGTTAACCTGCAATTTCAGAGGCTGGTAAACTTATCCTCAGAAGCAGAGGTGACTCTTGGCCTTCCTTTCCAGGGGCGTTCCTTATGTGAGCCAGTTTCTTTGTAGCGCTTGATGGTTTTTGCCACTGCACTTGGGCACACTTTCAAAGTTTTCCCAATTTTCCGGACTGACTGAACTTCATTTCTTAAAGTAATGATGGCTTCTCATTTTTCTTTACTTAGCTGCTTTTTTCTTGCCATAATACAAATTCTAACAGTCTATTCAGTAGGACAATCCGCTGTGTATCCACCAGACTTCTGCACAACACAACTGATGGTCCCAACACCATTTATAAGGCAAGAAATCCCACTTATTAAACCTGACAGGACACACCTGTGAATTGAAAACCATTCCCGGTGACTACCTCTTGAAGCTCATCAAGATAATGCCAAGAGTGTGCAAAGCAGTCATCAAAGCAAAAGGTGGATACTTTGAAGAACCTAGAATATAAGACATAATTTCAGTTGTTTCACCCTTTTTTCTTAAGTATATAATTCCACAAGTGTTAATTAATAGTTTTGATGCCTTCAGTGTGAATGTACAATTTTCATAGTCATGAAAATACAGAAAAATCTTTAAATGAGAAGGTGTGTCCAAACTTTTGGTCTGTACTGTATGTACTAATTATCTGTCATATTTATCTCCGCTGACCCCTCGGGAGAGTATTGACAATTCTGTACATTTTTTTAACCAGAAGCCTCGCCGTGTTTTCATTGGCTACTATGGCTGCAGCGAGCTGCAGTACCAGTCATAGCTGCTGTCAAATAAATGACGCCATGAGTAGTGTTGAGCGATACCGTCCGATACTTGAAAGTATCGGTATCGGAAAGTATCGGCCGATACCGGCAAAGTATCGGATCCAATCCGATACCGATACCCGATACCAATACAAGTCAATGGGACTCAAGTATCGGACGGTATTCCTGATGGTTCCCAGGGTCTGAAGGAGAGGAAACTCTCCTTCAGGCCCTGGGATCCATATAAATGTGTAAAAGAAAGAATTAAAATAAAAAATATCGCTATACTCACCCTCCGACGCAGCCTGGACCTCAGCGAGGGAACCGGCAGCGTTGTTTGTTTAAAATTCGCGCTTTTACTTGGTTACGTGAAGTCCCGGCTTGTGATTGGTCAGGGCGGCCATGTTGCCGGGACGCGGACCAATCACAGCAAGCCGTGACGAAATTACGTCACGGCTTGCTGTGATTGGTCCGCGTCCCGGCAACATGGCCGCCATTAACCAATCACAAGCCGTGATGTCACGGGAGGCTGGACACGCGCGCTTTTTAAAATGGGCGCGTGTCCAGCCTCCCGTGACGTCCCGGCTTGTGATTGGTTGCGCCGCGGTCAACCAATCACAAGCCGGGAGGCTGGACACGCGCCCATTTTAAAATTTTAAAATGCGCGCGTGTCCAGCCTCCCGGCTTGTGATTGGTTGACCGCGGCGCAACCAATCACAAGCCGGGACGTCACGGGAGGCTGGACACGCGCCCATTTTAAAAAGCGCGCGTGTCCAGCCTCCCGTGACGTCACGGCTTGTGATTGGTTAATGGCGGCCATGTTGCCGGGACGCGGACCAATCACAAAGCCGGGACGTAATTTTAAAATCCTTAAGGACCTGAAATTACGTCACGGCTTGCTGTGATTGGTTGCGTCTCCCATGTGACTGCAACGCAACCAATCACAACGCCGGAACGTAATTTTAAAATCCTGAAGGACCTGAAATTACGTCACGGCTTGCTGTGATTGGTTGCGTCCCGGTCACATGGGCGGCACGCAACCAATCACAAGCCGGGACTCACGTAAAGGAAAGAAAAGCGCGAATTTTAAACAAAGAACGCTGCCGCTTCCCTCGGTAAGGTGCAGGCTGCGTCGGAGAGGTGAGTATAGCAATATTTTTTATTTTAATTCTCTCTTTTACACATTTTTACATTAATGTTGTTTCGATACCGATACCCGATATCACAAAAATATCGGATCTCGGTATCGGAATTCCGATACAGCAAGTATCGGCCGATACCCGATACTTGCAGTATCGGAATGCTCAACACTAGCCATGAGTGGTAAAATTAAATCGATGCAGCTAATTATCAGGTGTTCTAGCAATCTGATATTGATTGCCTATACTAAGGATTGATCATGAATACCATGGTCTCACAAAGCTTCTTCAACAAATATCATATAATATGTTTAATGTTATTAAATTATACGTGATGTTGTGGAATATGGTAAGGCTGGTAACGGTGGAGAATGATTCTGTTATCAGAGCAGAATTTCCACTCTTCACAGTAACTTTTCATTATTACATTATTCTTTTCCTTACATTAGAATACAAACTACTGGAATAATATTCAGTGTATAGACAATATTTAATTTGCACCAAACACTGAAGTATTAGACCCAAGTATTTAGACGTACATTTCATCAGGTCAGAGACAGCCCTGCTCTCAGCATTTTTAGCTGCTTAGAAAGCGATTTTTCCTTCCAGACCGATTAGACTTTGAAGGACTGGACTGAAGGATTGGGGAAAAGCACGACGCAGCAGTAATGGAGAATGGGTGTAACTTCAGAGATTATTATATAAAGGAAGATCCATGTGATGGCTTCATTGTCACTTCCAGTGTACAACAGCATTAGACAGCAATCATGGTTCATTGGACTGCTGAAGAGAGAGACGCCATCACCTCTGTATGGAGCAAAGTCAATGTTGAACAGGACGGCCATGATGCTCTGTCCAGGTAATGCACTTGTACACATTTAATACACATACTTATGTCAATCGGCTTCATATGTACACTGTAGTCATCATTGTATTTCATAATAATTATCTTTCTTTGTACTCATCAGTGTTAGTGATCAGGTACAGACCACCTTACTCCCCAAAAGTTTTGACGTTCAGTTTTTAACCCATTATTCATTTTCTAATTTCCATCTATAATATCATTATTACTGCTGAATTAGATTGACTAGACTTATAAAGTTAACACAATTTCTTGGAAATTTGTGGAAATTATTAGTTTAGTGAATTTACAGGTGTTCCTCCTTGGTCTCCTTTAAATAATATATATTTGGGGCATACATGTGGTGTAAGAGCGAATTAACTCATTATCTACCAATGTCCTTTTTTTGGGACACCTAATCTTTAGCTTCTAGCAGCTATGATTTTATAATTTTTATAATTAGGTCCAATTTTTTGTGTTGTGTTTGTAAAATGAATGTTTTCAAAATAGGAAATCATGTCATTGTCATTTTTAATTGAATGTTGGGACACCCTTTTCTGAAAAATCCATACTTGTAAAAATTTTGCAAATTATGTTTCTGATTCATTAGGACCCAAATCATTAAAAATCTGTCATAAAAAAAAAAAAAAAAAAAAGAAAATTGCTAATTTGGCAAGTAATGGGTTAACAGTAATTGTTCTCTTCATTCATATAAATTTTAGGCTGCTGGTCGTGTACCCCTGGACCCAGAGATACTTCAGCTCCTTTGGAAACCTGTCTAATATCACTGCCATCTCCGGCAATGCCAAGGTGAAGGCTCATGGCAAGAAGGTGCTCACAGCTGTTGGCGGTGCCATCCAACACCTGGATAGTGTGAAAAAGCACCTGGCTGACCTCAGCAAGTCCCATGCCCAGGAACTCTATGTGGACCCCGAGAACTTCAAGGTAGCACACATACACTATATGAAAGTATAATCTGCAATCCGATTCCCATTTGAAAATATTTTTCTAATTTTATAGTAAGTGAAGATTTCAATGCAGACAAAACTTAACCATTTAAGATACTCAATATAGTATTTTACCTACTGGGACAACTGAATCTCTAAAAATAAAAATTATCGTGATGAACCTATTGCTATGTTTATACTATAACTTAGCTAAAAAACGATTTTTGTTTCCTTTATCCACAGCGTCTGGGAGAAGTTCTGATCATTGTCTTGGCCTCCAAGTTGGGATCTGCATTCACCCCTAAGGTCCAGGCTGCCTGGGAGAAGTTCATCCATGTCTTGGTGGCTGCTCTGAGCCACGGCTATTTCTAAATTACTGTTTGTCGCTGTTGTTCCATCCTTGTGTAAACCAGGCTGCAGTTTGTAAAATAAAATGCTAATTTAAAATAAAATCCAAGCCTAGTGTTATTGATTTTTCATCTTTTTTATGATTTGTATTTATATATTCAAACATTAACAGTTGGGACATAATTAGAAAAATGTTAATGTAATTCTACTTCCTTTTTTTCATATCTTCTCTCCCTTTAAATCCACCCTAGCCCCTACCCACACAGGGAATAGAGAGATGGGAAAAAAGGGAAATGAAAATTTGCAAAAATGTAAATTTGTAGTACATAATCTTCTGTCATTGTAATTGTCTTTACTTTTAAAAGTATTTTTTCATTGTTTCAAAATAAAAACAATAACATTTCATAGAAGTTCTTATAACATCTGGTTCACGCAATATAGGTGATTTAGAAAGATTTGTACATTGTAGAGAAATTCCCAACAGCAACTGATAGAATTTTATTTTCTATTTTCCAAGAGGACTCTGGAAAATAAGAGATGAAATTGATTGGTTGGTTTGAGGAACTGCTCCACTCTTCTTTACATGACTTTTGATACATTTCATCACGTGTGTTTGGTCTGCAGCTACAAATGTTTTCTCTTTCTCAAAAACTATTATTGAATTCTTAGAAAAGTGATCAAGCATTTAATTCATAAGCATGCTCTCCTTAGGATCTAAGGAGATGACGTGTGCAAACTCACAATATAAACTGGAAATATGTAATAAAGGTCAAGCTGGTCTTTGTCATTACTAAGGCTCCATTCACATCACATTATGAGGTTATATTCTGCACAAATGCTGACAGTGTAGGAAGAATCTAAAAAAGAGATATAATATGATTTATTAATAATTAGTCTGTTCAGAAATGACCTTACAGATAGGTGAGGGGGTGGGGTGTGTCTATATGTAAAATCATCCTTAAAACCCATCCTGCGTGATAATATAGGTGAATCTAATGAAAATGTAGAGTCCCTGTGGGTAGAGATAAGCGGAGGGGGAAAAAATAATAAATTACTGATAGGGGTTTGTTATAAATCTCCAAAAATAATGGAAGGAATGGAGAATATACTCGTAAAGCAAATAGATGAAGCTGCGACTCAAGGAGAAATCATTATTAAGGGGGACTTCAACTACCCTGAAATAGATTGGGGAACGGAAACCTGCAGTTCCAGCAAAGGTAATCGGTTTTTGACAACTATGAGAGACAATTACCTTTCACAACTGGTTCAGGACCCAACAAGAAGGGGGGCACTGCTAGACCCAATATTAACCAACAGGCCAGACCGCATATCAAATATAAGGGTTGGGGGTCACTTGGAGAATAGTGATCACAAAATAATAAGTTTTCATGTATCATTTAATAAGATGTGTAGTAGAGGGGTTACAAGGACACTAAACTTCAGAAGGGCAAATTTCCAACGGATGAGAGAGGATCTTGGTGCAATTAACTGGGACGATATCCTGAGACATAAAAATACACAAAGAAAATGGGAGACATTTATTAGCATCCTGGATAGGACCTGTGCACAGTATATACCGTATGGGAATAAACATACTAGAAATAGGAGGAAACCAATATGGCTGAATAGAGCTGTAAGGGGCGCAATAAGTGACAAAAAGAAAGCATTTAGAGAATTAAAGGAAGTAGGTAGTGAGGAGGCATTAAATAAATATAGAAAATTAAATAAATTCTGTAAAAAGCAAATCAAGGCAGCAAAGATTGAGACAGAGAGACTCATTGCCAGAGAGAGTAAAAATAATCCCAAAATATTCTTAAACTACGTAAATAGTAAGAAGCTAAAAAATGATAGTGTTGGCCCCCTTAAAAATAGTCTGGGTGAAATGGTGGATGAGAATGAGGAAAAAGCCAATATGCTAAATGACTTTTTTTCATCAGTATTTACACAAGAAAATCCCATGGCAGCCAATATGACTAGTGATAAAAATTCCCCATTAAATGTCACCTGCTTAACCCAGCAGGAAGTACGGCGGCATCTAAAAATCACTAAAACTGACAAATCTCCGGGCCCGGATGGGATACACCCCCGAGTACTGCAGGAACTAAGTACAGTCATTGATAGACCATTATTTTTAATCTTTAAAGACTCCATAATAACAGGGTCTGTACCACAGGACTGGCGTATAGCAAATGTGGTGCCAATATTCAAAAAGGGGACAAAAACTGAACTCGGAAATTATAGGCCAGTAAGCTTAACCTCTACTGTGGGTAAAATCCTGGAGGGCATTCTAAGGGATGCTATACTGGAGTATCTGAAGAGGAATAACTTCATGACCCAGTATCAGCACGGGTTTACTAGGGACCATTCATGTCAGACTAATTTGATCAGCTTCTATGAAGAGGTAAGTTCCGGACCGGACCAAGGGAACCCAGTGGATGTAGTGTATATGGAGTTTTCAAGAGCTTTTGATACGGTGCCACACAAAAGGTTGATACATAAAATTACAATAATGGGGATAGGAGAAAATATGTGTAAGTGGGTTAAGAGCTGGCTCAGGGATAGGAAACAAAGGGTTGTTATTAATGGAGCACACTCGGACTGGGTCGCGGTTAGCAGTGGGGTACCACAGGTGTCAGTATTGGGCCCTCTTCTTTTTAACATATTTATTAATGACCTTGTAGGGGGCATTCAGAGTAGAATTTCAATATTTGCAGATGACACTAAACTCTGCAGGGTAATCAATACAGAGGAGGACAATTTTATATTACAGGATGATTTATGTAAACTAGAAGCTTGGGCTGATAAATGGCAAATGAGCTTTAACGGGGATAAATGTAAGGTCATGCACTTGGGTAGAAGTAATAAGATGTATAACTATGTGCTTAATTCTAAAACTCTGGGCAAAACCGAAAATGAAAAAGACCTGGGAATATGGGTGGATGACAAACTCACATTTAGTGGCCAGTGTCAGGCAGCTGCTACAAAGGCAAATAAAATAATGGGATGCATTAAAAGAGGCATAGATGCTCATGAGGAGAACATTATTTTACCTCTATACAAGTCACTAGTTCGACCACACTTAGAATACTGTGCACAGTTCTGGTCTCCGGTGTATAAGAAAGACATAGCTGAACTAGAGCGGGTGCAGAGAAGAGTGACCAAGATTATTAGAGAATGGGGCGGTCTGCAATACCAAGATGGGTTATTACACTTGGGGCTATTTAGTTTGGAAAAACGAAGACTAAGGGGTGATCTTATTTTAATGTATAAATATATCAGGGGACAGTACAAAGACCTTTCTGATGATCTTTTTAATCATAGACCTGAGACAGGGACAAGGGGGCATCCTCTACGTCTGGAGGAAAGAAGGTTTAAGCATAATAACAGGTGCGGGTTCTTTACTGTAAGAGCAGTGAGACTATGGAACTCTCTGCCGTATGATGTTGCAATGAGTGATTCATTACTTAAATTTAAGAGGGGACTGGATACCTTTCTGGAAAAGTATAATGTTACAGGGTATATATACTAGATTCCTTGATAGGGCGTTGATCCAGGGAACTAGTCTGATTGCCATATGTGGAGTCGGGAAGGAATTTTTTTCCCCAAAGTGGAGCATACTATTTGCCACATGGGTTTTTTTTGCCTTCCTCTGGATCAACATGTTAGGGCATGTTAGGTTAGGCTATGGGTTGAACTAGATGGACTTAAAGTCCTCCTTCAACCTTAATAACTATGTTACTATGTTAAATATAATATGAATAATTTAAATAAAAAAAAAATAAAGTAAGCATAACTAGGCATTTCAAAATTCATCTAAACAATACAGACGATGATAAATCTGGCAGTATTTTCTGAAAATATGATACACTTTTCATACCTTACACCACTTCATGGCTGCCTTACTTTACATGAATATTTTGCACAAAAAAGCACAAAATTATAATTTTCCTATTAGATATGCTCCTTTTTCTAACAAATTGGCCATAAAAAGTGGTATACACCCCTTTTCTACTGCTAGTTGCTCCAGGTGTGGATGTGCACCTTAAATTATGTCATAATAATATAATATAATATAACATATCTAATTATTTATAATACGTCATACCATTTTTCAAAAAGCTAGGTAGTAGTGGTGTGACCTGTACTAAAAAGGTGCTATAATTTGTACCACAAACCTGGCATACATGGTAGCTGAAATCTATATCGGCTGGCACCAAATTTATTTTCTAGCTCACAGATAGCCAAAACATGCTCCTATCTTTAAGCGTTAATACCTATCCAAATCACCAACACACGTTTCCCCAAAGTGTGCCAAGAGCCATTTTTCAGCATGACAACACCAGGCCACATTTAGATCATACTAGTGTGAAAAACCTGCATGGCCTAATTGTGCTACCATAGCCTGTAGCATCTCTGGACTTGTCTCAAATCGAGCATATCTGGGGCTTCATTGCTTGGCATTTGCAAAGGGAGCTGCCAGCAGTGGGTTTTGTTGATTTGCGTGTCTAATTGCATTTAGCGTGGTAGAACATTCCTCACACAATAATTAACCCCTTATTGATATCCAGCGTGTAAGTGGAGCGCCCCCAGACGCAGGGCCGCGGGGTACTCGGTACCGGGCCTCTCTGTCTCAGTTCTGGGGTCATCACGGTGGCTAGACCCGGTCCGTGACCCTGCTAAGGGGCGTCCAATGAAAGGTGTGATGATGGTGCGTGGTGTAGGTCGCGGTGAATAACGAGGACACAGGGTTGCAGTCTCTTGACCTCTTTACTGAAGGCTTCAGGGTCCGCAATCCAGAGTACTGTTAACAGGGCTGGCTGAGACAGGCCGGTCCGAAGGCACATCCAGAGTTCCCTTTGCAGGTGGAAATCAGTGCCTACCTTCTAGCGCCTGTGTGTTGTAGTACTTCCCTGCTGAGCACCACGGGATAGTCCTCACAACTGTCGTGTATATTTCTGGTCTTTCTCTCTCTCTCTCTCTCCGTCCCCCAGGTGATATGGATGGGACGCACCCGTATGACGGGGTAGGCCTGGAGCTATTTTATAGGGACCCTAGGGACGCCCCTCTCCCACAGTTTGCCTCCGTTGTCTTCGTTAGGTGTAATGGTGAGACAGCCAACCTATGGTTAACTGCCTGGCCGTAGTTTAAAGTAATGCGTGGAGTCTCTTACTTTCTCGGCATTCCGGCCACCGGCTACGCGCCTCAGAAGGATGTTGCTTCGATCTTACAGCACGACTCCTTCTGGTATTATCTCCTTTTTGCTGTATTTCCGTTCCTCACTTCTCCACAATAAACCTCGCTTCTTGTCCTTTCTTAGGAGTCTGCCGCTGTAAGGCACAGGCACAACTCCGTAGCGATCTGTCTCTTTCTAGGACTCTGCCAGGATCCCACCCCTGACAGGTCCTCTCTCTAGCTCTTCCCAGCTACTTTCTCCCTAACTTCCTGTCCAACCCCCAGTTTTACCAGAGCGTGAGGAGTGGCCTACTAGATAGAACCACTCCCCCTGGTGGCCGGAGTGTGAAGTGTATTGTGTGTGTGTGATACCTGGTCAGGTGAACTCCTTTAGTGCAATCAGACGTAACATCACTCCCCTTAGTGGCAGAGCGACATTACTGCAACGACCAGGACTCTGGGGCGCTGCACTCCCCCCCCCCCCCGGTTAAATCCAGTACTCCCGGACTGGGAAAATAAGAACAACAATACATGTTAACAGAAAACACATAAAATTTTGAAATATCATAAACAATTAAACATAACAGTGCTTCCCTTTATGGGAGGTGAGGACTCTTGAACGTTGCAAAAGTTTTGGTCATGCACAGTTCATGACTGCCAGTTCAGTGGTTGTAATTTTAAAACAGCAGGGACCCCGGGTAAACAAAGGGGTCCCTTTTGAAAGTTTTGGAGCAATTCACTGTCCACTGCTCCGTTGTCCATTTTTAAACTTGTAACACAGATATTTACACAAACACAATTAGCAACTTTAGTTAATACCTCCAAGTTTTGTAGCGAAGGGGAGTCTGATTCTTGGTGCTACGTGTAGACCTCCCTAGTGCGGGGGTTGCTATTGGCCTAGCAGGGCTCACTATGCTTGCTACCACTGGTGTAGTGCACTGCCTTCTAGCTACGCTTCTAGTTAGTCTGGGTAGCACTGGCATGCTGGATCTCTCAGAGCTGCTGCTACCAACAGTGGGTTCGGCAGATTCGCCGATAGCAGAGGGAGGCTCCGCCGGTCCGACGGTGGGCATGGCATCGTCTGGCGGGGTCTGTGGTGATTGCGGGTCCGGAGGATCTGGCACCACGTCTAGTTCAGGCGGGTTCGGTTGATGAAACGTTAAGACAGGTACCACGATGGCCTGATTTATTTGAGTCCAAGACTGGGGAAAATCACCAAGAACAGTGTGTATTATTTTCTCCTCTTCTACAGGTGGAGAGGCTCTTGGACCTGTTTCCTTCTCCCTCAACTTATCAGGGCATTGTTATGACCCCAATGGCGAGGGTCTCAGAGAAACAAGTAAGTCTGCGACGTACAAAAATCCAGCTCATAGGGCAGTGGTAACTGGGTTGACCATATATCTACTCCTAACGCCAACACTAGCAGTAGCCGGGGAACATGCCTACGTTGGTCGCTAGATGTCTCGCGCCAGCCGGAGGACTAACTACCCCTAGAAGAGGAAAACAAAGACCTCTCTTGCCTCCAGAGAATAGACCCCAAAAGTAGGATAGTAGCCCCCCACAAATAATAACGGTGAGGTAAGAGGAAATGACAAACACAGAGATGAACTAGATTTTAGCAAAGAGAGGCCCACTTACTAATAGCAGAATATAGTAAGATAACTTATATGGTCAACAAAAACCCTATCAAAATCCACGCTGGAGATTCAAGAACCCCCGAACCGTCTAACGGCCCGGGGGGAGAACACCAGCCACCCTAGAGCTTCCAGCAAGGTCAGGAAACAGATTATACACAAGCTGGACAAAAATGCAAACAAAAACAAATAGCAAAAAGCAAGAAAGCGGACTTAGCTTAATCAAACAGGAACCAGGATCAGTAGACAAGAGCACTACAGATTAGCTCTGATATCAACGTTGCCAGGCATTGAACTGAAGGTCCAGGGAGCTTATATAGCAACACCCCTGACCTAACGACCCAGGTGAGCATACAAGGGATGAATGACATACCCAGAGTCAAATCACTAGTAGCCACTAGAGGGAGCCAAAAGGTAAATTCACAACAGTACCCCCCCCTTAGTGAGGGGTCACCGAACCCTCACCAAGACCACCAGGGCGATCAGGATGAGCGGCGTGAAAGGCACGAACTAAATCGGCCGCATGCACATCAGAGGCGACCACCCAGGAATTATCCTCCTGACCATAGCCCTTCCACTTGACCAGGTACTGAAGCCTCCGCCTGGAGAGACGAGAATCTAAGATCTTCTCCACCACGTACTCCAACTCGCCCTCAACCAACACCGGAGCAGGAGGCTCAGCAGAAGGAACCACAGGCACAACGTACCGCCGCAACAAGGACCTATGAAATACGTTGTGGATGGCAAACGACACCGGAAGATCCAGGCGAAAGGATACAGGATTAATGATTTCCAATATCTTGTAAGGACCAATGAAGCGAGGCTTAAATTTGGGAGAGGAGACCTTCATAGGAACAAATCGAGAAGACAGCCATACCAAATCCCCAACGCGAAGTCGGGGACCCACACCGCGGCGGCGGTTGGCAAAACGCTGAGCCTTCTCCTGTGACAACTTCAAGTTGTCCACCACATGCCCCCAGATCCGCTGCAACCTATCCACCACGGAATCCACCCCAGGACAGTCAGAAGGCTCCACATGTCCCGAGGAAAACCGAGGATGGAAACCAGAGTTGCAGAAAAATGGCGAAACCAAGGTGGCGGAACTAGCCCGATTATTAAGGGCAAATTCAGCCAACGGCAAGAAGGTCACCCAATCATCCTGATCAGAAGAGACAAAACACCTCAAATAAGCCTCCAGAGTCTGATTAGTTCGCTCCGTTTGTCCGTTAGTCTGGGGATGGAAAGCGGATGAAAACGACAACTCAATGCCCATCCTACCACAAAAGGATCGCCAGAACCTGGAAACAAACTGGGATCCTCTGTCCGACACAATATTCTCAGGAATGCCGTGCAAACGAACCACGTTCTGGAAGAACACAGGAACCAGATCAGAAGAGGAGGGCAGCTTAGGCAAAGGAACCAAATGGACCATCTTGGAGAAACGATCACATATCACCCAGATGACAGACATGCCTTGAGACACCAGAAGATCAGAAATGAAATCCATAGAGATGTGTGTCCAAGGTCTCTTCGGGACAGGCAAGGGCAAGAGCAACCCGCTGGCACGAGAGCAGCAAGGCTTAGCTCGAGCACAAGTACCACAGGACTGTACAAATGACCGCACATCCCTTGACAAGGAAGGCCACCAAAAGGACCTGGCCACCAGATCTCTGGTGCCAAAAATTCCCGGGTGCCCTGCCAACACCGAGGAATGAACCTCGGAAATGACTCTGCTGGTCCATCTAGCAGGCACAAACAATCTGTCAGGTGGACAAGAGTCAGGCCTACCAGCCTGAAATCTCTGCAACACACGTCGCAGATCTGGAGAAATAGCAGACACGATAACTCCTTCCTTAAGAATACCCACAGGTTCAGCGACTCCAGGAGCATCAGGCACAAAGCTCCTAGACAGAGCATCGGCCTTCACATTCTTTGAACCTGGTAAATACGAGACCACAAAGTCAAAACGGGAGAAAAACAATGACCAGCGGGCCTGTCTAGGATTCAGGCGTTTAGCAGACTCGAGATACATCAGATTTTTGTGATCAGTCAAGACCACCACACGATGCTTAGCACCCTCGAGCCAATGATGCCACTCCTCAAATGCCCACTTCATGGCCAACAACTCCCGATTGCCCACATCATAATTTCGCTCTGCCGGCGAAAACTTCCTAGAGAAAAAGGCACAAGGTCTCATAGTAGAGCAACCAGGGCCTCTCTGCGACAAAACGGCCCCTGCCCCAATCTCCGAAGCATCCACCTCATCCTGAAAGGGAAGTGAGATGTCAGGCTGGCACAAAACAGGCGCCGAAGTAAACCGGCGTTTTAACTCCTGGAAAGCCTCCACGGCAGCAGGAGCCCAGTTAGCTACATCAGAGCCTTTCTTGGTCATATCCGTCAGCGGTTTAACAACGCTAGAGAAATTTGCGATAAAACGACGGTAGAAGTTAGCAAAACCCAAGAACTTCTGAAGACTCTTAACTGACGAGGGTTGAGTCCAATCATGAATAGCTCGGACCTTGACTGGATCCATCTCCACAGCAGAAGGGGAAAAAATGAACCCCAAAAAGGGAACCTTCTGTACACCAAAGAGACACTTTGAGCCTTTTACAAACAAAGAATTTTCACGCAGAATCTCAAAAACCATCCTGACCTACTCCACATGCGAGTCCCAATCATCAGAAAAAAACAGAATATCATCCAGATAAACAATCAAAAATTTATCCAGATACTTCCGGAAAATGTCATGCATGAAGGACTGAAAAACTGAAGGTGCATTAGAGAGACCGAATGGCATCACCAAGTACTCAAAATGACCTTCGGGCGTATTGAATGCGGTTTTCCATTCATCGCCCTGCCTAATGCGCACAAGGTTGTACGCACCACGAAGGTCTATCTTGGTGAACCACTTGGCACCTTTAATCCGGGCAAACAAATCTGACAACAGCGGCAAAGGATACTGAAATTTGACAGTGATCTTATTTAAAAGCCGATAGTCAATACAAGGCCTCAAAGATCCGTCCTTTTTGGCCACAAAAAAGAATCCCGCACCAAGAGGGGAAGAAGAAGGACGGATATGCCCCTTCTCAAGAGACTCCTTGATATATGAACGCATCGCGGTATGTTCAGGTACCGACAGATTAAACAGTCTCCCCTTAGGAAACTTACTGCCAGGAATCAAATCTATTGCACAGTCACATTCCCTATGAGGAGGCAGTGCACTGGACTTAGACTCGCTGAAGACATCCTGATAATCAGACAAATACGCCGGAACTTCTGAAGGCGTAGAAGAAGCAATAGACAAGGGCAGGGAATCTCCATGAATTCCATGGCAGCCCCAACTTGACACTGACATAGCCTTCCAGTCCAAGACTGGATTATGGGTCTGTAACCATGGCAAACCCAAAACAACCAAATCATGCATTTTATGCAGAACAAGAAAACGTATTACCTCCCGATGTTCGGGAGTCATGCACATGGTAACCTGTGTCCAAATTGCGGTTTATTTTTTGCCAATGGCGTAGAATCAATACCCCTAAGAGGGATAGGATTTTCCAATGGCTCAAGAACAAATCCGCAGCGCTTGGCAAATGACAGATCCATAAGGCTCAGGGCAGCACCCGAGTCCACAAACGCCATGACAGGATACGATGACAGTGAGCAAATCAAAGTTACAGATAGAATAAATTTAGGTTGCAAATTACCAATGGCGACCGGACTAACAACCTTAGTAAGACGTTTAGAGCATGCTGAGATAACATGTGTAGAATCACCACAGTAGTAACACAAGCCATTCTGGCGTCTATGAATTTTCCGCTCATTTCTAGTCAGGATTCTATCACATTGCATTAAATCAGGTGTCTGTTCAGACAACACCATGAGGGAATTAGTGGTTTTGCGCTCCCGCAACCGCCGGTCGATTTGAATAGCCAGGGCCATAGAATTATTCAGACCTGTGGGAATGGGAAAACCCACCATCACATTCTTAATGGCTTCAGAAAGGCCATTTCTAAAATTAGCAGCCAATGCACACTCGTTCCACTGGGTCAGCACGGACCATTTCCGAAATTTTTGGCAATACACTTCAGCCTCGTCCTGGCCCTGAGACATAGCCAGCAAGGCCTTTTCTGCCTGAATCTCAAGATTGGGTTCCTCATAAAGCAAACCGAGCGCCAGAAAAAACGCATCAATGTCAGCCAATGCCGGATCTCCTGGCGCCAGCGAGAAGGCCCAATCCTGAGGGTCGCCCCGTAAAAAAGAAATAACAATTTTTACTTGCTGAGCGGAGTCTCCAGATGAACAGGGTTTCAGGGACAAAAACAATTTACAATTATTCCTGAAATTTCTAAATTTAAATCGGTCTCCGGAAAACGGTTCAGGAATCGGTATCTTAGGTTCTGACATAGGACTTCTGATAACATAATCTTGTATGCCGTGCACACGAGCAGCAAGCTGGTCCACACTTGTAATCAAGGTCTGGACATTCATGTCTGCAGCAAACACAAGCCACTCAGAGGTAAAGGGGAAAAGAAAAAAAAAAATGAGAGAGAGAAAAAAAAAACTCAGAACTTTCTTTCTTATAATCCCGCTTCTGCAATGCATTTAACATTTAATACTGGCCTGGCAAACTGTTATGACCCCAATGGCGAGGGTCTCAGAGAAACAAGTAAGTCTGCGACGTACAAAAATCCAGCTCATAGGGCAGTGGTAACTGGGTTGACCATATATCTACTCCTAACGCCAACACTAGCAGTAGCCGGGGAACATGCCTACGTTGGTCGCTAGATGTCTCGCGCCAGCCGGAGGACTAACTACCCCTAGAAGAGGAAAACAAAGACCTCTCTTGCCTCCAGAGAATAGACCCCAAAAGTAGGATAGTAGCCCCCCACAAATAATAACGGTGAGGTAAGAGGAAATGACAAACACAGAGATGAACTAGATTTTAGCAAAGAGAGGCCCACTTACTAATAGCAGAATATAGTAAGATAACTTATATGGTCAACAAAAACCCTATCAAAATCCACGCTGGAGATTCAAGAACCCCCGAACCATCTAACGGCCCGGGGGGAGAACACCAGCCACCCTAGAGCTTCCAGCAAGGTCAGGAAACAGATTATACACAAGCTGGACAAAAATGCAAACAAAAACAAATAGCAAAAAGCAAGAAAGCGGACTTAGCTTAATCAAACAGGAACCAGGATCAGTAGACAAGAGCACTACAGATTAGCTCTGATATCAACGTTGCCAGGCATTGAACTGAAGGTCCAGGGAGCTTATATAGCAACACCCCTGACCTAACGACCCAGGTGAGCATACAAGGGATGAATGACATACCCAGAGTCAAATCACTAGTAGCCACTAGAGGGAGCCAAAAGGTAAATTCACAACAGGCATACCTTAAGGTGGTCTCTGGATATTGCCGTTGAGGTTTCCCCTCCATCTTTGCTGATGAGACAGACTTTAGTATTGTCGAAATCGGACGGCAGGACGGTATACGGTTCCGCTTCCCATTGGTCGTCAAGTTTGTGTAGCCTTCTCTTCCGCTTGAGTACCTGCTCACCAGGCCGCAAGGGAATCGCAGGAGCATGCTGGTTGTAGTCCCTTTCCTGTTTTTGCCTGACCTGAGCGAGACTTCTTTCCACGCATTCCTGTACTTTGCGGTACCTTTGCTGCCTCTCCGTATCCCAATCGACATCCGGCGAGGTATCTTCGGGGGTTAGAACCCCCATGTCCAGATCAACGGGCAACTTACTAGACCTTCCTCGCATCAGGTACGCCGGAGTGCAGTTGGTAGAATTCACTGGGATGTGGTTGTACATGTCTACCAGGTCGGGCAACTTTGTTGGCCACAAGTTCCGTTCCTCTACAGGCAAGGTATTCAATAAGTCGATCACCACTTGGTTCATCTTTTCACACATCCCGTTGGTTTGTGGGTGGTACGGTGTGGTTCTGATCTTCTTACACCCGTACAGATTGCAGAACTCCTGGAACACCTCCGCCTCAAACGCTGGTCCCTGATCGGTCAGTACTTTCTCTGGATACCCATGGGGCCTACAGAAGTACTGCCGTCCTGGCCGTTAGATCCTTGACAGGTACAACCACCAGGAACCTGGAGAAGTGACCCACGATGGTGAGAGCATAAATATAGCCTGACCGGCTAGGCGTCAGCTTCACGTGGTATAGCGCAACCAGTTCTAGTGGCCGTTTGGTGATGATGGGCTGCAAAGGAGCCCGTTGGCTGTCATGGTCCTTCCTGCGTAGGCTTCACGGGCCACACTCCCGACACCACTTCTCGATGGCTCTTTTCATGCCAATCCAATAGAATCTCCCTCGGAGTAGTCTCTCCAACTTCCTCCACCCGAAGTGTACAGCCCCATCGTGGTACGCTCCCAGAACCATTGGCGCATCTTGCCTTGGAACCACTATCTGCCATACCAATTCATGAGTGCGGGGGTCAATACTTCTTCGGCACAGCTTACCATCGTGAATAAACAATTTGCTTCTCCCCTTCCACAGCTGTTGGGTTTCTTGTGGATCATCCGGGCCGGGATGCAAACCTGCCTGCGTCAGGAGCTCTTTCACCCGACGGACCGCAGGGTCACCATCCTGGGTCTCTGCCCACCTGTGGTGGGGCAGGGGATTCAGCGTGGCATCCTGGTTGTTTCTGTGCCTGTTCTTCACATGATGGGAGCACTGAGTGGCTTTGGGGCGATGGAAAGCGGGCAGCTCTACTTCTTCAAGTGCCTCCGGGTCCTCCCCCGTTTCTGGCAAATTGGGCATCCGGGACAAGGCATCGGCATTCGCATTCTTGCGTCCTGCCCGGTACTTGATGGTGAAGTCGTAATTGGACAGCCTGGCCATCCACCGCTGTTCCAAGGCCCCGAGTTTTGCCGTGTCCAAGTGCGTTAGTGGATTGTTATCCGTGAAGACGGTGAATTTTGCTGAAGCCAGGTAGTGCTTGAACCTCTCCGTCACTGCCCAAACGATGGAGAGGAATTTCAGCTTGAAGGAACTGTAGTTGTCAGGGTTCCTCTCCGTGGGATGAAGTTTCCTGCTGGCATAAGCGATTACCCTCTCCTTGCCTTTCTGGACCTGGGACAACACAGCTCCCAGCCCTACGTTGCTGGCATCCGTATACAGTACAAATGGTTAATCATACTCAGGGTAGGCCAGTACCTCTTCTCCAGTCAGCGCCATCTTCAAGCAAGTGAATGATCCTTCTTGGTGAAGTCCTTGATGAACCTCCTGTAATAGCCTACCAACCCGATGAATTGCCGGACTTCATGGAGGTTGCTGGGTTTCGGCCATTCTTTAATCACCGTACCTTGTCGGGGTCTGGGGTCACTCCTTCGACACTCACCACATGGCCTAGATACTGTACTTTGGGTTTCAGCAGGTGGCATTTGGATGGTTTCACCTTTAAGCCAAAGTTGGACAGGGCTTCAAACACCTCGGCCAGGTGCTTCAGATGGTCTTCATAGGTCTTAGAGAAGACAATGACATCGTCCAGATACAGCAGTACGGTTTCAAAGTTCTTGTGCCCCAGACAGCACTCCATCATCCTCTGGAACGTCCCCGGGGCGTTGCACAATCCGAAGGGCATGTAGTTGAATTCACAGAGACCCATCGGCGTCGTGAAGGCCGTCTTCTCCTTGTCTGCCTCCGCCACGGGAACCTGCCAGTACCAACTGGTGAGATCCAAGGTAGAGAAGTAGTTAGCAGATTTTAAAGCGGCCAGGGACTCCTCTAACCTGGGCAGTGGGTATGCATCTTTATGTGTAATGCGATTTAACTGTCTATAATCCACACACATTCTCATTGTGCCATCTTTCTTCTTAACAAGGACTAATGGAGCTGCCCAGGGGCTACAACTGTCCCTCACTACCCCAGCCTCCGTCATCTCTCGCAACATGTCCTTGGCACACTGATAATGAGCTGGGGGTACAGGACGGTATCTCTCTTTTATGGGTCGGTGATCCCCTGTGGAGATATGATGTTGGATCCCTTTTAGCTGTCCAAAATCTAGGGGGTGTTTGCTAAAGACCCGCTCGTACTCATGAACCACCCTGTAGGCCCCCTGTTTCTGGTGAGGTGGGGTAGAGTCAGTGCCCACGTTTAATCCCAACACCAATCCTTCGGTTGCCCTGCAGAACCGTTGTTCTCCGCCGGATTGGACGGGACCAAGGGCCCAGGTGCCTGTATCACACTACTATTAACAGTAAACAGTTTGGCATATTTGGCTAGCTGGACTTCTTCCTCCCCGCAATTGAAAACACGTACTGGCACCCTCGCCTTGTGGACGTCAACCACCCCTCTGGCTGTCAGGAGGGTAGGCCTATTATCCGAATATACGGGTTCTACCAGGGCCTGATAGTCTTTACCCCTGAGGCCTATGGATGCCCGACACCATATTAACATTTCACTCCTGGGGGGTATCGCAATGGGGTTTGAATCACTCACTGTGACACGACCAATCTCACCACCAGTCTGCTGTCTTTGCATCAGGGCCCTGATTTCTTTATGCAGGGCACGTTGTTCACTGTAGCCAGCTGTTTCTGCTACCTGTTGTAATAGGACAATAACTTCTGCAAGACAATTTTCTATAACATTAGTACCAATGGTCATCATGGGATTACATTCACGGCGGTCAATATCAACAATTACAATCCCTTGGGCCTTCAATTCCACCCGCTCCACTTTGATGGTGACCTCTTTATACCCCACTTGTGGCAATGGCTGACCATTACTGGCTATTATGGTGAAATCGTCATCGGGGCCACGAGTAATATTGGTGTCCTCCCAATACCGTTTATAAAGCACGTAAGGCATAGTCGTCACCTGAGAACCGGTGTCCAGCAAAGCGTTCATGGGGATACCGTCAATCACAATAGGAAGAACTGGTCGCCCTCCAATGTTTTTGGCTCTCCAATGCTGCGGGCCTGATTGTCCTACTCCTGGGGGTTAGCCCTCTGCCCCAGGGGTTGCTCGCTTAAATGACAGTACCTTGCAAGGTGGCCCACCCGATGACAGCGGCGGCAGATAGGTCGTCCGTCCCGATGAAAGCAATCGTCGTCCCTGCCTCTGGTCGGCGGAGTCCTCCTCTGTCGCATCCAGGGGACATCCACTGGTCTGGAGGCCAGCTGGATCTTCTCCTTGGGGGCCTCCTGTAGGGACTGCACGGTCCGGGCTAGGGCAGCAACGCTCTTGGTCAGCTCCTGCATCTGGAGGCGGAGTCCTGCGGGGGAATCGTCCTCTAGGATCTGGGCATCGGCCTCGGTGGCGACTGGGGCATCCGACACCACCTCCTGGTGGTATGTGAGAGCTTGACGCCTGGGAGGCACTGCACGGCTGGGTTGTGCTCTTGTAGCGCCTGGATGGCTTTATCCTTGAATTGCGCAAAAGTCAGGTCTGGATTCTGCATGGCCAGGAAGTGCAGTTGACCCCTTTGGTGGCTGTACAGGAGCCCCTCAATGAACCGCTCTTTCAGGAGTTTATCTTCATCTTGCATGCTGCCGGGGTCACTCTGCTTGATGGCCCGCAGCGCCTCCTGGAGTTTAAGGGCATAGTCCCGTAAGCTATCCTGCGGCCTCTGTTTGCACCCATAGAAAGTCAACGTAATTTCCGTAGCGATGCGGGTGTCAAAGGTGGCTTTAAGCTTTGCAAAGACCTGCTGTGCAGTTTCCTTATCCGCGGCGGGCCAGGACTTCACCTCTCTCAGAGCCGCCCCAAAGAGTTGGCCTGTTATCATATGAACTTTCTGAGGCTCCGTCAAGGGATAGAACTCGAGCAGGCTGCAGATCCCCTCTTTAAAGTCAGTTAATGTATGTGACTCTCCAGAGTATCGCGGGAGCCAGGCTGCTCCAGGTAGGTACGGCATGGAGAAGGGCATTATGGCTGTTGTAGCCGCAGCACAAGGCCCGCGGCTGCGTCTACCGCTGGGACCGAAGGTGCCTCTGGGTCTACGGCTGCGACCGCCGCCTCTGCTCCCCACGACTCAGACATGGCCGCTCCTTCCCCCTGCTAACCTGCTGGAAGTTAGTGTTCCTCTTCCGGGATCGACGCTTTACCGCGTCTTCTGGTTCCGCGCTCTTTTTGACCGGCTCCGCCCATGAAGCTATGGCTCCTCCCTTCGTGTGTGGCGATGGCGGATTTTGGCGGCAAATAGCAACACGCAGTCTTGGCAATAGATCACGGTTCAAACACAGTTCAATCACAGTTCCAAGGCACACATGACCTGATTCTTCAGGCTTAAGTAGATCCTGTTCGTCACGCCAAGTTTGGAGCGCCCCCAGACGCAGGGCCGTGGGGTACTCGGTACCGGTCCTCTCTGTCTCAGTTCTGAGGTTGTCACGGTAGCTAGACCTGGCCCGTGACCCTGCTAAGGGGCGTCCAATGAAAGGTGTGATGATGGTGCGTGGTGTAGGTCGCGGTGAATAACGAGGACACAGGGTTGCAGTCTCTTTACCTCTTTACTGAAGGCTTCAGGGTCCGCAATCCAGAGTACTGTTAACAGGGCTGGCTGAGACCGGCCGGTCCGAAGGCACAGCCAGAGTTCCCTTTGCAGGTGGAAATCAGTGCCTACCTTCTAGCGCCTGTGTGTTGTAGTACTTCCCTGCTGAGCACCACGGGATAGTCCTCACAACTGTCATGTATATTTCTGGTCTTTCTCTGTCTCTCTCTCCATCCCCCAGGTGATATGGATGGGACGCACCCTGTTGTGAACTCTATTTCTGGGCTCCCTCTGGTGGTCACAAGTGGTACTGTGTGAGTGCTGTCTTTCTGCAGGTTTGTGACTGGCATCAGCTGTCTCGTTATCTGTGGGCTGGTTTTCTATTTAAGCTCACTTGGACTCTCAGTCTATGCCTGCTGTCAATGTATTCAGTGCTATTCTGATTCCTTCTGACTACCTTGCTCCCAGTCTCTTCAAGAGAAGCTAAGTTTCCGTTTTGTTCACTTTTTGTTCATCAGTGTTCTATATTTTTCTTGTCCAGCTTGCTAATATGTGATTTCCCAGCTTGCTGGTAGCTCTGGGGGGCTGAGTTTCTCCCCCCACACCGTTAGTTGGTGTGGGGATTCTTGAATTCTCAGCGTGGATATTTTGGTAGGGTTTTTTACTGACCGCACAGTTCGCTATCTGTCTTCTGCTATCTAGTATTAGCGGGCCTCATTTGCTGAATCTGTTTTCATTCCTACGTGTGTCTTTTCTCCTTACCTCACCGTTATTATTTGTTGGGGGCTTCCTATATCTTTGGGGTTATTTCTCTTGAGGCAAGTGAGGTCTTGCTTTCTCTTTAGGGGTAGTCAGTTTCTCAGGCTGCATCGAGACATCCAGGATTTTAGGCACGTTCACCGGCTACCTTTAGTGTGTTTGGATAGGATCAGGTTTTGCGGTCAGTCCAGTTACCACCTCCCTAGAGCTCGTGTCTATGTTTAGTTACTTAGCTAGTATTTCCTGTGATCCCCAGCCACTGGGATCATAACAGTACAGCAGGCCAAAAAAGTGTTTAATGCATCGCATGAAGTGGGATAAAAGAAGTCCTGAGTACAATTTATTTTTTTTTTTTCCTCCTTTGCTGCAGTCTATCTAGCTTCTCTCATCCCCTTAATCTCTGGGTGGTTTTGAGCTCAGCTGCAGACATGGATATTCAGAGTCTGACTTCTAGTGTGGATCATCTTGCTGCAAAGGTGTAAAATATTCAGGATTTTGTTGTTCATAGCCCTATGTCTGAGCCAAAGATACCTATTCCTGAGTTGTTTTCTGGAGATAGATCTAGATTTCTGAATTTTAGGAATAATTGTAAATTGTTTCTATCTTTGAGACCTCGTTCCTCTGGTGATTCCGCTCAGCAAGTTAAAATTGTTATCTCCTTGTTACGCGGCGACCCTCAAGATTGGGCTTTCTCTCTGGCGCCAGGAGATCCTGCATTGCTGAATGTGGATGCGTTTTTTCTGGCACTTGGACTGCTTTATGAGGAACCTAATCTTGAGAACCAGGCAGAAAAGGCTTTGCTGGCTATCTCTCAAGGTCAGGATGAAGCTGAGGTGTACTGTCAAAAATTTCGGAAATGGTCAGTGCTTACTCAATGGAATGAGTGTGCCCTGGCTGCAAATTTCAGAGAGGGTCTTTCTGAAGCCATTAAGAATGTTATGGTGGGGTTCCCCACGCCTGCAAGTCTGAGTGATTCAATGGCTTTGGCCATTCAGATTGATCGGCGTTTGCGGGAGCGCAAATCTGCGCATCCTCTGGCGGTGTTCTCTGAACAGAGACCAGAGTCAATGCAATGTGACAGAATTCTGACTAGAATTGAGCGACAAAGTCATAGACGTCAAAATGGGTTGTGCTTTTACTGTGGTGATTCTACTCATGTTATCTCAGCATGCTCTAAGCGCTTAAAAAAAATCGCTAAACCTGTCACCATTGGTACTATACAGCCTAAGTTCATTTTGTCTGTTACTTTAATCTGTTCTTTGTCATCCTACTCGGTTATGGCTTTTGTGGATTCAGGTGCTGCCCTGAATCTTATGGATTTGTCGTTTGCCAAGCGCTGTGGTTTTGTTCTGGAGCCTTTGGAATTTCCTATTCCACTGAGGGGAATAGATGCTATGCCATTGGCTGAGAATAAGCCTCAGTATTGGACTCAAGTGACCATGTGTATGACTCCTGTACATCAGGAGGTGATTCGCTTTCTTGTGCTGCATAATTTGCATGATGTTGTAGTTTTGGGTCTGCCATGGCTGCAGGCCCATAATCCAGTTCTGGATTGGAAAGCTATGTCTGTGTCAAGTTGGGGTTGTCAGGGGATTCATGGCGATGTCCCTTTGGTGTCAATTGCTTCTTCCACTCCTTCTGAGGTCCCTGAGTTTTTGTCGGACTACCAGGATGTATTTGATGAGCCCAGATCCGGTGCCCTGCCTCCTCATAGGGATTGTGATTGTGCTATAAATTTGATTCCTGGCAGTAAGTTCCCTAAGGGACGACTTTTTAATTTGTCTATACCAGAACATGCCGCAATGCGGAGTTATATAAAGGAGTCTTTGGCGAAGGGACATATTCGCCCATCCTCCTCCCCTCTTGGTGCAGGATTCTTTTTTGTGGCCAAGAAGGATGGTTCTCTGAGACCTTGTATAGATTATCGTCTTCTAAATAAAATCACGGTCAAATTTCAGTATCCTTTGCCATTATTGTCTGATCTGTTTGCTCGGAATAAGGGATCCAGTTGGTTCACCAAGATAGATCTTCGTGGTGCGTATAACCTTGTGCGTATCAAGCAGGGGGACGAATGGAAAACAGCATTTAATACGCCCGAAGGCCATTTTGAGTACTTGGTGATGCCTTTTGGACTCTCTAATGCTCCTTCTGTGTTTCAGTCCTTTATGCATGACATTTTCCGAGAATATCTGGATAAATTTATGATTGTGTATCTGGATGACATTTTGGTCTTTTCTGATGATTGGGAGTCCCATGTGAAGCAGGTCAGGATGGTGTTTCAGGTCCTGCGTGCTAATGCTTTATTTGTGAAAGGCTCAAAATGTCTCTTCGGAGTACAGAAGGTTTCCTTTTTGGGTTTTATTTTTTCTCCTTCTACTATTGAGATGGACCCAGTCAAGGTCCAGGCTATTCATGACTGGACTCAGCCTACATCTGTTAAGAGTCTTCAGAAGTTCTTGGGTTTTGCTAATTTTTACCGTCGCTTCATCGCTAATTTTTCTGGCGTGGTTAAGCCCTTGACGGATTTGACCAAGAAAGGTTCTGATGTGACTAATTGGTCTCCTGCGGCAGTGGAAGCCTTTCGGGAGCTGAAGCGCCGGTTTTCTTCAGCTCCAGTCTTATGTCAGCCTGATGTCTCTCTTCCTTTCCAGGTCGAGGTGGATGCTTCTGAGATTGGAGCAGGGGCTGTTTTGTCGCAGAGAAGCTCTGATGGCTCTGTGATGAAGCCTTGTGCCTTCTTTTCAAGAAAGTTTTCGCCTGCCGAGCGGAATTATGATGTTGGTAATCGGGAGTTGTTGGCTATGAAGTGGGCATTTGAGGAGTGGCGACATTGGCTCGAGGGAGCTAGGCATTGTGTGGTGGGCTTGACTGATCACAAAAATCTGATTTATCTCGAGTCTGCCAAGCGCCTGAATCCTAGACAGGCTCGTTGGTCGTTGTTTTTCTCCCGTTTCGATTTCGTGGTCTCGTACCTGCCTGGTTCAAAGAACGTGAAGGCTGATGCCCTTTCTAGGAGTTTTGTGCCTGACTCTCCGGGAGTTTCAGAGCCGGCTGGTATCCTCAAAGAGGGAGTGATTTTCCCCAGATTTGCGACGAGTGCTGCAGAAATTTCAGGCTGATAGACCTGACCGTTGCCCACCAGAGAGACTGTTTGTCCCAGATAGATGGACCAGCAGAGTTATTTCCGAGGTTCATTCTTCGGTGTTGGCAGGTCATCCTGGGATTTTTGGCACCAGAGATTTGGTGGCTAGGTCCTTCTGGTGGCCTTCCTTGTCGCGGGATGTGCGTTCCTTTGTGCAGTCCTGTGGGATTTGTGCTCGGGCTAAGCCTTGCTGTTCTCGTGCCAGCGGTTTGCTTTTGCCTTTGCCTGTCCCGAAGAGGCCTTGGACGCACATTTCCATGGATTTTATTTCAGATCTTCCAGTATCTCAGAGAATGTCTGTCATCTGGGTGGTGTGTGATCGTTTTTCCAAAATGGTCCATTTGGTGCCCAATGCCTAAGTTGCCTTCCTCCTCCGATTTGGTTCCTTTATTTTTTCAGAATGTGGTTCGCTTGCACGGCATCCCTGAAAATATTGTGTCTGACAGAGGATCCCAGTTTGTGTCCAGATTTTGGCGGATTTTTTGTGCTAAGATGGGCATTGATTTGTCTTTTTCGTCGGCCTTCCATCCTCAGACGAATGGCCAAACCGAGCGAACTAATCAGACATTGGAAACTTATTTAAGATGTTTTGTTTCTGCTGATCAGGATGATTGGGTGACTTTTTTGCCATTGGCCGAGTTTGCCCTTAATAATCGGGCTAGTTCTGCTACTTTGGTTTTGCCTTTTTTCTGCAATTCTGGTTTTCATCCTCGTTTTTCCTCGGGTCAGGTTGAGCCTTCTGACTGTCCGGGGGTGGATTCTGTGATGGATAGGTTGCAGCAGATTTGGAACCATGTGGTGGACAATTTGAAGTTGTAACAGGAGAAGGCTCAGTGCTTTGCCAACCGCCGTCGCGGTGTTGGTCCCCGACTTCGTGTTGGGGATTTGGTATGGCTGTCTTCTCGGTATGTTCCTATGAAGGTTTCCTCTCCTAAATTCAAGCCTCGCTTCATCGGTCCTTATAAGATTTTGGAAATCCTTAACCCGGTGTCTTTTCGTTTGGACCTCCCAGCATAGTTTGCCATTCATAATGTGTTCCATAGGTCTTTGTTGCGGAGGTATGTGGTGCCTATGGTTCCTTCTGTTGAGCCTCCTGCTCCGGTGCTGGTTGAGGGCGAATTGGAGTACGTGGTGGAGAAGATCTTGGATTCTCGTATTTCCAGATGGAGGCTTCAGTATTTAGTTAAGTGGAAGGGCTATGGTCAGGAGGATAATTCCTGGGTTGTCGCCTCTGATGTCCATGCGGCCGATTTGGTTCGTGCCTTCCATGCGGCTCATCCTGATCGCCCTGGGGGTCTTGATGAGGGTTCGGTGACCCCTCCTCAAGGGGGGGGTACTGTTGTGAACTCTATTTCTGGGCTCCCTCTGGTGGTCACAAGTGGTACTGTGTGAGTGCTGTCTTTCTGCAGGTTTGTGACTGGCATCAGCTGTCTCGTTATCTGTGGGCTGGTTTTCTATTTAAGCTCACTTGGACTCTCAGTCTATGCCTGCTGTCAATGTATTCAGTGCTATTCTGAGTCCTTCTGACTACCTTGCTCCCAGTCTCTTCAAGAGAAGCTAAGTTTCCGTTTTGTTCATTTTTTGTTCATCAGTGTTCTATATTTTTCTTGTCCAGCTTGCTAATATGTGATTTCCCAGCTTGCTGGTAGCTCTGGGGGGCTGAGTTTCTCCCCCCACACCGTTAGTTGGTGTGGGGGTTCTTGAATTCTCAGCGTGGATATTTTGGTAGGGTTTTTTACTGACCGCACAGTTCGCTATCTGTCTTCTGCTATCTAGTATTAGCGGGCCTCATTTGCTGAATCTGTTTTCATTCCTACGTGTGTCTTTTCTCCTTACCTCACCGTTATTATTTGTTGGGGGCTTCCTATATCTTTGGGGTTATTTCTCTTGAGGCAAGTGAGGTCTTGCTTTCTCTTTGGGGTAGTCAGTTTCTCAGGCTGCATCGAGACGTCCAGGATTTTAGGCACGTTCACCGGCTACCTTTAGTGTGTTTGGATAGGATCAGGTTTTGCGGTCAGTCCAGTTACCACCTCCCTAGAGCTCGTGTCTATGTTTAGTTACTTAGCTAGTATTTCCTGTGATCCCCAGCCACTGGGATCATAACAGCACCCGTATGACGGGGTAGGCCTGGAGCTATTTTATAGGGACCCTAGGGACGCCCCTCTCCCACAGTTTGCCTCCGTTGTCTTCGTTAGGTGTAATGGTGAGACAGCCAACATATGGTTAACTGCCCAGCCGTAGTTTAAAGTAATGCGTGGAGTCTCTTACTTTCTCGGCGTTCCGGCCACCAGCTACGCGCCTCAGAAGGATGTTGCTTCGATCTTACAGCACGACTCCTTCTGGTATTATCTCCTTTTTGCTGTATTTCCGTTCCTCACTTCTCCACAATAAACCTCGCTTCTTGTCCTTTCTTAGGAGTCTGCCGCTGTAAGGCACAGGCACAACTCCGTAGCGATCTGTCTCTTTCTAGGACTCTGCCAGGATCTCACCCCTGACAGGTCCTCTCTCTAGCTCTTCCCAGCTACTTTCTCCCTAACTTCCTGTCCAACCCCCAGTTTTACCAGAGCGTGAGGAGTGGCCTACTAGATAGAACCACTCCCCCTGGTGGCCGGAGTGTGAAGTGTATTGTGTGTGTGTGATACCTGGTCAGGTGAACTCCTTTAGTGCAATCAGACGTAACATCACTCCCCTTAGTGGCAGAGCGACATTACTGCAACGACCAGGACTCTGGGGCGCTGCATAAGTATGGTGCAAGATGATAGTGGGTGTGTATGTACCAGGCTCATGGGGTGAGCCCTACCCAAATCCAAAAAATAATGACTGTGACACACAATAAAATCTGCTTCTAACAGCCGTGGGTGGATCAGCTTCTAACCGCCAATCAATAGCGATTACGGCATTTAGAAGGTTGTGAGATGGAGGTGATTCCCTCTCTCATCCCTGTGATGGAATTGCGGGAATCCAATAAAAAATAATCACCTTTGGGTCTGCTTAGTACAGTGCCCTGTTAGATGATGCCATAAGCAGAGTCTACCAGACTTTCTGCCAGTGTAAGAATTACAGGTCTAATGCATTGCAGTACATGTGTATTGCAATGCATTAGACATGACCTGGGAAACTGCCACCCTTGGGCCACATCCGGATCTCTAGCTGTTCCAGTCTTGCCTGTGGACCGAGACAGAAGAAGGGCTGAAATAGTGGCCCACAGATCACACCATGCCCTCCCACTGCCTGCCATTCATCCTCCGCCATCTCCCATTTTCACCACTATCTGCATTTTCAGGATGCAGAGAGCAGAGAATGTATTAGTGGAAGGCAGGGACATCAACTCCATCAGCTTGTGAGACAGTAGATGCGATTAAGTCATTTCACCATGCTGCTGCTGAGACTCAGTGCACAGGAAACAGCAGTAGAGAGCTGGTGGAACCAGAGTAAGGTGAGCATGTGGGGCTCACACTGTGTAGGTAAGCAGAAGGACCGCGCTGAGGGTACCTTTCTTGCGCCGGGTCCAGAACTGTCGGGGCTGCCTCCTCTGTTGTCAGTGGGAAAGCTTATAGAACAGGACCAACCTTTGCACTCAGGAGCAGGGGCGTGTCTCAGGTTAAGAAGCAAAGGCGCACGCGGAAACACTCAGACTTGGTGGGAGCTGACAGCGCGCAGCAGGGGGAGGTGAGTGCTCCATCCCTAGAGCACCGTAGCAGCGCAGGCCCATGCTGCAGCATCCCCACTGCTGCGCATAGAGACTGTGAACAGAGGCATACCGTGAGCCCCTCGGCCTCCACTAAGCAAGCTGCAAAACGCTCCGGGCTCATGAGTATCGCGCGCATGCCACCTAAGAATGGCTGGGTGTGTGACCGTGAACTGAACTCTGACCTCCCGGTGTACATTTGCCGAGCCACATTGTGCTCGTACAGTGCTGTGACCCACAACTTGTCAGCCACTGCAGCATATGGACTAGGGGCTCAGTGGAAGGTACTGGAGACTAACCGCTGCCGCTAGAAGACGGACCATCGTTGCTACGGACCACCGTTGCTACAGGACATCGCTGGAACAATCCCACGCGAGTCATTGTTGGCGTCACCGCCTGCTCCGTAATTGCCACGGCCTGGAAGACGACAGACAGGCTAAGTTGATCTGACATGATAAGTGTACAAAGGAACTGCCATTACTAAATCTACTGTTTTTCAACCCTGCTTATTCTATTGCCATTTAACTGTTTATTTCCCCGTTCAAACTGTTTGCCTCCCTGCATGGAGTATCCCCCTGTTCAACTAAAATTGTTAACCCTTACTCTGCCCCCTGACTGTCACTGCATCCCGCAACCTGCTCACATATATATGGAGGCTATGTGGGTCTCACACTGTATATATGAAGGCTATGTGGTGGGCTCATACTGTATAAATGGAGGCCATGGCGGGCTTACACTGTATATAGAGAAAAAAAAAAATTTTAGTCAGCTCACCGTCCTCGTCTCATTCCAGGAGTCCGTCTGTCAGCCAGGGTCACGGCTCGGCAACCACAGTAACAAAATCCAGAAAAATGTGTATGACCCAGCGATGAAGAATCCGCTGCATCTTCAGAGGTCTTGTATTATAAAACTTCCATTTTATTGAAGAATAGTTAAAAAATGTGAAAGAGCATAGTTGCATACAGTCAAATCAGCCAGTGGACATCTAGAACCAACATGTTTCAGCCTGTGACAAGGCCAATGGTCTTAGAAGCATACCACGATGGAGCAGGAAACTTCAGGTGGAAGAAGTTGGAAGTCCTGCTACGTGAGCGATTCTACTGGTTTGGCATGAGGAAAGCAATCGAGAAATGGTGTCGAGAATGTGGTCTATGCAACCTGAGATGGAAAGACCGTGATAGCCAGAGGGCTACCCTACAGCCCATAGTCACCAAACAACCGCTTGAGCTGGTAGCCTTGGACCACATGAAGCTGGCCAAAGCCAGTCAGGCTATGTCTACGCATTCACCATAGTAGACTACTACTCCCGGTTCCTGGTAGTAGCGCCAGTGAAGGATCAGATGGCGAAGACGGCAGCAAAGCATTTCAACAACACTTTTGTTGCCCGCATGGTTACCCTGAACAAGTGCTTACCGACCAAGGCCCAGCCTTTGAAGCAGGAGTGTTCCAGGAGTTCTGTAGCCTGTACAGCTGCAAGAAAATAAGAACCATGCTGTATCATCCCCAGACCAATGGATTATGCGAGAAAATGAACAAAGTAGTAATAGACCTGTTGAAGACTCTGCTCCTGGAAGAGCGTAGCCTGTGGCCAGAGAAGTTACCGGATTTGGTAGACTTATATAACCCCATCCCAGTGAGCTCCACCAACTGTACACCCGCCTACCTGATGAGTGCAATACCTGGCAAGTTACCCATTGACTTGGACATGAGAGTTTTAACACCTGAGACGACATCATCAGATGCAGACTGGGATATGGAGCAGCAGCAGCAATATCACAAGGTGCAAAAATGTGTAGAGAAAAGTTTGTCTCAGGCAAGACAGAGGCAGGAAAAAAATATAATCAGCACGCCCCTGCAGTTCCCTTGTCACCTGGAGAACAGGTACTCAAAAGGAAGATACAAGTTCACAAACTAGACAACCAGTGGGAGGCTGAGCCATACACCGTTTTACCTTTAGACTTTGATAACACCAAGGTGTGCCTCATCAGTAAAGATGGAGGAGAAACCTCAGTGGCAGTGTCGAGGGATCATCTAAAACCATGCCCTGACCAATGAAAGGAAAGGATTGAAGACCAAGACATTCCTCAGCCAATGGAAGAGGTGGAGGAAAAAATCAGCACAGTACTTAGCGAGTTCCCTCCAAATTGGACAAGGGTGAACCAGGCCATAGTCATGCCCATTTTGACCTTTCCCCAGCTAGTAGTGCCAGAAAGAGAAGCCACTCAAGACCAGCCTGAAGACCAGTGGGCTCAAGCAGCAGATGACACACCAGCAGCGGAGTAAGAGAATCTTCCCTGCCAGCAGAGAATCTGTCATGCCCACGGTGAGCATTAGTGGTCGTAGGACATCAGGTATACCGGTGCTACGTAGAGTCACCTGTAGCACAGCCAATAGAGAGTGCACTACACCAGTACCAGTGCTATAAAGGTCTACCCGTAGTATCATAGGTCAAATCCCTGTAAGGTTCTGCATTTAAGTAGATTGTGTAAATAAGATATGTAAATATGTAATGTAAGTACCTAACCGTGAAGCATATGAGCCTACAGAGACACAGTAAGAACTCTTGAGCAATCCTATTTTACTTGATTTCATGGACAATTGGGTCACTGGACTCGTTGTGACCAGGACAATACTTGTATATAGTTACCAACCTGGCTCAGGAATGAACAATGGACAATGACGCATGGACTAATTGTCACCAGGACTATTCTTGAGCTTTGGTTTTTGTAATTTTTATATTGAAATGTTGTAAATAGTTATGATTGTTCACTTGTTAATTTGTTTATTATTTGTTTCCTCAGTCCGGGAGTACTGAATTTCATTAGGGGGGAATGTGGCACCACAGGAGTCTGGTTGTCACAGTGGCATTGCCTCCCTCACAGGGAGTAATGTCATGCCTGGAAGCAAGGAGGGGTCCCCTTACCATGTGTCAGTAGGAGATAAGTAGAGCAGAACCTGGGGAGTGGAGCTGTGATTAAACTCGCCCCAGAGCTGAGTTCTAGGAACCGAATACCAGAGTCCATGGTTGCATGGGTACTGAAGTCCCGGCAGCTAAATCCGGAGGGCAGGGGACTACAGGTCTCCTGGCCCGATCTTATACCCAGCGGCACAGCAGCACACCAAAGCCTGGAGCTGACACAAAGGAGCGATACCTGTGACAGGCTCGAGCTGCCTGCCATGCAGGCAACGGTTAGTTTTTAAAAACAGAGAGAGACAGCTAGCAGCAGAAGGGTGAGCTGTTAGGAAGCAAGGAAAAAGGGAGGACAGAGCAGAAGGAAGGCGTCCGTACCTACCTGGCTGGGTGTATCCAAAAATTACTTCCAGGCTGCCCGGCTCTCCATTACGATCTGTTACCAGTACCCCGGTCTGTACTATCAACCATCAAGTAAAGGAAGTAAAGGAAAAGAAAACTACAGCCCTTGTGTCATTCAGTGATCTCTTGCGCTTTGAGTCCTGCACCACAAGGTACACGAAGCCTGACACAAACGGGACCGGTAGCTCTGGGGCCGCGCTCCACCTGTGAGGAGCAGAACCATCACAGCTGCGTCACTATTAGCCCCAGCAGTCTACTTTAGCAGCATCAGCCATCCGTTTCCAAACACTACAGGTGGGGTCACGTTAAATCCCATATACATATTCCCCATTTTACGGCACAGCCAGGGCCACAGAGTCGAGTCACGGCTCCGTGACTTCCCCAAAGAACTGTCCGACCCAGTTCCGAGTACCCCATGGCCCTGGTGGGCGTGTAATATGTACTTGCCAGTTTTTAGTTATTTGATCTCATAAGTTTAATTTCTACCTATATATTTGTTACTTCACTTCATCAACATACATTATTTAGTGCTGATGCATCACACACAAATCAGATTACAAAATTGTTTTCTGTATATACAGGCTGTAATGTAACAAATTCGGTAAAAAGACAAGGGGATGAATACTTTTTAATGCTAATTTTCTTTGCTGACTTTGTGAAACCTTGGATTTATGTAATTGCGGGACCAGTGGTGTAAATAGAGTCCTATGGGCCTGCAAGCAAAATTTGGACTTGGGCCCACACCAGCATGTTAGATGTATGGGCCCTTGTAATAATGTCCTCTGTCCTGGCCACTCATTGTCATATTGTCATCCAACCTGACCCCTTACTGTAATAATGTCCTCTGTTCTGGGCCCCATTCTATAATAATGTCCCCCATCCTGGGCCCCTTTCTGTAATAATTTACACCATCTCAGGTCTCTTTCCTGTAATAATGACCCCTGTCCTGGGCCTCCATTCTGTAATAATGACCCTGTCCTGGGCACCCATTATTTAATAATGTCCCCTGTCCTTTGGTCCCCATTCTGTAATAATGTCCCATGTCCTGAGACTCTTCCTGTAATAATGTCGTCTTCTTCTACAACATTAAAAAATCCACCTCGTGCCAGTCTATGTTCCCACAGCATGGAGCAATCTCTTCCTGCTCCATAGCCGGCATGGGGGTACAGGCGCAACATGACGATGATATCATAGCCTGACCACAACATGCCGACATCAGCTGCCTATCCCTAATTGGCTGGCAGTGTGTATAACTAATGAGGTGTAGGGAGCCGTCGTAGGATGCACATTCAGCTGAAAATGGCATTGGCAGGCTTTTTGACTCCATGAGCCCTGATGTGGTCATGCAATCTGTGTTACATACCTGTCCCAAGTTTGGACTCTCCTCTCATTGGGCTTTGCAAGTGGCCCAGTGTGCTTGCATGTGTTTATCTACCTAGGCCTATATTTCAGAGAAAAATGTACACTACTCAAAAAAATAAAGGGAACACTACAATACCACATCCTAGATATCTTTGAATGAAAAATTCAAGTTGCAAATTTGTATTCATTGCATAGTGGAATGTATTCAGAACAATAAAACATAACAATTATCAATGTAAATCAAAATGAATATCCCATGGAGGTCTGGATTTGGAATTATACTCAAAATCAAAGTGGAAAATCAAATTACAGGGTGATCCAACTTCAGTGGAAATGCCCCATGACAAGGAAAAGATGCTCAGTATTGTGTGTGGCCTCCATGTGCCTGTATGACCTCCCTACTGTACAACGCCTGGGCATGCTACTGATGAGGTGGCGGATGGTCTCCTGAGTAATCTCCTCCCTGACCTGAACTTAAGCATCCGCCAACTCCTGGACAGTCTGTGGTGCAACGTGACGTTGGTGGATGGTGCGAGAGATAATGTCCCAGATGTGCTCAATCAGATTCAGGTCTGGGGAACGGGCGGGCCAGTCCATAGCTTCAATGCCTTCATCTTGCAGGAACTGCTCTCATCCACATGAGGTCTGGCATTGTCCTGCATTAGGAGGAACCCAGGGCCAACTGCACCAGCATATGGTCTCACAAGGGGTCTGAGGATCTTATCTTGATACCTAATGGCAGTCAGGCTACCTCTGGCCAGCACATGGAGGGCTGTACGGCCCTCCAAAGAAATGCCACCCCACACTATTACTGACCCACTGCCAAACCGTTCATGCGGAAGGATGTTGCAGGCATAAGATCGCTCTCCACGGCATCTCCAGACTCTGTCACGTCTGTCACATGTGCTCAGTGTGAACCTGCTTTCATCTGTGAAGAGCACAGGGCACCAGTGGGGAATCTGCCAATCCTGGTGACATCCTCATGGAGTCAGTTTCCAACCGTTTGTGCAGACACATGCACATTTGTGGCCTGCTGGAGGTCAATTTGCAGGGCTCTGGCAGTGCTCCTCCTGTTCCTCCTTGCACAAAGGTGGAGGTAGCATCCTGCTGCTGGGTTATTGCCCTCCTACGGCCCCTTCATGTCTCCTGGTGTACTGGCCTGTCTCCTGGTAGTGCCTTCAGCCTCTGGACACTACGCTGACAGACACAGCAAACTTTCTTGCCGCAGCTCGCATTGATGTGCCATCCTGGATGAGCTTCACTACCTGAGCCACGACTGTGAAAGCGCAGCCAACATTCAAAAGTGACCAAAACATCAGCCAGAAAGCATTGGTACTGGGATGTGGTCTGTGGTCCCCACCTGTAGAACCACTCCTTTATTGAGGGTGTCTTAATAATAGACAAAAATTTCCATCTGTTGTCTATTCCATTTGCAAAACAGCATGTGAAATTGATTGTCAATCAGTGTTGCTTCCTAAGTGGAAAGTTTGATTTCACAGAAGTTTGATTTACTTGGAGTTATATTCTGTTGTTTAGGTGTTCCCTTTATTTTTTTGAGAAGTGTATTTTAAAGATCTGGTACCACCCCAGCTGGCTTCACCCCTCGCCGCTGTAGTTTATTAACCCCTTAAAGACTTCTGATGTACTATCTCCGTTATACGTAGTCTCCCTGCCTTTGATGCGGGCTTGCACGCCGAGACTACAACCCTGCAAGCAGACGATGGCTGTCTTCTTCAGCCGTCATCTGCCTCTAACAGCCGTGAGTGGAGCAGAGCTCTTCATACAGCTGCTAGAGCGCTGTTCTGTCCCCTCAGCAGAGTGCCCACAACGGGATCGTGGGTCGCTAATGAGTTGCCATAACAGCCAGGGGTCTGATGTAGGGTTGAGCGACTTTCATTTTTTTAAGATCGAGTAGGGTTTTGGGAAACCCGATTTTGTCCAGAGTCGAGTCGAGTGCAGTCGGCCGATTATCGCTAAAAGTCGGGGATCGACCGAAACACGAAACCCAATGCAAGTCAATGGGGAAGCATAGTCGGCAGTGAGTGGAGGCCAGGAAAACACCTACAGTGCCCATTTTAATGCCAAAAACATCCATTCTTGTTTCTGAAGCTTGCCAATCTTAATTAACTGTATAATAATAGTTGGGCATAGGGAATTGGGGGAAAGTTGTGGGGGGAGTAGGGCTGGCTCAAGTTTTTCGTGGGCCCAGGAAATGCGGACTACGTCACGGCGGTGTTGCAGGGAAAGGTAAGTATTTAAAAGTTGCAAGTGCTGTGATCCTAAGCAAGCAGGGGGGGGGCCCACTCGTTCGCATTGCCACTGGCACAGGGCCCCTCAAAGTACGGCGGTGTGTTTGCATGGCGGGGGCGCCTCCCACCAGCAGCGACACTTTTGCGTACTCTGAGGGGCCCTGTGCCAGTGACGTCGCCAACGAGTATGCCCCCCCACCTGATGAAGGAACCTGCACTTTCATCTGCACCTTCCTCTTTGTCCCTGTGTAAGGTGGTATAACATGCGGGAAGGGGAACCTTACTTTCAGCAGGGACAGATTCTGGCTGTGTAGAGTACAAGGGGAATGTAGTGGTCTAGGTCAATGTACCAGCAGACTCATTTAGCAGTGGCTGGGCAATGGGCAGGATGAGGAGGAAACAGATATAGGGCCAAAGAATAAAGTAGGCTACATGCAGTTCAAAATTGGTAACAGGACTAAACAGGCGGCATTGCTTTGTTCAGTGGAGTAGCAAACCCAAGAGCAGCAGACACTGTTTCAAGGGCCTAACCACACTAGTAGGCCAAATGCAGTTTAATATCTGATAGTATAGGGCGAAAGCCAGAATGTGGAAGCTCAGCTTTGTTCAGTTGAGGACAACACCAGGGAGGGGCAGACACCTTTAGTAGGCCGGAAAAGCCTATTGCATTTTTTAAAATGGTAATTTGGAGCAGAAGGTTGAAGCTCAGCTTTATTTAGTTGAGGGCAACACCAGGCAGGGGCACACAGACAGACACCTTTAGTAGGCCGGAAAAGCCTATTGCATTTTTCAAAATGGTAATTTGGAGCAGAAGGTTGAAGCTCAGCTTTATTTAGTTGAGGGCAACACCAGGGAGGGGCAGAAGCCGTTAGTAGGCCCTAACCACCATTTTTTTTTTTTAAAACCACTTAATGAGAGCCGGAAGGTTGAAGCTCAGCTTTATTTAGTTGAGGACAACACCAGGGAGGGGCAGAAGCCGTTAGTAGGCCCTAACCACCATTTTTTTTTTTTAAACCACATAATGAGAGCCGGAAGGTTGAAGCTCAGCTTTATTTAGTTGAGGACAACACCAGGGAGGGGCACACAGACAGACACCTTTAGTAGGCCGGAAAAGCCTATTGCATTTTTCAAAATGGTAATTTGGAGCAGAAGGTTGAAGCTCAGCTTTATTTAGTTGAGGGCAACACCAGGGAGGGGCAGAAGCCGTTAGTAGGCCCTAACCACCATTTTTTTTTTTAAAACCACTTAATGAGAGCCGGAAGGTTGAAGCTCAGCTTTATTTAGTTGAGGACAACACCAGGGAGGGGCAGAAGCCGTTAGTAGGCCCTAACCACCATTTTTTTTTTTAAAACCACTTAATGAGAGCCGGAAGGTTGAAGCTCAGCTTTATTTAGTTGAGGACAACACCAGGGAGAGGCAGAAGCCGTTAGTAGGCCCTAACCACCATTTTTTTTTTTTAAAACCACTTAATGAGAGCCGGAAGGTTGAAGCTCAGCTTTATTTAGTTGAGGACAACACCAGGGAGGGGCAGAAGCCGTTAGTAGGCCCTAACCACCATTTTTTTTTTTAAAACCACATAATGAGAGCCGGAAGGTTGAAGCTCAGCTTTATTTAGTTGAGGACAACACCAGGGAGGGGCACACAGACAGACACCTTTAGTAGGCCGGAAAAGCCTATTGCATTTTTCAAAATGGTAATTTGGAGCAGAAGGTTGAAGCTCAGCTTTATTTAGTTGAGGGCAACACCAGGGAGGGGCAGAAGCCGTTAGTAGGCCCTAACCACCATTTTTTTTTTTTAAAACCACTTAATGAGAGCCGGAAGGTTGAAGCTCAGCTTTATTTAGTTGAGGACAACACCAGGCAGGGGCACACAGACAGACACCTTTAGTAGGCCTGAAAAGCCTATTGCATTTTTCAAAATGGTAATTTGGAGCAGAAGGTTGAAGCTCAGCTTTATTTAGTTGAGGGCAACACCAGGGAGGGGCAGAAGCCGTTAGTAGGCCCTAACCACCATTTTTTTTTTTAAAACCACATAATGAGAGCCGGAAGGTTGAAGCTCAGCTTTATTTAGTTGAGGACAACACCAGGGAGGGGCAGAAGCCGTTAGTAGGCCCTAACCACCATTTTTTTTTTTTAAAACCACTTAATGAGAGCCGGAAGGTTGAAGCTCAGCTTTATTTAGTTGAGGACAACACCAGGGAGGGGCAGAAGCCGTTAGTAGGCCCTAACCACCATTTTTTTTTTTAAAACCACTTAATGAGAGCCGGAAGGTTGAAGCTCAGCTTTATTTAGTTGAGGACAACACCAGGGAGGGGCAGAAGCCGTTAGTAGGCCCTAACCACCATTTTTTTTTTTAAAACCACATAATGAGAGCCGGAAGGTTGAAGCTCAGCTTTATTTAGTTGAGGACAACACCAGGGAGGGGCACACAGACAGACACCTTTAGTAGGCCGGAAAAGCCTATTGCATTTTTCAAAATGGTAATTTGGAGCAGAAGGTTGAAGCTCAGCTTTATTTAGTTGAGGGCAACACCAGGGAGGGGCAGAAGCCGTTAGTAGGCCCTAACCACCATTTTTTTTTTTTAAAACCACTTAATGAGAGCCGGAAGGTTGAAGCTCAGCTTTATTTAGTTGAGGACAACACCAGGCAGGGGCACACAGACAGACACCTTTAGTAGGCCTGAAAAGCCTATTGCATTTTTCAAAATGGTAATTTGGAGCAGAAGGTTGAAGCTCAGCTTTATTTAGTTGAGGGCAACACCAGGGAGGGGCAGAAGCCGTTAGTAGGCCCTAACCACCATTTTTTTTTTTAAAACCACATAATGAGAGTCGGAAGGTTGAAGCTCAGCTTTATTTAGTTGAGGACAACACCAGGGAGGGGCAGAAGCCGTTAGTAGGCCCTAACCACCATTTTTTTTTTTTAAAACCACTTAATGAGAGCCGGAAGGTTGAAGCTCAGCTTTATTTAGTTGAGGACAACACCAGGCAGGGGCACACAGACAGACACCTTTAGTAGGCCGGAAAAGCCTATTGCATTTTTCAAAATGGTAATTTGGAGCAGAAGGTTGAAGCTCAGCTTTATTTAGTTGAGGGCAACACCAGGGAGGGGCAGAAGCCGTTAGTAGGCCCTAACCAAAGTTGAAGGCCAAATGCAGTTTAATTTCTGATACTATAGGCCGAAAGCCAGAAGGTGGAAGTTCCGATTTAGACAGTGGAGGACAATTTGAATTAGGGACTGCAGACAGACTTAGTAGGCTGTCCCCTGTGGACCATGCATCCACCACATTAACCCATTGCGCCGTAATGGACACGTAATCTTCCGTGGCCATGCCTACAGGTCCATGCGTCTGTTGTCAGGTGCACCTTTGTACTCACAGATTGCCAGAGTGCATGGACAATGCGGTCTTCTACATGCTGGTGGAGGGTTGGGATGGCTTTTCTCGCAAAAGAAGTGTCGACTGGTTAGCTTGTAGCGTGGTACAGCGTAGTCCATCATGGCCTTATTAATAGTAAATAAAATATATAACTAGGCTCTATGAACTTTTAAATAGGTTCCAGGGGTACACGGGCAGCATTGGTGTGGTCAGTGGAGGAGTATTGCAAGTAGGGGCTGCAGACAGGCTATCAAAGGCCTAAAATAACAAACAGTAGGCAGTCATGGCAGTTTTACATCGGTTACATGGATACACAGGCAGGCACTCCAGGCAGCATTGTGGTCAGTGGAGGAGTATTGCAAGTAGGGGCCGCAGACAGGCTATCAAAGGCCTAAAATAACAAACAATAGGCTCATGGCAGTTTTACAGCGGTTACATGGATACACGGGCAGGCAACTTGGTGGTGGTGAGTGGAGGAGTATTTAAAGTAGGGACCGCAGACAGGCTATCAAAGGCCTAAAATAACAAACAATAGGCTTATGGCAGTTTTACAGCGGTTACATGGATACACGGGCAGGCAGCTTGGTGGTCAGTGGAGGAGTATTTAAAGTAGGGACCGCAGACAGGCTATCAAAGGCCTAACATAACAAACAATAGGCTCATGGCAGTTTCACAGCGGTTACATGGATACACGGGCAGGCAGCTTGGTGGTGGTGAGTGGAGGAGTATTTAAAGTAGGGACCGCAGACAGGCTATCAAAGGCCTAAAATAACAAACAATAGGCTCATGGCAGTTTTACAGCGGTTACATGGATACACGGGCAGGCAGCTTGGTGGTCAGTGGAGGAGTATTTAAAGTAGGGACCGCAGACAGGCTTCAAAGGCCTAACATAAGAAAATGGGCTGGCTGTAGGCACTTTATAATTGGTTCCAGGGGTACACGGGCAGCAGTGGTCTGGTCAGTGGAGGAGTATTTAAAGTAGGGACCGCAGACAGGCTATCAAAGGCCTAACATAACAAACAATAGGCTCATGGCAGTTTCACAGCGGTTACATGGATACACGGGCAGGCAGCTTGGTGGTGGTGAGTGGAGGAGTATTTAAAGTAGGGACCGCAGACAGGCTTCAAAGGCCTAACATAAGAAAATGGGCTGGCTGTAGGCACTTTATAATTGGTTCCAGGGGTACACGGGCAGCAGTGGTCTGGTCAGTGGAGGAGTATTTAAAGTAGGGACCGCAGACAGGCTATCAAAGGCCTAAAATAACAAACAATAGGCTCATGGCAGCTTTACAGCGGTTACATGGATACACAGGCAGCTTGGTGGTGAGTGGAGGAGTATTTAAAGTAGGGACCGCAGACAGGCTATCAAAGGCCTAAAATAACAAACAATAGGCTCATGGCAGCTTTACAGCGGTTACATGGATACACGGGCAGGCAGCTTGGTGGTCAGTGGAGGAGTATTTAAAGTAGGGACCGCAGACAGGCTTCAAAGGCCTAACATAAGAAAATGGGCTGGCTGTAGGCACTTTATAATTGGTTCCAGGGGTACACGGGCAGCAGTGGTCTGGTCAGTGGAGGAGTATTTAAAGTAGGGACCGCAGACAGGCTATCAAAGGCCTAAAATAACAAACAATAGGCTCATGGCAGCTTTACAGCGGTTACATGGATACACAGGCAGCTTGGTGGTGAGTGGAAGAGTATTTAAAGTAGGGACCGCAGACAGGCTATCAAAGGCCTAAAATAACAAACAATAGGCTCATGGCAGCTTTACAGCGGTTACATGGATACACGGGCAGGCAGCTTGGTGGTCAGTGGAGGAGTATTTAAAGTAGGGACCGCAGACAGGCTTCAAAGGCCTAACATAAGAAAATGGGCTGGCTGTAGGCACTTTATAATTGGTTCCAGGGGTACACGGGCAGCAGTGGTCTGGTCAGTGGAGGAGTATTTAAAGTAGGGACCGCAGACAGGCTATCAAAGGCCTAAAATAACAAACAATAGGCTCATGGCAGCTTTACAGCGGTTACATGGATACACAGGCAGCTTGGTGGTGAGTGGAGGAGTATTTAAAGTAGGGACCGCAGACAGGCTATCAAAGGCCTAAAATAACAAACAATAGGCTCATGGCAGCTTTACAGCGGTTACATGGATACACGGGCAGGCAGCTTGGTGGTCAGTGGAGGAGTATTTAAAGTAGGGACCGCAGACAGGCTTCAAAGGCCTAACATAAGAAAATGGGCTGGCTGTAGGCACTTTATAATTGGTTCCAGGGGTACACGGGCAGCAGTGGTCTGGTCAGTGGAGGAGTATTTAAAGTAGGGACCGCAGACAGGCTATCAAAGGCCTAAAATAACAAACAATAGGATTATGGCAGTTTTACAGCGGTTACATGGATACACGGGCAGGCAGCTTGGTGGTGGTGAGTGGAGGAGTATTTAAAGTAGGGACCGCAGACAGGCTATCAAAGGCCTAAAATAACAAACAATAGGCTTATGGCAGTTTTACAGCGGTTACATGGATACACGGGCAGGCAGCTTGGTGGTGGTGAGTGGAGGAGTATTTAAAGTAGGGACCGCAGACAGGCTTCAAAGGCCTAACATAAGAAAATGGGCTGGCTGTAGGCACTTTATAATTGGTTCCAGGGGTACACGGGCAGCAGTGGTCTGGTCAGTGGAGGAGTATTTAAAGTAGGGACCGCAGACAGGCTATCAAAGGCCTAAAATAACAAACAATAGGCTCATGGCAGCTTTACAGCGGTTACATGGATACACAGGCAGCTTGGTGGTGAGTGGAGGAGTATTTAAAGTAGGGACCGCAGACAGGCTATCAAAGGCCTAAAATAACAAACAATAGGCTTATGGCAGTTTTACAGTGGTTACATGGATACACGGGCAGGCAGCTTGGTGGTCAGTGGAGGAGTATTTAAAGTAGGGACCGCAGACAGGCTATCAAAGGCCTAACATAACAAACAATAGGCTCATGGCAGTTTCACAGCGGTTACATGGATACACGGGCAGGCAGCTTGGTGGTGGTGAGTGGAGGAGTATTTAAAGTAGGGACCGCAGACAGGCTATCAAAGGCCTAAAATAACAAACAATAGGCTCATGGCAGTTTTACAGCGGTTACATGGATACACGGGCAGGCAGCTTGGTGGTCAGTGGAGGAGTATTTAAAGTAGGGACCGCAGACAGGCTTCAAAGGCCTAACATAAGAAAATGGGCTGGCTGTAGGCACTTTATAATTGGTTCCAGGGGTACACGGGCAGCAGTGGTCTGGTCAGTGGAGGAGTATTTAAAGTAGGGACCGCAGACAGGCTATCAAAGGCCTAACATAACAAACAATAGGCTCATGGCAGCTTTACAGCGGTTACATGGATACACGGGCAGGCAGCTTGGTGGTCAGTGGAGGAGTATTTAAAGTAGGGACCGCAGACAGGCTTCAAAGGCCTAACATAAGAAAATGGGCTGGCTGTAGGCACTTTATAATTGGTTCCAGGGGTACACGGGCAGCAGTGGTCTGGTCAGTGGAGGAGTATTTAAAGTAGGGACCGCAGACAGGCTATCAAAGGCCTAAAATAACAAACAATAGGCTCATGGCAGCTTTACAGCGGTTACATGGATACACAGGCAGCTTGGTGGTGAGTGGAGGAGTATTTAAAGTAGGGACCGCAGACAGGCTATCAAAGGCCTAAAATAACAAACAATAGGCTCATGGCAGCTTTACAGCGGTTACATGGATACACGGGCAGGCAGCTTGGTGGTCAGTGGAGGAGTATTTAAAGTAGGGACCGCAGACAGGCTTCAAAGGCCTAACATAAGAAAATGGGCTGGCTGTAGGCACTTTATAATTGGTTCCAGGGGTACACGGGCAGCAGTGGTCTGGTCAGTGGAGGAGTATTTAAAGTAGGGACCGCAGACAGGCTATCAAAGGCCTAAAATAACAAACAATAGGCTCATGGCAGCTTTACAGCGGTTACATGGATACACAGGCAGCTTGGTGGTGAGTGGAGGAGTATTTAAAGTAGGGACCGCAGACAGGCTATCAAAGGCCTAAAATAACAAACAATAGGCTCATGGCAGCTTTACAGCGGTTACATGGATACACGGGCAGGCAGCTTGGTGGTCAGTGGAGGAGTATTTAAAGTAGGGACCGCAGACAGGCTTCAAAGGCCTAACATAAGAAAATGGGCTGGCTGTAGGCACTTTATAATTGGTTCCAGGGGTACACGGGCAGCAGTGGTCTGGTCAGTGGAGGAGTATTTAAAGTAGGGACCGCAGACAGGCTATCAAAGGCCTAAAATAACAAACAATAGGCTCATGGCAGCTTTACAGCGGTTACATGGATACACAGGCAGCTTGGTGGTGAGTGGAGGAGTATTTAAAGTAGGGACCGCAGACAGGCTATCAAAGGCCTAAAATAACAAACAATAGGCTCATGGCAGCTTTACAGCGGTTACATGGATACACGGGCAGGCAGCTTGGTGGTCAGTGGAGGAGTATTTAAAGTAGGGACCGCAGACAGGCTTCAAAGGCCTAACATAAGAAAATGGGCTGGCTGTAGGCACTTTATAATTGGTTCCAGGGGTACACGGGCAGCAGTGGTCTGGTCAGTGGAGGAGTATTTAAAGTAGGGACCGCAGACAGGCTATCAAAGGCCTAAAATAACAAACAATAGGCTTATGGCAGTTTTACAGCGGTTACATGGATACACGGGCAGGCAGCTTGGTGGTGGTGAGTGGAGGAGTATTTAAAGTAGGGACCGCAGACAGGCTATCAAAGGCCTAAAATAACAAACAATAGGCTTATGGCAGTTTTACAGCGGTTACATGGATACACGGGCAGGCAGCTTGGTGGTGGTGAGTGGAGGAGTATTTAAAGTAGGGACCGCAGACAGGCTTCAAAGGCCTAACATAAGAAAATGGGCTGGCTGTAGGCACTTTATAATTGGTTCCAGGGGTACACGGGCAGCAGTGGTCTGGTCAGTGGAGGAGTATTTAAAGTAGGGACCGCAGACAGGCTATCAAAGGCCTAAAATAACAAACAATAGGCTCATGGCAGCTTTACAGCGGTTACATGGATACACAGGCAGCTTGGTGGTGAGTGGAGGAGTATTTAAAGTAGGGACCGCAGACAGGCTATCAAAGGCCTAAAATAACAAACAATAGGCTCATGGCAGCTTTACAGCGGTTACATGGATACACAGGCAGCTTGGTGGTGAGTGGAGGAGTATTTAAAGTAGGGACCGCAGACAGGCTATCAAAGGCCTAAAATAACAAACAATAGGCTCATGGCAGCTTTACAGCGGTTACATGGATACACAGGCAGCTTGGTGGTGAGTGGAGGAGTAGTGCAAGGAGTGTCTGTCCCAGTACTCCCAAAATATAAATAGATGTTAATGTCTCGCAAAACAACCAAAACAAAAAAAAAGGTGGCATACTTAGGTACAGGGGTGGGCTCATCTACTGAGTTTCTGACATAGTAATTTGGCAGTAACTATTTAATGGTGCCAATATAGGACACAGACACAGACTACTTTAAGTTGCATCATAGATGTCTACAAATTTGTATTGTCAGTGCCAGACATTGAATGATGTCAGCGAATAGACTAAAGATTGGTGGAGCTGTGCGACATAATTTTGCACGTGGTAGAGCACATTTTGAGCTGGGGTAGGGGGGAACTCTCTTGAGGCCGGCGGGACCGCCCCAGGGCCCCTCATGTTACAACGGTGTGTCTGACGTTGGGTGCGCACCACCACCGCCAGAGACACTACATTGTACTATGAGGGACCCAGTAGCAATGCCGTCAACCAAAAGCGAGCACACCCACCTCTTCAGACAAACAGCAGTCTCACGGGTGCTTGCGCCAAGTCGCGATACCACGGCCCCGTGTGGGGAGTTTTGCCATTTAGGGAGGTGTAAACATGTCGTATGCTGTACAATCAGCTGCAGCAAATTAGACATTAGAAAAGTAATTCACAGGCAAGAGCTTTTCATAGGAAAGCTAGGTGTTGGCCGGGCAAGGTGGGGCAAAAGATTTCGAAATCCAGTTGTGGTTCATTTTAATGAATGTTAGATCGTCAACATTTTGGGTAGCCAGACGAGTCCTTTTTTCGGTTAATATTGAACCTGCAGCACTGAATACTCTTTCTGATAGGACACTTGCTGCCGGGCAAGCAAGCTCCTGCAATGCATATTCTGCCAATTCTGGCCAGGTGTCTAATTTGGAGGCCCAGTAATCAAATGGGAATGACGGTTGAGGGAGAACATCGATAAGGGATGAAAAATAGTTAGTAACCATACTGGACAAATGTTGTCTCCTGTCACTTTCAATTGATGCAGCAGTACCTGTCCTGTCTGCGGTCATAGCAAAATCACTCCACAACCTGGTCAGAAAACCCCTCTGTCCAACGCCACTTCTGATGTGTGCACCCCTAACACTCCTAGTCTGCTGCCCCCTGGAGCTCGTGTGAGAACGATCACGTGCGCTGTGTGCTGGGAATGCCTGAAGCAAACGGTCAACAAGAGTTGATTGTTTGGTTGCTAATATTAGTTCCAAGTTCTCATGTGGCATAATATTTTGCAATTTGCCTTTATAGCGTGGATCAAGGAGGCAGGCCAACCAGTAATCGTCATCGTTCATCATTTTCGTAATGCGTGTGTCCCTTTTTAGGATACGTAAGGCATAATCCGCCATGTGGGCCAAAGTTCCAGTTGTCAAATCTCCGGTTGTGATTGGTTGAGGGGCAGTTGCAGGCAAATCTACGTCACTTGTGTCCCTCAAAAAACCAGAACCCGGCCGTGACACGCAACCAAATTCCTGTGCCCCCGGGAAAGGTTCGGCATTAAAAATATACTCATCCCCATCATCCTCCTCGTCCTCCACCTCCTCTTCGCCCGCTACCTCGTCCTGTACACTGCCCTGACCAGACAATGGCTGACTGTCATCAAGGCTTTCCTCTTCCTCTGGTGCAGACGCCTGCTCCTTTATGTGCGTCAAACTTTGCATCAGCAGACGCATTAGGGGGATGCTCATGCTTATTACGGCGTTGTCTGCACTAACCAGCCGTGTGCATTCCTCAAAACACTGAAGGACTTGACACATGTCTTGTATCTTAGACCACTGCACACCTGACAACTCCATGTCTGCCATCCTACTGCCTGCCCGTGTATCCTCCCACAAATAAATAACAGCACGCCTCTGTTCGCACAGTCTCTGAAGCATGTGCAGTGTTGAGTTCCACCTTGTTGCAACGTCTATGATTAGGCGATGCTGGGGAAGGTTCAAAGACCGCTGATAGGTCTGCATACGGCTGGCGTGTACAGGCGAACGTCGGATATGTGAGCAAAGTGCACGCACTTTGAGGAGCAGGTCGGAGAACCCAGGATAAGTTTTCAATAAGCACTGCACCACCAGGTTTAAGGTGTGAGCCAGGCAAGGAATGTGTTTCAGTTGGGAAAGGGAGATGGCAGCCATGAAATTCCTTCCGTTATCACTCACTACCTTGCCTGCCTCAAGATCTACTGTGCCCAGCCACGACTGCGTTTCTTGTTGCAAGAACTCGGACAGAACTTCCGCGGTGTGTCTGTTGTCGCCCAAGCACTTCATAGCCAATACAGCCTGCTGACGCTTGGCAGTAGCTGGCCCATAATGGGACAACTGGTGTGCAACAGTGTCATCTGCCGATGGAGTGGTTGGCAGACTGCGTTCTGTGGAAGAGCTGTAGCTTCTGCAGGAGGACGAGGAGGAGGAGGAGGAGGGGGTGCGAACGCCTACAGCCAACTGTTTCCTAGACCGTGGGCTAGGCACAACTGTCCCTAAATTGATGTCGCCTGTGGACCCTGCATCCACCACATTCACCCAGTGTGCCGTGATGGACACATAACGTCCCTGGCCATGCCTACTGGTCCATGCATCTGTAGTCAGGTGCACCTTTGTACTCACAGATTGCCTGAGTGCATGGACGATGCGCTGTTTAACATGCTGGTGCAGGGCTGGGATGGCTTTTCTGGAAAAAAAGTGTCGACTGGGTAGCTCGTATCGTGGTTCAGCGTACTCCATCAGGGCTTTGAAAGCTTCGCTTTCAACTAACCGGTAGGGCATCATCTCTAACGAGATTAGTCTAGCTATGTGGGCGTTAAAACCCTGTGTACGCGGATGCGAGGATAAGTACTTCCTTTTTCTAACCAGAGTCTCATGTAGGGTGAGCTGGACTGGAGAGCTGGAGATCGTGGAACTTTCGGGTGTGCCGGTGTACATGGCAGACTGAGAGACGGTTGGAGACGGTATTGTTTCCGCCGGTGCCCTAGATGCAATATTTCCTCCTACAAAACTGGTGATTCCCTGACCCTGACTGCTTTTGGCTGGCAAAGAAACCTGCACAGATACTGCCGGTGGTGCGGAAAATGGTGGCCTTACAGTGACGGAAGGGATGTTGCGTTGCTGACTAGCTTCATTGGCCGAGGGTGCTACAACCTTGAGGGACGTTTGGTAGTTAGTCCAGGCTTGAAAATGCATGGTGGTTAAGTGTCTATGCATGCAACTAGTATTTAGACTTTTCAGATTCTGACCTCTGCTTAAGCTAGTTGAACATTTTTGACAGATGACTTTGCGCTGATCAGTTGGATGTTGTTTAAAAAAATGCCAGACTGCACTCTTCCTAGACTCGGATCCCTTTTCAGGGATTGCAGACTGAGCTTTAACCGGATGGCAACGCTGTGCTCCAACAGGTTTTGGCTTTGACACGCGTTTTGGGCCAGATACGGGCCCGGCAGATGGAACCTGTTGCGATGTTGATGCCTGCTGCGGCCCCTCCTCCACCTCCGCTTCTGAACTACTGCCGCCTGCACCCTGTTCCCCCAATGGCTGCCAATCGGGGTCAATAACTGGGTCATCTATTACCTCCTCTTCGAGCTCGTGTGCAACTTCGTCTGTGTCACTGTGTCGGTCGGTGGTATAGCGTTCGTGGCGGGGCAACATAGTCTCATCAGGGTCTGATTGTGGATCTGTACCCTGAGAGGGCAATGTGGTGGTCTGAGTCAAAGGAGCAGCATAGTACTCTGGCTGTGGCTGTGCATCAGTGCACTCCATGTCAGAATATACTTGTAATGGGCATGGCCTGTTAAATGTTTCACTTTCTAAGCCAGGGACGGTATGTGTAAAGAGCTCCATGGAGTGACCCGTTGTGTCGCCTGCTGCATCCTTCTCTCTTGTTGTAGTTTTTGCTGAGGAGGACAAGGAAGCGACTTGTCCCTGACCGTGAACATCCACAAGCGACGCGCTGCTTTTACATTTACCAGTTTCGGAAGAGGAGGCAAAAGAGCTAGAGGCTGAGTCTGCAATGTAAGCCAAAACTTGCTGTTGCTGCTCCGCCTTTAAAAGCGGTTTTCCTACTCCCAGAAAAGAGAGCGTTCGAGGCCTTGTGTAGCCTGACGACGAAACTGGCTCCACAGCTCCAGACTTAGGTGGAATATTTTTATCCCCACGACCACCTGATGCTCCACTACCACTACCATCATTACCAGCTGACAATGAACGCCCACGACGACCTCTTGCACCAGACTTCCTCATTGTTTTAAAATCTTAACCAAAGTAACTTTATTTGTTGCTGTCAAACAACTTACACGGTGAGCTATAACTTCAGTATGATTTCAATATCCCTTAACAGGTTGGTGAGACCACAAGGAAAATCAGGCACAATGTTACACACTCTGTTTTCTGTGGCACAAAATCACAGAGATGACACACACGCAGGACTGTCACTCAAGCACTAATGTCAATATTAATCTCCCACCTAATTTATGTTGGTTTTTTTTCAGGGAGACTTTAGAAACCAAATAATATTAAAAAAAAAAAAAAAAAAAAAAAAAAAAAAGGCTTTCTATGGCCCACAATTAGAGAGAGAGAGGTGGCACACCCAGGAGTCAAGACTGGCACACAAGCTGAAAGGGCAATATTACTCTCCCACTGTTTTTTTATGTATTTTTTGTTTTTTAAGGGAGACTTTAGAAACCCAATAATATTTAAAAAAAAAAATAAATAGGCTTTCTATGGCCCACTGAATGAGAGGGAGAGAGGTGGCACACCCAGGAGTCAAGACTGGCACACAAGCTGAAAGGGCAATATTACTCTCCCACTGTTTTTTTAGGTTTTTTTTTTTTTTTAAGGGAGACTTTAGAAACCCAATAATATTTAAAAAAATAAATAAATAGGCTTTCTATGGCCCACTGAATGAGAGGGAGAGAGGTGGCACACCCAGGAGTCAAGACTGGCACACAAGCTGAAAGGGCAATATTACTCTCCCACTGTTTTTTTAGGTTTTTTTTTTTTTTTAAGGGAGACTTTAGAAACCCAATAATATTTTAAAAAAAAAATAAATAGGCTTTCTATGGCCCACTGAATGAGAGGGAGAGAGGTGGCACACCCAGGAGTCAAGACTGGCACACAAGCTGAAAGGGCAATATTACTCTCCCACTGTTTTTTTAGGTTTTTTTTTTTTTTTCAGGGAGACTTTAGAAACCAAATAATATAAAAAAAAAAAAAAATAGGCTTGCTATAGCCCACTGAATGAGAGATAGCACACACAGCAGTGGCACACAAGCCCTGACTGAGGCCAATATTTTTCTCCCACTGATTGATGTAGTGTTTTTGTGTTGAGGTAGAATTTAGAACACAAATCACGGAAAAAATAAATAGGCTTTCTATGGCCCACTGAATGAAAGGGAGAGAGGTGGCACACCCAGGAGTCAAGACTGGCACACAAGCTGAAAGGGCAATATTACTCTCCCACTGTTTTTTTATGTATTTTTTGTTTTTTCAGGGAGACTTTAGAAACCCAATAATATTAAAAAAAAAAAATAAATAGGCTTTCTATGGCCCACTGAATGAGAGGGAGAGAGGTGGCACACCCAGGAGTCAAGACTGGCACACAAGCTGAAAGGGCAATATTACTCTCCCACTGTTTTTTTAGGTTTTTTTTTTTTTTTCAGGGAGACTTTAGAAACCAAATAATATAAAAAAAAAAAAAAAAAAAATAGGCTTGCTATAGCCCACTGAATGAGAGATAGCACACACAGCAGTGGCACACAAGCCCTGACTGAGGCCAATATTTTTCTCCCACTGATTGATGTAGTGTTTTTGTGTTGAGGTAGAATTTAGAACACAAATCACGGAAAAAATAAATAGGCTTTCTATGGCCCACTGAATGAAAGGGAGAGAGGTGGCACACCCAGGAGTCAAGACTGGCACACAAGCTGAAAGGGCAATATTACTCTCCCACTGTTTTTTTATGTATTTTTTGTTTTTTCAGGGAGACTTTAGAAACCCAATAATATTTAAAAAAAAAAATAAATAGGCTTTCTATGGCCCACTGAATGAGAGGGAGAGAGGTGGCACACCCAGGAGTCAAGACTGGCACACAAGCTGAAAGGGCAATATTACTCTCCCACTGTTTTTTTAGGTTTTTTTTTTTTTTTCAGGGAGACTTTAGAAACCAAATAATATTAAAAAAAAAAAAAAAAAAATAGGCTTGCTATAGCCCACTGAATGAGAGATAGCACACACAGCAGTGGCACACAAGCCCTGACTGAGGCCAATATTTTTCTCCCACTGATTGATGTAGTGTTTTTGTGTTGAGGTAGAATTTAGAACACAAATCACGGAAAAAATAAATAGGCTTTCTATGGCCCACTGAATGAAAGGGAGAGAGGTGGCACACCCAGGAGTCAAGACTGGCACACAAGCTGAAAGGGCAATATTACTCTCCCACTGTTTTTTTATGTATTTTTTGTTTTTTAAGGGAGACTTTAGAAACCCAATAATATTTAAAAAAAAAAATAAATAGGCTTTCTATGGCCCACTGAATGAGAGGGAGAGAGGTGGCACACCCAGGAGTCAAGACTGGCACACAAGCTGAAAGGGCAATATTACTCTCCCACTGTTTTTTTAGGTTTTTTTTTTTTTTTCAGGGAGACTTTAGAAACCAAATAATATTAAAAAAAAAAAAAAAAAATAGGCTTGCTATAGCCCACTGAATGAGAGATAGCACACACAGCAGTGGCACACAAGCCCTGACTGAGGCCAATATTTTTCTCCCACTGATTGATGTAGTGTTTTTGTGTTGAGGTAGATTTTAGAACACAAATCATGGAAAAAATAAATAGGCTTTCTATGGCCCACTCAGTGAGAGATGGCACACACAGGGATGGCACTGTAGCAGAAATGCCAATCTTAATCTCCCACAAAAAAAAACAAAAAAAAAAAAAAAACTGTCCTACAATTACTATCTCCCTGCAGTAATGTAAGCCAGGTATGGCAGGCAGCAATAGGAGTGGACTGATGCACAAATTAAATAAAAAGTGTGGACAAACAAAAAAGATAGCTGTGCAGAAAGGAAGGAACAAGAGGATATGTGCTTTGAAAAAAGCAGTTGGTTTCCACAGTGGCGTACACACAGCAATACAGCTATCACGGAGCCTTCTAGGGCAGCCCAATGAGCTACAGCGCTGAGGGGAAAAAAAAAAAAAAATAGCTTCCACAGTCCCTGCACACCGAAGGTGGTGTTGGACAGTGGAAATCGCTGCAGCACAAGCGGTTTGGTGGTTAGTGGACCCTGCCTAACGCTCTCCCTGCTTCTGACGAAGCGGCAGCAACCTGTCCCTAAGCTCAGATCAGCAGCAGTAAGATGGCGGTCGGCGGGAACGCCCCTTTATAGCCCCTGTGACGCCGCAGACAGCAAGCCAATCACTGCAATGCCCTTCTCTAAGATGGTGGGGACCAGGATCTATGTCATCACGCTGCCCACACTCTGCGTTCACCTTCATTGGCTGAGAAATGGCGCTTTTCGCGTCATTGAAACGCGACTTTGGCGCGAAAGTCGCGTACCGCATGGCCGACAAGCACAGGGGTCGGATCGGGTTTCATGAGACGCCGACTTAGCCAAAAGTCGGCGACTTTTGAAAATGATCGACCCGTTTCGCTCAACCCTAGTCTGATGTCCTCCTGTGAAAACCAGGCTGTGGCTGGCATTCATAGGAGACCATGATTTCTGCTATATGCAGGAAGGCTACATCATTGTTGTATGTAGCATAAGCAATCTGATAATCGTAGGTTCAAATCCCCAAAGGGTCAAACAGATAGGCTGCCGTCACACTAGCAGTATTTGGTCAGTATTTTACATCAGTGTTCGTAAGGCAAAACCAGAATTTTTCTGGCAAAAGGTTTTAAAACATATTTTAATTCAATTTTGGCTGCTGATTATGAATATGAACTCCGTTTTTGGCTATAACATCAGGATTTCGAGATATTTTCAATTTTTGATGAAAATTACTCCTAATGTTTTATGATAAAAACACATGATTTTCGGTACTACATTTTGTATATTTTTAATCAAGGAATAACAAAGATTACAAAGTCTATGTACAGCAAATCAAATATACTTACAGAATTAAACTACAAAATATAAAAACACATATACAGTTAAGTCCATATATATTGGACAGAGACAACATTTTTCTAATTTTGGTTATAGACATTACCACAATGAATTTTAAACAAAACAATTCAGATGCAGTTGAAGTTCAGACTTTCAGCTTTCATTTGAGGGTATCCACATTAAAATTGGATGAAGGGTTTAGGAGTTTCAGCTCCTTAACCTGTGCCACCCTGTTTTTAAAGGGACCAAAAGTAATTGGACAATTGGCTCCAAGGCTATTTCATGGACAGTTGTGGGCAATCCCTTCCTTATGTCATTATCAATTAAGCAAGATAAAAGGCCTGTAGTTGATTTGAGGTGTGGTGCTTGCATTCGGAAGGTTTTGCTGTGAAGTAAACATGCGGTCAAAGGAGCTCTCCATGCAGGTGAAACAAGCCATCCTTAAGCTGCGAAAACAGAAAAAAAACATCCGAGAAATTGCTACAATATTAGGAGTGGCAAAAGCTACAGTTTGGTACATCCTGAGAAAAAAAGAAAGCTTTGGTGAACTCATCAATGCAAAAAGACCTGGACTCTCACGGAAGACAACAGTTGTGGATGATCGCAGAATAATCTCAATGGTGAAAAGAAACGCCTTCACAACAGCCAACCAAGTGAACAGCACTCTCCAGGAGGTCGGTGTATCAATATCCAAATCTACCGTAAAGAGAAGACTGCATGAAAGTAAATACAGAGGGTTCACTGCACGGTGCAAGCCACTCATAAGCATCAAGAATAAAAAGGCTAGACTGGACTTGGCTAAAAAAAATCTAAAAAAGCGAGAACAGTTCTGGGAGAACATTCTTTGGACAGATGAAACCAAGATCAACCTCTACCAGAATGATGGAAAGAGAAAAGTATGGCGAAGGCGTGGTACAGCTCATGATCCAAAGCATACCACATCATCTGTAAAACACGGTGGAGGCAGTGTGATGGCTTGGGCATGCATGGCTGCCAGTGGCACTGGGTCACTAGTGTTTATTGATGATGTGACACAGGACAGAAGCAGCCAAATGAATTCTGAGGTATTCAGAGCCATACTGTGTGCTCACATCCAGCCAAATGCAGCCAAACTGATTGGTCGTCGTTTCATACTACAGATGGACAATGACCCAAAACATAAAGCCAAAGCAACCCAGGAGTTTATTAAAGCAAAGAAGTGGAATATTTTTGAATTGCCAAGTCAGTCACCTGATCTCAACCCAATTGAGCATGCATTTCACTTGTTAAAGACTAAACTTCAGACAGAAAGGCCCACAAACAAACAGCAACTGAAAACCACTGCGGTGAAGGCCTGGCAGAGCATCAAAAAGGAGGAAACACAGCGTCTGGTGATGTCCATGAGTTCAAGACTTCAGGCAGTCATTGCCAACAAAGGGTTGTCAACCAAGTACTAGAAATGGACATTTTATTTTAAATTATTTAATCTGTCCGATTACTTTTGGTCCCTCTAAAAACAGGGTGGCACGTGTTAAGGAGCTGAAATTCCTAAACCCTTCATCCAATTTTAATGCGGATACCCTCAAATGAAAGCTGAAAGTCTGAACTTCAACTGCATCGGAATTGTTTTGTTTAAAATTCATTGTGGTAATGTCTATAACCAAAATTAGAAAAATGTTGTTTCTGTCCAAATATATATGGACTTAACTGTATATGGTACACAGATGAATGACAAATGGCAGTTATTTGAACTTTCTTTTCTTGGCTGATCTGTGATGTACAGCTTCTGGGTTGTCTCTCATCAAGCTCCAGCAATAGTCAGCCATCATATGTGAGTCCCACCGGCCTTGATACTGTTCTTCCATTGTTTTAATGTCCTGATGAAAACGCTCCCCTTGTTCCTCGCTCACATCCCCAAGGTTCTCTGGAAAAAAGTCCAAATGGCTATGTAAATAGTGAATCTTGATACTCATTCTCCATCCAAGATTTCGCAGACTCATTAGTAGCTCTTCCACAATCTCTTCATAGTTGTCTGCTTTCTTATTCCCTAGAAAATTCTGCACCACATTACAAAATGCATTCCAAGCTCTTTCTTCTGTCTCATTCATTGATATGATAAAATTTCGGTCTCTCATAAGTGTTCTTATTTGAGGTCCATCAAATATTCCAACCATTTTCTTCTCTTCACTAAGACCAGGAAAAGTTGAACATATATAGTTAAAGCATTCTCCACTGTGATTGAGAGCTTTGACGAACCCAAGTTTTATGTGTAAGGGAGGAAAGACAATGTCCTTCCTATCCACTAGAGGATCATGGATGACATTCTTATCGCCAGATGCCAAACTCTGTCGCTGAGGCCATGTAGTTTTCACCCAATGCTCTGCTGTAGCTCTACTGTCCCAGTAGCACAGAAAACAAGGGTGTTATCATAACAAATGGGAATCATGCATGTTCAAAGAAAACAAAGATATTCTCACATTTATTGGGAGACTAAATGAAAACTAAATTTACCTTAGTGAACCGTATAAACCAGCACTTTTCATACACTATTTATATTTATAATGGAATTCATGAAAATGGGCTATATACCTATAGCGTAAAAACATGATGTGATAGAGAAATTATAAGATCAGATTTGAATTCAGCACCCTCAAATTAGTCTAAGGCCGGTTTCACACGTCAGTGGCTCCGGTACGTGAGGTGACAGTTTCCTCACGTACCGGAGCCACTGACACACGTAGACACATTAAAATCAATGCATCTGTGCAGATGTCATTGATTTTTTGCGGACCGTGTCTCCGTGTGCCAAACACGGAGACATGTCAGTGTTCGTGGGAGCGCACGTATTACACGGACCCATTAAAGTCAATGGGTCCGTGTAAAACACATACCGCACACGGACGTTCTCCGTGTGCCGTGCAGAGACAGCGCTCCAGTAAGCGCTGTCCCCCCCACATGGTGCTGAAGCCGCGATTCATATCTTCTGTGCAGTAGCGTTTGCTGTAAAGAAGATATGAATAATCCATTTTTTTAGTGGTATTTCGTGTTTAAAATAAAGCTCCATGTCCCCACCCCCTGTGCGCCCCCCCGCTGTTCTGAAAATACTCACCCGGCTCCCTCGTTGGCTGTCGCTGCTTCCTGTCCTGTCCGCACCTTCTACTGTATGCGGTCATGTGGGGCCGCCGATTACAGTCATGAATATGCGGCTCCACCTCCCATAGGGGCCACTGTCACCCCCTCCAGCCGTTATAAACTAAAAGAGCCACCTTGTGCAGCAGTAATGCTGCATTCTAACAAGGTGGCTCTTTTAGTTTTTGTTCAGTTAATCCCTCAATAAAGCATTTTAAAGTTTGCCACAAATACCTGACTTTGTACCTGGAGGCGGTCCGAAGCCTCCTCTATGAATCTCCCAACTGCCGTCACTCTTCTCTTCAGGGGCGATGGTCGCCGCCCCCTTCGTGCTGTTTCTTCTTAAATCCGGCGCCTGCGCTGTGCGTGCCTGCCTGGGGCAGGCGCAGTCTTCATTGTCAGTCACAGCTCAGATGCAGGTTGCCGCAATATACACTAATCCTCACCAGCGTTTGTAATGAGGCAGCCGCAAATAACAATGCTGGAAGGCGGGGGAGCAGGGGGAGCGTCCGAGATGGGGGAGCGCCTGAACAGCGCAGTGCGCATGCCCAGGAATGCCAGCCCCGCACTGTGCATAATGAATAACACAGTGCGGGGCGGGGATTCAGCAACAGGGTGGCCGCACTGCCCGCACAGGCGCAGTCAGGCACCCTGCATCTGAGCTGTGACTGACAATGAAGACTGCGCCTGCCCCAGGCAGGCACGCACAGCGCAGGCGCCGGATTTAAGAAGAAACAGCGCGAAGGGGGTGGCGACCATCGCCCCTGAAGAGAAGAGTGACGGCAGTTGGGAGATTCATAGAGGAGGCTTCGGACCGCCTCCAGGTACAAAGTCAGGTATTTGTGGCAAACTTTAAAACGCTTTATTGAGGGATTAACTGAATCAAAAACTAAAAGAGCCACCTTGTTAGAATGCAGCATTACTGCTGCACAAGGTGGCTCTTTTAGTTTATAACGGCTGGAGGGGGTGACAGTGGCCCTTTAAATAAAACAAAAAGTATGGATTCTTGGTATCTTCATAATCACACTGACAAGGAGAATCATATTACCAGGTTTGTGTTATTGTAAAATCAATGCTGAAATAAAAAAAAATCAAATTGCTAAATTGCACTTTTTTTCCTATTTCAACACATTTTTTTTCCTGCCCTGCTTTCCAGTACATCACATGATAAAATGGATGGATCATTCAACAGTACATCTCGTCCCTCAAAAAGCAAGCCCTGACATGACTATATCAATGGAAAAATCTAAATCGCTTGTTCCTTAAGGGGTTAACAGGTCTCTCCCGTGTGTATATAGAGAGTGCTCAGTCAATCACCTGGAGCCGAGTGGATTTATAACTATATTCTCTCTGAAATAATGGAGCTTTTCAGAGAAAAATATACCTGGCTGCAATCATGTAGCTTGGAACTGATTCATATGGTCCGTGGTTTGGCCAGCTTAAATTGCATGACAGGTTCCCTTTGAAAAGGTTTTCCAACTTGTACATTTATGGCACGTCCACAAGTGCATGCCAAAAAGTGACAGTCACAAAAAGCTCATCAGAATGCTCCAGGAACAGTTGTAACCTTAGGCCATGTTCACACACAGAGTTTTTGTTGTGTGTTTTTTCTGCAGCCAAACCAGTTCTCTTGGCAGTAAAATCACTGCCATCAAAATGCAGGTTTTGCTGCTCTGTTGCTGTTCATTTTTGCTTCTTCTTTTTTTGTGGGACTTGTTTTCAGTGCTTTTTTAATAGTTTGTTTTCTGAAGAAAAAAATGCAGCAAAAAATGCTGCAAAGTCGTTGAGTGTGAACATAGACTTAGGGCTCATGCTAACATCAATAAAAATCGGACAAGTGCTATCCATGATTTTGACATATATCACTCATCCCCATGTTATTGTTTAAGGCCATGCACATGTCCAATTTAACACTCGCAAAGAAAAAAAATCGCAGCATGCATAGGTTGTATTCAATTATTGGATCACACTCAGCCATTCATGTTTATCGGTCCATACAAGTTTCGAATTTATGATTTTCACAATGGAGATTTTTTTTTTCTCCACATCCAAGGAAATCGAATGAAATTCTCATCAGAGTTTGAGCAGAGTGTGATTAGCATAATCAGCCCGATTGTCTCGGATGATAGAAAAACAGTCGTGTGACCCAAGCCTTAAAGTGACAGACAGAAGGTGCCTCATTTTAGCCAAATATGTTCCTCAGAAATAAACTCCTATGTAGCTCTTGTACTCCTCTTTGGTATCAGACCTATCAAATATAAAAATAAAGTTTGATTTTAATCTTCTAGGAATTCTGGAGAATTTGTAAAAATGTGGTATATTTATATGATGCATTCACTTTAGATTTTTTCTATGTTGATTTTTTTAATTTCTTACTAAGGTAGAAATATACATAATACACACGCAGTGTGTGCATCGGTTATACCGTCCATACAGTATTCTGCTACCTAGTACTGCCATCTAGTGTACACTGAACAGCAACACAATTCAACTCATAGTGTACGTAGGTATTTAAGTCAAAACAGCACCGCAGTGAACAAACCTTGTGTAAAATTCTCTAGCTTTAATGTTTCAGCCTTATTATTATACCAATAATATAGACCAACTGTCTCAATAAGTGAAAGTATTCAGCAATTTGGTGAGCTAAAAAAACACCATGGTACGATACAGTACCATACTGCCCATAGCGTCAAACCATGCTGCCACCATGGGGCCCATGAATCGGAGGGGGCTGGTGCCAGCGCTGGCATCGGGCACCCCCCTCACATTGCACTTTCAACTGATTCAGCATCCTGGTTGCTGATACACTTGAAAACAATGATGGGAGAGGGAGCTGTCAGCTGACGCTCCCTCTCCCATCATCCCCCCTCAGTGTCTCAGCTCTGTATCGTCTCAGTGCAGAGAGCGCAATTTGTTTATTTATTCTTTGTTTGGAGGACTATGTGGTGCCAATAATACTGCATGGAGGGCTACGTGGTGCCCTTAATACTGTTTGGAGGACTATGTGGTGCCCATAAAAATAATAATTTTATTTCTATACCTCCAACATATTCCACAGCGCTTTACATTTTAGAGGGGACTTGTACAGACAATGAAAGACATTACAGATAAATAATAGTCACATAAACAACAGATACCAAGAGGAATGAGGGCCCTGCTCGCAAGCTTGCAATCTATGAGTAAATAGGGGAGCCACAAAGATGATTAGTAACAATTGCTTTCATTGTACGGTCCAGCTATCAGTGAAATAAATAGTGTGCTCCTGTAATACTGCACGAACTAGTACCCAACCAGAATGTGTAAAAGTACTGACACAGAGGGTTATTAAATGCATAAAGCGTGTGAGAACAGATGATACAAGGGTACTAGTTTTGAAGAAAATTTTGAATGGGCAACACAGGGATAGTTAGATAAATATGTTTAGGCGGTAGGCCAGTCTGAAAAAATATGTTTTTATGGTGCAGCGCCCCAGAGTCCTGGTCGTTGCAGTACTGATGCTCCGCCGCTAAGGGGAGTGATGGTACGTCTGATGGCACTGAAGGAGTTCGCCTGACCAGGTATCACAGACAACAATACACTTCACAGTCTGGCCTCCAGGGGGAGCAAAGGGCACTATGTATTAGGCCACTCCTCACAATCTGGTAAAACTGGGGGTTGGATAGAAAGTTAAGGAGAAGCTGACTGGGTTGGAACCAGGCAACATCCTGTGGCAGAGGGTGTTGCAGGGGAAGATTCAGGGGGGTCCCTGTCAGGGGTGGGATCCTGACAGAGGCCTAGCGAACAGAACAGAACGTTACGGGACCGCGCCTGCACTTCATTGCGGCGGTACCCAAAGAAAGGAAAAGAAGCGAGGTTTATTGTGAAGAGTGAGAAACGAGATCAACGCACCAAGGAGAATAGAACCAGTAGGAGTCGTGCTGTAAGATCGAGGCAACATCCTACTGAGGCGCGTAGCCGGTGGCCGGAACGCAGAGGAAGTACTGGGCTCCAAGCATTACTTCGAACCAATGGCAGGACAGTTAATTATAGGTTGGCTGTCTCACCTAAATCACCTAAGCAGACATAGGGGGCAACTGTGGGAGAGGGGCGTCACTAGGGTCCCGGAAGAACTCCAGGCCTACCCATCATACGGGTGCAGCGTCGGACTAGGGTGTCTGGGGCCCACCAGAGGAATGGACTCTAGGGGCCCACCCTACAGCTATATGCAAATATCTGTCATTATAGTGGAGCATCGGCTGTAAAACACCGGCGGCTGCTGCACATCTACCGTGTACCCCAATAACTGGGATGTATAATTACGGTAGTTTACATTAATGGGGTTCTTGGTTAAAACAAGTTATCACTGATCCATGGGCTCCACAGGATAGGTGATCGCTTAGATCCGACCATTAGAAATTGCACCGATCGGAAGAATGGGGAAGTTTTATCCCTGACAGGACACTTTTATCACTATTTTAAAATGCAGCGGCAGGTGGGATTTCTGACCGCAGCTCCATTCATTCTCTTTGGGGCTTCCAGAAAAAAACAAGTGCAGCCACTGAGGGAATGAATGGATCAGTGATCTAGTCGGACATGCCACTCCAGTCTAATGGGGATAAAAAGTTCCACATTTTGCGGAGTGGGTCCAAGCAGTCAGACCCCCACCAAACAATACGTTATCACTTATCCTGTGGAGAGGTGATTACTTTTTTCCACAGGAAACCCCTGTAAGTGCATCTCCGCCGCTGTGTACAAAGCGTTACAACTCTAATGGAAATAAAGAATCTTCTCCTAATTAATATCACTATACCAAGACCAATAATACCACATACAGGAAGAAATACCACCACACCATGACCAGACCACATAGTGACCGAATAATACTACATACAAGGGACAAATACCACCGCACCATGTCAAGACCACATATTATCACCACTTGGTGACCAAATAGCACATACAAGGGACAAATACCACAACACCATTTCCAGACCACATATTACCACCACTTGGTGACCAAATAGCACATACAAGGGACAAATACCACAACACCATTTCCAGACCACATATTACCACCACATAGTGACTGAATACTACAATACTGATCAGAAATAAAAAAAAACAAACAAAACACAATACTATCATCATAAGGCTGCCGTCACACTAGCAGTATTTGGTCAGTATTTTACATCAGTATTTGTAAGCCAAAACCAGGAGTGGAACAAGCAGAGGCAAAGTATAATAGAAACATATGCACCACTTCTGTATTTATCACCCACTCCTGGTTTTGGCTTACAAATACTGGTGTAAATTACAGACCAAATACTGAATGTGTGACGGCAGCCTAAGTGACATTATACACAGGAGATCTGTACTTAGTATGCAGTGTCTGTGTAGAGGTAATACAGAGATCACTGGTGACATTATACACAGGAGCTCTGTATATAATGTATAGGTAATACAGTGATCACTGGTGACATTGTACACAGGACCTCTGTATATAGTATACAGTGTATAGTGTCAGTGTATAGGTAACACTGACTCACCAGTGACGTCTCTAGGTGAAGTCCTTCATCTTTCATCCAGCACAGACCGCCGTCACTTCATCCAGCCAGGACTCGTTTCTGCAGGAAATAACACAGTTATCTCGAGCTCCGCTTGCAGAACACATTACTTAATTTTTCACAACTTCTACATTACACCACATGAAGAAAAAAAGGCGATATAGTGTCACTCTGCACACTAACAGGACCGCCCCCCCATTTAAAACAGTATACTCAAAAAATAAAATAAATACATCACTGCAGTAATAATATCCCTTAATAAGCCCCTATGGTAATAATATTCCCCATCCTGGCCCCGTTTATCTCATTCCTGGCTCCAGCCATATGTTCTCGCATCCTGCCCTCATGAGTATCCATTCTACCCCATATGATCTCCCCATCCTGCCCCATTCTGTCTCCTTCGTATCCATCCTGCCCCATGATCCAATCCTGCCCCATGTTTTTCATTCTGCCCCGTGTCTCCAATCATGCCCCGTGTCTACATTCTGCCCATGCCTCCAGTCCTGCCCCCAGTGTGTCCAGCAATCTGCCCCAGTATGTCCAGCATTGCCCCCAGACAGTGTGTCCAGCAATCTTCCCCAGTATGTCAAGCATATTGCCCCAGTGTGTCCCGCATTTCCCTCAGTGTGTCCAGAAATCTGCCCCCAGTGTGTCCAGCATATTACCCCAGAGTGTCCAGCATTGCCCCCAGACAGTGTGTCCAGCAATCTGCCCCAGTATGTCCAGCACTGCCCCCAGTGTGTCCAGCACTGCCCCCAGTGTGTCCAGCAATCTGCCCCAGTGTCCAGCATTGCCCCCAGTGTGTCCAGCAATCTGCCCCAGTGTCCAGCATTGCCCCCAGTGTGTCCAGCAATCTGCCCCAGTGTCCTGCATTGCCCCCAGTGTGACCAGCAATCTGCCCCAGTGTCCAGCATTGCCCCCAGTGTGTCCAGCAATCTGCCCCAGTGTCCAGCATTGCCCCAGTGTCCAGCACTGCCCCCAGTGTGACCAGCAATCTGCCCCAGTGTCCAGCAATCTGCCCCAGTGTCCAGCAATCTGCCCCAGTGTCCAGCATTGCCCCCAGTGTGTCCAGCAATGTGCCCCAGTGTCCAGCATTGCCCCAGTGTCCAGCACTGCCCCCAGTGTGACCAGCAATCTGCCCCAGTGTCCAGCAATCTGCCCCAGTGTCCAGCAATCTGCCCCAGTGTACAGCACTGCCCCCAGTGTACAGCACTGCCCCCAGTGTGACCAGCAATCTGCCCCAGTGTCCAGCATTGCCCCAGTGTCCAGCACTGCCCCCAGTGTGACCAGCAATCTGCCCCAGTGTCCAGCATTGCCCCAGTGTCCAGCACTGCCCCCAGTGTGACCAGCAATCTGCCCCAGTGTCCAGCAATCTGCCCCAGTGTCCAGCAATCTTCCCCAGTGTACAGCACTGCCCCCAGTGTGACCAGCAATCTGCCCCCAGTGTGACCAGCAATCTGCCCCAGTGTACAGCAATCTGCCCCAGTGTCCAGCATTGCCCCAGTGTACAGCACTGCCCCCAGTGTGACCAGCAATCTGCCCCAGTGTCCAGCATTGCCCCCAGTGTGTCCAGCAATCTATCTGCCCCATTTTCCAGCAATCTGCCCCAGTGTCCAGCATTGCCCCAGTGTACAGCACTGCCCCCAGTGTGACCAGCAATCTGCCCCAGTGTCCAGCATTGCCCCAGTGTACAGCACTGCCCCCAGTGTGACCAGCAATCTGTCCCAGTGTCCAGCATTGCCCCCAGTGTGTCCAGCAATCTGCCCCAGTGTCCAGCATTGCCCCAGTGTCCAGCACTGCCCCCAGTGTGACCAGCAATCTGCCCCAGTGTCCAGCATTGCCCCAGTGTCCAGCACTGCCCCCAGTGTGACCAGCAATCTGCCCCAGTGTCCAGCAATCTGCCCCAGTGTCCAGCAATCTTCCCCAGTGTACAGCACTGCCCCCAGTGTGACCAGCAATCTGCCCCCAGTGTGACCAGCAATCTGCCCCAGTGTACAGCAATCTGCCCCAGTGTCCAGCATTGCCCCAGTGTACAGCACTGCCCCCAGTGTGACCAGCAATCTGCCCCAGTGTCCAGCATTGCCCCCAGTGTGTCCAGCAATCTATCTGCCCCATTTTCCAGCAATCTGCCCCAGTGTCCAGCATTGCCCCAGTGTACAGCACTGCCCCCAGTGTGACCAGCAATCTGCCCCAGTGTCCAGCATTGCCCCAGTGTACAGCACTGCCCCCAGTGTGACCAGCAATCTGCCCCAGTGTCCAGCATTGCCCCCAGTGTGTCCAGCAATCTATCTGCCCCATTTTCCAGCAATCTGCCCCAGTGTCCAGCATTGCCCCAGTGTACAGCACTGCCCCCAGTGTGACCAGCAATCTGCCCCAGTGTCCAGCATTGCCCCAGTGTACAGCACTGCCCCCAGTGTGACCAGCAATCTGTCCCAGTGTCCAGCATTGCCCCCAGTGTGTCCAGCAATCTGCCCCAGTGTCCAGCATTGCCCCAGTGTCCAGCATTGCCCCAGTGTCCAACACTGCCCCCAGTGTGACCAGCAATCTGCCCCAGTGTCCAGCAATCTGCCCGTGTCCAGCAATCTGCCCCAGTGTACAGCACTGCCCCCAGTGTGACCAGCAATCTGCCCCAGTGTCCAGCAATCTATCTGCCCCATTGTCCAGCAATCTGCCCCAGTGTCCAGCATTGCCCCCAGTGTGTCCAGCAATCTGCCCCAGTGTCTAGCATTGCCCCAGTGTCCAGCATTGCCCCAGTGTCCAGCACTGCCCCCAGTGTGACCAGCAATCTGCCCCAGTGTCCAGCAATCTGCCCCAGTGTCCAGCAATCTGCCCCAGTGTCCAGCATTGCCCCCAGTGTGTCCAGCAATCTATCTGCCCCATTGTCCAGCAATCTGCCCCAGTGTCCAGCACTGCCCCCAGTGTGACCAGCAATTTTCCCCAGACTGCGCATATTCATGGCCTTAATGAGCGGTACCACGTGACCGCACAAGCAGGACGAGCTGCAGTGCAGACGCCGAGACCATCGCTGGAGCAGGGTCCTGGTGAGTATCGTCTTCAAGGGGGGCGGGCGGGGGGGGGGCCCTGGAGCAGTGGGGGCCCTGGAGCAGTGGGGGCCCTACCAGCAGGTGTCTGTGCCTGGGCCCACCGGAGGATCCTCCGGTTCTCCGGTGGGCCAGTCCGAGCCTGTACGGGTGCGTCCTATCCATATCATCTGGGGGACGGAGAAGAACATCAGAACAGACATAAGTTGTGGGAAATAACATCAGAACCAGACACAACAGTTGTGAGGACTATCCCGTGGTGCTCAGCAGGGAAGTACTACAACACACAGGCGCTAGAAGGAAGGCACAGATTTCCACCTGCAAAGGGAACTCTGGAGGTGCCATCGGACTGGCCGGTCTCAGACAGCCCTGTTAACCGTGCTCTGGATTGAGGATCGTGAAGCCTTCAGTAAAGAGGTAAAGAGACTGCAACCCTGTGTCCTCATTATTCATTGCGACCTGCACCACACACTACCACCTACAACTTTCATTGGACGCCCCTTTAGCAGGGTCACGGACCGGGTCTAGCCACCGTGACATCCCCAGAACCGAGACAGAGAGGCCAGGTACCGGGTACCCCGCGGCCCTGCGACTGGGGGCCGCTCCAATGGCACGCCTAAAACTGCGAGTATTGGGGATTAATCAAATTGTCCTGGGTAGTGCATTCCAAAGAATTGGCGCAGCACACGAGAAGTCTTGGAGACGGAAGTGGGAGGTTCGGATTATTGAGGATGTAAATCTTAGGTCATTAGCAGAATGGAGGGCACGGGTAGGGTGGTAGACTGAGACAAGGGAGGAGATGTAGAGTGGTGCTGAACCGTGGAGTGCTTTGTGGATGAGAGTGATAAGTTTATATTGAACTCTGGAGTGGATGGGTAACCAGTGCAAAGTCTGGCAGAAGGTAGAGGCATCGGTGTAAAGGCTGGTGAGGAATATGATCCTAGCTGCAGCATTCAAAACAGATTGGAGAGGGGAGAGTTTGCTAAAAGGGAGACCGACTAGTAGAGCGTTACAATAGTCCAGACAAGAATGAATCAAAGCTACAGTAAATGTTTTTGCAGAGTAAGAAAAGGTTGAATTCTAGAGATGTTTTTGAGGTGTAGATAACAAGATTGAGCCAGTGATCAGATGTGGGGGGTGAATGAAAGATCTGAATCAAGTATAACCCCAAGACAGTGAGTTGCTGGGGAGTAATGGTAGAACCAAACATGGAAATGGCAATGTTGGGTATAGGTAGATTAGTAGAGGGAGAAAACACAAGGAGTTTGCTTTTTGATAGGTTCAGTTTCAAATAGAGGGTGTTGGAGAGAGCGGTAAGACAATCACTGGTGTTTTGCAATAATGCAGGCGTGATGTCAGTAGCAGAGGTGTACAATTGGGTGTCATCAGCATAGAGATGGTACTGGAAACCAAATCTACTGATTATTTGTCCAATAGGGGCAATATACAAAGAGAAGAGGGGCTAGAACTGATCTTTGAGGAACCTCAACAGTAAGGGGGAAAGGAGAGGAGGAGGAGCCAGAAAAAGATACAGTGAAGAAGTGGTCAAAGAGGTATGGTAATATGGAGTATGTATGGAGGGCTATGTTGAGCCCATAATGCTATATGGAGGGCTATGTGGTACCCATAATACTTTATGGGGGGCTATGTGGAGCCCATAATACTGTATGGAGGGTTATGTGGTACCCAAAATATTGTATGGAGGGCTATGTGAAGCCCATAATACTGTATGGAGGGCTATGTGGTACCCATAATACTTTATGGGGGGCTATGTGGAGCCCATAATACTGTATGGAGAGCTTCATGGGGCCCATAATACTGTATGGAGGGCTATGTGAAGCCCATAATACTGTATGGAGGGCTATGTGGTACCCATAATACTTTATGGGGGGCTATGTGGAGCCCATAATACTGTATGGAGGGCTATGTGGTACCCATAATACTTTATGGGGGGCTATGTGGAGCCCATAATACTGTATGGAGAGCTTCATGGGGCCCATAATACTGTATGGAGGGCTATGTGAAGCCCATAATACTGTATGGAGGGCTATGTGGGGCCCATTATGCTGTTTGTAAGCAATTGTACAGTGTGAAGGTTTTTGTGGGGTCCATAATATTGTATGGAGGGCTCAATATGCTGTTTAGAGGGCTGGGTCAGGGCCATTGGCAATTTGGAGGGCCATTGGGGGCCATTATACAGTGTGGATGGTTGCATTGGGACCATCATATGGAGTGGATGAGTGTGGGGTCCATTATATTGTATGGAGGCCCATTATACTGTATAGAGGGCTGTGAGGTGATCACAGTTGGGACATCATACTGTGTTGGAATCACCATTCTTAGCCAGGGGAGGCTTGAGGGGGAAGGGTGTACAGTAGGGTCATCATATCGTGTGTGGAGGTTACTGTGGAAGAATTCACTGTTGGGGTATCATACTGTGTTTTGGGGGGACACTATAGTTGGCAGTATACTTTATGGGGGCAATGAAAGGGAAATCGAGGTTCTTCAATAGGGGAAAATGACTTTTATAAGGCCTGCGCAAAGTTGTGAGATATGCTCTTCTGTGACCCCATTGAATAGTAAGGTTTTTTTTCTCCTTACATTACATTACAGACAACACTGAATACTTCATCAAAAATGTTCCTCATATGTGCAGGCTTGGTAACAGCTTAAAGATCTTTGTTTGAATCTTCAAGTAGTGAAGTGTGAGAAAATAAACTGCTATATTTGTAGATGAAGTTTGTATTTTGGACATATTTAGGAATTTTTCACAGACAGTTATTGAGGCTGCACCAAGCAGCTTAGAAGATTAGCTGTAGCACACAAGCAAAATGAAGTTTTTTCAATAAGCAAAATAAAATACAAAAAAAAAGATAATAAAATCTAAGAATGTGTTCAAATCGTTTTTGATCTGATGTTGGCATAGATTCCACCTCAAAATTCAGATTTAAAAATCTTTATATACACGAGCAACAAGAGGAAAACCTGTCTACCGTCACCTTTTTCTAAGAGTTTTGTAAAAAGCTTCATATCAATTCTTTGGTATGTTTTCCATGTATAAATCTCTATTTTTAATTTAGTTGTTTACAAGATATTAAAAACAAGGCCAAAAAATGCACCACATATTTAAAATAAGAACTCATCCAGAACTACTACGAAAGACTTCAAGCTGTCATTGGTGTTAGAGGGGACAATTAAGGGTTTTAAGAAATGGGGTATATGCACTTTTGATCAGGGTCATTTGGATGTTTTGGCAGTTTTGACAATAAATGGCTTCATCCAACCACTAACCAAGAGCGGAGAGAAAGTTTGGTGTTATCATTCATATTCTCTGAAAAAAGGCCAAGAAAGCAAAAATTCTGCCGGGGTATGTAAACTTTTGAGAACAACTGTAGCAATTTTGATGCATTTTAATTTTTCCAAACTTTTTGGAGGACATAAAAGAAATGCATCCTTTCACAGTGACAGAGAAATTAATTAGATTTGTAAAATCTCATTCATATTGTGTATTTTTCCTTGTGTTTTTAGACATTTTTTATACATTGAGATTTAAAAAATGCAATAAAAATGCACAAAAAAACTCCATTCTCCTATGTAAGTCCAGCTGCAGGTTGGACTGCATAGGCAGGCCACCATGGTCGCTATGACCACCAGCTTCCATGACAATTCATCAGAAGCTGTGATCAAGTTGCACAGGGTTAAGTGTGGTGGGTGCCATTAAACATGCACACTGGCAAGTCAACCTTTTAAATGCTGATGTCAGTGATTGACAGCTGCATTTAAATGGTTAATAGCAGTGATTGTAGCTACATCTGGCCACTTCTGTTACAGGCACATGCCGGCCGTGTAGCTTTATGTTACTTGGTCAAGAAAACGTTGGTGTTTTCAATCGGTTGGATGACAATCAGGTGTGAGTTGGTGACCTATTATACATGGATGTATCAAAGTCTGATTGTTATGCTAGTGTAGCTTCTTGTTCAAGAAAATATGTCAAGCTAAAAACTTCAGCTGACCCTGCCGGTTCCTGTACAGACTGGAGATCCTGACCCCGCAGTCCCTAGTGGTTCCTGTGTGAGCTGAGATAGCCCTAACCACAGACAAGCCAATGGAAACTCGGACATATGCTGCCTGCATGGCCGTTGAGTGCTTCATGTTCACCTTAAAGAGCCGGAGGGTTGAGCAGAGTAAAAATTACCTACAAAAGGGAAAGTGTACTGAAAAAGGAAAAGATCCCAGGGTGAGTAAAATAAACCAAAAATTACAAAATAAAAGATGAAGTACATACTGTTAAGGAATATGCCACCTATTTCCTAATAAGAAACAGAATAGGTGCATAGTAAAGAACAAAAACAGCTAAGATGTGTGGCTTTCACACTGAAGAGGAACTATCATCCCAATGTAAACTTTAGCATCATTGCTGCCATTAGGTTAATATTATTAGATACCCTGACCAATTCTGGCAGGGATAATAGTTTGTTGCCTACCGAGAGTCTATACATATGAATGTAAAACAGTGTTTAGGTAATGGACTTTGCCTTTAGGAATAATCCTTTTGGTGTTTTGTTATATCATTATAATACTAATAAACACAGTGGAAGGTCGTCCATTGAAAACAACATTGCTTAGGGATACATAGTGCTTTGTTTTAATATAAATATTGTGAGATTTCTTTTGGTCCACAATATCTAGAGACTTTTCATTTTTCTATGAGTAGCATGTACTGTATATTAGTCAATTCCTGAATTAAATTTATCATAGAATATGAAATACTTTTTCCACTTTAGACAGTAGATATGGGTAGTTTGGTCATTTTATTTACAATAAAGGTTATGTTTTATGGGAAATCCCTTATTCAGTGAGTTTTCTAATATCTGGGATTAATTCTGACATTTTCAGTGAATTGTTAAGTCAAAGTCCTGACCTTAATCTTAAAGAAATTTTGGGCAAGGACCTGAAGCGAAATCGAGCAATTAATGGGAGAACACCCACCAACATAAGAGTTGAAGCTTCTTTTTTATGGCTGCACAAGGAGATCACATCAATTATTGAAAGCAAAGGTTCACATACTTTTACCTCTCACAGACATGTGATATTGGATCATTTTCATCCATTAAAAATGGTTGTCTAATATTTTTGACTCATTTGATTTAGTCCTGTTTATGCCCTTTTACATATTTCATAAGGGTTCACAAACATCCAGGCTGCACTATATACTTATTATAAGAAGCCACCTCTTGAGTAAAGCCCACTAGTTGTTAAGAAACTTGCATTTGGCTTGCGGACTCACATTCTTGCACAGCGTTGCATTTTTCAAGGCCCCAGCATTATCTCTGATGTTACCATTTTTTTTTAACAATAGCATAGATTAGTCAATCCGGGACCCTCCCATGATACCATGACCACAATCTTCTGAAATTTTATCTAAGTCACCCAGGAAAACTAAATAGACAAACCTAAGTATCTTTTGACAGTCGCTAAACCAGATAATACTGAAACTCTATGAATAAGCAAACCATGTTTATCAAGCACCAGAAGACGAATCATATCATTTTACAGAACTTTAACAATGTACATGTCTATAGACCCAAGTAACTATTGCAGAATTTAATGGTCAGGAAGGAGCAAAAATGTGGAATAATGAAAGATGTGATCTTTGCTGAAAGAATTATAAAGTTAGTAGATTAAAAAAAATATATTTTTTTGCCTTAATATTCATTTTGTACATGTTAGTTTATGAGGGGCAGTCAAACTAATGAATATCCACTATAAATCCAGGGTCAGACATGAGTGGTAGTATACACTTCTGTGTATATTAATTGCTTTATCTGTGTATATTGATTGCTTTATCTGTGTTTTCTTCTATATAGTGTAATTTTGGATAGAATTAAATAAGCTTCATCACTTTTCTATATATTTGATTTGATTATTGTAAGTACCCTGTTTGTGCAGTGTATCTTTTTTGCTCGATTTACACAGTTTATAGTGGCATTACAGATTTATGCTTTGTGATACCGGCCTTGGCATTTTTTTCTAATCCTTTCAAAATAAATCCATCATTCAAACATATCTTTAACTGAGCAAAAAATTATTCTGCAAATACTGGCTTTAGGCTTCATTGAGAAAAAGTCATTTTTCACGTACCTTCCAAAAGGCTTGTGTTTCATCAGGGTTTTGGATGCAATATTCATGAGTCTTCATCTGTGTGTACGTTTTTACCATCAGTGTTTCATACGTTGTTTTTTCTTATGAAAAAAAAATTACAAAGCTTTTCCTATTCATTGTATTGTTTAACATGGTCAGCACACCGACTGCACACTGATGCCTTCCAAGTGCGGTCTGTGATTTTCACAGACCCGTGGACTTATATGGGTAATTTGATCCGTGACTTGGATCAAAAACAGGAATGTCTCTATGATTTTTGTGTAGCATCATAGACTATATTGGGTATGTGTTCTGTGAAAAAACATGAATGTAAAAAACGGACATCTGAATGTGATGTTTAAGATACGTTCAAGATGCATTCTGCTCTAAAATGCATATTCAGTCCATACATAATCCACATTCTATAAATGTGAACATGGTTTTTAGGCAGATTGTTTAAACCACTAAGGAAAAAAGCAACTACAGAAATACAGTGCTCAGCATAAATGAGTACACCAACTTTGAAATGTTAGATTTTAATCAATATCTCACTGAATACAAGAGAAATTTCCAACATTTTGACAACGACTGAAATTCATAGAATATTTTTTAACTCATAACATGAACTAAGGTTAATAATATAACTTTCATTACAAAACCTTCAGTTTTAATAAAATTACTTGATGCAAAAATGAATACACCCCATATCAAAAACTACTGCATCAAATAGTTTGTATGACCTCCAAGTCCTCTAGGCATGGAATGAACAAGTTGGTGACATATTGCAACATTTATCTTTTCCATTCTTGAACAATGACTTCTTTTAAAGCCTGGATGGGTGGATGGAGAATGATGGACAAGTTGTCACTTCAGGATTCCCCAGATGTGTTTTGGTTGAGTTCAGACCAGGAGACATATTTGGCCACTGAATCATGTTAACCCTGTTCTTCTTCAGAACTGCAACAGATGTGGATTTTGGAATATTGCCTATCATGTTGGAAAAGTGTACATCTATCAAGGGCACGGAGTGATGGTAGCATCTTCTCTTTCAGTGTACATTTGTGAATTCATAATAACATCAATGAAATGTAGCTCCTCGTCACCGGGAGAAATAAAGTAGTCCCACATAAGGACATTGCCACCAGGTTTCACAGTAGGCACCATGAATTTGAAAAAATGTATGGTGCCTACAGTGAAACATGATGGTGGTAATGTCCTTATGTGGGGCTGAATGATTTTTCCTGTTGTCAGGGAGCTGTGTTTCATTGATGGTATCATGAATTCACAAATGTACTGCTCTATATTAAAAGAGAACATGCTAGTATCACTCCATGTACTTGGTAGATGAGCACTTTTCCAACATAACAATGGTCCAAAACACACATATGTTGCATTTCTGTGCAAGAAGAATAGGTTGAAAGTGGTATAGTGGCCAAATATGTCTTCTGATCTGAACCCCAAAAAACACCTATAGGGAATTCTGAAGAGACAAGTTGAGCGTCACTCGCCATCCAGCATTCAGGCTCTCAAAGAGGTCGTTCTTGAAGAATGGAAAAAGATAAATGTTATAATATGTCGCCAACTTGTTCATCCCATGCCTAGAAGATGTGGAGGTCGTACAAAATACTAGATGTAGTAGTTTTTGAAATGAGTGGTATTCATTTCTGCATCAAACAGTTTGAGAAAAACGGAATATTTTGTAATGAAAATTATATTATTAACCCCTTAACGACCGCCGACACGCCTTTTAACGGCGGCCGCTAAGGGTACTTAAACCACAGCGCCGTTAATTAATGGCGCTGTGGAAAAAGTGAATAGCGCCCCCCCAGAGTCGGATTTTCTCTGGGGTCTCGGTTACCGGGGGTAGCCGAGACCCCAGAGAACATGATTCGGGGTTTTTTTACCGACCCCTGAGTTGCGATCGCCGGTAATTAACCGTTTACCGGCGATCGCAAAAAAAAAAAAAAAAACGCGATTTCCCATTTAATTTCTCTGTCCTCCGATGTGATCGCACATCGGAGGACAGAGAAATGGGGTCCCCGGTCACCCCCAATGCCCCCCCGATACTCACCTGTCTCCCCCGGTGCTCCTCGTGGCTCCCCATGGGCGCCGCCATCTTAAAAATGGCGGGCGCACACGCAGTGCGCCCGCCGGCCGGCACCTGGGAGATCTTTGGGGTCTCGGCTGCTGGGGGTAGCTGAGACCCCAAAGAACATGATCGGGGTCGGTTTTTACCGACTCCTGTTTTGCGATCGCCGGTAATTAACTGTTTACCGGCGACCGCAAAAAAAAAAAAAAAGTGATGTGTAATTCTCTGTCCTCTGATGTGATCGCACATCAGAGGACAGAGAAATAGGGGGATTCGGGGACCCTATCATACTTACCGGTTTCCCTGGGTCCTCCTGTGTCTTCTCCTGGCCGCCGGCTTCTTCCTATGAAAAGAAAATGGCGGGCGCATGCGCAGTGCGCCCGCTCTCTGCTGCCATCTGCCGGCCGGCAGGAGAGAAGAGTTGGGGCTAAAATTAGGGTTAGGGTTAGGGCTAGGGTTAGGGTTAGGGTTAGGGCTAGGGTTAGGGCTAAATTTAGGGATAGGGTTGGAGCTAAATTTAGGGTTAGGGTTGGGGCAAAATTTAGGGTTAGGGCTGGGGCTAAATTTAGGGTTAGGGTCGGGGCTAAAGTTAGGGCTATAGTTAGAGTTGGGGCTAAAGTTAGGACTAGGGTTGCGGCTAAAGTTAGGGTTAGGGTTGGGATTAGGGTTTGGATTAGGGTTGGCATTAGGGTTACGTTTGGGATTACGGTTAGGTTTGGGATTAGGGTTAAGGGTAGGGTTGGGATTAGGGGTGTATTGGGATTAGGGTTAGGTTTGAGGTTAGGGTTGAGATTAGGATTAGGGGTGTGTTGGATTTAGGGTTCTGATTAGGGTTATGGTTGTTTTGAGGTTAGTGTTGCGATTATCCTTAGGGTTGTGATTAGGATTATGGATCGGGTTGGCATTAGGGTTAGGCCTCTTTCACACTTCAGTCTTTTGGCGTCAGTCTCAAACCGCCATTTTCATCAAATAGCGGATCCGCCATTTTTTTTGGCGGTTCCGCTATTTTCCCATAGACATGCATTAGCGACGGATTGTGGCGGATGGTCGTCCGTTCCATCCGCCATGTGACGGATCCGTCGAGATTTGGCGGACGTCATCTAGACATTGATGGCCATTGTAACTTTTTTTGTCTGCGCCGAAATAGCGGTTCGAGACGGATCCGTCGCGTTCGTCATTCCATAGAATGGCCGCCTATGGGCGACGGATCCGTCGTTACCGTCATTTCGGCGGATCCGTCGCCCCAATCCGCTTTTTCAATTGCGCATGCTCCAAAAAGTAGATACTTTTCCCAGACAACCCCCAAGTAACGGATCCGTCAAAAAAACGGATCCGTTAGAACCGTTTTCTCAACAATTGTGACGGATCCGTCACTATGTCGGAGCTGACTGACGCCAAACAACTGAAGTGTGAAAGAAGCCTTAGGGGTGTGTTGGGGTTAGGGTTGGAGTTAGATTTGGGGGGTTTCCACTGTTTAGGTACATCAGGGGTCTCAACACCACAGCCAATTTTGCACTCAAAAAGTCAAATGGTGCTCCCTCCCTTCCGAACCCAAACAGTGGTTTACCCCCACATATGGGGCATCAGCGTACTCGGGATAAATTGGACAACAACTTTTGGGGTCCAATTTCTAATGTTACCCTTGTGAAAATAAAAACTTGGGGGCTAAAAAATCTTTTTTGTGGAAAAAAAAAATATTTTTTATTTTCACAACTCTGCATTATAAACGTCTGTGAAGCACTTGGGCATTCAAAGTTCTCACCACACATCTAGATAAGTTCCTTGGGGGCTCTAGTTTCCAAAATGGGGTCACTTGTGTGGGGTTTCTACTGTTTAGGTACATCAGGGTCTCTGCAAACGCAACATAATGCCCGCAGACCATTCTATCAAAGTCTGCATTCCAAAATGGGGTTCCTTCCCTTCCGAGCTCTGCCATGCGCTCAAACAGTGGTCCCCACCACACATGGGGTATCAGTGTACTCAGCACAAATTGGACAACAACTTATGGGGTCCAATTTCTCTTGTTACCCTTGTCAAAATAAAAATTTGGGGGCTCAAAAATCTTTTTTGTGGAAAAAAAATTTTATTTTTATTTTCACGACTCTGCATTATAAACTTCTGTGAAGCACTTGGGCATTCAAAGTTCTCACCACACATCTAGATAAGTTACCTGGGGGGTCTAGTTTCCAAAATGGGGTCACTTGTGGGGGGTTTCTACTGTTTAGGCACATCAGGGGCTCTGCAAATGCAACATAACGCCCACAGACCATTCTATCAAAGTCTGCATTCCAAAACGGCGCTCCTTCCCTTCCGAGCTCTGCCGTGCACCCAAACAGTGGTCCCCCCCACACATGGGGTATCAGTGTACTCAGGACAAATTGGACAACAACTCTTGGGGTCTAATTTCTCTTGTTCCCTTGTGAAAATAAAAACTCGGGGGCTAAAAAATCTTTTTTGTGGAAAAAAAAATATTTTTTATTTTCACGACTCTGCATTATAAACTTCTGTGAAGCAGTTGGGCATTCAAAGTTCTCACCACACATCTAGATAAGTTCCTTGGGGGGTCTAGTTTCCAAAATGGGGTCACTTGTGGGGGATTTCTACTGTTTAGGTACATCAGGGCTCTGCAAATGCAACATAACGCTCGCAGACCATTCTATCAAAGTCTGCATTCCAAAACGGCGCTCCTTCCCTTCCGAGCTCTGCCATGCGCCCAAACAGTGGTTTACCCCAACATATGGGGTATTAGCCTACTCAGCATAAATTGCACAATAAATTTTGGGGTCCAATTTCTCCTGTTACCCTTGTCAAAATTAAAATTTGGGGGCAAAAAGATCATTTTTGAAAAAAAAAAGCAACTTTTTATTTTCACGGCTCTACGCTATAACCTTCCGTGAAGCACCTGGGGGTTTAAAGTGCTCACCACACATCTAGATAAGTTCCTTAAGGGGTCTAGTTTCCAAAATGGTGTCAATTGTGGGGGGATTCCACTGTTTAGGCACATCAGGGGCTCTCCAAACGCGACATGGCGTCTGATCTCAATTCCAGCCAATTCTACATCGAAAAAGTAAAACGGCACTCCTTCTCTTCCAAGCTCTGCAGTGCGCCCAAACAGTGGTTTACCCCCACATATGGGGTATCGATGTACTCAGGAGAAATTGCACAACAACTTTTGTGGTCTAATTTCTCCTGTTACCCTTGTGAAAATAAAAATTTGGGGGCAAAAAGATCATTTTTGTAGAAAAAATGCGATTTTTTATTTTCACGGCTCTACGTTATAAACTTCTGAGAAGCACCTGAGGGTTTAAAGTGCTCACCACACATCTAGTTAAGTTCCCTAAGGGGTCTAGTTTCCAAAATGGGGTCACTTGTGGGGGGCTTCTACTGTTTAGGCACATCAGGGGCTCTCCAAATGCGACATGGCGTCCAATCTCAATTCCAGCCAATTCTACATTGAAAAAGTAAAACGGCACTCCTTCTCTTCCAAGCTCTGCGGTGCGCCCAAACAGTGGTTTACCCCCACATATGGGGTATTAACATACTCAGGAGAAATTGCACAACAACTTTTGTGGTCTAATTTCTCCTATTACCCTTGTGAAAATAAGAATTTGTGGGCGAAAAGATCATTTTTGTGTAAACAAATGCGATTTTTTATTTTCACGGCTCTACTTTATAAACTTCTGTGAAGCACTTGGGGGCTCAAAGTGCTCACCACACATCTAGATAAGTTCCTTAAGGGGTCTAGTTTCCAAAATGGGGTCGCTTGTGGGGGGTTTCCACTGTTTAGGCACATCAGGGGCTCTCTAAACGTGACATGGCATCCGATCTCAATTCCAGCCAATTCTGCATTGAAAAAGTCAAACGGCGCTCCTTCTCTTCCAAGCTCTGCGGTGCGCCCAAACAGTGGTTTACCCCCACATATGGGGTATCGGCGTATTCAGGAGAAATTTCACAACAACATTTATGGTTACATTTCTGTTTTTACACTTGTGAAAATAAAAAAAAATGGTTCTGAAGCAAAATGTTTGCAAAAAAAAGTTAAATGTTCATTTTTGCCTTCCACATTGTTTCAGTTCCTGTGAAGCACGTAAAGGGTTAATAAACTTCTTGAATGTGGTTTTGAGCACCTTGAGGGGTGCAGTTTTTAGAATGGTGTCACACTTGGTTATTTTCTATCATATTGACTCCTCAAAATGACTTCAAATGTGATGTGGTCCCTAAAAAAAAAATGGTGTTGTAAAAATGAGAAATTGCTGATCAACTTTTAACCCTTATAATCCCTAACAAAAAAAAATTTTGGTTCCAAAATTGTGCTGATGTAAATTAGACATGTGGGAAATGTTATTTATTAACTATTTTTTGTGACATATCTCTCTGATTTAAGGGCATAAAAATCCAAAGTTTGAAAATTGCTAAATTTTAAAATTTTTTGCCATATTTTCATTTTTTTCATAAATAATTGCAAGTAATATCGAAGAAATGTTACCACTATCATGAAGTACAATATGTCACGAAAAAACAATATCAGAATCAGCGGGATCCGTTGAAGCGTTCCAGAGTTATAACCTCATAAAGTGACAGTGGTCAGAATTGTAAAAATTGGCCTGGTCATTAACCCCTTACTGACCTCGGACGTACTATACCGTCCGAGGTCAGCTCCCCTGCTTTGATGCAGGGCTCCGCGGTGAGCCCGCATCAAAGCCGGGACATGTCAGCTGTTTTGAACAGCTGACATGTGCCCGCAATAGGCGCGGGCAGAATCGCGATCTGCCCGCGCCTATTAACTAGTTAAATGCCGCTGTCAAACGCAGACAGCGGCATTTAACTACCGCATCCGGCCGGGCGGCCGGATATGACGTCATCGCCGACCCCCGTCACATGATCGGGGGTCGGCGATGCTTCTGAATGGTAACCATAGAGGTCCTTGAGACCTCTATGGTTACTGATCGCCGGTGGCTGTGAGCGCCACCATGTGGTCGGCGCTCACAGCACACCTGCAATTCTCCTACATAACAGCGATCTGATGATCGCTGTTATGTAGCAGAGCCGATCGGGCTGTGCCTGCTTCTAGCCTCCCATGTGTGTGACAGTGGGGCCTTTGGGATAATTTAGGATCCAGTGCTCAAATGTGCCTGCATCTTTGTACCCTTGATAGCTAAGCCCACATGGGTATGTCAGAGTATACAACTACTAGATTATACTCTGTTTCAATAGATCAATAAGCAGCAGATGTGAATATAACCATCACTGGCTACTGTCACATTATTATATACCGTATAACCTTTTCTATAGTAAGTCACTAGTCATAGGCTTGAAAAGTGGAGAAAAAAAATGACAGCAACAACAAATAAAGCCATTGACTTAACCAAATAGAAAGGAGCAAATAATTTCTTATTTATAAAGTTATTTGTCCATACATAATAATGTGAATAATCTGTCATTCATGCATTGAAGTCTATCATTCCAAGCCTTAGTTTTCTTGACACAAAAGAAATCCTCCCAAAAATAAGATAGATATTCTACATTGTTTTAATCGTCCAATGAACACTGACGAGCTGTTTTCTTCCCTGTGAGGCCTTATCTGTATCCATCATGTAGTGGAATTAGCTTGTCTCATGGTGATACATAGAGATAATGCAGCAAGCTGCTCAAATGATACCAGGCCATTTACACTTTTTGCACGTAGGCTTCTGACAGAGACCATCATGTTCTGTCATCTGAAGGATATCTCTGCTGTAGGGTTTGTAAAAAAAAAATGCTGATGTAGATTGCAAACAGCACATAGCTACAAATGAGAACAGAGCTGTATATTAATTCTACACCAAAAAGTGACACATAAATGTTTGCCCTGGAAAAGATTTAGACCAAAAAAGAAAAAAGAAAATATATGATAAATGATAAAAGTAGTTTACTTAATTTTTTTTAGCTTATATTTATGTTTATTATTTTATTTCCTCTTTTCTAAAATTTAAAGTTAAAGAATTTGGGCTCAAAATTGCAAAAACTCTACAGATTGCTCTCCACTCCCCCTCCGACTATTCTTGTTGTCCATCTACAGGCACGGACATGATACAATGTAAGGCCTCCATGCCGGACATTTGTTGTTCTATCTATAGTCATGTCACCTCAGCTCATATGGAGGGACAACACAAGTCTTGGGGGACACATGAAACCATTGCTGGATCACAGAGAAATTGGTAGCACATTTTGAAATGTGTTTTTATATTATTATTTTTTTGGAATAAATTCAAAGATTTTTACATCACAAAAAACTACATTAAAGGGAACCTGTCACCCCCAAACTCGAAGGTGAGCTAAGCCCACCAGCATCTGTAATGCTGTAGATAAGCCCCGATGTATCCTGAGAGATGAGAAAAATAAGTTAGATCATACTCACCCAGGGGCGGTCCCGGTCCGGTTCTGGTCCGATGGGCGTCGCGGTCCGGTCCGGGGCCTCCCATCTTCTTACGATGACATCCTCTTCTTGTATTCATGCTGCGGCTCCGGCGCAGGCGTACTTTGTCAGCCCTGTTGAGAGCAGAGCAAAGTACTGCAGTGCGCAGGTGTCGGGAAAGGTCTTAATAAATCAGGAGCATCTTACTCCAGCAATTCCTCTCATCAAGACTGATTAATTGGGCCATGGTCTACTGTGAACACTAGTTCCTAACTGTCCCGTCTTCTATTACTCACCTCTCTCCGACGTCTTCATAGCTCAGGCTCCTAGGGGGCAGGGTAACATTTCTCTGCCCAGTGCATAAATAAAATTATATTATTCCCTGGTGTCCCCAGGACTTAAATTCACACCTCTGTGTTCACAGGCTGCAGCTCTATCTACGCACCACAGCCCTTTTTGATGAAGATGGGAGAATTTGATAATCTTGACACGCCATGCAGACAGTGAACTCAGAGGCAGATTATACTATTATACATAAACATACATTGTATATAACAAAGTATTTCTATGTTCCCTGTATACCAGAGGTGAAAAAATGTCAGTTTTTTTTGTTCCTACTCCGGTTTCCTCCCACATTCCAAAGACATACTGATAGGGAATTTGTTAGCGCTATATACAAATAAAGATTATTATTTTTATTCCTATAAAATTGTTAAAAATAATAATAAAAAAAGCAATTGCAAAAATGTCTTTTTTTTTTTGTATCAAGGGAAGAGATTTTTGTGGATGGTTTCCGCACTGCTGGATGAACTGAGACGTATATCCAGGAATGATGAGATGAAAAGGTAGTAGTTTATTCAGCGCGTTGAAAAGGTAGTGGTTCATTCGGCGCGTTTCAATGTACAAAATTACTACTTCCTCAGAACTGACCACATGTATGCAGCAATTCTACTGTTTTTAACTGTCCAAGCAAAGTAGATGAGATTTCATGAAAACTGCGCTCCATGTGGTCTAAGGGTATGTGCACACGTCGCGGATTTGGCTGCGGATCAGCAGCGAATTTGGCCCTGCGGATCCGCAGCAGTTTTCCATGCATTGTACAGTACCATGTAAACCTATGGAAAACCAAATCCGCAGTGCACATGCTGCGGAAAATTCTGCGCAGAAACGCTGCAGTTTATATTCCGCAGCATGTCAATTCTTTGTGCGAATCCTGCAGCATTTTACACCTATTCCTTTGTAGGAATCCACAGGTGTAAAAACGCAGGTGAAATCCGCACAAAAACCGCAGAAAATCCGCAGGTAAAACGCATGGCGTTTTACCTACGGATTCTGCAGAATCTGTGCGGAAAAATCCGCCATGGAATCCGCAACGTGTGCACATACCCTTAGGATGCTGCTGAACTGTGCGGTTTTGGTGCCTTTTTTCTCCTGTACTTTATTTGAAGCCAAAAAAAACGCATGTAAAAAACTGTATTTAATTTTTAACCTCTTTCTGGCATTGGACGTACTATTCCATCCATGTGACCTGGCACGGTGTAAAAGTAATAATGAATTCAATTTTTTTTTAAATAATTGTAAAAATATTTAAAAAAAATAATAAAAAATAATAATAAAAAAATCAATATTTATTCCATCAATAAATAAATATTTAAATAAATAAAAAATCTAAACAATAAAATTACACATATTTAGTATCGCCTCATCCGTAATGACTCGACCTATAAAACTGTCCCACTAGTTAACCCCTTTAGTGAACACCATTAAAAAAAAAAAAAAAAACAAGGCAAAAAAGCAATGCTTTATCATCATACCACCGAACAAAAAGTGGAATAACACGCGATCAAAAAGACGATATAAATAAACGTGAAAACATCATCTTCTTCCGCAAAAAACAAGCTCCTGTACAGCTCCATCAACAGGAAAAATAAACAAGTTATAGCTCTCAGAATAAAGCGATGGAAAAATAATAATTTTTTATATAAAATAGTTTTTATTGTATAAATGCGTCAAAACATAAAAAAAGTTGTAAATGAAGTATTGCTGTCATCTTACTGACCTGAATAATAAAACTGCTTTATCAATTTTACCACACACAGTATAAACGCCCCCCCCCCCCCAAAAAAAAACAAACAAATTCATGAATTGCTGGTTTTTGTTCATTCTGCCTCACAAAAAATCAGAATAAAACGAGATAAAAAAAACGTCATGTGCCCGAAAATATTACCGCTAAAAACATCAACTCGTCCCGCAAAAAACAAGACCTCACATGACTCTGTGGGCCAAAATTTTGAAAAATTATAGCTCTCAAAATGTGGTAATGCAAGCACTATTTTTTGCAATAAAAAGCGTTTTTAGTGTGACACAGCTGCCAAACATAAAAACCCGCTATAAAAACCCACTATAAATAGCAAATCAAACCCCCCTTTATCACCCCCTAAGTTAGGGAAAAATAATAAAATAAAAAAATGTATTTATTTCCATTTTCCCATTAGGGTTAGGGCTAAAGTTTGGGTTAGGGTTGGGGCTAAAGATAAGGTTAGGGTTGGGACTAAAATTGGGGTTAGGGTTTGGATTATGTTTACGGTTGGGATTAGGGTTGGGATTAGGGTTAGGGGTGTGGTTAGGGTTGGGATTAGGGTTATGGGGTGTGTTGGGGTTAGGGGTCTTTTTAGGGTTGAGATTAGGGTTAGGGGTGTGTTCGGGTTAGGGGTGTAATTAGGGTTATGGTTAGGGGTGAGATTAGGATTAGGGGTGTGTTGAGGTAAGGGTTGGAGTTAGAATTGGGGGGTTTCCACTGCTTAGGCACATCAGGGGCTCTCCAAATGCGACACGGCGTCCAATCTCAATTCCAGCCAATTCTACGTTGAAAAAGTAAAATGGTGCTCCTTCCCTTCCAAGCTCTGCCGTGAACTCAAACAGTGGTTTACCCCCACATATGTGGTATCAGCGTACTCAGGATAAATTGGACAACAACTTTTGTGGTCCAATTTCTCCTGTTACCCTTGTGAAAATAAAAATTTAGGGGCTAAAAAATCATTTTTGTGGGGGGAAAAAATATTTTTTTTTATTTTCACGGCTCTGCCTTATAAACTTTAGTGAAACACTTGGGGGTTCAAAGTTCTCACAACACATCTAGATAAGTTCCTTGGGCGGTCTAGTTTCCAAAATGGGGTAACTTTTGGGGGGTTTCTACTGTTTAGGCACATCAGTGGCTTTGCAAACGTAACATGATGCCCGCATACCATTCCATCAAAGTGTACATTCCAAAGCGTCACTACTTCCCTTCCGAGCCCCGACGTGTGCCCAAACAGTAGTTCACTCCCACATCTGGGGTATCAGTGTACTCAGGATAATTTGGACAAAAACTTTTGGGGTCCAATTTCTCCTGTTACCCTTGGGAAAATACAAAATTGGGGGCTAAAAGTCATTTTTGTGGAAAAAAAGATTTTTTATTTTCATGGCTCTGCGTTATAAACTTTAGTGAAACACTTGGGGGTTCAAAGTTCTCACAACACATCTAGATAAGTTCCTTGGGGGCTCTAGTTTCCAATATGGGGTCACTTGTGGGAGGTTTCTACTGTTTAGGTACATCAGTGGCTCTGCAAATGCAACATGACGCCCGCAGATTATTCCATCAAAGTCTGCATTCCTTCTTTCAGAGCTCTGCCATGCGCCCAGACGGTGGTTTCTCCCCACATATGGGGTATCAACATACTCAGGACAAATTGCACAACAACTTTTAGTGCACAATTTCTCTGGATCCCTTTGGGAAAATAAAAAATTGTGGGCTAAAGTATCTTTTTTGTGGAAAAAAAATGTTTTTTTTTATTTTCACGGCTCTACATTATAAACTTTAGTGAAACAATTGGGGGTTCAAAGTGCTCACCACACATCTAGATAAGTTCCTTGGGTAGTCTATTTTCCAAAATGGTGTCACTTGTGGGGGGTTTCCACTGTTTAGGCACATCAGGAGCTCTCCAAACACGACATGGCATCTGATCCCAATTCCAGCCAATTCTGCGCTGAAAAAGTCAAATGGTGATCTTTCCCTTCCGAGCTGTGCCATGCGCCCAAACAGTGGTTTACCCCCACCTATGGGGTATCAGCGTACTCAGGATAAATTGCACAACAACTTTTGTGGTCCAATTTCTCCTGATACCCTTGGTAAAATAAAACAAATTGGATCTGAAGTAAATTTTTTGTGAAAAAAAGTTAAATGTTCATTTTTTTAAAACATTCCAAAAATTCATGTGAAGCACCTGAAGGGTTAATAAACCTCTTGAATGTGGTTTTGAGTATCTTGAGGGGAGCAGTTTTAGAATGGTTTCACACTTGGGTATTTTCTATCTTATAGACCCCTCAAAGTGACTTCAAATGTGATGTGGTCTCTAAAAAAAAATGATGTTGTAAAAGTGAGAAATCGCTGGTCAACTTTTAATCATTATAACTTCCTAAAAAAATGTTGGTTCCAAAGTTGTGCTGATGTAAAGTAGACATGTGGGAAATGTTACTTATTAAGTATTTTGCGTGACATATCTGTGTGATTTAAGGGCATGAAAATTCAAATTTGGAAAATTGCGTAATTTTCTACATTTTTGCCACATTCTAACTATCGTTATTGCTCTATTTACCACTATCCAACTGTAAATATTCCCCTAGTATATTTTGCACTGTACTATTATAACTATATTCTTCTTTTGTAAATGTTAATTACTGAATATTATACATTTACTGCAATAAGGGTTATTACTAGGGTTGAGCGACCTTGACTTTTTTAGGGTCGAGTCATGTTTCGCGAAACCCGACTGTTGGCAAAGTCGAGTCGGGCGAAATCGGCCGATTACAGCGCAAAGTCGAGGATCGGCCGGAACACGAAACCCTATGCACGTCAATGGGGATCTCTCTCTCTCTCTCTCTCTCCTCCGTCCCAGCACAGAAAATTTTGTTTTACACATTCCAAATCGCTACTACGCACAAGCGATAAAATGATGGGCGTGCACGCCCTAACCCCTATGTCATCACTCTGCCCACGCTCCTTCATTGGCTGAAAAAATGGCGCTAAACGCGTCATACGAAATGCGACTTTGGCGCCAAGATCGCGTACCGCATGGCCGACCCCACACAGTGATCGGGTCGGGTTTCATGAGACGCCGACTTTACCAAAAGTCGGCGACTTATGAAAATGAACGATCCGTTTCGCTCAACCCTAGTTATTACTTATGTCATTCAATGCCTTCGCATTGTATAATCCAGTGCTTTCTGTCCATTTGTTTTTACCATTTCCCTTTTTACTTTGCTGATGTTTTTCTGTCCCATTTTATTGAGATACCTTTTTTATGTCCATTTAATTATTTTTTTTAACTTATAGATTATGTGATTTTCTTCTTTAGGTTGGTAATCTCCTTTGAAATATTTTTGAACTTTTGGTTATGCTTTTACAACTCAGTGCAGCATTTATATTGGCCGCTTAGAATTTAAGAGTATATTCACATGACCAGTGGCGTAGGAAGGGGGGTGCGGGGGGGGGGCGGGCCGCCCCGGGCGGCACAATGCGGGGGTGGGTCACCGGGCCGTAGCTCTAGCTACGCCCCTGCACATGACACAATTGCACTGTGTCCTTTTTCCCATGATGTTTTGAAATTGTGGTAAAAAAACGCAACATTTTTGTTGTGGTTTTCAAAGATCGCAGCAAAACCAAAGCATTTTTACAAAAAATTCACATTATAAATTTTATTGCAGAAAGTTCAAAGAATATCTGTTCCATTGTCCAAATGGGGTTGTTCCAGATGAAAAGGAAAGTCACAGTAATTTCTGCATCAAAATCTGAATCAAGTGAATTCACCCTGAAGCTTAAGCATGTGGTGATCCTTAATGAAAGCTTATTCCATCACAGAATGGGGTCCTACAGAGGTGCGCATGCTCCAACTCTGCTCTATTCATTGTCCTTAGGGCTGCTGGAGAAAGCTGAGCACAACAAATGGTTATTATTGGCAGTCCTATAGACCATAACTACAAAAGTAACATGTTCTTTCTTTTGGTGGCTTCTGCTCAGAAGTCAGCCGCCTACTTTCGCAATAGAATATACCTATATAGAACGAAAAACGACGACAAAACCGCCGGCAGAGCCATTACAGGGAAAAAGGCTTTTTCCTAAAGAATCTGTAAGAAAGTAATCTTTGGCAGGTTAGCCGTCGAATTAACGATGCAGTGTGCACATACCCCATGAATGGAGAAAGCCTTGTATACAAAATACTTGTCTGCACAGCAAAAATTTTCCTGATATAGGTATGGAAATTCCTATCCATGACCTTTCCAAAGACAAGTTAATTTAGGTCAGTCACAAGGTTGCAAGCCATTTACTTAGAATACATGCAACATCCAATTCTTGAGCCAACAAAGTAATACATATCCATTATCTGCTATGAATAATGTATGATGTGAACACGTGCATAAAAATTACATATGAAAAAGATCATAAAAGAGGTTTTTATTTCTGGTGCAAGAAACCCTAGATGCAGTTTACTAATTTTCTTCTGAACACCAGACCATCAGTTTGCATCAGTCGTGTCCTGCTCAGGCTTACAAAACTGACCCGAAACAACTGGTAAATGGAAACAAAGCTTAAAGAGTGACTAAACTTTCATTAAAGTTGTGCCACATTTGGCAAGCATTTTAATTTAAAAAATTGGAGTCCGGCTCAACAGGACTGGATTTTCCTTTTCTTTTTCAAAAGAAAATATAAGACTGCTGAGTGCAGTCGAAACGCGTTGACTGGTCATGTCAACCATGTAAATTTTTCTTTTGTATGCACTATATTGTCTTTTAAAAAAGAAAAAGAAAAGGAAAATACAGTCCTCTTGAGCCAGACTCCATTTTTTTCTATTTTCCTTAGTGAGGCCAGGGCGAGGCTGGTATCTGAGCCCTAGGTGGATTAGCATAGAGCTACTAGGTGAGCTGGAGTTTTTATAACTTTTTATAAGCATTTTAATTGCCAGGAAACCACCCTGAAAGCTCAACAGACCCTCGAAAAGTGCAGCTCAGGAGATAGGAACTCACAGCTCTTATGTAAGAGCGCACACACAGTGAGGTACAACTCAAAGAAAGCAAAGGTTAGGTAGTCCTTGTAGCCTATGCTTTATCCTGCTGTTTGGGCACCCTCAGAGAGAGCTGTGTTCTCCTGTCTGCTGAGCTGTGCAATGTTCAGGGGTCTATTGAGTGATTAGTGGGGGTTTCAGAACCAAAACCCCCATCAATCTGCCAAATGTGAAAAATGTAATGGAAGTTTAGTTACTCTTTAAGCCAATCGGTGGTCATTTAATGGCCCATTTAGACAGGCCAACTGTACTAAACAGGCCATTAAGAATTGTTCTCTGCACAGAGTATATCATGTTCTCCTAAACAGAACTAACAGCCTCATATATGCCTATAAGTCTGATAGACCCGCATTCAGTCCAGACATCCCGTGAAACATGAAAGTCTGAATTCTGCCTTGCCGTGGGCTAATGCCTTATTCACATGACAATTTTTTGATCAGCATTTCATCAGTGCTACTTCGTCGGGAATAGCTTCAAAACACAGAACATATGTGAATCTGTCAATTACACGGTTTTGCTCGGTAGGTTCCATTTCGGATTTTAGCTTACAGAAACTCATTTAACACTGACCCAAAAAATTACGAGTGAATATGACGTTATTGGTGAAAAATGGGGTAGTGCAGGGTTGTTCAGGAGCCCATGATGGAGGCAAATGGCCTGTAAAAGAAAAAAGGTGCTTGTCACAGGGTTCCTAGAGGCAGGATGTGTAGGGTGTATATACGTATACTGTATAAAATGCTCTATCCTAACAATATCAATATCCTAACAGTTATATGATTCCTGGTAAAATGTAATTATTACTGATAATATATACAGTATTTATATATTCTACATATATATAGGTCATGTAATGTTATAGATTACTATATATGTACATAAGAGACTTACAGCTCCACATCAGCTAAAGGACAACATGCTGGGACATATTTTTCAGCAGGTTTCTGGCTTAAATAGACTGACAAATATGCATTTGGGGTAACTGGCATATTTCTGAAGCCCCTGAATCAGTCTTTCTGACAAATATGAGTATGCTTGGAAAAGTGAATGAGGCTTTAGAGTTATGAGGGGCATCCCGATGAAGACTCAGATACTGCACAAGGAGAGACAAGACCGCCATTCATAATGCACTGGTATTAATAAGTCTCCTTCATGGTTAACCCTTATTTAGCAAAAATTACAATATTAGCACACACACAGATATATGTATATATTGATCATCAGAATAATATATTTCCAGTAAAGAATTCGTTATGGGTAAGGTTTTTTCTTTTTTACAATTTAATGAATATCCGAGTGTTGTGAAATTGACCAAAAAAACGTAAACTTCAAAGCTTTCATTGGCATAAATACATGTCTCCAAATATCTAAACATTGTTATAATTTCATATCTTTGTGTAAAATTATCGATCATTAAACTTTATCAGAGCGAAAACTACATGACTTATAAAATGCAGAAATATATTGGTGATTTTTAGAACTTACAATATCTAAAAACAAAAAAAATAAAAAAAATAACAGCTTATTCCCTCCAGATTAGATATACAGGAGTTTGTAGGGTGGAGAAGAAATATGACACAGCAAAACAAAGGTTGGGTGTGACACTGCAAAATGTCCTATAAATAAGGGAAAGAATCTCTAAAAGGCAGAAGCGTCTTACTTCTCACTTAGAAAGCTCAACAGCTACTTGCATTTACAGCCAAAATGGTCCACTGGACAGCCGAAGAGAAATCCTTCATCACCTCAACCTGGGCGAAGGTCAATGTGGAGGCCGATGGTCATGAAGCCCTGAGCAGGTAAGAACACTACAGCAGGTCACCCTATACCCTGACAGTTAGAATAATTAATACAATGGTCATAATTTTCATAGACAATCATTTTGGTAGGTTTCTTACAATGAAATAATTATTTCATTAGTGATATTGTTGTAGTTATTTCTCATACACATAGTGATGTTAAATTGATCAACAAATCTGTAAAAACATGAATACTTTTTCTCTTTCTATTTGACCAGACTTCTGATTGTGTACCCCTGGACCCAGAGATACTTCAGCAGCTTCGGAAACCTTTCCAATGCCACTGCCATCTCCGGCAATGCCAAGGTGAAGGCTCATGGCAAGAAGGTGCTCACAGCTGTTGGCGGTGCCATCCAACATATTGATGATGTGAAACATTACCTGGCTGACCTCAGCAAGTCCCATGCCCAGGAACTCCATGTGGACCCTGAGAACTTCAAGGTATGGTTCATTTATACTATTGACTTTACTTACTATCCATAGAGATTAATTAATAATTAATGAATTACCTTTAACTAAAAAACTAATGACATGAATAAATACTATGTAGCTCAAATATCAGTTTAGTTGTTTCTTAGTTCTAGCTTTTGAGAAAACAACATGATGCTCATTTTGGCTGCAAATGAAACTCCTACCGTTGTTGCCTGCCAATTATCTGGTGAACAAGTGTGTGGCCCTTGTTACGTGGCAATATTTTGTATCACTATTTGTAAACAAAGACCAGGAATGTAACCTGTAGAGAAAAAGACTATCATGATTTGTAACTCTCCTGTCCAGGCGATTCACTCTTACTGTAGGATCACAAACACTGATACACAATACTGGCCAAAATGTACAGTGTAAAGATGATTGTTTAATTTGCAGTTTTTGGTTATGGGAACCCTTAGTGGTAATTGAGCTAGGCAAAACAGGAGGTTTTGTAACTGGTTGCTTACAAACATTGTTAATAATGTCGTATTTTTCATTTACAGCGTCTGGCTGAGGTTCTGGTCATCGTCTTGGCAGGAAAACTGGGATCTTCTTTCACCCCTCAAGTCCAAGCTGCCTGGGAGAAGTTCAATGCTGTCCTGGTGGCTGCTCTGAGCCATGGATACTTCTAAATCCATTATGTACAACATATAAAACATCTTAAACATCTTGACAGACAATTATAGATGTCACAATGACTGACTGTCAATAAAGGATTGGTTGTACAAATCTAACTATCCTGTGTTCTCCTTCCTTTATTTTGGGGTGTAGGGTGTACATATAGAGACATGTATACCACATGATCACAATTTTTTTTACATGCAAACAAAATATATGTATGTGTGTGTATATATATATACTAGCTGAAGAGCCCGGCGTTGCCTGGGCATAGTAATTATCTGTGGTTAGTTATAGCACCTCACTTCTCTTATTTTCCCATCACGCCTCTCATTTTCCCCCTCACATCTCTCATTTTCTCCCATACACCTCTCATTTTCCCCCTCACTCCTCTCATTCCCCCCTAACACTTGTCATTTCGACCTCACATCTGTCATTTTCCGATCACTCCACTATTTTCCCTCACTCCTCTCATTTTGCACTCACACCTTTTCATTTTCACCTCACACCCTTCATTTTCACCTCACACCTCTCATTTTCCCCTCAGTATATACATGTTTGTCATCTCCCTTATATATATTATACACCTGTATGTCATCTCCTGTATATAGTATATACCTGTATGTCATCTCCCCTGTAAATAGTATATACCTGCTGTATGTCATCTCCTCCTGTATATTGTATATACCTATGTGTCATCTCCTCCTGTATATAGTATATACCTGCTGTATGTCATCTCCTCCTGTATATTGTATATACCTATGTGTCATCTCCTCCTGTATATAGTATATACCTGTATGTCATCTCTTCTGTATATACTATATACTTGTATGTCATCTCCCCTGTATATAGTATATACCTGCTGTATGTCATCTCCTCCTCTATATACCTATGTGTCATCTCCTCTTTTATATAGTATATACCTGCATGTCATCTCCTCCTGTATATAGTATATACGTGTGTCATCTCCTCCTGTGTATAGTATATACCTGTAAGTCATCTCCTCCTGTATATAGTATATACCTGTGTCATCTCCTCCTGTATATAGTATGTACCTGTATGTAATCTCCTCCTGTATATAGTATATACCTGTGTGTCATCTCCCCTATAAATAGTATATACCTGTGTGTCATCTCCCCTGTATATAGTATATACCTGTGTGTCATCTCCCCTGTCTATAGTATGTACCTGTATGTCATCTCCCCTGTATATAGTATATACCAGTGTGTCATCTCCCCTGTATATAGTATATACCAGTGTGTCATCTCCTCCTGTATATAGTATATACCTGTGTGTCATCTCCTCCTGTATATAGTAAATACCTGTGTGTCATCTCCCCTGTATATAGTATATACTTTTGTGTCATCTCCCCTGTATATAGTATATACCTGTGTGTCATCTCCCCTGTATATAGTATGTACCTGTGCATACTATATACAGGGGAAATGACATACAGGTACATACAGGTACAGGTATATAGTATGTACCTGTATGTCATCTCCCCTGTATATAGTATATACCAGTGTGTCATCTCCTCCTGTATATAGTATATACCTGTATGTCATCTCCTCCTGTATATAGTATATACCTGTGTGTCATCTCCCCTGTATATAGTATATATGTGTGTGTCATCTCCTCCTGTATATAGTATACACCTGTGTGTCATCTCCTCCTGTATATAGTATATACCTGTGTGTCATCTCACCTGTATATAGTACATATCTGTGTGTCATCTCCCCTGTATATAGTATATATCTGTATGTCATCTCCTCCTGTATTAGACCGCGTTCACACGTTATTTGGTCAGTATTTTTACCTCAGTATTTGTAAGCTAAATTGGCAGCCTGAAAATCCCCAGCCAACAGGAAGCCCTCCCCCCTGGCAGTATATATTAGCTCACACATACACATAATAGACAGGTCATGTGACTGACAGCTGCCGTATTTCCTATATGGTACATTTGTTGCTCTTGTAGTTTGTCTGCTTATTAATCAGATTTTTATTTTTGAAGATAATACCAGACTTGTGTGTGTTTTAGGGCGAGTTTCATGTGTCAAGTTGTGTGTGTTGAGTTGCGTGTGGCGACATGCATGTAGCGACTTTTGTGAGATGAGTTTTGGGTGCCGACATGTGTGTAGCAACTTTTTGCGTGTCGAGTTGCATGTGACAGGTTAATGTAGCAAGTTGTGTGCAGCAAGTTTTGCGCATGGCGAGTTTTGCGCGTGGCGAGTTTTATGTGTGGTGCGTTTTGAGTATGTGCAAGTTTTGTGTGATGCAACTTTTGCATGTGTTGCAACTTCTGTGCATGTGGCAATTTTTCAGCGTGTGCAAGTTTTGCGTGTGGCGAGTTTTCCACGTGTGGTGAGTTTTGAGTGAGCCTGGTTTTGTATGTGGCAAGTTTTGCGCGTGGCGAGTTTTGAGCGGCGACTTTTGTGTTTCGACTTTTATGTGGCGAGGTTAGTGTATGTGTGGTGAAATGTGTGCTGAGGGTGGTATATGTGTTCAAGCACGTAGTAGTGTGTGGCGCATTTTGTGTGTGTGTTCATATCCCCGTGTGTGGTGAGTATCCCATGTCGGGGCCCCACCTTAGCAACTGTACGGTATATACTCTTTGGCGCCATCGCTCTCACTCTTTAAGTCCCCCTTGTTCACATCTGGCAGCTGTCAATTTGCCTCCAACACTTTTCCTTTCACTTTTTCCCCATTATGTAGATAGGGGCAAAATTGTTTGGTACATTGGAACGCGCGGGGTTAAAATTTCACCTCACAACATAGCCTATGACGCTCTTGGGGTCCAGATGTGTGACTGTGCAAAATTTTGTAGCTGTAGCTGCGACGGTGCAGATGCCAATACCGGACATACACACACACATACATACACACACACATTCAGCTTTATATATTATATATATATATATATATATATATATATATATATATATGTATATATATATATATATATATATATATATATATATATATATATATATAGTAAACAAAAAGGGAAACAGCACAAAAAGATGTGAAAAAAAAGGACTTTAATGCCCTGTGGCATCCTGTCTGGAAGGCCATTGGAATGCTGGTCAGGGAAGCATGCACGCTTAAGGTATTTTCTCTGGTGCTGTTTCTCTTTTTATATATATATATATATATATATATATACATATATATATATATATATATATATACATATATATATATATATATACATACATATATATATATATATATATATACATATATATATATATATATATATATATATATATATATATATATATACTGTATATAATATGCACATACTTAGACAATGTGATCATCATATGCACCTCAAAATAATACTTCCCACAGGGCTTTGCAATAGACAAACATGACATATTTGGGTATTTAACCTCTTTCAGATTAAAATGTGTAGATATGGGTCCTGTCTACCAATGCCCCGTGCTGCCAGGGTGTATATCAGGGGTACACTTGTGGCCTGGGGAGCCAATCTGTACTTATCTCAGGCACCCCCATATTAGGGATCGCACTCTGTTCACTATTACAAAGAGGTAAATGTGTCTGTGCACGTTACTCTCCATTGTAGAAAAATGATCTACTTATCATCTAATATATAATTGCCTAGAATACTACTTCCTGCAATTTGTGCCAACTTCCGTGGCTTTGTCCGGAGCTAATGTCCGGAGATAATGTCCGGAGCTAATGTCCGGAGCTAATGTCCGGAGATAAGTGACGTCACCAGTGTCCTACACCCAGGCAGAGCACAGGGGCCCCAGGCAGCATATGGGGCCCCAGGCAGAGCACAGTGGCCCCAGGCAGAGCACAGGGGCCCCAGGCAGCATATGGGGCCCCAGGCAGAGCACAGTGGTCCCAGGCAGAGCACAGGGGCCCCAGGCAGCCTATGGGGCCCCAGGCAGAGCACAGTGGCCCCAGGCAGAGCACAGGGGCCCCAGGCAGCATATGGGGCCCCAGGCAGAGCACAGGGGCCCCAGGCAGCATATGGGGCCCCAGGCAGAGCACAGGGGCCCCAGGCAGCCTATGGGGCCCCAGGCAGAGCACAGTGGCCCCAGGCAGAGCACAGGGGCCCCAGGCAGCATATGGGGCCCCAGGCAGAGCACAGGGGCCCCAGGCAGAGCACAGGGGCCCCAGGCAGCATATGGGGCCCCAGGCAGAGCACAGTGGACTCAGGCAGAGCACAGGGGCCCCAGGCAGCATATGGGGCCCCAGGCAGAGCACAGTGGTCCCAGGCAGAGCACAGTGGTCCCAGGCAGCCTATGGGGCCCCAGGCAGAGCACAGTGGCCCAGGCAGAACATGGGGCCCCAGGCAGAGCACAGGGGCCCCAGGCAGCATATGGGGCCCCAGGCAGAGCACAGTGGTACCAGGTAGAGCACAGGGGCCCCAGGCAGCCTATGGTATCCCAGGCAGAGCACAGGGGCCCCAGGCAGCATATGGGGCCCCAGGCAGAGCACAGGGGCCCCAGGCAGCATACGGGGCCCCAGGCAGAGCACAGTGGCCCCAGGCAGAGCACAGGGGCCCCAGGCAGCCTATGGTATCCCAGGCAGAGCACAGGGGCCCCAGGCAGAGCACAGGGGCCCCAGGCTGCATATGGGGCCCCAGGCAGAGCACAGGGGCCCCAGGCAGCATATGGGGCCCCAGGCAGAGCACAGCGATATTTTGGACCACTGTGCGGTGTTTCAGACCCCCTGTGTGATGTCTGGGGCCCTGTTCTTAAGTATATTAAAGATTAAAGTAACGTATATTAAAGTATATTATAGATCAAATTTGACACGTTTATGAGCACCATTGAGTGATATACTCAAGAATGACATAATTTTTCAACATTTTATGGTTTCAAACTGTAAACACTCAGAGTTTTTTTTACTTCAACCAGAAAACTGAACCGTCGCAGCTACAGCCACAAAATTTTGCACAGTCACACGTCTGGACCCCGAGAGCGTCATAGGCTATGTTGTGAGGTGAAATTTTAACCCCGCGCTTTCCAATTCACCAAACAATTTTGCCCCTATCTACATAATGGGGAAAAAGTGAAAGGAAAAGTGTTGGAGGCGTCGCAGCTACAGGCACAAAATTTTGCACAGTCACACGTCTGGACCCCGAGAGCGTCAAAGCTATGTTGTGAGGTGAAATTTTAACCCCGCGCTTTCCAATTCACCAAACAATTTTGCCCCTATCTACATAATGGGGAAAAAGTGAAAGGAAAAGTGTTGGAGGCAAATTAACAGCTGCCAGATGTGAACAAGGGGGACTTAGAGAATGAGAGTGATGGCGCCAAAGAGTATATACTGTACAGTTGCTAAGGTGGGGCCCCGACATGGGATAATCACCACACCACCACAGGGATATGAACACACACACAAAATGCGCCACACACTACCACGTGCTCGAACACATATACCACCCTCAGCGAACATTTCACCACACATACACCAACCTCGCCACATAAAAGTCGAAACACAAAAGTCGCCGCTCAAAACTCACCACGCGCAAATCTCTCCACATGCAAAACTCGCCACACGTGCAAAACTCACCTCATGGAAAACTCGCCACACGCAAAACTTGCACACGCGGAAAAATTGCCACATGCACAAAAGTTGCAACACATGCAAAAGTTGCCTCACACAAAACTTGCACATACTCAAAAGGCACCACACATAGAACTCGCCACGCGCAAAACTCGCCATGCGCAAAACTTGCTGCACACAACTTGCTACACTAACCTGTCACATGCAACTCGACACACAAAAAGTTGCTACACGCATGTCGCCACACAAAACTCATCTCACAAAAGTCGCTACAGGCATGTCGCCACACGCAACTCAACACGCACAACTTGACACACGAAACTCGCCCTAAAACACACACAAGTCTGGTATTATCCTTCAAAAATAAAAATCTGATTAATAAGCAGACAAACTACAAGAGCAACAAATGTACCATATAGGAATCCGGCAGCTGTCAGTCACATGACCAGTCTACTATGTGTATGTGTGAGCTAATATATACTGCCAGGGGGTGGGCTTACTGTTGGCTGGGGATTTATCAGGCTGCTAATTTAGCTTACAAATACTGAGGTAAAAATACTGACCAAATAACGTGTGAACGAGGTCTAATACAGGAGGAGATGACATACAGATATATACTATATACAGGAGGAGATGACACAGGTATATACTATTTACAGGGGAGATGACACACAGGTATATACTATATACAGGAGGAGATGACACACAGATATATACTATATACAGGAGAGATGACACACAGGTATATACTATATAGAGGAGGAGATGACATACAGGTACATACTACATACAGGAGGAGCTGACATACAGGTATATACTATATACAGGAGGAGATGACACACAGGTATATACTATATACAGGAGCAGATTACCTACAGGTATATAGTATATACAGGAGGCGATGACATACAGGTATATGCTATGTATAGGAGGAGATGACATACAGGTATATACTATATACAGGAGGAGATGACACACAGATATATACTATTTACAGGGGAGATGACACACAGGTATATACTATATACAGGAGGAGATGACACACAGATATATACTATATACAGGAGAGATGACACACAGGTATATACTATATAGAGGAGGAGATGACATACAGGTACATACTATATACAGGAGGAGATGACACACAGGTATATACTATATACAGGAGGAGATGACACACAGGTATATACTATATACAGGAGGAGATGACACACAGATATATACTATATACAGGAGAGATGACACACAGGTATATACTATATAGAGGAGGAGATGACATACAGGTACATACTACATACAGGAGGAGCTGACATACAGGTATATACTATATACAGGAGGAGATGACACACAGGTATATACTATATACAGGAGCAGATTACCTAACGGTATATAGTATATACAGGAGGAGATGACATACAGGTATATGCTATGTATAGGAGGAGATGACATACAGGTATATACTATATACAGGAGGAGATGACACACAGATATATACTACATATAGGTGAGATGACACACAGGTATATACTATATACAGGAGGAGATTACATACAGGTATATACTATATATAGGAGGAGATGACATACAGGTATATAACATATACAGGGGAGATGACACACAGCAGGTATATACTATATACAGGGGAGATGACATACAGGTATATACTATATACAGGAGATGACATACAGGTGTATACTATATATAAGGGAGATGACAAACATGTATATACTGAGGTGAAAATGAGAGGTGTGAGGTGAAAATGAAAAGGTGTGAGTGCAAAATGAGAGGAGTGAGGGAAAATAGTGGAGTGATCGGAAAATGACAGATGTGAGGCCGAAATGACAAGTGTTAGGGGGGAATGAGAGGAGTGAGGGGGAAAATAAGAGGAGTGAGGGGGAAAATGAGAGGTGTGAGGGAGAAAATGAGAGATGTGAGGGGGAAAATGAAAGATGTGATGGGGAAAATGAGAGGCGTGATGGGAAAATAAGAGAAGTGAGGTGCTATAACTAACCACAGATATTTACTATGCCCAGGCAACGCCGGGCTCTTCAGCTAGTATATTCATAAAAATGTTTGTAATGAGTGTTTAATTGCAATAACCCTTTAAGGCTGAAGGCGGCCCTAGCAAGTGATACACGGTAACAATGTGGCCATTCTATCCAAGAAGAGTTGTGTCCCCTTTGCATATATCTACACAGGGCCTGATTTAAGAGGTGGGTGGCCCGGGGCCCATTTTGGAGGGAGGCCCATTTTTCAAGGTGTTGCAATATGTAATGCAAAAACACAAAATGAAACAAATGCAAGTTTATTTACATAAATCATTTACGCAGAGTAATTCAGGCAAAATCATTCATTTTGTACAATCCAGGCACCTTCCTTGATTTTCGTGCTGCAAAATCACTAATAATGTCACCAGGGGTGGATTAAGGGTAGCCAGGGCCCCGGGCTGTTCAGACACTGTGGGCCCCCCCCCCCCGGTCATGTGACGGGGGTCATGTGACGGGGGTCATGTTATACCCGAACCAGATTATTCCAGAAAAATGGCCAGGCCCTACTCTACTGTAACCTATTAAATATTTGTTAAAATCTGCAATACAATTTAGGTATATTTTGACCAATAATATCACATACAAGGAACAAATACCACCGCTCCATGACCAGACCACAAATTACAACCACAGTGATCGAATAATATCACATACAAGGAACAAATACCACTGCACCATGTCAAGACCACATATTAGCACCACTTGGTGACCAAATAGCACATTCAAGGGACAAATACCACAACACCATTTCCAGACCACATATTACCACCACATAGTGACTGAATACTACAATACTGATCAGTAATTAAAAAAATACAAAAAACACAATACTATCACCATAAGTGCCAGTATTCACACAGGAGATCTGTACTTAGTATGCAGTGTCTGTGTAAAGGTAATACAGAGATCACTGGTGGTATTATACACAGGAGCTCTGTATATAATGTATAGGTAATACAGTGATCACTGGTGACATTGTACACAGGACCTCTGTATATAGTATACAGTGTATAGTGTCAGTGTATAGGTAACAATGACTCACCAGTGACGTCTCTAGGTGAAGTCCTCCATCTTTCATCCAGCACAGACCGCCATCATTTCTTCCTGCCAGGACTCGTTTCTGCAGGAAATAACACAGTTATCTCGAGCTCTGCTTGCAGAACACATTACTTAATTTTTCACAACTTCTACATTACACCACATGGAGAAAAAAAGGCGATATAGTGTCACTCTGCACAGTAACAGGACCGCCCCCCCCCCATTTAAAACAGTATACTCAAAAAATAAAATAAATACATCACTGCAGTAATAATATCCCTTAATTAGCCCCTATGGTAATAATATTCCCACACCCTGGCCCCATGTGTCTCATTCCTGGCTCCAGCCATATGTTCTCCCATCCTGCCCTCATGAGTATCCATTCTACCCCATATGATCTCCCCATCCTGCCCAATCTGTCTCCATCGTATCCATCCTGCCCCATGATCCAATCCTGCCCCATGTCTTTCATTCTGCCCCGTGTCTCCAATCATGCCCTGTGTCTACATTCTGCCCATGCCTCCAGTCCTGCCCCCAGTGTGTCCAGCAGATTACCCCCAGTGTGTCCAGCATATTACCCCCAGTGTGTCCAGCAATCGGCCCCAGTATGTCCAGCATATTGCCCCAGTATGTCCAGCAATCTGCCCCAGTGTGTCCAGCATTGCCCCCAGACAGTGTCTCCAGCAATCTGCCCCAGTGTCTGACTCCAGCATATTGCCCCCAATGTGTCTAGCATTGCCCCCAGGCAGTGTGTCCAGCAATCTGCCCCAGTGTGTCCAGCAATCTGCCCCAGTGTGTCCAGCATATTACCACCAGTGTGTCCAGCAATCTGCCCCAGTATGTCCAGCATTGCCCCAGTGTGTCCAGCATATTACCACCAGTGTGTCCAGCAATCTGCCCCAGTATGTCCAATTGTCCAGCATTGCCCACAGTGTGTCCAGCATTGCCCCAGTGTCTCCAGCATTGCCCCAGTGTCTCCAGCATTGCCCCAGTGTCTCCAGCATTGCCCCCAGACAGTGTGTTCAACAATCTGCCCCAGTATGTCCAGCATATTGCCCGAGTATCCAGCATTGCCCCCAGTGTGTCCAGCAATCTGCCCCAGTGTCTCCAGCATATTACCCCCAGTGTGTCCAGTAATCTGCCCCAGTATGTCCAGCATTGCGGTCAGTCTGTCCGGCAATCTGCCCCAGTGTCTCCAGCATTGCCCCAGTGTCTCCAGCATTGCCCCCAGACAGTGTGTTCAACAATCTGCCCCAGTATGTCCAGCATATTGCCCGAGTATCCAGCATTGCCCCCAGTGTGTCCAGCAATCTGCCCCAGTGTCTCCAGCATATTACCCCCAGTGTGTCCAGTAATCTGCCCCAGTATGTCCAGCATTGCGGTCAGTCTGTCCGGCAATCTGCCCCAGTGTCTCCAGCATTGCCCCAGTGTCTCCAGCATTGCCGCCGTGTCTCCAGCATTGCTCCAGTGTCTCCAGCATTGCCCCAGTGTCTCCAGCATTGCCCCCGTGTCTCCAGCATTGCCCCTAGTGTGTCCTCCAGCATTGCCCCCAGTGTGTCCTCCAGCATTGCCCAGTGTGTCCAGCAATCTGCCCCAGTGTCTCCAGCATTGCCCCAGTGTCTCCAGCAATCTGCCCCAGTGTGTCTTCCAGCATTGCCCCAGTGTGTCCTCCAGCATTGCCCCAGTGTGTCCAGCAATCTGCCCCAGTGTGTCCTCCAGCATTGCGCCAGTGTCTCCAGCATTGCGCCAGTGTCTCCAGCAATCTGCCCCAGTGTCTCCAGCATTGCCCCAGTGTCTCCAGCAATCTGCCCCAGTGTCTCCAGCATTGCCCCCAGTGTGTCCAGCAATCTGCCCCAGTGTCTCCAGCATTGCCCCCAGTGTCTCCAGCATTGCCCCAGTGTCTCCAGCAATCTGCCCCAGTGTGTCCTCCAGCATTGCCCCAGTGTGTCCTCCAGCATTGCCCCAGTGTGTCCAGCAATCTGCCCCAGTGTGTCCTCCAGCATTGCGCCAGTGTCTCCAGCATTGCGCCAGTGTCTCCAGCAATCTGCCCCAGTGTCTCCAGCATTGCCCCAGTGTCTCCAGCAATCTGCCCCAGTGTCTCCAGCATTGCCCCCAGTGTGTCCAGCAATCTGCCCCAGTGTCTCCAGCATTGCCCCCAGTGTCTCCAGCATTGCCCCCAGTGTCTCCAGCATTGTCCCCAGTGTGTCCACTGTTAGCTTATCAAAACAAAACAAAACAAAACAAAAAAAACCCAAACATCTCCTCACCTGACCAGCGATCCAGGCGGCGAGCTCCCTCCAGCAGCGCACACTCGCCGGCGACTGACAATGACGTCAGACGCCGGCGACGTGTGCGCTGCGGGCGGCCGACTTCAGCTGCCAGCCTCCAATTGGCTGGCGGCTGTTGTTAACTATTGACGTGCGGGCGCGCGCCCGCACGTCAATAGGAAACCGCCGCAGCGCCAGAAGGGGCCCGGTGAGCAGATGAGAAAGGGCCCGATGCGGGCCCCCTCTCTCTGCCCACCGGGTCCGGGGGCACATAAATGCCGGCGCCGGCGGGCATTCACAGTACTCGGGCGGATTATCAGAGGGTCAATCTGTGCGGTAGCCCAGGGCCCCCCCACACCACTGGGCCCTGGGCTACCGCCCATATTGACCCTCTGATAATCCGCCCCTGAATGTCACTAAAGTCCAATTCACGCAGTATATCTGACTCGATGCTCATGATAGCCAAATTTACAAGTCGTTCCTGCTTCATGGATGTCCTTAATCGGTTTTCAACTAATTTGAGTTTTGAGAAGGAACGCTCACCACTGCAGTTTGTTATCATCAAAATTAGATATATCCCAAGAGCTATCTCAATATTAGGGAAACAAAATGATAAGCTTGTACATGAAAAGTTCAGTGCTGATATGTTTTGGCTCCTCGTCTGTGAATAAATTGGCAAATGTTACAAACTAACACAGTTCATCGATAAATGTAATGTCCATGTCATCTGAATAAGACCTGACGAGTTGCTCTGCTGTGGCCTTAAGCTCATCTGAAGACAGTTCTTTCAGATGGCTAAAAAAGCTAAATTTGTATTGTCGAAATTTGGGCTGTCTATATTAAAGACTGCTGCTGGGCTCTATATGTCAGAGGCTTCTGCTGGGCTGTATATATATATATATATATATATATATATATATATAGGGCTGCTTCTGGGCTGTATATATTAGAAGCAGCTGCTGGGCTATATACTGTATATATATACTAGCTATTGAACCCGTTCTACGCCCGGGTGGCGAGCATTTATATTGGTATATGGTCTCCATCCTGGTATGTGCTGCTCCCATCTTGCTCTCCCACCCTGTCATGTGCTGCTCCATCCTGCATCCCCATCCTGTCATGTGCTCCCATCCTGCGCCCCCATCCTATCATGTGCTGCTCCATCCTGCGCCCCCATCAGTGCGGGCGGCTGTGCTGAGTGCGGGCGGCTGTATGTGGCTGTGCTGTGCGTGGGCGGCTGCGCGTGGCTGTGCTGGGTGCGGGCGGCTGCGCTGGGTTTGGGTGGCTGGGCGTGGCTGTGCTGGGTTCGGGCGGCTGTGCGTGGCTGTGCTGGGTGCGGGTGGCTGCGTGGCTGTGCTGGGTGCGGGCGGCTGTGCGTGGCGGTACTGAGTGCAGGCGGCTGTGCGTGGCTGTGCTGGGTGTGGCGGCTCTGCGTGGCTGTGCTAGGTGCGGTGGCTGTGCTGGGTGCGGTGGCTGTGCGTGGCTGTGCTGGGTGCGGTGGCTGTGCTGGGTGCGGTGGCTGTGCTGCTCCATCCTGCTCCCCCATCCTGTCATGTGCTGCTCCACCCTGTCATGTGCTGCTCCATCCTGCGCCCCCATCAGTGCGGGCGGCTGTGCTAAGTGCGGGCGGCTGTGCTGAGTGCGGGCGGATGTATGTGGCTGTGCTGTGCGTGGGTGGCTGTGCATGGCGGTGCTGAGTGCAGGCGGCTGTGCGTGGCTACGGGCGGCTGTGCTGGGTGTGGGCGGCTGTGCGTGGCTGTGCTGAGTGCAGGCGGCTGTGCTGGGTGCGAGCGGCTGTGCGTGGCTGTGCTGAGTGCGGGCGGCTGTGCATGGCGGTGCTGAGTGCAGGCGGCTGTGCGTGGCGGTGCTGAGTGCAGGCGGCTGTGCGTGACTGTGCTGGGTGCGGCGGCTGTGCGTGGCGGTGCTGGGTGCTGTGGCTGTGCGTGGCTATGCTGGGTGCAACGGCTGTATATGGCTGTGCTGTGCGTGGGCGGCTGTGCGTGGCGGTGCTGAGTGCGGGCGGCTGTGCATGGCGGTGCTGAGTGCGGGCGGCTGTGCGTGGCGGTGCTGAGTGCGGGCGGCTGTGCGTGGCGGTGCTGAGTGCAGGCGGCTGTGCTGGGTGTGGGCGGCTGTGCGTGGCGGCGCTGAGTGCAGGCGGCTGTGTGTGGGTGTGCGTGGGTGTGCTGGGTGCGGCGGCTGTGCGTGGCTGTGCTGGGTGCGGCGGCTGTGCTGGGTGCGGTGGCTCAGGCTGTGCTGGGTGCGGTGGCTGTGCTGGGTGCGGTGGCTGTGCTGGGTGCGGTGGCTGTGCTGCTCCATCCTGCGCCCCCATCCTGTCATGTGCTGCTCCACCCTGTCATGTGCTGCTCCATCCTGTGCCCCCATCAGTGCAGGCGGCTGTGCTGAGTGCGGGCGGCTGTATGTGGCTGTGCTGTGCGTGGGCGGCTGTGCGTGGCAGTGCTAGGTGCGGTGGCTGTGCTGGGTGCGGCGGCTGTGCGTGGCTGTGCTGGGTGCGGTGGCTGTGCTGGGTGCGGTGGCTGTGCTGCTCCATCCTGCGCCCCCATCCTGTCATGTTCTGCTCCACCCTGTCATGTGCTGCTCCATCCTGCGCCCCCATCAGTGCAGGCGGCTGTGCTAAGTGCGGGCGGCTGTGCTGAGTGCGGGCGGATGTATGTGGCTGTGCTGTGCGTGGGTGGCTGTGCATGGCGGTGCTGAGTGCAGGCAGCTGTGCGTGGCTAAGGGCGGCTGTGCTGGGTGTGGGCGGCTGTGCGTGGCTGTGCTGAGTGCAGGCGGCTGTGCTGGGTGCGGGCGGCTGTGCGTGGCTGTGCTGAGTGCGGGCGGCTGTGCATGGCGGTGCTGAGTGCAGGCGGCTGTGCGTGGCGGTGCTGAGTGCAGGCGGCTGTGCGTGACTGTGCTGGGTGCGGCGGCTGTGCGTGGCGGTGCTGGGTGCGGTGGCTGTGCGTGGCTATGCTGGGTGCAACGGCTGTATATGGCTGTGCTGTGCGTGGGCGGCTGTGCGTGGCGGTGCTGAGTGCGGGCGGCTGTGCATGGCGGTGCTGAGTGCGGGCGGCTGTGCGTGGCGGTGCTGAGTGCGGGCGGCTGTGCGTGGCGGTGCTGAGTGCAGGCGGCTGTGCTGGGTGTGGGCGGCTGTGCGTGGCGGCGCTGAGTGCAGGCGGCTGTGTGTGGGTGTGCGTGGCTGTGCTGGGTGCGGTGGCTGTGCGTGGCTGTGCTGGGTGCGGCGGCTGTGCGTGGCTGTGCTGGGTGCGGCGGCTGTGCTGGGTGCGGTGGCTCAGGCTGTGCTGGGTGCGGGCGGCTGTGCTGGGTGCGGTGGCTGTGCTGGGTGCGGTGGCTGTGCTGGGTGCGGTGGCTGTGCTGCTCCATCCTGCGCCCCCATCCTGTCATGTGCTGCTCCACCCTGTCATGTGCTGCTCCATCCTGCGCCCCCATCAGTGCAGGTGGCTGTGCTGAGTGCGGGCGGCTGTATGTGGCTGTGCTGTGCGTGGGCGGCTGTGCGTGGCAGTGCTGAGTGCGGGCAGCTGTGCGTGGCGGTGCTGAGTGCAGGCGGCTGTGCTGGGTGCGGGTGGCTGTGCGTGGCTGTGCTGGGTGCGGCGGCTGTGCTGGGTGCGGCGGCTGTGCGTGGCGGTGCTGGGTGCGGTGGCTGTGCGTGGCTATGCTGGGTGCGGCGGCTGTATGTGGCTGTGCTGAGTGGGGGCGGCTGTGCGTGGCTGTGGGCGGCTGTGCGTGGCGGTGCTGGGTGCGGTGGCTGTGCGTGGCTATGCTGGGTGCGGCGGCTGTATGTGGCAGTGCTGAGTGCGGGCAGCTGTGCGTGGCGGTGCTGAGTGCAGGCGGCTGTGCTGGGTGCGGGTGGCTGTGCGTGGCTGTGCTGGGTGCGGCGGCTGTGCTGGGTGCGGCGGCTGTGCTGGGTGCGGCGGCTGTGCGTGGCGGTGCTGGGTGCGGTGGCTGTGCGTGGCTATGCTGGGTGCGGCGGCTGTATGTGGCTGTGCTGAGTGGGGGCGGCTGTGCGTGGCTGTGCGTGGCGGTGCTGGGTGCGGTGGCTGTGCGTGGCTATGCTGGGTGCGGCGGCTGTATGTGGCTGTGCTGAGTGGGGGCGGCTGTGCGTGGCTGTGGGCGGCTGTGCTGGGTGCGGTGGCTGTGGGCGGCTGTGCTGGGTGCGGTGGCTCAGGCTGTGCTGGGTGCGGTGGCTGTGCATGGCGGTGCTGGGGGCCTGAGCAGGCGGGGACACCGGCGCGCTGTGGGGGTCAGGTGCCGGAGTCGCCGCTAGCTCAGGCCCCCGGCACTTGCTATAGTTACCTGGGCCTGATCCAGCGCTGCGCGCCGGTCTGTCTTCCGGTCCTCTGGCTGTGACTGTTCAGTCAGAGGGCGGCGCGCATTAAGCGCGTCATCGCGCCCTCTGAACTGTGAACGTCACAGGCAGAGGATGTGGACCGGAGGATGGAGGAGCAGCGCGCAACGGAGGAACGGGACAGGTAAATATATCATACTTACCCTCCTGGCGGTCCCTGCTTCTCCGTTGGAGATCGCGGTGTGCGTTCAGTGTTTACGCATACCGCGATCTCCTGGGAGCGTCGCTCTGTGGGGTCTAGACTGCGCCGGCGCGTGCGCTTGCGCAGTCTATAGAGGCTTCGGACAGAGTGACGCTCCCAGCGTTATATTATAGATATGAGGGGCTGCTGCCGGGCTGTATATATCAGAGGCTGTTGCTGTGCTGGCTGTATATAAAATAGAGGCTGAGGGGCTGTATAAAGTTTATACACAGCACTATACTGTAAACAGGTCCACACTATATACAGTGCCTTGCAAAAGTATTCGGCCCCCTGGAAATTTTCAACCTTTTCCCACATTTCATGCTTCAAACATAAAGATACTAAATGTAAATTTTTGGTAAAGAATCAACAACAAGTGGAACACAATTGTGAAGTTGAATGAAATGTATTGGTTATTTTAAATTTTTGCTGAAATTCAAAAACTGAAAAGTGGGGCGTGCAATATTATTTGGGTCCTTTAACTTAATACTTTGTTGTGCCACTTTTTGCTGCGATTACAGCTGCAAGTCACTTGGGGTATGTATGTCTCTATCAGTTTTGTACATCAAGAGACTGAAATTCTTGCCCATTCTTCCTTGGCAAACAGCTCGAACTCAGTGAGGTTTGATGGAGATTGTTTGTGAACAGCAGTTTTCAGATCTTTCCACAGATTCTCGATTGGATTGAGGTCTGGACTTTGACTTGGCCATTCTAACACCTGTATACGTTTTTATACCTGGATACATTTGTAAACCATTCCATTGTAGATTTTGCTTTATGTTTGGGATCATTGTCTTGTTGGAATACAAATCTCCGTCCCAGTCTCAGGTCTTTTGCAGACTCCAACAGGTTTTCTTCAAGAATGGTCCTGTATTTGGCTCCATCCATCTTCCCATCAGTTTTAACTATCTTCTCTGACCCTGCTGAAGAAAAGCAGGCCCACCACCATGTTTGACAGTGGAGATGGTGTGTTCAGGGTGATGAGCTGTGTTGCCTTTACGCCAAACATATCATTTGGCATTGTTTCCAAAAAGTTCAATTTTGGTTTCATCTGACCAGAGCACCTTCTTCCACATGTTTGGTGTGTCTCCCAGGTGGCTTGTTGCAAACTTTAAACGACACTCTTTATGGATTTCTTTGAGAAATGGCTTTCTTCTTGCCACTCTTCCACAAAGGCCAGATTTGTGCAGTGTACGACTGATTGTTGTCCTATGGACAGACTGTCCCACCTCAGCTGTAGATCTCTGCAGTTCATCCAGAGTGATCATGGGCCTCTTGGCTGTATCTCTGATAGTCTTCTCCTTGTTTGAGATGAAAGTTTAGAGGGATGGTTGGGTCTTGGTAAATTTACAGTGGTATGATACTCCTTCCATTTCAATATGATCGCTTGCACAGTGCTCCTTGGGATGTTTAAAGTTTTGGAAATCATTTTGTATCCAAATCCGGCTTTAAACTTCTCCACAACAGTATCACGGACCTGCCTGTTGTGTTTCTTGGTCTTCATGATGCTCTCTGTGCTTGAAACAGAATCCTGAGACTATCACAGAGCAGGTGCATTTATACGGAGACTTGATTACACACAGGTGGATTATATTTATCATCATTAGGCATTTAGGACAACATTGGATCATTCAGAGATCCACAATGAACTTCTGGAGTGAGTTTGCTGCACTGAAAGTAAAGGGGCCGAATAATATTGCACGCCCCACTTTTCAGTTTTTGAATTTCAACAAAAATTTAAAATAACCAATAAATTTTGTTCAAGTTCACAACTGTGTTCCACTTGTTGTTGATTCTTCACCAAAAATGTACATTTGGTATCTTTATGTTTGAAGGCTGATATGTGGGAAAAGGTTGAAAAGTTCCAGGGGGCCGAATACTTTTGCAAAGCACTGTACATACAGTATACACAGACACACTGTAATGCAGGATATAGTGTGGACCTGTATATACAGTATGGTACTGTGTAGGACAGGAGCTGCAAGAAAGATACACAAATAGACAGACACACACAGACAGACAGAGATCATACTCACCCACCGCGACACTGTGAAGACTGAACCACTTAACCTCTGGACTTCAATGACTGAAGATCCAGAGTGAAGTCCTGCCGCGCTCCGCAGTGGAGAATCCTCTTCTCACACCGACATCGTGGCTCCGCCTCCTTCCTTGAAGGTAGCTGAACAAACTCTCATCTGATCTAATCCGAGGGAGCGATCATATAGCTGAATAGGTAGCGCCTAGAAGCTTAAGTTGAGATCGGAGAAGGCTGCCGCGTGCCATAAGCTAAGCATTAGGTACAGGGAGGGTACTAAAGAAGTCTGGGTAGGCTAGCCAGGTCACTGGATGCTGATGCAGGTCAGGTGCCATGATTCGTCCCTACACTTTCAATAGTTTCTCTTTTGTGAAATGTTCCTTATCATTAGAAATGGTTCACAGCAAAGAGACGTGTATTTTACATGTTTTGAGATATTTATCCCTATATTGGTGGGAGGCCCCCGCTTGGTGGATGGCCCAGGGCCCGGGCCCCTTGGGCCCCCCCTAAATTCGGGCCTGTATCTACAGTGCTCACTTTGATAGCAGATCACTCTGTACAGAGCTCTGCCATTAGTGTCAGCCCAGCTCCCCTGAGATGAAAGATGAAATGAGCAGCTCGGTCTTACATAAAATGCTAAACCCCCTGCTCAGAGTGAGCTTGGTGCTTAGTGCTGACATCAGAGTGGAGCAACCCTGTTCAGTAGTATCTTCTTCTGATTACTAGGCCCGGTATACTATAATTCATGTGTCACCCTAGGCTCACTAATCAGCAGGGGCAGGTAGGAGGAGGTTTGCAGGGCTGTGTTAAGTGGTGTCTCTTCTGATTAGTAGGCCCTGCGTACCATACTTCATGTGCCACCCTGGGCTCACTAGTCAGAAGGGGCAGGTAGGAGGAGGCTTGCAGGGTTGTGTTCAGTGGTATCTCTTCTGATTAGTAGGCCCTGCGTACCATACTTCATGTGCTTCCCTAGGCTCACTAGTCAGAAGGGGCAGGTAGGAGGAGGCTTGCAGGGTTGTGTTCAGTGGTACCCCTTCTGATTAGTAGGCCTTGCGTACCATACTTCATGTGCCACCCTGGGCTCACTAGTCAGAAGGGGCAGGTAGGAGGAGGCTTGCAGGGCTGTGTTCCGTGGTATCTCTTCTGATTAGTAGGCCCGGTGGACTATAATTCATGTGTCACCCTGGGCTCACGAATCAGAAGCACTGTGTACAATATCTCATGTGTTACCCTGGGCTCATTAATCAGAAGGGGCAGGTAGGAGGAGGCTTGTAGGGCCCTGCTCTGGTGGCCATAAGCAACTGATGTGACTGCGGGACCAGGATCCTGCGAATCCTGTTGCTTAACTCTAACTGGAACTATTTGGCTGTCGCCATGGAATTCAGTGCTATCAAAATGACATTATAGGCATTGATTACTCTCAGGAAGAGAAACAAAAAATAATTTTGCAGATACGATACCTATTAATGGTTAACCAATAAAATAAGTGATGTTACACAGTGAATTTTCAAACCAACTTAGGTCTCTTCATCATTTATTTTTGTTAATGAGTAAAAGATATATCAACTAAATTATTTTTTTTCCTTCTCTTCCCGACGATAGCCAATCTGTTTTGAACTATCTACCAAGGTAACAAAACCTTTTTCTTCTTCACTATCACAGGCTTTAGTGAGGAATAAGGCCTCATTCACACGTCTGTGTTTATCAGTGTGTCCATTTTTACTATCAGCGTATTATCAGTGTTTTCATGGATGAATAAAAAAAGAAATAATTTACAGTTTCTCCTATAATTTGCAATGTTGTACACTGACAGCACACGAATGCCATCCATGTGCTGTACGAGTTTTTCATGGACCATATGTAGAGACCGCAGGTAAAGAAGGATGCAGGGACAAATAGGAGCCAGAAAGCAAATAGCGTTTTTAACTTTCTTTTTAACTTCCAACCAAAAAGATAACAAACGTTTTCCACGCAGGGAACTTATATACAAGAACACAATCTCGCAGTAAATCCCAATTATTATATGGCCGCCCTGAACTACACCCGTAGAACGCGGCAGCGCCTCACTAGTGACTCCCTACTAAGATAAAGTCAACAACGGTCACTTATCAGTGCTGGTTCAGCGATGTAGTCCTGACGGGGAGGCTCCGACAACGCCGTAGTCCTGATGGCGGAGGAAGGAGGTGTCTTCTGGCGACGGGCCCAGGCGTAGAGTCGAGTCCAGAATGTCTTTTGCGGTGCTGCGTTCCCTCCTGCAGGCGGACGTTGATCCGAGGTAACAGCCTCCCAGTCCAGAGAAGAGTCTTTTTGAGGAGGATTAGGAGAATAATCAGTATCAGTCACAGCTGAGACGAAACCATGCGAGTCTGTAGCACTCTCTGGCAAGGTGTTCTCAGGGAGCGCGGTAATACTGTCCCTGAGCTGGTCAGCACTACCCCTCTGCCTGGGGGGTCGCTGACGACGAATGCGTCTCTTTTTGGGGGCTCCAGTAATTGCCCGCAGTGTCTGTTGCACGTTTTCCCCCTGCTTCCTGCAAGTCTCACTGCGGCCTGCACACTCACAGCAACTGCGCTGCAGTTTCCTCTCCTCAGAGATTTCCCGCGCTTCTCTGCCCCTGCTTTCGCGCGTTTTGCTTTTTATCCTCTCCTCTCCCTGCGTCACTCTGCCTCCTGTCACATGAGCCTGGCTTCCCATCCACCCCTCAAATCCGTCCCCCGGAACCCCGACTCCCGGCAACAATGGTTCCACCCGTCTGCACAGCTCACCAGGTCCCTGTCCCCTACATTCCCCCACCCTGTATGCTCGCCAGTCCCTGGGCGAGGCCTTCGCATTGACAGGTCGCCCACCTGACGGATTGTTCCACACTTGGGTCTGTCTAGTGTGTAAGTCAGGACTGTAGCGAGTTGGGGGTCTACCGGCAGTAGAATGTTCAGAACGTCGTGGCTCGGGTCCTTGTGTAGGGGGTGTTGGGGGAATGTCGTCAGCGGAAGGGTGACTGGTCAGGGGTAGTGTAGTAGTCGAGATAGGGGGAGTATTTTGACGCCGTTCTTCTTCATCATCTTCTTCATCCCACCAATGGTTGTTGGGGGACTCAGTCGTAGGTGGCTCTTCCCTGATTGCGGATTCCGGGGTGTCCGAGTCAACAGAGCGACACAACCGGAGCATGTTGCGATGAAGAATGCGAGTACCTGTACTTCCGAGGGCCTCAGACTGCACTTCATATACAGGTCCATGCGGGTCTATACGGCGAAGCACCCGATAGGGTGTTTTTTCCCAACGATGGTCTAACTTGTTTTGCGGTCTTTGCTCTCGAACGAGTACTCGATCACCTGGCCGGAACTCTGGGGGTTTTGCTGTAGGGGTGCTCCGATGCTCCACTTCCCGAATTCGAGTGTGTACCAGTCGGTGTAAGGTCTGCAGCCGATGCCGATGATCACGCACCCACGAAGCCATCCCTGTTCGGGGGCCTTCTTCCTCCGAAGACAGTTCCAGATCTGTCATGCCTTTTCCTGGGCGCCCAAAGACCACTTCATACGGGGTGCGTCCTGTGACTTGATGAACTCTATTGTTGTAGACCCACACTAGGTCAGACACGTACTCCGGCCAGCGGGCCTTCTGATCTTGTTCTAGCGCACGCAGCATTTGAAGCAAAGTCCGGTTAAACCGCTCACAAGCCCCATTTCCCTGGGGATGATACGGTGTGGTGCGTGACTTATCAATGCCGTAGAGGCGATGCAGCTCTTCCATGACCTTGCCCAAGAAACAGGCGCCTTGATCCGAATGTATTCGCCTCGGACAGCCGTAAACTTGAATAAAGTTCTTACAGATAGCGCTCGCCGCCGACTCAGCTGTCTGATCACGGGTAGGGATGACTACCGCGAATTTTGAAAAATGATCTACCATAACGAGGCAGTGTTCGTAGCCTTGATGCGCTGCTCCAATGGTAATGTAGTCTATCATTAATACTTCAAAAGGGGCAGACGTCGTGATGCTCTGCACAGGCGCCCTTTCCTCCGGTGACTTGGTTAGCTCACATTGTCGACATTGTCTACAGGCAGTTTGTACTTCCGCAAGCAGCCGAGGATGATAGAACCGAGTTTGCAGCCACTTAAACGTCCTCTTCACTCCGAAGTGTGCCCCGGACTCATGAGCTTCTTTAGCAACTGCGGCCACCACAGGCCCTGGTAAGACCATCTGCCAGGTCGGCTCAGAATCTGCCAGAGCCATGGTTAAGTGGCATAAGAGCCCGTCCTGAAGAGTTAGGCGCTCCCACTGCCGCAGAAGAAGGTTCAGATCTGACGGGAGAATTTGTCCAGGGGTTCTCACGGGCAATAGACCATTCGTTATCCACTGTCGCAATGGAGCTAGTTCCTGGTCTTCCTGTTGAAGCCGTATCCATTCGTCCCGACTCTGAACCAGCAGTCCTGCAGCCGTTCCGTTCCCGGTCTGTTCCCGGCTCACAGCCGTCTGAGCAGCGCCCCCGATGGCGTAGGGGATTTCTTCTCCCTCCAGCTCCTCATCTCGGTTAGTTCTTGGGGGATTTTTCCGCAGACGAGATAATGCGTCAGCATGAACATTCTCCGCTCCTCGCTTGTAAAGGATACGGTATCTGTACTTGCACTCCTTCCAGAGGGATGCGAGCTCGGATGGGCAGGGATATAACAGTCTGTCCTGGGGGAAGCGTCACTTCTGCTGTCGGGGAGGTGATTACTTTCCCTAGTATGTCTCCCTCCTGAAAGGTCTCTTGCACACGGACTTCCCTCACTAACTGTCTGAACACGGAGCCTTGAGGTGTACTGGTCCCCCACTGATTGAGTGTCTCTTGTGTGGTCTCCCCTAACAGCAAACTGCCAAAGTCCTTCAATACATTCATCCCCAAAGTCACGATATGTTGTGGGCTGGGATCCCCCCGTGTCAACACAACCCCCCGGCGGCCCAGGTCTTTCCCACATAAAGATATTTGCATCCAGGTGACCCCTTCCACTGGGATGGGCAGCTGATTGGCGGCCTGCAACCGGATTACGGGGCCCCATTGGGGTCTGACTGACACAGGGAAGTGTTTTCTAAAATAGGCCTCGGGCATAGTCGTGACTTGAGATCCGGTGTCCACCAGACAACGTACAGCCCGCCCTTCAAACTCTGCCCAAACCAGGGGGCAGCTGGCAACCAAATTTTCGGGACTTTCACCACCCATCCGCGGGGATTCTGACTCCGAGCGTCGTCCCCTTAGCTCGGAGTCCTCTAGTTTAACGCCCGCCGTGACGAGGCCCTCCCTCTCCGGGGGCACTCCCGTGCGAAATGTCCTGCCTCCCCGCAACCATAGCAAGCACCGGAGACCGGATAATATCCTGAACGAGCGCCACGAGCTGGACTCCCAGACCCTTGCCCCCGGGGTAGCTCCCTTGGGCTTCGCGCATTTTTTTTTACTTCGGCCAGTTCGTCTCGGATTTGTTTGAGCTCCTGCCGCATCTCCTGAACCCACGACGGCTCACCCCCTCCTGGTGCAGCGGTCTGGATAACCCGAGCCTCTCCTGTCAGGACCGTCACCCCCCTCTCTTGCTCCCGGGTGCGGGCCTCATTGCCTATGTCGGAGAAAGTCAGGCGCGGGTCGACCCGCACTCGTTCACGTAGAGCCTGTTTGGTCAACTCATCCCGCAGTCCCGTCACCAGTTGGTCGCGCAGGGTCACGTCGACATGTCCCATCCCCATACCATCTTTCCGCACGATTGCAATGTTTAGCTCTTGCAGAGCATTCATGTACTGAGTGACAGTCTCGCCCTCTTTTTGTCGCCGTCCAAACAACCGGGCCCGCAGCTCTCCCACGTCGGTGGGATCCCCGTGCGTCCCCTCTAACACATGTAACACCCCGGTAAAAGTATTCCGCTCTGTGGGGGGTCTCAACATCACTGAATCTCGGGCCTCTCCGTCTAATGCCATAATGGCTACCTCAGCTTCCAGGGCCGGGGTCATAGGATGCATTCTCAACAGCCCCCTCATCCTCTCAGTCCAGCTCCACAACAACATGTTGCTCCCATTAAACTTGGGCAAATTGTTTAACATGGCCCCCAATGAGAGAGAAGCTCTAGGCCCAGCCCCATCCTCCGTATCTTCTGGCTCCTTCTTTGGATCCTGCATCCTGCCGACTACGCCAAATGTAGAGACCGCAGGTAAAGAAGGATGCAGGGACAAATAGGAGCCAGAAAGCAAATAGCGTTTTTAACTTTCTTTTTAACTTCCAACCAAAAAGATAACAAACGTTTTCCACGCAGGGAACTTATATACAAGAACACAATCTCGCAGTAAATCCCAATTATTATATGGCCGCCCTGAACTACACCCGTAGAACGCGGCAGCGCCTCACTAGTGACTCCCTACTAAGATAAAGTCAACAACGGTCACTTATCAGTGCTGGTTCAGCGATGTAGTCCTGACGGGGAGGCTCCGACAACGCCGTAGTCCTGATGGCGGAGGAAGGAGGTGTCTTCTGGCGACGGGCCCAGGCGTAGAGTCGAGTCCAGAATGTCTTTTGCGGTGCTGCGTTCCCTCCTGCAGGCGGACGTTGATCCGAGGTAACAGCCTCCCAGTCCAGAGAAGAGTCTTTTTGAGGAGGATTAGGAGAATAATCAGTATCAGTCACAGCTGAGACGAAACCATGCGAGTCTGTAGCACTCTCTGGCAAGGTGTTCTCAGGGAGCGCGGTAATACTGTCCCTGAGCTGGTCAGCACTACCCCTCTGCCTGGGGGGTCGCTGACGACGAATGCGTCTCTTTTTGGGGGCTCCAGTAATTGCCCGCAGTGTCTGTTGCACGTTTTCCCCCTGCTTCCTGCAAGTCTCACTGCGGCCTGCACACTCACAGCAACTGCGCTGCAGTTTCCTCTCCTCAGAGATTTCCCGCGCTTCTCTGCCCCTGCTTTCGCGCGTTTTGCTTTTTATCCTCTCCTCTCCCTGCGTCACTCTGCCTCCTGTCACATGAGCCTGGCTTCCCATCCACCCCTCAAATCCGTCCCCCGGAACCCCGTCTCCCGGCAACAATGGTTCCACCCGTCTGCACAGCTCACCAGGTCCCTGTCCCCTACACATAGACTTGTATTAGCACTCGACATCCGTGCTGCCGGAAAAAAAGGACATGTCTCCATATTTTTTTGCATGGACACACAGTCCGTGTAAAAACATGAATAGCACCATAGGTTATAACGGGTACATGTGATTTCCTTAAAAAAAAAAAAAAAACAAATACCACACATACTGGAAAAATGGACATGTGAATGAGGTCTAAAGGAATATGCTGAGAGGACATGGTCTTTTGTTTTTTCTAGCAATCCTTTATATTCAAATCACTGCCAATAGTGTTCCTTGCAGGCATTAAAAGGGGTATCTAGTTTTCTGATAAAGCTATCAATACTAGCAAGATATATGGCACTCCTGGTAAAGAGATTAGATTCCCAAGTGTGGTTCCAATCTCTAATTGAAGCAAATGAGGAACTTGGTACGCAAAGTGCCATGTCGCATTTTGAATAGCGCTGCACCTTGCGGATCTTGAGTGAACAGCAAATGGCAATCAGTTCCAATCAAGGTCAGATTACAGGACCGAAATGTTGACAACAGCTATAAGGATTGCCAATAGAATATTGTTTCATTCACTTCGATTTTTGAGTGCAAAGTTCCTCATTTGCTTTGAGTAAGATTTCTGACAGCAGTTACACCACAGACCGTCACAAATTAGACAAGCTGTGGAGTCCCACCAAACCCGCCCATTTTGGCGAAGCTATGCAAAAATGGTGTGAAAAGGCCAAAGAAGCACCATTTTTACTCTAGAATTGCCTAAATCTCCTATGCAAATTGCCTCTTCAGAGAAAAAGAGGACTTGGACTCTATAGCATCACCTATTGGAAGTAGCAATCCTACAAGTCATAATCAACCCTTTAATGAGTCTTGCAATATGACTTAAGATAAGAGCCAAATCAGTATCTCAATTCGCAGACACGGTGTTTCGGGCTGTTGGCCCTCATCAGTGCGAAGCATGAGAACTGATTAGGCTAGGTGAGAGGCTCTGGACTGAAGTCTGAGGGGTAAGGTTTCTCCTTGTGGAGAGTGACATACCAGCTCTGGCTTGTCGAGGTAAGGAGGCTTATTCGCCGTACAATGCTCCTCTGGGAAATGTAATATGCAAATTGCCTCTTCAGAGAAAAAGAGGACTTGAACTCTATAGCGCCACCTATTGGAAGTAGCAATCCTACAAGTCACAATCAACCCTTTAACGAGTCTAAATTTCCTATTCACTGTTGTGATCATAACCACTTAGATCTTTGGATTGTCTGCCATGCTTCCCTGTTTTCCATGGATTCTTTCGGTTACATGCCATTTGTTACTAATGATAACACTATTAATTTCAAAACTAAAAAAAAGCCCTCACAATGCAGTGCTCCAAATAATACACAACAGAGTTTCCAAACATTTTATAGATTGTAAAGCATACCTCCCAACTTTTGAAGATGGGAAAGAGGGACAAAGTTTGCGGCGCGCTTTGCGCGCCGCGGCAAATTTTAGGCCACGCCTCTGACCACACCCATTCATAATTAGTCACACCCATATCCACATCCCAACCACACCCATTTAGCACTGCTGATCACACTGTTTCATATACAATAATTATAGACAAAAAAATATGGCCACACAGTGCTCCATACTGTATAATGACCACACATGATGCCCCATACTGTATAATGGTCACACATGACGCTCCATACTGTATAATGGCCACACATGATGCTCCATACTGTATAATGACCACACATGATGCCCCATACTGTATAATGGCCACACATGATGCTCCATACTGTATAATGGCCACACACAGTTCTCCATACTGTATAATGACCGCACATGATGCTCCATACTGTACGATGACCACACATGACGCTCCATAATATATAATGACCACACATGACGCTCCATAATATATAATGAACACACATGACGCTCCATACTGTATAATGAACACACATGATGCTCCATACTGTATAATGACCGCACATGATGCTCCATACTGTATAATGACCGCACATGATGCTCCATACTGTATAATGACCGCACATGATGCTCCATACTGTATGACCGCAAATGATGCTCCATACTGTATGACCGCAAATGATGCTCCATACTGTATAATGACCGCACATGATGCTCCATACTGTATAATGACCGCACATGATGCTCCATACTGTATGACCGCAAATGATGCTCCATACTGTATGACCGCAAATGATGCTCCATACTGTATAATGACCGCACATGATGCTCCAGACTGTATAATGACCGCACATGATGCTCCATACTGTATAATGGCCGCACATGATGCTCCATACTGTATAATGACCGCACATGATGCTCCATACTGTATGACCGCAAATGATGCTCCATACTGTATAATGACCGCACATGATGCTCCAGACTGTATAATGACCGCACATGATGCTCCAGACTGTATAATGACCGCACATGATGCTCCAGACTGTATAATGACCGCACATGATGCTCCAGACTGTATAATGACCGCACATGATGCTCCATACTGTATAATGGCCGCACATGATGCTCCATACTGTCTAATGACCGCACATGATGCTCCATACTGTATAATGACCGCACATGATGCTCCATACTGTATAATGGCCACACATGATGCTCCATACTGTATAATGGCCGCACATGATGCTCCATACTGTATAATGGCCGCACATGATGCTCCATACTGTATAATGGCCGCACATGATGCTCCATACTGTATAATGGCCGCACATGATGCTCCATACTGTCTAATGACCGCACATGATGCTCCATACTGTATAATGACCGCACATGATGCTCCATACTGTATAATGGCCGCACATGATGCTCCATACTGTATAATGGCCGCACATGATGCTCCATACTGTATAATGGCCGCACATGATGCTCCATACTGTATAATGACCGCACATGATGCTCCATACTGTATAATGACCGCACATGATGCTCCATACTGTATAATGACCGCACATGATGCTCCATACTGTATAATGACCGCACATGATGCTCCATACTGTATAATGGCCGCACATGATGCTCCATACTGTATAATGGCCGCACATGATGCTCCATACTGTATAATGGCCGCACATGATGCTCCATACTGTATAATGGCCACACATGATGCTCCATACTGTCTAATGACTGCACATAATGCTCCATACTGTCTAATGACCGCACATGATTCTCCATACTGTATAATGACCGGACATAATGCTCCATACTGTATAATGACATACAGGCACGCAGCTCACACGCACGCAGCTCACACACGCACGCAGCTCACAAACACATGCAGCTTTGACACAAATGCATCACACACGCAGCCATCACACACACACGCAGCCATCACACACACACGCAGCCATCACACACACACACGCAGCCATCACACACACACACACGCAGCCATCACACACACACACACGCAGCCATCACACACACACGCAGCCATCACACACACACGCAGCCATCACACACACGCAGCCATCACACACACACGCAGCCATGACACACACACACGCAGCCATCACACACACGCAGCCATCACACACACACATGCAGACATCACACACACACACGCAGACATCACACACACACACGCAGACATCACACACACACACACAGCCATCACACACACGCAGCCATCACACACACACACGCAGCCATCACACACACACACACACGCAGCCATCACACACACACGCAGCCATCACACCCACACACGCAGCCATCACACCCACACACGCAGCCATCACACCCACACACACGCAGCCATCACACACACACACACGCAGCCATCACACACACACACACGCAGCCATCACACACACACGCAGCCATCACACACGCAGCCATCACACACGCAGCCATCACACCCACACACACGCAGCCATCACACACACACACACGCAGCCATCACACACACGCAGCCATCACACACACGCAGCCATCACACACACACATGCAGACATCACACACACACATGCAGACATCACACACACACACGCAGACATCACACACACACACACAGCCATCACACACACGCAGCCATCACACACACACACGCAGCCATCACACACACACACGCAGCCATCACACACACACGCAGCCATCACACCCACACACGCAGCCATCACACCCACACACGCAGCCATCACACCCACACACGCAGCCATCACACCCACACACACGCAGCCATCACACACACACACACGCAGCCATCACACACACACACGCAGCCATCACACACACACGCAGCCATCACACACGCAGCCATCACACCCACACACACGCAGCCATCACACACACACACACACACGCAGCCATCACACACGCAGCCATCACACACGCAGCCATCACACACGCAGCCATCACACACGCAGCCATCACACACGCAGCCATCACACACACAGCCACCACACACACAGCCATCACACACACACACAGCCATCACACACACACAGCCATCACACACACACAGCCATCACACACACACAGCCATCACACACACACACCCAGCCATCACACACACACACACACACGCAGCCATCACACACATCACACACACACAATCTCCTCTGTGATGCAGGGGCGGCTGATGTCCATGTGCAGCTCTCTGCTGAAGTCTTCAGTCTCCTGCTCACAGCTCTGCACTATCCCGGCACCTCCCCCGTCTCTCCTTCTCTGCCGGGATAGCAGATAAGAGCTACAGGAGAAGCCGGAGCTCCGTGCACACACAGCCAGAGGTAGTGAATCGCTGACCTTTCTTCTTGATTGCTGCAGGCTCTCTCCTTCAGCGTGGCAGCGCCGCACAGGGGGCGGGGGCGGGGGCGGGGGGGGCTCGCGGGCGGTCAGGAGGCAGCTTTTATAAAAAAAAAACAAAAAAACAGCCACGGGCTCTCTCTACGTCCCGGAAGTGGGCGGGGCTTCACCGGCGGCCGCAAAATCGGGATTTTAAATGCCCGAAGCGGGACAGCGGGACCCCGGTGCCAAAGCGGGACTGTCCCGCTGAAATCGGGACGGTTGGGAGGTATGGTAAAGAACTGAAAATGGTAATTTGATGAATTTGTAGCATTGTCACATTAAGGCTGCCGTCACACTAGCAGTATTTGGTCAGTATTTTACCTCAGTATTTGTAAGCCAAAACCAGGAGTGGAACAAATAGAGGAAAAGTATAACAGAAACATATGCACCACTTCTGCATTTATCACCCACTCCTGGTTTTGGCTTGCAAATACTGATGTACAATACTGACCAAATACTGCTAGTGTGATGGCAGCCTTAGAGGAATGAAAAGCTTTTTCAATCAAAAACATCTTAACAGACCAATCTACATGTTAACCCCTTAACAACAGCCGATATGCATTAAAGAGGCGGTTGTTAAGAGGCCTTATTCCCTCATTGCCTTTTTAAAACTGTAATGGGGACTAATGCCATCGGAGGTGATTCCTGCTGTTATCAGCTGTACATGACAGCTGACACCCTGCAGTATGCCGGCCGATTTTTCTACCAATTGGGGCCAAATAACCCCTTAAATAAAGCTGTCAATTGAGACAACAGTATTTAAAGGGAACCTGTCACCCCGTTTTTTCAAGATGAGATAAAAATAGCGTTAAATAGGGGCAGAGCTGTGCTTTACATTAGTGTATTTTTTGTGCCTTTATTCCCCACCTATGCTGCCGAAATACCTTTGTAAAGTCGCCGTTTTGGGCTGTCACTCACGCTGTTTCTCCCCCAGATCTTGCTCAGCTTTCCGTTGGTGGCGTAGTGGTGTGCGCATGCCCAACAGGCGAATCCACTGCACAGCTGAAGGAAAAGAGCGCGATCTGCGCTATTCAGCGGTTTATCGGTGGGCGCGGCCATCTTCCTGAGGCCACGCGTGCGCAGATGGTAGTGCTCAGCTTCCCGGGGCTTCAGGAAAATGGTCGCCGCGATCTCCATCTGCGCACGCGCGGCATCCCGCGGCCATTTTCCTGAAGCCCCAGGAAGCCGAGCACTACCATCTGCGCACGCGCGGCCTCAGGAAGATGGCCGCGCCCACCGATAAACCGCGCAGATCGTGTTCTTTTCCTTCAGCTGCGCAGTGGATTCGCCTGTTGGGCATGCGCAAACCACTATGCCACCAACGGAAAGCTGAGCAAGATCTGGGGGAGAAACAGCGTGAGTGACAGCCCAAAACGGCGACTTTACAAAGGTATTTCGGCAGCATAGGTGGGGAATAAAGGCACAAAAAATACACTAATGTAAAGCACAGCTCTGCCCCTATTTAACGCTATTTTTATCTCATCTTGAAAAAACGGGGTGACAGGTTCCCTTTAAGTTGTTGCAAGGGGGTTACAAGACCCACTTAATAACCATCGAACCACTGCCATGAAAATCCTGGGTCCCGTTGGTTACCATGGTACTCTGAGGTCATGTGATGACCCCAGGGTATGATGGCCTCTGATATCCAGCAATTAGCTGGGTCTCACAGGCTGTGTCAGTAAGACACTGACAGTCTCATACATTGCTGTACTTGAGTACAGCAGTGTATGAGACAAGTGATCAAAATAAAAATTATACATGCCCCACAGTGGGACTAGTAAAAAAGTGAAAAAAAAAAGTAAAAAGAAAAAAAAACACAAAAAAGTCCAAACAAATCACTCAAAACGCAGAGTTTTTGATAAAACAAAAAAAGGACACATAATTGGTATCACTGTGTCCGGAACGACCCGCTTTATCAAACTGGCATGTTATTAATAGGTCTTTTATGTCTGCCCATATGGAGGTTTCGAGGATTCTGAAAAGAGGATTTGTGACCATAAATCTCCTTGGAGGATCTCTGACAAATTCTAAAGTACCGTATATCCCTGAGAAATGGTGTTTAGAACCCATTGATTTTGTCAGATGAGCCTCCAGAAGTTTGCTAACTCCCTGAGGCATCCCCCTAAAAATATAGCTTCATTGCCTCCTAGCCCCCAAACCTGATCCAAAAAGAGACGGGCTCTACCTCTACCCTTTATGGAGGCTCCACTGACCAGACTTACCTTTTCCCCGATATTCCTGCCTCTGGGAGGGGCGGGTTATCTGAAAGGGGAAGTATTTTTTAGATTTTTCCTCAGGAAACCCTTTCTTTTTGTCGGTGGCATTTTTTAGGATATTATCTAGAACCGGACTGAACACCCTTGACCCTAAAAAGGGTATGACACGCAGTTTATTCTTAGACTGATACTCCCCTGACCAAGTATTCATTCAGATGGCTCTACGAGCCGCATTGGATAATGAATTGCTTTGGGCTACAAAACTGCACAGATTCTGCAGAAACAACCGCTAAGAATCCTGTTGCCAATTTCTAGAAGGTCGGTTTCACATGTCAGTGCCTCCGGTACGTGTAGTGACAGGTTTCTCACGTACCGCAGACACTGACACACGTAGACCCATTCAAATGAATGGGTCTATGCACTTGCCAGAGTGTTTTGACGGACCGTGTGTCCGTGTGCAAAACACGCAGACATATCTGTTTTTACCCGGACACACGGGCCGCAAAACGTGCCACACACATGCACACGGAGAACAGTGTACACTGTCCTCCGTGTGCATGGATGGCCGCGGGGAAAGCAGCGCTACTGTAAGCCACTGATTCCTGTGCATGTGGTGCTGAACGCGGCTGTCATCCCTTCATTCAGAATAAATGAAAGTAAAAAACGTGGTGGAGTCCCCCTATATTTTTAAATCAACCCGAGAAAACTCACAGGTGCGGGCTGCTATTCTCAGGCTGGTAAGGGGCCATGGATATGGCCCCCCAGCCTAAATACAGCAGCCCAGAAAAGGTGCATCTATTAGATGCGCCAATTCTGGAGCTTTGCCCGGTTCTTCCCACTTGCCCAGTAGCGGTGGCAAGTGGGGTAATAAGGGGTTAATTTCACCTTCCTATTGTAAGGTGACATTAAACTGGCTTAGTAATGGAGAGGTCTCATTAATTAGTAGGATTACTAATCCTATAGTTGTTAAAGGGTTAATAAAATACTACACGGTAAGAAAAAAGTATTTTAATGAAATCAAACAAACACAGTTTTGCCATATTTATTAGTCTGCCATTCCAAGCAAAGCCCTCGATCTCCTGCAAAAAATGTAAAAATAAAAATATACCCATACCTGTCTGGCGTACAGTCAGTCCCACGCAGTAATCCATATTTACGGGAATGTACAGTTTACAACCGGCTGTAAACTACTGGGGAATGAATGAGAAGCAGTGAGCACAGACTCAGTGATGTCACCGCTAGTTACTGAGTCTGCTCTCGCAGCGTCTCATTCATTCCCCAGTAGTTTACAGCCGGTGGCGGTCGCATTAGCAGCACTCCCGGTTGTAAACTGTACATTCCACTAGATATGGATTATTGCGTGGGACTGACTGTACGCTGGACAGGTATGGGTATATTGTTGAGTTTTTATTTTGACATTTCAATCGTAGCATTGGAGGCCGGCAGACCTCTTCGTGCACCATCTGGAATGACGGGAGTCCGTCTTCCTAAAGGGGGGGTGCTAAATAGACCATCACCACCCTGACCAGGTCTAGCCTATTCACCGAATGCTCCAGAGGAAGAGACGGAGCAGGGCAAATGAAGGGAGGAGAATATCTTCATTTAGGTGAAAAGGGGACACCACCTTCAGAAGAAAGGAAGGAGGGGGCCGCAAAACCACCTTATCCTGGTGAAGAACCAAGAAAGGAGGGTGACAGGAAAGGGCCGCCAACTCAGAAATGCGCCTAATGGAGGTGATGGCCACCAGAAACACCACCTTCCAAGACAGAAAGGACAGGGAAACCTCTGAGAGTGGTTCAAGTGGAGAACTCCTCAGGGCCTCCAGAACTAGATTGAGGTCTTAGGGGTCAACAGGTGTCCGATATGGGGAAGCCATATGGGCAACCCCCTGAATAAAAGCTCTGACCTGAGAACGGGAGGATAGATTCTTCTGGAAAAGAATGGAAAGTGCTGACACCTGGCCCTTTAGCGAACTAAGGGCAAGACCAGCATCAAATCCCACCTGGAGAAATGCCAAAATGAAAGGGAGATAAAAGGACATACGTGGGATGTGATTAGACTCAACCATCTGAAATAGGCTTTCCAGGTCCAATAATATACCCAGGAAGATGACAGCTTCCTAGCCAGGATCATGGTGAGAATCACCCGATCTGAAAAACCGGACGCACTCAGCACCACGGTTTCAACAGCCACGCCATTAAATTGAGCGACCGAGAATTCTGGTGGCAGATCGGTCCTTGGGACAGAAGATCTGATCTGCCTGGGAGCCTCCAGGGGGCGTCCGCGAGAAGATTGATGATGTCTGCGAACCAAGACCTTCTGGGCCAATCCGGTGCAATCAGTATGACCGGCACCCCCTCCACCTTGATCTTCAACAGCCTGGGAAGATGGAGAAGGAGCGGAAACAGATAGGGAAGCACAAACTGCCAGAAGGGAATGGCCAAAGCGTCGGCGCCCACCATGAAAGGATCGCGGGACCTGGAGATGAACAGTAGAACCCTCCTGTTCAGTCGGGACGCCATGAGATCCACATCCGGAGTCCCCCATCGAAGGCAAATCTGATGACAGACCTCCTGATGCAGGGACCACTCTCCTACTGTGAGACCCTTGCGACTGAGAAAATCAGCGGCCCAGTTGTCCACGCCGGGGATATGCACTGCGGATATCGCCAGAACCGTTGCCTCTGCCCAGAGTAGAATCTTGGATACCTCGGCCATCGCCAAGGGATTCCGAGTCCCCCCTGGTGATTGAGATATGCCACCGCTGTGGCGTTGTCTGTCTGAACTCGGATTGGCAGACCTCTGAGGAGCCTTTCCCAGTGACAGGGTGACAGAAGAATGGCCCTGATCTTGAGGATGTTGATCAGCAGAGAGGATTCCTGTGCCGACCAATGTCCCTGGACCGTCAGATGGCAAAATACCGCACCCCAGCTGAGAAGACTGGCGTCCATTGTCTCCACCTGCCAGTGAATGGGAAGGAAGGACCGGCCGGCCCTGGAGGATGAGAGGGGAGGACAGCCATCAATTGAGAGACCGTTTGACTTGGGAGGAGAGTCGATTGGACAATCAAGGGACAGAACAGACCTGTCCCACTGCGAAAGGATGGCCAGCTGAAGTGGTCTGGAATGGAATTGCGCAAAAGGGATCGCTTCTGACGCTGCCACCATCCTCCTGAGGACCTTCATTGCTGAGCAGAGGGAAGGAAGCTGAGAACCTTGAAGAAAGCGAACTCCCTGCTGGAGGATTTCTCTCTTCTCTTCGGGAAGAAAAACCCTTGTCTGACGGGTGTTGAACAGCCCAAGAAAATGAGGCACTGAGTCGGAACAAGGCAGGACTTTTTCCTGTTGACTAGCCACTCGAAACAGAACAGGGTGTCAAGGGTGATGGAGAAAAGGAGGGAGCCTTGATGAGGATGTTGTCAAGGTACGGGATGAGCACTAGGCTTCTGATCCTCAAATTGGCCATCAACGCTGCCATGATTTTTGTGAAAACCCTGGGAGCAGTTGCGAGGGAGCAGTTGCGAGTCCAAACGGAAGGGTGACAAACTGGAAATGGTTCTGCTGTACTGTGAAACGCAGGAATCTCTGATGTCCTGGTAAAATCGGAACATGGAGATAGGAGTTTTAAATGTCTATGGAGCACATAAATTCCTGTGCCTCCATGGAAGCAATCACTGAACGAAGTGACTCCGTCCTGAAATGTCGGAGGCGGACCCGTTTGTTTAGTAACTTCAGACCTTGGATGGGCCGAACCACGCCATCTTTCTTCGACATCACAAGCAGGTTTGAATAGAAACCTGTGAAGCCTTTTCGTTCTGGGACAGGGACAATTACCCCCAAACTGAGAAGGGAGGTGATGGATGCAGAGAAACCCAGAACCAGAGAAGGATCTCTTGGAGGATGGGATTCGAAGAATCAATCTCGGGGGCCGCAAAGCAAACTCTATTTTGCATCCTCCACCGAGGGGAACCAAACGTCCCTGAAAAAGAGATGACCGCCAAGTAAGATCTGTCAGATCTAGACCTGGCAGATCTACCATGGGTGTCATGGGAACGCCAGGAATGGGTGAATATGAAGGAAGCCTTTTCCCTATGCTGGCGAGCCTGCGGCCTCCGCTGGAGGGGAGTGTCCTCCGTCGCCGCGAAGCGGCGAAAGGGACGAAAGGACCAAAACTGCCACTTCAAAGAAGGCCGGCGAGGTTTGGACTTTGGAAGGAGGGAACTCGTGCCATCGGTGGCCTCCTTAATAATTTGGTTCAATATGGAGCCAAACAGACGGGACCTCTGGAATGGCTGGCTGGTAAGAGACTTCTTTAACAACAAGTGCACCTGCCAGACCTTAAGCCAAGTAGTCCGTTGGATGGCCACAATCATAATTGTTATGATCCTTAGTGGCTGAGGATCACAGAATGAACTAGCTAAGTTTCTGAACATAGAACGAGCTCTAGGGAGGTGGTAACTGGACTGACCGCAAAACCTGATCCTAACCAAACACACTGAAGGTAGCCGGTGAACGTGCCTAAATTCCTGGACGTCTCGACGCAGCCTGAGAAACTTGCTACCCCTATAGAGAAAGTAAGACCTCACTTGCCTCAGAGAAATGACCCCAAAGATATAGTAAGCCCCCAACAAATATTAACGGTGAGGTAAGGGGAAAATACAAAACGTAGAAATGAAAACAGATTCAGCAAATGAGGCCCACTAATACTAGATAGCAGAAGACAGGCAGGGAACTGTGCGGTCAGGAAAAAACCCTATACAAAATATCCACGCTGAGAATACAAGAACCCCCACACCAACTAACGGTGTGAGGGGAGAAACTCAGCCCCCTAGAGCTACCAGCAAGCAAGGAAATCACATATTAGCAAGCTGGACAAGGACAAGTAAATAACCAAGAAACATATTGAACACTAATGAGCAAAAAATAACCAAACAGAAAACTTAGCTTCTCTTGGAGAGACTGATAGCGAAGGAATTCCTCCTGAATCAAGATAGCACTGAATACATCGACAGCAGGCAAACACTGAAAGTCCAGGTGAGCTAAATAGGAAATCAGCTAACAGATAACGAGACAGCTGATCCGCCTCAGACCTGCAGAAAGACACAAAGAGCCACCAGAGGGAGCCCAAAGACAGCACTCACACAGTACCACTTGTGACCACAAGAGGGAGCCCAAAAACAGAGTTCACAACACATAATATTGCTGGACGCCTGCGCTGCGCAAGATGCAGCACCCAGGGAGGCATATACCATGTACTTCCCTGCATGAGAGATCTGGTCGGCGAGATCAGCTAACTGCTCCGGATGAGCTCCAGCAAAGATGCTCTGACAAATTTGTTTGACCCACCTATCTATGGACTTCAAGACCCAGGTAGAGGGGAAGCCAAGCATAATGTAGAAGCAGTGGCTTCAAAGGCTGTCTTTGCCAGCGAATCTATACTCCTATCATTGGAATCCTTGAGGGATGCTGCATTAGAAAGCGGGAGGACCGTATTGGTGGACAGTCTGGAAACTGGCGGGTCCACAGCCAGAGAAGTTGTCCAGTTACAGGTGAGCTCAGGAGAGAAGGGATATAGGATGCCGAGGCGCTTCCCTCTTTGAAAGCATCTGGTCGGGTTCTCCCTTTCCCTGGCAAGTACCTCCTCAAATTCTCTATGTGGGGCGAAGATCTTGGAAGGTGTTTTTACTGTTCAATCGAAACTGTCTGATCTGCGGGTCCTGTAGAGGTATCCTTGATGTTAAAGGTCTGATTGACCGCCACAACGAGGCTCTGAACCATATCTCTCATGTTAGAGACTTGGTCTATATCCAAGTCCGAGACATCCTCTGATAGCATGTCCGAAAACACATCGCCTGACTCGGAGAGGAGGAACGAGAAGAGGCAGTTCGCCGGGAAGGACCGGGGGCAAGATGGAAGAGGACCCAGAACGATGTGCCTGCCTGAATCTCTTACGGCCTGTGTTGGAAGGCCCAGAGGGTGAAACCTGTGACCCCCTAGCAACTGCGGGAGTCGGAAGGGGCAACCTGTCAAGCACGGACACCAGGGTCTGAGACACCTTGGTGAGATCTGCCCCAGACTGCGACAGAGAGGAAGCCCACACTGGAATAGAGGCCTCACTCCCACCTGGGGCAGAAAGGTACTCCTGGGTGGTGGGCACAATGGGGTTGCTGCAGTCCTGACAGAGGGGAGAGGAATGACCTGAAGAAAGCTTGCATTTACACGAGGAGCACTCAAAGTGTCTGACAAGAGCAGAGGAAGAATATGAGGAAGAGGTAGTAGGACGAGAACGCTCACTTTTAAGATTAGGCATAATGAGCAGGCCCAGTAACTGATGCTGATGCCAGAAGGTTAGGGGAAAGGAAAGATGCAGAGAAGAGTGTCAGTCTGAAGAGCAGAGCTACACACAGTAAGAGCAGTGTCCTGTAGTCTTTCTCCAGGTTGTAAAGGCTGTGCGATAATAGGCAGAGCAGGTACTGCCTGCCGGGAGAATCACCGTCCGGATCCCCAAGCCGGAAAATGGCGACCAAGAAAGATGCCCAGGAGTTAAAAGTGCGCCAGAAGGTCCCGCTCTCTGAAGCTGGAAGGGGGGCAGGGCTAGCCACCAGGTCTGGGGGGAGAAAGATGGCGGCGACCACAGCCAGTCTGGTAAGGTAGGGAGAGTGGGCGGAGCTAACCACCTGGTGCAGGAAGAGAGGGAGCGACGGGCAGGAGAAAAGTCCATCTGAGGGCTGAGGGAACAGGGGGTGGAGCCAATGCTGCAACTAGGCCCGAGAAAAGCCAGGACCTAGATTAAAGCTGGTGACCGTCAGGGCATGGGGAGCGGTGCGGAGGTCCCTAAAACGCCACAAAAGGTATGCCCGATGCCCCTAATCCATAGGAATTAAAGGGGAAAGATCCCTATGACCTCTATTAAATAAAGGACTTTTTTTAAAAATCTTCTTCTTTGATCTTCTCATCTTCTTTCTGTACTCGGGTCTTCACCAGCACCTGGGGGGGGGGGAGAGGAGAGAGAAATGTACCTCCCCATCCATGAAAGATCGGACGTCTGCAAATCCTGTGTTGTGGGACGTCCGCGTCTCCTCAAACCGGCAGGCTCTGGTGGGCGAATGGGTGGGGATGGAGGTAGGACCGAATCCGGATCGCCTAAACACGCTTCTGTGTTAGGGGTTGAGGTCCCGCCGGCTAGACTTATGAGGATACGGGATGGCAATGCACGCCATACTCATAGTCTCTACGTGGGAGTACAGTAGTGATCGTTCACACTGTATCCCTCCAGGTACCTGAAAAGAAATTATGCACACCGAGGTAGATATGGGTCTAATGAAAGACCTGTGTCCACCTCCTACTGACAATAAGCTAAAACTGATTAACCTAGTGCCAATCGGTGGGGTGTACACAGCGGAGGAGCTAACTTTTTTTGTGCATAGTGTCAGCCTCCTAGTGGCAGCAGCATAAACCCATGGTTCCTGTGTACCCTCCCAATGAAGCGATAGAGAAATACACTTTTCATTCTCGTTATGTCACTTTGCACTAAGGCTACTTTCACACTAGCGTTTTTTTGCACACGTCGCAATGCATCGTTTTGGCGAAAATACGCATCCTGCAAAGTTGTCTGCAGGATGCGTTTTTTCCCCATAGATTTACATTGACGACGCATTGCGACGTATGCACACACGTTGCAACCGTCGTGCGACGGTTGCGTCGTGTTTTGGCGGACCGCCGGCAGCAAAAAAAACGTTACATGTAACGTTTTTTTGTGCCGACGGTCCGCCATTTCCGACTGCGCATGCGCGGCCGGAACACCGCCCCCACCTCCCCGCACCTCACAATGGGGCAGCGGATGCGTGGAAAAACAGCATCCGCTGCCCCCGTTGTGCGGCGCTTTCAACGCTAGCGTCGGTACGTTGGCCCGACGCACTGCGACGGGCCGAGTACGACGCTAGTGTGAAAGTAGCCTACCTCCTGAAAGGTACATAAACTACCTGACAGCAGTTTTCAATATGTCAGGTGTGCAGTTTTAAAAATGGTATCACTTTTGGCGGTTTCCCAGTATATAGGACCTCCAACGTAACTTTAAACCTGGATAGATCCTTAAAAAAGACGTTTTGGTAAATTTCCTTGAAAAAATGAAAAATTGCTGCTACATTTTCAAACCTCCTAAAATGCTAACAAAATAAAAGAACATTTTACAAATGGGGCTGATGTAAGGCAGACATGAGGGAAATGCTATTTATTAATTTTTTTCTAGGGTATGACTATCTGGATTAAAGGGATAATTAATCATTCAAAGTTTGAAAATTGCAAATTTAACATTTGTCGAATTTCTGATATTTTTTGCAAAAAAACACAAAACATAACCTAAATTTACCATTATCATAAATTATAATGTAGCACCAAAAAAAATCTCAAAATCACTAGGATTTGTTGAAGCGTTCCAGAGTTATTACTACATAAAGTGACACTGGTGAGATTTCAAAAATTTGCCCGGTCACTAAGGGGTTAAAATTCCCCATTATAACATTCCACAGGGTGTTGGATCTGCAGCATTAGACTCTGTAAATAACCAACTCCTAATTAGGCCAGGTTATACTAGCATATGGCATCCAATGCTAGAGTATCGGATGTGATATGCTAATGATTCTCAGCCCCTGCTCTGCTGCGAACGGGAGCCGAGTGTCATGCTACTGTGCTTTGAGCCTCTCGCAATGCTGTGGAGGAGGTGGAGAAACTAATTTCTCAGTCTCCTCCATTGCCGGCGTCGGCGTATATCGCACAGCACTCAGATGATATCCGAGTAATGTGCGCTGTGTCACTCGCACCCATGGACTTATATGGGTGCGAGTGAGCCGAGAATCAGCCGAGTGTCGGTGACAATTGCAGCATGCTGTGATTGTTCTCGAATGCCGATTCGGCATGAGAAAATAATCGCAGATGTGATCTGCCCCATAGATTAACACTGGTCTCAGTGCTATGAGAATGTTTTCTCTCATAGCACTTGTCCGTGTTATATACTAGTGTGACCCCGGCCTTAGTATGCTCCTCTCTACTGGTCCTAACCCTTTTACGATCTATAGGTACGTCATAAGTCGCATCCCCCTCAAAACAGCTTCATGTGTCAGAAAAGATGTGGGATCAGAGCCGAAGCTATGTGTATCACCAAACGATCAGAAAATCGCAACTTCAAGTCTCATGAGTGGAGTATTGAAGCCGCTATACAAAAAAAAAAGTGTAAAAAAAGGTTTTAATAAATATTTTAAAAATATAAAAGTTCAAATCACCCTCATTTTGCCCCAAATTAAAACTGTAAGAAAACAAAAAACAAAACACATTTGGTATCGCTGTGTTCAGAAATGCCCGGTTTATCAGCATAAACATAATTAATCGGATCTGCAAATGGCATAATGAAGGAAAAAAAATCAAAAAGCCAGAATTATGGTTTATTTTGTCACCGAAACATTGTAATAAAATGTAATAACAGGTGATCAAAACATCATATCTTCCACAAAATAGTATCAATAAAATAGGGTTTTTGTTTACTCACCGTAAAATCCTTTTCTCTGAGCCACTCATTGGGGACACAGGACCGTGGGTGTTTACTGTTGCCACTTGGAGGCTGACACTAAGTAAATACAAAAATGGTTAGCTCCTCCTCTGCAGTATACACCCCCCACTGGCTCCGGATAATACCAGTTCGTAGCAAAGCAGTAGGAGATTAACAAGATTTAACCATAATAACAACATATCAAAGACTAAAACACTCATCATAGGCAACAAGCCAAAAACTAGGGTGGGTGCTGTGTCCCCCAATGAGTGGCTCGGAGAAAAGGATTTGACGGTGAGTACACAAAAATCCCTATTTCTCCATCACCACATTGGGGGACACAGGACCGTGGGACGTCCAAAAGCAGTCCCTGGGTGGGAAATAACCCAACAGTGTAAACTTATGGCACCTGCTGTCTACAGGTGTGCTACTGCTGCCTGCAAAATACGCCTACCCAGGCTTGCATCTGAGGATGCCTGAGTATGGACATTGCAATGCTTTGAAAAGGTGTGCAGGCTAGACCAGGTCGCAGCTTTGCAAACCTGCTCTGCAGACACTTGATTCCGAATGGCCCAGGAAGCACCCACCGACTGAGTGGAGTGTGCCCTGAGGCCCGCAGGGATAGGCTTGCCTCTGACGCAGTAAGCCTCTTGAATGGTCGACTGAATCCATCTGGCAATTGTCGACTTAGAAGCGGCCAGTCCCCAGTATGTACAGTCATATTTGTTTTTTGCCATTTAGTGCATGTATATATTGATATAGGTGTATCTAATAAAATTTATATTTTTTACACATTTTGCACCTTCTGTATTCTATATCGGATTCATTTTGGTAGTAGAAGGGATCACTTAGTGATCATATGTTAGGCTGTTTCACTATAGGTGCTATGTGCTAATTATCTGTGTTGCAGATGCCTCAAAGAGTGACTATATGGACTTTAGAAAACGAGATAAGAATTGGATTCCTCAACTAGGGTCCCTATTTGGTAATAAGGCAGTTGTTGAAGCGGAGAACCGAGATGTTAAGGATTTAAAGCTCAATATTAAAGATCTAATTAAGAAACGTACTAAGGTGTGGTGGAACAAGGTGTCCCTTGAAAATTACCTCCAAAAGGATATCATACCTAGAGGGTTGAGGATTCAAATTTATCCGACACTGGAAACAAATGATTCTACTTTTACTAATAAGTGGGAGGAAGCACTAACAAAGTGTTCCCGCACTTTGTTGGAACTACTTATCGGTGCTGATCGGAAGGCCTTGGAGAGCGTTGAGGGAGAAATCGACACAGTAAAAAATAAGATCCAGGCGGTATTGACGACAGAAGAATGTGCTGGCTTTGATAAAGAACTAGAGTTAGACCTAATTAAGTGGGAAAAGGAAATACAGGCAACGAAGGTCTGTAAATTCCAGCGAGACCTACAAGACTATTCCTCTAACAAGATATATAGGTGGCAGTATAAAAAACTGCACCCAAAAACTGTGTCTCGTTCCTCATCAGTTGTGTCATCTTTGTCTGAAGAGTCATGTGGAGAGCCTTTTTTAGGAAAATGGAGTGGTTTAGGAGAGGGAAGCAATATAGATCAACTATCCCACAGGTCCGTAACTCCACTCCCTCCAGCACGTACACGCAACTATTACAAAAAGATGAACAAACGGACACGCTAGATCTTAAGGTAATCAATTTGTCAAATATTTCCTTAACCCCACCACAGATTAAGGTATTGGAAAAGGGTCTCACTTTTTCTCCCTCAGCCAAATTTGATTATTTTACTGTAGTCAAGGATATTGAGCTGTTCGCTAGAAAGTTGTCTTTTAAAAAATTTTTTGTTAACCAATCTAAAAATGAATTTCCTACTTGTACAGAACAACAGGCCCTGGCAGATCTGGAAGCACTTTTGGCCGAACAGGCCACAATGGAGGATGTTCGGTTTCCTGTACATCTGCACGCCAGATAACAACAGTTCCCCCCTTCAGGTATTTGCAATAATGTTGAGATATTTATGAAACTAATGAAACGTGATTTATCCAAGCTGTCTGAGGATAGAGCCTCATTCAATTTAACATATTTGGAAAATAAGGCTATTCAAGAACTTCGTAATATGAAACAAGTGGTCATTAAACCGGCCGATAAGGGGGGAAATGTTGTGATCTGGCCTTGTGAGATGTATGAGAGGGAGGCTCTGCGACAACTCAGTGTTAGACATTGCTACAGAAAATTGGAGACTAATCCACTTGTAAAATTCAAATCAGAACTGGACTCTGTGCTGCAGGGAGCCCGGGATCAGGGACTTATAACAAATAGAATGTTGGAAGGCCTAATTAATCAATCTCCAGTGGTCCCAACATTCTACTTGACACTGAAAATACACAAAGATAAGGACAACCCACCGGGTCGCCCCATTGTCTCCGGTATAGGTGGACTAAATGAGCAAGTATGTAGATTTATTGACTTCTATCTACAGCGATGCGTGGAAACCCTGCCATCTTTTATTAAAGATACTACCGACATCTTGGCTCGACTTAACAATATCCAATTGGAACAGGATATGTTCCTGGTCACATGTGACATCAAGTCATTATATACATCGATATGTCATGACCATGGGATCACGGCATCTAGATTCTTCCTACAGATGATGGATCTGGATGATGAGCTTATACAGTTTGTCATTGATCTCTTAGTTTTTACATTAACTCATAATTTTTTTACTTTCAAAGACAAATTTTTCCTACAGCTCCAGGGAACAGCAATGGGGGCGACTTGTGCGCCCTCATATGCAAATTTGTTCCTGGGGCTGTGGGAGAGGGAAGTCGTTTATAATTTGGAAAGTTTCTCTGCCGTGATATCATGGTCCAGATATATCGATGATATATTATTTATTTGGCAGGGTGATGAAACATCATTGAACACCTTTATGGATCAATTGAACAATAATCAACAAAATATTAGGTTAACATACAAATACAGTAAAGAAAAAATCGAGTTCCTTGATGTTTGGATTGAGGTGGATGGGAATCGGTTTATTACGACTGATGTTTATCGTAAAAGTACATCAACCAATTCCCTCCTTCATGCCACCTCGGCACATCATCCACAGACAATTGGGGCGATTCCGGTGGGTCAATTCCTGCGTATGAAACGCATATGTTCAGATGATACTAAATTTAAAAAACAGGCCAGGATCCTGACAAATAATTTACAACAGAGAGGCTACAACCACAGGTCCATTAGGAAGGGCTATAGGAGAGCTCTAGCTACACCTAGGACTCAACTACTTTCCCAAAAAAAGAAAAAACAGATACAAGAATATGAGCAACCAGTCAGACTAATTACAACTTTTAATTCAAGATGGACTGAAATCATGGACATTCTGAGGAAATATTGGCCTATTCTTCATGCTGATGAGGACCTATGTAGATTTTTGCCTAAAAACCCTTCTGTTACATGGAGGCGGTCCAAAAATTTGAAAGATCTGTTGACACGTAGTCACTACGTGGCACCTCATAGATCGCCCTTTACTGACAGAGTAGGCCCAAGGTGGGGCAGTTTCCAGTGTGGTGACTGTTCGGCATGTCAATGTATCGAGAGGGCGTTCACGTTTGACAACAGTGACGCTACTCGGACATATACGATCACACACCATATTATCATGCACTACGGACATGGTCATCTACTATGCATACTGTCCCTGTAAACTTATCTACATAGGTATGACGACTCGTCAGCTTAAGGTGAGGATTTTGGAACATATGCAGGATATTAGAAAGGCAGCCACAGCCCTTGATCTAACAATACTTAAAACAATTCCAAAACATTTTAGAAGTCATCATGGTAGCAACCCTAAATTTTTGAAAGTTAGAGGGATTGACAGAGTACAGTTGGGCATACGAGGAGGGGATTATAAGAAGGAACTCCTCAAGAAAGAGACTAGATGGATTGTCTCCCTCAATACAATGGCTCCAAAAGGCCTTAATGATTCATTGAGCTTTAAATCCTTTTTGTAGGTTAGCGCGAATTTTAATATTTCTTTCATTATATGTCTTTTAGTCGGTACTTGTCTTGTCTATGTATGTCTGTTGTCTCAATCATGTAGCCTCCCTGTGTTGCACTAGTGAGGTGGGTGCACATGAGGTATTTTATGTATAACACTGTTATTTATATCCATTTCAGTCTTGTTGCAATAGGACTACCATCTTCAACCATGATAATGAAAACTTGATGGTTTTTTTCTGCTTGATGTAAAACAGCGCTGGAATAAACATCTGATACGGAGATTAATTCTCCAGAACGTCCTCTCAGAATGACTGTGAGATCCACATTATTTTTTGAAGAAAGGACGCTATTACGTGCATAGACTTTTCATCATGTTTAATATACGCAACTTATAATGTCAGATTGGATTATATTTTTATATGCCTCTGTATTTAATGAAGTATGATAATATGTACCTTTGTTGGGTATATAGATGTGTTTAAGTTGCTGTTCTTGCTGTTGACAACTTAGTAGCCAGTCTGGGTTGTAGGTGTTGATATCCCCTCAAAACCTGTGGTTACTGGCATCCTAACATTGCGAGAGAATGCTACATTATATCATTTCGTTTACCTCTGTTTATAAATCTGCAGGCGCACACACGGGTGAGACAGGTTTGTAGGCTGGTGCGCGCACCGCGCATGCGCTGCCTCTCGGCGAGATGGGCGGCTGCTCTGTATGGAGATGCGTTGGCATGGCTACGGACCCGGTCATGTGACCGGATCATGTGTCTATGTGACGTGATCCTTGAGCGCCGCCCCACTCTCCGCGACGCAACATGGCGGGGGCGCGCCATTCACAGCCAGGTGTGAGACACATTAGGACGGGAGTAGTATAAAAGGCGAACCATTAGGTCATCCATTACCTCCTGACGAAACTGCGGGGGCAGTGAAACGCGCGTCGAGGTGCGCTACGGGACCACGTATCTGGGACTACCTCATGGCTGCAGGTAATATATGAGCTCCATATGGTGTGTGCTGGCATTTGATTATACTGTCACCTCATAGATAGCATTTAGCTCTGTTACTTGGTACTAGTGTGGCAATGATACTATCCAGACACATCACACGGGGGGCATTAGTATAGCTGCAGGTTGCCCAATCAGTACTCTTATTTGACCATTTTTTACTGCCAGTGAGACTGCAAATAGGCATCATTGTGGACAGAAATACACCTGGTGTTATCTTGCTGGGATTGACATAGCCATTGACAATTGTTTAATGGTGTATGATCTCTTTTAATATCTGATATAAATTCTGTCTTACTGCAATTTTCGTACACCGGTAGCTTATGGGCACCACAAGTTATGTGAGCTCACATTTACTGTCAACATTAGCGGCTATATGTATGCTTTATCTTGAGCCATTATGGTATATGCCCCAGATGTAGTATGGTCCCTTCTGGTTCTTTGCTGATATACAATTTGCCTTATTCTCCCCCTATTTTTAGGGAATTGTTATGTAATTGTATGTACAGTCATATTTGTTTTTTGCCATTTAGTGCATGTATTTATTGATATAGGTGTATCTAATAAAATTTATATTTTTTTACATATTTTGCACCTTCTGTATTCTATATCGGATTCCTTTCGGTGTCCGGCCGGGAGCCCGAACAGAGCATCCGCCTGACGAAAAGATGCCATCCTGGACACGTACTTCCTGAGAGCTCTGACAAGATCCAAGGAGTGAAGAGCCTTCTCCAAGCGATGCGTTGGAGTAGGGCAAAGAGACGGAAGTACGATATCTTCATTGAGGTGGAAAGAAGACACCATCATTGGGAGGAAAGTAGGGGCCGGTCTGAGGACCACCTTGTCTCGGTGGAACATAAGGAATGGCGTCCGACAGGAAAGAGCAGCCAACTCCGAGACTCGTCTGATTGAGGTAATAGCGACAAGGAAGTTCACCTTCCTGCAACGGCTCGAAGGGAGATTCCTGCAGGACACCTAGGACCAAATTATGGTCCCAAGCCTCTAGAGGCGCTCTGTAGGGAGGCACCACGTGAGAGACTCCCAGAAAAAACGTTCTGACCTGAGGCTTGGAAGTGATTTTCCATTGAAAAAGGACTGACAAGGCCGAGACCTGCCCTTTAAGGGAACTCGGTGAAAGCCCCAAGTCCAGACCGGATTGGAGGAAATCCAGGATGGTAGGGATGTTGAAAACCATCAGAGGGCGACCTCTGCTTCTGCACCAATCGAAGAAGATCCTCCAGACCTGATGGTAGATGCGCGATGACACTGGCTTTTGGGCATTGATCAAGGTGGAAACTGCCTCACGGGAAAAACCCGCTTGAGTCAGAACCCAGGATTCAACAGCCATGCAGTCAAACACAGGGCCTCCGAGTTTTGGTGGTAAATCGGGCCCTGAGAAAGTAGATCTGGATGATCTGGTAGGCAGTAAGGAACGTCTGCAAGCTGGACCAGCTCTGCATACAACGCCCTGCGAGGCCAATCAGGGGCGATGAGAATCACCGGGACACCCTCTGCCCTGATCACTCTGGGAAGCAGGGGCAGGGGGGGAAACAGGTAAGGGAGGCGAAACTGACTTCAAGGAAGGACTAACGCGTCCGCCCCGATTGCCCTGGGGTCCCGGGACTGGGCCACAAACTGAGATACCTTGGCATTGAACCAGGAAGCCATCAAGTCTACATCCGGATTATCCCAACAAAGGCAAATCTGTTGGAATATGTCCTGATGGAGAGACCACTTGCCGGCTGAGGAAATCCACAGCCCAATTCTCCACTCCTGGAATGTGAACGGCCGATATGACCGAGTGGTTGTTTTCGGCCCAGCGAAGGATGTGCTCTACCTTGCGCATTGCAGCTCTGCTGCGGGCTCCCCCTTGATGGTTTATATAAGTCACAGCTGTGGCATTGTCCAACTGGATACGGATGGGGTGGCCTGCTAGGAGATGATGGAACCGCTTTAGGGACAGCCGAATCGCACGTATCTCCAGGATATTGATGGGAAGACGAGACTCGTGATGAGTCCAGGTTCCCTGCGCAGTGTGATGGCGAAAGACCGCTCCTCAGCCTAGGAGGCTGGCGTCGGTAGTGACTACCAGCCAATGGGCTGGGAGGAAGGACCTCCCTTGGAGGAGAGAGGATCGGAGCATCCACCATTGGAGTGACTGCTTGACCAGAGGAGAGAGAGGACACAGTCGGTTGAGGGAAAAGGGACTCCCATCCCATGCATCCAGCAGAGCATGCTGTAGGGGACGGAGGTGCAGTTGCGCAAATGGAATTGCCTCCATTGCAGCCACCATCTTCCCGAGAATCCTCATGCCGAAACGGATGGAACAAGGGGACGGCTGAAGAAGCTTCCAGACCACCTGTTGAAGAGCCAGGACCTTGTCCTGAGGAAGAAGCAACAACCCTAGGGAGGTGTCCAGGGTCATGCCCAGGAAGGAGATCCCTTGAGCTGGAACAGGAGATGACGTTTTTAGATTGATCAACCAGCCCAACCGAGAAAGAGTATCAAAGGAAATGCGGACGCACTCCTCGCAGGCTCAGAAAGATGGGCCTTTGACCAATAAGTCGTCTAGGTAGGGAAGTACGACTAGACCCCGAGAATGCAGAATGGCCATAACAGCCGCCATGACCTTTGTGAAAACTCTGGGGGCGGTGGCGAGGCCGAAAGGCAAGGCCGTGAACTGAAAATGTTCTTCCCCGACGGCGAAGCAAAGGAACCTCTGATGAGGTGGGAAGATTGGGATGTGGAGGTACGCATCCCGGATGTCGATGGATGCTAAGTATTCACCTTGTTCCATCGAGGCAATGACGGAATGGAGAGATTCCATCCTGAAATGACGGACTTTGACACATCTGTTCAAGAGCTTTAGGTCCAGGATGGGCCGTACTGTTCCATCGTTTTTGGGGACCATAAACAGATTTGAATAAAAACCACGGAACCTTTCGTCCTCTGGGACAGGGATAATCACTCCGTCTTGTCAGAGCGACTGAATAGCCTGGGAAAAAGCCCGAGCGCGCATTCCTGCTTCGGGAGGACGGGAAGCAAAAAACCGAGTTGGAGGGGGGAAGGAAAAATCGATTTTGTAACCGGAGGACACCAGATCCCGGACCCACTCGTCGCGAACGACTGCAAGCCAGACATGACGAAACAAGAGAAGGTGTCCGCCTACTTTGTTGGTGTCGTCCGGAAGAGATTGCGAGTCATTTAGAAGAAGATGGTTGGGGTCTGGATCCCCTGGATCTAGACTGTGTGGAGCGGCCCCTCCAGGAATAGTTGGGCCTATATGGAGCCTGAGGGCTTTTGTCTCTGTAGGCGCGGTGCCCCGAGTGTTGTGAATTAGACTTCTTGGCTCCCTCTGGTGGTTATTAGTGATATGACTCTGGGATTTTCTTTCCTCAGTTTGCACCCACCTGGGTCGTTAGTCCAGGGGTGTTGCTATATAAACCTCCTGGATCCTTAGTCCAGTGCCTGGCATCGTTGTAATCAGATCCTTTTTGTTTGCTCCTATCTGCTGTCCTGGTTCGTGCAAAATTAAGCTAAGTCCTGCTTCTTTGTTTTTTGGGTTATTTGCTTGCTCTCATTTTTGTCCAGCTTGTACTAAATGTGATTCCTTACCTTGCTGGAAGCTCTAGGGGGCTGGTGCTCTCCCCCCGGGCCGTTAGACGGTTCGGGGGTTCTTGAATATCCAGCGTGGATATTTTTGATAGGGTTTTTGCTGACCATATAAGTTATCTTACTATATTCTGCTATTAGCTAGTGGGCCTCTCTTTGCTAAATACCTAGCTCATTCTTACGTTTGTCTTTTCCTCTTACCTCACCGTTATTATTTGTTGGGGGCTTGTATCCAACTTTTGGGGTCTTTTCTCTGGAGGCAAGAAAGGTCTTTCTTTTATCTCCTTGCTTAATGCGCACAAGGTTGTACGCACCACGAAGATCTATCTTGGTGAACCACTTGGCACCTTTAATCCGGGCAAACAAGTCCGACAACAGAGGCAAAGGATACTGAAATTTAACAGTGATTTTATTCAGAAGCCGATAGTCAATACAAGGTCTCAAAGATCCGTCCTTCTTGGCCACAAAAAAGAATCCCGCACCAAGAGGGGAAGAGGATGGACGGATATGCCCCTTCTCCAGAGACTCCTTGATATACGAACGCATTGCGGCATGCTCAGGTACAGACAGATTAAATAATCTTCCCTTAGGAAATTTACTACCTGGAATCAAATCTATGGCGCAGTCACAGTCCCTATGAGGAGGCAGAGCACTGGATCTGGACTCGCTGAATACATCCTGATAATCAGACAAATACTCAGGAACTTCCGAAGGAGTAGAGGAAGCAATAGACACCGGCGGGGAATCAGCATGAATTCCCTGACAGCCCCAACTTGACACAGACATTGCCTTCCAATCCAAGACTGGATTGTGGGTCTGTAACCATGGCAGACCCAAAACGACCAAATCATGCATTTTATGCAGAACAAGAAAACGAATCACCTCCCGATGTTCAGGAGTCATGCACATGGTTACCTGCGTCCAAAACTGCGGTTTATTTTCCGCCAATGGCGTAGCATCAATACCTCTAAGAGGAATAGGATTTACCAACGGTTCAAGAACAAAACCACAGCGCTTGGCAAATGACAGATCCATAAGACTCAGGGCAGCACCTGAATCCACAAACGCCATAACAGGGTAAGAAGACAATGAGCAAATTAAAGTCACAGACAAAATAAATTTAGGTTGCAAATTACCAATGGCGACAGGACTGACAACCCTTGTTAGGCGTTTAGAGCATGCTGATATAACATGTGTAGAATCACCACAGTAAAAACATAACCCATTCTGACGTCTATGATTTTTCCGCTCATTTCTAGTCTGAATTCTATCACATTGCATTAAATCAGATGTTTGTTCAGACAACACCACCAGAGGAATAGCGGTTTTGCGCTCCCGCAAACGCCGGTCAATTTGAATAGCCAGCGCCATAGAATCATTCAGACTTGTAGGAATGGGGAAACCCACCATCACATTCTTAATGGCTTCAGAAAGGCCATTTCTGAAATTTGCGGCCAGAACACACTCATTCCACTGAGTAAGCACGGACCATTTCCGAAATTTTTGGCAATACACTTCAGCTTCATCCTGGCCCTGAGAAATAGCCAGCAAGGCTTTTTCTGCCTGAACTTCAAGATTGGGTTCCTCGTAAAGCAATCCGAGCGCCAGAAAAAACGCATCAATATTTGCCAATGCCGGATCTCCTGGCGCTAGCAAAAAAGCCCAATCCTGAGGGTCGCCCCGTAAAAAAGAGATAACAATTTTCACTTGCTGAGCTGGATCTCCAGATGAACGGGGTCTCAGAGAAAGAAACAATTTACAATTGTTCCTGAAATTCCTAAACCTAAATCGGTCTCCAGAAAACAGTTCAGGAATAGGTATTTTAGGTTCAGACATTGGACTACTGGTAACAAAATCTTGTATGCCCTGCACACGAGCAGCAAGCTGGTCTACACTTGTAATCAAGGTCTGGACATTCATGTCTGTAGCAAGCACAAGCCACTCAAAGGTAAAGGGGAGGAAGAGAGGAAAAAAAAAAAAACAACTCAGAATTTCCTTTCTTATTATCCCACTTCTGCAATGCAATAAACATTCAATGTTGGCCTGGCATACTGTTATGAGCCCAATGGCAGAGAGTCTCAGAAATAGTTTCTAAGTCTGCAAACACAAAAACCAGCTCATAGGGCAGTGGTAACTGGGCTGACCATATATCTAATCCTAGCACCACAAATAACAGCAGCCGGGGAACGTGCCTACGTTGATTCTAGACGTCTCGCGCCAGCCGGAGAACTAACTAACCCTAGAAGGGAAAAGAAAGACCTTTCTTGCCTCCAGAGAAAAGACCCCAAAAGTTGGATACAAGCCCCCAACAAATAATAACGGTGAGGTAAGAGGAAAAGACAAACGTAAGAATGAGCTAGGTATTTAGCAAAGAGAGGCCCACTAGCTAATAGCAGAATATAGTAAGATAACTTATATGGTCAGCAAAAACCCTATCAAAAATATCCACGCTGGATATTCAAGAACCCCCGAACCGTCTAACGGCCCGGGGGGAGAACACCAGCCCCCTAGAGCTTCCAGCAAGGTAAGGAATCACATTTAGTACAAGCTGGACAAAAATGAGAGCAAGCAAATAACCCAAAAAACAAAGAAGCAGGACTTAGCTTAATTTTGCACGAACCAGGACCAGCAGATAGGAGCAAACAAAAAGGATCTGATTACAACGATGCCAGGCACTGGACTAAGGATCCAGGAGGTTTATATAGCAACACCCCTGGACTAACGACCCAGGTGGGTGCAAACTGAGGAAAGAAAATCCCAGAGTCATATCACTAATAACCACCAGAGGGAGCCAAGAAGTCTAATTCACAACACTCGGGGCACCGCGCCTACAGAGACAAAAGCCCTCAGGCTCCATATAGGCCCAACTATTCCTGGAGGGGCCGCTCCACACAGTCTAGATCCAGGGGATCCAGACCCCAACCAGGGGAAGTGGCTGAGGAATGCCATGCGTAAGATCCAAGAAAAAGCCGAAAACGAGCCTGCGGCTGTCATCGGAACGGTTGTCTGAACCTCTGCTGGGGAAGGGAAATACTTTTTTCCCCCCATAGTGTCTGAAATCAGTTTGTCCAGCTTTTCACCAAATAGACAGCCACCGAGATATGGCAGAGACATGAGGGACTTTTTAGCGACTGAGTCCGCTCGCCAATTCCTCAGGCATAGCACTCTCCTAATCGCCACAGCGTTTGAAGCCGTAAGTGCAGAGCAGTTCGCCGCGTCCAGGGAAATTTGATTTGCTAGCTCCGCTAAGTCAGAAGGAAGATCACTGTTCTGTAATGCCTTGTGCAGAGAGTCTGCCCAAGAAGTCATGGCTTTGGCTACCCAGGTAGCAGCGAAGGAGGGAAAGAGTGCCGAGCCTGAAGCCTCAAAAGCTGAGCGGGCGAGACTGTCAACTAGGCGATCAGTGGGATCTTTGATCGAAGATCTGTCCGGCACGGATAGGATAGTTTTAGAGGACAAACGTGAGACAGGAGGATCCACAGGAGGGGATTCTGTCCATTGTTTGCGGAGATCAGGAGAAAAAGGATATTTGGATTTCAGAGATCTCTGGCCCTGAAAGCGTTTGTCTGGAAGCTCCCTATGTCGCTGGACTATGTCCTGGAACTTTGGGTGATTGGCGAACACCCTGTGAGTACGTATGGTCCTTTTGAAAGACACAGAATTATCCGTACTGGAGGTCGCCGGTTCGTCATCAACCTGAAGGGACTGGTTGACGACCTCGATGAGACTATCTATAGTGCTCTGATAACCTGGCGAATCCAGATCTAGAGGCCCATCAGACTCAGGATCAGAGTCCTGGTCAGAAGAGGTGCCTGGGGAGTGAGAGTTGGAAGCGGAACTAACGGACGCCGAGGCACCAGAGGGCCTGGGGGACGAGCTACAGACGTGCTTCCTAGATGGCCGCTTGTGCTTAGCATGAGAGCGGCCTCTGCAGGCTGAAGATCCCGCAGCTGTAGGGGAAACATCCTGAATAGGCGGATTAGTGGTCCTGCTCCTGGTTGGATCCTGGAGGGACTCGATAGCTTTGGTCAAAGAAGCCATAGATTGTGCAAGTGACAAAGCCCACTCAGGGGGGCTGGTCACCGCGGGCTCGTTTGTGGCGGGGGGCTCCTGAGAGCATTTAGGGTCACAAGCATTACAGAGCGGAGCAGTATGCCCGCTTGGTAGCTCAGCCTGACAGGAGGTGCAAGAAGTGAACACTGTTTTTGCACTTTTTGGGTTTATGCAGAGACATGTTGTCGGTTAACCTCTGTGCAGGGCTTTGGGGCACCAGTGCAGCTAGTGAGCAGAGCACTGTGCAGGAGTAGGAGGGCCCGTGTCAGTGTGCAGCGCACCTTCCCAGGTCCTGTGTCCGGATGCCGCACTGAGACCGGAGAGGGATGCACTCCTTGATTTGGTGGCATTCTGAGTCTCCTGAGAGACACCGGGAGCTCTATCTTCCATCCAAGATGGCCGCCGAGAGTTGAGAGGCGCTTCTCGCAGTGTGCGAGAAGCGCTGAAGCGGTGGGCGGGGCCTCATGCGTGGCGCACGCTGTGGGCGGAACGCGGCCTGAGGCCAAAGCCGGGGTTTAAATTAGCAGTGCCCGGCCACAAAATGCGGCCAGACCCACGGTGCGTTCGGGAGCCCCCCTACCCTATCAGACTCACCGCTTGTGGTCCTTTTCAGGTGAGGTACGAGGGAAGGTGCAGTCAACCTCGATCCACCGCCCTCTTGATGAGGGGGTGGAGAGGGACTGAGGAGCTCCATGCAGCACCGCTGTTCCACAGTGGTGGTGCAGAGGGAGGGCGGCCGGACTGTGCTCAGGGAAAGTGCCTCTGTGTATCCTAAGGGTTCGCTCCCCTAGGATTCCACAGGGCTAGTTCACATCCGAACATCCCACATCGCAGAAAAGGGTATGGGGAATAAACTCCGTGCTCGCCTGTTGGTGTTTCGGGGGAGATCGGCCCCCTTAAAAGGGTCCATCGCCCCCTTCGTCCTCTTGCGCAAAGATAAAAATAAAAAAAATAAAACGTCTGGGAATAAAATCAGACACAGTGTGCCTCCTACGGACACTAAGCAAGAACTGGTATTATCCAGAGCCAGTGGGCGGTGTATACTGCAGAGGAGCTAACCCTTTTTGTATTTACTTAGTGTCAGCCTCCTAGTGGCAGCAGCATACACCCACGGTCCTGTGTCCCCCAATGTGGCGATGGAGAAAACATAAGCTCGGCACGCAAATAATAAGTCCTCACTCAGCCCTAGATCCTGAAAAATGAGGACGCACCAGGTCTTGAAAATATCGCCTTTTTTCACTTTTAAAGCACGTGGGAAGTGAGGCAGTCTGGAAGGGTCGATGGCTTGCCTGTGGGTTACCTCCCGTGACATTCGGGACTTACGGTCCTAACAGGAATAACCTGATTTTTCCCCCCAGGATGGGGAAAGGGGACGGGGAGCACCTAGTATCAGAAAGCAGGAATTCCTAGGGGACTGCAGGTCTGGAAGCCATGGTGCTAGAAGATAAGCTGAAGGAAAAGACCAGGGAAAGTGCAGGAGGAGAAGTTCTTATGTCTTTTGAAAAGATTGTTGGATTAAGTCTTATTGTAGATTGTAAGATCTCACGAGCAGGGTCGTCTTATTTTGCTTTAATTATTGTATCGTCAACGTTGTTACTTATGACTGTTGTGTTTGAAACTGTTAAACTGTAAAGCGCTGCGGAATATGTTGACACTATATAAAGATTATTATGAAGATGCACGAATTGAGTAAAGTTTTATTGAAAGTGAATCGGGACTTCGATAACATTTGTGTGTGTCTGCGATGGATTGGAGCCCTCTATGCGGTGAAGGATTTTGACTCACAGGTGGGTGAAATACTTGACACACACACAGCGCACCACAAAATGGACATTATATTTCTGTAGCAGAGCGTCGGGGTGTGATGAGGAAGCAGCAGCAATCCCTCGGTACGTCTACCACCCTGGCCCCCGTTACATGAATGGGACAGGGCTAAAGGTCCGGCATTAGGCCTGATATGTGGAGGTGACACTCCATGTGCTCGTCCATTAGGGGTGTGGGGAGATCTGTTCCCTAGAAGGGACCCGTCGGCCAAAAAAATTCAGCCCAGGCTTGGCATCCAACGTCGCAGGAGAGGATACGGAGACACTCTCCGTGTTCGCCTGTTGATGGTTCGGGGAGATCGGAACCTTGAAAGGATCCATCGCCCCTTCATTCCACTTGGAAAAATGTGAAAATTGGTAAAAATGTAAAACTAAAATAATAAAGACTTTTTGGTCTGAAGACCAGACCCGTGTGCCTCCTAAGCAAGAACTGATTCTCTGGGCACCGGCACAAGGGCGTATACTGCAGAGGAGCTAACTTTTTTTGTGTTACCTTAAGTGTCAGCCTCCTAGTGGCAAGCAGCATACACCCATGGTCTGTGTAAACCAATAAGGCAAAGGAGAAAGAACCTATACGTTTGGTACCTGCAAACATGTAATGACCTGAAGAATCATAATGGCAGGTCAGTTTTAGCATTAAGGGAACATGGTAATAAAAAAAAAAAAAAGTCACGGCTCTGGGAAGAGGCGCAAAAAATGAACGCAAAATTCCAAGGTCATGAAGGGGTTAAAGATTTGTTCTCATTAAATTGGTAGCAAAGTGGACAGTGGTTGTAAAAGTCTTAGTTACTCACCGGTTAACGGTGTTTTTCGGAGTCCATGACAGCACTACGGAGAGAGGGAATCCGCCCTTCAGGAACAGGAAACCTACAGATACATAAGGGCGGCACCTCTCCCACGCATCAGTTGGTTTACAGAGCACAAGAGGACCACCAAGGTTAATAGCATACATAATAAACAATGATACAATAACTAACTATTCACTACCCGTGAATTATATAAATAAAGGAAGAGGTGTACACCCAGAATCAGGGGTGGATTAAGGGTAGCCAGGGCCCCGGGCTGTTCAGACACTGTGGGCCCCCCCGGTCATGTGACGGGGGTCATGTGACGGGGGTCATGTGACGGGGGTCATGTGACGGGGTCGTCATGTGATGGGGGTCGTCATGTGACGGGGGGGTCATGTGAAGGGGGGGGGTCATGTGACGGGGGGGTCATGTGACGGGGGGGTCATGTGACGGGGGGGGGGTCATATTATACCCGAACCAGATTATTCCAGAAAAATCGCCGGGCCCTACTCTACTGTAACCTATTAAATATTTGTTAAAATCTGCAATATAATTTAGGTATATTTTGACCAATAATATCACATACAAGGAACAAATACCACCGCGCCATGACCAGACCACAAATTACAAACACAGTGATCGAATAATATCACATACAAGGAACAAATACCACCGCACCATGTCAAGACCACATATTACCACCACTTGGTGACCAAATAGCACATTCAAGGGACAAATACCACAACACCATTTCCAGACCACATATTACCACCACATAGTGACTGAATACTACAATACTGATCAGTAATAATAAAAAAAACCCACAATACTATCACCATAAGTGCCAGTGTTAGGGCCACCAGGAAGGCTACTTTAAGAGATAAATTTTTAATAGAGGCTGAAGAAATTGGCTCAAATGGGGCCTCTGTCATGGCTGAGAGGACTAGGTTCAGGTCCCATGGCATGACCCTATTCTTCACCATTGGCCTAGCCCGTTTTGTTGCCCTAATGAATCTGCTGACCCAGTGATTCTCAGCAATATTGCAGCCAAAGAGGGCCCCCAAGGCTGATACCTGCACTTTAAGAGTATTTGGGGATAATCCCATATCTAACCCCTTCTGTAAAAATTCCAAGATCTGGTAAATCGGTATTGACTGCCCAGCCACTACCCCCGAGTTCTGAAGAAATCTCTTCCAGAGTCTGACATAGATCTTTGTGGTGATTATTTTTCTGCTCTTCAGCAGAGTGTTAATGAGGGCCGGAGAGAACCCCCTATCTTTCAACAGCGCCCGCTCAAAATCCACACCGTCAGATGAAGGCCAACCGCCCGAGGATGGTAGACTGGGCCCTGGGATAGGAGATCCGGGATGTCTGGCAAGACCCATGGGTCGGATATCGACATAGCCCTCAGGCATGGAAACCACATCCTTCTGGGCCAGAAGGGGGCAATTACTATCACTGTGGCTTTGTCCTTTCTGATTTTCCTCACCACCAGAGGAAGTAGAGACAGGGGAGGAAAGGCGTAGGCCAGCCTGAAGTTCCAGTCTATGAGGAGGGCGTCTACTGACAGAGGATTTTCTCTGGGGTTCAGAGAGCAGAATTGTGCCACTTTCCTGTTTTCTTTTGTGGCAAACAGGTCTACCTCTGGTTGACCCCATCTTTCCACGATGAGGTTGAAGATGGAACCGTTCAGGGACCACTCTCCCTGCCTCAATGTGTTGTGGCTTAAAAAATCCGCCGTAGTGTTTTCTGCCCCTCTTATGTGAAGAGCCGTCAATGAGAGAAGATGTTGCTTTGCTAGATGGAATAGACGATCTGCTACGCACATTAGGGATTTGGAATGAGTCCCGCCTTGGTGATTTATGTATGCCACGGTGACCCGATTGTCCGAGAATACCCGCACGTGGTGGCCCTGTAGATAGACAAGGAGTGTTTTAACTGCCTGTTCCACAGCCATTAATTCCTTCAGGTTGGAAGACATATCCATGTGACCCCGATCCCAAAGCCCCTGGACCAAAGCATCCCCCATGTGAGCCCCCCACCCAGAAGGGCTAGCGTCCGAGGTGACTATACGAGTTACATTATATTCCCAGGGGACCCCTGTGGACAGGTTCTCTTGGTCTAGCCACCATCCGAGGGATACAATAGCGTCTTGGGATAGGGTCAGTAGGCTCTCCAGACATCCCCCCAACCTTTTTTGTTGTAACAGCACCTCGCCCTGAAGTATCCTCGTATGATACTGGGCCCATCGGACCGCTGGAATCCAGGACGAGTGAGCGCCTAACAAAGACATGGCTCTTCTAAGGGACATGGTGGGGTTTTTAGTGGCATTCAGCACTTGAAGGTGCAGGCGATCAATTTTCTCTTGATGCAAACGGCATTCCTGAACCTGGGAATCCAGGGTCAGGCCTAAAAATCGCTGCACCGTCATGGGCTGTAACCGTGATTTTTTAACATTTAGCATCCATCCCAGATGCTCCAGAGCAGACATCACTTTATGTAACTGTTCCAGACAGTGATCCGCCGTTTTACCTACAATAAGGAGATCGTCCAGGTAGGGGATTATTAGAATGTTGGACTCATGCAAGTGTGCCATAACTTCCGCCATTACTTTGGTAAACACCCGAGGGGCGACCGATATACCAAAGGGGAGGGCCCTATACTGAAAGTGTCTGACTACCCCATCCAACCGTACCGCCACCCTCAGGTATCGTTGGTGACCTGCATAAATAGGGATACGGTAATAGGCGTCCTTCATATCCAATACTACCATAAAGCAGTTTTTAAACAGTAGCTTTATTGCGGTGTTAATAGTTTCCATTTTAAATGATTGAACGGTCAGGAAATTATTAAGAGCCCTAAGGTTAATAATTGTTCTGAAGGAGCCGTCAGGTTTACTTATTAGGAATAGAGGAGAGTAGAATCCACTACCCTGTTCTCCTTCCGGAACCTCTGACAGTACATTCTTATTGAGCAGGTCGTGAACTTCCGTTTCCAGGGCCGCCTGTTCTGCTGGAGAGGACCTGAGTGGGGTAATTCTGAAGAAGTTCTGAGGGATAGAGAACTCTAGCCGCAGACCCGTAGCTATTATCCCCAAAATCCAATCACTACTGGAGATTTGGACCAGGCCGGGTAGAAGGCAGATAGTCTACCTCCCACCGGGGCGACTAGTCATTGAGGTGGTTTTTTGACCTCACGGGATGGCTCCTGACGTCCTCCACCTCCAAACATAAATCCAGTACCTTTCTTCTTTTTATCGTCCCATCTGCTCTGGTCTCTGGCTGGTCTCCTCCGAAAGAATCTTTTCCCTGCGAATGGACGCCTGTAAGAAGTAGTTGGTAGATTGGGAAACTTCTTCTTCTTGTCTCCGGCTTTCTCTAGCAGTTCATCTAGGACTGGACCAAACAGGTATTCCCCTTCGCATGGGATAGAGCACAGACGGGATCTGGATTGAAGGTCACCCGGCCAACATTTCAGCCATAGGGCCCTGCGTGCTGCGTTTGATAGTCCTGCCGCTCTAGCCGCCATTCTTGCCGAATCCGCAGATGCGTCCGCGAGAAAGGCAGCGGCATTCTGAATTGTTGGGAGGAATTTCAACATAGAATCTCTGGAAACACCCTCTTCCAATTTAGACCCTAGCTGATCCAGCCAGACCATCATCGATCTGGCTGCACATGTCGCAGCTACAGCAGGTCTCAGGGCACCCGCCGACATCTCCCATGTCCCTTTAAGGAACGAGTCAGCCTTATCGAGAGGATCCTTTAGGGAAGCCATGTCGTCAAAGGGAATAGATGATTTTTTAGACGCCTTAGACACCGCTGCGTCCAATTTCGGCGCCTTATCCCATGTGTTCACCATGGGGTCCTCAAAGGGATATCTACGTTTAAAGGCCGGTGGAAAAGAGCCTTTTTTCTCTGGCTTTTTCCATTCCCTTTTGATGAGGTTCTGAACCTTGTCATTGAGTGGAAAAGACCTATGCTTTTTTGGGTCTAGACCGCCAAACATTAGGTCCTGCGCTGAAAGTTCTGGCCTTTCGTCAGCCACCCCCATGGTGGATCTAACCGATTTAATTAGTTTGTCCATTTGGTCTAATGGGAAACAGAAACGGTTAGACTCATCTTCCGAAGAGAACGCTGAGGAGACAGAGGCGTCTGACTCATTCTCCCTACTAGGGCCAGCGGACGAATCCGAATCTGAGGCGCTAGGCTCCCTTCTTTTGGAAGGCTCCCCCCGGGACAGGGATTTCAGGGAATCTTTCACCTCCTTCCTGATAATCTCCCTAAGGTTTGATGTGAAATCAGGAGACTCTTCCGCCACCTATGGGAGCGGAGAAAAAGGCTATGTAATTTATCTGGTGCTACCGCTATCAGTGTTCCCATCAATTTATTTCCTAGTCTGCCGTACACACGACTGACAAAGTCTCTTAGGGTAGGCGTCTGGCAAAGGGCAAGCGCATAGCGCGCACTCGTTTTTTGCCTTACCAGCGCATTTTTTCCCCTACGGAAATAAACATAGGAAAAGACTGCATCAGGGTACATTCACAAAGATCTCTTACCCAGGCAGTAGCGGTAGGTACCGGATTACTGGGGGGTCGGTCCAGATCCTTCTGTCTCGATCTGCGACTGGCCTGATTACTGCATCCGCGGGTCTTCAGCTGGGGGTTCGCATGGGACTTCTCCGAGGATCTGTCCTGCTCCTGCTCCAGCAGACCAACGGCAGCTTCCGGCTCATCCATAGCTGCAGATGGGCTCACAAGCAGCCCTGCAGCATTCTGTTTGGCTATAAATAGCCCTTCCCCCGGATCCGGAATCAGTGAAGGTGCGTGGCCAAATCCATCCCCCCACTTGCAGGTCACTGCTCCCCCCCCCCCTCCGCACCCAACCGCTCCCCCGCCCCCCGCAGGACAGCGGTGTTTTTTGCAAAAAAGCCGGCCGGCTTTTGACTTCCGGCCCTGGCTCCGCCCCCCACGCGTCACTTCCGGTATCGGGCAGAGCGCTCAGGAACGCGCCCGGAAGCTGGGGGACGGTGCCGCCGGACCACCCAGCCGCTACACCATCGCCGCCTGCGGCCGAAGTACAGCGGCGATCGCGGCAGAAGCCGGCGTCCGACCCCCAGCTCCGGTCCCGAACCGAAAGGAACGCACAGGACACTGCACTGCACCGACGGGGATCAGAGCGGGGAAGACCGAGGTCCAGGGGGGTGAGCGGACCCCGGGGGAGACATACTCACCTCTCTGACAACTGGGGATGGACCTCCTCCGGACGTCGCTCCACACTGCACCGCTCACTGTCGTGGAGTCCTACCCAGACCCACCGTGGCGCTTCCAGGGACCCGCACTGCCCGAGGTAGGAGACCCCCTCGCTACCTGGGTCGGACAGCCAGCCTGGGTATTGATAGGAGAAGCGAAGTCGTATCTGAAGGGAATCCTGTCCTCCAGGAACAGGAAACCAACTGATGCGTGGGAGAGGTGCCGCCCTTATGTATCCGTAGGTTTCCTGTTCCTGAAGGGCGGATTCCCTCCCTCCGTAGTGCTGTCATGGACCACCGATAAATAAAACTTTGCAATTTACTAGTTATTGAAAATCCTCTCCATTCTCAAGAGTTTTCAGATTTTTAATTATAGTGCTTTGGAACAAAGCACTATACTGTTATTCCATCGTGGTAAACTTCTTCTTCTTATTATTATTATAGTGCTTTGGAACAAAGCACTATATTGTTATTCCATCGTGGTAAACTTATTATTATTAGGCTTTTTTCCGCAATTAATGCGGCCCATACCGCTGCACTCACAGACTCCAGTGAGGCGTCATTTCGAAGCCAGCGTCCATGAGAGGTGTGCTAAGTATTTTTCGTGTCGATCGGATTTGTAGTTTTGGCGCAATTTGCATTTGAAAATTGTTTTCCCCTCATTGGAAAGCATTGTCTCAATGCGTTTCAATAGGGAAATTTCCTCATAGGGTATAATGGCCTGGTTTCTGAGGCAATTTCTAAAAATAACTGCAAACTGCCACCTGGCTGATTAGCTCATTGATATGCGCAGTCAGATCCAGTTACTATGCCAACGCTTACGAGCCCACTAGAAAACAGGTTTTGTCAGTCAGATAATATCAGCTCCTCTCTGTTATCAGCCATTCCCCTGTCCTGCTGTCAGTATATTTCTCTCTGTTATCAGCCATTCCCCGTACTGCTGTCAGTCTATTTCTCTCTGTTATCAGCCATTCCCCTGTCCTGCTGTCAGTCTATTTCTCTCTGTTATCAGCCATTCCCTTGTCCTGCTGTCAGTCTATTCTCTGTTATCAGCCATTCCCTTATCCTACAAATCGGACCCAGAGTGACCCGGGCCACCAAATCGGACCCAGAGTGACCCGGGCCACCAAATCGGACCCAGAGTGACCCGGGCCACCAAATCGGACCCAGAGTGACCCGGGCCACCAAATCGGACCCAGAGTGACCCAGCCCACCAAATCGGACCGAGGTGCCCCGCCCACCAAATCAGACCCAGAGTGGCTCCGCCCACCAAATCGGACCCAGAGTGACCCCGCCCACCAAATCGGACCCAGAGTGACCCCGCCCACCAAATCGGACCCTGAGGTGCCCCGCCCACCAAATCGGACCCTGAGGTGCCCCGCCCACCAAATCAGACCCAGAGTGGCCCCGCCCACCAAATCGGTCCCAGAGTGACCCGGCCCACCAAATCGGACCCAGAGTGACCCGGGCCACCAAATCGGACCCAGAGTGACCCGGGCCACCAAATCGGACCCAGAGTGACCCGGGCCACCAAATCGGACCCAGAGTGACCCGGGCCACCAAATCGGACCCAGAGTGACCCGGGCCACCAAATCGGACCCAGCCCACCAAATCGGACCCTGAGGTGCCCCGCCCACCAAATCAGACCCAGAGTGGCTCCGCCCACCAAATCGGACCCAGAGTGACCCCGCCCACCAAATCGGACCCTGAGGTGCCCCGCCCACCAAATCAGACCCAGAGTGGCCCCGCCCACCAAATCGGTCCCAGAGTGACCCGGCCCACCAAATCGGACCCAGAGTGACCCGGGCCACCAAATCGGACCCAGAGTGACCCGGGCCACCAAATCGGACCCAGAGTGACCCGGGCCACCAAATCGGACCCAGAGTGACCCGGGCCACCAAATCGGACCCAGCCCACCAAATCGGACCCTGAGGTGCCCCGCCCACCAAATCAGACCCAGAGTGTCTCCGCCCACCAAATCGGTCCCAGAGTGACCCGGGCCACCAAATCGGTCCCAGAGTGACCCGGGCCACCAAATCGGACCCAGAGTGACCCGGGCCACCAAATCGGACCCAGAGTGACCCGGGCCACCAAATCGGTCCCAGAGTGACCCGGGCCACCAAATCGGTCCCAGAGTGACCCGGGCCACCAAATCGGACCCAGAGTGACCCGGGCCACCAAATCGGACCCAGAGTGACCCGGGCCACCAAATCGGACTCAGAGTGACCCGGGCCACCAAATCGGACCCAGAGTGACCCGGGCCACCAAATCGGACCCAGAGTGACCCGGGCCACCAAATCGGACCCAGAGTGACCCGGGCCACCAAATCGGACCCAGAGTGACCCGGGCCACCAAATCGGACCCAGAGTGACCCGGGCCACCAAATCGGACCCAGAGTGACCCGGGCCACCAAATCGGACCCAGAGTGGCCCGGGCCACCAAATCGGCCCCTGAGGGGCCCGGGCCACCAAATCGGACCCAGAGTGACCCGGGCCACCAAATCGGACCCAGAGTGACCCGGGCCACCAAATCGGACCCAGAGTGACGCGGCCCACCAAATCGGACCCAGAGTGGCCCGGCCCACCAAATCGGACCCAGAGTGGCCCGGCCCACCAAATCGGACCCAGAGTGGCCCGGCCCACCAAATCGGACCCAGAGTGACCCAGCCCACCAAATCGGACCCAGAGTGGCTCCACCCACCAAATCGGACCCAGAGTGGCCCCGCCCACCAAATCCTCAACCCTGAGGGGCTACAACTACCAAACCAGCATCTGAGGGGCACCCAAGTGTGAAAGTCTTGCAGAGGCAGCCCGGGCACCATTCCAAAGCACTATCTGTAGTTCCTTCAGGAAATACCCATCTAGTTCTAGTTTATTGTCCGTTGCCTAGTGGTGACTGGTCTGCTAATCAAGGAATGCAGTGCTTACAATCCACATTAAAAAGAACATGCAAGTGCTACTTTGAAGCTGGCGGGATAGCTGGACGCGACAGCACTCCTTAAGAAGGCGAAGCTGGCTGTACTGGTAAGCACATAGTTTGAGCAAGATGTGCAAAGATGATGCTGGTCTAAGCTTTAAATTATTCAAGAAAACCCAACTTCCCCAGCAAGCAGGAAGCTGGGATTGAGTGCGCTCCAGAAATTGAATGAAACATCCCCTTTAAGTTTTCGGCTTCCTTTTGGTTCCACTCCTCTCTGTTTGTTCAGTGCATCATTGTTTGGACCTACTACATTTTTCTTTTGCCGTCAGGGTTCATTTACAGGTTCTCTCCCCTTCTAAACAAGCCATCAGCAGATTTGGCTTTTCGCACCATATCTATGCTGACGACACCCAATATGTACCATCTATTGAGAAGATAGTGACACTACAAAACAGACGAGGGTTGGATGTGGGTTTGTTCCACTGCAAATATTCATTTAATTTTGGAGGAGTTCTTTAATCCACTAGAAGGTCAACCCATCCCACCAACCCAAAACTAGCAGATCAGTGGTGTGTACGTCTGTCAGTTTTCTTTTTGCAGCACAAATTATCAGTGTCCTAAAAACAGTTCTGCCTCATGACAAATCTACTTTATGCACCAGATGGGCTTCAATGGTGTGTACACAAAAATATAATAAACCTAAATAAGAATGGTACTCAAAGATTTGTATTAAATAAAAAGCATTTTTCTTTCTTTTTTTTTTTATTTGCCAAGCCAACATTTGAGTCTACATAGCTTTAACCACAGAGTATACAAACAGTTTTGATCTGTATTATGTAGCTTCAGCGAACACCATCTATTTTATTACTACTTAGAAAGTGTAAACAAAAGGTGAGAAAAGTGAGTAAAAAGATGCGACATCCTACAAATCTCCATGAATCCATTCTTATATCTGCAAGGTAAGATTCTAACACTAACATCTAGTGGATAGGGTTTATTTTTTTTTAGCCAAATTTCTGAGCTTTCTAATAGATTATACTAACACACAAACCTGGTATCTTTACATCTATTATACAAGAAAAAAAATTGACAAGGATGAATTGATGACCATATATAACTTGGATGTGGCAAGATATTCGGTTTCTCTTCACACAGAGCTTTTTTGGTATCTTATACTCCCATCTACCTCTCCTAAAATAAAACACACAAGCACGATGAACAAACTCTGTACACTTAATATTTTAATTATCCTCCAACTATTTTTCAAAACTGAGGGCAAGCAGAATCGAGTTGAGTAACATTTGCTATTTTGAAAAAAAAAAAAAAAAAAGGAAAATTAAGTTTATCAAAGGTGAGTTTTCCGTAAGAAAAAAAAGCTTTATTATCATTTGTAGAACAATGCTCGATTACTTAAAAATACAACACAAAGAATGTTATTTGAAGTACTGCAAGTTCCCCATATGCAAAATCAGACTTCATGACTGAAACACGTTAGTTGTGTGATTCCAGCAGATCTAAAATACAAAGAAAAAAAAATAAGTTTAATGTAGCTTAAAGTAAAACAGGAAGCAATGATCAAGGTAATAACTATGCTGCATACCTCCATGAAGAAATTAAAGGGGTTTTCCATTACTAGGACAACACCTTATATTCTATATTCTCCCTTGCAAAATAGATTGATTGTTCTTCGTGGGAGACCCAAAATAATAATCTGGTAGTTGTGAGAATTTTTGCTAGCCATTAAAAGGTAAGTTATGTTACAAAGCAAGTTTTCAAGACTACCTAGGTCTCTTCTTGTTTGCTTTGTAACAACACTCATTTTATTTTGGTTCGCCATTAAAAAGGTATCACTATTATAAGATTATTACTTTGTTTCTCCTACTGAAAGCAAGGTTTTCTCAACTGGTTAACACTGTACCAAAACCTTCTTTTTGTAATATAAAAACATCATATACTCATCTCCTGTAGCAGCGATATTGGCACAAAGGCTGGCGTGACATTATGTTAGGTAAGCCCTGCAGCCGATCAGCGGCCACTATTGAGCTGCTCTGCTCTGACTTCCTTCAAACATACCTGAGATGTCTGGGAGAGGTGTGAGCGGATGCAGGGCCCACTGCTACGCCACCATTTTTTTCGAACATAAACTGATTTTACATTTGGTGCTGATTAATTACCTAATATGCTTACGAGACCATTATAGCTGTTTTATTTCATGCAGCTTTAAGTCTGATGTATAGACAAAGTTTGTACAGTCAGCATGCTGGCTCATAGACAACTGGATGCAGTTCTACATTGAATTTACTAAACCAGTATACAGCGCATTCTTAAGTCTGTGAGATATAAGTGCTATCACGACACCATTAGGTCCAGAACCATTTGGACAGTGACCGAATCTTCGTGATTTGCGCTCTGCATGACACTTTTATTTAACATGAAACAACTGAGATGCAAGTGTAGTGCAAACTTTCAGGTGTCAGTATTGGTTGAATAAAGATATCCTGTGAAACGTTGAGGAATTGCAACCATTTATCTAACAAAAACCTCCTTTCATGGGCTCAAAAGTAATTGTGGAAATAAACGTTACTATATAAAATATTTATTAATACTTTATAAACAATCCTTTGAAGGCAATGACTGCCTGAAGTTTGGAAACCATAGACGTCCCCCAACGCTGGGTTTCCTCCTTTGTGATGTTTTGCCAGCCCTTACTACAGTGGACTTCAGTAGCTGCTGGTTTGTGGGTCTTTCTGCCTTAACCCCTTAGTGACCAGCGATATAAGAGACCAGCATCCCCCTATGGGAGACAATTCTGTAGCTGTCACTGTACACTATAGCTGACAATTTGCTTTATCAGCCACGATCAGTGTTGGCACTGACTATGATCTTTTAACCCCTTAAATGCTGCTGTCAATAGTGACTATGGCATCTAAATTGTTAAGAGCGTGGGGGCTTGCCCTTTAATTCCACTGGCACCCTGAGAACTTGATTGTGTGTTCCTGATGTTTGCCAAGGCAGTTCATGGTCAAATAACGGCCTTAACCCCTTCATGACCCAGCCTATTTTGGCCTTAATGACCTTGCCGTTTTTTGAAATTCTGACCAGTGTCCCTTTATGAGGTAATAACTCAGGAACGCTTCAACGGATCCTAGCGATTCTGAGATTGTTTTTTCGTGACATATTGGGCTTCATGTTAGTGGTAAATTTAGGTCGATAATTTCTGAGTTTATTTGTGAAAAAAACGGAAATTTGGCAAAAAATTTGAAAATTTCGCAATTTTCACATTTTGAATTTTTATTCTGTTAAACCAGAGAGTTATGTGACACAAAATAGTTAATAAATAACGTTTCCCACATGTCTACTTTACATCAGCACAATTTTGGAAACATTTTTTTTTTTTTGCTAGGAAGTTATAAGGGTTAAAATTTGACCAGTGATTTCTTATTTTTACAACAAAATTTACAAAACCATTTTTTTTAGGGACCACCTCACATTTGAAGTCATTTTGAGGGTTCTATATGGCTGAAAATACCCAAAAGTGACACCATTCTAAAAACTGCACCCCTCAAGGTGCTCAAAACCACATTCAAGAAGTTTATTAACCCTTCAGGTGTTTCACAGCAGCAGAAGCAACATGGAAGTAAAAAATGAACATTTAACTTTTTAGTCACAAAAATGATCTTTTAGCAACAATTTTTTTATTTTCCCAGCGGTAAAAGGAGAAACTGGACCACGGACGTTGTTGTCCAATTTGTCCTGAGTACGCTGATACCTCATATGTGGGGGTAAACCACTGTTTGGGCGCACGGCAGGGCTCGGAAGGGAAGGAGCGCCATTTGACTTTTTGAATGAAAAATTGGCTCCAATCTTTAGCCCACACCATGTCACGTTTGGAGAGCCCCCGTGTGCCTAAACATTGGAGCTCCCCCACAAGTGACCCCATTTTGGAAACTAGACCCCCCAAGGAACTTATCTAGAAGCATAGTGAGCACTTTAAACCCCCAGGTGCTTCACAAATTGATCCGTAAAAATGAAAAAGTACTTTTTTTTCACAAAAAAATTATTTTAGCCTCAATTTTTTCATTTTCACATGGGCAACAGGATAAAATGGATCCTAAATTTTGTTGGGCAATTTCTCCTGAGTACACCAATACCTCACATGTGGGGGTAAACCACTGTTTGGGCACATGGTAAGGCTCGGAAGGGAAGGAGCGCCATTTGACTTTTTGAATGAAAAATTATCTCCATCGTTAGCGGACACCATGTCGCGTTTGGAAAGCCCCTGTGTGCCTAAACATTGGAGCTCCTCCACAAGTGACCCCATTTTGGAAACTAGACCCCCCAAGGAACTCATCTAGAGGCATAGTGAGCACTTTAAACCCCCAGGTGCTTCACAAATTGATCCGCAAAAATGAAAAAGTACTTTTTTTTCACACAAAATTTCTTTTAGCCTCAATTCTTTCATTTTCACATGGGCAACAGGATAAAATGGATCCTAAAATTTGTTGGGCAATTTCTCCTGAGTATGCCGATACCTCATATGTGGGGGTAAACCACTGTTTGGGTGCACGGCAAGGCTCGGAAAGGGAGGCGTGCCATTTGACTTTTTGAATGGAAAATTAGCTCCAATCGTTAGCGGACACCATGTCGCGTTTGGAGAGCCCCTGTGTGCCTAAACATTGGAGCTCCCCTACAAGTGACCCCATTTTGGAAACTAGACCCCCCAAGGAACTTATCTAGATGCATAGTGAGCACTTATAACCTCCAGGTGCTTCACAGAAGTTTATAACGCAGAGCCGTGAAAATAAAAAAATAATTTTTCTTTCCTCAAAAATGATTTTTAGCCCAGAATTTTTTATTTTCCCAAGGGTAATAGGAGAAATTGGATCCCAAATGTTGTTGTCCAGTTTGTCCTGAGTACGATGATACCCCATATGTGGGGGTAAACCACTGTTTGGGCGCACGGCAGGGCTCGGAAGGGAAGGCACGCCATTTGGCTTTTTGAATGGAAAATTAGCTCCAATCATTAGCGGACACCATGTCGCGTTTGGAGAGCCCCTGTGTGCCTAAACATTGGAGCTCCCGCACAAGTGACCCCATTTTGGAAACTAGACCTCCCAAGGAACTAATCTAGATGTGTGGTGAGCACTTTGAACCCCCAAGTGCTTCACAGAAGTTTATAACGCAGAGCCGTGAAAATAAAAAATGTGTTTCCTTTCCTCAAAAATATTTTTTTAGCCCAGAATTTTTTTATTTTTGCAAGAGTAACAGGAGAAATTGGACCCCAAAAGTTGTTGTCCAGTTTCTCCTGAGTACGCTGATACCCCATATGTGGGGGTAAACCACTGTTTTGGCACACGTCGGGGTTCGGAAGGGAAGTAGTGACGTTTTGAAATGCAGACTTTGATGGAATGCTCTGCGGGCATCATGTTGCGTTTGCAGAGCCCCTGATGTGCCTAAACAGTAGGAACTCCCCACAAGTGACTCCATTTTGGAAACTAGACCCCCAAGGGAACTTATCTAGATGTGTGGTGAGCACTTTGAACCCCCAAGTGCTTCACAGAAGTTTATAATGCAGAGCCGTGAAAATAATAAATGTGTTTCCTTTCCTCAAAAATATTTTTTTAGCCCAGAATGTTTTATTTTTGCAAGAGTAACAGGAGAAATTGGACCCCAAAAGTTGTTGTCCAGTTTCTCCTGAGTACGCTGATACCCCATATGTGGGGGTAAACCACTGTTTTGGCACACGTCGGGGTTCGGAAGGGAAGTAGTGACGTTTTGAAATGCAGACTTTGATGGAATGCTCTGCGGGCATCATGTTGCGTTTGCAGAGCCCCTGATGTGCCTAAACAGTAGGAACTCCCCACAAGTGACTCCATTTTGGAAACTAGACCCCCAAGGGAACTTATCTAGATGTGTGGTGAGCACTTTGAACCCCCAAGTGCTTCACAGAAGTTTATAATGCAGAGCCGTGAAAATAATAAATGTGTTTCCTTTCCTCAAAAATATTTTTTTAGCCCAGAATTTTTTATTTTTGCAAGAGTAACAGGAGAAATTGGACCCCAAAAGTTGTTGTCCAGTTTCTCCTGAGTACGCTGATACCCCATATGTGGGGGTAAACCACTGTTTGGGCACATGCCGGGGCTCGGAAGGGAAGTAGTGACGTTTTGGAATGCAGACTTTGATGGAATGGTCTGCGGGCATCATGTTACGTTTGCAGAGCCCCTGATATGCCTAAACAGTAGAAACCCCCCACAAGTGACCCCATTTTGGAAACTAGACCCCCCAAGGAACTTATCTAGATGTGTGGTGAGCACGTTCAACCCCCAAGTGCTTCACAGAAAAAATCATTTTTCTTTCCTCAAAAAAGATGTTTTAGCAAGCAATTTTTTATTTTCACAAGGGTAACAGGAGAATTTGGACCCCAATATTTGTTGCCCAGTTTGTTGTGAGTACGCTGATACCCCATATGTGGGGGTAAACCACTGTTTGGGCGCACGTCAGGGCTCGGAAGGGAAGTAGTGACATTTGAAATGCAGACTTTGATGGAATGGTCTGCGGGCGTCACATTGCATTTGCAGAGCCCCTGATGTGCTTAAACAGTAGAAACACCCCACAAGTGACCCCATTTTGGAAACTAGACCCCCGAAGGAACTTATCTAGATGTGTGGTGAGCACTTTCAACCCCCAAGTGCTTCACAGAAGTTTATAACGCAGAGCCGTGAAAATAAAAAATAATTGTTCTTTCCTCAAAAATTATGTTTTAGCAAGTAATTTTTTATTTTTGCAAGGGTAACAGGAGAAATTGGACCCCAACAGTTGTTGCCCAGTTTGTCCTGAGTACGCTGGTACCCCAAATGTGGGGGTAAACCACTGTTTGGGCGCACGTCGGGGCTTGGAAGGGCGGGAGCACCATTTGACTTTTTGAACGCAAGATTGGCTGGAATCAATGGTGGCGCCATGTTGCGTTTGGAGACCCCTGATGTGCCTAAACAGTGGAAACCCCTCAATTCTAACTTCAACACTAACCCCAACACACCCCTAATCCTAATCCCAACTGTAGCCATAACCCTAATCACAACCCTAACCCCAACACACCCCTAACCACAACCCTAACCGCAACAGACCCGTAACCCTAATTCCAACCCTAATCCTAACCCTAATCCCAACCGTAACCCTAATCCCAACCCTAACCACAACTGTAACCCCAACACACCCCTAACCCTATCCGTAACCCTAACCACAAGCCTAATCTTAACCCTATTTCAAACCCTAGCCCTAATTCCAACCCTAACTCTAATTCCAACCCTAACCCTAAGGCTATGTGCCCACGTTGCGGATTCGTGTGAGATTTTTCCGCACGATTTTTGAAAAATCTGCAGGTAAAAGGCACTGCGTTTTACCTGCGGATTTACAGCAGATTTCCAGTGTTTTTTTGTGTGGATTTCACCTGCGGATTCCTATTGAGGAACAGGTGTAAAACGCTGCGGAATCCGCACAAAGAATTGACATGCTGCGGAAAATACAACGCAGCGTTTCTGCACGGAATTTTCCGCACCATGGGCACAGCGGATTTGGTTTTCCTTAGGTGTACATGGTACTGTAAACCTGATGGAAAACTGCTTCAAATTCGCAGCGGCCAATCCGCTGCGGATCCGCGGCCAATCCGCGGCCAATCCGCTGCGGATCCGCGGCCAATCCGCTGCGGATCCGCTGCGGATCCGCGGCCAATCCGCTGCGGGTCCGCTGCCAATCCGCTGCGGATCCGCGGCCAATCCGCTGCCAATCTGCTGCCGATCCGCTGCGGATCCGCGGCCGATCCGCTGCGGATCCGCGGCCGATCCGCTCTGTGTGCACATGCCATAACCCTACCCCTAACCCTACCCCTACCCCTAGTTCTAACCCTAGTTCTAACCCTAACCCTAGTGGAAAAAAAAAAAAAAAAAAAATTCTTTATTTTATTATTGTCCCTATGGGGGTGATAAAGGGGGGGGGGTTATTTATTATTTTTTTTATTTTGATCGCTGTGATAGAACCTACCACAGCGATCAAAATGTACCTGCAAGGAATCTGCCGACTGGCAGATTCGGCGGGCGCACTGAGCATGCGCCCGCCATTTTCCAAGATGGCGGCGCCCAGGGAGGAGACGGCAGGACACCGGGAGGATCGGTAAGTATGAAGGGGTGGTGGGGGGGTGGATCGGAGCACAGGGGGGGTGATCGGAGCACAGGGGGGGGGGATCTGAGCAAGGAGGGAGCGGACAGCAGGACGGGGGAGCCGGCAGGCGGACGGAGGGGACCGGAGGACTAACGGAGCACTGGGGGGGCGATCGGTGGGTGTGGGGGGGGGCACTTTAGTATTTCCAGCCATGGCCGATGTTATTGCAGCATCGGCCATGGCTGGATTGTAATATTTCACCAGTTTTTTAGGTGAAATATTACAAATCGCTCTGATTGGCTGTTGAAAGTGAAACTGCCAATCAGAGCGATCGTAGCCACGGGGGGGTGAAGCCACCCCCCCTGGGCTGAAGCACCACTCCCCCTCTCCCTGCAGATCGGGTAAAATAGGAGTTAACCCCTTCACCCGATCTGCAGGGACGCGATCATTCCATGACGCATACGCTGCGTCATAGGTCGTTTTGGCACCGACTTTCATGACGCAGCGTATGCGTCAAAGGTCGTTAAGGGGTTAAAGATTGCTGGCTATAGCTACCTGTTCAAAAGTTATCTAAATTGAGGTGGTAAAAATAAACTTTTTCATTCCTGTAATGTCACTTTTCATTATTTCCTGAGAAGCACCTGAAGGGTTAATAAACTACCTGAAAGCCATTTTGAATACGTTGAGGGGTGCAGTTTTTTAAATAGTATCACTTTTGGGGTTTTTCCAATCTATAGGACCCCCAAAGTCACTTCAAAACTTAATAGGTCCCTACAAAAAATTAAGTTTTGGACATTTCCTTGAAAAAATGAAAAATTACTGCTACATTATTAAACCTTCTAAAATTCTAACAAAATAAAACACTTTACAAATGGTGCTGATATAAAGTAGACATGAGGGAAATGTTATTTATTAATGTGTTTGTGTGGTATGACTATCTGGATTAAATGGATAATCATTCTAAGTTTGAAAATCGCTATTATTTTTTTTAAAAAAAGAGTCAAATTTCTAATATATAAAAAGAAATGGATCCGCGCTGCAGTGATATTAAAATGACCAAGGATGTGGATGAGTGTATATAGAAATGCCTAAGAGATATTACGCTGTATAAATGCACCATAAACCACCATAAGCTGTGGGCTGTGGTAGGGGACCTCCCGCTGACACACGGTGCATTTATACAGCGTAATATCTCTTAGGCATTTCTATATACACTCATCCACATCCTTGGTCATTTTAATATCACTGCAGCGCGGATCCATTTCTTTTTATTTGTTTGCATTCCCCTTTGACAGTACCAGCTCCTTCTGTCTTGGTTCCTGCAGCTCAGTGATTTCAGTCAGGTAGCGCTGGTGTATTTTCTTATATCACAAATTTCTAATATATTTTGCATTTATTTATCAAAGTATCAACCTAAATTTACCATTAACATAAAATATGATGTGCACGAAAAAACAGTTTCAAAATCACTGGGATATGTTGAAGCATTCCAGAGTTATTACCACATAAAGTGACACTGGTCAGATTTAAGAAATTTGGCCTGGTCACTAAGTTTTGCGTTAATCATGTGAAATGCTGATCGATGTGGCTGAGATCTGGTGATGACTCGGCCATTGCAGAATATTCCACTTGTTTGTCTTAAACTCCTAGGTTGCTTTCCCAGTGTCTTGGGTCATTGTCCATCTGTACTGTGAAACGCCGCCAATCAACTTTGCTGTAATTGGTTGAATCTGAGTAGAAACTATAGCCCTGAACACTTCAGAATTCATCCGGCTGCTTCTGCCTTCAGTCACATCATCATCAATAAACACTACTGGCCCAGTGTCATTGGAAGCTATACATGCCCATGCCAGAACACTGCCTCCACCATGTTTTGCAGAGGCTGTTATAGGGATCATGAGCCGTTCCAACCCTTCTCCATACTTTCTTCTTCCTGTTATTTTGGTACAGGTCGATGTTATGTTAGTTTCATCTGTCCGAATGCTTTTCCAGAAGAGGGATGGCTTTTTTAGATTGTTTCTTGGCAAAGTATAATTTGCCTTTTCTATTTTTAAAACGGATTTATGGTTTGCACCTTGTGGTGAACCCTCTGTATTTGCTCTCATGAAGTCTTCTCTTTATGATAGACTTAGATCCTGAAACACCTACTTCCTGGAGAGCGTCCATCAACTGGGTGGATGTTATGAAGGGGTTTTACTTCACTATGGAAAGGAATCTGTGATAATCTATGACTTATCTTCCGTGGACATCCATGCCTTTTTGAGTTTCCAAAATCACCAGTACTCATTTTTTTACAGAATGTACCAAACTGTTCATTTATCCACTTCAGACATCTCTGCTCTCTCTGATGGATTTTTTATGGCCTAATGATGGTCTGTTTTGCTTCCACTGAGAGCCCCTTTGACTACCTGGAATCAGCTCCAGATCTTTTACCTGCTTAATTGAGTTTCAGAGAAAACCTCTCTAGGTGATTGACAGCCAATCAAAGAAAGCAGTGTGGGAAGAATATACTATAGTCTCATTTCTGTTGAATCTCCAAACTACATGCTCTCTAAAACACTGGACCAATTCAGAGAAAGATATAACTGGATGCAGTCGTGCAGCCAAGCTCTGATTTAGGCTACTTTCACACTAGCGTCGTACGACGCATGTCGCAATGCGACGTTCCGACGCATACTGTGAAAGCGCCGCACAACGGGGGCAGCGGATGCAGTTTTTCAACCCATTGTGAGCTCCGGGGAGGAGGGGGCGGAGTTCCGGCCGCGCATGCGCGGTCGGAAATGCTGGACACGACGCACCAAAAAACGTTACATGCAACGTTTTTTGTGCTGACGGTTCGACGCAACAGTCACATGACGGTAGCGACGTGTGGCAATGCGTCGCTAATGTTAGTCTATGGAGAAAAAACGCATCCTGCAAGCAATTTTGCAGGATGTGTTTTTTTCTCCAAAACGACGCATTGCGACGTGCGTCGTACGACGCTAGTGTGAAAGAGGCCTTATGCTACCGGTGATTTGGCAACATGAATCAAGTACTAGGTTCCCTTTAACAATTTTTGATTCAGACTGAAAAAAAACCAAAACAACAAAACAATAAATCAATATTCCACTATACCAGTGGCAGTACCTATTTCAGCTGCTCTATAGTAGTTATTTTCTTGAACGTTCCCTATCACGTGAACTGCCATGGTGACTTTTGTTACGACTTCCTGAGCGGCTACGATGATGCCTATGCCGCTCCCTTGACCTTGATCTTCTCTTGTCACGAGAAGCTGATCGCGATCTTCGTCTCCTCTTCTCTCTGGACCGGGAACTGCAATTAACAACCACATTTCAGAGGGGAAAAAAAAAGGAAAAAATATCCTTAAAACTGTATTCGCTATATGCAAATATGTATATTTTATTTTAGCTGGTTTCCTTTTGGGAATAAGGTGCATGGTAAATTCCACTGGTCCAGAAACTTGTTTTTAACACTTACCGCTTCCCTGGCCTCTCATCTCGGTCTCGTTCCTCGCGTCTCCGCAAGCGTTCCTGGTTTCGTTTCTCCTGCTTGCTTGCAACTGTTTTCTAAATTGAAGGGTAAATACAAAACATGAACTTGGGCTATATGCCACAAATGACTGATCAGTAGGAGTCTGACCTCTGGTACTCCTAATGAATTTAGGTGCTTTTCTTGTGTATTGCCAAACACCCCATTCACAAAGATGAAGAATAACCAATCAACAGCCATGGACAAGCCATAAATGCATGTTGTAGCAATAGTCTATGTTGCCATTTCCGTTTAGGCATTTTGGCAATAATCAGACTAGCCAAATCTACAGTGGTAAGTAAAAGTTTGGGCCCTGATCATAATTACTGTTATTGTGAACAGTTTAGCAATTGAAGATGAAATGATCTCGAAAAGGCCTAAAAGTTAAAGATGACAGATTTCCTTTGTATTTTAGGCCACAAAAATAAATAAATGTGTTTGTGTGTGTAATATATGTATACTAGCTGAAGAGCCCGGTGTTGCCTGGGCATAGTAAATATCTGTGGTTAGTTATAGCATCTCACTTCTCTTATTTTCCCATCAAGCCTCTCATTTCCCCCTCACATCTCTCATTTTCTCCCTCACACCTCATTTTCCCTCTCACTCCTCTCATTCCCCCCTAACACTTGTTATTTCGACCTCACATCTGTCATTTTCCGATCACGCCTCTATTTTCCCCTCACTCCTCATTTTGCACTCACACCTTTTCATTTTCACCTCACACCTCTCATTTTCACCTCACACCTCATTTTCCCCAGTATATACATGTTTGTCATCTCCCTTTTATATAGTATACACCTGTATGTCATCTCCTGTATATAGTATATACCTGTATGTCATCTCCCCTGTATATAGTATATACCTGTATGTCATCTCCCCTTTAAATAGTATATACCTGCTGTATGACATCTCCTCCTGTATATTGTATATACCTATGTGTCATCTCCTCCTGTATATAGTATATACCTGTATGTCATCTCTTCTGTATATAGTATATACCTGCTATATGTCATCTCCTCCTCTATATACCTATGTGTCATCTCTTCTTTTATATAGTATATACCTGTATGTCCTCTCCTCCTGTAAATAGTATATACCTGTAAGTCATCTCCTCCTGTATATAGTATATACGTGTGTCATCTGCTCCTGTATATAGTATATACCTGTGTGTCATCTCCCCTGTATATAGAATGTACCTGTATGTCATCTCCTCCTGTATGTAGTATATATGTGTGTGTCATCTCCTCCTGTATGACTTTTTGTGTTTCGACTATTATGTGGCGAGGTTGGTGTATGTGTGGTGAAATGTGTGCTGAGGGTGGTATGTGTGTTCAAGCACATGGTAGTGTGTGGCGCATTTTGTGTGTGTGTTCATATCCCCATGTGTGGTGAGTATCCCATGTTGGGGCCCCATCTTAGCAACTGTACGGTATATACTCTTTGGCGCCATCGCTTTCATTCTTTAAGTCCCCCTTGTTCACATCTGGCAGCAGTCAATTTGCCTTCAACACTTTTCCTTTCACTTTTTCCCCCATTATGTAGATAGGGGCAAAATTGTTTGGTGAATTGGAAAGCGCGGGGTTAAAATTTCTCCTCACAACATAGCCTATGACGCTCTCGGGGTCCAGACGTGTGACTGTGCAAAATTTTGTGGCTGTAGCTGCGACGGTGCAGATGCCAATCCCGGACATACACACACACATACATACACACATACATTCAGCTTTATATATTAGATATATTTTTACATTTAAACCTCTTTTTCACCATAGACATATAGTTATATTTAAGGTGGGCTCCCCCTGTTTGCTGCAGGCTCCTGCGGTGAGCCCACAACTTTTCTGGTACATGTCAGCTGATTTGAACAGCTGACGTGCTCCTAACAGCCGCAGGTGGAATCGCGATCCACCTGCGGCTGTTAACATGTTAAATGCCGCTGTCAATATCTGACAGCGGCATTTAATATGCTTGCACTGGAAGCACGTTGCAAAAGTGTGGGGACCCTTGGAGATTTGTGTGGTCAGATAACTTTTACCAAGGTTTCTGACCTAAATGAGTCTGTTATTAAGGTTATGGCTTGATCCTCATAATCGTCAGGAAAGGCCAGGTAATGCAAATAAATGGTGGTAGCCCATAAAGCAGGAGAATGCTATAAGAAGATAGCAAAGCTTTTTCAAGTTGCCCTTTCCTCAGTTAAAAATGTAATTAAGAAATGGCAGTTAACAGGAACAGTGGAGGTCAAGAGAAGGTCTGGAAGACCAAGCAATAGGTCAGTGAGAGCTGCTAGTAAAATTGCTAGACAGGCAAATCAGGACCACCACTTGACTGCAAAAGACCTTCAGAAAGATTTAGCAGACTTTGGATTTGTACTACATTGTTTTACTGTTCAGCGATACCTGCACAAACAGAGCCTTCATAGAAAAGTAATCAGAATGAAACCTCTCCTGCGTCCTTCCCATAAAATTCAGCTTCAGAAGTGTGCAAAAGAACATCTGAACAAGCCTGATGCATAATGGAAAGAAGTCTTCTGGACCGATGAGTTTAAAATGGAACTCTTTGGTCACAATGATCAAAAAGGTATGTGAGAAGGAAAAAGGCCACAGAATTTCAGGAAAAAAATATCTAACAAACCATTAAGCATGGGGAAAAGTGCTGGGAATTGTGTGGGACTGCTCAGAATCAGCTGACACCCGCCAGCTGTGCATTCAAGGCCAAGGTCATAGGGACGTCTTAGGTGGGAAAGGGGTTAAATGTAGAAGATGAAAATATATCTATCTATCTATATCTAGATAGAGATTTAGAGATATATCTATCGAGATATAGAGAGATAGAGATATATACGGTATATATCTATATATATATATATCTATATATATCTATATATATATATATATATCTATATATATCTATATATATATATATATATATTATATCTATCTATCTATCTATCTCTCTATATATCTATATATATGTCTATATATATCTATATATCTATATATATATATCTATATATATATCTATATCTATATATATATATATATATATATATATATATATATATATATATATATATATATATATATCTATATATCATCATCATTAACTTTAGGAGTTTTAGAGATCACTTAATCTTCAACTTGCTTAACTGTTCGCAGTAAATAGTAATTTTGACGAGTGGCGCCAAAGCTTTTACTTTCCACTGTAACTCTGTATCAAGAAATCTAATCTTGTGAACACATGGGTCTATAAATATTTTAATACCTATAACCCAAGGTGCTGTACACATTTCCTAAGACAATTTAATATATTGTAAAATGTCAAACCACGTTATGAGGTTTCCTACTGTACATACATACCACAAGTGTAAGGTAATACAAATAGATGCATTTATTACATTAATACTTACTCTCATTTGCTCAAGCTTCTCTCGGATGAGAATAAAGCCTAGATGCAACTTCCCTCCAAAGTGATCAGCAAGTCGCCGATCATTGTCATGTAATCCAAGGTATGCAGAACACACCTCACAAACACGCAGCTTCTGCTGCTGAAAACTGGACGCAGGCATCGAATTACGATATTCATCCTAAGAATAATGTGGAAGTAGAGGACAATTTAGAAGATGATGCATAGAAACTAGAATATATAAGTTTCTCAATTATAAAATTACTGATTAGCACTGTCAGCAGCAGAAAAATCAATCAGAACATGGATGTGGCTTTTGAAAGCCCCAGCAGTCAGATTGAGAAAAAGAAGCTGGTGCTAAGACATAAAACCAACAGCTAGCCATAGGGACAAAGTGTTTTAGAAAATGTATCAAGGGTCCGTGTTTTGCCTAATACATGGGAGGATCTTGAGCAACCCCAAGATATAAAAAAGTGTTCATGGCCTGGACTAGGGGCAGTCTTTCATCATGTTCTCTCCATGTAAAAATATTATAACTTTCTTTCTATAAATTTTAAAGAAATCTTGCCACAGAAGATTCTTTAACCCCTTCACGCTGCAGCCTGTTTTCGCTCCTTCTTCCCAGGGCCATAACTTTTTATTTTTCAGTCAAAATGGCATGTGAGGGCTTGGTTTTTTGCAGAATGAGGTGTACTTTTGAATGACTCCATTGGAAACGGGGAAAAAATTTCTAAGTGTGGTGAAATTCCAAAACAAAGTGCAATTCCACAATGTTTTGGGGATTATTTTTTACTATGTTCACCAAATGCTAAAACTGACCTACCATTAGGATTCTACAGGTCATTACAAGTTCGTATTTAAATAGTGAAAATAAAATCTAAAATGTATTAAAAAAAAATTGCGGAATTTTCCGAGACCCGTAGCGTGTCTATTTTTCGTGATTTGTGGATGGATGGGGGCTTATTTTTTGTGTGCCAAGCTGACGTTTTTAATTATACCATTTTGTTGTGGATACAATCTTTTGATCACTCGTTATTGCATTTTAATGCACGGTTCCGGCGACAAAAAAAAACAAAACACACAATTCTGGTGTTTTGATTTTTTTCCGCTACACCATTTGATTTTTTTTTTTATTGTTTAATTTTGAATGGGGCGAATGGGGGGTGATTTGAATTTTATATATATATTTTTAAAAACTTTTTTTTTTTTTTTTTTTGCATGCCTCAATAGTCTCCATGGCAGACTAGAAGCTGTAATAACCTGGTCACCTCTACTACACACAGGCATTGATCAGATTGCCTGTATGTAGCACAAATGCTCACTTGATTTGAGCGCCGACCACCAGGCGGCACTCATAGCAATCCAGCAATGACAACCATAGAGGTCTACTGGAGACCTCTGGTTGTCATGCCGACCCATCGGGGACCCACGATCATGTGACAAGGTCACCAATGGGCAGGATTACTGACGCGCTTCCAGCGTGATCATATTAAATGCAGCTGTCAGCAACTGACAGCGGCATTCAACAGGTTCACAGCCGCGGGTGGATCGCGATTCCACCCGCGGCTGTTAGGGGCACATGTCAGCTGTTCAAAACAGCCGACATGTGCCAGAAAAGATGAGGGCTCAGCGCCGGTGGGACATGACATGTGTCGTACTAGTACGGCACATGCCGTGAGGGGGTTAATTTGCGTTCATACTGTAAACTTTCAAGAGGAGCATGAACTTTGTACAATATATTACACTAAATTTTCATTCGCACACACTTACCAGTGCAACTTACATATAAAGTTAGGCCTTTCTAGTATTTCACAAGAAAACCTCCAAAATATACCTGAAAATATTTTACAGAGGATCATCACAAAAAAAGCTCTGCTAGCAGTTAACATGGATGAAAATGGCACAAGTATCAAATAATGAGCAATGCAAGAGGCAATGGTAAGTAACAACGTATTCAACAAAAGTTCCAGCAAGTGTTAGGGTATGTGCAGACGATCAGTAAACGCTGCGGATTGGACGTGGCGCACTTGTGCAGTGTCCAACCTGCAGCGTCCAGATGTTACAGCATAGTGGATGGGATTTCAAGAAATCACATGTCCACTATGCGTTGAGAGAGGCCCGCGGCTCACCCGTGGGGACAGACATGCGGCACGTCTTTCCAGACTACAGCACGTCTCCACAAGAGAAATTTCGCTCATACGATGTATTGGACGCGGTGAATCCACCGATTCAGGGAACACATGCGGATTTACCTGCGTTCAATAGACGGCAGCGCTTTGGACGCAGCGAACATGCGTAGCGTTCAAAGCGCTGCCAGTTCCGGATCGTGGGTACATAGCCTTACACAACATTTCCTTCACATATCAGCACCATATACAGCCACAATACTTATGGCATTATTTTACCATTTAATACAAAACTTAAGAGCACTTGAAACAGCTAATATGCACAAAGAGGACAACGTCATATGTAATAAATTACCCACCTCAGCCTCTCGTTTCCTGGCCTTCACCCTCTCCATCTCCATCAAGATTCTTTGAGATTCATCAACATTCCCTTCGGCTCCCAGTTGTTCAGCTTTGGCCAACAGTTTTCCAATCTCCTCATTCAATTCATGAACTTTTTCAGCCTAAAAAAAAATTACATGAAAGTCAACAACTAAGAAAGAAAAAATCTAAGCAAATGATTTTATAAGCAGACATTTGGGTAAACCTACAAACTTTAACCCCTTCACCCCCAAGGGTGGTTTGCACGTTAATGACCGGGCCAATTTTTACAATTCTGACCACTGTCCCTTTATGAGGTTATAACTCTGGAACGCTTCAACGGATCTTGGCGATTCTGACATTGTTTTCTCGAGACATATTGTACTTCATGATAGTGGTAAAATTTCTTCGGTATAACTTGCATTTATTTGTGAAAAAAACGAATATTTGGCGAAAATTTTGAAAATTTCGCAATTTTCCAACTTTGAATTTTTATGCCCTTAAATCACAGACATATGTCACGCAAAATACTTAATAAGTAACATTTCCCACATGTCTACTTTACATCAGCACAATTTTGGAACCAAAATTTTTTTTTGTGACGGAGTTATAAGGGTTAAAAGTTGACCAGCAATTTCTCATTTTTACAACACCATTTTTTTTTAGGGACCACATCTCATTTGAAGTCATTTTGAGGGGTCTATATGATAGAAAATACCCAAGTGTGACACCATTCTAAAAACTGCACCCCTCAAGGTACTCAAAACCACTTTCAAGAAGTTTATTAACCCTTCAGGTGTTTCACAGGAATTTTTGGAATGTTTAAATAAAAATAAACATTTAACTTTTTTTCACACAAAATTTATTTCAGCTCTAATTTGTTTTATTTTCCCAAGGGTAAGAGAAGAAATTGGACCCCAAAAATTGTTGTGCAATTTGTCCTGAGTACGCTGATACCCCATATGTGGGTGTAAACCATTGTTTGGGCGCAGGGCAGAGCTCGGAAGGGAAGGAGCGCCATTTGACTTTTCAATGCAAAATTGACTGGAATTGAGATGGGACGCCATGTTGCGTTTGGAGAGCCCCTGATGTGCCTAAACATTGAAACCCCCCACAAGTGACACCATTTTGGAAAGTAGACCCCTTAAGGAACTTATCTAGATGTGTGTTGAGCACTTTGACCCAACAAGTGCTTCACAGAAGTTTATAATGCAGAGCCGTAAAAATAAAAAAATCATATTTTTTCACAAAAATGATTTTTCGCCCCCAATTTTTTATTTTCCCAAGGGTAAGAGAAGAAATTGGACCCCAAAAATTGTTGTGCAATTTGTCCTGAGTACGCTGATACCCCATATGTGGGTGTAAACCATTGTTTGGGCGCAGGGCAGAGCTCGGAAGGGAAGGAGCGCCATTTGACTTTTCAATGCAAAATTGACTGGAATTGAGATGGGACGCCATGTTGCGTTTGGAGAGCCCCTGATGTACCTAAACATTGAAACCCCCCACAAGTGACACCATTTTGGAAAGTAGACCCCTTAAGGAACTTATCTAGATGTGTGTTGAGCACTTTGACCCAACAAGTGCTTCACAGAAGTTTATAATGCAGAGCCGTAAAAATAAAAAATCATATTTTTTCACAAAAATGATCTTTTCGCCCCCATTTTTTTATTTCCCCAAGGGTAAGAGAAGAAATTAGACCACAAAAGTTGTTGTGCAATTTGTCCTGAGTACGACGATACCCCATATGTGGGGGTAAACCACTGTTTGGGTGCATAGCAGAGCTCGGAAGGGAAGGAGCGCTATTTTACTTTTCAATGCAAAATTGACTGGAATTAAGATGTTGCGTTTGGAGAGCCCCTGATGTGCCTAAACATTAAAAACCCCCACAAGTGACACCATTTTGGAAAGTAGACCCCCTAAGGAACTTATCTAGATGTGTTTTGATACCTTTGAACCCCCAAGTGTTTCACTACAGTTTATAACGCAGAGCCGTGAAAATAAAAATTCTTTTTTTTTCTTTCACAAAAATGATTTTTAGCCCCCAGTTTTGTATTTTCACAAGGGTATCAGGATAAATTGGACCCCAAAATTTGTTGTCCAATTTGTCCTGAGTACGCTGATACCCCATATGTGGGGGGGAACCACTGTTTGGGCGCATGACAGAGCTCGGAAGGGAAGGAGCGCCATTTGGAATGCAGACTTAAATGGATTGGTCTGCAGGCGTCACGTTGCATTTGCAGAGCCCCTGATGTACCCAAACAGTACAAACCCCCCACAAGTGACCCCATATTGGAAACTAGACCCCCCAAGGAACTTATCTAGATGTGTTGTGAGAACTTTGAACCCCCAAGTGTTTCACTACAGTTTACAACGCAGAGCCGTGAAAATAAAAAATCTTTTTTTTTCCACAAAACTTATTTTTTGGCCCCCAGTTTTGTATTTTCCCAAGGGTAGCAGGATAAATTGGACCCCAAAAGATGATGTCCAATTTGTCCTGAGTACGCTGATACCCTATATGTTGGGGTAAACCCCTGTTTGGGCACACGGGAGAGCTCTGAAGGGAAGGAGCACTGTTTTCCTTTTTCAACGCAGAATTGGCTGGAATTCAGATCGGATGCCATGTCCCGTTTGGAGAGCCCCTGATGTGCCTAAACAGTGGAAACCCCCCAATTATAACTGAAACCCTAATCCAAACACACCCCTTACCCTAATCCCAACAGTAACCCTAACCACTCCTTTAACCCAGACACACCCAACCCTATTCCCAACCGTAAATGTAATCCAAACCCTAACCCTATCTTTAGCCCCAACCCTAACTGTAGCCCCAACCCTAACTGTAGCCCCAACCCTAGCAATAACCCTAGCCCTATCACTAGCCCTAACACTAGCCCTAACCCTAGCCCTAACCCTAGCCCCAACCCTAGCCCCAACCCTAGCCCCAACCCTAGCCCCAACCCTAGCCCCAACCCTAGCCCCAACCCTAGCCCTAACCCTAGCCCTAACCCTAGCCCTAACCCTAGCCCTAACCCTAATGGGAAAATGGAAATAAATACATTTTTTAATTTTTTAATTTTTCCCTAACTAAGGGGGGTTTGATTTACTTTTATAGCGTGTTATTTAGCGGATTTTTATGATTGGCAGCTGTCACACACTGAAAGACGCTTTTCATTGCAAAAAATATTTTTTGCGTTACCACATTTTGAGAGCTGTAATTTTTCCATATTTGAGTCCACAGAGTCATGTGAGATCTTGTTTTTTGCGGGACGAGTTGACGTTTTTATTGGTAACATTTTCGGACACGTGACATTTTTTGATCGCTTTTTATTCCGATTTTTGTGAGGCAGAGTGATAAAAAACCAGCTATTCATGAATTTCTTTTGGGGGAGGCGTTTATACCGTTCCGCGTTTGGTAAAATTGATAAAGCAGTTTTATTCGTCGGGTCAGTACGATTACAGCGATATCTCATTTATATCATTTTTTTTATGTTTTGGCGCTTTTATACGATAAAAACTATTTTATAGAAAAAATAATTATTTTGGTATTGCTTTATTCTCAGGACTATAACTTTTTTATTGTTTTGCTGATGATGCTGTATGGCGGCTCGTTTTTTGCGGGACAAGATGACGTTTTCAGCGGTACCATGGTTATTTATATCAGTCTTTTTGATCGCGTGTTATTCCACTTTTTGTTTGGCGGTATGATAAAGCGTTGTTTTTTGCCTCGTTTTTTTTTTTCTTTTCTTACGGTGTTTACTGAAGGGGTTAACTAGTGGGGCAGTTTTATAGGTTGGGTCGTTACGGACGCGGCGATACTAAATATGTGTACTTTTATTGTTTTTTTTATTTTATTTAGCTAAAGAAATGTATTTATGGGAATAATATATATATATTTTTTTCTTTATTTAGGATATTTTTTTTATTTATTTTTTTTACACACATGTGGGGATTTTTTTTTAACTTTTTTACTTTGTCCCAGGGGGGGACATCACAGATCATTGATCTGGCAGTGTGCACAGCACTCTGCCAGATCTGCGATCTGCTGTGCAGGGCAGCAGGCTTACCAAGTGTCTGCTCTGAGCAGACACTCGGTAAGCCACCTCCCTCCCTGCAGGACCTGGATGCCGCGGCCATCTTGGATCCGGGACCTGCGGCGAGGAGGGAGGTAGGAGACCCTCAGAGCAACGCGATCACATCGCGTTGCTCCGGGGGTCTCAGGGAAGCCCGCAGGGAGCCCCCTCCCTGCGCGATGCTTCCCTATACCGCCGGTACACCGCGATCATGTTTGATCGCGGTGTGCCGGGGGTTAATGTGCCGGGGGCGGTCCGTGACCGCTCCTGGCACATAGTGCCGGAAGTCAGCTGCGATATGCAGCTGACACCCGGCCGCGATCGGCCGCGCTCCCCCCGTGAGCGCCGCTGATCGGTGATGACGTACTATCCCGTCGGTGGTCATACGGGCCCACCCCACCTCGACGGGGTAGTACGTCAGATGTCAGAAAGGGGTTAAAGTTGAATTTCACAAATGCAATAAAAAACAAATAAAAGTAACTGATCAGTGACGTTAAAGGGAATTTGTCAGTAAGATGAGCCCTCCTAAGCAGTCTATATGGGCATGTAGGTCATAGGAAGCTGAATAAAATAATGCCTTAAGATCTGAGATACGATGTCCAATTCCAGAGAAATCCAAGTTTTTATTACAGTACATGTAAATAAGCTGTTCCGTATTATGGTCCGAACACTGATCTGCATGAGAATCTGCCTCCCGAGATTATTTTACATGGAGGAATTACCAGTGTTATGTATTATGTGCACCCCCTCTGCTCTCCCGATCTCACTGCAGAGCTGTGTGTGATTATACCTACACATATGCATGTTCTTCTCCTCTCCAGCCTCCATCTCACAAGCAGACAGGGCTGCAATATTGTTGCAATACAGCAGAGCTGTGAGCTACAGCCGATAAGGGTATGTGCCCACGATCAAAAACTGCTATGGTTTTGATGCTGCGTATTTATGCAGCATCAAACCTGTAGCGACCAGCTGTGACAGCATAGTGGATGGAATTTCTTGAAATCCCATATCCACTACGTATGCATAGTCGCCTGCGGATCACCCGTGGACACTGACATGCAGCGCGTCTATCAAGACCGCAGCATGTCAATTTCTCTTGCGGAGAAGCTAGTCTCAGCAAGAGAAATTATATCAGTAGAATGTATGGAGTGTGACAAATTCATATAGTTCAGTCAACACATGCAGATTTACCTGCGTTCAATAGAAGGCAGCATTTTGAAGGTAGCGAACATACGCTGCGTCCAAAGAGCTGCTAGTTCCGGATTGTGGGCACCCAGCCCAACGTGTTTGTAAGAAGTTCAGTTCTACCTTTCTATTTTAGTTACATGACTCACACTTTTCTTTTAAAATAATCTCTGGGGCCAGATGTAGATCAGTGTCCGGCCCATAGTCTGCAGAAGACCCTCGTGCTTGTTACTGTACATCTCCTATGAACTCTGGCCCGATGATAATTTCTGCTGCACATAGCAGGGCTGAAGCGCTGCTATGTGCAGCACAAGTGATCGGATAATCACAGCTTCAAGTCCCGTAAGTGGACTATTGAAGCAAGCAAAAAGTCGAAAAAAATACTTAAAAAAAATATTTAAAAAAATTAAAATATGAAGTTAAAATTGATTATTTTTGCCTCATGCAAAATAAAAAATACACATATTTGGTCTCGCTGCGTTCAGAAACGCCCTACCAAAATATAAAAACACTTAATCCGATCGGTAAACAGTGCAAAAAGAAATCAAAAACGCCAGAATTAAGTTTTTTGGATTGCCTCAACATGGCAGTAAAATGTAATAATAGGCAATCAAAACATCTTCTCTAACCCAAAATGATAGCACTAAAAATGGCAGCTCGGCATGCAAAACAATAAGCCTTCACAAAGCCTCAGATACCGAAAAATGGAGACGCTACAGGTCTTGGAAAATGGGGCCATTTTTTTTTGTCAAACAAACTTTGGATTTTTTTCACAGCTTAAATTAAAAAAAAAAAAAACCTAGACATGTTTGGCATCTGCGAACTCATAATGGCCTGGAGAATCATAACGACAGGTCAGTTTTAGCATTTAGGGTATGTTCACACTGGGCATTTTTTGCTGCTTTTTTATGACATTTCAGCTTTGTTTTACAATACCAGCAAAGCCCATGAGATTTAAGAAATCTCATGCACACACGTTTGTTTTTTTTGTCATCAGGATTTTTGCTTTGCATCATTTTTTTGACAGAGCATGTCACTTCTTTCTTGAACGGATGGTGAAAAAAATGTTGCAAATATGCAGGTTGACTTTTTTGCAGCACATTTGCTGCAGAAAAGTCAAGGACAGACGGATGTGACCTCACAGTCAGCTCTGCTACCTCTAGAAGGCAGGCTGCATGATGTGTCCATACAGCCTGCCATCCAGCAGAGACACTGAGCAGCGGGCTCAAACCGAATGGGGGGCCCGATAATAAGGCAGACACCCCTTCTGATGGGCGGTGAAACCATCCCCGCCGGTCAGAGAGCCGCGGTTCCCACGCTGTCAAAAGACCAGGTGAGCGCTCAGCTGTGATCGGAGGTATAAAGTTTACCTCCGGTCACTGGTGTTGGCTGATGGGACTACCGCTCCCATCATCCAACACCTGCTGCCGCTAATAACTGTGAGAGCAGTAGCAGCAGATGGGAGTATTCATCAGTCGCGCGCTCCTGAGCTGTAAATAAATAATTTAAAAAAACAACAACAAAAAAAAACCCTGTGCAGGTTCCCCCGTATTTTTGATAACCAGCCATGCAAAACTCACAGCTAGGGGCTGCAATCCTTAGCTGTCAGCATTAGCAAGGATGGTTATCAAGAATAGAGGGGTCTCCATGATGTTCATTATTTAAATAATACAAAAAAAAAAACAAAAAACGGGGTGGGGCCCCCCACTCCTACCCCCATTTTTGACAACCAACCTTGCTAAAGCATTGCCCGGCTCTTCCCACTTGCCCTGTATCGGTGGCAAGTGGGGTTCATATTTGTGGGGTTGAGGTCACCTTTGTATTGTCAAGTGACATCAAGCCCACGGCTTCGTAACAGAGAGGCATCTAAAAGACACCTACCCATTGCTAATCCTATAGTTATATGATAAATAAAGACACAGCCAGAATCAAGTCCTTTATTTCAAATAAAACACACTTTTCCTTTTTTATTTAAAAATAAAACACAGTTATACTCAAACGCCTAATTCCACCAAAGCCCTCGGCTTTTGTAATAAATCAAAAATTAAAAACAACAATAACCCTCACCTGTCCGTCGTTCTGTCCCATGCCGTAATCCATGTCATAAGGATTAACAGTTTTCAACCTAGACGGTGCCAAGATGCGACCGCCCAGGCTGAGAACCACTGGTGAATGAGCTGCTGAAAGCTCAGGCTCAGTGACTAATGGTGATGTCATTGAGGCTGCGTTCCCAGCCAGGCTGAACTGCGGTGACCTCAGTGAGATCCCAGCTAGCACCATGAGAAAGTCGTACGGTGCAGAGGCGAGTTCACCGGGAGAATTTCACTGCGGTGAATTTGAACCTCGGTGAACTCGTCAAGCCTGTTTGTTGGATTCTCCATGCATGTGTTGTGACTGTCACACAGCCGTGACACATGGAGCTGCAGTGCTGAACAGCTGATTATTGGGCGGGAGCACTCCAGGTATCCAGATTACCGAGGCAGCTATTCGGATAAGCTCTTATCCAAAGCTATTCGATCATCACTAATGTTCAGTAAATACACTCAATACTTGGTCGGGGCTCTTTCTGCATCAATGCGGCGTGGCATGGAGGCAATCAGCCTCTGGCACTGCTGAGGTGTTATGGAAGCCCAGGTTGCTTGAATAGCAAACTTCAGCTTGTCTGTATTGTTGGGTCTGGTGTCTCATCTTCCTCTTGACAATACCCTATAGATTCTCTATGGGGTTAAGGTCAGGCGAGTTTGCTGGCCAATCAAGCACAGTGATACTGTTGTTTTTAAACCAGGTATTGTTACTTTTGGCAGTGTGGACAGGTGCCAAGTCCTGCTGGAAAATCAAATTTTGATTGTGGAAACTTCACACTAGCCCTCAAACAGCTTGGATTGTGGCCTCTCCACTCTTCCTCCAGACTCTGGGACCTTAATTTCAAATTGAAATGTAAAATTTACTTTCATCTGAAAGCAACACCTTGGACCACTGAGCAACAGTCCATTTTTTTTTCTCCTTGGCCCAGGTAAGACGCTTCTGGCGTTGTCTATTGGTCATGAGTGGCTTGACACAAGGAATATGACACTTGTAGCCCATGTTCTGGTACATCTGTGTGTGGTGGCTCTTGAAGCAATGACTCCAGCAGCAGTCCACTCCTTGTGAATCTCCCCCAAATTTTTGAATGGCTTTTCTTAATCCTTTCAAGGCTGCGGTTATCTCTGTTGCTTGTGCACCTTTTTCTACCACACTTTTTCCTTCGACTCAACTTTCCATTAATATGCTTGGATACAGCGCTCTGTAAACCGCCAGCTTCTTTAGCAATGACCTTTTGCGGCTTACCCTCCTTGTGGAATGTGTCAATAACTGCCTTTTGTACATCTATCAAGTCAGCAGTCTTCCCCATGATTGTAGAGCCTACTGAAACAGACTAAGGGACCTTTACTCTTAGGGTACCGTTACACTAAACGACTTACCAACGATCACGACCAGCGATGTGATCGTTGGTAAGTCGCTGTGTGGTCGCTGGGGAGCTATCACACAGACAGCTCTCACCAGTGACCAACGATCAGGGGAAAGACTTCGGCATCGTTGAAACTGTCTTCAACGATGCCGAAGTCCCCCTGCAGCACCCAGGTAACCAAGGTAAACATCGGGTTACTAAGCGCAGGGCCGCGCTTAGTAACCCAATATTTACCCTGGTTACCATTGTAAAAGTAAAAAAAACCACTACATACTCACCTGATGTCTGTCACGTCCCCCAGCGTCCACAGGGTTACGCGCTGCTGCCGAGAGCTTCCTGCACTGACTGAATGTGTCAGCGCCGGCAGCAGCGGTGACGTCACCGCTGTGCTCTGCTTTACGGCCGGCGCTGACACATTCAGTGCAGGGAAGCCGCCGGCGGGGGACGTGACAGACATCAGAAGGTGAGTATGTAGTGTTTTTTTTTAACTTTTACAATGGTAACCAGGGTAAATATCGGGTTACTAAGCGCGGCCCTGCGCTTAGTAACCCGATATTTACCCTGGTTACAAGTGAACACATCGCTGGATCGGTGTCACACACACCGATCCAGCGATGACAGCGGGTGATCAGCGACGAAATAAAGTCCTGGACTTCTAGCTCCGACCAGCGATATCACAGCGGGATCCAGATCACTGCTGCGTGTCAAACACAACGAGATCGCTATCCAGGACGCTGCAACGTCACGGATCGTCGTCGTTCTTGCTGCAAAGTCGCTTAGTGTGACGGTACCTTTAGAAAGCCTGTGCAGGTGTTTTTTTTGTTAATTATTCTAATTCACTGAGATAGTGTCGTTTGGGTTTTCACTGTCTGTAAGCAATAATCATCAATATTAACAGAAATAAGACACCACGCTTTCCCCCCTACCAGAAGTCCGCTACCTCGGAGTAGCCCTTGACTCTGCCCTGTCCTTCAAACCGCACATCCAAGCTCTTTCCACCTCCTATCACCTCCAGCTCAAAAATATCTCCAGAATCCGTCCTTTCCTCAACCCTCAGTCTACTAAAATGCTTGTGCATGCCATCATCATCTCCCGCCTCGACTACTGCAACATCCTTTTCTGTGGCTTCCCTGCCAACACCCTTGCACCTCTCCAGTCCATCCTTAACTCTGCTGCCAGACTAATTCATCTCTCTCCTCACTACTCCTCTGCTTCTTCCCTCTGCAAATCTCTTTACTGGCTCCCATTCCCTCAGCGTATCCAGTTCAAATTACTAATACTGACCTACAAAGCCATCCATAACCTGTCTCCTCCATATATCTCTGAACTAAACTCCCGATATCTTCCCTCACGCAATCTCCAGTCCTCTTAAGACCACCACCTCTCCTCCACACTTATTCACTCCTCACCTAATCGCCTCCAAGACTTCTCCCGAATATCCCCCATCCTCTGGAATTCTGTGCCCCAACACGTTCGACTATCACGTTCGGATCCTTCAGACGGAACCTGAAAACCCACCTCTTCAAGAAAGCTTACAGCCGACAATGACCCCGCTGCCTCCTCACCAATATCGGAACTACCGCCTCATCAACACCGGGAGCTGTTGGAACCCTCCAACCTACTGTCTTCTTCCCCACCATCCAGTAGAATGTAAGCCCGCAAGGGCAGGGTCCTCTCCCCCCTGTATCAGTTTGTCATTGCTAGATTGCTTACTGTAAGCGATATCTGTCATTTGTATGTAACCCCCTTTTCATGTACAGCACCATGGAATCAATGGTGCTATATAAATCACTTGAAATAGATCACTCTAATGACTATATAATATACGCGTTTCACTTTTTGTATTGAAGAACCGAAGTAAATTAACTTTTTGACGATGTTCTAATTTTGTGAGAAGCACCTGTATTTGATTCAATACTGGAGATAGCAGGGGTGCAGAGGTAAGAAGAGGCTGCTCACACCTGCTGTCCACCTAAAGGACAGTACTGCACATGCTCAGAGGCTCCTGCCCTAACATTCTAGTTCAGGCTTCTATAAGGATAATGCAGCATCCAATTTAATTCTACAGTAAATAGCTCACTAGATAAAACTATTCTGATTTGATGTTAAAAACATTTAGGAATTTATTTATAACAACATTTGCTTTAGTTTTTTTTCTATTCACGGAGAACCCCTTTAAGTGTAGTATGCCTCTTAATGAATTTGGCACATCCTTTTCCACCATGAATTCATTAAGACTGGTGTGTAAAAAATTATAATAAATACACTGTATTCACAATCTTATTATGATCCTGAAAGAACACACTGCAAAATGGTCTAATACATATCAATTTGCTATAAAAACAATCCAATAAAGTCATACCGGTGTCTTCATCAGTCCCATAGACTATGAGTACCGCAGTGGCACACTTGGGTGGACACGGCTCCAGTCTAACAGGGTATTTCAGAGCTCTGATCTCAGGATCAGTGTGGTCCCAGTAGTTGGAACCCACAGCAATTAACTAATCACCTGTCCTATGTTATCGTCAATGTACCAAATTAATTAGCACTGCAAATTTATTAAATATGCTTTAGTTAAATAGATTCATTAACAACCTCTTGCACAGCCACATCGAAAAATAATGTAACTGTGTCACCAATTTTCTAAGTAAATATATTTTTAAAGGAGCTATTGACATGAAATTCTCAACAGATGTTGGTATCAACCTATCCAATCCACACAGGCAAAGAAATCAAATCACAGATGTCCATAAATTATGTGTAATAATGAAAACTAGAGATGAAAATAGAGGTATCATTCATGCTCTACTGATGGCCAATAGTCGGTAAAATAAACCAGGTTTCGTCCTGATGAAGAGGGTCCTGAGTGACCTCGAAACGTGTTGACTTAAACCTGTTTTAAAGGGGAGATACACTCACCTTGTTAGTTTGCTGAATGGCAACACGTAATGGGCATATAACAGCTGCTGCAGATACCGCTCAAGAAAAACAGATGAAAACGGAGGTAACAGAGGCGAATTGTCGGTACAATAAAATTATTTTATTTTTCTGCCACCCCATTGTAACTGGATAAGACCCTATTGTGCTTTTTTTCTTTCCCAGTTTCTCCCTTCCGTTAATAATGAGAAATGACACAGGGAAAAAGTGTGGCACACGCTTACTGAAATGTACAAAAGCCTTTGCTGGTGATGACCGCTTCAAGACGCCTCCTGTATGGAGAAACTAGTTGTCACGCTGCAGCACTGCAGGTAAATGCAAACTCCACTAGATGGCAGCAGAGTGGAGAGAGGGCTGAAAATCTGCTCAGAGCAGACCAGCAGAACTGCAGCAAAGCTACCACCAGGTGGCAGCAGAATAGTCAGACAAGCTGGGTCGATACCAGAGAGTAGAATAGTACCAAGGGGAATCCCAAACACATTCAGAGGAGCGTCGAAAGGTCAGTAACGGTCCGTAGCAGAAGTACCAGAAGGAAGAGACAGAATCAGGTCAGAGCCAAGTACTGGGGAATCCAAACACAGGGACACACTGTGTCAAACACTGTGTGTTTGAGATCACTGTCCTGCTAAAATGTCCACCTTCGTTTCATCAGCATCATCCTGGTAGATGGCAGCATATTTTTTCAAGAATGTCTCGGTACATTAGTCCATTCATCCTTCCTTCAATGACATGAAGTTTGCAGTGCCACCTGCTGAAAAATAGCTCCACACTATGATGTTCCCACATCCAAACTTCACTGATGAAATGTGTCTTGGCTGTTCAGGCGGAGTTTGCAGTGCCTTTAGGCCTTCAAACTTAGTGTGTTTTATGACATCCAAAAGGTTCAATTTTGGACTCATCTGACCAGACTATATCTCCCACATACTTGTCTAAAGGTTGTTGAGCAAACTGTAAGCGCGCTTGAACATGCTTTTTGTTTAGCAATGGAGTCTTACGTGGTGTGCATGTATGCAGGCCATGGATCATATTACCGTGCATTATTTACAGTTTTCTTTGAAGTAACTGTACTTGCTGATTGCAGGTCTCAGTAGTTCTCTACTACAAGTGGTTAATATTACAATAATATTGTTCTTAAGGTGTTAATATAACAACTATGAATAGAAATCTGATTAATGTGGGAACACAATGGCCACCAAGTCACCAGGGCAAATACCAGAATACACTAACCCTGACATTCACGTTAGACCATAAACTTCAGAACACTGTTAGCAAATGTAAGTCAGCAGAATGTCATTCAATTTTTGACCGGGACAGCGAGTCCGAAGATGTATGCTGCAATATTTTCCACAAAGACACAGTGACTGTATGATAAAACACTCTTTTTACTAAAATTCCTCAGGCTCTCCAGAAACTCGTACAATGGCTTTATTTCTTAGCCAGTGCATCCTCCTATTGTGGACAAATTGTATTTTTAGGACATGTTAGACTTGGGAGACATTTGTATGTGATGTGTCTTGGGGGAGAGGGGCTTTCCTAGAAGTGGCATACTTTAATGTGTTTTATGCAAGAAAATTGCTTTAAATTAAACTGATGTTATTCACCAGACAGTCACATCCAGTAAAGATTGCCATCTAGGTATAGATAAGTCTTCAATAATTTACACAGAAATACCTTAACAGCGACTTCAGCACTAATTTCCTCCTGAGTTTCAGCGAGACGTTTCTTTGCAAGCTCAGTTCTTCTATCGCACTCTGCAATGAAGGTCTCCAAATGATCCATAGCCTAAAATAGCAAATTGTACACCAGTAAGTTAACAAATAAATGTGTGTTTAACAAGTGAGATAGAAGACAAACAGCAGAACTGTGACTGCCAGGTATTAACATTACTGACATCCTGTTTGTATGGTCTATCATCTTTCTACATGTACTCCACATGGTGGGCTAAGAGGAGTACCACTGCTTATGTGCAGCGTCACAGGAAAACTCCATGCAATCAAAAGAAATATATAAAGGTGCACAGAACTAGAACTCAGGACATAAAGTATGGTAGCGTAAAAAAATAACTGCTTTAAATAAGAGGTATGTAGTAAATGATATAGCCTGTCTTCCTATCATCTAAGCCGCCCCAACACTTTATCCCCGACAAATACACTTAACCAGCCTGCTGCTGGATACACTGCACACGGCTCAGATTACATCTTCTGCAGCACTGTACAAAATGATACAAAAAGGGTTATAACAATAACATGAATATACATTTTCACAAGCATGGCACAACAGGAAGGAACCTGCCTGAACAGACCTACTAGTTACAGTAAAATGAACAGAAATCACAAAAAACGCTAAAATGAAGTCACTAAATTACTAGCAGGTTAAAATTAATTTGCAGCAAAAAAAATAAATAAAGTTTGACAGCAGTTCTCCATGCAGGCCTTTCTGAGCACTACCTTTATAGGGACTATTTGCTGATGACCATTAGCTCAGAATGGGGTCAACATCAGCATTTACATCAGCTCTATAAATTGCAGTAAAACTATTTATTTTAAGGGAATCTATAGCCTACATTATTTTTGCTCATCTATTTTTATGACCTGACTGTAGAGGTTTCAATATTTCTATTAGATTTTTATTATAGCACCCATCTTGCCTGAGCCACTGATAGCAGCATTCAGAGATAGACTTTACAGCAGCATCAAGGACCAGAACACTACAATAGTCAGGAGATGTTCATAGACTTCAATGGGGTTTACTAGGTACGCTTTTTCGTCTTTTGAGAGGTCATTGTGATGGGAGGGGAGCTGTGACCATCACTGATTGTGAATAGTGCAATTCTCTGGGATATAAGTGATATTGGTAAAGGTAATTCTGAATGTGCTGATCACAAGATGTCCGATGAATACTAATCTGTACAGCACAGAAAGCATCAGCATAATATTAGTGGCCAGTGTGAAAACTGAAAAGTATTAGGTTATTTTAAAAACCTGATATGGAAAATTAAGCTTATTTTTCTCTACACCTTTCTATCCTTTCTTTACATAACATCGGTGATATCCTCAGTGAGTCCAAGTTTGAAAACATATGATCCCTGCATTTACAGATATTTGCTGGAATGGGAAAATGAAAAATTATCATAATCCAAGCAATAAAAATCTGTACTAACCTGCTTAATAGGTAGCTCTATCCCATCACTTACAGCTTACTAGTCAGATAATGACTGGAAGCCATGAATCCAATCAGAATTAATACAGAACTGAATCGAAAGTGTAGCAGTGAACTTAGTAAAAAAAACTGATGGCAGATTCCCTCTATCTAATCTGAAAGTAGTATACCATCGGGCACAAGACCTTGATTTCAGGGATGTGTCACTAGGCTGTGTGACCTAGTTTCAATGCAAACAGTGTGTTACCATCAAGACATTAACACTGCCAGGACTACATAGCTAGTGCAGAACAGTCCAGCTAATCTGTGTAACCCCGCCCCCACCACTGATTGGCAGCTTGCTCACAATGCACAGTGTACACAGGAATCTGCCAATGTGTGGGCGGAGTTATACACAAAGCAGAAGACTTAGCTCTGATGTATCAGACCAAACAGATTTTCCATGAAAACTACACCATGCAGCCCAGTGAGGGACACATCCCTGGAATCAGGGTTTCGTGCCTTATGTTATGCTGTTATCAGATTACATAAGCAAAACCCTGCTGACATTCTCTTTAAAAATTCAGACTGTTTATTTTCTGCTTGACACCCCCTCGCAGAGGAGGATTACATGTCCTGAAAGTGGATATCTTTTACCTAGTTTTGTGAAGACTACATAGCTGTTAGCAAAGTAATAAGCAGTACCATAATATTCACCAAGTCACACACATGAATAAACAAGTAATGGTAGAATTTCTGCAGTTATGTACAAGTCTCCTTCCAGTTTACAACCCCCCGTTCACCCAGAGGAACTTACGTGAAAATGAAATCAACATGAAGACAGGCATTTAGTCACTTCTTTATATCAGTGATTTTACAGGCATCCACACAGTTCAGTTTAACACATAGAAAGAAACAAAAACAACTTACATCAAGCTCAAAGAACAGATCTTTTTCTTTACTTGCAATTTCATAATCGGCCCTCAGTGCCAAGTCATGAATCTTGGTGCACTCACCCAAATCCATCCGCTGGTGAAGAGAAAGGAAGAAAACAATGGGACAAAGGTTTCAGGCTTTGGGTTAATGACAGAAAAGCTGAGCAACCAAAAAGCATTGCAATCTCTCTGAAATTCTAGGGAAAGGAGTCTTCTTACAAAATACATCACAGAATCACCCATCTGCAGGATAGGTGATGGATGGATGACCACTAGAATGCCACCAATCATATGAAGTGGGTCTCCAAGTCAACTTCTGCAGGCCATGCCACAGATGTGTGGTGGTCACAAATTTACACTACCACTCCCATTGGGCAGGGAGCTTTATGTGCATTTCTGTGCTCCTTAAAGGGAGACTGTCACAAGGTTTTCACTACGCAATCTGAGGGCAGCACGATGCATGTGCAGAGACCATGATTCCAAATAGAGTGGATTGGGTTATACACCGCTCAGAATTCAGAGAAATGGTAGCTCTGCACCAAATAAAACACTGATATACATACACACACACAGACATTACTGTACACATATACAAACAACATGTAGCCCAGTAAGTGACACGGCGCTGGAATCTGTGCCTCTGCCCCAACATCAAGCTGCTCTCAGATAGCGTAGCAAATATCTGGTGACAGATCCACTTTAAAGTTCTCAGAACTGACAACGCCAAAGCTGGCAACATACACAAAAGATAAATTTCAGCAGAAATAGCAGATTTTACAATTTTGGATGATTATTGTATGAAAATTGGACATAAGCAGCCATACTGAACTTTTTCAAACATTCACTTTTTAAAATAGGGGCAGACTATAAATATAGCGTGACAATATTGTTCAGGCAGTCTCACAGAATATGAAAGATTAAAGATTATATCTGTACTTATGCCATGGAATCGGTCCATCAACCTTGTCAGTAACGGTCCATCAACCTTGTCAGTAACGATGTACTGAAGCTCTGAGGGTATGTGTCCACTTTCAGGTTTGCTTCAGGCTTTGGTCAGGATTTTATGCAGGTAAAATCCTGACCAAATCTGCACCTGAGGTCACTGGCAGGTCACCTGCGTTGTCCTTGAGTTTTTTCTGCAATGTAAGGACATGCTGCATTCTTAAAAGACGCGCCGCATGTGAGTTTTCTCTGGTGTGCCGCATGCGTCTTTTACTGCATAGTGGAGACAAGATTTCATGAAATCCCCTCCACTATGCTGTAACATCTGGACGCTGCGTTTTTTACGCATGCTGCTCAACGCTGCGTCAAAAACTTAGCGTTTCCTGAATGTGGACACATACCCTGAGAGCTCTCTGACCAAATGACATGCTTATCTCTTGATTAGTCGGCCTGGCGCAACATCATCGTTGCAGTGTGACATCATGCCAGGCCAGCTAATCAAAAGAGGAGCTGGAGATGCCGTTCGGCAAGAGGCGGTTCTGAGGGCTCCCATATAGTGGCCACAAATGACTGATGTGGCCGATTGACCAGGTCCTGGGAATCTATTCACAAAACTTAAAACACTTGTTCCATGATTACGGTATATATTACCTGACCGTACTAATTACTGCTGCATTAAGTAAAGTAACTTTAGAATATGCTAAAAAATGCTTCAATGCTGGTGGTCACTCATACCGTCCAGATCCTCGTGAGAATGGGCATTAAGGCAAAACCTGGCAATATAGGTATGATCACAATTTTTTTTGCAGATTTTTGTCTGGAAAAATGCTCCTTACATTGCATGTGTTTTACTGCATTTTTCATGTTTGTATGCATTCTATTAAATAGGTAAAGAAAAGCAAAAACACTGAAGTTGCATTGTTTTGCTTAAAAAAAAAAAAAAAAAAAAAGACGGAAAAAAGGAGTGTGAATGACATTTTAGAAGTCTCATTTATTTTGCTGACACAGTAACATGATACTGTGAACAAGTCCAAGGAATCAGGGCACTAAAAAAAAGACTTCTACTCACCAGTGCGGAACACAATCGGCAGCAAGTGTTCTGATAAATCAGACCCAGTAACTATTATATAACACCACGATCTAGACACACCAGCAGTTTAGCAAGTGATTAAAACTAAAACATGGTTCTGTTTTGCCTGATTTAAACAGTACAGTAATTAAATTTTAATCCTGGGACAACCTGATGAGAATGTGGAGCACAGAACACCACAGTAATGGATTCTATCACTACTAAAAGCAAAGTTAATCACCGTTCCAGCAAGAATGTCATGAGGACAGCAGTCCAGGAGATGACTTTTGCAGACTCGTTCATCGGTAAACTTTACTCGCTGGCGGGTCTCATCACCTGCAAGACAAATTTACGCAAATGTCTTCACCTGTATCTTTTATAAGGAAGGGAAAATAAATGTGAGAGAAACTAGTGCAAAGCGAAAAGCAGATCCGCTGCCCAGATTAGTGCTGTAGTTTACCTGCTGCAGAACTCTAGTATGTACGTAAAGAGGCGGTTGACATATCCCCATTCTCGGGACAGATTGGGGTCCCAGTGATCAGCAACTTAACACTTGGGCTATGTGCACACGTTGCGGATTCTCTGCAGATCCACAGCGTTTTTTGGGGTGCAGAAACGCTGCAGATCCGCAATTGATTTACAGTACAATGTAAATCAATGAGGAAAAAAAAAAAAGCTGTGCACACGTTGCGGAAAATCCGCTGCAGAAACGCTGCGGTTTAAAAGAAGTAGCATGTCACTTTTTTTGAGAATCTGCAGCGTTTTCGTACCCATTCCAATATAGAAATCCGCAGGGGTAAAAAACGCAGCAAATCCGCAAAAAAAAAAAAAACGCAGCAAAAACGCACAAAAAACGCGAAAAATCCTTAGCTGCGTTTTCTGCCAGGAGAGGCAGAATCCGCACCAGAAATTCCTAAGGGTACGTGTTCACGATCAGGATGGCTGGCGGTTTCGTCGGAGCGGCAAACCCGCTCTGCGCTAAGCCCCGCCCCCTTCTGTGACGCGATGATGCTGGATGTGTTCATTGCACACATCCGGGATCATCGCAACCCACGCATAGGGCCCTGTGTTATTCCTTGCGGCGGCGCAGCATCGCCGCAAGGAACACGGACATGCTGCGATCTTAAAAGACGCGCAGCATGTCCGGAGTCGCAGGGCCGACGGATGCGTGTTACCACGCATAATGGAGACGGGATTTCATAAAATCCCCTCCACTATGCTGGAACATCTGGACACTGCGTGTTTGACGCTGCGGCCCCACGCAGCGTCAAACACGCAGCGTTTCCTGAACGTGGACACATACCCTAAGGGTATGTGTCAACTTTCAGGATTGTTTCAGGATTTGGTCAGGATTTTATGCAGGTAAAATCCTGACTAAATCTGCACCTGAGGTCACTGGCAGGTCACCTGCGTTGTCCTTGAGTTTTTTCTGCAATGTAAGGACATGCTGCGTTCTTAAAAGACGCGCCGCATGTGAGTTTTCTCGGGTGTGCCGCATGCGTCTTTTACTGCATAGTGGAGACAGGATTTCATGAAATCCCCTCCACTATGCTGTAACATCTGGACGCTGCGTTTTTTATGCATGTTGCTCAACGCTGCGTCAAAAACTCAGCGTTTCCTGAACGTGGACACATACCCTTAGGCTAATCCGCAACTTTCTATCAATCCACAAGTTATGACAGAACTGAATAAATTACTTGTCAAAATGAGGCCAAGAAATCTACATCCATATGAACAGCAATGCAGAATTCCCATTAATAAGAGTGGAAGGCAGCATGTGACCCCGATGTCACGTCAGGTGCTTCCATAGTAAGACAATGCAACACCTAATGATATCCACTTTGTATAGCCATGAAGTACACAATAGTGCAGCACCAAAATATCAACTTCACACAAGGCCAAAATATAAAATATGATAACTTTATTAACCAAAATACAATAAACAACAATAAACGTGAGGGTAAACTCAGGACACAGGAACAAGGAGGGCTAACCAGACAGACGCTCCATAACCATTGATGTCATAATACAGACTGTTTGCGCAATGATTAATCACATGGACATATTATTGTCTGTATTATGACATCAATGGTTATGGAGCGTCTGTCTGGTTAGCCCTCCTTGTTCCTGTGTCCTGAGTTTACCCTCACGTTTATTGTTGTTTATTGTATTTTGGTTAATAAAGTTATCATATTTTATATTTTGGCCTTGTGTGAAGTTGATATTTTGGTGCTGCATAGTAAGACAATGGACAGATCTAGCAATGTATACACATAAGCTGACTGGCAGAAATATATTGAAATGCACGGTGTTAACACTGGATTTATGAAGCCCAGAGTGAAAAGCATGCCGGCCTTTAGAGTTGCAGCTAGTTTCCATTCTTTATGATATTTTCTAGTGAAAAAAAACTAAAGTGTGACCTATTTAGTAATGTGATCTGAATAGAGCTGTCAATAGAGGGCTGCACCAGTGCACATAGGACCGTGCGGTTTTATGATGGTTAGTGCAGCTCGATTGTACCAGGTACCTACAGACCTCAGTATTGGGCCTGTCCTGTATGCAGTGCCAGGATCTAGTCTGTCAATAGAGGGCTGCACCGGTGCACATACAACTGTGCGGCTTTATTTATGATGGTTAGTGCAGCTGGATTGTCTGTACCAGGTACCTACAGACATCAGTATTGGGCCTGTCCTGTATGTAGTGCCAGGATCTAGTATTAAGCAAAGAGAATAGGAACTGCCATACGGAAGAGAACAACCTCAAACAGGAGATAGCAGCTGCAATCTGCAATATGATGCCCACAGATCCTTCTGCATGCATAACATTGGACACACTACAACCCCCAACATCAGCAGTGTCCCAGTAAGGACCATTGATGTACCAGTAACAGCTCTTTTTAGAAATACAATCCAACAATATTCCGCCAAGTCACCAGCATGCAACCTGGCACATGCCCAGTAAACGGATTGTGTAAGAGGTAAAACAGATGGTAGACTAAGTTACGACGTGTCGTCCATTAGCGCTGGATGCACAACCTCTGGACGTGACCACGGACACTCCATACGATATGCACAATAAGGACACGAGATCACAGGAGCAGCAGACAATAATGGCTCACTAATATTACTATCACTGAGAGTTAATGACCTTTATAATAAAGAAAATGGAAAATCCCTTAAAATAACAGGTAGCCCTGTGCTGCGTGACAATCTACTCCGCAATCCACACATACATACAATGGAACAGCTGGCAGCTCCACGTGTAGTAAGTCACAGGCCGCCAGGTGGCGCTGTACAAACCAGCCCGCACCGTACGAGCCTTCATCCCCCGGACACAGGCTTCTTATGTGACTATTATCCCGCCCGTCCGCCGCAGAGCCGAGTGTAGGCCTCACCACTACGAATCCTAAAATCCCCACCCCCACCGGTGTGCCGCCCGGACGCACTCACCATCCCGTGCCGTGCCCATTAGCTGGTCCAGCAGGGCTCTCATTTGGGCCTGAGCCGACATGATTGCTTCAGAGCGGCGTCTGCCTGCCCGGGCACACTTCTCTAGCCTCCCGCTGACGACTATCCTCCTACAACCCAGTCAGACGACCCTCAGCAGAGGATTGTGGGAAAATGGAGAGACCGGAAGTAGGAATTCCACTCTCATCTGGCTCCGTGCAGCAAACGATTGCCAGAAGCTTAGTTCCGCCCTGCAGCTGTCCGTGTGAGGGGAGGCTGGTGAAGTTTCTACAAGGAGGGTGAGTGCAGTGAACCCGGCGGAACAGAGAGAGGAAATCCCGGCGGGGTTGAGTTGTGGGGGAGCTGCGCCTACATGCAAGCTGCTTTACGGTCACAGGGCATGCTGGGTCATATAGTGCACCTGGAGCTCAGTCTCGCGAGTGATACCCCCGATACTTAGAGGTTTGGGCGGGGCAGAGCATGCTGGGAGTTATAGTCTTACAGCAGCGTGAAAGCGACACTTTTATGAAATCGTGGTTCAGGGCAGGCCTGGAAGTGACGCAGCCGGAGAGAGTGTGGCGGGAAGTGTGCGAGGCCGGGGGGCTCGGAATGGGGTTGTCAGGGGGAGGGCCTCCTGCTGGGGTCCGGCTCTAGGCCTGGGCAGCACCGAGGCTGCGGGTCTCAGCACGAGCTTCTCCTGCCTCTCACATTTATTACACGATTATAGAGAAAGTGTCACATGGGATTATAATGAGCAGCCACATTAATAACATTGTAGGGGACTGGCTGCGGAGGAGGACTCCTGACAACCCCTCCCGACAACTCCTCCTGACAACTCCAATACAATGCCTACAATGAAGGGGAAGCGGAGCACCAGCTGTGTCTGTGGCTTATTGAATCCACAATGTAGAGAAGTCGTCATACCTCAGTTTTAATCAACATCTGTAAATGTATTTTAACCCCTTCACCCCCGGAGCTTTTTCGTTTTTCGCTCCCCTCCTTCCCAGAGCCATAACTTTTTTTATTTTTCCATCAATATGGCCAGGTGAGGGCTTATTTGTTGCGGGACGAGATTTACTTTTGAATGATACCATTGGTTTTACCATGCCATGTAACAGAAAACGGGAAAAAAATTCCAACTGCGGTGAAATTGCAAAAAAAGTGCAATCTCACACTTGTTTTTTGTTTGGCTTTTTTGCTAGGTTCGCCAAATGCTAAAACTAACCTGCCATTATGATTCTCCAGGTCAGTACGAGTTCATAGACACCAAACATGTCTAGGTTATTTTTTATCTAAGTGGTGAAAAAAAATTCCAAACTTTGCTAAAAAAAAAAATTGCGCCATTTTCCGATACCCGTAGCGTCTCCATTTTTCATGATCTGGGGTCGGGTGAGGGCTTATTTTTTGCAAGCTGAGCTGGCATTTTTATTGATACCATTTTGGTGCAGATACGTTTTTTTGATCGCCCGTTATTACATTTTAATGCAATGTCGCGGCGACCAAAAAAACGTAATTTTGGCGTTTTGATTTTTTTTTCTCGTTACGCCATTTAGCGATCAGGTTAATCCTTTGTTTTTATTGATAGATCGGGCGATTCTGAACGCGGCAATACCAAATATGTGTAGGTTTGATTTTTTTTTTTTTTATTTTGATTGGGGCGAAAGGGGGGTGATTTGAACTTTTATATATTTTATATAAGGTGTGCATATCCAAAGTAGCCAGTATAGGGAGTTATGTGTACAGTAATGGGAGTAATATGCATGACAGGGGATTCAAATAAGTAATTGTGCCTATTATGTGCCACGCAGGTAGAAATTGATTAACTAAAGTGCACATTTCCCAAGTGCCGTAACTACATAATGCCCGTCGAGCCCTGTAATAGTTAATGTTGAAGAGTAGTGGTGCGGTTGCCCTGTATGAGATGGCAAGGGTTATAGAGGGGTGTATATCGCCGCCATGCAGAGTGAAGAATGCGTAGAAAATGGAAACAACATGTTAAGATTGACAAAATTAAGAAAGAGGTATAAAGACCTAAATGTAGAAACCCAGACAGGCCAGTGATAAATTATAGGGCCGGAAAAATTCTTTTACCGTAATAACGGAAAGCTTAGATGGAAGTAAATAGATAGTTCAATTAGTGCTGTGTTAGAATAAGCTGTTATTTTCACAAATAGTAACAGTAATAACCATAACGGGGACGTGATAATCCTGAGTTAAGTGATGGCGAGTGGGTGGAACGGTGCTCGTGATCCATTGTGTTGACAATTCAATACAGACGACTCTAGAAGGACAGAGAAGAGCAGATTAATAACAACGCAAGATCATAAGGGTATACATCATACAAACGCCATGAGTTCGTAATCCCGGTTCAAGCCTCTGGGAGAGAGGGTTTCTAGAGTATGAATCCAGAAAGCCTCTTTCTTTTTAAGTAAAGTGATTCTATCTCCACCTCGCCTAGGTGGCGGTACGTGGTCTATAACCTGGTATTTTAATTGGGAAATAGAGTGTCCCTGTGTGTGGAAATGGTATGGAATGGGAAGGAGTAAGTTACTACAACGAATGGTAGATTTGTGCTTTGAAATCCTATCCCTGACCGATTGTGTGGTTTCACCAATGTAAAGTAGTCCACACGGGCACTTAATGAGGTACACAACGTAGGAAGATTCGCAGGTAAAAAAAATGCTTAAGGCTTCTTTCACACTAGCGTCGGGCTCGGTCCGTCGCAGTGCGTCGGGCCGAGGTCCCCGACGCTAGCGTTGTCTCCGCCGCACAACGGGGGCAGCGGATGCATTTTTCCAGCGTATCCGCTGCCCCATTGTGAGGTGCGGGGAGGTGGGGGCGGAGTTCCGGCCGCGCATGCGCGGTCGGAAAAAGCGGACCATCGTGAGCAAAAAACGTTACATGTAGCGTTTTTTGCTCCCGACGGTCCGCCACTGCACGACGCATCCGTCGCACGACGGGTGCGACGTGTGGCAATCCGTCACAATGCGTCGCTTCATGTTAATCAATGGTGAAAAAACGCATCCTGCAAACACTTTTGCAGGATGCGTTTTTTCGGCAAAACGACGCATTGTGACGGAATGCAGTTAACGCTAGTGTGAAAGTAGCCTAATATGGAATGTTTTGCCAGATCTGGGGTGTTGGAAAGTGTTCCCCTTTTGTATATTGTTACATTGTGCGCAATGAAGGCACGGAAAGGTGCCAGTTTTTGGTCGTGAAAGAAAAATCGGTCTATGTGGGTCCTTAGACCCAATGTCCGCTTTGACCAGGTTATCTCTTAAATTGGGGGTTCTCCTGAAGCATGGTAAAAAGGGCTCCCTAAATTCTGGTATGTCTGGGTGGGCAGTGGACAGGAGATGCCAGTGTCTCCTGATGGTTTTATGGAGGATGAAGGAAAAAGGGACATTCTATTTCCCAATTAAAATACCAGGTTATAGACCACGTACCGCCACCTAGGCGAGGTGGAGATAGAATCACTTTACTTAAAAAGAAAGAGGCTTTCTGGATTCATACTCTAGAAACCCTCTCTCCCAGAGGCTTGAACCGGGATTACGAACTCATGGCGTTTGTATGATGTATACCCTTATGATCTTGAGTTGTTATTAATCTGCTCTTCTCTGTCCTTCTAGAGTCGTCTGTATTGAATTGTCAACACAATGGATCACGAGCACCGTTCCACCCACTCGCCATCACTTTGCTCAGGATTATCATGTGCCCTGTTATGGTTATTACTGTTACGATTTGTGCAAATAACAGCTTATTCTAACACAGCACTAATTGAACTATCTATTTACCTCCATCTAAGCTTTCCGTTATTACGGTAAAAGAATTTTTCCGGCCCTATAATTTATCACTGGCCTGTCTGGGTTTCTACATTTAGGTCTTTATACCTCTTTCTTAATTATGTCAATCTTAACATGTTGTTTCCATTTTCTACGCATTCTTCACTCTGCATGGCGGCGATATACACCCCTCTATAATCTCTATTGCCCTTGCCATCTCATACAGGGCAACCGCACCACTACTCTTCAACATTAACTATTACAGGGCTCGACGGGCATTATGTAGTTACGGCACTTGGGAAATGTGCACTTTAGTTAATCAATTTCTACCTGCGTGGCACATAATAGGCACAATTACTTATTTGAATCCCCTGTCATGCATATTACTCCCATTACTGTACACATAACTCCCTATACCCAATACTGGCTACTTTGGATATGCACACCTTAGTCGCCCGCTGCACATACAACCACTGGTATCATAGTGTTAGTGGCTGACATGCGCACTGTAGCCGCCCCAAAACAGTGGGTATTACATCCATTACCGCGCACATAGCCGCTCATACCCAGTAATGGAGACAACGGACATGCGCACTAAGGCCGCACACTTAGTCCTTTGTATCCCACACTGGTGGCTGCTGACATGCGCACTCCAGCCGCTTTACAGCATTGCCACCTCTAAGATGGCGTTTTCACATCACCGCCCATGTGACCTACTCCTTCCGGTATGTCACTTCCGCCCATCCCCGCTCCCTTAGGCTACTTTCACACACAGCATATTTGCTGCGTATTTTTACGCGCGCGTATTTTGCTGCTGCTTTACCTGCGTTTTTTTACGCAGGCAAAAAACGCAGCTGCTTTCACACACTGCGTTTTTTGCTGCGTTTTTTGCAGCTGCGTTTTTTTTCAGCATTGTGTACTGAAAATAAAGTTTGTTTGGAAAAAAAAAAAAAGGGGGAAAAAAAAAGAGTCATTAAGGTCATTTCCTGTCTTTATGACTCAGAATACAATACACACTGGAGGGACAGGTATAGTGTTAGGATAGGGGGGTAGATTTGCCTGACAGGTTCCCTAAGTGCCACGTATTTAAGTGCCACGTATTTAAGTGCCACGTATTTAAGTGCCACGTATTTAAGTGCCACGTATTTCAGTGCCACGTATTTCAGTGCCACGTATTTCAGTGCCACGTATCAAAGTGCCACGTATTTCAGTGCCACGTGCCATGTATTTAAGTGACACGTGCCACGTATCAAAGTGCCACGTGCCACATATTTCAGTGCCACGTATTTAAGTGACACGTGCCACGTATCAAAGTGCCACGTATCACGTATTTCAGTGCCACGTATTTAAGTGACATGTATCACGTATAAGTGCCACGTGTCACGTATTTAATTGCCACATATTTAAGTGCCACGTATCAAGATTTTCCATGGAGAACAGACACATCCAGAGATATGTCTGCTCTCCACGGCTGCAGCAACACACTGACAGGAGCCATAGTTCCTGACGGTGTGTCACTGCGCATGCGCGAGCGAGTTTACCGGCGGTCATTGACCCCGGCACTCTCGCTTAACGGCAGTGCTGCGTGGGAAAGTTCAACGCAGCTGTACTGCCGTTAACCGAGACGCCGGAGTCATTGAACTCCGGAACAGTACGCGATACACTGCTAGGAGCTTCGCTCCTGGCAGTGTATCGCCGGAGAGCAGCCGATCGGCGTGGGACACTCGTTTTATGGATTCTGCGGACAGGGAGTATGAATTTGGTTTATTATTTTTGGATTTTTTCCTGGAGGATCGAGGGCTTCGCCTACAAGTGTGCTGTTGGTGAGTATATACTCTATGTTATGTGTTGTATGTACAGTGTGTCATGTATGTGTATTGTGTGTAGGTGTTTTGTGTAACTTTACAATTGTGCTAAGTCGCCGGACACAGGGACAACTCTCCCATCCTAATACCGGATGGGAGTAGTAGTCCCATACGGCGACTTAGCACAATGGTGGCACTAGCGTCGCATGGGGACACACACACACACACACACAGACACACACACGCACGCACGCGCACACACACACACACACACACATACCAAATCGATCAGCAGCCCCACGTTTATGCTCATTCTGTTGGACTCCATGCTGCTTCACTGGGGGGCGGGGGCTTCCCTCTTCCTGTCCGACGTCACGTCCGGTCCTGGGTGTCAACCCCTCCGTACAAAGACGCCGACACCCAGGACAAAGGCGCTGTGTGTGGACGGTAAGATGGGGCCCTATGGGGATACGCAGACACGCCGCTGCGTAAAGAATTGACATGTCAATTCTTTTTACGCCGGCGTGTTTGCAGACAAAAGCGCCGCGTTTTTTTGCGGTGTGTCTGAACGGCAAAGTGAATTTCTCATTCACTTTGCCGGCAGACGAAAATGACATTGCGCATTTTTGAAAAGCGCCCGCAAAATAGCGCTCAAAAATGCGCTATGTCTGAAAGTAGCCTTACTGGGCGGCATTGCGCCGCACCTGTTCCTTCAGCTGGCGCCCTCCCGGCTTCTGCCACTATAAATACAGCTTCACGGCCCTCTTTCCACACTAACCATCCAGCGGTGGACGCCGCGATGTCAGCCTGCATATAGGTAATTACGTACCTCTTTCTTTACCAGCTCTCCAGTATATGACTATACCAGGGTCCGTGACACACGCTCCATTCTTTTTAGGCTGTAGCCTCTCTTCCTCTTTTGGATATTCAATACTATATTGATAAGAATCTCCGGGTAGGTGCATAACCATCTCCGCTTCCTCTGCTTCCTATTTTCTACAATATCCACTCTCTCATTTCATTCTATGTGTTAACTCCCAGACAGGTCATATGGTCACTTGATCCCATCTATTATCCCAATATACGGTATGTATCTTTCCATCACTGTACTACCACTGTGCCACGATATAGGTCACTCTTCAACACCAATAGTACCTATTCACTATCATCATTTGCCATATTCATATGCATAGGGTATTGCATGTTGTATATACTTTGGTTTTTGTTATTATCAATGTTATTATTTGTATTCTCCCAATTTTGTTTTTGATTGTATGTATACACTTGTTTCAGTTACTGATGAAAGGTCCCTTTGTGTGACCGAAATGTTTTTCTGATTTGGGAAACAATAAATCTCTCATTTCTTCTCACTACAAAGTTGAGTGCCGGGTTTTGTATTGTGTACAAAACAGCTGACATGTCGCGGCATTGAGGTGGGCTCACCGCCGGAGCCCACCTCAAAGCAGGGGATCTGCCAGCTGACGTACTATTCCATCAGCTGGCAGAAAGGGGTTAAAGTACTGCTGGAAGCGAAGGCTATGTGCCCACAATCAGGAACCGGCAGCGCTTTGGATGCAGTGTATGTCTGCTCCGTCCAAAGCGCTGCCGGCTATTGAACGCAGGTGATTCCGCATGTGTTCACTGAAAGGTGCAGAGTCACCGCGTCCAATACATTGTACGGGCGGCATTTATCTTACAGAGACTGAGCGTCTCCACAAGATACATAGACATGCTGCAGTCTGGGAAGACGCCGACTCTGCACTGAACACCCTACAATGGAGTTGTTATAAGCTGGGCTGGCTCCAGGTTTTCGTGGACCCCAGGCAAAACAGTCCCAGTGGGCTCCTTTAACACCAGCATTCATGATGCACAGATAAATAGAAGTATGGTACAATGTCAAAGATTTCACTTCTTACATGATATCTATTGTAAATGCTACAATAGATCAGAAACCAGATATCCTCACAGTGCACAGTGCATGCCACGTGGGGATTCAAAAGTTTTCATTTCAGAACGGACAGTATATTCCTCCATTCAGTATTGTGGACACCACCTAGTCCTCCATACAGTATAATGGGCCCCATGTAGCTCTCCATACACAATAACGGGCCCCATATAACGCTCTATACAGAATAATGGACCCCATATAACGCTCCATACAGAATAATGGACCCCATTATTGCTCCATACAGAATAATGGACCCCATTATTGCTCCATACAGAATAATGGACCCCATTATTGCTCCATACAGAATAATGGACCCCATTATTGCTCCATACAGAATAATGGACCCCATTATTGCTCCATACAGAATAATGGACCCCATTATTGCTCCATACAGAATAATGGACCCCATTATTGCTCCATACAGAATAATGGACCCCATTATTGCTCCATACAGAATAATGGACCCCATTATTGCTCCATACAGAATATTGAACCCCATATATTGCTCCATACAGAATAATGAGCCCCATATATAGCTCCATACAGAATATTGGTCCTCTTATAATGCTCCATACAGAAATTTGGTCCTCATATGTTGCTCCATATAGAATAATGAGCCCCATATATAGCTTCATACAGAATATTGGACCCCATATATTGCTCCATACAGAATAATGGGCCCCATATAGTGCTCCATACAGAATAATGGGCCCCATATAGTGCTCCATACAGAACAATGGGCCCCATATAGTGCTCCATACAGAATAATGAGCCCCATATATTGCTCCATACAGAATAATGAGCCCCATATATTGCTCCATACAGAATGAGCCCCATATATAGCTCCATACAGAATAATGAGCCCCATATATAGCTCCATACAGAATAATGAGCCCCATATATAGCTCCATACAGAATATTGGTCCTCATGTATTGCTCCATTCAGAAAATTGGGCCACATATAGCACTCTATAGATAAAACATGAGTAATCAAATACTCCCCTCTCTTCGTTCCTTACTTGCTGCAGCTCCGGTCTCCTCAGCATATTTTAACTCTGCACTGCTTGTGCTGTAGTGACGTCATCGCGCCCTATGCCCTGAGAAGTGAGAGAGAAGACACAAGAGACCAGACCTGCGGCCAGTATTTCAAACAGTTTAAAGCATGGGGGGAGAGTTCCCCCCCACAACTCACAGGCCCCATAGCGTGCCAGGGTCCATGACTGCGAGTAGTACCCTCTGCTTGCCCAGGGCCCCGGCACTTGCCTGAGTGGGCTGGATGGTGATGCCAGCCCTGATTATAAGTATGGATGAATGGACCCGTGGAAGTTCAGGTACCAGAACTGTACCCAAATTTGAACCTAGACCCCACTGAAATCAATGGGGACCAAACTTTGGAGATGGAAAATCTCTCCCTCTTTCTCTTCCTCTCCCCGAACTATAAAACAGACTTCCAGGAGAAGGCCATGTTCGGAATTCAACATCGATTTGCTTATCTCTAGTAATAAGGAGTCCTCCCTCTGGAGTCAGTCATATGGACTGGTCAATATAGAGCAGGCGAGCATAGACTGGGGAGCAGGAGGGATCACAAATCTAGATTGCTCATTACTTAGAAGGAGGCCTCATGTCTGATAGGAAAATCATGATTTTAAAGGGAACCTGTCACCCCCAAAATGGAAGTTGAGCTAAGCCTACCGGCATCAGGGGCTTATCTACAGCATTCTGTAATGCTGTAGATAAGCCCCCAATGTATCCTAAAAGATGAGAAAAAGAGGTTAGATTATACTCACCTGGGCGGGCGGTTCGATCTGATGGGCGTCGCGGTCCAGTCCGGGGCCTCCTATCTTCATCGGATGACGTCCTCTTCTTGTCTTCACACTGTGGCTCCGGCACAGGCGTACTTTGTCTTCCCTGTTGAGGGCAGAGCAAAGTACTGCAGTGCGCAGGCGCTGGGCCTCTCTGACGTTTCCCGGCGTCTGCGCACTGCAGTACTTTGCTCTGCCGTCAAAAGGGCAGACAAAGTACACCTGCTCCGGAGCTGCAGCGTGAAGACAAGAAGAGGACGTCATCGTAAGAAGATGGGAGGCCCCGAACCGTGACGCCCATCGGACCCAGACCGCAGCGGGACCGCCGCTGGATGAGTATAATCTAACCTCTTTTTCTCATCTTTCAGGATACAGCAGGGGCTGATCTACAGCATTACAGAATGCTGTATATAAGCCCCTGATGCCGGTGGGCTTAGCTCACCCTCGATTTTGGGGGTGACAGGTTCCCTTTAATAAATCCTAAATAGGGAAACTATGATACCGATTACTGACTGCAGAGGGAGCACTCCTAACAACTCCTCTATAGCCTGTTCAGTTAGGAGTCCGCTATAATGGAGTGGAGAAAAGAGGAATCAGTATGCAGCGCTCCCCAGAGACCCCATAGCCATCCTACATGTGCCCCAGAGAGTGCAGCTGTCCCACCCGTACTCCAGATTTCATAATAGTCTCCTTTTCCTTTGCAGAAGGCAGTTGTATTGTCTGCCTCTACCATGGACAACAGGGAAACTGAGGGTGAAGACCATCCTTTAAAAAATAATGAAGGAAAGACTATAGAGAACAATGACACAAGTGGAGAAAAGGATGTGTGCATTAAAAAGCAGAGTGGGCTTTCGCGCTTGTCAAAGATTCGCACTGCCTCCTTTTTTGGTGCACTGTTTCTTTGTCTTGCAGTAGTGTTTGCCTTTTCCTTTATAATTCCTTGCCCAGTGAGACCTATATCTCAGAGAACTTGGAGCATACAGTATGACAAGGCTGGTAAGTTTGCTAATATGAAGAAATAATTATGAATTATTTGTAACATAAAAAGACCTGTATGATGTGTTCCCCAAATTTAATGTGACTGCCGAAGAATATAAAGAGTTGGCAAAATGATTCCCAGCTGAGTACAGGATATCTTGCTGAAGTCTGTGTGTGACCCAGCAGATGGGGTCTGTTTTCCCTTCAACACCACTGCTGAATAAATTGAGGTTGCACATTAAAATCAATTAAGTTTTCGTGGTCCACACTTTTTGTAGCATAATCTCAGTTTTTGTTAATGGATGAGGATTTGAATGGGACCTATTCCTGTCTGTATTAAAGGGGTTTACCCCAAATTAAAAGTTATCCCCTATTAACAGGATAAAGGAAAACTTGCTGACCACTGGGGGTCTGAGGACTAAGACCTCCGGCGATCCCCAGAACAAGGCTCTGTAAAGCTTTATTGGATAGGTGGTTCACATGCTCAGCCTCCGTGGGATTGCCAGAAAGAGCTAAGCTTTGTACTTGGCTTTCTCCTGCAGTTTCATAGACAATGAATGTAGCGAAGCTAGGCATGTGCACCTCCTTTGCATTCAAGACAAGGCTCTATTTTTGGGATCACTGGGGATCCTAGCAGTCGCACGATCAGCAAGCCATCTCCTTTCCATAGGATAGGAAATAAATTGCAAATTCAGGAAAACCCATGAAGTCAATATTCCCTACTGCTTGTATTGGCCGGTTGTTTTGAGAAATGTGATATGCCAGCACTTAGCCAACATGGCCACACAAAGTGGCATCTCTGTGTACCTATGATCTTGAAAAGACCAGTATTGGGGTACAAAACAGGTAGGGAATGTACATTTATTAGTGATGAGCGTATATACTTGTTACTCGAGATTTACCGAGCATGCTCGGGTGTCCTCCAAGTATTTTTTAGTGCTCAGAGTTTTAGTTTTCTTCGCCGCAGCTGAATGATTTACAGCTATTAGCCAGCATAAGTACATGTGGGGGTTGCCTGGTTGCTAGGGAATCCCCACATGTAACCAAGCTGTCTAGTAGCTGTAAATCATTCAGCTGTGGTGATGAAAACTAAATCTCCGAGCACTAAAAAATACTCTGAGAACACCCGAGCATGCTCAGGAAATCTCGAGTAACGAGGATATATGCTCATCACTAACATTTATGTAAATTATTTTATTTGTTATAGCTTAATTTTAAAATCCCGAAAACCAATTTGCTTTTGCTTATGTTTATTCTACAAACATTAACACTGATGTAATGCACCAATATGTGTACTGTGTGTTGATAATCATGTAGTAATAGGCTTTTTTTCTTTGGGGAACAGTTGGTTACCCTTTTCTGGCTACTCAAGATGTGAACCAGGATAAAGTGCAAGATGTTCTTTTCATTTTTAAAACCGACAATGCCAGCAAGTCAAATGTCTCCTGTGTGGATGAAGGTAAATTATCTGACTTGTGATGAAAAGCTGCTAGTTTTGAGAATGCTTACACCTCAGTAGTGCAAAGTGTGAAGAATGATGAGGAAGCAGCTAGATAGCAGCCACATCCTGTAACCAAAAACTGGCGGCACTAGCAAAGCCTTGTAAGAATTTCTTTGTTATATATGTGATTGCAGATGTTCAGCATGGTATTTTTAAGTCTGCATGCAGAGGATATGGAAAGCTGTATGAAAAAAATAAGAATTTTAATATTTCTGCAGTGATTATTTCTGTGTGTGTGTGTGTGTGTGTATATATATATATATATATATATATATATATATATATATATATATATATATATATATATATATATATATATATATATATATATATATATATATATATATATATATACACATACACTCACTGGCCACTTTATTAGGTACACCTGTCCAACTTCTTGTTAACACTTAATTTCTAATCAGTCAATCACATGGCGGCAACTCAGTGCATTTAGGCATGTAGACATGGTCAAGACAATCTCCTGCAGTTCAAACCGAGCATCAGTATGGGGAAGAAAGGTGATTTGAGTGCCTTTGAACGTGGCATGGTTGTTGGTGCCAGAAGGGCTGGTCTGAGTATTTCAGAAACTGCTGATCTACTGGGATTTTCACGCACAACCATCTCTAGGGTTTACAGAGAATGGTCCGAAAAAGAAAAAAAATCCAGTGAGCGGCAGTTCTGTGGGCGGAAATGCCTTGTTGATGCCAGAGGTCAGAGGAGAATGGGCAGACTGGTTCGAGCTGATAGAAAGGCAACAGTGACTCAAATCGCCACCCGTTACAACCAAGGTAGGCCTAAGAGCATCTCTGAACGCACAGTGCGTCGAACTTTGAGGCAGATGGGCTACAGCAGCAGAAGACCACACCGGGTACCACTCCTTTCAGCTAAGAACAGGAAACTGAGGCTACAATTTGTACAAGCTCATCGAAATTGGACAGTAGAAGATTGGAAAAACGTTGCTTGGTCTGATGAGTCTCGATTTCTGCTGCGACATTCGGATGGTAGGGTCAGAATTTGGCGTAAACAACATGAAAGCATGGATCCATCCTGCCTTGTATGGAGCATCTTTGGGATGTGCAGCCGACAAATCTGCGGCAACTGTGTGATGCCATCATGTCAATATGGACCAAAATCTCTGAGGAATGCTTCCAGCACCTTGTTGAATCTATGCCACGAAGAATTGAGGCAGTTCTGAAGGCAAAAGGGGTCCAACCCGTTACTAGCATGGTGTACCTAATAAAGTGGCCGGTGAGTGTGTGTGTGTGTATATCTATAATATAACGCTGGGAGCGTCACTCTGTCCGAAGCCTCTATAGACTGCGCAAGCGCCGGCGCAGTCTGGACCGCACAGAGCGACGCTCCCAGGAGATCGCGGTATGCGTAAGCGCTGAACGCACACCGCGATCTCCACCGGACAAGCAGGGACGAGCCAGGAGGCGGAGGGTGAGTATACTTACCTGACCCGTTCCACCGACGCGCTTCCGGGCCGTGACTGTCCCCCTGCTCCCGGAATCGGCGCCTGCGCAGTCCGCGCTTTCCGGCACCATTTTCTTGAAGACACATTGCAGTGTCTTCAAGAAAATGGCGCCGGAAAGCGCGGACTGCGCAGGCGCCGACTCCGGGAGCAGGACCAAGAAAATGGCCGCACCCAGCACAGCCGCCGCGCCCAGCACAGCCACGCACAGCCACGCACAGCCGCCGCACCCAGCACAGCTGCCCACAGCCACGCACAGCCACCCATAGCCACGCACAGCCGCCGCACCCAGCACAGCCGACCACAGCCACGCACAGCCGCCGCACCCAGCACAGCCGCCCACAGCCACGCACAGCCGCCGCACCCAGCACAGCCGCCGCACCCAGCACAGCCGCCCACAGCCACGCACAGCCGCCCACAGCCGCACCCAGCACAGCCGACCACAGCCACGCACAGCCGCCGCACCCAGCACAGCCGCCCACAGCCACGTACAGCCACCCATAGCCACGCACAGCCGCCGCACCCAGCACAGCCGACCACAGCCGCCGCACCCAGCACAGCCGCCCACAGCCACGCACAGCCCACAGCCACGCACAGCCGCCGCACCCAGCACAGCCACCCACAGCCGCCGCACCCAGCACAGCCGCCGCACCCAGCACATCCGCCGCACCCAGCACAGCCATGCACAGCCACGCACAGCCGCCTACAGCCACGCACAGCCTCCCACAGCCACGCACAGCCGCCCACAGCCACGGACAGCCGCCGCACCCAGCACAGCCGCCGCACCCAGCACAGCCGCCCACAGCCACGCACAGCCGCCCACAGCCACGCACAGCCGCCGCACCCAGCACAGCCACGCACAGCCGCCCACAGCCGCCGCACCCAGCACAGCCGCCCACAGCCACGCACAACCGCTGCACCCAGCACAGCCACCCACAGCCGCCGCACCCAGCACAGCCGCCGCACCCAGCACAACCGCCGCACCCAGCACAGCCACGCACAGCCGCCACAGCCATGCACAGCCTCCGCACCCAGCACAGCCACGCACAGCCGCCTACAGCCACGGACAGCTGCCGCACCCAGCACAGCCGCCGCACCCAGCACAGCCGCCCACAGCCACGCACAGCCGCCGCACCCAGCACAGCCTCCCACAGCCACGCACAGCCGCCTACAGCCACGCACAGCCGCTGCACCCAGCACAGCCGCTGCACCCAGCACAGCCACCGCACCCAGCACAGCCGTCCACAGCTGCCGCACCCAGCACAGCCGCCCGCACCCAGCACAGCCACGTCACATACAGCCGCCCGCACTCAGCACAGCCACATACAGCCGCCCGCACTCAGCACAGCCGCCCGCACTCAGCACAGCCGCCCGCACTGATGGGGGCGCAGGATGGAGCAGCACGTGATAGGATGGGGGCGCAGGATGGGAGCACATGACAGGATGGGGATGAGGATGGAGCAGCACATGACACGGTGGAGCAGCACATGACAGGATGGGGATGCAGGATGGAGCAGCACATGACACGGTGGAGCAGCACATGACACGGTGGAGCAGCACATGACAGGATGGGGGCGCAGGATGGAGCAGCACATGACACGGTGGAGCAGCACATGACAGGATGGGGGCGCAGGATGGAGCAGCATATGACAGGATAGGAGCAGCACATACCAGGATGGAGACCATATTCCAATATAAATGCTCGCCACCCGGGCGTAGAACGGGTTCAATAGCTAGTATATATATATATATATATATATATATATATATATATATATATATATATATATATATATATATATATATATATATATATATATATATACATATTGTGACTTCTCTTCTCCTCCTCTCCTTTTCCACCTCCTGCTACTTCTTCTCCTCCTTCTTCTCCTCCTTCTCCTCCTTCTTCTCCTCCTTCTTCTCCTCCTTCTTCTCCTCCTTCTTCTCCTCCTTCTTCTCCTCCTTCTTCTCCTCCTTCTTCTCCTCCTCCTCCTCCTCCTCCTCCTCCTCCTCCTCCTCCTCCTCCTCCTCCTCCTCCTCCTCCTCCTCCTCCTCCTCCTCCTCCTCCTCCTCCTCCTCCTCCTCCTCCTCCTCCTCCTTCTCCTCTTCTCCTCATCTTCTCCTCCTCTTCTCCTCCTTATCGCCCTATTCTCCTCCTCCTTTCGTCCTATTCTCCTCCTCCTCCTTTCTTTTCTTCTTCCCTCTCTCCTCATTCTCCTCTCTTCTCCACACTCCTGAATGAGAAATGAGGACCAACCACCAGCTTTCCCCAGCAGCACCAGATAAGTGATACATCAGTATAAACGGTAATCTTTTATAACTATTTTTGCAGGCTTTCAGCAACCATGCTTCTTCTTATCTGCCCTGTCTGGGACAAATGGAAGTACACTATGGGTCAGACCTATTTCTGATGATGATGTGCTGTTAGTGGAGTGTGGAATCCATTATCTTGGTGGTGTGGACGATGTTGTTTGTCTTGTTATCAGAAAATCTGGGTTTATATTAGCAATTGATTCTACAACAGGTACGTTTTCATTCTGTACAATTTAGCAGTCATGTAAATTAATATTTACAAGTATAAAAATCAAATTTCGATTCCAGGGATACTAAGCTTTACTACAATTGTATAAGACAATTTTATTAGAAGTGAAACTGAAGAACTGCATCTCGCAGCCCTCCTTGAAGTCACTAATATGTGAGGGTGTAATGCGGTACTGTCTCCCCACTTTCACCAATGTCACGCTGTCACTCTCTGAAGATACTTCATGTCAGCTTGACAGTTTTACGCAGGCACCCCTTGTCCACACGGGCACAAAGAGTGAGAGAGGGTGGCCCATGACCGCTGGCCTGGCACAACACTCTTACACCACTGACTGGCTGAGAGACCCCTTTAACTAGCACCAGTGAAACAGAGCCTTGCCAGCCTGGTAGGAATGCCACTAGTTCCTCGTTAGATAAAGGACCGGTTTATTCATAGCAAGGAAATTGATAGCTCGGTTCTGGATCAGGGAGGAGCCTCCGACTAGACGAGACTTTCTTACCCAGGCGGATCATATAATTTTATTGGAAAAAAGTATCTATACTAAGAGAAATAAACTAGATGTATTTCAAAAGATATGGCAGCCATGGATAAAATGGAATTAGAATTGTGGGGAGGATGCATAATGGTATAGATGATGTTCATACTATACAATTGTATTTGAATTGCGGAAGGAATATCGGATGGGAAATTGGGAAGGCATTAACGGGGTCTCGAAGGGGGCGGGGAAGGGGGGGAGTTTTGTTCAGAAAATATATGATTATCTGTGAATAGCAGCTTGATGTCATTTGTTATAATTGTTTTTCCTTAATAAAAATTTATCTGATTAAAAAAAAAAGATAAAGGACCGGTCCATTAATGGGATATAGGGCCAGAAACCAGCCCTGGGAGTATGTAAAGTTAAACAGGGAACACAGATGTGTGAATTCGTCGATCAAGAAAAAAAGAGCATCCCAAGGTTAAATTGGATATTTAATTGCCTTTAGGGCACACTAGACAAAACACTATATACACAATGGATATACGTATACAATGGTCAGATAGGCAAATGCAGGTGGTAGTAAATAAGTATAAGCAGCTGATACACAAGTCAGTTACTGGCTTGCTGGGAGCCTTGATGCTGGAAACCACATGGGAGGTGTGAGGGTGCCAGTTGTTTCCGGTTTATTCTAACATGATTCATGGCATGACGTTATTATACGTGTCCCTCAGAAGAAAACCCAGGGCCAAGCCTCGCATGAGCACTTAACCCCTCGATCGGTCACTTCCTTTTCCACTCCTGGGATGGCCTGAGCCTCTCTCCCCTTGACTCTGTTAGCTGAAACTTCATAACCTATGATGGATTATAACTTCTCAACAGAAGGTCATAGGAAGGCGGTTTTGGTTCCACCGGATCCGGCCAAGCCACTGTTACACTTGAAGACCAAACACGGCTTCGCTACCTGGCTACTACTAGCCTTTCTACGTATATACCTGTCCCGGGGTCCTAGAACCGGTGGATACCCTGGCTGGCATTCAGCCTGTTCCTGAGATCTCGAAAATGTTTCCGGTATATGGCTAGGACATAGGATAACTCCATAACTTCTTATGAAATTATGGCTCCCCTTTGTCTAGGTGATTTGTTTGAAACCGTTAAGCAGTTTGGATGCCTGGCAGGAGTTTATCCTTCCACGAAGGCCTTTGTACAAGCTAAGCTGCTGGGAGCATGAGCTTTTTCACTCGGATCTGTTGAAGCTGGACCACCTGCTAAGCCAGGTGTCCTGTCTCTGCTTCACACGGATATGATACGATTGATTGGCATGAAATGATATCCCCCATATTCTTCTCAGAGACTAATAGAAAAATCACCATAAACATCACTTTGTATATGATTACCCCAGAATTCTGATCCCCTAAAAACTGAAAATGTTATTACAAAACTTTTAGTTAATTATCTAGTTATAACATACTTTGTAACGAATGTGCATTGTGGAGGTTTATGATATGGGATGTCTTCCAAGTGCTAGAGGGGTCACTTCAATGCTGTTTCAATTGATGTCCTTCAGCTTTTAACTAAAAGATCCCTAAACTAATGCTGATGACTTCAGCATAAACGTAAACCTTGAGAACGCAGCAGAATCAGGAGTAAGGGTGAATCCTCTGCAAAGCAACTCATTCTCCTTCTTGGGGAAAAAAAAGTTTTGTCTCCAAGACCTAAAATTTATTTAAAGTGCAGCACAGGAATAATTTATGTTTAGTGTCTTAGTTCACACATCGTAAAGCAATGTAGGAATAGATCTGCACCAGTTTTGAAAATTACAAACAAAGCGTCAAACCACTGAAATAAAGTGAACAAAGAGTATTGTTGCTTTTTTCTTATCTTTTTTTCATTTTCTTAACTTTGATTTGTTTTTTATTTTTCTTATGTCATGTTTTTATCAATATAGACATATTGAGTTTTTTTTTTTGCATAATGAGTTGTCATTAATGGTATAATTTTAATGTGCATGTAATACACTGAATACATTTTAAAGGGAACCTGTCACCCCGTTTTTTCCGTATGAGATAAAAATACCGTTAAATAGGGCCTGAGCTGTGCATTACAATAGTGTATTTTGTGGACCCTGATTCCCCACCTATGCTGCCGAAATACGTTACCAAAGTCGCCGTTTTCGCCTGTCAATCAGGCTGGTCTGGTCGGCTGGGCGTGGTGACATCGCTGTTTCTTCCCCCAGATCTTGCTTATTTTTCCGTTGTTGGCGTAGTGGTCTGCGCATGCCCAACTTGCGAATCCACTGCGTAGCTGAAGGAAAAGAGCGCGATCTGCGCTATTCCCCTGGTGATCGGTGGGGGCGGCCATCTTCCTGTGGCCGCGCGTGCGCAGATGGAGCACTCTGCTGCCCGGGGCTTCAGGAGAATGGCCGCGGGATGCCGCGCTTGCGCAGATGGAGATCGCGGCGGCCATTTTCCTGAAGCCGTGTTTGCATTTCGGCTTCAGGAAAATGGCTGCCACGATCTCCATCTGCGCACGCGCGGCATCCCGCGGCCATTTTCCTGAAGCCCCGGGCAGCAGAGCGCTCCATCTGCGCACGCCCGGCCACAGGAAGATGGCCGCCCCCACCGATCACCAGGGGAATAGCGCAGATCGCGCTCTTTTTCCTCACCTGTGCAGTGGATTCGGCACTTGGGCATGCGCAAACCACTACGCCACCAACGGAAAAATTAGCAAGATCTGGGGGAAGAAACAGCGATGTCACCACGCCCATCCGACCAGACCAGCCTGATTGACAGGCGAAAACGGCGACTTTGGTAACGTATTTCGGCAGCATAGGTGGCGAATCAGGGTCCACAAAATACACTATTGTAATGCACAGCTCAGGCCCTATTTAACGGTATTTTTATCTCATACGTAAAAAACGGGGTGACAGGTTCCCTTTAAAATATGGCAGTACCATATTTATAGCCATTTTGTATTTATTGATTATGTGCAATAATAAAAAAAAATGTCACGACTCCCGGGTATTCTTGCTGTGGGAAACGCTGCACACAGCAGCAAAGGAGCTGAGCAAAGTGCCGGGTTACTAACCAGGTAACAACCAGGACCTGAATCATGTGACAGAGTAGGAGGTGGTCGGGGCCGGAGCCAGACGCCGGGGTGCAGAGAAGGGATAAACACAAGAGAGTTATCTTAACAAGCTAAGATCGGAGCCAGAAAATCACGAGGTACCAAAGGGGTGAGAGGGGATTGTCAGAAGTGAAGCCAGAGGTCAGTAATCCAGAAGAACAAACAAACACAGTAACGCACGGAGAGCAAGGAAAACAATGCAAACCGAGCACACACTCCAGGGGTCAGGCACACAGTGAAGTATAGAAAGTATAGCTGACAGCGAATCCTAGTCTGGAGTGAGTATAAATACCCCTCCCAGATCGAATGGGAGGCCAGCAAAATTAACCCTGAGAGAATAGGACATTAACCATGTCCTAACCATGACAAAAATAAGTGAATAGTTTACTTTTGTTTCATCACATTTTGAGACATTTTTTTATTTTTCTGTTAACTGAGCTCTGTAAAAGCCTTTTTTTACTTGGTACAGTTTTGGGGTATAACAAACTTTATGATCATTTTTATTTCAGAATTTGGAAGACTCAGTCTAAGGCAGTGTTTCTCAACTCCAGTCCTCAAGACCCACCAACAGGTCATGTTGTCAGGATTTCCTTACTACTACATAGGTGATGGAATTAATGCTTTAGCAGGTGATGAAATTATCACCTGTGCAATACTAAGGAAATCATGAAAACATGACCTGTTGGTGGGTCTTGAGGACTGGAGTTGAGAAACACTGGTCTAAGGGAAGGGTCAGACGACCGTATAACTCTGAGGATCACAGTGCAATATCTGGACTGGCAATTAGCTTTCCCAACCCGAACTTGACAGCTGCATAGAAATACATGCTGTCCTGCTCAGCAGGGCTGTGGAGTCGGTAAGCCAAACCTCTGACACCAACTCCTCAATTTCCATGACATCGACTTCGACGCCACCAAAATGGGCTCCGACTCCATGACTCTGACTTCACAGCCCTACTGCTCAGGTTGAGAGAGTCGCCAGCCAGTCCGAGCATTGTGTTGCGATCCTCGTCCAAGTGATACTGCTATCTGACTCTTCCCTAGGCAGTTTCCTAGACTCTTCCCTAACAGTTTAGATGACTGGGTTGCTATTAACTGGACTGTAGCATCTAAGTAAGTGGTTAATCAGCAGCTCCTATTTACCGTAATTTTTCACACTATAAGACGCACCGGACCATAAGACGCACCCCAAATTTGGGGTGAAAATTGCAGAAAAAAAGATTTTTTTATAAGATGGGGGTCCGTCTTATTGACCGAATTTACAGTATCTTACCTGAGGGCTGGCGGTGGCAAAGCAGGGTCTCAGGAGGCATGGTGTCGGCAGAGGTGGGGTGATGCGGTACGGCGTGCACCTGAGCAGGGTCCCTTCCTGCTTAGGTGGGCGATGCCACAGCCTGGTGTCCATGGGGGGGTTGCAGCAGTGGTGTGGCGACGGCAGAGGTGCGGGGATAATGAGTGGTATGGCGTGAGCAGGGTCCCTTCCACAGGTGAGCAGCGGCCCGGTATCCAATGTGAGCAGCAGAGCCGGGTTAATTATCGGTTTCTCGGTGGCGGCGGCCATCTTCCTGAGGCCGCGCGTGCGCAGATGGAGTGCTCTGCTTCCCAGGGCTTCAGGAAAATGGCCGCGGGAGGCTGCGCGTGCGCAGATGGAGATCGTGGCAGCCATTTTCCTGAAGCCGAGATCTAAATCTGCGAACTCGGCTTCAGGAAAATGGCCTCCGATCTCCATCTGCGCACGCGCAGCCTCCCGCAGCCATTTTCCTGAAGCCCCGGGAAGCAGAGCACTCCTTCTGCGCACGCGCGGCCTCAGGAAGATGGCCGCCACCAGCGATAACGCCATGATTCACCCGGCTCTGCTGCTTACCGGGCTGCTGCGTCACCTCACCTGTGGAAGGGACCCCGCTCACGCCATACCGCTCACTGCGCCTCCTCATCCCCGCACCTCTGCCGCCACCGCACCTCTGCCGCCGCCACACCACTGCCGGTAAGCCTGTATTCCAACTATAAGACGCACCCCCCATTTCCCCCCCTTTTTTTGGGGGGAAAAAGTGCGTCTTATAGTCAGAAAAATACGGTACTGTCCAGCCTCTGGTGGTATGTAAGTTAGCTGCAGCAGGAGCCTCCCCCCTCCACCTTGTCATCAGTAGGAGAAGGAGCTTGCTAATCTCTGACCGCCTGGCTATTCTCCACAGCCTCAAAAGAATAACCCATGTTTTTTGCATGATTTCTACAAATCTACATCAGGAACATTCAGAAGGTTGTCCAAGATGCAGAAAGACCAACAGAGTTTATCACCTGTATATCACTTAATTCTAAGTTTAGAGTTTCTTTAAAGGGAGTCTGTTACCCCAAAACACAATTTAAACTAAGCACACAGTCATATAGGGGACTCTTTATTCCCATATGATAATTAGGATGCTCCGCGCACACTTTGTGTTGTTAAGCAGCTTCAGTGCACCATTTAGCCCCCTGAATATGAATACCCTGTTTCCCTCTCTGGTGATTGACAGCACGGGCTTGCCCATAGCCAGCATTGTTTCAGAAGAAAGCTGGTGCATGAGCTCACTTACTGTTGGAGAGCCTAGATCTTAAGGCATATTCACTCAGGTTTTTTTCCTCTCTGCCGAAGTTGGACATTAATAGTGTAGTAGCAGCGAGGAGAGAGAACAGTTATTCTTTTGAGGCTGTGGAGATTATCCAAGAGGTTGGAGATTAACAAACTACTTGTCCTACTGATGACAAGGCAGAGGGGGGAGGCTCCTGCTGCAGCTAACTGGCATGCCACCAGAGGCTGGAAAGGAAACAGAAGGAGCTGAAATGGAAAAGCTGGAGAAGATATCTTTACTTTTTTCTCAGTATAAGTTGCGTTATGAGACAATATAGAATCACAGGAGAGCAGATGATTCCGGGAGGAAGTGCTATGATATATCCATATTTTTGGGTGCGGTTTCTGCATGTTTTTAGTTTCCTTTAAATTATGAACTGATATGTTGTTTAGTTGGCAATGCTCTGAACATAGGAATGCATTTGTCTTTTTTTCCATATGTTTGTCTTCACGCATATATCTTTCTATATTTCTTGCAGATACACATATCACAGCACCAAATGCATGTAGAAAATGCCCCACAACTTGGTTGAAATGTAAATATTAGGGAAAATGATGTCTGCCTTTAGTAATGAATATGAAAATGACCGCCCCAGGTCCCACAATCCCTGTAACTGGAGCTTAGAGACCAAACTTGCACATATAGTATTTTAGTATATCTTGTTCTCCACTCTATACGTCTTCTTCAGATAGACTTGGAGAAGTCTCTTAACCCTTTCCCTCTCTTTCACCGTAGAATCCTGATATTTGCCTGTTATACACGAGCTCTTGTTTTGCAGGACATCCCTTGTGGGAAAAGCCATCTAGATTTGCACCTGAGTCCACTGTTATAAAACCAGTGCTGAAAATTCCAGATGTAGATAACGATGGTGTAGAAGATCTTATGATTTTTATCTTTGTAGAAAATGAGGTAAAAAAAATGTTTGATATAAAAAAGTATTACTGTACTGTAGTGGTAACGCAAAGCAAATAGGAGGTGACATTTACCAAAGGCTGCCATTATACTGAGTCATCAGAAGACTTAAAGGGAGTTGTCTGGTTCATCTTAAAACCACCCACTGGGCTCAGTGGTCATGCTGATGGGCCGGCACAATACCACTGAGGCTAGATGATTGGCATTACGTGTGGTTGATGTGTTAGTAGGTAAGTCCAGCCTGTTTTCTTATCAGTTACATCTTATGGGCCATTTTATTTCTTTAATAAAACTGGACATCCCATTTAATTATGTATAGTGATGAACAATCTTTAATAGAAAACTGCATATTGTTATCAATGTGCTACTTACAATTATTCATTTTAAACTTCATAAAAGATGCAATCAGCCAGCGAACAATTGTTTATCAATTATCAATGTGTGTAAAAGGACCTTTATACTATGGTAATCACAGAGAAAAACTGTTAAGGTACCTTCACACTAAACGACTTTGCAGCGATAACGACAGCGATCCGTGACGTTGCAGCGTCCTGGCTAGCGATATCGTTTTGTTTGACACGCAGCAGCGATCTGGATCCTGCTGTGATATCGCTGGTCGTTGCTGAAAGTTCAGAACTTTATTTGGTCGTCAGATCGGCGTGTATCGTTGTGTTTGACAGCAAAAGCAACGATGCCAGCGATGTTTTACAATGGTAACCAGGGTAAATATCGGGTTACTAAGCGCAGGGCCGCGCTTAGTAACCCGATATTTACCCTGGTTACCATTGTAAAAGTAAAAAAAAAACAGTACATACTCACCCTCTGATGTCTGTCACGTCCCCTGGCGTCCGCGCTGCTGCTCAGAGCTTCCTGCACTGAATGTGTCAGTGCCGGCCGGAAAGCAAAGCACAGCGGTGACGTCACCGCTCTGCTTTAGGGCCGGCGCTTACACAGTGCAGGGAAGCGGACGCCGGGGGACGCGACACACACCGGAATGTAAGTATGTAGTGTTTGTTTTTTTACATTTACACTGGTAACCAGGGTAAACATCGGGTTACTAAGCGCGGCCCTGCGCTTAGCAACCCGATGTTTACCCTGGTTACCCGGGGACTTCGGCATCGTTGGTCGCTGGAGAGCTGTCTGTGTGACAGCTCTCCAGCGACCACACAGCGACGCTGCAGCGATCGGCATCGTTGTCGATATCGCTGCAGCGTCGCTTAGTGTGAAGGTACCTTTAGGCCATGTTCACACGTTCAGTAATTTACCTCAGTATTTGTAAGCCAAAACCAGGAGTGGAACAATCAGAGGAAAAGTATAATAGAAACATATGCACCACTTCTGGATTTATCACCCACTTCTAGTTTTAGCTTACAAATACTGATGGTAAAATACTGACCAAATAGTGAACGTGTGAATGTGGCCTTTAGGAGTAGGCATTGGTGATGGTCAAAGAAACCCATGATATTAATGATTTATGTTCCAGTCACATCTGGAAAAATGTAATCACTATGTATAAATACGTATGGACCGCACGGAGATAGTTCTAATTGTTTTTTTTGCACATAGGCAAATATAGTTGATTCATTGAAATTCAAGAAAAACCTAGATGCCTTCTTAAAAACTATAATATTACAATTTAAATGGTTCATGATCTCTGGAGATAGGACTTTGTTACTGGGATGTGTTCTTGTTTACATACATTGAGTTTGGAATGATTTTTTCCCCTAATAGCATCTGCCTCACAGATACAGTGCCTTCATTTGGGTATTTATGGTATGTTTTAGGTTAAACTGCAGGACCTTTGTCTGTTTTCAACCTTATCAATTATGTAACTATGACATTTACATTTTAATTTTTAAAATAATAAGTTACTTTGATTTATTTGACTATAACTGATGTTTAATATACTCTGTGACAAAGTCACTGGTAAAGTGCTATAAGGGAGATATATTTCACTACACTTAATGGCTTCAGTGATGTGAAACCCAGAGTTTTTCCTCCAGCACACTATGTATGGTGAGGGGTTAACTAATTTGTATAATGGGCTGGCTTTTATGTTGTCACCCAGAGAGTGGGTGGGAGGATGTCCACCTTATCTCCACCCCAGGGTGCGGTCTAGGGTTTAAATAGTTGAACTCCAGATGCAGTCTCTGTTCAGCAGGGCTGAACAGAGGATCTCCAGCGGTTTGTGTATTGAGGAGGAAAGACTGAACCTGTGTTGCTCCAGAGCTGGCAGCTCCCTGCAATTGTTTGGACTGTGTGGCGGCAGCATTTTGTTTTCCTGTTTTGCCTCAAAGGGTTGCGTTTATTTTTCCCTTCATGTTGGTCTATGCCGTCTGTCTAATAAACAGAAGATTTAAAGAGACAGTGGTCCTCTTTTCTACCTCCATGTACCACTGAGTGAGCTGAACTACCACAACTCATAAGATTTTCTTTTCTTTTTCATGTTTGAACAAAATCCAGAATTCTGTTAAAATTATTATTACTAAAGAGCAATTCTTGGTGGGAGCGCAGATGACTATCTCTTACAAAATGCCCTGTAACCTGAAATCAGCCAACTTAATTGTGACAGAACGTGTTTATTATTATTATGATTTCTCTTAATTTGCTATATTAGTAGTCTTTTCTTTTTTTTATAGCTGCAGAGTGCTACATTTTCAGGAAAAAATGGAAACAGCATTGGACAAAAGTGGAGAATTGGTACTGACCAACCAAGTGGTTATTACACACACGTAACAAAGTCAAAGGCACAATATGTCCTGTTCTACAAAGGTAAAATACTTCAAAGAAATAACCATAAACATATTTTATATTTAGCCCTGTAGATAGAAGAGAATGATACACTTTAAAGGATGTTGATCATTCTGACCAATAGTATTTGAAATAACAGTCAACATAGGTGACACGTGTACCATATTATCATAAATAAGCACGTGTCTGTGTGTATATAGATAGGAGAAATATACAGATATATATACAGTATCTCACAAAAGTGAATAAACCCCTCACATTTTTGTGAATATTATAGTCTGGTACCAGACTTGCGGTGGATACCGCGTCTCCCTCTTGCTCTCCAGCTGTTTCCAACTTGATCGGCTGGCCTAGCCCTCTATCCACAGGATTTCCTGTTTATCCAAATATATCTTTTTGATGCAATATCTTTCTCTCAAAGGTTTATTTCACATACCCTTCTCCTATTAGTTATAGAGCACACTGATGAAGGTCGTTTGCAGACCGAAACGTTTGTGAACATTGTGAATATTGTATGTATTAAACACTTTGTTGCATCAGATTCCCCAGAGTGTGCCTAAGTATATCTTATATCGGGTTTTGAAAATAGACATATGAGTGCTGCCAGCATTGCTGCAGAGGTTAAAGTAGGGGGTCAGCCTGTCAGTGCTCAGATCATAGGCCGCACACTGCATCAAATTGGTCTGCATGACTGTTGTCCCAGAAGGAAGCCTCTTTTAAAAATGATGCACAGTTTGTTGAAGACAAGCAGACTAAGGACATGGATTACTAGTACCAAGTCCTTTGGTCTGATGAGACCAAAATAAACGTATGGGTCATTCCATATCAAGTGATCCAAATATGAATATTTTTTACTTGACGTCTTTAGATTTTTTTTATTTTTTGTTTTTATGAAGTACAACTTTAGTTAATTACAAATTAAAAGTTTTGAATTTTTTTCTTCATCAGTTAATTTTTTACAGATTTGTAAAGTTTTGAAAAAGTGTGAATTTTGGCCTGGTATGGCTGTACATTTTTTATCATATCTCAGGCTAGAATTAAGATAAAGAGGCAGGAGAGGCATCATTTTTCTCAGAACGGTACCGGCTTTCATTTGATATGTCACAAGACTATGTTTCTTTATATTTTGTTTTGAAGAAATCAAATTCAAAATTTTGATCCGCAATTGTGAAAAAAACGTATGTTTTAAAATTGTGAAAACATGCATGTGTGTTACTTGTGTTCTTGATTATATTTGTGCAGGGATTCAACTTGGGACCTATCAAATTTGTATTATAAAAAGTCACTTCTACGTCTTCATTTTCACAATCTTTGGAGAGTACAGTAGCCCCCACCCGCGCCAATCGTATTCACAAGTCACATAACCGGTTATGCCATGCATTGCCAATCTTGTGCCGCCTTCTACCACTTCATGGACTTCACTGTCTCTGCTGAATGAAGAAATCCTTGTTTTTATTTCTGCTTCCCTACATGGAATGACAGTGTGGTATTGCTGAGTGAACCCATCACAGGGGTGATGGGTTCTGCTTCCTGTAACTGATGTTTTCACAAACTCTCCTCCTCTTCGTAGTCCTGGTTCGTACAATACATGAACTGGATGTTCAGAAGATTTTTCTCCCTCCCATTTGAACAGTTGCATGGGTGCTAAGATTTGGTGTGAATGTGGCCTCTGGAGGCCCGAGCTGCCGGCCTGTCATCTGCTCTGCATTCACTGTCTACCCCTGCTCATTCTCAGGTTGAGCCCTAACAAAGCTTTCTCCTCTGTCCTCTCCTGCTTCTAATACTCTGTAACATAATAAAATAATATAGTAATATCTAACAATCATGGATTATTTAGTAAATATGGAATAGGGACCCCACATTGTTACACCACAGGCTGAACAGATCTGAATTAGAGATTTTCGAATTGAGACTGTAATAGTTTTATTTTTTAAAATATGATCCCATCAGGATCCCAACTTGTATTTTGGTACAGATGTGGCTATGAGCATAGCAGGCACATGTACAGTTTTTGAAATTTTGAAATTAAACGCTTTTTTCGGAAATGCGTTTTAAAATTTTGCGTTCACATGGGTAAAATATTATCAAAGATACTTTTGTGACATATCTGGTGAAAGCCTGTACAGTTCTGAGTAGAATGGTGTTTATTTTGTTTCTCTATCTTTTTTCTAGCCTGAGTTACGAGGAGAAATGTAAAGGCAGGCAACACCGAAATTCGCACTTTTTCCGAACTTTGAAAATCAGTAAAAAATAAAATAAAATTCTAGAATGTTTTTTTCTTCACATTTTGCATTCTCTGACACACTATTACCAAATAACAAAATCTCAAAAGAATTAAAAATATAGACGTAAAAATCATTGGTTCACTTGACATGGAATGACCCGTATTTGGTTCAGATGGTGTCAAGTGTGTGTGGCAGCAACCAGGTGAGGAGTACAAAGACAAGTGTGTCTTGCCTACAGTCAAGCATGGTGGTGGGAGTGTCATGGTTTGGGGCTGCATGAGTGCTGTGGGGAGTTACAGTTCACTGAGGGAACCATGAATACCTACTTATACTGTGGCATAGTGAAGCCGAGCATGATTTCCTCCCTTTGGAAACTGGGCTGCTAGGCAGTATTCCAGTATTCCAACACGATAGTGACCCCCAAACACACTTCCAAAACGACCACTGCCTTGCTAAAGAAACTGAGGGTAAAGGTGCTAGACTGGCCAAGCAGGTCTCCTGACCTAAACCCTATTGAGCATCTGTGGGGCATCCTCAAACAGAAGGTGGAAGAGTGCAAGGTTAACATCCACCAGCCCCTTGATGTTGTCATGGAGGAGTGGAATAGGATTCCAGTGGCAATCTGTGACGCTCAAGTGAACTCCATGCCCAAGTGAGCTGTGGCAGTGCTTGAAAATAATGGTGGCCACACTACATATTGACACTTTGGGCACAATTTTGCCATTTTCACTAGGTGTGTACTCATTTTTGTTGTCAGCAGTTTAGACACTAATACCTGTAGGTTGAGTTATTTAGAGGGCACAACAAATGTACACTGTTATTTAAGCTGTACACTGACTACTTTACATTGTACCAATATGTCATAACTTCAGTGTTGTCCCATGAAAAGATATAATAAAAGATTTACAAAAATGTGAGGGGTGTATTCACCTTTGTGGGGTAGAGTGTGTGTATATAAATTTTTCTTATCAATTAGCAAAGTGACTGAACAATAGAGCAATCCAAATCATATTAATATTCGGTAACCCCTTCGCCTTCAACAAATTATCAATTCCTCTACTTACACTTGAGCACAGTTTAAGTATTTCGGCAGTGAGGTTTTTCCAATCATTTTGTAGGACTAACCACTGATCTTCTGTGCATGTAGGCTTGCGCAAACCCTTCTGTCACTTGTAATCCCAGACAGACTGGGTGATGTAGAGATCAGGGTACTGTGGGGGCCGTATCATCACTTCCAGGACCCCTTGTTATTTTTTACTTTGAAGATAGTTCTATATGATGTTTACTGTATGTTTGGAGTTGTTGACCTGCTGCAGAATAAATTTGGAGACAATCAGAAGATCTGATGGTGTTTCATGATTGATAAGTATCTGCATTCAAAACAGCATCAATTCTTTTACACATGTGCACAGCTGAGAAATACAGTGGTCACAAAAATATTGATTTTATTTACACTTCTCTCTTGTTCATTCACTTTACATTGTGTTGATAAAATAAACTATTAGCACTCCCATTTTTTTAAACCATTATTACTTTGCAGCTTTTTTTTTAACGCCTGTCTATGCATGTGTGTATATGTATATTAGTGTATATATTTTCTGTGATGACTCTGAGTTGTGGGACTGACAAGATAACAAACTTTGCTATCCTCCAACAGGTAGCTCCATTGCTGCATACTCTGTCAGTACCCTGTGTTCTCACACTGCAGGACCAGAAGCAAAACAGTTAGCCACTGTACTGGATTCTGACTGGGAGGCACAAAGGAATGTTTCTGCAGGGTTCATTCCCATAATAACTTCATCCAGGTATAGTGAGCGTATTGATCTAGCTGAGCTGATTGTGTTGTAGGTGAGCTACAGTGGGGAAAATAGTATTTAATACACTGCCGATTTTGCAAGTTTGGGAAACAAAAACGCTGTGCACATGCTGCGGAAAAAAACGCGCGGAAACGCAGCGGTTTTACATTCCGCAGCATGTCACTTCTTTCTGTGGATTCCGCAGCGGTTTAAGGGCTTGTGCACACGCTGCGGATTCCATTGTGGAAGTTTCCGCAGCGGATTTGATAAATACGCAGTGCAAAACCGCTGCGGTTTTTACTGCGGATTTATTGCTTTTTTTATTGCGGTTTCCTCTGCGGGTTTTCACCTGCAGATTTCTTTTGGAGCAGGTGTAAACCCGCAGCGGAATCCGCACAAAGAATTGACATGCTGCGGAATATAAACTGCTGCGTTTCCTCGCGTTTTTTTCTGCAGCATGTGCACTGCGAATTTCGTTTCCCATAGGTTTACATGGTTCCGCAGCAAAATCCGCAGCATGTGCACATACCCTTATAGCTGCTCCTATAGAAAACCGCAGTTGTAAAACCGCAGTGAAATCCGCAGAAAAACCGCTGTAAATCCGCGATAAATCTGCAGCAAAAACGCAGCATTTTTGCCCTGCAGATTTATCAAATCCGCTGCGGAAAAATCCACAGTGGACCAATATACGTGTGCACATAGCCTTAAGGACCAAGCATCCTTATCCGATCACACTTGCTCATCACTGCAAACACAAAATGCTAATATTGCCATTTTTATGGTCACCACCTCTGGTTTTTTTTATGCAATCAAAAACAGTATAGACCCCAAAAAGTTATCAATGAAAACGCCAGCCCCAACGCATTAAAACAGGCCCTCCATTTTTATTTTTTACATAAATCAGAATTTTTTAAAGCTACTAAAATAATCAAAATTAAACTTGGCAAGTTTGGTATTGCTATATTTATACTGACCTGAGAATCATGTTGCCTTGTTACTTTAACCATGCAATCAATGAACACTATAAGAATAAAAGGGGATTTCCGTTTGGAATGTTTTTCCATTGTTCACTACATTGTATGATAAGTCGAATAGTGTACTTGAACGCAACAACTCATCCCACAAAAAAATCAAGCCCTAATATTAATATTTTGATAGAAAAATAAAAACAATGGCTCGTGGAAAGTGAGGAAAAAGATGAAACATTACCTAATCCTTAAGGGGTTAAAGGGTTTCTTCAACAGCAAATTGTTATTTTTTTAAGTAATGGATTGATGAAAAATAAATGGAGGCATACTCACCTTACAGCACCCCCACAAATCTAGTGCAGGTTGCTTCGGAGGTCCCAGCTGGCTCTGAAAGCGATCCTGGATCCCAAGTACCACTGCCACCTATAACTGGCTCCAGTTTTCAGGTGACTAGAAGAGTGCTTCATCTGATGTTTCTCTGAAGACTTCCTTTTATAGTCAACTGACTTCTGCAACCAATTACTGCTCTGCATCCAAGAGGCTGCTGAAATGTGATTATGCCTCTTCTTATTTCTTTCTTTTAATCAATCCATGGGTTAAAAAAAGTGATTTTCCATCAGCAGCCATTTTGTGCCAGTGAACTTGTGAGGAAAGTTTCACGAACAGTGGGCATCACCTTTTGAAATGTGCTGTCAGCTCATAATAATCCTCTTAATAATAATTTTCAAATCTGTCTAGTTTTTTTTTTTACATATTACCTCGCCAAAGGTGTCCCCCTTTATTCTATTTACCTTTCGTGTCCATTGGAACTGTGCTCCAGTAGATCCCGTGGGAATGGTCAAGCATGCACCGATGGCATCCTATGTCTGGACGCGCCTTCATCCTGTTCATCTTTGCTGGTGTTAAAATGTATTTATTATTATTTCAGAGAACAGTTACAAACAGGTTGGCCCCAAGATACTCCTGTTGCGAGAGTATAGCACATAGAATGGAATAGATGTAGCAATTCGGAAACACACAGGAGAGCAGAGGGAGTGGGCCTGCAGCACTGAGGAGAAGCAGGGTACTGCTGAGAAAAGTACCTTTTGCAGATAATAGGATGCCCATTCAGCTTTTTGAAGTAGATGAAAAGGGACACAGGTACAAGAAGGAAATGCTATGTCAAGCTCAGTCTGTATCGCAACAATACGTATGCATTTACTGTGCTTTGTGAAAAATTATGCTATTTTGGAAATTAACATTTAAACACCTCTAAATCTCTCCTCAGGTGTTATGCAGGTTCTAATATGCTTAAAGGCTTTCTTTAATGACACCGAACTGTAGATATTTTTTTTCTAGGGGGGTGAGGGATTGAGTTGCATTATTATTTTTTCTAGATTACATTATTAGAATATTAGTGGAAACATCTTTTACCTGCAGGTCTTAAAGAATAGTCAGAGTATCAGATATTCCTCTGGAGCATCCAATAGCATGGCTATTTTTATGGCAGTCTTCATTCTGTCTATGTGCTAATGGAATAACAAAATACATGTTTGTAATGCATAGTGAAACTAGTATTTCTACATATTGATGACTTCTCCTTTAGAAAACAACAAATATGAATAATTCATATTTATTGAAAACCAAACCAGAAATATATCAAAACAATTAAAATATGCATCTTACTAGACAAGCCCACAATAGAGCTAAAGACAATGAGTCAAGAAGCCTTATGGAAAAATCTGTGTGATACAGGATAGGTGGGAAACCACACTCATATCGCGACAAAGATGTGGCCTCCTTTGGGCAAAGTGACCCCATCACAATTCTGTCAGTGAATTTTTTGGAAGGTAGGATTGAGAAGAGGAGGAGAATCAGCTGTGAATGTACTATATGTAGAAGCATACACTTTTAACACCTGTGTTATGTAGGTGTGAGAAAAGATCATGCATAATAGTAAGGGTACCGTCACACAGTGCAATTTTGATCGCTACGACGGTACGATTCGTGACGTTCTAGCGATATCGTTACGATATCGCAGTGCCTACACGCTACTGCGATCAGACATCACGCTGAGAATCGTACGTCGTAGCAGATCGTTTGGAACTTTCTTTCGTCGCTTGATCACCCGCTGACATCGCTGGATCGTTGTGTGTGACAGCGATCCAGCGATGTGTTCGCTTGTAACCAGGGTAAACATCGGGTAACTAAGCGCAGGGCCGCGCTTAGTAACCCGATGTTTACCCTGGTTACCAGCGTAAACGTTAAAAAAACAAACAGTACATACTTACATTCCGGTGTCTGTCCCCGGCGTCTCAGCTTCTCTGCACTGTGTGAGCGCCTGCCGGCCGGAAAGCGAGCACAGCGGTGACGTCACCGCTCTGCTTTCCGGCTATGGTGCTTACACAGTGGAGAGAAGCTGACACGCCGGGGGACAAACACCGGAATGTAAGTATGTACTGTTTGTTTTTTTAACGTTTATGATGGTAACCAGGGTAAACATCGGGTTACTAAGCGCGGCCCTGCGCTTAGTTACCCGATGTTTACCCTGGTTACCCGGGGACTTCGGCATCGCTCCAGCGCCGTGATTGCAAAGTGTGACCGCAGTCTACGACGCTGGAGCGATAATCATACGACGCTGCGACGTCACGGATCGTGCCGTCGTAGCGACGAAAATTGCACTGTGTGACAGTACCCTAAGACCGAATTCAGACATCAGTGATTTTTTATTTTTTTTTCATATTAAAAAAAAAAACTGTTCAATTTTCATCAGTGTTTTTGATCATTGTTTCATCAAGATTTGGTGAGTTTACCTTCAGAGTTTATCAAAGTTTCATCATTTTTTCTCAGATGCTAAAGAAAAAAATGATAGAGGTTCCTCCAGCTTCTATCAGACGATGAACAATGTGCAGCATACAGATGACATCCAAGTACTGCCTGATTTTTTTTTCAAGGGGCCATGGACTTGCATTGGCAAGTTTAATCAGAGACTCGCATCAAAATCGGACAAGTCTCCGTGATTTTGTGCGTACTACTCGCTATTAGCTACAAAAACAATCTGTGAAAATAAACAGATAGGACTCATACGAAAGAAAAAAAAAACCCTGAAGGCTCAATGAGCTCTAAGTATTACTTAACAACCTCTCCAATCTCACTATAAAGCATTTGTTTCCCTCCACCTTCCCAGTCTCATTATACAGCACTTTGTTTCCCTCCACCTCCCCAGTCTCATTATACAGCACTTGTTTCCTTCCACCTCCCCAGTCTCATTATACAGCACTTGTTTCCCTCCACCTTCCCAGTCTCATTATACAGCACTTTGTTTCCCTCCACCTCCCCAGTCTCATTATACAGCACTTGTTTCCTTCCACCTCCCCAGTCTCATTATACAGCACTTGTTTTTTTCCACCTCCCCAGTCTCATTATACACAGCACTTGTTTTTTTCCACCTCCCCAGTCTCAGTATACACAGCACTTGTTTCACTCCACCTCCCCAGTCTCATTATACAGCACTTGTTTCCTTCCACCTCCCCAGTCTCATTATACAGCACTTGTTTCCTTCCACCTCCCCAGTCTCATTATACAGCACTTGTTTCACTCCACCTCCACAGTCTCATTATACAGCACTTGTTTCCTTCCACCTCCCCAGTCTCATTATACAGCACTTGTTTCCTTCCACCTCCCCAGTCTCATTATACAGCACTTGTTTCCTTCCACCTCCCCAATCTCAAAGTAGAAGCTAGAATGGCTCAAAACCTGAAGGTTAATAAAACAAAAGTCCCATTACCTCTACTATAAGGGATCTTACAGTTATAGTAAGCATGCACAACAATGGCTGGTATATATTGCTGCCTTTTTTACCAAATGAACTACATTTGTTTTTGCACTGCGTAACTTATGTACATTTTCTCATTAGATTTTATTTTTCCCTTGCATTTTAATTTGTGGTGTGCTTTTTTGTGTGTTTTTATTTTAGCACTGGCACAATTCTCTATCTATTAAATGTGCCTGGGAGATACTACAACAACATTTTGGTTGTAAAATCTGAAGTTTCAGAATTGGTGGATGGTCAAAAGTTTCAAACATTGTGGTCTGTGAACACAACCAACATATTAAGGTAAAACGATTAGTTTTTGGTATAGCTTTTTTCTTTTTTTTTTTCTCCAAAGTTTATTTTTGAAAATGTACAAAAACATTCACAATGAATAAAGTCAGTATAAGTCTCACTGTATATTTGCAATACAATTTATACAGTTATGCTGTTGGCTTGGGTCTGAACAGTAATGCATAATATTATATGAATTATTTATTTATATTAAATGCTTTTTCTTTCATAATAAAAGGTTGAAGCTTCTAATCATTCACACGTCCCACTATCCACTGGAATGCATTGAGTCGTACAATTGTGCTTATATAGTACCAACATATTCCACCGCTAATCCCTATTAATATGTATTTGGGGGGTTTATTAAAAACCAGAGTACCTGGAGGAAACCTACCCAAATATGAAGAGAACATCCAAACTCGATGCAGATATTGCCCTTGGTTGAATTTGAACGGAGGACCCCAGCACTGCAAATCATTGGATCACATCACTAGGCCACCATGCTGCCCAAAATGCATTATTCAATGCACCCGCAATGTCTGATTGCACCAGAATTTCACTTGAACATCTAATGTTTCACATCGGAGTTGTGTTACAGGTGTGCCTTTTATTTATACATGACAGACATGTGCAATTTTTCAGTGCTAATGCTGCATAAAACAAAGGGTTGTTCTCATGATTACTGCTCAGGAGCACACCGCTGCCCAGGTTCTCGATTTCCTGCTTGCTGGGAGTTGGTGCACTCTTGCTTGTTTGACAGATCGGACCAGCAGCATTGATGCACCTCTGACCCAAATTGTGCACTCTCTGACGTTGCTATATTATTCATGTTTGCCTCTGCAGCTTCAGAGGAAAATGATAGCATGGATACTGTTCAGGATTGGGAGCGAATGGTACACTCCACAGATCCCGGCCGGCTTCAGAGCAGTGCTCAAAAAAATCTATTGTGAAGAGCTTGTAATCACTGCACATGGTTGCCCACTACTGCTAATCAGCAGTAAAAAAAAAATTTAAGAATCCCTCCCTTTTTAACCCCTTAATGATCGAGCCAATTTTGACCTTAATGCACAAGCCAAATTTTACAATTCTGACCGCTGTCACTTTATGAGGTTATAACTCTGGAACGCTTTTAATGTATCCCACTGATTCTGATATTTTTTTTCGGGACATATTGTACTCCTTGATAGTGGTAAAATTTCTTCAATATAACGTGCGTTTATTTGTGAAAAAAAACGGAAATTTGACGAAAATTTGGAAAATTTTGCAATTTGCAAGCTTTGAATTCTTATGCCCTTAAATCGGAGTTATGTCACACAAAATAGTTAATAAATAACATTTCCCACATGTCTACTTTACATCAGCACAATTTTGGAAACAAATTTTTTTTTGTTAGGACATTATAAGGGTTAAAAGTTGACCAGCGATTTCTCATTTTTTCAACAAAATTTGCAAAACCTTTTTTTAGGGACCGCCTCACGTTTTAAGTGAGTTTGAGGGGGGCTATATGACAGAAAATACCCCAAAGTGACACCACAACTGCACCCCTCAAGGTGCTCCAAAGCACATTCAAGAAGATTACTAACCCTTCAGGTGCTTCACAGGAATTTTTGGAATGTGGGAAAAAAAATGAACATTTTAACTTTTTTCACAAAAAATAAATTTAGACTAATTTTTTTTATTTTCACAAGGGTAGCAGGCATAAAGTCAACCCCAAAATTTATTGTGCAATTTCTCCTGAGCATGCCGAGACCCTATATGTGGGGGAAAACCACTGTTTGGGTGCATGGCAGGGGTCAGGAGCGGAAGGATTTGACTTTTTGAAAAAAAATTGCTGGAATAATTAGCGGGACCCTATATTCTGTTTGGAGATCCCCGATGTGCCTAAACAGTGGAATACCCCCCCCCCAAACGTGACCCCATTTTTTGAAACCACACCTCTAAAGGATTTTGTCCAGGGGTATAGTGAGCATTTTGAACCCACAGGTACGACACAGAATTTGATAACATTAGGTCGTCATATTGAATATGTTGTCATTAGTGTTGAGCGCAAGTGCTCGCTACTCCAGTTTGCATCAGGTGCTCGGGTATGCACCAAATATCGCGGGTGCTCAAGTGACATGCTCAAGTCCCTCACTGCATGTTTCATGGCTGTTAGACACTAAAAAAAATGCAGGGGATCCGCAATACTCTGTGCATACCCGACCACCCAGTGCAAACTCAAGTAGCGAGCACTTGTGCTCAACATTGGCTGTCATATTTTTTTTTTTTTTTTAATTTTGGAAAAAAAAAACAATTCTAACCCTAACATAACACCTAACCCTAAGCGCAACTGCAAAGAATGAAAAAAAAAAAGTAAATTTATCATTTTTATTTAACTAAGGGGATGACAAAGGGGGGTTTGATTTACTATTTTTTTATTTTGATCACTGTGATAGACCCTATGCCATGCCATTTGCTTTCCAGGGGGATGCAGAGGTACGGGGGGGGGGGGGGATCATTGCTCTTTCCTCTGACATGTATATCATGTCAGAAGAGAGCGAAATCATTGAAACAGCCGACGCACCTTTTTTTTTTTTTTTTGTGATCACGGTTGTTCACTGAATAATGGCGATGACGTACGTGATCGGACACCGGAAAATCCGGACAGTAATAAGGAAATAAGTGCCCTTTGCTGCCGCCATTTTAATGCCTATCGGTGGTCGCTAAGGGGTTAACAAGGGAGAGGTTTTGTTTTGTGTTTTCTATATAGCAACAGTGGCTTGCAAAAGTATTCACCACCCCCAATTGGCCTTTTACCTATTTTATTATTCAAATAGCACATCATAGATAAATGTGATTACTTAGGTACTATAGGAATTGAGCATTTCCACCACAAAAAAAAATACAAACAATGTTAGGAAGGGTGGAGTACATGCAAACACAAAACAATGGAGTAGCCATAAATCACCAAATGGAATGAAAGCCATGATTTTGTTGGAACATGAAAACAGTTACGTAACAATTAATAGGAGGTATTTTTAGGAGGAACAAGAAAGGGGGGCCCATCCATATAAAGAGTCATCCATGGGAGTACAAACGTCATGGCAGGCAACATATGAACGATTGCACAAACAAGAATGACATTAGGCTGGTTTTACACTTGCTGTATTTTTTCAGCCCGTTTTTGCGGCCCCAATGCATTTCTATGGGGCAGCAAAAATTCGTAGGAACGCCGTGAGGGCTGTATTTACGGCCGTGAAAAAATATCGAGCTTGCTCGAGATATTTCACAGCTTACAGACACGGCCCCCATTGAAAATCACTGGGGCCGCAAAAACAACAGAAGGTTGTTTTTGCGGTGCGTCGTCACTTCCAGTTTTGCAGACCGCCATTTTCTTTTCCCCAATACTTTTGCTATACTTTTGCTATACTTTCCAGCTATACTTTTGCTGGAAAATGGCGATCCGCAAGTTTTTTGCGGTCTGATATTGCGGCAGACCTTGAAAATTGCCGCGATACGGCTCACAATAATGGGCCGCAAAAAACCTGGTAAGTGTAAAAGAAGCCTTAATAGGTAAGTATGTCGTCTCAGTATCATAGATGTGCACAGATACCATAAACAAATCAAAAGTAAAAAAAACATAGAAGTATCAGAGACAACAGTTATAAGTCAGCATGTGTCAGTGAAAGATAGATGCAGATCTACAGCGTAGTGCAGAGCTTACTCATGGTATAAAATACAGACATAAATTAAATTTAGGGGATCAAATTACTAAAAATTGGCATGTGCATATCTATTCATCCCTTTTGCTATGAAGCAGCTAAAAATTTCTGATGCAAGCAATTACCTTTATAAGTCACATGCATAGTGAAAGGACATCCACCTGTGTGCATTCAAAGTGTCACATGGCCTATCAGTATACACACACCTTTTCTGATAGTCCACAAAGGCTGCAACACCATTAACAAGTGACAGCAGTAACTAACCAACACCATGAAGACCAAGGAGATCTCCAAACAAGTCAGGGACAGAGTTGTTCAGAAATACAAGTCAGGGTTGGATTATAAAAAATATCTCAATCTCTGATGATCCCCTGGAGCACCATCAAATCCATTATCATCAAATGGAAATAAAATCCTAACACAACAAACCTGCCAAGAGACGGCCGCCCACCAACACTCCCAGCCCAGGTAAGGAGGGCATTAATCAGAAAGGCAGCACAGAGACCAAAGGTAACCCTGATGGAGCTGCAAAGTTCCCAAGCAGAGAATGGAGCATCTGTCCATATGACCGCAATAAGCCGTACACTCCATAGAGGTGGCCTTTATGGAATAATGGGCAGAAAAAAAGCCTTTACTTACACACAAAAATTGTAAGGCTCGTTTTGAGTTTTCCAAAAGACGCGTGTGAGACTCCCCAAATGTATGGAGGAAGGTGCTGTGGGTCAGGTGAGACCAAAATTGAACATTTTGTCCAGCAAGATGAACGTTATGTCTGGCACCAAACCAACACAGCTCATCACACCAAAAAAACCATCCCACAATTAAACATGACTGTGGCATCATCATGCTGTGCGGATGTTTTCCGGCAGTAGGGACAGGGAAAATGTTTTGAGTTGAGGGAGAAGGATGGAGTGAAATACAGGGATATTCTTGAGCAAAACCTGTTTGTCTGTCAGTGGTTTGGGACAGGGGCGGAGGTTCACCTTCCAACAAGACAATAACCCAAAGCATACTGCTAAAGCAACACTGGAGTGCTTTAAGGGGAAACGTTTAAATGTTCTGGAGTGGTCTAGTCAAAGCCCAGACCTTAATCCAATTGATAATCTGTGGTCAGACATGGAGATTGCTGTTCTCCAGAGGAAACCATCAAACTTGAAGGAGCTGGAGCAGTTTTGCCTTGAGGGATGAGCAAAAATCCCAGTGGCAAGATGTGGAAAGCTCACAGAGACTTCTCCAAAGCAACTTGCAGCTGTAATTGACACAAAAGGAGGCTCTACATAGTACTGACTTTAGGGGGGTGAATAGATATGCACACTGAGGTTTTCAGGTATTTTGTCCTATTTGTTGTTTGCTTTACAATAAAAAGAAAACCAAATATTCACAGTTATAGGCATTTTCTTTACATGAACTGATGCAAACCCTAAAAACAGTAACATTACAGGTTGTGATGTAGTAAAAGACGAAAAACACCAAGTGGTGGTGCTGGTGTGTGAATACTTTTGCAAGCCACTGTAAATTGCCTGATTTTCTTTTTATTTATTTATTTATATATACTGTGTAATAAATATATATATATATATATATGTGTACACATATACAAGTACATTGTAATTTATGTTGTATGCGTTTTTTCCACAGATACACCATGTACCTATTATAGGCTATAGTGTTGTTCATATGTCTGTTTTTTCTGTCACCTCGGATGAAGAGGGTCAATGTGGGTCTGTCAAAAACACTGATGACACACTTATGGTAAAAACGGACACACGGAACACACACTGATCCAAAACACTGATGACACAAGTACTATTTTTTCACAAGAAAAATAAAGATGATTGGCACATCCCCAAAAAATAGATATCTTAAAATTTTATTCCATATATGTCGATGTGAATACTTTTCTGCCCAATGATGACAGAAGTATTCTAGGAGTGATACCTTTATTGGCTAACCAGAAAATAATATGTTGGCAAGCTTTCAGAGCACAGAGGCTCCTTCTTCAGGCAAGATTACAAATACTGTCATCATTGGGAAGAAAAGTATTCACATTGATTTTTCTGGCTAACACGGTACCACAATACAATTTGTTATTGTACATCATTCCATATATGTCAAACAGTTAAAATCCACATGATAGGGCACACAGAGCGTAGGAGTGTTTTTTCTTCGTCATAGAGAATTCAAAAACATTGTGGAAACATACGGTACCTAAAAACAAACCTCCCTCAATCATCTGGAGACAATAATTACAATTAGTCAAAGGTGTATGCAGCAAACATGATCTGCTGCCGTCCAAAAGATAATTTACCGTATGTACTTGTGTATAAGCCAAGATTTTCAGCACATTTTTTGTGTGCTGAAAACGCTCCCCTCGGCTTATACACGAGTCATGGTCCAGAAAGCCGGCGGGGGAGTGGGGAGTCGGCGGCTGTAGCACAGTGACAGCTACAGCCACTGGCTTCTAGAAGATATCAATACTCGCCCTCCGTCGCTGCATCTCCGTCCCTGCATCTCTGACCTGGCGCTGGCAGCTCTTTCCTGTTCTGGTGTTCAGCGGTCAGGTGCTGCCGCTCATTAACCCCTTTCTGTCATCGGACGTACTATTCCGTCCATGTGGGGTGGGCCCTAATTCCCAAGGACGGAATAGTACGTCCAGCGCGATCGGCCACGCTCACGGGGGGAGCGCGGCCGATCGCGGCCGGGTGTCAGCTGCCTATCGCAGCTGACATCCGGCACTATGTGCCAGGAGCGGTCATGGACCGCCCCCGGCACATTAACCCCCGGCACACCGCGATCAAACATGATCGCGGTGTGCCGGCGGTACAGGGAAGCATCGCGCAGGGAGGGGGCTCCCTGCGTGCTTCCCTGAGACCCCCGGAGCAACGCGATGTGATCGCGTTGCTCCGGGGGTCTCCTACCTCCTATCCCTGCAGGCCCCGGATCCAAAATGGCCGCGGGGCTGCATCCGGGTCCTGCAGGGATCACTTCCGGGTGCCGAGCAGGCTGCAGATGAAAGCTGCAGTCTGCACGGCTGTAAGTGAGATCGGAGATCTCACAGAGTGCTGTGCACACTGTGAGATCAGCGATCTGTAATGTCCCCCCCTGGGGCAAAGTAAAAAAGTAAAAAAAATTCCCACATGTGTAAAAAAAAAATAAAAAAAAAAATTCCTAAATAAAGAAAAAAAAAAAATATTATTCCCATAAATACATTCCTTTATCTAAATAAAAAAAACCAAACAATAAAAGTACACATATTTAGTATCGCCGCGTCCGTAACGACCCCACCTATAAAACTATATCACTAGTTAACCCCTGCAGTGAACACCGTAAAAAGAAAAAAAAAAAAAAAACGAGGCAAAAAACAACGCTTTATTCTCATACCGCCAAACAAAAAGTGCAATAACACGCGATCAAAAAGACGGATATAAATAAACATGGTACCGCTGCAAACGTCATCTTGTCCCGCAAAAAACGAGCTGCCATATAGCATCATCAGCGAAAAAATAAAAAAGTTATAGTCCTCAGAATAAAGCGATGCCAAAATAATTATTTTTTCTATAAAATAGTTTTTATCGTATAGAAGCGCCAAAACATAAAAAAAATGATAGAAATGAGGTATCGCTGTAATCATACTGACCCGATGAATAAAACTGCTTTATCAATTTTACCAAACGCGGAACGGTATAAACGCCTCCCCCAAAAGAAATTCATGAATATCTGGTTTTTGATCATTCTGCCTCACAAAAATCGGAATAAAAAGCGATCAAAAAATCTCCCGTGCCTGAACATGTTATCAATAAAAACGTCAACTCGTTCCGCAAAAAACAAGACCTCACATGACTCTGTGGACTCAAATATGGAAAAATTATAGCTCTCAAAATGTGGTAACGCAAAAAATATTTTTTGCAATAAAAAGCTTCTTTCAGTGTGTGACAGGCGCCAATCATAAAAATCCGCTAAAAAACCCGCTATAAAAGTAAATCAAACCCCCTTTCATCACCCCCTTAGTTAGGGAAAAATAAAAAAAATTAAAAAAATGTATTTATTTCCATTTTACCGCTAGGGTTAGGGTTGGGGCTAGGGTTGGGGCTAGGGTTAGGGTTGGGGCTAGGGTTAGGGTTAGGGCAGGGGCTAGGGTTAGGGCTGGGGCTAGGGTTGGGGCTAGGGTTAGGGTTGGGGCTAGGGTTAGGGTTAAGGCTACAGTTAGGGTTGGGGCTAAAGTTAGGGTTAAGGGTTGGGGCTAAAGTTAGGGTTAGGGTTTGGACTACATCTACGGTTGGGAATAGGGTTGGGATTAGGTTTAGGGGTGTGTCTGGGTTAGAGGTGTGGTTAGGGTTACCGTTGGAATTAGGGTTAGGGGTGTGTTTGGATTAGGGTTTCAGTTATAATTGGGGGGTTTCCACTGTTTAGGCACATCAGGGGCTCTCCAAACGCGACATGGCGTCCGATCTCAATTTCAGCCAATTCTGCGTTGAAAAAGTAAAACAGTGCTCCTTCCCTTCCGAGCTCTCCCGTGCGCCCAAACAGGGGTTTACTCCAACATATGGGGTATCAGCGTACTCGGAACACATTGGAGAACAACTTTTGGGGTCCAATTTCTCCTGTTACCCTTGGGAAAATACAAAACTGGAGGCTAAAAAATAATTTTTGTGGAAAAAAAATATTTTTTATTTGCATGGCTCTGCGTTATAAACTGTAGTGAAACAATTGGGGGTTCAAAGCTCTCACAACACATCTAGATGAGTTCCTTAGGGGGTCTACTTTCCAAAATGGTGTCACTTGTGGTGGGTTTCTACTGTTTAGGTACATTAGGGCCTCTGCAAATGCAATCTGATGCCTGCAAACCATTCCATCTAAGTCTGCATTCCAAATGGCGCTCCTTCCCTTCCGAGCCCTCCCATGCGCCCAAACAGTGGTTCCCCCCCCACATATGGGGTATCAGCGTACTCAGGACAAATTGGACAACAATTTTTGGGGTCCAATTTCTCCTGTTACCCTTGGGAAAATACAAAACTGGGGGCTAAAAAATAATTTTGGGGTGAAAATGTTTTTTTTTTTTTTCACGGCTATGCGTTATAAACTGTAGTGAAACACTTGAGGGTTCAAAACTCTCACAACACATCTAGATGAGTTGCTTAGGGGGTCTACTTTCCAAAATGGTGTCACTTGTGTTTTTTTTTTACTGTTTAGGTACATTAGGGCTCTGCAAACGCAATGTGACGCCTGCAGACCATTCCATCTAAGTCTGCATTCAAAATGGCGCTCCATCCCTTCCGAGCCCTCCCATGCACCCAAACAGTGGTTCCCCCCCACATATGGGGTATCAGCGTACTCAGGACAAATTGGACAACAACTTTTGGGGTCCAATTTCTCCTGTTACCCTCAGGAAAATACAAAACTGGGGGCTAAAAAATAATTTTTGTGGGAAAAAAGTTTGTTTTATTTTTACGGCTCTGCATTATAAACTTCTGTGAAGCAGTTGGTGGGTCAAAGTGCTCACTACACCTCTAGATAAGTTCCTTAGGGGGTTTACTTTCCAAAATGGTGTCACTTGTGGGGGGGTTTCAATGTTTAGGCACATCAGTGGCTCTCCAAACGCAACATGGCGTCCCATCTCAATTCCTGTCAATTTTGCAGTGAAAAGTCAAATGGCGCTCCTTCCCTTCCGAGCTCTGCCATGCGCCCAAACAGTGGTTTACCCCCACATATGGGGTATCAGCGTACTCAGGACAAATTGTAAAACATCTTTTGGGGTCCAATTTCTTCTCTTACTCTTGGGAAAATAAAAAATTGGGGGTGAAAAATAATTTTTGTGAAAAAATATGATTTTTTATTTTTACGGTTCTGCATTATAAACTTCTGTGAAGCACTTGGTGAGTCAAAGTGCTCACCACACCTCTAGATAAGCTCCTTAGGGGGTCTACTTTCCAAAATGGTGTCACTTGTGGGGGGTTTCAATGTTTAGGCATATCAGGGGCTCTCCAAACGCAACATGGTGTCCCATCTCAATTCCAGTCAATTTTGCATTGAAAAGTCAAATGGCGCTCCTTCGCTTCCGAGCTCTGTCATGCGCCCAAACAGTGGTTTACCCCCACATATGGGGTATTGGCGTACTCAGGACAAATTGTACAACATCTTTTGGCATCCATTTTCTCCTGTTACCCTTAATAAAATAAAACAAATTGGAGCTGAAGTAAACTTTGTGTGAAAAAAAAGTTAAATGCTCATTTTTATTTAAACATTCCAAAAATACCTGTGAAACACCTGAAGGGTTAATAAACTTCTTGAATGTGGTTTTGAGCACCTTGAGGGGTGCAGTTTTTAGAATGGTGTCACACTTGGTTATTTTCTATCATATAGACCCCTCAAAATTACTTCAAATGAGATGTGGTCCCTAAAAAAAAAAATGGTGTTGTGAAAATGAGAAATTGCTGGTCAACTTTTAACCCTTATAACTCCCTAACAAAAAAAAATTTTGGTTCCAAAATTGGGCTGATGTAAAGTAGACATGTGGGAAATGTTACTTATTAAGTATTTTGTGTGACATATCACTGTGATTTAATTGCATAAAAATTCAAAGTTGAAAAATTGCAAAATTTTCAAAATTTTCGCCAAATTTCCATTTTTTTCACAAATAAACGCAGGTAATATCAAAGAAATTTTACCACTATCATGAAGTACAATATGTCACGAGAAAACAGTGTCAGAATCACCGGGATCCGTTGAAGCGTTCCAGAGTTATAACCTCATAAAGGGACAGTGGTCAGAATTGTAAAAATTGGCCCGGTCCATAACGTGCAAACCACCCTTGGGGGTGAAGGGGTTAAGGTAGCAATGAATATGTACACAACTCTACTCCCATAGGTGTGGAGCGCATATTCATTACCTTAATGAGCGGTACCACGTGACCGCTCATCACGGGAAGAAGCTGCCGCACTGGGACAATGTCGGTGGGGCTGCGTGAGGAGGGTGAGGAGGACGGGGGAGCCATGCATACAAGGATGGGACCGGGGAGCCATGCATTCAAGGATGGGACCGGGGGAGCCATGCATACAAGGATGGGACCATGGAAACCATGCATACAAGGATGGGACCGGGGGAGCCGAGCATGAAAGAATGGGACCGGGGGAGCCGAGCATACAAGGATGGGACCGGGGGAGCCGAGCATGCAAGGATGGGACCGGGGGAGCCGAGCATGCAAGAATGGGACCGGGGGAGCCGAGCATACAAGGACGGGACCAGGGGAGCCATGCATAGAAGGATGGAACCGGGGAGCCGAGCATACAAGGACGGGACCGGGGAGCCATGCATACAAGGATGGGACTGGAGAAGCCATGCATATAAGGATGGGCCTGGGTTAGCCGAGCAAACAAGGATGGGACGGGGGAGCCATGCATACAACGAGGGGACCGGGGGAGCCATGCATACAATAGGGGCAGCCACACAGAGCAGGATAGGACGGGGGAAACCACGCATACCGGGAAAGGGATGAGGGGACAATACATACCTGGCTTATACTCGAGTCAATAAGCTTACCCAGTTTTCCGTTGCAAAATTATGTGCCTCGGCTTGTACTCGGTTCAGCTTATACTCGAGTATATACGGTAAATCCTTATTAGACATATACTATACAATAAATAACTACCGTAAATAAATTAACATTGTGTCATTCCTGTAATTCATGCGTTTTGGTTGTTTGGTATCTAGCTTTGTAATCCAGAAAGCTTTCCTTAGGCCATGTTTACACGTTCAGTATTTGGTCAGTGTTTTACATCAGTTTTTATAAGCCAAAACCAGGAAAGTATAGTAGAAACACGTCACCACTTCTATATTTATCACCCACTCCTGGTTTTGGCTTACAAATACTGATGTCAAATACTGACCTAATACTGAAGGTTGGGACGTGACCTCATAAAAAAAAAACTTTTTATCAGTTTCCACCTCGATCTGGCAATGCCACTTTTTAAATGCCAAAAAATGTAAAATTATTTTTATATCTCCATTATGGCTGCCCACAAAGTGCTTCACAGCACCTGAATATGCCGTTTTTTTTTAAATTAATGTTCTGTTATTAGTTTGTTTTTTATTTTATGACTTGTGCAACCAATATATGTTATGCCACAAGCTACACTCAGTGCAGTTGCACCATATTTCCACCTACATGTTGAAATACAGAAGTGGGAGAGAGGCTTTAAGAAGATGAGTAACTATAGCACTTCTTTGATACTTGAAACAAATATGGCCTATCTGCACAGTAGGCCAGCTGTATTTTTTGGATTCACCCTGTAATATTCCTAGCTGTCAGCACAATGAATGAAGGAGCAGCCTGCCAATATGGGCAGCTGAGTCTGGAACTGTAGCTCATCACTTTCAATGACACAGCGGGTGAAGCTTGTCCTAACGATCAAACATCGAGGGTAGAGTTTCTTGTTCAAGATAACCTTTCATTTTCACACACGCTTTTATTAAAAATGTCATGGACAGTATGGCTTTTTTAACCATACTATCAATGTAATACTTAAAAAGAATCGGTCACTAGGTTTTTACTACCTCATCTGAGAGCATCATGATGTAGGGCCAGAGATACTGATTCCAGCAGTGTGTCACTTAGGTCACGTTCACACATTAAGAATTTGGTCAGTATTTTACCTCAGTATTTATAAGCCAAAACCAGGAGAGGAACAATCAGAGGACAAGTAGAATAGAAACACGTCACCACTTCTGTATTTATCACCCACTCCTGGTTTTGGCTTACAAATACTGATGTAAAATACTGACCAAATGCTGAATGTGTGAACGTGGCCTTACTGGGCTGCCTGCTGGAGTGTTGATAGAATCACTTTTCTCTGCTGAAAATCTGTTAGTTCTCTGAATGCTGAGCTCTATAGTACCCTGCTCACATCACTGATTGACGGCTTTCTGTGTACACTGTGCATAGGCAGAAAGATACCAATCATTGATTGGCTTCTTATACAGAGATTATGAATATGGAGGACTGCACGGCAGCAGGTTTACTGGTTCTCTAGTGATAATTTAGTGCTGATAAAACTGATCTTATCACAACTACAGCAAGCAGCCCAGTAATTGACGCATGACTAGAATCAAAATATGTGGCAAAAACCCTAACGACAGAATCACAGTATCAACAGGTAATTTAAAGCAAGAAACTGCGGCACCATTCAGCCATTACACATGGTCATTTCTTTCCCTTCTGTGAGCATTTGCGGTAACTACTAGGAATTTCGGTGGTGCTTAGCTCAAGTGTGAACAATGCAATCACTTCAAGAAAAAAGAAAAAGCAGCACTCGCCATTCCTTAATTGTGGACAGCTCACAGCTCTCCCGGCCTCCCCCTGCTTACCGCACATATGTCCCAGTAAATTGGAATAATGGACTTTCTGTTTTTGTAAGGAATGGTGAGTGCTGCGTTTTCTTTTTTCTTGAAGTGATTACATTACCAACAGTCTTGTCAGCATGTGACACTGTTATATTTTCAAGAGCCTTTCATAGTGCATTGAAGGTATGGTAATTTATTTAAGAGTACAAGACAGACCTATATATTATACAAATTCTTAAACTTTTGGCATTGGAGAGAGAGGTACATGTGCCACTCTTTCCTGTACCATCAATAATGTGAATAAAACTTTGGGCGTTTATACAGAACTGGTGAGTGCCACCATTTTCTTCTTTTTTCCTTGGTTGAGCCCACGGTTATTGCAGCCTGGCGATCCATTCCACAATCAGCAGATATATAACCATTTTTTTTCCATGGTGCCTTTTTTTTCTTTCTGATTATCATACATCTGTGCACACACTGATGACGCATACCGAACTATTGGAAACTATTTTGTCTTTTATTTTTCTAGTAAACCAGCTCTGGGCTTTTTCAAGAGAGATGTCTTATCTATAATGATGGAGCTGGAAATTGGAATGAACAAAAAGAAGGTTGGTTATTTTACAGACTGTAAATGGTTAAGAATTCATTTCTGTCCTCTGGATTGCTGCTTATCATGGTATAGGGTCTATAATACACTGTGCACAATTATTAGGCAATTTGTATTTGTCATGATTAATTTTATTATTGAACAACCACAGTGTTATCGGTCAATCAAAAAAGTTAATAAACTTGAAACCTAAATTTCTAAAAAAGAAGTGAGTTTTTTCTTTCTTGGGAGAATACCTATGTGTGCATAACTATTGGGCAACTATTGGTGGGCAGAAATATTATACAATTAAATGAAAAATGTATATTTTCTCATCTCAATTGTTTATTTTCATGTGCTAAAGTGAGAATAAGAACCAAACAATTCAAAATGTACTGAAATACGTTTCTGACATGTCAAAAAAATATCCGTGACCCATATAGCCGCCCTTCTTTTTCCATAACTGTAATAAGCCTTCCATCCATGGAGTCTTAGTTTCTTAATCTGCTGACTATCAACTTTTTTGGCAGCACCAAAGACAGCCTACCAGACGCTGTTCATAGAGATACACATTACCAACACAGGGAAAATTAATGCAGTAAAGTCTCATAAAATAAACATCTTTATTGGCACAAAGATAAAATTAATGAAATGCACAAAAAAAAAGTATTATTAAAATATGGACCAGCACACACTTAGTATGCTGGGAAATATTAGTAATTTACGGTAATAGATATAAACAAGAAAGTGCTCAGGATCCCCTAGTCTGAAGGCTATATGCCAAGACTGTTCAAAGAGGACCTATATCTGCCTATGGAGGCGGACAGTACCTACATCTAGTGATGTGTCCAAGAAGGGAAGATGTGTGTGGCCTGATCCAATGGGCGCTACACACGTTTCCCCCTGCAGCTTTGTCGGGGCGTATCCGATACTATTAGACTCGGGGATTCTGAGCACTCTCTTATTTATATCTATTCTATTGCTATGTATTTTCCTGCATACTAAGTGTGTACTGGTTGTATTTTTGCAATATAACTACATTGGAGAATAATTGATCCCCGGTCGCTTCACGTTTCATTCTTCTCAAATCTTTGGCCATTAATGTGCGTCTTTTTTTTTTTTTCTACATGTTTTCTGCGACCCTGTTGACGATTTGCAACAAAACTTTTGATGATCCTGTAATCATGTCCGAGAATCTTAGTAATTGCAAGAGTGCCGCATTCTTCTATAGGGTGTGTTAACAATTTTTGACTTTTCAGTCAATTAAATCTTATTTTTTCACCCATTTTTCCTGAGAATAACAAACTGGCTAATAATTCTGCACACCTTGATGAAGGATGTTGATATTCTTAAGGCTACTTTCACACTAGCGTCGGGAACAACCCGTCGCTGCGCGTCGGGCCGACGTTCCCGACGCTAGTGTGGTCTCCGCCGCACAACGGGGGCAGCGGATGCATATTTCCCACGCATCCGCTGCCCCATTGTGATGTGCGGGGAAGTGCGGGGAGGTGGGGGCGGAGTTCCGACTGCGCATGCGCGGTCGGAAAAAGCGGACCGTCGGGAGCAAAAAACGTTACATGTAACGTTTTTTTCTCCCGACGGACCGCTACCATACGCCCAAACGCCGCCAAACGCATTCACCGTTTGGAAATGCGTCGCAAATGCGTCGCAAATGCGTCGCTAATGTTACTCTATGACGAAACAACGTATCCAGCAAAAACTTTTGCTGGATGCGGCGTTTCGCAAAAACGACGCATTTGCGACGTATTGCAGTTAACGCTAGTGTGAAACTAGCCTAAGTCATACCATCTTTCATTACACAAATACACATCACCTGATCTGCTTCATCCATTAAGCATTCAAGTTCTTACAGCTTGGAGGTGGAAAATATGCATAAAAATAATGATATGGTCAAAATACTCGCCTAATAATTGTGCACATAGTGTACACTTAACTGCAATGCAATCGGCATCGGTTATTTGCAGTTTTAACGTCTTTTTTTTCATCCTCCTCCCAGCCATAAAACTATTGATATTAGCTTGAAGTCCTGGCCTATTATTATACATTTATTACTAACAGGTAGCTCCCCGTGACTGTATAATTTTGAAAAAAAACCTTGACTTAATCATGTTTTATGTTGGATGTGTGAAATGTAGTTTTTCTTTTCCATATTTTTACATATATTTTCTGCTTTTATGTTATTGATCTCTTATTTCTCCCAATAATCTTTGTGTCCAGGTTGTTATAGTGGACAGTAACAGTGGAGCTTTGCAGTGGGCATTTGAACTGAATTTGGGACTTGCCAGACAGAACCCTGCTGTGTTGAATACAGGAGACCACCGCTCAACATTTCTGTTCTGGGGAGTCAATTACCTGGATTCCAACATCAGTGTACGTGTCTTTGTACGAGCAATTATTCTGTATATTAGCTTGGGTGATCGGCAACCTGTTTACAGTGCAAGATAATCGTGAAACCAGTGTTTTTAACAACACTTGTTCACGAATATCTTGCAGTGTAAATGCCCTTTTAGAGTTGCCGATCAGATTTTTGAAGGGGCTGTAACTCTACAACAACCATTATTTTTCATTCCGTGTTTACGTGGCATGGTTTATTACAGTTTTGTCATATACAAGTGAATAGGAAAAACCCGCAGTACCATGCATGGCCACTACTAAATGTGTAGCGCTGTGCCTGGTAAAGAATGACAGAGAAACAGGGAACAGAGAGCTGATTAGTATGTGTGCAGAGATTGGAAACCCCCATAATCTAATATTGATCTTTTTTTTAAATATTCAGAACAGCTTAGCTCCACAACACATACAAATCTTGGTATCCTTATTAACGGATGAACTCCTTCATTAGCTACCCCTTTGTTGGTGAATATGGCTATGGGGTTACATTAATATACAGACATACATTAAATAGACTCCTATTTGGGTTTATCAGAACCCATTTGCTGACAGCTTCCAAATGGCAGTAGGACATTTTTTTTCATAATCTGCACAAAACAGCAATCAGAAAGAATGGTGATCATTCTATGAAAATTTCTGGGAAAAATTACATATTGCAATACTGTTATGTTTTTCACAATTTGTTATTTATAATACTATATCCTTTGGGTCATGTGACATTTATTTCAGTAATATCCCTGTAAAAGTTTTAAAGAGGCAGAAATATAGTAAAATCTTAATTGTGTCACTGTAGGAGTCAGAAGAAAACCTTTTCATGTTTCACCCATCACACCCGAATGCCCTTCTCCAGCTGAACAACCATACTGAAAATATAATCCTGTTTAGCGGTAAGTTTATGTTCCAAATGATTTCTAGAAAGTATTAGCACTATCTCACTTGGTATAGTGTTAAGATTTGAGGATCAGAAAGCCTAACCGCTTATACCCCCTTTCATGACTAGACGAAGTTCCATTTTTGCATTTTTGATTCTTCCTCCTTTTCTTCCAAAAGCTCTTATTTTCCCTTCAACAAAGACGAATGAGAGCTTGTTTATTGTGGTACAGTTTGTAGTTTTCAATTGCCCCATACATTTTACAGTTTAATGTAACGGAAAATTTTCAAAATGGAGTGAAACCATAAAGAAAAAAACAAAAAAAACAGTTCTGCCATTTTTTTTTTTTGAGGGGGGGGGGGGTTGTCTTAATGGTGTTAAAATGGCCTGGAAACACGATTCTTCAGTTCAGATCAACTACAATGATACCAAACTTATATTGTTTTTATAAAATATAAAAATCAACCTTGCATGTGTATTACTACACCCCTGTGCTGGTGTGCAAACACTACAGCCAGCTCCTTCCGATCAACTCTATCGAAAGAACACCCTGAGTCAGTGTGGGAACTCTCACCCCACAGTATCAGACAGGTTTATGCCCCCTATAAATCGGTTCCTTCCACAAGGTCAGTATGACCATATTCTGAAACTATCCGTAGTTGGCATTAAGTTGTGTTTTGCTGTGTTCTGCGTGGAGTTTCTGGCTCAATTTGAGTCTTCTATAGACTTTAGTTTATACTCTTAAGATATGTTTGTGCCAAAAGCCGAATGTCCACAGAGAACGCCCCTGTCGGTAGCACCTCCCCATTGTTCAAATAAGCCATAACCAGCACTGTGCAGAGACATCACCTGCCTTTTCATACAGCCATCCAGTTGTGTTTCCAAGATCGACATCCCATCACCGCATACGATCACAAAACTCCAACTATCTTCATTTGCTGTTCTTACTCTCCTTATATGGACCCCATATGTGTAATAATATATATTTTTATATTACATATTAAAATGTCTACTCCTAGTCCTTATCTTAAATGTAACTGGTTCATGTATAATATACCGTATTTTTCTCACCTAGTTTTTAGAGGAGGAAAACAGAAAAAAAATTGAAGTAAAAAATGTAGTCAATTCTGTACTGATATCCACATCCTGGTATATATATGTCCCCAATCCAGGTATAGATAGCCCTCTCATCACATCCTGCTATGCTTGGCCCCTATTCCCATCCTGGTATACATTGTCCTCTCATCCCTATACTGGTATGCATGGCCCCCTCATCTCCATCTTGGTATGCATGGCCCCCTCATCTTCATCCTGGTATGCATGGCCCCCTCATCCCTATCCTGGTATGCATAGCCCCCTCATCTCCATCCTGGTATGCATGGCTCCCTCATCTACATCCTGGTATGCATGGCCCCCTCATCTCCATCCTGGTATGCATGGCCCCCTCATCCCTATCCTGGTATGCATGGCCCCCTCATGCCTATCCTGGTATGCATGGCCCCCTCATGCCTATCCTGGTATGCATGGACCCCTCATCCCTATCCTGGTATGCATGACTTCTCATCCCTATCCTGGTATGCATGGCCCCCTCATCCCTATCCTGGTATGCATGGCCCCCTCCTCTCCATCCTGGTATGCATTGCCCCCTCATCCCTATCCTGGTATGCATAGCCCCCCTCATCCCTATCCTGGTATGCATGGCCCCCTCATCCCTATCCTGGTATGCATGGCCCCCTCATCCCTATCCTGGTATGCATGGCCCCCTCATCCCTATCCTGGTATGCATGGCCCCCTCCTCTCCATCCTGGTATGCATGGCCCCCTCATCCCTATCCTGGTATGCATGGCCCCCTCATCCTTATCCTGGTATGCATGGCCCCCTCCTCTCCATCCTGGTATGCATGGCGCCCTCATCCCTATCCTGGTATGCATGGACCCCTCATGCCTATCCTGGTATGCATGGACCCCTCATCCCTATCCTGGTATGCATGACTTCTCATCCCTATCCTGGTATGCATGGCCCCCTCATCCCTATCCTGGTATGCATGGCCCCCTCCTCTCCATCCTGGTATGCATAGCCCCCCTCATCCCTATCCTGGTATGCATGGCCCCCTCATCCCTATCCTGGTATGCATGGCCCCCTCCTCTCCATCCTGGTATGCATGGCCCCCTCATCCCTATCCTGGTATGCATGGCCCCCTCATCCCTATTCTGGTATGCATGGCCCCTCCCTATCCTGGTATGCATGGCCCCCTCATCCCTATCCTGGTATGCATGGCCCCCTCATCCCCTATCCTGGTATGCATGGACCCCTCATCCCTATCCTGGTATGCATGGCCCCCTCATCTCCATCCTGGTATGCATGGCGCCCTCATGCCTATCCTGGTATGCATGGCTCCCTCCTCTCCATCCTGGTATGCATGGCCCCCTCATCCCTATCCTGGTATGCATGGCCCCCTCATCACTATCCTGGTATGCATGGCCCCCTCATCTCCATCCTGGTATGCATGGCGCCCTCATGCCTATCCTGGTATGCATGGCTCCCTCCTCTCCATCCTGGTATGCATGGCCCCCTCCTCTCCATCCTGGTATGCATGGCGCCCTCATCCCTATCCTGGTATGCATGGACCCCTCATGCCTATCCTGGTATGCATGGACCCCTCATCCCTATCCTGGTATGCATGACTTCTCATCCCTATCCTGGTATGCATGGCCCCCTCATCCCTATCCTGGTATGCATGGCCCCCTCCTCTCCATCCTGGTATGCATAGCCCCCCTCATCCCTATCCTGGTATGCATGGCCCCCTCATCCCTATCCTGGTATGCATGGCCCCCTCCTCTCCATCCTGGTATGCATGGCCCCCTCATCCCTATCCTGGTATGCATGGCCCCCTCATCCCTATTCTGGTATGCATGGCCCCTCCCTATCCTGGTATGCATGGCCCCCTCATCCCTATCCTGGTATGCATGGCCCCCTCATCCCTATCCTGGTATGCATGGACCCCTCATCCCTATCCTGGTATGCATGGCCCCCTCATCTCCATCCTGGTATGCATGGCGCCCTCATGCCTATCCTGGTATGCATGGCTCCCTCCTCTCCATCCTGGTATGCATGGCCCCCTCATCCCTATCCTGGTATGCATGGCCCCCTCATCACTATCCTGGTATGCATGGCCCCCTCATCTCCATCCTGGTATGCATGGCGCCCTCATGCCTATCCTGGTATGCATGGCCCCCTCATGCCTATCCTGGTATGCATGGACCCCATCCCCATCCTGGTATGCATGACTCTCATCAGAAAAATATTTTAAAAAGCCTTCCCTCGCAGCATCCTGTTCTGATGCCAGCAACTGATTTCAGCTTGTAAGCAGCCGTAATGTCATGCGCTGCTTACAAGCCGAGGACAGCTTCTGGAATACTCATTGTTCCCCATGCCGGGACTATAGGAGTGGAGAGCAGCGAGTATTCATGTTACTTTAAAAGCAGTCACAGTAGCTGGAGCCCCCAGCTTTCTGCACCTGCTGGGCAATCATGTGTGCCTGCTACTAAAGGGAATGAATATTCACTGCTCTCCACTCCCATGGGCGTAGGGAGCAGTGAATATTCATTCTCTTTAATAGCAGGCACACATGATCGCCCAGCAGCTGCAGGAATCGACAGCTATGGCTAACATTGCCCGCTATTAAAGAGAATGAATATTCACTGCTCTCCATGTCCATAGTACCTCCCACTTCTCGGCGCCGGCATCAGTGTACGGAGGTAGGAGGGACTATGGGCATGGGGAGCAGTGAATATTAATTTCTCTTTAGCAGCAGGTACAGGGGTTAGCCGCAACAGCCGACTCCTGTCTCCTGTGACCAACAGCTCCATCGCTGCTGCTTCCCCACTTCCCCATCCACAGCAAGTACATCTGGACATAAGACGCACCCCCTCCGCTTTCCTCCAAATTTTGGAAGGAAAATAGTGCATCTTATAGTCTGAAAAATTGCGATATATATTTCCACTAAAATGCTTCCAATTCATCCTAGATATTTCAATTTCATATATTCACTGCATTCACTTCTCCCATTATGTATTTCAACCTAATGCTGGGACAATGGGTGGATCGTGCATTTTTGCCCTATAGTATAGAAATGCTCCCAACTCCATTTAATAGGGGGCGTTTGTATGGCTCACATACAATTATTACAAGAGAATTTAATTACATAATATAACCCTTTAGTTTGGCGTATTATCCTGTCTTTTATATCATGTCTTTTATATTAGTGTCATCACTACTTTGTCTTTCTTTTTAGGATGTAAATTTTGACAGCCACAATATTCTTCACCCACCCACATTTCCTTATAAAAAATAGTCTTTTCCTTTGATTTTAGGGTTGTCCTTCATACACCAGCAGTGATAGTATGGTAACCCACCGGCTGTGGTCTCGGGTGGTGGGTGTAAGTGGGGTGCATCATGGGAGCTGTTGCTTGAGTGGCCCAGAAGCCAAGCCATTGAAATGTCACTTTGATTGATTACGGCATCTACATGGTTAAACAACAGCAACCACAGCTAGTTCTTGCAATTGATGTTTCAGGCAGATGCCTGTCCATACTTCCGCTGAGCCCATATGACGCATGTTTACATTATATGCTCATGAAGGGGGTTATTGATTCTGTGAGACCTTCATCTATTAGCCCTATCAGACCCTACCGCTATTTACAGACTTAGGATCGGGCTTGAGCTTCTCGGGTCCTACCTTTCTCGCATAGGCATCACAGCCGGCCATGTTCTGATGATGCCCCGTTTCAGGATGTTGTCTAGATCATTGTGGATTCTGGAATATCCCCCTTCTTCTAGGAGTCTCCTGGACTTTCTGGGAGAGTTATCCAGAATGATGTGTCACATGCATTTTTCTACTCCTTTGTGGTTTTGTATAGACGCCCTTGGTTTATCTATGTCAGGTCATAGCTTTGTACACTTGGCGCATTGAAAACATATTATTCCAATGTCCAACAATCTTTCATTTTTATTTCTTAGCTGCCCTGTTTGAACGCAGCCGTCATGCTTGTTACGTATTGATGACCGGCCCCAACATTACAGAGGACCCCGGCACTTTGACGGTTTCTAAGCGAAAATTAAAGGAAGACATCACTAATGGGAAAGTCATTTGGTTTGGCACTGAAGAGGTCGACACTGAGAGCATACGAGAGGAATTTTATAGAATGAGATACTCTAGTCATTAGCATGGAGAAGCCAGCGTAATCAGTTCTCTGGATAATATACTTTGCTGTATGACTCCAGTCCCTAAGTCATTAGGATATATAATGCCGTCATAATATCAGAGGCAAGGAAAATTTCCAGAACTAAAAAGAAACATTGGTCTAAGAACTATTGGGTCATTTTTTGATACAAATCCCTTAGTATCCTTAGCCTTGCAAGGAATCCCTAAAGCTTGCAAACTGCTATACATTTCAATGACAGATTCTAATGAGGCATTTGCAGCCGGAGACTCTACACTAAGATGAAGTAAGTGATCTCAATACATCTGCTTGCTGCGGTCATTTACTTCAACAAGTTCAAAATCATTAATATTTTCCCTTTCTTACAGGGAATTAGGATTCATGATTAGATGTACAATCTAGTTTTACAGTCAGTCAGCGTTAAAGGGTTGAGCGTTAAGTTGTTCTTGCATCTGTTTTTCTGCATATTATGATTCCAAATACCACTCACTACAGCTAGTACAATCTAATCATGTACTAATAGTTCTGTTACTGATTATTGACTACCAGCAAAAATATGTCACAACGTTGTTGTATCCAGTGATTTATAGTCAGTCTATGTATGAGCAGCTGGATAGTCAGTGTTAAATGGGGTTGTTTCATCTTCTTAAATGGTTAAAATTGTAAAGTGCCTGTAAAAACAAGCAACTTTGCAATTTATCTCTTACTAAAAATACTCTGTGTTTTTCAAGAATTGGAGAAATTTTTAATTCTAGAGTTTACAGTTACCCAAGTTACCGACCACTTCTGCAAGTCTATCAGAGGTGGCCGTTCTATTAGGCAAAGAACACAGCACTTCCAAGTTCTTTGCTATGGAGTTGAAAGCACTGATCTGAAGCTGGTTGGATCTGGCCAGCTTCAGTATCGTTCTGCTTCTCTGATGCTGCCAAAAATGCCTTTGCTTACAGAATGGGAGAGCGCAGAGGTCTGCCAATCTAAAGGCACTCCCCGTCCCCCCTGCCCTGGCAAACAAGGTGTCGGGAGGCTGGAGAGCGGTGTGCTTCTGAAGATAAGAGGATGCAACAAACCCTTTAACGCTGACTGACTGTAAAACTAGATTGTTCATCTAATCATGAATCCTAATTCCCCGTAAGAAAGGGAAAATATTAAAGATTTTACTATAAGCAAAATAGCTTACAAATTTTTATTTTCCTAATATGAAATTATTATTTAATTATGTTTAAAAAGTGAAGTGCAAATATAGCACAATTTTGATATAAGTACAATTTAATTTATTGTACAGTTTAATTTACTGTTAAAGTGAGTATTCACCTTTGAAATCTGTTCTTATTCTTCCCGGGAGCCGCCGCTGCATTGTGAGTGGTGGCTGTAAGCACGCCCTGGCACTGTGATTGACAGCTTGCACTGCACAGATGCACTGCACCACGAGCTGTCAATCACAGTGCCGGGACGTGGTTACTGCCGCTGCTATCAGTGCTGTGAGCTGCTAGTGTAATCGCTCAAGGCACGCCTCGGTGACGGAAAGCCGGCAGCTCCAGGGAGGATTAAAATTCGCTCAGAAAACCGGCTGAATAGTATCTTTGCACCCCTTAATAACATGACTTTTTTTTTGCTATTTTGGGAAAGGGATTTCGCTTACACTGGTCAAAATTTGCATCTTTTTTTCATGACAAATGGGCATTATTATTTTAGGGATATAGCCGTTTCATTTTTAGATACATTTTTTCTGCCGTTGTGCAACGTTATTTTAGTATAGGACCTGCCCTAGTTATGCTGAATGTGTCAAAGTCAGAGCTTCATCTATGATTGGTGAAATGATTGTTTTATTTTTTAATCACTGATTTATTCTTTTCTTTTCAAATACTATTATTTTTACTTTTCTTATTTCTAATTTCCCCTATACCTGAAACTGCCATATTAGTCCCAGTTACTGGCTAAAACACAGCCCTAACATGTGATAACTGTCAAGTCTGTACTGGGTCTTATTAGTTTCTGCCTTCTTATGTGGGTGCGCAACTTCTGCTTTGCTATCCACAACTATTCAGTCCTATGTAGCTGTTATTATAGGGCAGTGTAAAAACAATGCTCTAGAATAAAGCACATTGTTGGCCATTATATATATAAAAAAACGTACAAAGCATATACACAAAATACAAAAAACGAGCTAGATAAATAAGCCCCAAATTATTCTGTTGTGTGTAATCGGTTTAATATTCAATTCAGCAAGCACCAGATTCTGCAGGAGAACCGCTAATGGTCAACTTTCTTGGGTTTGTATCATCACCCAGAATTTATTACCAGTCTAAGATATCAAGAAAATAAGGAAAAGCAATAAATTAAATTTAGGTGACACCATAACAATCATAGCATCCAATCTAGACTTGGAGATATAACTATCTGCTATGCTGAGTCACGATGAAGAAATCCAATGTATGCTTGGCAGTGCCTACAGTACCATATGATTCCTGATAGTTGAGGTTCAGGTGTCATTAAAGAAGATATTTATTCCCGGTTAATGAGCAGTTTGGCAGGTACAGGTTTCGTTTACAGGTTTAGTTTAGTTACCTTTTTATTTAAGTGGTCACTATTCTGTCAAGACACTGCATAAATCAATAGAACAAGCAAATCTAAGAAGATTTCTTATTAATAACCTAATAAATTGAAATATACAATCCACTTTTATTCTGTATTAAAGCTTTTGAACCTAAATTATTTTATGTAAATAGACATTAATCTAAGGTGCTGCACTTTACTTGAAATCTATAAAACTGTGGTCTGAACATAATACGAAGAAATAATTTATTGCATCATTGATAATGTTTGATGTTGCTTTGATTTAATACTGTATGTCACATTTTCTACTCTGATCAAAACAGCCTTTAGTAACTTTGTTTTATAGGGTACAGTTCATAATTACTTGTAACCTGCAACTATGACTGAGGAAATGAGCAGAGAGAGGTTATTTAAAGGAGTTGTGTTTAAAATATAATTTGTTCTTTGCTGCATTTTGTTTTAAAAAAACAATCTGTCCAGTGCTCATCTTCCCCAGGTACACCGGCGACTGGGCAATTGTTCCCAGTATGGGGCATGGGCTACGGCACTGACATCACCTTGGTAGCGCAGCTGTCGATTCCTGAGCTCAGCAGTTCTGAGCGGGGCATTCCGGGAGTAGCTCTGAGCGAGGCATTCCGGGAGTAGCTCTGAGCGGGGCATTCCGGTGTAGTTCTGAGCGGGGCATTCCGGTGTAGTTCTGAGCGGGGCATTCCGGGAGTAGCTCTGAGCGGGGCATTCCGGTGTAGTTCTGAGCGGGGCATTCCGGTGTAGCTCTGAGCGGGGCATTCCGGGAGTAGCTCTGAGCGGGGCATTCCGGTGTAGCTCTGAGCGGGGCATTCCGGTGTAGTTCTGAGCGAGGCATTCCGGGAGTAGCTCTGAGCGGGGCATTCCGGGAGTAGCTCTGAGCGAGGCATTCCGGGAGTAGCTCTGAGCGAGGCATTCCGGTGTAGCTCTGAGCGGGGCATTCCGGGAGTAGCTCTGAGCGAGGCATTCCGGGAGTAGCTCTGAGCGAGGCATTCCGGTGTAGCTCTGAGCGGGGCATTCCGGGAGTAGCTCTGAGCGAGGCATTCCGGGAGTAGCTCTGAGCGAGGCATTCTGGGAGTAGCTCTGAGCGGGGCATTCCGGTGTAGTTCTGAGCGGGGCATTCCGGTGTAGTTCTCAGCGGTGCATTCTGGTGTAGTTCTGAGCGGGGCATTCCGGTGTAGTTCTGAGCGGGGCATTCCGGTGTAGTTCTGAGCGGGGCATTCCGGTGTAGTTCTGAGCGGGGCATTCCGGGTGTAGCTCTGAGCGGGGCATTCCGGTGTAGCTCTGAGCGGGGCATTCTGGTGTAGTTCTCAGCGGGGCATTCTGGTGTAGTTCTCAGCGGTGCATTCTGGTGTAGTTCTCAGCGGAGTATTCCGGTGTAGCTCTGAGCCGCTTATCTTGATGATTCGCTGATGTGACATCAGCGCCGCAACCAGAGCCACATACCGGGAGCAGCGTCGCCAGTGGACCCAGGAAAGATGAGTACAGTGTGTTTTTTTTTTCTTTAAACAAAATGCAGCAAGAGACCAATAATATTTGAAAGGGAATAACCCCTTTAAAGATCAGAGCTGATTGAAGTATCAAGAATAAAATGTATTTTGCATTCTGCATAATGCTGATGATTTTAAAGAATATTGTACGTCTTCTGTGTATAATAAAAGATTGTCAATATTACATTTTTGCTTTGTGTTTTTAACTTCTCATGTACTATAATATATGAACAAAAGCAAGGGAGCAACAGAGAAACAGAAAAAGTCTGATTTTAACCCCTTCATGACCCAACCTATTTTGGCCTTAATGACTGTAACAACTCTGCTGGCATCACAGCATGGCCTCACATCTCTCACACTATCTTACCCACTGCTCCAGGCCATGATGTGGTTTCTGTTTTATGCCAGCTCCATGTTCTGTGTCTCTGCTCTCTGCATGCTTCATGGCTTTGTGTATAGGGGTGAACTCTCTGGTTCTTATAGCAATCAGGTGCATCTGTCTAATCTGTTCCTGACCAATTACCAAGAGGCCTCCAGTATATAGTGCAGCTCCACCCAGTGTTCTGGGCCTGTGCAATGTGTTTGCTCAGTTAGTGTCTAGCTGCTGAGTTTGCCAGGCCTTGCTCTGTTACTCCCTCGCTAGAGGCTTTTCTCTGTATTTTTGCCTTGGTCTTGTTGTCCGCCCTCCAGGAGGCAGAATATCCTGGTCCCTGTGTCTTTGTCCTTGTGTCTTGTTCCATTGCCTTGTCTGTACTTAGTCTTATCTCTGTCTCCTTGTCTGTGGCTTCCTTCCCTGCTGTGTCTTTCCTTGTGTTCACAGTCTGCTTACACTCTGCACTCTTGCAGCTTTGCCTGCTCTGTACCTTTTTGGCTTTTACCTCTGATCCGCACTCCTGCGGTTCTGCTCCATTCATCTCTGCTCCGCTCCCGTTGCTGTAAGAATCTCTTTCTGCAGCTCCTCTCCGCATTCCTTGCGGTTCTGCTCCGTTCATCTCTGCTCCGCTCCCGTTGCTGTAAGAATCTCTTTCTGCAGCTCCTCTCCGCATTCCTTGCGGTTCTGCTCCGTTCATCTCTGCTCCGCTCCCGTTGCTGTAAGAATCTTTCTGCAGCTCCTCTCCGCATTCCTTGCGGTTCTGCTCCGTTCATCTCTGCTCCGCTCCCGTTGCTGTAAGAATCTCTTTCTGCAGCTCCTCTCCGCATTCCTTGCGTTTCTGCTCCGTTCATCTCTGCTCCGCTCCCGTTGCTGTAAGAATCTCTTGCTGCAGCTCTTCTCCACGTTCCTTGTGGTTCTGCTCTGCTTTGCTTTCATTGCTGCGCTATCTCTTGCTGCTCTACCTTTCCTATCCGCAGCCTTGCGGTTCTCTTCCTGTGTGAACAGGTCTCAACCTGTTCGTTCATTCTCCCTTCCTTCTGGTTTATTTCCATACCTACATCTCCTGTGTGAACAGGTCCCACCTGTTCCTTCATATTTCATATCCGTTCCCGCACCACCTGTGTGAACAGGTCCCTACCTGTTCCTCCTAACTACATATCCGTACCTGCTCCTCTAGTGTGGACAGGTCCCTACCTGTTCTTTCATACACCACATCAACCAGTCCTGTGTTCTCTGCCGTGCCTGCCAATCCAGTGTTCCTGCCAATCCCGTGTTCCTGCCAGTCCTACCGTTCCTGCCGTGCCTTCCAGTCGTGTTTCCTGCCGTCCTAGCCAGTCCTGTGTTTCCTGCCGTCCCTGCCAGTCCTGTGTTCCTGCCAGCCCTGTGTTCTCTGCCGTGTCTCTGCCAGCCCTGTGTTCTCTGCCGTGTCTCTGCCAGCCCTGTGATCTCTGCTGTGTCTCTGCCAGCCCTGTCTCAGCCGTGCCAGCCTACTCGTCTGAGTTCAGCCGTGCTCTTCTGCCAGTCCTGCCTGATGCCCGCACCAATCCTGGTATTCCTGTCACCCAAGTGGGATCAGCAGCCACAGCCAGACACCGCCCTGGAGTAGCACCTGGCAGCTGCCTGCTGCACAAGCCTGACCTCACCATCAGGGGCTCCAGTGAAAACCAAGGCAGCTGTCATAGTCACGCCCCTTCCAGGGTAGTCTGGTTTGTGGCACAGTGGGGCCACATAAACCCCCGAGCTCACGCCCACGAGTCAGGGCGGGAGCGTGACAATGACCTGGCCGTTTTTTGCAATTCTGACCAGTGTCCCTTTGAGGTAATAGCTCAGGAACGCTTCAACGGATCCTAGCGATTCTGAGATTGTTTTTTCGTGACATATTGGGCTTCATGTTAGAGGTAAATTTAGGTCGATAATTTCTGAGTTTATTTGTGAAAAAAACGGAAATTTGGCGAAAATTTTGAAAATTTCGCAATTTTCACATTTTGAATTTTTATTCTGTTAAACCAGAGAGTTATGTGACACAAAATAGTTAATAAATAACATTTCCCACATGTGTACTTTACATCAGCACAATTTTGGAAACAAATTTTTTTTTTGCTAGGAAGTTATAAGGGTTCAAATTTGACCAGTGATTTCTCATTTTTACAACAAAATTTACAAAACCATTTTTTTTAGGGACCACCTCACATTTGAAGTCATTTTGAGGGTTCTATATGGCTGAAAATACCCAAAAGTGACACCATTCTAAAAACTGCACCCCTCAAGGTGCTCAAAACCACATTCAAGAAGTTTATTAACCCTTCAGGTGTTTCACAGCAACAGAAGCAACATGGAAGTAAAAAATGAACATTTAACTTTTTAGTCACAAAAATGATCTTTTAGCAACAATTTTTTTATTTTCCCAAGGGTAAAAGGAGAAACTGGACCACGAACGTTGTTGTCCAATTTGTCCTGAGTACGCTGATACCTCATATGTGGAGGTAAACCACTGTTTGGGCGCACGGCAGGGCTCGGAAGGGAAGGAGCGCCATTTGACTTTTTGAATGAAAAATTGGCTCCAATCTTTAGCGGACACCATGTCGCGTTTGGAGAGCCCCCGTGTGCCTAAACATTGGAGCTCCCCTACAAGTGACCACATTTTGGAAACTAGACCCCCCAAGGAACTTATCTAGATGCATAGTGAGCGCTTTAAACCCCCTGGTGCTTCACAAATTGATCCGTAAAAATGAAAAAGTACTTTTTTTTCCCCAAAAAATTATTTTAGCCTCAATTTTTTCATTTTCACATGGGCAACAGGATAAAATGGATCCTAAAATTTGTTGGGCAATTTCTCCTGAGTACGCCGATACCTCATATGTGGGGGTAAACCACTGTTTGGGTGCACGGCAAGGCTCGGAAGTGGAGGCGCGCCATTTGACTTTTTGAATGGAAAATTAGCTCCAATCGTTAGCGGACACCATGTCGCGTTTGGAGAGCCCCTGTGTGCCTAAACATTGGAGCTCCCCTACAAGTGACCCCATTTTGGAAACTAGACCCCCCAAGGAACTTATCTAGATGCATAGTGAGCACTTAAAACCCCCAGGTGCTTCACAGAAGTTTACAACGCAGAGCCGTGAAAATAAAAAATAATTTTTCTTTCCTCAAAAATGATTTTTGGCCCGGAATTTTTTATTTTCCCAAGGGTAATAGGAGAAATTGGACCCCAAATGTTGTTGTCCAGTTTGTCCTGAGTACGATGATACCCCATTTGTGGGGGTAAACCACTGTTTGGGCAGATGCCGGGGCTCGGAAGGGAAGTAGTGACGTTTTGGAATGCAGACTTTGATGGATTGGTCTGCAGGCATCATGTTACGTTTGCAGAGCCCCTGATGTGCCTAAACAGTAGAAACCCCCCACAAGTGACCCCATTTTGGAAACTAGACCCCCCAAGGAACTTATCTAGATGTGTGGTGAGCACGTTCAACCCCCAAGTGCTTCACAGAAGTTTACAACGCAGAGCCGTGAAAATAAAAAATCATTTTTCTTTCCTCAAAAAAGATGTTTTAGCAAGCAATTTTTTATTTTCACTAGAATAACAGGAGAAATTGGACCCCAATATTTGTTGCCCAGTTTGTTGTGAGTATGCTGGTACCCCATATGTGGGGGTAAACCACTGTTTGGGCGCACGTCAGGGCTCAGAAGGGAAGTAGTGACATTTGAAATGCAGACTTTGATGGAATGGTCTGCGGGCATCACGTTGCATTTGCAGAGCCCCTGATGTGCCTAAACAGTAGAAACACCCCACAAGTGACCCCATTTTGGAAACTAGACCCCCCAAGGAACTTATCTAGATGTGTGGTGAGCACTTTGAACCCCCAAGTGCTTCACAGAAGTTTATAACGCAGAGCCGTGAAAATAAAAAATAATTGTTCTTTCCTCAAAAATTGTTTTAGCTTGTAATTTTTTATTTTTGCAAGGGTAACGGGAAATTGGACCCCAACAGTTGTTGCCCAGTTTGTCCTGAGTACGCTGGTACCCCATATGTGGGGGTAAACCACTGTTTGGGCGCACGTTGGGGCTTGGAAGGGAGGGAGCACCATTTGACTTTTTGAACGCAAGATTGGCTGGAATCAATGGTGGTGCCATGTTGCGTTTGGAGACCCCTGATGTGCCCAAACAGTGGAAACCCCTCAATTCTAACTTCAACACTAACCCCAACACACCCCTAATCCCAACTGTAGCCCTAACCCTAACCACAACCCTAACCCCAACACACCCGTAACCCTAATCCCAACCCTAACCCTAATCCTAACCCTAATCCCAACCCTAATCCCAACCCTAACCACAACTGTAACCCCAACACACTCCTAACCCTATCCGTAACCCTAACCACAAGCCTAATCTTAACCCTATTTCCAACCCTAGCCCTAATTCCAACCCTAACTCTAATTCCAACCCTAACCCTAAGGCTATGTGCCCACGTTGCGGATTCGTGTGAGATTTTTCCGCACGATTTTTGAAAAATCTGCAGGTAAAAGGCACTGCGTTTTACCTGCAGATTTACAGCGGATTTCCAGTGTTTTTTTGTGCGGATTTCACCTGCGGATTCCTATTGAGGAACAGGTGTAAAACGCTGCGGAATCTGCACAAAGAATTGACATGCTGCGGAAAATACAACGCAGCATTTCCGCACGGAATTTTCCGCACCATGGGCACAGCGGATTTGGTTTTCCATAGGTGTACATGGTACTGTAAACCTGATGGAAAACTGCTACGAATTCGCAGCGGCCAATCTGCTGCGGATCCGCAGCCAAATCCGCACTGTGTGCACATGCTCTAACCCTACCCCTAACCCTACCCCTAGTTCTAACCCTAGTTCTAACCCTAACCCTAGTGGAAAATGAAAAAAAAATATTTTCTTTTTTTTATTATTGTCCCTACCTAAGGGGGTGATAAAGGGGGGGGTCATTTACTATTTTTTTTATTTTGATCACTGTGATAGGTTTTATCACAGTGACCAAATTATATCTGGAACGAATCTGCCGGCCGGCAGATTCGGCGGGCGCACTGCGCATGCGCCCGCCATTTTGGAAGATGGCGGCGCCCATGGAGAAGATGGATGGACACCGGGAGCCTCGGTAAGTATAAGGGGGTGGAGATCGGGGCACGGGGGGGGGCGTCGGAGCACGGGGGGGGTGGCATAGGAGCACGGGGGGAGCGGACAGGAGGACGGGGGAGCGGAGCTCAAGACGGAGGGGAGCGGACCACAGATCGGTGGCTTGGGGGGGCGATCGGTGGGGTGGGGTGGGTCACATCAGTGTTTCCAGCCATGGCCGATGATATTGCAGCATCGGCCATGGCTGGATTGTAATATTTCACCAGTTTTTTAGGTGAAATATTACAAATCGCTCTGATTGGCAGTTTCACTTTCAACAGCCAATCAGAGCGATCGTAGCCACGGGGGGGGTGAAGCCACCCCCCCTGGGCTGAAGTACCACTCCCCCTGTCCCTGCAGATCGGGTGAAATTGGAGTTAACCCTTTCACCCGATCTGCAGGGACGCGATCATTCCATGACGCCACATAGGCGTCATGGGTCGGATTGGCACGGGTTTTCATGACGCCTACGTGGCGTCAAAGGTCGGGAAGGGGTTAAAGAATTAATTAAATTGTTTTTAATTATGTCAGTCATGGAAAGTTTTGAAACTTTGCAAATCACTCTATTAGGGGGTTTGTCCGCTGGCTGCATTCCAAATCCCATCACCCAACTTTTTTGATCTTCCTCACCCTGCTATTCCTGGTATGTCCGCTGGCTGCTATTACTGTTTTTTTTTCTTCTCCTGCATGTTTTCTCATTTTAATTCCTTGATGCCAATACACAGCTGGCTTTATCTTTCCATTTGGATCTATTTCTCCTTGCATTTTCCCTTCTGACTTCTAATTAATCCCGTCCTGTGTCTTTGACCAGTCTTCCTGCTGCCCCTCCCTCCTTATCACACCTGGCCTATTTCATGAGCACTTAGCCTGTTATAAATTCAGAGACACAGGTCTGTCTGGACCGTGGTCTGTCTCTAGAAGGATAACAGCAAATATGACAGCAGAAATATGCCAGAAGTGAACAGAAGGTAAGACTAACCACTGTTAATAAATGTACAAAATTTCTTTCCCTTTCCACCACACTTACTATCACCATGCTGACATATGCTCTAACAGTTTTGGCTCCATTACTCCTCAGCCTCTTTCACTATCCCCAAATCCCAGCACCCGCTAACCAAGTAATCTCTCCTTCCTTCTTGCCTCCCCACCTGTCCTCCTCTGCTGAGCTCCTCCTCAACCTCAGACCTCTCCTAATAAAACACAAAACAAGCCGCCCACTCTCCTTCTCTCACCTGCTCTCTCTCTGCTTCTCCTCACTGCTGGAGACATATCTCCCAATCCTGGACCCCCACAGCTCATACCTCCCATTACTACCCCCTCCTATCGCTCCCAACCCACTATAAACACCTGAAATCTTGCCTACCTCAAATCTTTGCCCATGACGCCCACACCCCTGCACCCTCTCTCTGGATCACTATGGAATGCCCGCTCCATCTGCAATAAACTCCATGTGATGCACGACTTCTTTACCTCTCGCAATCTTTTCTTTCTGGGCATCACAGAAACATGGCTGACACCCTCTTACACAGCCTTCCCCGCTGCACTATGTTACGGTGGCCTCCACTTCACCCACACTCCTCGCCCTGGCAATAAACGTGGTAGAGGAGTGGGTCTTCTCCTTTCTTCCAACTGTACCTTTAACCCAATCTGACCTCTACCCTCCCTTATCCTCCCTTTTGAAGTCCACACTGTCCGCATCTACTCCCCCTACAACCTCCAAATGGCCGTCATATTCCGACCTCCGGGCCCGACCACTGCGCTGCCTTTGTTGACCAGTGCTCCACCTGGCTCCTTCACTTTCTCTCTGCTGACATTCCCACCATCATCATGGGTGTTTTCAACATCCCCATTGACACTCATCAGTCAGCAGCCTCCAAACTCCTGTCCCTCCATCCTTTGGACTTACACAGTGGTCCTCCGCAGCCACCCACACAGACGGACACACATTAGACCTGGTCTTCACCCATCTCTGCTCTCTATCTAACTTCACAACTTCCCCTCTCCCTCTTTCTGACCACCATCTACTCACTTTCTCATCCCTGTCCTCCTCACCTGTCACCCCTGTCCAGCAACATGCGCACCCACGTAGGAACCTCGCACACCTAGACACCCACACACTCTGACTATCTTACCACTAGCATCCATAGCCTCACTCCACGACACAGACACTGCCACTGCTTTCTACAATGCCACTCTTGCATCAGCTATTGAACTATTGACATGATCGCCCCTGTCATGCATAGCAGAGTGCGACGAACCAATAGACAACCCTGGCACAATAACATCACTAAAAAGCTTTGGCAAGCATCCAGAATTGCAGAACGGTGTTGGAAGAAAAGCAAAAAAAAAAAAACCTCAAACAAGCAACACTCGCATTCAAATCAGCTCTCACCTCTGCTAAACAGGCCTACTTCACAACCCTCGTATCTTCCCTATCCCACAACCCCTAACAGTTGTTCAACACTTTTAACTCCCTCCTCTGCCCACCACTGCCCCCTCAGAGTTTCCTAATCGTTGCCGAGGACTTTGCCACGCACTTCAAAAATAATATTGACCAAACAAGGCAAATCTTTGTCGTCAAACCACCACAAGCCCTTTGTATACCAGACCAATGCCCAAACCCCATAACTCCTATCCTCAAAAAGCCATCCTTAGACCCAAACGCTATGTCCAACTATCGCCCCATATCTTTGCTCCCATTTGCATCCAAACTCCTTGAGCAGCACATCCATGCTGAGCTTTCCTCTCACTTTACATCTAACTCTCTCTTCGACAACCTACAATCTGGCTTCTGTCCCCACCATTCCACTGAGACTGCCCTGACCAAAATTACTAACGACTTACAGCCAAAGCTAACAGACAATTCTCTATACTCCTCCTTTTAGACCTGTCCTTTGCCTTCGACACAATTGACCACTGCCTCCTACTACAGCTCCTCTCTTCCTTTGGGGTCAAAGACCTTGCCCTATCTTGGATCTCCTCATACCTTACCAACCGAACATTTAGCGTTTCCTACTCCCATACCACCTCTTCATCTCACCCCCTCTCTGTTGGTGTCCCTCAAGGCTCTGTCCTTGGGCCCTTACTCTTCAATCTATACACTCGGCCTGGGACAACTCATAAGGTCCTATGGCTTCCTCTACCATCTATATGCTGATGACACTCAGATCTACCTCTCTGGCCCAGATGTCACCTCTCTGCTCTCCAGAATACCGGAGTGTCTATCAGCCATATTCTCCTTCTTCTCTCGCTTCCTCAAGCTCAATGTGGACAAATCTGAACTAATTATCTTTCCTCCATTTCGCATATCTTCCCTACCTGATCTATCTATCAAAATAAATGAAATCACACTTTCCCCTGTCCCCAAAATCCGCTGCCTCGGCGTAACCCTGGACTCTGCCCTGTCCTTCAAACCGCACATCCAAGCTCTCGCCACCTCCTGTTGCCTCCAGCTCAAAAATATTTTCAGAATCCGTCCTTTCCTCAACCCTCAGTCTACCAAAATGCTTGTGCATGCCCTAATCATCTCCCGCCTCGACTACTGCAACATCCTCCTCTGTGGCCTACCTTCTAACACTCACACCTCTCCAGTCCGTCCTTAACTCTGCTGCCCGACTAATTAATCTCTCTCCTAGCTACACTCCTGCTTCCCCTCTTTGCAAATCCCTTCACTGGCTCCCAATTTCCCAGCGTATCCAGTTTAAACTACTAAGGCTAGGTTCACATTGCGTTAATGGGTGTCCGCTAGCGAACTCCGTTACATGGTGCAATTATTGCAATTAACTCTATGTAACGGGTCCATTAGCGCACCCATTGACCGCAATGTGCTAGCGGGTCGCTAACGCATCGCTGACAGCGCGTACAGCGATGTCCCATTATTTTCGAATGGACCTCGAACGCTGCTTGCAGCGTCTGAGGTCCGTTCCTCGCTAGCGCAGATCGGGCATCTGCGCTAGCGGGATCGCCAAACGCGATCCCTTTTGGGACATTGCGTTAGCGCAATCCGCTAGCGTATGCGCTAAACGGATTGCCCTAACGCAATGTGAACCTAGCCTAACACTGACCTACAAAGCCATCCATAACCTTTCTCCTCTGTATATTTCCAAACTAATCTCTCAATATCTTCCCTCACGTAATCTCTGGTCCTCCCAAGACCTCCTTCTCTCCTCCACACTTATTCGCTCCTCACCCTATCACCTCCAAGACTTCTCCCGAATATCCCCCATCCTCTGGAATTCTGTGCCCCAACACGTCCAGTTATCCACCACATTTGGATCCTTCAAAAGAAACCTGAAAACCCACCTCTTCAAAGAAGCTTACAGCCTGTAATGACCACACAGCCACCTCAACACCATTGGAGCTAATACAACCCCTGACCTACTGTCTACTTCCCAATAATACTGCTGTAGAATGTAAGCCCGCAAGGGCAGGGTCCTCTTCCCTCTGTATCAGTCTGTCATTGTTAGTTTTGTTTACTGTAAGTGATATTTGTATTTGATGTAACCCCTTCTCATGTACAGCACCATGGAATTAATGGTGCTATATAAATAAATAATAATAATTCTTAAAATAAAATTGTATGTAAGGGGCTTCAAAACTCTTGCTTTTCCCTAGTCCATTTGCTTGCTGCGGGAGATGGTTCTGGTAAGATTACTCAGAGGAGGAGACAAGTGCTGATCCTTCACCTCCAGCATCAGTACTCTAAATGAGGACATTCAGATATCAATGCAGTTAAAGGTAGGCATACAAGGGCTGTTTCAGCAAAGTGTTTACACTATCTTTCTGGCATAAAGCACTTTGTGTTGCACAAAAAAATTGCGCCTTTTCATGGCCACTCTGCCAAAATGGGTGAAGTTGGGGAAGGAGACGGGCATGGCTAAGCACACCTATCAAATTCAAAGAGAAGGGTCGTATTGTCGTGGCTGGTGGGCACACATGAATTAGCCAATTTGTGCACTAAGTACTAAGTTTTCATACATCTTAGCGCTTACATAGTGCCACCATCATTTGGGCTTTGGCAAGGTATATCTATACTTACTTCGTACTTTACTGCTTGTGCAATGTGTCTATGTATTAAGTGTGGACTAGTGATACAGGGTTATGGGATTCGGGCATGCAATATGGCATAATTGATCTAATAGAGTCTAATGCATTAAACAGTGCCCTCCTCCTCTCCTGTCCCTGGCTCTATTCTAAATGTATGGATACGCTGCACTATGTAATGATGGTCTTATTATTATTATTATTATTTATTGTTATAGCGCCATTTATTCCATGGCGCTTTACATGTAAGGAGGGGTATACATAATAAAAACAAGTACAATAATCTTAAACAATACAAGTCATAACTGGAACAGGAGGAGAGAGGACCCTGCCCGCGAAGGCTCACAATCTACAAGGGATGGGTGAGAATACAGTAGGCGAGGATAGAGCTGGTCATGCAGCGGTTTGGTCGATCGGTGGTTATTGCAGGTTGTAGGCTTGTCGGAAGAGGTGGGTCTTCAGGCTCTTTTTGAAGGTTTCGATGGTAGGCGAGAGTCTGATGTGTTGTGGTAGAGGGTTCCAGAGTAGGGGTGATACACGAGATAAATCTTGTATACGATTGTGGGAAGAGGAGATAAGAGGGGAGGAGAGAAGGAGATCTTGTGAGGATCGGAGGTTGCGTGTAGGAAAGTACCAGGAGACGAGGTCACCGATGTAAGGAGGAGACAGGTTGTGGATGGCTTTGTACGTCATGGTTAGGATTTTGTACTGGAGTCTCTGGGCAATGGGGAGCCAGTGAAGGGATTGACAGAGGGGAGATGCCGGGGAATAGCGGGGGGACAGGTGGATTAGTCGGGCAGCAGAGTTTAGAATAGATTGGAGGGGTGCGAGAGTGTTCGAGGGGAGGCCACAGAGCAGGAGGTTGCAGTAGTCAAGGCGAGAGATGATGAGGGCATGGACTAGGGTTTTTGCAGATTCTTGGTTGAGGAATGTACGGATTCGTGAAATATTTTTGAGTTGAACTCGGCAGGAACTGAAAAGGGCTTGGATATGTGGTTTGAAGGAGAGATCAGCGTCAAGAATTACCTCGAGGCAGCGAGCTTGTGGGACTGGGGAAAGTGGGCAGCCATTTACTGTAATGGATAGGTTTGTTGGGGGGGACGCGTGAGATGGGGGAAAGATGATGAATTCTGTTTTGTCCATGTTAAGTTTCAGAAATCTAGCTAGCTGGGGAGCATTGAAGCAGAGATAAACAGTTCTTTACTTGGTGTAGGGATTAGGGGAGGTAGCATAAAGTGAAGGATTATAGGGGTGAGGGTGAAAATAAACAGAAACATTGTTTACAGTGACTGGCCAGTTACCTTCAGTTCCCTTCAGGTTCAATTCAGGTTTTAATTCTACTGTAATCTTCACACTTCTAGGACACACTTATAGGAATCACACTGCAGACTAAAGTCAATGCAGACTTGTTCTATGCAATATATGTACAACTAAGTGCATTCAGGTGTGAAGCAGAGAGGAGTGGTCTCTGCTCATCTTGGTCAGAGAATTAAGGGTGGACCAGATGCACACAATCAAGCATTGAGTAAACAAGGTCATAAATAACACTGGGGTAAGCTGGGGTTAGCTGAAAGTCATACCATGTGGATGCTAGGAGCAGAGGAAAGTCTGTGTGCAAAGCTGGGTGATGTGTTATGACCCCAATGGCGAGGGTCTCAGAGATATCAGCAAGTCTGCAAAGTACAAAAATCCAGCTCATAGGGCAGTGGTAACTGGGTTGACCATATATCTACTCCTAACGCCAACCCTATAAGTAGCCGGGGAACATGCCTACGTTGGTCGCTAGATGTCTCGCGCCAGCCGGAGAGCTAACTACCCCTAGAAGAGGAAAACAAAGACCTCTCTTGCCTCCAGAGAAAGGACCCCAAAAGTAGGATACAAGCCCCCCACAAATAATAACGGTGAGGTAAGAGGAAATGACAAACACAGAGATGAACTAGGTTTAGCACAGAGAGGCCCACTTACTAATAGCAGAATATAGTAAGATATCTTATATGGTCAACAAAAACCCTATCAAAAATCCACGCTGGAGATTCAAGAACCCCCGAACCGTCTAACGGCCCGGGGGGAGAACACCAGCCGCCCTAGAGCTTCCAGCAAGGTCAGGATACAGATAATATACAAGCTGGACAAAAAATGCAAACAAAAACGAATTGCAAAAAGCAAAAAAGCAGACTTAGCTTAATCAAGCAGGAACCAGGATCAGTAGACAAGAGCACTACAGATTAGCTCTGATATCAACGTTGCCAGGCATTGAACTGAAGGTCCAGGGAGCTTATATAGCAACACCCCTGACCTAACGACCCAGGTGAGCATAAAAGGAATGACTGACAACCCCAGAGTCAAATCACTAGTAGCCACTAGAGGGAGCCAAAAAGTAAATTCACAACAGTACCCCCCCCTTAGTGAGGGGTCACCGAACCCTCACCAAGACCACCAGGGCGATCAGGATGAGCGGCGTGAAAGGCACGAACTAAATCGGCCGCATGCACATCAGAGGCGACCACCCAGGAATTATCCTCCTGACCATAGCCCTTCCACTTGACCAGGTACTGAAGCCTGCACCTGGAGAGACGAGAATCTAAGATCTTCTCCACCACGTACTCCAACTCGCCCTCAACACCGGAGCAGGAGGCTCAGCAGAAGGAACCACAGGCACAACGTACCGCCGCAACAAGGACCTATGAAATACGTTGTGAATGGCAAACGACACCGGAAGATCCAGGCGAAAGGATACAGGATTAAGGATCTCCAATATCTTGTAAGGACCAATGAATCGAGGCTTAAATTTGGGAGAGGAGACCTTCATAGGAACAAATCGAGAAGACAGCCATACCAAATCCCCAACACAAAGTCGGGGACCCACACCGCGGCGGCGGTTGGCAAAACGCTGAGCCTTCTCCTGTGACAACTTCAAGTTGTCCACCACATGATTCCAGATCCGCTGCAACCTATCCACCACAGAATCCACCCCAGGACAGTCAGAAGGCTCCACATGTCCCGAGGAAAAACGAGGGTGGAAACCAGAGTTGCAGAAAAATGGCGAAACCAAGGTGGCAGAACTAGCCCGATTATTAAGGGCAAATTCAGCCAACGGCAAGAAGGTCACCCAATCATCCTGATCAGAAGAGACAAAACACCTCAAATACGCCTCCAGAGTCTGATTAGTTCGTTCCGTTTGTCCGTTAGTCTGTGGATGAAAAGCGGACGAAAACGACAAATCTATGCCCATCCTACCACAAAAGGATCGCCAGAACCTGGAAACAAACTGGGATCCTCTGTCCGACACAATATTCTCAGGAATGCTGTGCAAACGAACCACGTTCTGGAAGAACACAGGAACCAGATCAGAAGAGGAAGGCAGTTTGGGCAAAGGAACCAGATGGACCATCTTGGAGAAACGATCACATATCACCCAGATGACAGACATGCCCTGAGACACCGGAAGATCCGAAATGAAATCCATAGAGATGTGTGTCCAAGGTCTCTTCGGGACAGGCAAGGGCAAGAGCAACCCGCTGGCACGAGAACAGCAAGGCTTAGCTCGAGCACAAGTACCACAGGACTGCACAAATGACCGCACATCTCTTGACAAGGAAGGCCACCAAAAGGACCTGGCCACCAGATCTCTGGTGCCAAAAATTCCCGGGTGCCCTGCCAACACTGAGGAATGAACCTCGGAAATGACTCTGCTGGTCCATTTAGCAGGCACAAACAATCTGTCAGGTGGACAAGAGTCAGGCCTACCAGCCTGAAATCTCTGCAACACACGTCGCAGATCTGGAGAAATAGCTGACAGGATAACTCCTTCCTTAAGAATACCCACAGGTTCAGCGACTCCAGGAGCATCAGGCACAAAGCTCCTAGACAGAGCATCGGCCTTCACATTCTTAGAACCTGGTAAATACGAAACCACAAAGTCAAAACGGGAGAAAAACAATGACCAGCGGGCCTGTCTAGGATTCAGGCGTTTAGCAGACTCGAGGTACATCAGATTTTTGTGATCAGTCAAGACCACCACACGATGCTTAGCACCCTCGAGCCAATGACGCCACTCCTCAAATGCCCACTTCATGGCCAACAACTCCCGATTGCCCACATCATAATTTCGCTCTGCCGGCGAAAACTTCCTAGAGAAAAAGGCACAAGGTCTCATAGTAGAGCAACCAGGGCCTCCCTGCGACAAAACGGCCCCTGCCCCAATCTCCGAAGCATCCACTTCAACCTGAAAGGGAAGTGAGACATCAGGCTGGCACAAAACAGGCGCTGAAGTAAACCGGCGCTTCAACTCCTGGAAAGCCTCCACGGCAGCAGGAGCCCAGTTAGCCACATCAGAGCCTTTCTTGGTCATATCCGTCAACGGTTTAACAACGCTAGAAAAATTAGCGATAAAACGACGGTAGAAGTTAGCAAAACCCAAGAACTTCTGAAGACTCTTAACTGACGAGGGTTGAGTCCAATCATGAATAGCTCGAACCTTGACTGGGTCCATCTCCACAGCAGAAGGGGAAAAAATGAACCCTAAAAAGGGAACCTTCTGTACACCAAAGAGACACTTTGAGCCTTTAACAAACAAAGAATTTTCACGCAAAATCTTGAAAACCATCCTGACCTGTTCCACATGCGAGTCCCAATCATCAGAAAAAAACAGAATATCATCCAGATAAACGATCAAAAATTTATCCAGATACTTCCGGAAAATGTCATGCATAAAGGACTGAAAAACTGAAGGTGCATTAGAGAGCCCAAATGGCATCACCAAGTACTCAAAATGACCTTCGGGCGTATTGAATGCGGTTTTCCATTCATCTCCTTGCTTAATGCGCACAAGGTTGTACGCACCGCGAAGGTCTATCTTGGTGAACCACTTGGCACCTTTAATCCGGGCAAACAAGTCTGACAACAACGGCAAAGGATACTGAAATTTGACAGTGATCTTATTCAAAAGCCGATAGTCAATACAAGGCCTCAAAGATCCGTCCTTTTTAGCCACAAAAAAGAATCCCGCACCAAGAGGGGAAGAAGAAGGACGGATATGCCCCTTCTCCAGAGACTCCTTGATATATGAACGCATCGCGGTATGTTCAGGTACCGACAGATTAAACAGTCTTCCCTTAGGAAACTTACTGCCTGGAATCAAATCTATTGCACAGTCACATTCCCTATGAGGAGGCAATGCACTTGACCTAGACTCGCTGAAGACATCCTGATAATCAGACAAATACGCCGGAACTTCCGAAGGCGTAGAAGTAGCAATAGACACGGGCAGGGAATCTCCATGAATTCCATGACAGCCCCAACTTGACACTGACATTGCCTTCCAGTCCAAGACTGGATTATGGGTCTGTAACCATGGCAACCCCAAAACAACCAAATCATGCATCTTATGCAGAACAAGAAAACGTATCACCTCCCGATGTTCAGGAGTCATGCACATGGTAACCTGTGTCCAAAACTGCGGCTTATTTTCTGCCAATGGCGTAGCGTCAATACCCCTAAGAGGGATAGGATTTTCTAATGGCTCAAGAACAAAACCGCAACGCTTGGCAAATGACAGATCCATAAGACTCAGGGCAGCACCTGAATCTACAAACGCCACGACAGGATACGATGACAGTGAGCAAATCAAAGTTACAGATAGAATGAACTTAGGTTGCAAATTACCAATGGCGACAGGACTAACAACCTTAGTAAGACGCTTAGAGCATGCTGAGATAACATGTGCAGAATCACCACAGTAGTAACACAAGCCATTCTGGCGTCTATGAATTTTCCGCTCATTTCTAGTCAGGATTCTATCACATTGCATTAAATCAGGTGCCTGTTCAGATAACACCATGAGGGAATTTGCGGTTTTGCGCTCCCGCAACCGCCGGTCAATTTGAATCGCCAGGGCCATGGAATCATTCAGACCTGTGGGAATGGGAAAACCCACCATCACATTCTTAATGGCTTCAGAAAGGCCATTTTTAAAATTTGCAGCCAATGCACACTCGTTCCACTGGGTCAGCACGGACCATTTCCGAAATTTTTGGCAATACACCTCAGCCTCGTCCTGGCCCTGAGACATAGCCAGCAAGGCTTTTTCTGCCTGAATCTCAAGATTGGGTTCCTCATAAAGCAAACCGAGCGACAGAAAAAACGCATCAATATCAGCCAATGCCGGATCTCCTGGCGCCAGCGAGAAAGCCCAATCCTGAGGGTCGCCCCGTAAAAAAGAAATAACAATTTTCACTTGCTGAGCGGAGTCTCCAGAGGAACAGGGTCTCAGGGACAAAAACAATTTACAATTATTCCTGAAATTTCTAAACTTAAATCGGTCTCCGGAAAACAGTTCAGGAATCGGTATCTTAGGTTCTGACATAGGATTTCTGGTAACATAATCTTGTATGCCCTGCACACGAGCAGCAAGCTGGTCCACACTTGTAATCAAGGTCTGGACATTCATGTCTGCAGCAATCACAAGCCACTCAAAGGTAAAGGGGAAAAGAAAAAAAAATGAGAGAGAGAAAAAAAACTCAGAACTTTCTTTCTTATAATCCCACTTCTGCAATGCATTTAACATTTAGTACTGGCCTGGCAAACTGTTATGACCCCAATGGCGAGGGTCTCAGAGATATCAGCAAGTCTGCAAAGTACAAAAATCCAGCTCATAGGGCAGTGGTAACTGGGTTGACCATATATCTACTCCTAACGCCAACCCTATAAGTAGCCGGGGAACATGCCTACGTTGGTCGCTAGATGTCTCGCGCCAGCCGGAGAGCTAACTACCCCTAGAAGAGGAAAACAAAGACCTCTCTTGCCTCCAGAGAAAGGACCCCAAAAGTAGGATACAAGCCCCCCACAAATAATAACGGTGAGGTAAGAGGAAATGACAAACACAGAGATGAACTAGGTTTAGCACAGAGAGGCCCACTTACTAATAGCAGAATATAGTAAGATAACTTATATGGTCAACAAAAACCCTATCAAAAATCCACGCTGGAGATTCAAGAACCCCCGAACCGTCTAACGGCCCGGGGGGAGAACACCAGCCGCCCTAGAGCTTCCAGCAAGGTCAGGATACAGATAATATACAAGCTGGACAAAAAATGCAAACAAAAACGAATTGCAAAAAGCAAAAAAGCAGACTTAGCTTAATCAAGCAGGAACCAGGATCAGTAGACAAGAGCACTACAGATTAGCTCTGATATCAACGTTGCCAGGCATTGAACTGAAGGTCCAGGGAGCTTATATAGCAACACCCCTGACCTAACGACCCAGGTGAGCATAAAAGGAATGACTGACAACCCCAGAGTCAAATCACTAGTAGCCACTAGAGGGAGCCAAAAAGTAAATTCACAACAGTGATGTACTATGTGCACTTCATGGACAGCAGGAGAGCAGGGTGGATGAACATACCTGTCGGAAGAATAGATTGATGTGATAGTTCTGCCAACTCTATGGTGATGCCACCTCTGTGTTCTTTTGGCTCATTATAAGCACTACTAGATGGTGGCCCAATTCTAATGCATCGGGTATTCTAGAATATGTATGTAGTTTATTTATGAAGATTTCAGAATAATGCAATGAATACACAGGATTCCGCCGGCCGGGTGTGACCAATTAGTGAAACATGGTTCAAATCCTGCGGCAATTCGTGGCCGGACTTCGCTGATTGTTCGCAGCCGGCCACGTAGTATATAGCACAGCTAGGTGGTATATAGCACAGCCACGTAGTATATAACACAGCCCATGCAGTATATTACACAGCCCACGTAGTATAGAGCACAGCCCACGTAGTATATAGCACAGACCACGCAGTATGTAACACAGGCCACATAGTATATAGCACAGCCCACGTAGTATATTGCAGAGCCATATAGTATATAGCCAGGCCACGCAGTATATAACACAGCCCACATAGTATATAGCACAGCCCACGTAATATATAGCACAGCCCACGCAGTATGTAACACAGGCCACGTAGTATATAGCACAGCCCACACAGTATATAACACAGGCCACTTAGTATATAACACAGCCACGTAGTATATAACAGCCCACGCAGTATATGACATCCCACGGAGTATATAGCAATGTGGGCACCATATCCCTGTTAAAAAAATAATTAAAATAAAAATTAGTTATATACTCACCTTCTGGCGGTCCCCGGATCCAGCCCAGGCCTTTAGCGATGCTCGTCGCGACGCTCCATTCCCAGTAATGTCTTTGCGGCAATAACCCGTGATGATGTAGCGGTCTCGCGAGACCGCTACGTCATCACGGCTCATTGCCACAATGCATTCTTGGGACCGGAGCGTCGCGAGGAGCGGGAAAGGCTGGCGCGGACAACGGAAGGAGAGGATATAATGATTTTTTTTTTTAGATTATTTTTAACATTATATGTTTTTACTATTGATGCTGCATAGGCAGCATCAATAGTAAATCGGTCACACTTACAGGGTCAGGCCGGCGTCACACTGGCGAGTTTTACGGACGTAAGAGCGCAGAAACTACGTCCGTAAAACTCGCATAACATACGGCACAATTATTCTCAATGGGGCTGCTCCTATTAGCCGTATATTACGGTTCAGTATTATACGGCTTTCTACGGCCGTACAAAATCGCAGCATGCTGCGTTTGTCAGCGTACTGCGCAAAAAAAATCGCCAATGAAAGTCTATGGGGGCGAGAAAAATACGGATTCCACACGGACCAGCAGTGTGACTTGCGAGAAATACGCAGCGGTGTTAGTGAAAAGTCGGTAATTCAATTGCCGGCTTTTCATTTCTCCTGCACAAACCCGACAGGATATGAGACATGGTTTACATACAGTAAACCATCTCATATCCCCCTTTTTTTTGCATATTCCACACTACTAATGTTAGTAGTGTGTATGTGCAAAATTTCAGCGCTGTAGCTGCTAAAATAAAGGGTTAAATGGCGGAAAAAATTGGCGTGGGCTCCCGCGCAATTTTCTCCGCCAGAGCGGTAAAGCCAGTGACTGAGGGCAGATATTAATAGCCAGGAGAGGGTCCATGGTTATTGGCCCCCCCGTGGCTAAAAACATCTGCCCCCAGCCACCCCAGAAAAGGCACATCTGGAAGATGCGCCTATTCTGGCACTTGGCCACTCTCTTCCCACTCCCTGTAGCGGTGGGATATGGGGTAATGAAGGGTTAATGCCACCTTGCTATTGTAAGGTGACATTAAGCCGGATTAATAATGGAGAGGCGTCAATTATGTCACCTATCCATTATTAATCCAATTGTTGGAAAGGGTTAAAAAACACACACACACATGATTGAAAAGTATTTTAATGAAATAAACACAGCGGTTGTTGTAATAATTTATTGTTCTCTCAAATCCATTTGCAGTCCCTCGCTTGGCAACATAATAAACGCACAAGATACATACCCTCTCTGATGAACTGTCACGTCCCACGAAGTAATCCATCTGAAGGGGTTAACTAATATTACAAGCAGGAGCCCTGCTATAATGCAGCTGTGCTCCGTGCTTGTAATTCCCCTGCGAATGAATGAAATGTAGGTCATTGACCTACATTTCATTCATTCGCGGTGATGCGCCCCCTGGTGGATGTCCTCATATGACCTGGAGCGTGGGAAAAAGTTCCCAGGCTGCAGTTCATGAGAACATCCACCAGAGGGCGCCTCACCGCGAATGAATGAAATGTAGGTCAATGACCTACATTTCATTCATTCGCAGGGGAATTACAAGCACGGAGCACAGCTGCATTATAGCAGGGCTCCTGCTTGTAATATTAGTTAACCCCTTCAGATGGATTACATCGTTGGACCTGACAGTACATCAGAAGGTATGTATCTTGTGTGTTTATTATGTTGCCAAGCGAGGGACTGCAAATGGATTTGAGAGAACAATAAATTATTACAACAACCGCTGTGTTTATTGCATTAAAATCCTTTTTAATCATGTGTGTGTGTGTTTTTTAACCCTTTCCAACAATTGGATTAATAATGGATAGGTGACATAATTGACGCCTCTCCATTATTAATCTGGCTTAATGTCACCTTCCAATAGCAAGGTGGCATTAACCCTTCATTACCCCATATCCCACCGCTACACGGGAGTGGGAAGAGAGTGGCCAAGTGCCAGAATAGGCGCATCTTCCAGATGTGCCTTTTCTGGGGTGGCTGGGGGCAGATGTTTTTAGCCACGGGGGGGCCAATAACCATGGACCCTCTCCTGGCTATTAATATCTGCCCTCAGTCACTGGCTTTACCGCTCTGGCGGAGAAAATTGCGCGGGAGCCCACGCCAATTTTTTCCGCCATTTAACCCTTTATTTTAGCAGCTACAGCGCTGAAATTTTGCACATACACACTACTAACATTAGTAGTGTGGAATATGCAAAAAAAAAGGGGATATGAGATGGTTTACTGTATGTAAACCATGTCTCATATCATGTCGGGTTTGTGCAGGAGAAATGAAAAGCCGGCAATTGAATTACCGGCTGTTCACAGATATCGCGCTGAATGAAATCTAAATACAGAATATATATATATGTGTCTCAATGACATATATATATATATACTGTATATATGTTTTAATGAACATTTGAGCACATAAATCCATTAGATGTCGGTTTTGCAAGCCTGCGCGAAAATCTCGCAGTACGGATGCCATACGGATTACATACGGAGGATGCCATGCGCAAAATACGCTGACACACCCTGCCTACGGATCACTATTTTGGGAACATTTCACCGTATTTCGGCCGTATTACGGCCGTAAAATACGGACCGTATTGTCTTACGCCGAGTGTGACGCCGGCCTTAATGCCACCGTTAACGGACTGCGTTACACCGCGTTATGCCGTGGTGTAACGCAGTCCGTTTAATGGACTTGTGAAATGCTATGTGGGCGCTGACTGGAGGGGAGTATGGAGGGGGCACTGACTGGAGTGGAGTAGGGAGGGGCTAATTCGCGGCCGGACTGTGCCTGTCGCTGATTGGTCACGGCCAGGGGGCCGCGACCAATCAGCGACGCGGGATTTCCGTTACAGACAAACAGACGGAAGTGGACCTTAGACAAATATATAGATTGGCTACATTTTAAATGGTTACAAGTTTTTAACAAATTATTTAAGCTCTTTTGTTGTAGTTCAAAATACGTTTGTGTCTATATGTTTCCTTGTGTGATTGACAGTGGCATTTAATGGGTTAATAGCCGATCACGATCCACCCGCGGCTGTTATGGGCACATATCAGCTGTTCAAAACAGCTGACATGTGTCGGGAAAGTTGTGGGCTCACCGCCAGAGCCCACATCAAAGGGAGGGACATGACATACGCTGTACATGTACAGTGCATGTCGTGAAGGGGTTAAAATAGATCTCTTTGGCCACAATGATAAAAGCTATGTGTATGTTTGAGGTTGTGTTGCAGTCAATGGCACGGGGATCCTTTCACTGGTAGAGGGAAGATTGGATTCATTGAAATTTCAATAAATTCTTTATGCAAACATAACACCATCTGTAAAAAATCTGAAGTTGAAAAGAGGATGGCTTCTACAGATGGATATGATCCTAAACACACAGCAAAATCGACAATAGACTACCTCAAAAGGCACAAGTTGAAGGTTTCACAATGGCCTTCACAGCAGTCCCCTCATCTGGACATCATTGAAAAATTTCAGGCTAGATCTCAAAATAGCAGTGCATGCAAGACGACCCAGGAATCTCACAGAACTGGAAGAATTTTCCAAGGAAGAATGGATAAAAATCCCTCAAACAAGAATTGAAAGACATTTGGCTGGATACAAAAAACATTTACAGGCTGTGATACTTTCAAAAGGAGATGATACTAGTTACTAACCATGTAGGGTGCCCAAACTTTTTTTTTTTTAATGTAAAATATGAAAATATAATATAAAAAAGAATTATTTGCCTAAAATGCAAAAAAAGTGTCATCTATAGTTTTAGGCCTTTTTTTTATTATTATTATTATTGTTTATTTATATAGCACCATTAATTCCATGGTGCTGTACATGAGAAGGGGTTACATCCAAATACAAATATCACTTACAGTAAACAAAACTAACAATGACTGACTGGTACAGCGGGAAGAGGACCCTGCCCTTGCGGGCTTACAATCTACAGGATTATGGGGAAGGAGACAGTAGGTCGAGGGTTGCAGTAGCTCCAGTGGTGTTGAGGTGGCCGTGTAGTCTTTACAGGCTGTAAGCTTCTTTGAAGAGATGGGTTTTCAGGTTTCTTTAAAGATCATTTCATCTTCTACTTGCTCAACTGTTCACAATAATAGTAAATTTGCCCAAACTTTTACTAGCGAGTCGGGAGCACACAGGAAAGCTGTGGGAGGGGCACTGTTGCACTAAAAATAAGTAGGCTGTTCCATACTCAAATAAGAAATAGTGAGGGAAATAAGTAGTTGATACAATGATGATTTTGCAAGTTTTCCCACCTATGAAGAATTCTTATCGTAGGTACACTTCAAACTGTGAGGCGAAATCTAAAAATAAAAGCAAGGTGGACCTCGACGGCGGCAGACATGCTGTGCTGAGTTCCGCTGCCCGAACAGCTATAAATAACCCCAACAGCGCACGAATCATGGCGGTTTTGATTCCGGTGGGACTCCCACAAACCCAGGAGCCCCGCCGCTGGCAATGCCGAAGTAGGGAGGCCAAGCACAGTCAGTAAGCCACACAATTACTGAACTTCTCACGAGCAGTAACATTCCCAAAATGGTCGCCGCAACAACCTCCCCACCTGCCTCTGCACCACAAACAGATAATGCTGCAGGTCCTGGAGATCTCCCCACTATTGCGGACACTGTAGTGCCCACAGCAGCATTAATTAAAACACTACAGGAGACTTTCTGTGCTATGCAAAATATCACTTCACAGCTTCAGGACATTGCTCAACGCACCTCCAACCTGGAGGCGAAAATGGATGCCACCGCAGATGCTCTGGAGGAGGATCAGGAGATCCTTAAGCAACACAGGGAACGCATCAATGAGCTGGAGCTAAAATGTGAGGACTACGAAAATAGATCGCACAGAGGCAATATACGTATACGGGGCCTTCCTGAAAAAATTGTGGCACTAAGCACGGCTACTGCACTTTTTACAGTGCTATTCCCACAAACAGACCCAGCTCTGTACATACTCGTATTACTAGGATACATAGGCTTTGGGAAAATTAAGATCAGATGCTCTTCCCAGGGATGTAGTACTCAAGCTGCATTATGAAGAAACCAGGGACTTAATTTTAACCGCTGCAAGAGAAACCCCTATACTACCCGGCCTGCTGAACTCAGTCCATCTTTTTGCGGACATTGCACCAGCTACACTCTCAAGAAGGAGAGCCCTCCGGCCAGTCACCACTACACTACAAGCAGCACAAGTCAGATACCGTTAGGGTTTCCCTTTTGCCTTCCAATTTCACATAGCAATAAAAATGTTATGTGCCAGTCTCTGGAAGAAGGCAAGCACGCACTAGAACAAGCTGGTATCCCAGTTCCGGATGTTACTCCACCACTGCCGCAATGACAATCACAGCCGACAGGAGAGTGGAAGGTAGCTTCTAGGACAAGGAGCCAGAACACACGTATTACTTGACTGAACATTGGTCCAGTGGTTGCTAACTGTCGTTCCAGCTCAGATTTTTGGCTCATACGCCATGCAGACTTTTAAGGTTTGAATGTGATATGAGAAGACGGGATCTAATGGTTAAAAACTATTTCAGTTAAGTTGCAGTATCCCCTTCTCTTGTTCAATTCCACAAAGGCCGATATAATTGGTGCCATCTAAGCTCTATGTAGGTCCACAATTTTTGGTTCATTAATATCACGTTAATAACCACCATCCCATATAATCCAAATGGGACCTGGTCTGGTGGGTCTTGCCGGATATAATTGTTTTCACTATACCACCGCCAATCAGATTAATTCATTATATGTCAACTATTTTTTTTTATTAGTCATAATTACATTATCTGATATTAAACGGCATATTGGTATAAGCTGGGGTTTGGCTTTCAGGGTTAACACGTTGCCTAACTCTAGTGATACCTGGTTTCCCCCCTTAATATGGGTCTCCAGATCACTATGCATACAGGGTATTTAGCCCTTTCAGTACTGTTTTGTCTTGTTTATGTGTCTTTGTCCACCCCCTCCTGTTTTTTCCCTATTGTTTCTCCACAGGGATGTTTACTCTTATTTAATCCATCATATTCAAAAACACCACTTACGCAACAGGTTATTCATCAGAATATATCCATATTGGAAGGGTGTATGGGGTAAGCTACCCATTAGCGTCAAATACACATTTGGTCATGTGTAAAATTCTGTCCCACAATGTCCGGGGATTTAATTCCCCTTTGAAACATAAAAAGGCCTTTCTAGACTATCGGAAACAGAAACCCGACATCCTCTGCCTCCAAGAGACCCACTTTTCTAACTCTTCTCATCCGAAATATTTTGACCCTGCCTATTCTCGTTTCTTTATCTCGTCATGGGAAAAATAGTATCCCATTTCAGCCACTCAATTTCTTCTCAGATTCAGAGGGTAGATTCATTATATTGCAGGGGTCTTTACAAAGACAGGACATTTGCATTGTGAATAGCTACCTCTCAGCGTCAACTCAATTTTCTGTCTTTAAATTGATACTGTCTAAACTTACAACATTCTCTTTTCATCACCTGATCTGGTGTGGTGATTTAAATTTTACCATAAATCCAAACCTAGATAGCAGTGCCCTGAGACGCTTCGACACTACCAAAGCAGAAAAGAAAATAATCCTTCACCTCATGAGGGAGAACCATTAAGTAGATATATGGAGAGAGATGAGTGGGGTCACAAAGGGATATACATATTTTTCACCAGCCCACAAAGCATACTCTAGAATTGATCTCCACTTAACTATAGCTAATTCACTCCCAGCAGTTTTATATACCCATCATATACCTTCCCCATGGTCTGAGCATGATGCGGTCCTTTCAGTGTTTAAGTTTAACATTACTACATCTAGATTATAAATATAAATAACAAAATCCCAAATATAATTAACACCTTCAGCAAAACATACTAGAACACAATTCCCCCTTTGTGTGTGGGGAAACAAAGGCATATGCAAAAGAATAAAATTGAAAATACTTTATTAAACATTACACTGAACAACAATAAAATCCATGAAAATAACCAAACAAGGGAGTCTCAATAAAAACAAGCAGACATGGAGCAAACACAATACACCTTGTCACAATTAACAGATGTTAATGCAAACCTATTGTGAACATTCTAAGTATACACCAGTAAATATTTTGTATAGACTAAGAAATTAGTCATACAATAGAATATATATCACCTGACCACAAGCAATTAAAGAACTGCAAAGAATGAAAGACCTGCAAGAATTGCAATGTCATATAGTCATATATGCAAAGTTATATGGGCCATATAAATAAACTGGAATGTATATGTATGCAACTAAGGTTATGAGACCAGAGCCGGTTCACATACGAATAGAGTTAGCTTGTATAGAAATATGGCTGTAAAAATCAGATGCGAACTCTGCTTCAGGAAAATGGCCGCCGCGATCTCCATCTGCGCATGCGCAGCATCCCGCGGCCATTTTCCTGAAGCCGCGGCCAGCAGAGCGCCGCTTCTGCGCACGCGCGGCCAAAGGAAGATGGCCGCCCCCACCTATCACCAATGAAATAGTGCACATCGCGCTCTTTTAACTCCCCTGTGCAGTGGATTCGGGACCTTGGGCATGCGCAAACCACTACGCCACCAACGGAAAACTAAGCAAGATCTGGGGGAAGACACCACACCCTTTTGACCAGACCAGCCTGATTGACAGGTGAAAACGGCTACTTTGGTAACGTATTTTGGCAGCATAGGTGGGGAATCGGGGTCCACAAAATACACTGTTGTAACGCACAGCTCAGGCCCTATTTAACAGTATTTTTATCTCATACTGAAAAAACGGGGTGACAGGTGCCCTTTAAGATCATGTCCAGGTTTGGTATCTCCCCCAAACTCATCTCATGCCTCCGATTATTATATGATAGCCTTACAGCTTATTTAAAACTCCCATCGACACACCCAGTCCCAATAAATATACAATGAGGCACTAGACAAGGTTGCCCGCTATCTCCAGCCCTTTTTGCTTTAGCCATGGAACCTCTGGCAGAAGCTATTAGGAATAATCCTAATATAATAGGCCTTGATGGTTTGGGAGATCAATACAAAGTCAGCCTTTTCGTGGATGACCTCCTTCTTACCCTAACCAGTCCTCACACCATGCTTCCTAATTTGTACTCACTTCTCCATGAGTTCAAGAAGATCTCAGCCCTTAAGTTAAATTTAGAAAAATCTGAAGCTTTATTTATAAACACTCCAAAAGAGGTGCAAACTAACTTAATCTCTCAATTTGGGTTTACTAGAAAAGAGCATTATTTGATCTTGGGATCAACCTAACAACTAACAGGTCAACCTTATTCAAATGGATTTACACCCCATTAATTCAGAACCTTCAGGCTGACTTAACAAGATGGTCTTCCTCAATGCTATCCTGGCTTGGTAGATTACACGCTATAAAGATGGTATCGCTACTTCGCTTTCTATATCTATTCTGTTCCCTTCCAATTGCGATACCATCCAAAGTGTTTCATAATATTCATACTATGATCTCAAAATTCTTATGGCAGGGAAAGAAACCTAGAATATCACAAAAAATCACAATAGGAGATTGGGAGAGTTATCTTTGCCGAAGTTTGTACTATATTTCAAATCCGCCCAAATAGCTCATATTGACTAATAAATGTTCATATAATAGCAAACCTTTTGGAGTCGTTCCTCACAAAACCATTTTCGTTACCGGGTTTAATGTGGACTATGGGGAGAGTCCCACAGGGCTTAACTATCTCAGCACCTTTTACGGCCCTCTCTCTAATCCTCTGGAGGAAGGTGAGATTTAAATACAAGCTACAATACAATCCTTCCCCGTTGATCTCCTTATTTCAAAACCTAACGTTTCTACCTGGTCTGGAACCCCGCCTCTTCTCATGATGGAAATTTAAGGGAATCACTACATTAAAACATCTTTGCTCTCCATTAAACATACTACTTAGCAGACAGGAATTAATTCAGAGATATGAACCACCAGCCAGAGAAGCTATGCGTATAAACCAGATTTTCCATTTCGCTAAACAAATTCTCCCAAGCAAGACCCCTCTCCATGCTTCAGGTTTCGAACAAAAATGTCTAAATGACCCCTTGGGAAGGGGAACAATTTCATTAATATATTCTACTATTAATCCCCCACATGATGAAGAAAAGCTAAAATATATGGTACAATGGGAGGAAGACTTGGGATTTACTATGTCTGTGGAGGATTGGAGGCATTGCTGTGATACATTATCAAGAGGTAGCCATCAAACATCCCTTATTGAGACGTCTCTGAAGACGTCTCTACATAGAACATATCATGTCCCGGCCAAACTTCATAGTATCTATCAAAATGTCTCAGATAAATGTTTTAGAGGGTGCAATTCTCCAGACGACATGATACACATTTGGTGGACCTGTCTAGCAGCATCAGACTTGTGGCAGGAGGTGAAGCTCCTGATAGAACAAATGTTTGGCATGACAATTCAATTAGACCCCTCTGTCTTCCTATTGGGGCAAAACATCCGGGGTTCACTAATGGTTTCCACAAATTGGTAAATTTTTTATTTATGGCTGCTAAAATCCACATAGCGGCAAAATGGAGATTCCCTTCTCTTTCTATATTTTTAGTAACTATAGGAAAAAAAAATGGAGACACAAAGCGCAAAATAGGGTCTTATCCTTTAGATAACCAAGAGAGCTTTCTTAGAATTGCTCACCTGATTTTGTTGAATGAAGAGCATGTAGCGATTTCGGCTGCTGCAGATCCACAAGCCGATCAACGGCCGTATGACAATATAAACTGTGCAGGAGGTGTTGGTTAAATCCGCGCTGCCTTAATGATGAAGTTCCAAGGATAATAAATTTAAAAGGTGGTTTATTCAACGTGATGCGTGATGTTGTATGTGGAATTTCCTGAAGAAGAGGTCGCACTGACCTTGAAACGCGTTGAATAAACCACCTTTTAAATGTATTATCCTTGGAACTTCATCATTAACCCCTTTCTGACATTGGACGTACTATCCCGTCGAGGTGGGGTGGGCCCCCATGACCACGGACGGGATAGTACGTCCAGCGCGATCGGCGGCGCTCACGGGGGGAGCGCGGCCGATCGCGGCCGGGTGTCAGCTGCCTATCGCAGCTGACATCCGGCACTATGTGCCAGGAGCGGTCACGGACCGCTCCCGGCACATTAACCCCCGGCACACCGCGATCAAACATGATCGCGATGTGCCGGCGGTGCAGGGAAGCATCGCGCAGGGAGGGGGCTCCCTGCGGGCTTCCCTGAGCCCCCCGCAGCAACGCGATGTGATCGCGTTGCTGCGAGGGTCTTACCTCCCTCCCTGCCTGCTCCAGACCCGGATCCAAGATGGCCGCGGATCCGGGTCCTGCAGGGAGGGAGGTGGCTTCACAGAAGCCTGCTCAGAGCAGGCACTGTGAAGCAGCCTGCACTTCTCTCAGATCGGTGATCTGTCAGAGTGCTATGCAAACTGGCAGATCACCGATCTGTATTGTCCCCCCCTGGGGCAAAGTAAAAAAGTAAAAAAAAAAATTTCCAAATGTGTAAAAAAAAATAAAAAAAAATATTCCAAAATAATGAAAAAAAATATATATATTATTCCCATAAATACATTTCTTTATCTAAATAATAAAAAAAAAACAATAAAAGTACACATATTTAGTATCGCCGCGTCCGTAACGACCCGACCTATAAAACTGGCCCACTAGTTAACCCCTTCAGTAAACACCGTAAGAAAAAAAAAAAAAACGAGGCAAAAAACAACGCTTTATTATCATACCGCCGAACAAAAAGTGGAATAACACGCGATCAAAAAGACAGATATAAATAACCATGGTACCGCTGAAAGCGTCATCTTGTCCCGCAAATAACGAGCCGCCATACAGCATGATCAGCAAAAAAATAAAAAAGTTATAGTCCTGAGAATAAAGCGATGCAAAAATAATTATTTTTTCCATAAAATAGTTTTTATCGTATAAAAGCGCCAAAACATAAAAAAATAATATAAATGAGGTATCGCTGTAATCGTACTGACCCGAAGAATAAAACTGCTTTATCAATTTTACCAAACGCGGAACGGTATAAACGCCTCCCCCAAAAGAAATTCATGAATAGCTGGTTTTTGGTCATTCTGCCTCACAAAAATCGGAATAAAAAGCGATCAAAAAATGTGACGTGCCCAAAAATGTTACCAATAAAAACGTCAACTCGTCCCGCAAAAAACAAGACCTCACATGACTCTGTGGACCAAAATATGGAAAATTTATAGCTCTCAAAATATGGTAACGCAAAAAATATTTTTTGCAATAAAAAGCGTCTTTCAGTGTGTGACGGCTGCCAATCATAAAAATCCACTAAAAAACTCGCTATAAAAGTAAATCAAACCCCCCCTTCATCACCCCCTTAGTTAGGGAAAAATAAAAAAAATGTATTTATCTCCATTTTCCCATTAGGGCTAGGGCTAGGGTTAGGGTTGGGGCTAGGGTTAGGGCTAGGGTTAGGTCTAGGGTTAGGGTTAGGGTTAGGGCTAGGGTTAGGGTTGGGGCTAGGGTTAGGGCTAGGGTTAGGGCTAAGGTTAGGGCTAGGTCTAGGGTTAGGGTTAGGGCTAGGGTTAGGGCTAGGGTTGGGGCTAGGGTTAGGGCTAGGGTTAGGGCTAGGGTTAGGGCTAGAGTTAGGGCAAGGGTTGGGGCTAGGGTTAAGGCTACAGTTAGGGTTGGGGCTAAAGTTAGGGTTAGGGTTGGGGCTAAAGTTACGGTTAGGGTTTAGATTACATTTACGGTTGGGAATAGGGTTGGGATTAGGGTTAGGGGTGTGTCAGGGTTAGAGGTGTGGTTAGGGTTACTGTTGGGATTAGGGTTAGGGGTGTGTTTGGATTAGGGTTTAAGTTATAATTGGGGGTTTTCCACTGTTTCGGCACATCAGGGGCTCTCCAAACGTGACATGGCGTCCGATCTCAATTCCAGCCAATTCTGCGTTGAAAAAGTAAAACAGTGCTCCTTCCCTTCCGAGCTCTCCCGTGTGCCCAAACAGGGGTTTACCCCAACATATGGGGTATCAGCGTACTCAGGACAAATAGCACAACAACCTTTGGGGTCCAATTTCTCCTGTTACCCCTGGGAAAATACAAAACTGGGGGCTAAAAAATAATTTTTGTGGGAAAAAAAAAGATTTTTTTTTTCACGGCTCTGCGTTATAAACTGTAGTGAAACACTTGGGGGTTCAAAGTTCTTACAACACATCTAGATAAGTTCCTTGGGGGGTCTAGTTTCCAAAATGGGGTCACTTGTGCGGGGCTTCTACTGTTTAGGTACATTAGGGGCTCTGCAAACGCAATGTGACGCCTGCAGACCATTCCATCTAAGTCTGCATTCCAAATGGCGCTCCTTCCCTTCCGAGCCCTTCCATGCGTCCAAACGGTGGTTCCCCCCCACATATGGGGTATCAGCGCACTCAGGACAAATTGGACAACAACTTTTGGGGTCCAATTTCTCCTGTTACCCTCGGGAAAATACAAAACTGGGGGCTAAAAAATAATTTTTGTGGGAAAAAATTTTTGTTTTATTTTTACGGCTCTGCATTATAAACTTCTGTGAAGCCCTTGGTGGGTCAAAGAGCTCACCACACATCTAGATAAGTTCCTTAGGGGGTCTACTTTCCAACATGGTGTCACTTGTGGGGGGTTTCTACTGTTTAGGTACATTAGGGGCTCTGCAAACGCAATGTGACGCCTGCAGACCATTCCATCTAAGTCTGCATTCCAAATGGCGCTCCTTCCCTTCCGAGCCCTTCCATGCATCCAAACGGTGGTTCCCCCCCACATATGGGGTATCAGCGCACTCAGGACAAATTGGACAACAACTTTTGGGGTCCAATTTCTCCTGTTACCCTCGGGAAAATACAAAACTGGGGGCTAAAAAATAATTTTTGTGGGAAAAAATTTTTGTTTTATTTTTACGGCTCTGCATTATAAACTTCTGTGAAGCCCTTGGTGGGTCAAAGCGCTCACCACACATCTAGATAAGTTCCTTAGGGGGTCTACTTTCCAAAATGGTGTCACTTGTTGGGGGTTTCTACTGTTTAGGTACATTAGGGGCTCTGCAAACGCAATGTGACACCTGCAGACCATTCCATCTAAGTCTGCATTCCAAATGACGCTCCTTCCTTTCCGAGCCCTCCCATGCGCCCAAACAGTGGTTCTCCCCACATATGGTGTATCATCGCACTCAGGACAACTTGGACAACAAATTTTGGGGTCCAATTTCTCCTGCTACCCTCGGGAAAATACAAAACTGGGGGCTAAAAAAATAATTTTTGTGGGAAAAAATGTTTGTTTTATTTTTACGGCTCTGCATTATAAACTTCTGTGAAGCCCTTGGTGGGTCAAAGCGCTCAAAACACATCTAGATAAGTTCCTTAGGGGGTCTACTTTCCAAAATGGTGTCACTTGTGGGGGGTTTCAATGTTTAGGCACATCAGTGGCTCTCCAAACGCAACATGGCGTCCCATCTCAATTCCTGTCAATTTTGCATTGAAAAGTCAAACGGCGCTCCTTCCCTTCCGAGGTCTCCCATGAGCCCAAACAGTGGTTTACCCCCACATATGGGGTATCAGCGTACTCACGACAAATTGTACAACAACTTTTGGGGTCCAATTTCTTCTCTTACCCTTGGGAAAATAAAAAATTGGGGCTGAAAAGATAATTTTTGTGAAAAAATATGATTTTTTATTTTTACGGTTCTGCATTATAAACTTCTGTGAAGCACTTGGTGGGTCAAAGTGCTCACCACACCTTTAGATAAGTTCCTTAGGGGGTCTACTTTCCAAAATGGTGTCACTTGGGGGGGGTTTCAATGTTTAGGCACATCAGGGGCTCCCCAAACGCAACATGGCGTCCCATCTCAATTCCAGTCAATTTTGCATTGAAAAGTCAAATGGCGCTCCTTCGCTTCCGAGCTCTGTCATGCGCCCAAACAGTGGTTTACCCCCACATATGGGGTATCGGCGTACTCAGGACAAATTGTCCAACAACTTTTGTGGTCCATTTTCTCCTGTTACCCTTGGTAAAATAAAACAAATTGGAGCTGAAGTAAATTTTTTGTGAAAAAAAGTTAAATGTTCATTTTTATTTAAACATTCCAAAAATTCCTGTGAAGCACCAGAAGGGTTAATAATCTTCTTGAATATGGTTTTGAGCACCTTGAGGGGTGCAGTTTTTAGAATGGTGTCTCACTTGGGTATTTTCTATCATATAGACCCCTCAAAATGACTTCAAATGAGATGTGGTCCCTAAAAAAAAATGGTGTTGTAAAAATGAGAAATTGCTGGTCAACTTTTAACCCTTATAACTCCCTAACAAAAAAAAATGTTGGTTCCAAAATTGTGCTGATGTAAAGTAGACATGTGGGAAATGTTACTTATTAAGTATTTTGTGTGACATCACTGTGATTTAATTGCATAAAAATTCAAAGTTGGAAAATTGCGAAATTTTCAAAATTTTCGCCAAATTTCCGTTTTTTTCACAAATAAACGCAGGTACTATCACAGAATTTTTACCACTATCATGAAGTACAATATGTCACGAGAAAACAATGTCAGAATCACTGGGATCCGTTGAAGCGTTCCAGAGTTATAACCTCATAAAGGGACAGTGGTCAGAATTGTAAAAATTGGCCCGGTCATTAACGTGCAAACCACCCTTGGGGGTGAAGGGGTTAAGGCAGCGCGGATTTAACCCACACCTCCTGCACAGTTTATATTTTTAGTAAGAGAGAGGATGAATGCCATCATGCTGTACGAATGTATCAAAGCTACTAGAGCCGATAGGTGGGACTCCTTTCAGATATAGAACCAGTGGATGGATTTGGACCCTAATGTACAACTAAACCAGGCCATACGTTTGTCTCCCTGATGAGATGTGACATGGGGGTTTTCAAGGGGGGATTGAGGGCAGGATGCAGGGGGTCTAGATCATATGTTCCTGACAGAGCAGATATGATTGTCTTTCTTAGCATTATACCTCATTTATGACCTCACACAAATAATTTATTTTGTTGACATTGCGGACGTGTGTGACTAATTATGTTACGGTAAAGCACACTGTGAATTACTTATTTGCCTTCCTTTTATTACTCCACCCTTCTATTTGTCTTGTCTCCCCCTATGTTAAAAATTTGTTTCTTTTTATTCTTAGTTCATTATTATTAAAATGTATGTCTCCCCTGCGAGGGAGATTTCTCTTGTACTGTTGTACACTATTAACACCATATTTCTAAATAAAACTTATTGAAACGAAAAATGAAAACAAGAAAATCACATTGTATGATTTTTAACCCCTTTCTGACATCTGACATACTATCCCGTCGAGGTGGTATGGGCCCGTATGACCACCGACGGTATACTACGTCATCACCGATCAACTGCGCTCACGGGGGGAGCGCGGCCGATCGGGGTCGGGTGTCAGATGACTATCGCAGCTGACATCCGGCATTAACCCCCGGCACACTGCGATCAAAGATGATCGCAGCGTTCCGGCGGCACAGGGAAGCATCGCGCAGGGAGGGGGCTCCCTGCGTGCTTCCCTGAGACCCTCGGAGCAACGTGATGTGATCGTGTTGCTCCAAGGGTCTCCTACCTCCTCCTCCCTGCAGGCCCGGATCCAAAATGGGTCCTGCAGAGAGGTGGCTTTCAAGTGCCTGCTCAGAGCAGGCATCGGGAAGCCTCCCTGCACTGCCTGTCAAATCGCTGATCTGACACGGTGCACTGCAAAGTGTCAGATCAGCGATCTGTAACTATAATGTCATGTCCCCCCGGGGCAATGTAAAAATGTAAAAAAGTTTTTAAAAAAAATATTTACATGTGTAAAAAAATAAATAAATTCCTAAATAAACAAAAAATATATATATTGTTCCAATACATTTCTTTATCTAAATAAAAAAAACAATAAAAGTACACATATTTAGTATCGCAGCATCCGTAACGACCCGACCTATAAAACTGTTGCAATAGTTAACCCCTTCAGTGAACACTGTAAAAAAAAAAAAAAAGAGGCAAAAAATGACGCTTTATTATCATACCGCCAAACAAAAAGTGGAATAACATGCAATAAAAAAAAAAAATAAATAACCATGGTACCGCTGAAAACGTCATCTTGTCCCGCAAAGAATGAGCCGCCATACAGCATCATCAACGAAAAAAAAAAGTTATAGTCCTCAGAATAAAGCGATGCAAAAATAATTATTTTTTCTATAAAATAGTTTATCGTATAAAAGCGCCAAAACATAGAAAAATGATATAAATGAGGAATCGCTGTAATCGTACTGACCTGAAGAATAAAACTGCTTTGTCAATTTTACCAAACGTGGAACGGTATAAGCGCCCCCCAAAAGAAATTCACGAATAGCTGGTTTTTGTTCATTCTACCTCACAAAAATCGGAATAAAAAGCGATTAAAAAATGTCACATGCCTGAAAATGGTACCAATAAAAACGTCAACTTGTCCCACAAAAAACAAGACCTCACATGACTCTGTGGACCAAAATATGGAAGAATTATTGCTCTCAAAATGTGGAGACGCAAAAACTATTTTTTGCAATAAAAAGCGTCTTTTAATGTGTGACGGCTGCCAATCCTAAAAATCCGCTAAAAAACCCGCTATAAAAGTAAATCAAACCCCCCTTCATCACCCCCTTAGTTAGGGAAAAATAATAAAATTTTAAAAAACGTATTTATTTCCATTTTTCCATTAGGGTTAGGGTTAGGGTTGGGGCTAAAGTTAGGGTTAGGGTTGGGGCTAAGGTTAGGGTTGGGGCTAAAGTTAGGGTTAGGGTTGGGGCTAAAGTTAGGGTTGGGGATAAAGTTAGGGTTGGGGCTAAAGTTAGGGCTTGGATTACATTTATGGTTGGGATTAGGGTTAGGGGTGTGGTTAGGGTTATGGTTGGGATTAGGGTTAGGGGTGTGTTTGGGACAGGGTTTCAGTTAGAATTGGGGGGTTTCCACTGTTAGGCACATCAGAGGCTCTCCAAACGCGACATGGCATCCGATCTAAATTCCAGCCAATTCTGTGTTGAAAAAGTAAAACAGTACTCCTTCTGTTGTGAATTTGGATTCTGGGCTCCCCCGGTGGCTACTGGTGGAATTGAACTGGTGTCTTCATCTTCTCTGTTCACCTGTTCCCATCAAGATGTGGGAGTCGCTATATAACCTTGCTGCTCTGTTAGTTGCTTGCCGGTCAACAATGTTATCAGAAGCCTCTCTGTGCTTGTTCCTGCTCCTAGACAACTACTAGATAAGTTGGACTCTTGTCCATGTTTGTTTTTGCATTTTTGTTCCAGTTCACAGCTGAAGTTTCGTTACTGTGTCTGGAAAGCTCTTGTGAACAGGAATTGCCACTCTGGTGTTATGAGTTAATGCCAGAGTTTTAAAGTAATTTCTGGATGGTGTTTTTGATAGGCTTTTCAGCTGACCATGAAAGTGTCCTTTCTGTCTTCTGCTATGTAGTAAGTGGACCTCAAATTTGCTAAACCTATTTTCATACTACGTTTGTTATTTCATCTCAACTCACCGCCAATACATGTGGGGGGCCTCTGTCTCCTTTCGGGGTATTTCTCTAGAGGTGAGCTAGGACTAATATTTTCCTCTGCTAGCTTTATTTAGTCCTCCGGCTGGGCTGGGCATCTAGAATCAACGTAGGCATGCTACCCGGCCACTGCTAGTTGTGCGTTAGGTTTAGTTCATGGTCAGCTCAGTTCCCATCTTCCAAGAGCTAGTTCCTATATATGCTTATGCTATGTTCTCTTGCCATTGAGATCATGACAGTTTGACCGGCCTTCAAAGTGTTAATTGTTTGGGCTGAAGCAGGAGAAAAAGAAGTGTTGAAGGGAAATTTTTTTTTTTTTTTTTTTTCCCCCCCCAGAGTTTTGCTGCCTAGCCCTTAATTGCTGTCTAGCTGCTTCTTACCTCCTCTTAACCCTTGAATGGCTCTGTGTCCACCTGTTTGTAATGGATCTTCAGAGTGTAACTGCAGGTTTGAATAATCTCGCCACGAAGGTACAAAATTTGCAAGATTTTGTTTGTCATGCACCTGTATCTGAGCCGAGAATTCCTTTGCCGGAAATTTTCTCGGGGAATAGATCCGGGTTTCAGAATTTTCGAAATAATTGCAAATTATTTTTGTCCCTGAAATCTCGCTCTGCCGGAGACCCTGCACAGCAGGTCAGGATTGTGATTTCCTTGCTCCGGGGCGACCCTCAAGACTGGGCTTTTTCATTGACACCAGGGGATCCTGCGTTGCTCAATGTGGATGCGTTTTTTCTGGCCTTGGGGTTGCTTTATGACGAACCTCATTTGGAGCTTCAGGCAGAAAAAACTTTGATGTCCCTATTTCAGGGGCAAGATGAAGCGGAAATTTACTGCCAAAGATTCCGTAAATGGTCTGTGCTTACTCAGTGGAATGAGTGCGCCCTGGCGGCGACTTTCAGAGAGGGTCTCTCTGATGCCATTAAGGATGTTATGGTGGGGTTCCCTGTGCCTGCGGGTCTGAATGAGTCCATGACAATGGCTATTCAGATCGATAGGCGTTTGCGGGAGCGCAAACCAGTGCACCATCTGGCGGTGTCCACTGAGAAGTCGCCAGAGAGTATGCAGTGTGATAGAATTCTGTCCCGAAGCGAGCGGCAGAATTTTAGACGGAAAAATGGGTTGTGTTTCTATTGTGGTGATTCTACTCATGTTATATCAGCATGCTCTAAGCGCACTAAAAAGCTTGGTAAATCTGTTTCCATTTGCACCTTACCGTCTAAATTTATTCTATCTGTGACCCTGATTTGCTCTTTGTCATCTATTACCACGGACGCCTATGTCGACTCTGGCGCCGCTTTGAGTCTTATGGATTGGTCCTTTGCCAAACGCTGTGGGTATGATTTAGAGCCTTTGGAGACTCCTATTCCTCTGAAGGGGATTGACTCCACCCCATTGGCTAATAATAAACCACAATACTGGACACAAGTAACTATGCGTATTAATCCGGATCACCAGGAGATTATTCGCTTTCTGGTGCTGTATAATCTACATGATGATTTGGTACTAGGATTGCCTTGGCTGCAATCTCACAACCCAGTCCTCGACTGGAAAGCTATGTCTGTGTTGAGCTGGGGATGTAAGGGGGCTCATGGGGATGTACCTGTGGTTTCCATTTCATCATCCATTCCCTCTGAAATTCCTGAGTTCCTGTCTGACTATCGTGACGTCTTTGAAGAATCCAAGCTTGGTTCGTTACCTCCGCACCGAGAGTGCGATTGTGCCATAGATTTAATCCCGGGTAGTAAATACCCAAAGGGTCGTTTATTTAATCTGTCTGTGCCTGAACATGCTGCTATGCGAGAATATATAAAGGAGTCCTTGGAAAAGGGACATATTCGTCCATCGTCATCTCCCTTAGGAGCCGGTTTTTTCTTTGTGTCAAAAAAAGACGGCTCTTTGAGACCATGTATTGATTATCGGCTTTTGAATAAAATCACTGTTAAATATCAATACCCATTGCCGTTGCTGACTGATTTGTTTGCTCGCATAAAGGGGGCCAAGTGGTTCTCTAAGATTGACCTTCGTGGGGCGTATAATTTGGTGCGAATCAGGCAGGGGGATGAGTGGAAAACCGCATTTAATACGCCCGAGGGCCACTTTGAGTATTTAGTGATGCCTTTTGGTCTTTCTAATGCTCCGTCAGTTTTCCAGTCCTTTATGCATGATATTTTTCGCGATTATTTGGATAAATTTATGATTGTGTATCTGGATGATATTCTGATTTTTTCGGATGACTGGGACTCTCATGTCCAGCAAGTCAGGAGGGTTTTTCAGGTTTTGCGGTCTAATTCTTTGTGTGTGAAGGGTTCTAAGTGTGTTTTTGGGGTACAGAGGATTTCCTTTTTGGGATATATTTTTTCCCCCTCTTCCATTGAAATGGATCCTGTCAAGGTTCAAGCTATTTGTGATTGGACGCAGCCCTCTTCTCTTAAGAGTCTTCAGAAATTTTTGGGCTTTGCTAACTTTTATCGTCGATTTATTGCTGGTTTTTCGGATATTGCTAAACCATTGACCGATTTGACTAAGAAGGGTGCTGATGTTGCTGATTGGTCCCCTGATGCTGTGGAGGCCTTTCGGGAGCTTAAGCGCCGTTTTTCCTCTGCCCCTGTGTTGCGTCAGCCTGATGTTGCTCTACCTTTTCAGGTTGAGGTCGACGCTTCTGAGATCGGAGCTGGGGCAGTGTTGTCGCAGAAAAGTTCTGACTGCTCCGTGATGAGGCCTTGTGCCTTCTTTTCCCGTAAATTTTCGCCCGCTGAGCGGAATTATGATGTTGGGAATCGGGAGCTTTTGGCCATGAAGTGGGCTTTTGAGGAGTGGCGCCATTGGCTTGAGGGGGCCAGACATCAGGTGGTGGTATTGACTGACCAAAAAAATTTGATTTATCTTGAGACCGCCAGGCGCCTGAATCCTAGACAGGCGCGCTGGTCATTATTTTTCTCTCGGTTTAATTTTGTGGTGTCGTACCTACCGGGTTCTAAGAATGTTAAGGCGGATGCCCTTTCTAGGAGTTTTGAGCCTGACTCGCCTGGTAACTCTGAGCCCACAGGTATCCTTAAGGATGGAGTGGTATTGTCAGCCGTTTCTCCAGACCTGCGGCGGGCCTTGCAGGAGTTTCAGGCGGATAGACCTGATCGTTGCCCACCTGATAAACTGTTTGTTCCTGATGATTGGACCAGTAGAGTCATCTCTGAGGTTCATTCTTCTGCGTTGGCAGGTCATCCTGGCATTTTTGGTACCAGGGATTTGGTGGCAAGGTCCTTCTGGTGGCCTTCCCTGTCACGAGATGTGCGAGGCTTTGTGCAGTCTTGTGACGTTTGTGCTCGGGCCAAGCCTTGTTGTTCTCGGGCTAGTGGATTATTGTTGCCCTTGCCTATTCCTAAGAGGCCTTGGACGCACATCTCGATGGATTTTATTTCAGATCTGCCTGTTTCTCAGAAGATGTCTGTCATCTGGGTGGTGTGTGACCGTTTTTCTAAGATGGTCCATTTGGTTCCTCTGCCCAAGTTACCTTCTTCTTCCGAGTTGGTTCCTCTGTTTTTTCAAAATGTTGTTCGTTTGCATGGTATTCCTGAGAATATCGTTTCTGACAGAGGGACCCAATTCGTGTCTAGATTTTGGCGGGCATTCTGTGCTAGGATGGGCATAGATTTATCTTTTTCGTCCGCTTTCCATCCTCAGACGAATGGCCAGACCGAGCGGATTAATCAGACCCTGGAGACATATCTGAGGTGTTTTGTGTCTGCTGACCAGGATGATTGGGTTGCTTTTTTGCCATTGGCGGAGTTCGCTCTCAATAATCGGGCCAGCTCTGCCACTTTGGTGTCCCCGTTTTTCTGTAATTCGGGGTTTCATCCTCGATTTTCCTCTGGTCAGGTGGAATCTTCGGATTGTCCTGGAGTGGATGCTGTGGTGGAGAGATTGCATCAGATCTGGGGGCAGGTGGTGGACAATTTGAGGTTGTCCCAGGAGAAGACTCAGCTTTTTGCCAACCGCCACCGTCGTGTTGGTCCTCAGCTTTCTGTTGGGGATTTGGTGTGGTTGTCTTCTCGTTTTGTCCCTATGAGGGTCTCTTCTCCTAAGTTTAAGCCTCGGTTTATCGGCCCGTATAAGATATTGGAGATTCTTAACCCTGTTTCCTTCCGTTTGGACCTCCCTGCATCCTTTTCTATTCATAACGTTTTTCATCGGTCATTATTGCGCAGGTATGAGGTACCGGTTGTGCCTTCCGTTGAGCCTCCTGCTCCGGTGTTGGTTGAGGGTGAGTTGGAGTACGTTGTGGAGAAAATCTTAGACTCTCGTGTTTCCAGACGGAGACTCCAGTATCTGGTCAAGTGGAAGGGATACGGCCAGGAGGATAATTCTTGGGTGAATGCATCTGATGTTCATGCCTCCGATCTGGTTCGTGCCTTTCATAGGGCCCATCCTGATCGCCCTGGTGGTTCTGGTGAGGGTTCGGTGCCCCCTCCTTGAGGGGGGGGTACTGTTGTGAATTTGGATTCTGGGCTCCCCCGGTGGCTACTGGTGGAATTGAACTGGTGTCTTCATCTTCTCTGTTCACCTGTTCCCATCAAGATGTGGGAGTCGCTATATAACCTTGCTGCTCTGTTAGTTGCTTGCCGGTCAACAATGTTATCAGAAGCCTCTCTGTGCTTGTTCCTGCTCCTAGACAACTACTAGATAAGTTGGACTCTTGTCCATGTTTGTTTTTGCATTTTTGTTCCAGTTCACAGCTGAAGTTTCGTTACTGTGTCTGGAAAGCTCTTGTGAACAGGAATTGCCACTCTGGTGTTATGAGTTAATGCCAGAGTTTTAAAGTAATTTCTGGATGGTGTTTTTGATAGGCTTTTCAGCTGACCATGAAAGTGTCCTTTCTGTCTTCTGCTATGTAGTAAGTGGACCTCAAATTTGCTAAACCTATTTTCATACTACGTTTGTTATTTCATCTCAACTCACCGCCAATACATGTGGGGGGCCTCTGTCTCCTTTCGGGGTATTTCTCTAGAGGTGAGCTAGGACTAATATTTTCCTCTGCTAGCTTTATTTAGTCCTCCGGCTGGGCTGGGCATCTAGAATCAACGTAGGCATGCTACCCGGCCACTGCTAGTTGTGCGTTAGGTTTAGTTCATGGTCAGCTCAGTTCCCATCTTCCAAGAGCTAGTTCCTATATATGCTTATGCTATGTTCTCTTGCCATTGAGATCATGACATCCTTCCTTTCCGAGCTCTCCTGTGCGCCCAAACAGGGGTTTACCCCAACATATGTGGTATCAGCATACGCAGGACAAATTGGACAACAACTTTTGGGGTCCAATTTCTCCTGTTACCCTTGGGTAAATACAAAACTGGGGGCTAAAAAATAATTTTTGTGGGGAAAAAAGATTTTTTATTTTCACGGCTCTGCGTTATAAACTGTAGTGAAGCACTTGTGGTTTCAAAGTTCTCACAACACATCTAGATAAGTTCCTTGGGGGGTCTAGTTTCCAATATGGGGTCACTTGTGGGGGGTTTGTACTGTTAGGTACATCAGGGGCTCTGCAAACGCAATGTGACGCCTGCAGACCATTCCATCTAAGTCTGCATTCCAAACTGCGCTCTTTCCCTTCCGAGCTCTGCCATGCGCCCAAACGGTGGTTTCCCCCCAGATATGGGGTATCAGTGTACTCAGGACAAATTGCACAACGACTTTTGGGGTCCAATTTCTGTTGTTACCCTTGGGAAAATAACAAATTGGGGCGAAAAGATAATTTTTGTGAAAAAATATGATTTTTTATTTTTACAGCTCCACATTATAAACTTCTGTGAAGCACTTGGTGGGTCAAAGTGCTCACCACACATCTAGATAAGTTCCTTAGGGGGTCTACTTTCCAAAATGGTGTCACTTGTGGGGGGTTTAAATGTTTAGGCACATCAGGGGCTCTCCAAACACGACATGGCGTCCCATCTCAATTACAGTCAATTTTGCATTGAAAAGTCAAATGGCGCTCCTTCCCTTCCGAGCTCTGCCATGCGCCCAGTGGTTTACCCTCACATATGGGGTATCAGCGTACTCAGGACAAATTGGACAACAACTTTTGGGGTCCAATTTCTCCTGTTACCTTTGTTAAAATAAAACAAATTGGAGCTGAAGTACATTTTTTGTGAAAAAAGTTAAACATTCATTTTTTTTTTAAACATTCCAAAAATTCCTGTGAAACACCTGAAGGGTTAATAAACTTCTTGAATGTGGTTTTGAGTACCCTGAGATGTGCATTTTTTAGAATGGTGTCACACTTGGGTATTTTCTATCATATAGACCCCTCAAAGTTACTTCAAATGTGATGTGGTCCCTAAAATAAAATGGTGTTGTAAAAATGAGAAATTGCTGGTCAACTTTTAACCCTTATAACTCCCTAACAAAAAAAATGTTGGTTCCAAAATTGTGCTGATGTAAAGTAGACATGTGGGAAATGTTACTTATTAAGTATTTTGTGTGACATACAGTATCTCTGTGATTTAAGGGCATAAAAATTCAAAGTTGGAAAATTGTGAAATTTTCGCCAAATTTCCGTTTTTTTCATAAATAAACGCAGGTAATATCAAAGAAATTTTACCACTATCATGAAGTACAATATGTCACGAGAAAACATTGTCAGAATCAACAGGATCCGTTGAAGCGTTCCAGAGTTATACCCTCATAAAGGGACAGTGGTCAGAATAGTAAAAATTGGTCCTGTCATTAACGTGTAAACCACCACCTTTGGGGGTAAAGGGGTTAAATAATTAAATGACATTTTATTGCATGGAATAAGTATTTGATCACCTACCAACCAGCAAGAATTCTAGCTCTCACAGACCTGTTAGTTTTTCTTTAAGAAGCCCTCCTGCTCTGAACTCATTACCTGTATTAATTGCATCTGCTTGATATTATTACCTGTATAAAAGACATATGTTCACACACTCAATCGCATTTCAACCTCTCCACCATGGCCAATAACAAAGAGCTGTCTAAGAACACCAGGGACAATATTGTAGACCTGCACAAGGCTGGAATGGGCGACAAGACTATAGGCAAGCAGCTTGGTGAGAAAGCAACAACTGTTGGCACAATTATTAGTAGATGGAAGAAACACAAGATAACTGTCAATCTTCCTTGGTCTGGTGCTCCATGTAAGATCTCACCTCGTGGGGAAAGAATGATTCTGAGAAAGGTCAGGAATTGGCCCAGAACTATACGGGAGGGCCACAGACTCAAATATTACTATTAGTAACACACTACACCATCATGGATTAAAATTTTGCAGGGCACGCAAGGTCCATCTGCTCACCCCAGCACATGTTTGAAATTCGCCAATGACCATCTGGATAATCCAAAGGAGGCATTGGAGAATGTCATGTGGTCATATGAGACCAAAATAGAACTTTTTGGTATCAACACCACTTGCCGTGTTTGGAGGAAGAAGGATAAGTACAACCCAAAGAACACCGTCTCAACAATGAAGCATGGTGGAGGAAACATACTTTGGGGGCGCCTTTCTGCAAAGAAGACAGGACGTATGCACCATATTGAAGGGAGGATGGATCGGGTCATGTACGGGAGATTTTGGCCATCAACCTACTTCCTTCAGTAAGAGCATTGAAGATGGGTCGTGACTGGGTCTTCCAGCATGACAATGACCCAAAACACACAGTCAGGGCAACTAAGAAGTGGCTGCATAAGAAGTATTTCAAAGTTCTGGAGTGGCCTAGCCAGTCTTCAGACCTGAATCCTATGGAAAGTCTTTGGAGGAAGGTGAAACTCAATTTTGTCCAGCGACAGCCCCGAAACCTGAAAGATTTGGAGAAGATCTGTATGGATGAGTGGGCCAAATTTCCTGCTGCAGTATGCACAAACTTGGTCAAGAACTACAGGAAACGCTTGACCTCTGTAATTACAAACAAAGGTTTCTGTACCAAATAATAAGTTTTGTTTTTCTATTGTATCAAATACTTATTTCACTCAATAAAATGCTAATTATGTGAAAATCATACAATGTGATTTTCTGGATTTTTTTTTGGAGGGGAATTCTGTGTCTCACTGTTGATGTGTACCTATGATAAAAATGACAGACCCTCCATTCTTTGTAGGTGGGAAAACTTGCAAACTCGACATTGTATCAAACAGTTATTTTCCCCTCTGTACATTTTCAGTAGAACTAAGGTCAATTGCTGTTTTCGAAGTGTCAGATATCAAAGACCTTGACTATGCCTATCATATCTTTCCGCCTGCCAGTAAATCCTTCCCCATCAGCCACTATGTCTAGGTCAGATTATTGCAGTATTTATAGTTCTCTTCATCGATGCTACTAAATCTGAGAATATTTTATGTAAAAATACAATAATAAAAAATCCCCAGAAACATAACAGTGCTCTCTGGCCAGTTTCCAAGTGACAGCTCTATCCTGAACAAGATATCTCCACATTAATCGTGACAGTAGTTCTGGTGTGTTTTCGGGATTTTGTCAGTGCATCAGACATTACTAATGGTTTTCTGTGTTTGGATATCTTGAAGTTATGATCAGCAGGGGATCCTTGAGGTTTAGAAAGAAATACTGCTCAAGAGACACTGTATGTAATTGCTGCCACTTTGCTCTAGGACCAGTATGTTCTCCATTATCTATAGCACCCAATTTTATCATTCAGGAACAGAGATCAGGCAACTATGACATTTGAGCACTGGCACTTTAGCAAGTATTTCCCCTGCAGTCAATCACTAAGTTTGGTTTCTTGAGCTGTCTATATCCGCATAGCTTTTGAGTTCAGTGATTGGTTGCAGCTGTGAAGTCAACGCTGCAACTAAAACACAGAGACCAATGTAGTGGTGGAGAAAGAGTCAGCACTGAACCTGGGAAGGGTGAGTACTGTTTGTTTCCCAAATTATTAAATACTTGTACAAAATCAAAGACACTTTCTTGAAAGTGGAAAAGCCCTTTAATGGCTAAAATTTTATCTTATGCATTTCTATGATGCATTATGCATATATGCACTGCCCTTCCTAAGACATTTACCTCACCAACAGCACCCCCGTTGTTAACACCCCAAAATGAATTTTCCACACTCCAGACACCTAAACAAACACACACTCACAGGTAGGGTAGTATGTACACTCAGTCACTATATATTATTATAAGGGAAGCTGCTGTATATAACAAAGGACAACGCTATATATACAGTTATATGAAAAAGTTTGGGCACCCCTATTAATCTTAAGCTTAATGTTTTATAAAAATTGGTTTTTTTTGCAACAGCTATTTCAGTTTCATATATCTAATAACTGTTGGACACAGTAATGTTTCTGCCTTGAAATGAGGTTTATTCTACTAACAGAAAATGTGCAATCTGCATTCAAACAAAATTTGACAGGTGCACCTCAACAGAAAAGTGACATTAATATTTAGTAGATCCTCCTTTTGCAAAAATAACAGCCTCTAGTTGCTTCCTGTAGCTTATAATGAGTTCCTGGATCCTGGATGAAGGTATTTTTGACCATTCCTCTTTACAAAACAATTCCAGTTCAGTTGAGTTTGATGGTCGCAGAGCATGGACAGCCCTCTTCAAATGATCCCACAGATGTTCAATGATATTCAGGTCTGGGGACTGGGATGGCCATTCCAGAACAGTGTAATTGTTCCTCTGCATGAATGCCTGAGTAGATTTGGCGCTGTGTTTTGGATCATTGTCTTGCTGAAAGATCCATCCCCTGCGTAACTTCAACTTTGTCACTGATTCATGAGCATTATTGTCAAGAATCTGCTGATACTGAGAGGAATCCATGCGTCCCTCAACTTTAACAAGATTCCCGGTGCCGGCATTGGCCACACAGCCCCAAAGCATGATGGAACCTCCACCAAATTTTACTGTGGGTAGCAAGTGTTTTTCTTGGAATGCTGTGGTTTTTTTTGCCACCATGCATAATGCCTTTTTGTATGACCAAACAACTCAATCTTGGTTTCATCAGTCCACAGGACCTTCTACCAAAAAGAAATTGGCTTCTCCAAATGTGCTTTTGCATACCTCAGCCGACTCTGTGTGTGGCGTGCTTGCAGAAACGGCTTCTTTCGCATCACTCTCCCATACAGCTGCTCCTTGTGCAAAGTGCGTTGTATAGTTGACTGATGCACAGTGACACCATCTGCAGCAAGTTGATGCTGCAGCTCTCTGGAGGTGGTCTGAGGATTGTCCTTGACTAATCTCACCATTCTTCTGGATTTCAGCTTCAAGATGTTTCTGGCCTGTGCTTTTGCTTGGGAACAAGACCGAAACCGCGAAAGATGGAGAAGGAGACAACGTAGGCGATTTTGGAGGCACCCCATTATTGAAGTGCGTGAGAGGCGTGGAGCCTATCACACGCTCTATGCCGAGCTGAATGCCAACCCGGAGAAATTCCAGGAGTACACGAGAATGTCGCAAGAATCGTTCCGGGATTTGCTGTCTCGTGTCCAAGGAGCCATACGGCGACAGGACACCCAGCTCCGTAGAGCGAGTCCACCCGAGGAACGTCTGCTGGTGACATTAAGGTACGTTCAAAATTTAAACCAATGACAGTCCAAATTTTTGTTATTCTGCCTTTTTTTTTTTTTTTTGTATTTTCCTCTTTTTTTTTTTTTCAATTTTTATCCACACCATAAAAAGAGTAGATTGTAATGTTGTTTTTTGTTTGTGTTTTTCTTCTAGATTTCTTGCCACAGGGGAGAGTTTATCTTCCCTCCACTTCCAATACCGGCTTGGAATATCCACCCTGTCCGGAATAGTTGTGGACACCTGTCGGGCATTATGGAATGCACTTCGTGATGAGTTTATACCACTACCCACCACAGACATGTGGCGTGAAATTGCTGACAAATTCTGGAATGTGTGTGATTTCCCCAACTTTTTAGGAGTGGTGGATGGAAAGCACATCCGCATTATCAAACCTGCCAGAACGGATCGGAGTTTTTCAACTACAAAAAATATTTTTCTGTAGTGCTCATGGCAATAGCTGATGGGGACTGTCGCTTCATCGCCGTGGACATTGGAGCTTTTGGCCGTGGCAACGATTCCCAGACTTTCAAGAGCTTGGATATGGGCCGCCGTGTGTATGGTAAAAATTTTAATTTCCCCCCTCCACAGCCTCTCCCCAACACTCAAGACCCACCGCTGCCATTTGTTATGGTTGGGGATGAGGCCTTCCAGATGTGTGAAAATCTACTGAAGCCCTAATCCAGTCGTGACTTGGACAACACTAGAAGGATCTTCAACTACAGACTGACGAGGGCCCGAAGAACAGTAGAGTGTACCTTTGGCATTCTGGTCACTAAATGGCGCATTCTTGCATCAGCCATAAATCTAAAAGTGGAAACAGTTGACGAGGTGGTCAAAGCCTGTGTGGTTCTCCACAATTACATAATTAGTAAGGAACGAACCGACATTGAACTTGATGAACCAGTTGCACACCCTCTGCCTGATTTCCAGCATCACCCGCTGCGGTCAACTGCAGCCGTTGGTCTCATGCGGGACAATTTGCTGCTTATTTTGATTCAGATATTGGACGGGTGTCATGGCAGGACAATGTTGTGTAAATGTCCTGTTGTACTGTACCTTTATCTGTACCAGTAATTTTCTACAATGAAAATAATGTTTCACATTAATAAACTTTAGTGTTGGTTGTGTTGACCGTGTCTCCTATCTTTTTCCTCTCCAAACCAAGGTTACCCGAAAACATATATATATTTATATTAACTACAGCGCGATATATGTTAAAAGCGAGAAATTCAATTGCCGGCTTTTCAAACCGAACATGATATGAGACATGGTTTACATACAGTAAACCATGTCATATCCCCAGTTTTTTGGCATATTCCACACTACAAATGTTAGTAGTGTGTATGTGCAAAATTTTGGCGCTGTAGCTTTTAAAATAAAGGGTTAAATCGCGGAAAAAATTGGCGTGGGCTCCCGCGCAATTTTCTCCGCCAGAGTGGTAAAGCCAGTGACTGAGGGCAGATATTAATAGCCTAGAGAGGGTCCATGGTTATTGGCCCCCCCGGCTACAAACATCTGCCCCCAGCCACCCCAGAAAAGGCACATCTGGAAGATGCGCCAATTCTGGCACTTGGCCTCTCTCTTCCCACTCCCGTTTAGCGGTGGGATATGGGGTAATGAAGGGTTAATGTCACCTTGCTATTGTAAGGTGACATTAACTGCAGTTAATGAGGACATCCAGTAGAGGGCGCATCACCGCGAATGAAGGTAAATACAGGTCATTGACCTACATTACCTTCATTCCCCGGAGTTTTTACAGGCACGAGCACAGCTGCATTAGCAGAGCTCCTGCCTGTAAAATATTTTAACCCCTTCAGATGGATTTACCTCATGGGACGTGACAGATCATCGGAAGGTATGTATATTGTTGGTTTATTATTTTTCAGAGCGAGGGTCTTCAGGTGGATTGAGAGAGCAACCTGTGTGTTTATTTCATTAAAATACTTTTTAATAATGTGTGTGTGTGTTTTTTTAACCCTTTCGTATAATTGGATTAATAATGGATAGGTGTCATAATTGACGCCTCTCCATTATTAACCTGGCTTAATGTCACCTTACAATAGCAAGGTGGCATTAACCCTTCATTACCCCATATCCCACCGCTACACGGGAGTGGGAAGAGAGTGGCCAAGTGCCAGAATCGGCGCATCTTCCAGATGTGCCTTTTCTGGGGTGGCTGGGGGCAGATGTTTGTAGCCAGGGGTGGCCAATAACCATGGACCCTCTCTAGGCTATTAATATCTGCCCTCAGTCACTGGCTTTACTACTCTGGCGGAGAAAATTGCGCGGGAGCCCACGCCAATTTTTTCTGCGATTTAACCCTTAAATTTAATAGGTACAGCGCCGAAATTTTGCACATACACACTACTAACATTAGTAGTGTGGAATATGCAAAAAAAAGGGGGATATGACATGGTTTACTGTATGTAAACCATGTCTCATATCATGTTCGGTTTGAAAAGCCGGCAATTGAATTTCCCGCTTTTAACATATATCGCGCTGTAGTTAATATAAATATATATATATATATATATATATATATGTACCATAAGAGAATTCAGTAGGTGGCACAATCTCTGTTGAGGTTCTGTGCAAGTCGGTATATCCCTGAGGGAGTACTTAATGATTAACTCTTGCAATATTCACTGAACCAAACGTCGGGTGCTCCTCCAGAACATGCGACTATGATAGTAATCCAGAAAACAGAAAAATAGAGGGCACTCACCGGTCTTCATATTTCAGTCTTTATTAGCAATACATATGAATAAAATTCATGGCCGGGAACGTCGGAGCCGAAGCTCGTGTGAGCAGGAAAGGAAGGAGACGACGGCCGTTTCGCGCTGTGCTTTGCGCTTCTACGGGTCACTCCTAAATATGAAGACCAGTGAGTGCCCTCTATTTTTCTGTTTTCTGGATATATATATATGTGTCTCAATGACACATTATATATATATATATATAAAAAGAAACCCGACTTTGGAGCGAAGATCGCCGACGGCCGACCCGATCCCACAGTGAGATCGGGTGGGGTTTCACCAAGCCCGACTTTGCCAAAAGTCGGCGACTTTTGAAATTGGCCGATCTGTTTCGCTCAACCCTAGTGGTTATACAAGGCAGTTATCTACTCAACAGGTCAGGTGTCATAACTTTTGAGTTTTTGGACACCAGACCTGTTCAGTAGAGGACTGCACTGTATTTCCACCATTTTCTCTTAATACTGCCACACTAGGCATATACAAAAAGAGATTATGGAGATACAAGTTATATTTTTGGGGCCACCTCATATCTGTATACTAAAGACACACATATAGCTGCAGTCTTGTATTTTTTACTACTGGAGATATGTTGTGGCCCAAAAAGTAAGTGTGTGGCCAAGTTTCTTGACGCACGGTGTGTGTTGGCAGCGGCGATATACACAATAAACCAAACATAATTGTGGCAAATCAAACTTGTTTTATTTTGTTAACAATGTAAAAAACTTATTTTTTTGAACCGCGCCGGCTTGGGGTTGAGTGATGTAAACGGGGGGTTTGTAGAACTGAGGCCTGGCTAACCGTGGACGACGCAGAGGAGGCAGGAGAAGGGGCGGCAATAAAACTAGAAGGGTCTGGAAGTTCGGGGATGGGGCTAGACACATGAGAGGCTTGAGACGCACTGGAAGGGTGAGACAAAACTGACAATACAGACACATCGGTAGGTGAAGGGGGAGGAATACTAAGAGTTTTTCGTTTTTTTCTTTTCTGATTTTTTTTTTGGCTTTGCCTGGTAGGGGGACATCTTGGTGGGCTCATACGCTGTAGCGTGGTGGCGGGAGACCCGTCAGGGTCCGGCTGCACTGTCTCACAGTCCATTGAGCTTGTCGAGCGCTCGCCCATGCCAGAGTCCTGCTGCGTAGTGGTGGGGGTGAAACATAAAGCCCTGCCAGGGTCCTGCTTCATCGTGGTGGGTCCGGTCCTGAAAGCCACGCCAGGGTCCTGCTGCATTGTGGTGGGTCCGGTCCTGAAAGCCACGCCAGGGTCCTGCTGCATCGTGGTGGGTCTGGTCCTGAAAGCCACGCCAGGGTCCTGCTGCATCGTGGTGTCAGTGGAGGAGGTCCAAGCCGGAGCAGTTGTGGTCACGGTGGTGGCGGTGGGATGTCCAACTGCACTCGTCATGGTGTTGGCGCTGTAGTGGAGTCCGCCTGTGGAAGGAATTGAGATGGCCGTGCAGTGGTATGCAGCAGAGGTCGGCATGGAGGTTAATAGTGACAGTGACGGCACAGTTGGATATGCCGCCACTGTCTGCTGTAAATAACGACTCTGCTGCATAGCCTGCACAAAAGCAGCATTGCAGGCCTGCATAACACTGAGCTGGAGATCAGGGCTAAGGTGTTCCGACATGCCCTGCTCAATTTGGTTGAAAAAATGATGAGCTGGCCTCTGGAGGTCGGCTTTAACTTGATCAAGGCTTTTGGTGACCTCCTGGATACGGCAATTCAAGAGGTTATGAGAAACATCCATTCGGTCACCTAAAGCCTTGATTGCTTCGTGTAAAACCGAGCTCAAGTGCAAAAACTCGGGCATGAGTGACCTGTCCGAAGCCCTCTGTTGCTGCCGGGATGAGCCCAAAAAAAAGGGTGCAGTGGAAGAGGACTGCGAAAGGGGAAGACCTGATGGGCCAGCTCCCTGGTCTCCAGTTAGTGTGGAAGGCCCACCTGCTGCTGCGCTGCTGGATTGGTGGGACGGGTCCGTGGCTGCCGGATGAAGGATTGCTCCAGAACCTGGGCCGACAGTCGTGCTGTGAAAAAAGGAAACAGAAAATTAATACCAAAAACTAACCAGACGCTAAATCCTGTGGAATTTTAAAATACAGATTATGTCAATACAATACAACCGAAAGCATGTGAGAAAAACTTACATTCTCTGGACAAGGACCGGTCTTAAAAATGACAGCACGCGATGATATTTGTACAGTCTGATCCTTGTTCCTGAACCACTGGCAGCACGACTCTCTTGGCGCAGGTCCTTGCTGAAGCGGTCCTTCATGGATCGCCAACGTGTTTTGACTTTTTCCACTGTTAAAAAAAAAAATATATATGGTCAGGACATGGAATTTTTGACGTTCAAAGACAACTGTGTGTGATGAGAGAAACTCCGGAGAGTTTCTTTCATCACACACAGTCAAGAGAGCACGGCAAAGGTCTCTGCTGCTTCACACTGCAGTGCAACACTTACCAAATGCACTACGGACCCGTGGCGTGGCATTGTCCCATCCATCCCACAACGCTTGGGCCACCTCATTCCATAAACGGTGGAGCGTGGTGTTCATCGAATGCAGTGGATCCCGGCTGTCCCACAACGGAACTCGCTCCTGGACAAGGGTTATTAGGAGGTCGTTGTCAATAAGGTCATCGTCCCGTCGTGAAACCTAAAAATTAAAGACAATCATTACAGTTTTGCTCAATCACATAAGGAAAAGAAAGAGAACAGATGATGAGAAATGGCATGAATACAAAAGTAAACATACAAATGGATTTCATAAGAAAAATTTAAAGAAATACGAGTGTAAAGAAAGGAAGATTCAAGAATTTTACAATGAGGACAGTCAGCCTTGTATACATACCCGCTGCCGTCTTCCCACCGGACCTTGACTCCGCTGCTCCTGCCCGGTCTGTGCCTCAGTAGAAGTGCTCTAAAAAAAAAAGGAAAAATCAAAGTGTCACATGTGTCGATGTGACAGTGAATACTTACCAATCTGACGAGGCAAATGCTCACCTCACTGACATGCTCCACTTCCGACTGACGTTGCTCAAACTCCTCACCAGATGAAGACTCCGAAGAAGACATTCTGAGGCATGTAGAAAGAAAGAAATAAAAATAGAAAATAAAGGCATTGGTAGGATATACTCACATTGATCTGGGTCTTGTCCTCCAAAATGCGGTCTGCCAGTGTCTTGTCTTCTTGAGAGTCTGATGAGAAGTGTCTGGAAACTTTCCCCAACCTCCCTTTTATCACCTTGTTGGTAGGGGGTGTCTTATCAGTGTCTAGACATGGTTATCTTAATTGAAACGCATGTGTTCAAAAACGCATGCAAACGCATGTACGCAAAAACGCATGCGTTTCCATAGACATCAATGTATTTTTTTACGCAAATCAAACGCAAATGAAGGCATGCGGTTTTTTGCGGCAAAAAAAGCCTCTGAAAATTACTACATGTTGCATTTCTGCAAAAGAACGCGTGCTGCAAAAAAACGCATGTTAAATGCTAAATGCATGTTAAACATAGGGGGAAAAAACGCATGCTTTTTTTTGGTAAAAACGCTGCAGATCAAAACGCAAGTGTGAAACCAGCCTAAGTCAGTAAAAAGTAGGTAGGAGTATTTAAAACAAGAAAATGATAAGGGTGCCCATACTTATGCAGCTGTCAAATTTTGTTTGAATGCAGATTGCACATTTTCTGTTAGTACAATAAACCTCATTTCAAGGCAGAAACTGAAATAGCTGTTGCAAAAAAAAAACAATTTTTAGAAAACATTAAGCTTAAGATTAATAGGGGTGCCCAAACTTTTTCATATAACTGTAATAAAGGAAGATGCTGTATCTAACAAAGGATGACACTATACATAATAAGGGAGGATGCTATATGTAATATAGGATAAAGGAGGATGCTGTATATAACAAAGAACAGCACTATACATAATAAGGGAGGACTCTATACATAATATAGGATGACACTATGCACAAGAGTGGATATTATATAATAAAAGACAATGTTACACATAATAAAGTATGATACTGTATGTAATAAAAGATGCTATACATAATAAAGGAGGATTCTGTATGTAACAAAGGATGACACTATACATAATAAGGGAGGATGCTATATATTTAATATAGGATGGCACTATGCACGAGTGGATATTATATAATAAAGGACAATGTTACACATAATAAAGTATGATGCAGTATGTAATAGAAGAAGATGCTATACATAATAAAGGGAAAACTATATACATTAGAGTGGGCACTATGTAAGAAATAAAAAAATAGGGCCTGCACACATTTAGTATTAAATGGATACACAGGAACACAGTTACACTATGTGGCCAAAATACAAACGTATATACACACACTGCGATTAATATATGAACTCCACTATTGCTGTAAACGTTAAAACCGTACGTTACTTAGTGGTTTTTGATCAAAGAGCCTTATTTTCTTTAATTTCCTCATTCAGACGAGGCATAGTTTGGCACAAGGAAAGGTAGGACATTAGTGATAGGAACTGTCAATATTTAGGTACCTCTTGACATGGTTGAATGGCTTTTGCACTCTTTGATCAAAAAACACTAAGTACCTAAATGTTTCAAAAGTTTACTGTAATAGTGAAGTTTATGCATTCATTATCCACAGTGTGCTGATTAGAGATGAACGAACCCGTGGATGTTTGGGTTCGCCAAACATACAGTAAAAAGTTTGGCTTGGGTAATAACTTGACCCTGGACCAGAACCCAATAGAAATTAATGTGGACCCGAACTTAGGTGCTTTAAAATGGCTGTAAAATGGTCAGAGTGAGGGCTAGTGGGATGCAAAAGGAAGCTAAATGGCATGGACCTGTAGAAGCGCAAGTGAAGCGTGACACGGTCGTTGTCCGTCATGGCTATTTTTTTCTTTTAAAATCCCTGCATCTGCATGAACTGCACTACCGCACTTTATGTGATAGTCCAAGATGGAATAAGAATAAAAATGGACTGATCTACCTGCAGATCGGGTGAGTGCTGGCATTTCTTTTTCTTCTTGAAAGTTTAATATACAGCTCTGGCAAAAATTAAGAGACCACTGCAAAATGTTCAGTTTGTCTGATTTTTCTCTTTATAGGTATATTTTTGAGTAAAATGTAAATTGTTCTTTTAGTCTATAAACTACTGACAACATGTCTTCGAATTTCCAAGCAATCAATTTTGTATTTATTTTCTGGAAATGAGAAATGGTCAAAATAACAAAAAAATGCATTGCTTGCAGACCTCAAATAACGCAAAAAACAAGTTCATAATCATTTAAAAACAACAATACTAATGTTTTAACTCAGGGACAGTTCAGAAAACAATATTTTGTGGAATAACCATGATATTTAATCACAGCTTTCATGCGTCTTGGCATGCTTTCCACTAGTCTTTCACACTGCTTCTGGCACAAAAATGTAAGCAGTTCTTCTTTGTTTGATGGCTTGTGACTATCCATTCAGTTCAGGTCTGGAGATTGGGCTGGCCATGACAGGGATTTGATGTGGTGGTCCTTCATCCACACTTTGATTGACCTAGCTGTGTGGCATGGCGCATTGTCCTGCTGGAAATACCAATCCTCCAAGTTGGGGAACATTGCCTGAGCTGAAGGAATCAAGTGTTTTTCCAGGATAACCTTGTATGCGGCTTGATTCATACGTCCTTCGCAAAGATTAACCTGCCCAATTCCACCCTAAAGGACAATGCTATGCAAAATGAGTGAGGACACTATGTAATAAAGGATGATACAATACATAATAATGGAGCACACTATGTGCAAACATGTACATGTACCTTATGGTTCAACAAATTGGGATGATGTGAAACAAAACTGAGTGGACCTGGGAACTAGACAGTGGTGACAAGGAGTTGACAGTCAAAATGGGCAAAATTGTTAAAAAATGATCAAACCAAAATTCTTTGACTTCCATGACTGCAATCGTCTTATTAAATTATAAAAAAAAATGTCAAAATTGTTAATACACTTTTTGGTTGCGGAAATTGGCATATTGCCAAGAGAATCTGTGTTCTCTAAAGCTTTTGCAAAATGAACGGTTGTCAACCATATGTATATCTGTCATCAGGGCCGGACTGGCCATCTGGCAATTCTGGCAAATGCTAGAAGGGCCTGTCTGGTCGTGGGCTGCCTTGTCTGCTACATTGTTAACAGAATCCATGTTCTCAAAACACCAATACTGTTAAGAGTTGTGATAGAGCACAAAGTCGCTGACTCAGTCACTTATCCCAGCAGCTACGGGAATCATCTATATATATAATTGTCTAAGGGGTACTTCCGTCTTTCCGTCGGCAACTTCTGTCACGGATATTCATTCGCTGATTGGTCTCGCCAGCTGCCTGTCATGGCTGCCGCGACCAATCAGCGACGGGCACAGTCTGATTAGTCCCTCCCTACTCCCCTGCAGCCACTGCCCGGCGCCTGCTCCATACTCCCCGCAGTCACGGCTCACACAGGGTTAATGCCAGCGGTAACGGACCGCGTTATGCCGCGGGTAACTCGCTCCGTTACCGCCGCTATTAACCCTGTGTGACCAAGTTTTTACTATGGAGGCTGCCTATGCAGCCTCAATAGTAAAAACATCTAATGTTAAAAATAATTTAAAAAAAACAAACAAATCATTATATACTCACCTTCCGCCGCCTTTCCGACGCTCCGGTGACCGGTCCATGCAAGCGGCAGGTTCCTGTGCTAAGGTTGGTGTGCGACAAGGACCTGCCATGACGTCACAGTCATGTGACCGCGACGTCATCACAGGCCCTGCGCGCCTGCGCGAGAAGGACCTGCCATGACGTCACAGTCATGTGACCGCGACGTCATCGCAGGCCCTGTGCGCCTGCACGAGAAGGACCTGCCGTGATGTCACAGTCATGTGAACGCGACGTCATCACACCCTCGGACCGGAAGCTGCCGCCTGAACCGAACACAGGCGACAGAACTACAAGGGGCCCTTCGGAAGGTGAGTATATGTTTATTTTTTAACCTGTGACATAAGTGGCTGGGCAATATACTACGTGGCTCTGTGCTGTATACTACGTCGCTGTGCAATATACTACGTGGCTCTGTGCTGTATACTATGTCACTGGGCAATATACTACGTCAATGGGCAATATACTACGTGGCTGGGCAATATATTACGTCACTGGGCAATATACTACGTGGCTGGGCAATATACTACGTCACTGGGCAATATACTACGTCATTGAGCAATATACTACGTGGCTCTGTGCTGTATACTATGTCGCTGTGCAATATACTACGTAGCTCTGTGCTGTATACTACGTAACTGGCCAATATACTACGTGGCTCTGTGCTGTATACTACGTAACTGGGCAATATACTACGTCACTGGGCAATATACTACGTGGCTGGGCAATATACTACGTCACTGGGCAATATACTATGTGGCTGTGCAATATACTATGTCACTGGGCAATATACTACGTAACTGGGCAATATACTACGTCACTGGGCAATATACTACGTGGCTGTGCAATATACTACGTCACTGGGCAATATACTACGTCACTGGGCAACATACTACGTGGACATGCATATTCTAGAATACCCGATGCGTTAGAATCGGGCCACCATCTAGTTAAGACATATTGGTCTTGTAGTAAATCTTGCTTTCCTCCATCCAGGGTAATATTAGTAATGCATAGCTCCCAACCGTCCCTCATTGTGTGGGATGTCCCGCATTTGATGCTTTTCCCCGCTGTCCTGCATGGGACACTCTGCTCCCGCAGACAACAGGAGAATTAGCCATGACACACCCCCTTGGGTTAGGCCACGCCCCTTCCCCATGTTCCTGAGTCTTACTCTTAGGGCTTCCTGTGGCATGAAGGAGGCGCTGCCAGCGCTGGGCACGGGGTCATCCGCAGGACACGGACGTGGCGAGGAGGAGGAGGACGAGGAGCTGGATGTTGTGCAGGACGAGCAGGCACACCGACCCTCATGCCCCCGGTGTGTGCGGTGCCAGGTAGGTGCCAGCAGGATAATGAGCTGGAGTGGGCGTGCTCGGTAGCCATGTGCTGCAGCAGGCTGCTTGTTGCTCTGCTTGTAACAAAGGAAACTAGTTCTCACCGTGCAGAGAAATGTCTCCAGATTTACTGATCTGCACCTAATGAGGCTATGTGCTGTTGCTGCCCCTCCATCACTGCCAGGGAAGCAACACAAACCCTGGTGAGGGCACCCGCAGGTGAGCGCCATGCAGCACTGGCACAGGGCTCACACACCCCCTTCTCTGGAGAGAAGCAAGTGCCCTGGTGATGCGCTGCCTGTTATGTGTTACGCCTCCAGAAGAAGCAAACGCGAAACGCGCGTCGGGGCAGAGGGACGCCGGGGAAATTGCAGCAGGCGATTAGCAAGGTAATATTTTACTACTATCTCGAATGTATGCCATTTGTCTTTTGTGGGGTCTGATTCAGGACATTATATCATGAAGTTTGGTTTTTCTGACTAAGATAGTAGTCTATTCATGGACTTCCATATCATGGCATAAGGTATTTTGCACTTTATATATATAATATCTCGCCTAGATAATACTGCAATCTCCTATGGCAGTATAGTCCCTTTATTGGATTGTGCACCTTTTCTTACATGTAGTAATGTTACTGTATTTGTGCTTTTAACATTGTGTTCAATAAAATTAAATTTATATAAGTACCATAGTGGAGATCATTCATTTTATAGATCCCACTACATGTGGAAGTCCTGTTATGTGTGGGGTCAGGAGGTGTTTACAGTGTGGATGTAGCAGAGCCATGTGTGTACGAGGTGTACGGAGCGGAGCCATGTGTGTACGAGGTGTACGGAGCGGAGCCGTGTGTGTATGAGGTGTATGGAGCGGAGCTGAATGTGAACGAGGTGTATGGAGCGGAGCCGTGTGTGTGCGAGGCGTATGGAGCGGAGCCGTGTGTATGGGGTGTATGGAGCGGAGCCGTGTGTGTATGAGGTGTATGGAGCGGAGCTGAATGTGTACGAGGTGTATGGAGCGGAGCTGTGTGTGCGAGGTGTATGGAGCGGAGCTGTGTGTGTATGAGGTGTATGGAGCGGAGCCGTGTGTGTACGAGGTGTATGGAGCGGAGCTAAATGTGTACGAGGTGTATGGAGCGGAGCCATGTGTGTATGAGATATACGGAGCAGAGCCGTGTGTGTATGAGGTATACGGAGCAGAGCCGTGTGTGTATGAGGTATAAGGAGCAGAGCCGTGTGTGTACGAGGTGTACGGAGCGGAGCCGTGTGTGTATGAGGTGTATGGAGCGGAGCTGAATGTGTACGAGGTGTATGGAGCGGAGCCGTGTGTGTATGAGGTGTATGGAGCGGAGCCGTGTGTGTATGAGGTGTATGAAGCGGAGCAGTGTGTGTATGAGGTGTACGGAGCGGAGCCGCATGTGTACGAGGTGTATGGAGCGGAGCGCGTGTGTACGGAGCGGAGCCGTGTGTGCAAAGTGTACGGAGCGCAGCCGCGTGTGTAGGAGTAGCTATGTGTGGCCATTATATGGTACGAAGTATCATGTGTGGCCATTATACAGTATGGAGCACTGTGTGGTCATTATACAGTATGGAGCATCAAATATATATACATATGGGGGCACCACAGATTTGTAATTTTGGGATCCAACCTTGGCCTGGGAATATTGAGATGCAGAAAAGAAAAAAAAGAAGCAGCAAAGGCCATAAAAAATGGGGATCACCAAACAGCAGGAATGTATACAAAAAATCACATAACTTTATTAAGGTATAACACAGGAAAGAAACTTTAAAAACATCTAAAAACAGTAAATGCCCAAATTAGGCCACATGCCTGAAGTCAAATATAAGGGGAACGATACTTGAATAGGAGTACACCTGGTCCCAAGAAACCTATATGGACAGCATATTAATCAACATACATGGTATAGAAACATATATATAAGCGCTGTAAGCAACATATATAGGAACATGGTGTTATAAATATATATATAAATACATACAATTGCAGTAGGCTAAGAAAAGGCTGATAATAGAACCTCAAAGATAGCAGCAATAAAGGGTGTACCAACAAAAGATGGTACATGTGGAAAAAAATATATAACCACCATTACTATCTCACAACTATAGCAAGCTGACATAAGCACAGAGTGTATCACTCTGAATGATCAAACTACCTGTATGTAGACCAAGTGAAAAAATGGCACACCAAACATTCCCCCATAGAGAAAAAGGGTCTGATAGCCCTCAAATATCAACAAGCATGCAACAGAGTGAAAACCCGACGCGTGTCGCCATTAGAATGGCTTCATCAGGGGTATAGTTTTCACTGTCAGTACCCATGTTTAAATACCTTGCATAGTGGCATATTGATAGACGCAGCTGTAGAAATTCTCCCACGTGTAGCAGGGAGAAGTCAGGCAGATGGCGTGCAACACAGTCATTGCGCATGCTCCGGCACATTCAGGCCGGAAACCACCGTTACCCAGCAACAATAAACATGAGCTTGAATAAGCTCACACGTAAAGTATAGTAGCTACAAATTGCCGTTAATGGCACACGCATCGGCATCAGGAAACACAGCAAATGGTAGACAGTGAGTTTTGTTTTTGCAAATGTCTAGGTATTAGAATGAGAAGCCGCCTATCCCTTAACAACAAAATATCATAGCTATACAGACATTTCGGCGGTGTGTAATAACATCTTGCTCACCGCAGCTCAGTCTGTATGGGTATCAGCATCCCAACATGGAGCGATCAACCAGGAGCACAGGTCCCTGTTAAATAATACCCTCTGCGCAGGCACCGGCGCCGGCATATTCAAACCGGAAAACACAGTTTCTAAGCAACAGTAAACAAGAGCGTGAGTTTGCTCAGAAGTTTAAGCAGTGTATGGTAACAACCCACATATTACTGCGCATGCGCCAGTTTAGAATTTAATACGCTGCATAAGGCCGGACACTCCGGTATATAGCACCAAGAGAGATATATAAAAGGGGCGTGGATGACATAATACCCATCATGGCGCAAATGCCAGCCTCACAAAGGAGGTGGCTCACGCAGAGCAATCGCTCCAAAATACCCCATACGCAGACAAGAGCATGCAAAAGCCAGATTACGCCATAACAAAGAAATAGTAGTAGTAATAAATATTTCCAAGTGATACCTATACAAAACACCTAGACGAGAACTAACAAATATAGGTATATATGGATAATAAACATTGAGAAATTCACTAGGTATGAAGCTTTTAATAGAGTCACACAGCTCTCATGCTGTGAATTTATCCAATCAAGTAGCCATAAGGATCACAAAGGATGATACCATTAACAACATACAATTGTACAAAAACATACCGAAGTGGATGGTAAGAACTTCCTCCATCCACAATAAGGCGGATGAGAGGTTTACAAAGGAGAGAGGGAAAAGGCAAGTGGATGGAACCACATAATCTCTAGGACCCACCCAGGAGTAAGGGTATATATCGTGAAAGGCTTAGCAAACAAAAAATGTGTGTCCGCTAGCCCAATTGGAAGTACCAGATGCCAAAGGAGGTAACTGACTACCACTGAGGAACATATATTCAAGTTGGAGAATAACAAAGTGAGAATATCCAAGTAATATATCATCCCAGAGGTCATGCAGGCTGACCTAACAAATGGAAATGGAGAGGGAAGAACATGTAATGTTTGCCTAGATTCAGTCTACCTATATGGACAGCATATTGCTTTTTTAGGCAGGAGGTTTGGGTCTTAGAAAAGGCCTCTCCATTTCCATTTGTTAGGTCAGCCTGCATGACCTCTGGGATGATATATTACTTGGATATTCTCACTTTGTTATTCTCCAACTTGAATATATGTTCCTCAGTGGTAGTCAGTTACCTCCTTTGGCATCTGGTACTTCCAATTGGGCTAGCGGACACACATTTTTTGTTTGCTAAGCCTTTCACGATATATACCCTTACTCCTGGGTGGGTCCTAGAGATTATGTGGTTCCATCCACTTGCCTTTTCCCTCTCTCCTTTGTAAACCTCTCATCCGCCTTATTGTGGATGGAGGAAGTTCTTACCATCCACTTCGGTATGTTTTTGTACAATTGTATGTTGTTAATGGTATCATCCTTTGTGATCCTTATGGCTACTTGATTGGATAAATTCACAGCATGAGAGCTGTGTGACTCTATTAAAAGCTTCATACCTAGTGAATTTCTCAATGTTTATTATCCATATATACCTATATTTGTTAGTTCTCGTCTAGGTGTTTTGTATAGGTATCACTTGGAAATATTTATTACTACTACTATTTCTTTGTTATGGCGTAATCTGGCTTTTGCATGCTCTTGTCTGCGTATGGGGTATTTTGGAGCGATTGCTCTGCGTGAGCCACCTCCTTTGTGAGGCTGGCATTTGCGCCATGATGGGTATTATGTCATCCACGCCCCTTTTATATATCTCTCTTGGTGCTATATACCGGAGTGTCCGGCCTTATGCAGCGTATTAAATTCTAAACTGGCGCATGCGCAGTAATATGTGGGTTGTTACCATACACTGCTTAAACTTCTGAGCAAACTCACGCTCTTGTTTACTGTTGCTTAGAAACTGTGTTTTCCGGTTTGAATATGCCGGCGCCGGTGCCTGCGCAGAGGGTATTATTTAACAGGGACCTGTGCTCCTGGTTGATCGCTCCATGTTGGGATGCTGATACCCATACAGACTGAGCTGCGGTGAGCAAGATGTTATTACACACCGCCGAAATGTCTGTATAGCTATGATATTTTGTTGTTAAGGGATAGGCGGCTTCTCATTCTAATACCTAGACATTTGCAAAAACAAAACTCACTGTCTACCATTTGCTGTGTTTCCTGATGCCGATGCGTGTGCCATTAACGGCAATTTGTAGCTACTATACTTTACGTGTGAGCTTATTCAAGCTCATGTTTATTGTTGCTGGGTAATGGTGGTTTCCGGCCTGAATGTGCCGGAGCATGCGCAATGACTGTGTTGCACGCCATCTGCCTGACTTCTCCCTGCTACACGTGGGAGAATTTCTACAGCTGCGTCTATCAATATGCCACTATGCAAGGTATTTAAACATGGGTACTGACAGTGAAAACTATACCCCTGATGAAGCCATTCTAATGGCGACACGCGTCGGGTTTTCACTCTGTTGCATGCTTGTTGATATTTGAGGGCTATCAGACCCTTTTTCTCTATGGGGGAATGTTTGGTGTGCCATTTTTTCACTTGGTCTACATACAGGTAGTTTGATCATTCAGAGTGATACACTCTGTGCTTATGTCAGCTTGCTATAGTTGTGAGATAGTAATGGTGGTTATATATTTTTTTCCACATGTACCATCTTTTGTTGGTACACCCTTTTTTGCTGCTATCTTTGAGGTTCTATTATCAGCCTTTTCTTAGCCTACTGCAATTGTATGTATTTATATATATATATATTTATAACACCATGTTCCTATATATGTTGCTTACAGCGCTTATATATATGTTTCTATACCATGTATGTTGATTAATATGCTGTCCATATAGGTTTCTTGGGACCAGGTGTACTCCTATTCAAGTATCGTTCCCCTTATATTTGACTTCAGGCATGTGGCCTAATTTGGGCATTTACTGTTTTTAGATGTTTTTAAAGTTTCTTTCCTGTGTTATACCTTAATAAAGTTATGTGATTTTTTGTATACATTCCTGCTGTTTGGTGATCCCCATTTTTTATGGCCTTTGCTGCTTCTTTTTTTTCTTTTCTGCATCACAGTATGGAGCATCATGTGTGGCCATTATACAGTATGGAGCATCATGTGCGGCCATTATACAGTATGGAGCATCATGTGCGGCCATTATACAGAATGGAGCATCATGTGCGGTCATTATACAGTATGGAGCATCATGTGCGGCCATTATACAGTATGGAGCATCATGTGCGGTCATTATACAGTATGGAGCATCATGTGCGGCCATTATACAGTATGGAGTATCATGTGCGGCCATTATACAGTATGGAGCATCATGTGCGGTCATTATACAGTATGGAGCATCATGTGCGGCCATTATACAGTATGGAGTATCATGTGCGGCCATTATACAGTATGGAGCATCATGTGCGGCCATTATACAGTATGGAGCATCATGTGCGGTCATTATACAGTATGGAGCATCATGTGCGGTCATTATACAGTATGGAGCATCATGTGCGGCCATTATACAGTATGGAGCATCATGTGCGGCCATTATACAGTATGGAGCATCATGTGTGGCCATTATACAGTATGGAGCACTGTGTGGCCATTATACAGTATGGAGCATCATGTGTGGCCATTATACAGTATGGAGCACTGTGTGGCCATTATACAGTATGGAGCATCATGTGCGGTCATTATACAGTATGGAGCATCATGTGCGGCCATTATACAGTATGGAGCATCATGTGTGGCCATTATACAGTATGGAGCACTGTGTGGCCATTATACAGTATGGAGCATCATGTGTGGCCATTATACAGTATGGAGCACTGTGTGGCCATTATACAGTATGGAGCATCATGTGCGGCCATTATACAGTATGGAGCATCATGTGTGGTCATTATACAGTATGGAGCATCACGTGCGACCATTATACAGTATGGAGCATCATGTGTGGTCATTATACAGTATGGAGCATCATGTGCGACCATTATACAGTATGGAGCATTATGTGCGGTCATTATACAGTATGGAGCATTATGTGCGGCCATTATACAGTATGGAGCATCATGTGCGGCCATTATACAGTATGGAGCATCATGTGTGGCCATTATACAGTATGGAGCACTGTGTGGCCATTATACAGTATGGAGCATCATGTGTGGCCATTATACAGTATGGAGTATCATGTGTGGCCATTATACAGTATGGAGCACTGTGTGGCCATTATACAGTATGGAGCATCATGTGTGGTCATTATACAGTATGGAGCATCATGTGTGGCCATTATACAGTATGGAGCATCATGTGTGGCCATTATACAGTATGGAGCACTGTGTGGCCATTATACAGTATGGAGCATCATGTGCGGCCATTATACAGTATGGAGCATCATGTGTGGCCATTATACAGTATGGAGCACTGTGTGGCCATTATACAGTGTGGAGCATCATGTGTGGCCATTATACAGTATGGAGCACTGTGTGGCCATTATACAGTATGGAGCATCATGTGCGGTCATTATACAGTATGGAGCATCATGTGCGGCCATTATACAGTATGGAGCATCATGTGTGGCCATTATACAGTATGGAGCACTGTGTGGCCATTATACAGTATGGAGCATCATGTGTGGCCATTATACAGTATGGAGCACTGTGTGGCCATTATACAGTATGGAGCATCATGTGCGGCCATTATACAGTATGGAGCATCATGTGCGGTCATTATACAGTATGGAGCATCATGTGCGACCATTATACAGTATGGAGCATCATGTGCGGTCATTATACAGTATGGAGCATCATGTGTGGCCATTATACAGTATGGAGCACTGTGTGGCCATTATACAGTATGGAGCATCATGTGCGGTCATTATACAGTATGGAGCATCATGTGCGGCCATTATACAGTATGGAGCATCATGTGCGGCCATTATACAGTATGGAGCATCATGTGCGGCCATTATACAGTATGGAGCATCATGTGCGGTCATTATACAGTATGGAGCATCATGTGTGGTCATTATACAGTATGGAGCATCATGTGCGGCCATTATACAGTATGGAGCATCATGTGTGGTCATTATACAGTATGGAGCACTGTGTGGCCATTATACAGTATGGAGCATCATGTGCGACCATTATACAGTATGGAGCATCATGTGCGGTCATTATACAGTATGGAGCATCATGTGCGGCCATTATACAGTATGAAGCATCATGTGTGGCCATTATACAGTATGGAGCATCATGTGTGGTCATTATACAGTATGGAGCATCATGTGCGACCATTATACAGTATGGAGCATCATGTGCGGTCATTATACAGTATGGAGCATCATGTGTGGCCATTATACAGTATGGAGCACTGTGTGGCCATTATACAGTATGGAGCATCATGTGTGGCCATTATACAGTATGGAGCACTGTGTGGCCATTATACAGTATGGAGCATCATGTGCGGTCATTATACAGTATGGAGCATCATGTGCGGCCATTATACAGTATGGAGCATCATGTGCGGTCATTATACAGTATGGAGCATCATGTGTGGCCATTATACAGTATGGAGCACTGTGTGGCCATTATACAGTATGGAGCATCATGTGTGGCCATTATACAGTATGGAGCACTGTGTGGCCATTATACAGTATGGAGCATCATGTGCGGTCATTATACAGTATGGAGCATCATGTGCGGCCATTATACAGTATGGAGCATCATGTGCGGCCATTATACAGTATGGAGCATCATGTGCGGCCATTATACAGTATGGAGCATCATGTGCGGTCATTATACAGTATGGAGCATCATGTGTGGTCATTATACAGTATGGAGCATCATGTGCGGCCATTATACAGTATGGAGCATCATGTTTGGTCATTATACAGTATGGAGCATCATGTGCGACCATTATACAGTATGGAGCATCATGTGCGGCCATTATACAGTATGGAGCATCATGTGCGGCCATTATACAGTATGGAGCATCATGTGCGGTCATTATACAGTATGGAGCATCATGTGCGGTCATTATACAGTATGGAGCATCATGTGCGACCATTATACAGTATGGAGCATCATGTGCGGTCATTATACAGTATGGAGCATCATGTGCGGTCATTATACAGTATGGAGCATCATGTGCGGTCATTATACAGTATGGAGCATCATGTGCGGTCATTATACAGTATGGAGCATCATGTGCGACCATTATACAGTATGGAGCATCATGTGCGGTCATTATACAGTATGGAGCATCATGTGTGGCCATTATACAGTATGGAGCACTGTGTGGCCATTATACAGTATGGAGCATCATGTGTGGCCATTATACAGTATGGAGCACTGTGTGGCCATTATACAGTATGGAGCATCATGTGCGGTCATTATACAGTATGGAGCATCATGTGCGGTCATTATACAGTATGGAGCATCATGTGTGGCCATTATACAGTATGGAGCACTGTGTGGCCATTATACAGTATGGAGCATCATGTGTGGCCATTATACAGTATGGAGCACTGTGTGGCCATTATACAGTATGGAGCATCATGTGCGGTCATTATACAGTATGGAGCATCATGTGCGGCCATTATACAGTATGGAGCATCATGTGCGGCCATTATACAGTATGGAGCATCATGTGCGGCCATTATACAGTATGGAGCATCATGTGTGGTCATTATACAGTATGGAGCATCATGTGCGACCATTATACAGCATGGAGCATCATGTGCGACCATTATACAGTATGGAGCATCATGTGCGGTCATTATACAGTATGGAGCATCATGTGCGGCCATTATACAGTATGAAGCATCATGTGTGGCCATTATACAGTATGGAGCATCATGTGTGGTCATTATACAGTATGGAGCATCATGTGCGGCCATTATATAGTATGGAGCACTGTGTAGCCATATTTTTTTGTTTATAATTATTCTTTATGAAACAGTGTGATCAGCAGTGCTAAATGGGTGTGGTTGGAACGCAGATATGGGTGTGACTAGTTATGAATGGGTGTGGTCAGAGGCGTGGCCTAAAATTTGCTGCGGCGCGCGTTGCAAACTTTGTCCCTCTTTCCTGTCTTCAAAAGTTGGGAGGTATGGTAATATATCCCATGTGGTTATTGGGGACGGGGACAACATGGGCCTGTGTGATTTCAAACTGAATTTCAGCCCCAGTCCGTACCTGTCTGTCATCACTAGTAATTAGTCTTCATAGTATTGACAGGGATTACCCCTTTAGGGTGTGGCTCACATCTATGTTCTCTAATTCACCTTATGACATCTGAAATAAAAGCCGCTAGATCTGTGACGTGGGGGTCAATGGGGACCGTCCCTCAGCTTCCATCACGGTCATTTACTAGACTAGTGCAGAGTGCTGGAACACAGGCGCCAATACAGGTAATACAACTGCCACAAACACTTTTCTTTGCAGACAAGAAGCAGACATTATAGCTAGGGTCTGCAGGGTATTTTAGGCTCAAACCCTCATGTGGGGCCATTACCTCCCACCCAGAGGGCAATGTAGGCATCAGGCCCAGAGACATCAGTGTGACAGCGCCGCCTGCTGACTGTACTGTTACACATCATGCAGCACAATTCATTTGCGGCAATTTGCGTCATAGAAAAACATCGGGGAGTCTGAAATGGAGATGTCCATCACCAGTCTCGACCACAAGAGGGCGATAAAAGTCAACATACTGTGACAAACCACGTGATCGCAGCTGTAATGCGGTCATACCATTGCGACAAAAGCGGAAGTGGGGTGCACGTGTTGACTTCCGGGTGTCCTTGGCTTGTCATTAACAGAGCGACGGGCAGGTATGTGATCTCTAATGTGTCTTATTGAAGCCGCGATTGAGCAGCTATCGCGATACTTTCAGTGACCTGTCTGCTCTGTTTTGGGTGAGTGCTTTGAGTTCGTATCAGTATGAGGTTATGGGAGGAATATGCAGCCGTCCTCCTCACATAGCTCAGTGCCGGAGCTGCTGGCTCCTGTAACCCCCGGACCGGGAGGGGGACAGGTATGTGATGGCAACACTGGGCTGGGGAGGGGGACAGGTGGGTGACGTGTAGCCGCCGGGCTGGGGAGGGGGACAGGTGGGCGGCGTGTAACCCCCGGGCTGGGGAGGGGGGCAGGTGGGCGACGTGTAGCCTCCGGGCTGGGGAGGGGGGGCAGGTGGGTGGCGTGTAGCCTCCGTACTGGGGAGGGGGACAGGTGGGTGGCGTGTAACCCCCGGCTGGGGAGGGGGACAGGTGGGTGACGTGTAACCTCTGTGCTGGGGAGGGGGACAGGTGGGCGGCGTGTAGCCTCCGTACTGGGGAGGGGGACAGGTGGGTGACGTGTAGCCTCCGTACTGGGGAGGGGGACAGGTGGGTGGCGTGTAACCCCCGGCTGGGGAGGGGGACAGGTGGGTGACGTGTAACCTCTGTGCTGGGGAGGGGGACAGGTGGGCGGCGTGTAGCCTCCGTACTGGGGAGGGGGACAGGTGGGCGGCGTGTAACCCCCGGGCTGGGGAGGGGGACAGGTGGGTGACGTGTAACCCCCGGGCTGGGGAGGGGGACAGGTGGGTGACGTGTAGCCTCCGTACTGGGGAGGGGGACAGGTGGGTGGCGTGTAACCCCCGGCTGGGGAGGGGGACAGGTGGGTGACGTGTAGCCTCCGTACTGGGGAGGGGGACAGGTGGGTGGCGTGTAACCCCCGGCTGGGGAGGGGGACAGGTGGGTGACGTGTAACCTCTGTGCTGGGGAGGGGGACAGGTGGGCGGCGTGTAACCCCTGGCTGGGGAGGGGGACAGGTGGGTGACGTGTAGCCTCCGTACTGGGGAGGGGGACAGGTGGGCGGCGTGTAACCCCCGGCTGGGGAGGGGGACAGGTGGGTGACGTGTAGCCTCCGTACTGGGGAGGGGGACAGGTGGGCGGCGTGTAACCCCCGGGCTGGGGAGGGGGACAGGTGGGTGACGTGTAGCCTCCGTACTGGGGAGGGGGACAGGTGGGCGGCGTGTAACCCCCGGCTGGGGAGGGAGACAGGTGGGTGACGTGTAGCCTCCGTACTGGGGAGGGGGACAGGTGGGCGGCGTGTAACCCCCGGGCTGGGGAGGGGGACAGGTGGGTGACGTGTAGCCTCCGTACTGGGGAGGGGGACAGGTGGGCGGCGTGTAACCCCCGGCTGGGGAGGGGGACAGGTGGGTGACGTGTAACCCTTGGGCTGGGGAGGGGGACACGTGGGCGGTGTGTAACCCTTGGGCTGGGGAAGGGGACAGGTGGGTGGAGTGTAACCTCAGGTTGTCAGCACCTCTAGAAAATCCTATAAATGGAAGATGATACTACAAGGAATGCTACTTAACTTTTCAACCGAGGGCCGCTGTAAATAGTGATCACGTGATAGGTGATTGATTGCGGATGTCACACTGGCAGAATGGAGAACTTTTATCCCTGAGGGTATTTTGCCTGCTTAAAGTTTATGCATATAGAGGTGTGTGGGTTTGGGGTTTTTTTTTTTTTTTGTATACAGGACTTTTAAAAGAAAAGCACTTCAAGAAATGTTTCTCTTTTTTTGTGGAGTTTTTGACATTTTTTCCATTTCCTGAAGCTAATTTGAAGCATTTTGGCAGAGATTTTTTTTCTCAAACTTGTTTTTTTTGCAGTTTTCTGAGTGGACGGTGGGTAGTTGGCAGTGATTTCCATCATGATCTGCTTCTCAGAAGTGACATGCGCTTTCTTTCCTTCCTTTGACCAGGTGTGTTTCAAAACCTGAAGCAGAAGAAATGCGGTCAAAATATTGAACTTTTTTCCTGGAAAGTAGTTTTCCAATAGAAATTATTAGGACGTGTCTTTCAAGTGGTTTTGAAGCGATTGTACAGGAGTTTTCTGGAGCGGACACGCTTCACAAAGCTTCAGGTGCACTTGGAGTTCTCCTGACTGCAGATCGGTGTGGATCCCTGCTGTCAGAGCTCCACCGATCAACAAGCTATCACCTACTCTATGGATAGGTGATAACTGTTTTCACTGGACAACCCCTTTAACTGCTGCTCAGTTACTATAAATTGCATAATAACAGAAACCCTGATATATTGCCTCAACTACAGACAAAAAAAATAGGAAGCTCACTGTTTCTAGTGCAGAGACTGTGCCTTATGAAGGACTATATGGCGGCACACAGTACCTCTGGCAAATGAGAAACCAGTGCTTGCAGATTTACTAGTTCCTCAGAACTGCTGCTCAATCCTATATTATTTCAATACACTCTTTCGGTGATCACTTCTCTGTTCATACTGCACACACACACACAAATGATACACCTTTGAAAGGTAAACTTGCCCCCTTCAGCAAGAAAATAGCCAAACAAACCACACATCCATGATGTGATCACAAAATACACTTTAACGCCTTTACCCACAAGGGTGGTTTGCATGTTAATGACCGGGCCAATTTTTACAATTTTGACCACTGTCCCTTTATGAGGTTATAACTCTGGAACGCTTCAACGGATCCTGGTGATTCTGACATGGTTTTCTCGTGACATATTGTACTTCATGATAGTGGTAACATTTCCTTGACATTACTTGAGTTTATCTGTGGGAAAAAAAGGAAATTTGGCGAAAATTTCGCAATTTTTCAACTTTGAATTTTTAGGCCCTTAAATCAGAGATATGTCACACAAAATACTTAACAAGTAACATTTCCCACATGTCTATTTTACATCAGCACAATTTTGGAACCAAATTTTTTTTTGTTAGGGAGTTATAAGGGTTAAAAGTTGACCCGCAATTTCTCATTTTTACAACACCATTTTTTTTAGGGACTACATCACATTTGAATTAACTTTGAGGGGTCCATATGATAGAAAATACCCAAGTGTGACACCATTCTAAAAACGACACCCCTCAAGGTGCTCAAAACCACATTCAAGAAGTTTATTAACCCTTCAGGTGTTTCACAGGAACTTTTGGAATGTTTAAAAAAAAAATAAAAAAAAATGAACATTTAACTTTTTTCACAAAAATTTACTTCTGATCCAATTTTTGTTTGTAACAGGAGAAATTGGACCCCAAAAGTTGTTGTACAATTTGTCCTGAGTACGCTGATACCCCATATGTGGGGGTAAACCACTGGGTGCATGGCAGAGCTCGGAAGGGAAGGAGCACCATTTGACTTTTCAATGCAAAATTGGCTGGAATTGAGATGGGACGCCATGTCTCGTTTGGAGAGCCCCTGATATGCCTAAAGAGTGGAAACCTTCCAATTCTAACCCCAACACACCCCTAACCCAACCGTAAACGTAATCCAAACCCTAACCCTAACTTTAGCCCCAACCCTAACTTTAGCCCCAACTCTAACTTTAGCCCTAACCCTAACGGGAAAATGGAAATGAATACATTTTTTTTATTTGATTATTTTTCCCTAACTAAGGCGATGATAAAGGGGGTTTGATTTACTAGTTATAGTGGGTTTTTATGTTTGGCAGCCGTCACACACTAAAAGATGCTGTTTATTGCAAAAAATATTTTTTGCGTTACCACATTCTGAGACCTATAATTTTTCCATGTTTTGGTCCACAGAGTCATGTGAGGTCTTGTTTATTGCGGGACGAGTTGACGTTTTTATTGGTACCATTTTCGGGCACATGACGTTTTTTGATCGCTTTTTATTCCGATTTTTGTTAGGCAGAAAGAACAAAAAACAGCAATTCGTGAAGTTCTTTGGGGGGGGGGGGGGCGTTTATACCATACCGGGGGCGTTTGGTAAAATTGATAAAGCAGTTTTATTCTTTGGGTCAGTATGATGACAGCGATACCTCATTTATATCATTTTTTATGTTTTGGCGCTTATATACAAATAAAAACTATTTTATAGCAAAAATAATTATTTTTGCATTGCTTTATTCTGAGGGCTATAACTTTTTTTATTTTTTCGCTTATCAAGTTGCATGGCGGCTCGTTTTTGCAGGACAAGATGACATTTTCGGCGGTACAATGTTTATTTTTATCCGTCTTTTTGATCGCGTGTTATTCCTCTTTTTGTTCGGCGGTATGATGATAAAGCATTTATTTATTTTTTTTACCTAGTTTTTTTTTTTTTTTTACAGTGTTTACTGAAGGGGTTAACTAGTGGGACAGTTTTATAGGTCGGGTCATTATGGATGCGGCGATACTAAATATGTGTACTTTTATTGTTTGTTTTTTTTATTTACATAAAGAAATGTATTTATTGGAACAATATATTTTTAATTTATTTAGGATGTTTTGTTTTTTTTACACGTAAATATCTTTTTTTTTCTCCTACACCTCATTGGGGGACACAGGACCATGGGTGTTATGCTGCTGCCACTAGGAGTACACTAAGTTAACACATAAAGAATATCTCCTCCCCTGCAGTATACACCCTCCTGCTGGCTCTAAGTGAACCAGTTCTTGCTTAGTGTCTGTAGGAGGCACTTGGGTCTGCTTTCAGACCCCACCATTTTTATTTTCATTTGTATTTTTTATTCTATTTTTCCCTTAACGGAGTGAATGGGGGCGAGGGACCCTTTCTAGGTTCCGATCTCCCCCCGAACCACCAACAGGCAAGTACGTGGAGCGTTCCTCCCGTATCCTTTCCTGCAACGTTGGATGCCAGCCCTAAGCTCACCTTACGGGCGACGGTTCCTTTGCGTTCCGATCTCCCCCCTCCATAGCAGGCAACCACATGGAGTAGCCCTCCATCTACCTCTCCTGGAGCCAGGTGCATAGCCGGACATATTATGTATGGCATCTGTGCAGCCCCAAACTGCATCAGCACTGATATAACGGATGACACAAGGCGGCAGAAGCTCTCCACCCCCTCCCTGACTATGGCGACATTGGATTGAGCACCGGCCCACCGCATCTACTGAGAGTACACTGCGGGGGCCGAGGCGCTGGGGGGTCCTGGTTCCCGGGGTATGGAAGGTCCGCACCTCTAGCAGGGCATAAAGCCCAGGTTCGTGGGTGTTCCGCAGTGTGGTGTTTTCTATGACGGAGCGCCACTCAGGCACTAATAGCGGTCGCGACGCCGCAGGCTTGTAAAATTTAGTCCCCGGCTTTTCCATTCATACAGGCTGGAGTTCTTGGCCACGCCCACCGGCAATTACCGTCACCCATCTTTTCTAGGGCTTCTCGTTCCCTGAGAAGCGCTCTCACAGATCTCGGCGGCCATCTTGGGACACCCACAGCGCTGATCCTGCAGCGCTGCTCCAGCTGTCCTAATCTCTGGACAATCTACAGCCCTCAGGACCATTGCGGACCTTCCCTGGGGACTCAAGACACAGGACCTGGGTAAGCTGCAGATACATAGCTTAACCTTTCCCCTGCTAGTAAGCATTCTCCTCAAGGCTACTATGTCTCAATCAAGGCCTCACAAAAAGTCTGGGAAAACCCACACTGTATTTTTCGCTGTATGTACCTCTTGTAAGGTCTCATTACCCCGGGGTCACAATACTGCATTTTGCACAGCTTGTGAACCAGTGACTGTTCAGGAACCACCTGTTACTGATACCGAACCTAGTGAGCCTGGTCCCCCTGACTGGGCTACCTCCCTTACTTGGTCTATGGCATCCCTGGCAAATGCGTTGGACTTGTTCTGAGACCCCTCCTCTAACCAGGGCACTCTTACGAACGACTCTTCCGATCCTCAAAACCCCTCGTATTCCAGGGGTCGTACCTTGCCAAGTAGCTCTCGCTCTTCCAGGAAAAGGACTCGTGCCATATCCCCATACCATCACCGGGCTTCGGGTTCTGAGAGCTCCATTTCTCGCTCCCCTTCCATTGGGGCTAGCAGAGAACCGGTTTCTGAGGACGATTCTGACATGTCCCTAGATCAGGAATTTCATCATGATCAGGAGACTCTCGACTCTTGAGTCAGTGAATAAGGCTTTGAAACTTGAGGAGGAACCTTTATCTTAAAGGGATCATGCCCTGTCCTTTAAGAGGACCAAGCGAGCTCGCAGAGTGTTCGCCACTCATCCCGAATTTAAGGAAATTGTTGAATGTCACAGGATCCGTCCCGATAAACGATTCACAGGGCAGAAGGCCATGGAATCAAAATATCCCTTTGCCCAGGATCTAAGAAAAGATTGGTCTCAATCTCCCCGGTAGATCCTCTGGTATCTCTCCTGGCTACTAAATCTATTTTATCCTCTTCGGAGGGCGCCTCTATTAAAAACCCAACCGATTGTCAGATCGACAATATGGCGCATTCAGCCTTTGAAGCCTCAGCAGCCGCACTTTTCCCATCTTTTGCTGCTGCTTGGGTGGCTAAGTCTAAGACCCACTGGGCTGAGGTCTTGTCTGCAGCAGTGCTGGATACCGATTTCCCCCTCCCCCCCGGGATACTCAGATAGCCAGAGATGGAGATTTTGTAGTTACCGCGTCCCTGGACGCTGCTAACTGTGCTTCGCAAGCAGCAGCAAACGCCATCACCATCCGGAGGTCCTTATGGCTCAGGGACTGGAGTGCGGATTCGGCTTCCAAAAAGTCATTGACTTCTCCTCCATATCAGAGCGGTCGCCTTTTTGGCGAAAAGCTCGACCAATTAATTTCCGACGCCACTGGAGGGAAGAGTTAATTTCTTCCACAACAGAGACCCTTTCAGCCCTTTCGGAACCAGCAGCAGCAGGCCTGGTCCCGATTTATTTATTTATTTATTTATTTATTTATTTTAAAAGCTTCAACTCAAATTGGTCCTCTACTTCCACATCTTCCGGACCTGGCCGGGCACAACGTAGGGATAGAGGTCCTCAGACCTCTTACAAACCTTCCTGGAGAGGCAGGCCTAGGCAGTCGGGGTCCAGACAATGACTCCCTGCGGTATCCGGAGGACACCCTCAAGGTAGGCGGCCGCCTGCTTTCCTTCAGCGACGCGTGGCTCTCGGTCGTTCACGACGAATGGGTCCGCGACCTAGTGTCCTCCGGATACAAGATAGAATTCTCTTCTCTTCCACCAAATCGTTTTTTCCTGTCTTCTCCTCCCAGGGCAAAGGTATCAGAGTTCTTCCAGGCCATAAGCTCTCTAAAAGAAGGCGGGTTATTATCCCGATTCCTCAAAGCGAAAGGTTTCAAGGTTTTTATTCAAACCTGTTCATTGTTCCGAAGAAGGACGGTACAGTACGGCCCATTTTGGACCTAAAACTGCTGAACAAGTTTTTCAGGGTGCGACGGTTCCGGATGGAATCGCTTCGTTCTGTCATCGCCTCCATGGAAAAAGGCGAGTTCCTGGCGTCCATAGACATTCAGGACGCATACCTCCACATTCCCATTTTACCTTCTCACCAAAGGTTTCTTCGCTTCGCAGTTCAGGAGGATCACTTTCAATTTGCTGCTCTGCCCTTTGACCTCGCCACCGCTCCCAGGGTATTCACCAAGGGCATGGCGGCCGCCGTGGCCATCCTTCATACCCGAGGTGTGGTGCTACCGTATCTAGACGATATCCTCATCAAAGGCCCCTCATTCCGCACCTGCAAGGAGGCCGTGACCATCACAATAGATACTCTTTCTCGCCTGGGTTGGAAGATGAACTTCCAAAAATCTTCCCCAGTACCGGCTCAGCTAATCTCCTTTCTAGGAATGATACTGGATTCGTCCCAGGGGTTGGTAGTTCTTCTCCCGGAAAAGATCTCAGTCTTACAGCGGGAAGCTCAGAAGCTCTCCCAACCTCATACTCTTAGCAGGATGGTAGCAGCTATGGAGGCGGTCCCATTCGCTCAACTACACCTCCGCCCCTTACAACATGCTCTCCTGGCTGTGTGGGACAGGAACGCGTTCTCTCTCGATCGTTGTTTCCTTCTTCCCCAGCGAGTCAGACAGTCTCTCAGGTGGTGAACTTTGAAGTCCTCCCTGAATCAAGGGAAGTCCTTTCTCCCAGTACATTGGCTAGTTGTGACAACAGGTGCCAGTCTTCTGGGCTGGGGAGCAGTGTTCCACCATCACACTGCTCAGGGCCGCTGGTCTCTTCAGGAAGCTCGCCTGCCCATCAACATCCTGGAAATACGGGCAATCAGATTTGCTCTTCTTCAATTCCACCCCTTCCTGACGGGTCGTCCCATCAGGATTCAGTCCGACAATGCCACGGCAGTGGCATACATCAACGGGCAGGGGGGAACACGCAGCAAGGCAGCCATGACGGAGGTAGGCCACATTCTCCATTGGGCCGAGGAAAACCGCTCAATGATCTCAGCGGTTCACATCCCGGGAGTGGAAATTGGGAGGCAGATTTCCTCAGCCGTCAAGGTCTCGACTCAGGAGAGTGGGGTCTCCATCTGGAGATCTTCCACCAGATCTGCTGTCGTTGGGGAACCCCGGACGTGGATCTCATGGCCTCACGGCTAAATTCCAAAGTTCCCAACTTCATAGCTCGGTCCCACAATCCGGCAGCCATCGAGGCAGATGCTCTCGTTCACTAGTGGCATCAGTTCCAGCTTCCGTACATATTTCCCTTGCTGCCGAGAGTCATCAAGAAAATCAGAGCGGAGGGGATACCAGTAATCCTGATTACGCCAGATTGGCCGCGCAGGGCCTGGTACGCCGAACTAGTTCAACTAGTCGCTGACGTCCCCCGGCGATTACCGAATCGCGCAGACCTGTTGTCCCAGGGCCCCATTTACCACCAGAACTCCGAAGCCCTGTGTTTGACAGCATGGCCGTTGAGTCCTGGGTGCTAACACAGGCAGGCTTCTCTCAGAAAGTCATTTCTACCATGATCAGCACTAGAAAGCATACGTCTATGCGTATATATCATCGCATTTGGAAGACCTCATGGTGTAAGGACCGAGGACGCTCTCTTGAATTTTCCATTCCTTCCATCCTCGAATTCCTAGAGTCGGGTTTGGACTTAGGTCTCGCCCTTAGTTCTCTCAAAGGGCAGATTTCAGCCTTGTCAGTCCTGTTCCAATGTAAAATTGCCAACAGATTACAGGTGAAGACGTTCATTCAGGGGGTCTCCCATGTGGTCCCGCCCTATAAGAAGCCGTTGGAACCATGGGATCTTAATTTGGTCCTCGGAGTCTTGCAGGAAGCTCCTTTTGAACCTCTGCAAGACGTTTCCCTGTCTTTTCTATCATGGAAAGTTGCCTTCCTGGTTGCGGTCACGTCCATCTGACGAGTCTCAGAGCTGGCGGCTTTGTCTTGTCAAGTTCCTTTCCTCATTTTTCATCAAGATAAGGTGGCTTTGAGAACATCCCCGTCTTTTATACCGAAAGTTGTCTCATCTTTCCACCTCAATGATGAAAATGTCTTGCCTAATAATAATAATAATAATAATAATAATAATTTTTGTTTATATAGCGCCATCATATACCGCAGCGCTTTACAACTTATAGAGGGGGACTTGTACAGACAATAGACATTACAGCACAACAGAAATCACAGTTCAAAACAGATACCAGTAGTAATGAGGGCCCTGCTCGCAAGCTTACAAACTGTGAGGAAAAGGGGGGACACCGGCACCAGTACATCGCACCGAGGAAGGCTCTTCACACACTGGACTTGGTGAGAGCTCTTAGGAGATGCGTCTCGAGGACGGCGTCCTTCCGCAGGTCAGATGCCCTGTTTGTGCTCCCGGAAGGGCCAAGAAAAGGTCTAGCCGCTTCCAAAGCTACGATAGCTAAGTGGATTCGTTCAGCTATCCAGGAGTCCTACCAAGTTAGAGGTCAACTCCGTCCCAGCAGGGATTAAGGCTCATTCTACTCGGTCAGTGGGTGCATCTTGGGCCATCCGGCACCAGGCGTCAGCAGCACAAGTCTGCAGAGCAGCGACTTGGTCCAGCCTGCATACGTTTACGAAACATTACCATGTCCATTCTCGGGCCTCGGCAGATGCGTCTGTCGGCAGATGCGTCTGTCGGCAGACGAATTTTGCAGGCGGCAGTGCCGCATCTGTAACTTGTGGGTACAATGAGCAATTGCAGTGGATTGTTTCCCACACAGGGACTGCTTTAGGACGTCCCATGGTCCTGTGTCCCCCAATGAGGCGTAGGAGAAATAAGGATTTTTGTGTACTCACCGTAAAATCCTTTTCTCCGAGCCAATCATTGGGGGACACAGCACCCATCCTATTAGCCTATTGGCTTTCGTTTTTTTTTTTCTGTGTTGACTTGGTTTTGACATAGTTCATTCTTGCTAAATGTTAAGCTCCTACTGCTTTGTTACCGAACTGGTTCACTTAGAGCCAGCAGGAGGGTGTATACTGCAGGAGAGGAGCTATTCTTTGTGTCAACTTAGTGTCGTCCTAGTGGCAGCAGCATAACACCCATGGTCCTGTGTCCCCCAATGATTGGCTCGGAGAAAAGGATTTTACGGAGAGTCCACAAAAATCCCTATTTTTTTTTTTTTTTACTTTGTCCCAGGGGGGGACATCACTATATATTGTCAGATCGCTGATCTGACACTTTGCAGTGCACTGTCAGATCAGCGATCTGACAGGCACTGCAGGGAGGCTTCCCGGCGGGCGCCTGCTCTAAGCAGGCGCTTGCAAGCCACCTCCCTGCAGGACCCGGAAGGAGCCCCGGGGCCTGCAGGGAGGAGGACGGATGAGACCCTTGGAGCAGCTTAATTTTCCTGAAATTGCCTGTGCCCCCGACAATCAATGTGCGAAAATTTAGCACCAGCCACCTAGTCTGTTTTAACCGCTTCCCGACCTTTGATGCAGAGTGTGCGTCAAGAAAACCTGTGACGCAGCATATGCGTCATGGTCGGATCGCGCTCCTGCAGGCCGGGTGAAAGGGTTAACTGTAATTTCACCCGACCTGCAGGGACAGGGGGAGTGGTACTTGAGCCCAGGGGGGTGGCTTCGCCCCCCCGTGGCTACGATCGCTCTGATTGGCTGTTGAAAGTGACGTTTCACTTTCTATCAGAGCGATAGTAATATTTCACCAATGAAAGTTGGTGAAATATTACAATCCAGCCATGGCTGATGCTGCAATAGCATCAGCCATGGCTGGAGATCGTGATCTGCCCCCCTCCACCGCCACCGATCTTGTCCCCACAGTCCTCCGTCCTGTAATTGCTATCCTCCGCTCCCCTCCGTCGTCCTGTCCGCTCCCCCCGCAGTCCGATTTCCCCCCCCCCCCCCTCATACTTACCGACCTCCGGTGTCCGTCCGTGTGCTCCATGGGCGCCGCCATCTTCCAAAATGGCGGGCGCATGCGCAGTGCGCCCGCCGAATCGGCCGGCCGGCAGATTCGTTACAGGTACATTTTGATCGCTGTGATAGAACCTATCACAGCGATCAAAATAAAAAAATAATAAACCCCCCCTTTATCACCCCCATAGGTAGGGACAATAATAAAATAAAGAAAATATTTTTTTTTATTTATTTATTTTTTTACACTAGGATTAGGGTTAGGGTTAGAGTTAGGGCTAGGGTTAGAGTTAGGGTTAGGGCTAGGGTTAGGGCTAGAACTAGGGTTAGGGTTAGAATTAGGCTATGTGCACACGGTGCGGATTTGGCTGCGGATCCGCCGCGGATTGGCTGCTGCGGATTCGTAGCAGTTTCCCATCAAGTTTACAGTACCATGCAAACCTATGGCAAACCAAATCCGCTGTGCCCATGGTGCGAAAAATACCGCGCAGAAATGTTGTGCTGTATTTTCCGCAGCATGTCAATTCTTTGTGCGGATTCCGCAGCGTTTTACACCTGTTCCTCAATAGGAATCCGCATGTGAAATCCGCACAAAAAACACTGGAAATCCGCGGTAAATCCGCAGGTAAAACGTAGTGCCTTTTTCCTGCGGATTTTTCAAAAATGGTGGGGAAAAATCTCACACGAATCCGCAACGTGGGCACATAGCCTTAGGGTTAGGGTTGGAATTAGAGTTAGGGTTGGAATTAGTGCTAGGGTTGGAAATAGGGTTAAGATTAGGCTGTGGTTAGGGTTATGGTTAGGGTCAGGGGTGTGTTGGGGATAGGGTTGGGTTAGGGTTGGGATTAGGGGTGGGTTGGGGTTGTGGTTAGGGGTGTGTTGGGGTTAGGGTTGTGATTAGGGTTATGGCTAGAGTTGGGGTTAGGGGTGTGTTGGGGTTAGTGTTGGCGTTAGAATTGAGGGGTTTCCACTGTTTAGGCACATCAGGGGTCTCCAAACGCAACATGGCGCCACCATTGATTCCAGTCAATCTTGTATTCAAAAAGTCAAATGGTGCTCCCTCCCTTCCGAGCACCGACGTGCTCCCAAAATAGTGGTTTACCCCCACATATGGGGTAACAGCATGCTCAGGACAAACTGGGCAACAATTATTGGGGTCCAATTTCTCCTGCTACCCTTGTGAAAATAAAAAATTGCTTGCTAAAACATAATTTTTGAGGAAAGAAAAATTATTTTTTATTTTCACGGCTCAAAAATTGTAAACTTCTGTGAAGCACTTGGGGGTTCAAAGTGCTCACCACATATCTAGATAAGTTCCTTGGGGGGTCTAGTTTCCACAATGGGGTCACTTGTGGGGGGTTTCTACTGTTTAGGCACATCAGGGGCTCTGCAAACGCAACGTGACGCCTGCAGACCATTCCATCAAGTCTGCATTTCAAAAATGACTACTTCCCTTCCGAGCCCCGTCGTGTGCCAAAACAAAGGTTTACCCCCACATATGGGGTATCAGTGTACTCAAGACAAACTGGGCAACAACTATTGGGGTCCAATTTCTCCTGTTACCCTTGTGAAAATAAAAAATTGCTTGCTAAAACATCATTTTTGAGGAAAGAAAAATGATTTTTTATTTTCACAGCTTTGCGTTGTAAACTTCTGTGAAGCACTTGGGGGTTCAAAGTGCTCACCACATATCTAGATAAGTTCCGTTGGGGGTCTTGTTTCCAAAATGGGGTCACTTGTGGGGGGTTTCTACAGTTTAGGCACATCAGGGGCTCTGCAAACGCAACGTGACGCCCGCAGACCATTACATCAAAGTCTGCATTTCAAAAGTCACTACTTCCCTTCCGAGCCCCGACGTGTGCCCAAACAGTTGTTTACCCCCACATATGGGGTATCTGTGTACTCAGGACAAACTGCGCAACAACTTTTGGGGTCCAATTTCTACTGTTACTTTTGTGAAAATAAAAAATTGCGGGCTAAAAAATAATTTTTGAGGAAATAAAAATTATTTTTTATTTTCACGGCTCTGCGTTATAAACTTCTGTGAAGCACTTGAGGGTTTAAAGTGGTCACCGCACATCTATATTAGTTCCATGGGAGGTCTAGTTTCCAAAATGGGATCACAAGTGGGGAAGCTCCAATGTTTAGGCACACAGGGGCTCTCCAAACGCGACATGGTGTCCGCTAACGATTGGAGCTAATTTTTCATTCAAAAAGTCAAATGGCGCTCCTTCCCTTCTGAGCCCTGCCGTGTGCCCAAACAGTGGTTTACCCCCACATGTGAGCTATCAGTGTACTCAGGAGAAGTTTCCCAATAAATTTTAGGATCCATTTTATCATGTTGCCCATGTGAAAATGAACAAATTGAGGCTAAAATACATTTTTTGTGAAAAAAAAAAAAAAAAAAAAGTCCTTTTTCTTTTTAAGGATCAATTTGTGAAGCACCTTGGGGTTCAAAGTGCTAACTATGCATCTAGATAAGTTCCTTGTGGGGTCTAGTTTCCAAAATGGGGTCACTTGTGGGGGAGCTCCAATGCTTAGGCACACAGGGGCTCTCCAAACGTGACATGGTGTCCGCTAACGATTGGAGCTAATTTTTCATTCAAAAGTCAAATGGTGCTCCTTCCTTTCCGAGCCTTGCCGTGTGCACAAACAGTGGTTTGTGACCACATATGAGGCATCGGTGTACTCAGGAGAAATTGCCCAACAAATTTTAGGATCCATTTCATCCTGTTGCCCATGTAAAAATGAAACAATTGAGGCTAAAAGAAATTTTTTGTGAAAAAAAAAAAAAAAAGTCCTTTTTCTTTTTAAGGATCAATTTGTGAAGCACCTGGGGGTTTAAAGTGCTCACTATGCATCTAGGTAAGCTCCTTGGGGGGTCTAGTTTCCAAAATGGGGTTACTTGTGGGGAGCTCCAATGTTTAGGCACACAGGGGCTCTCCAAACGCGACATGGTGTCCGCTAAAGATTGGAGCCAATTTTTCATTGAAAAAGTCAAATGGCGCTCCTTCCCTTCCGAGCCCTGTCGTGCGCCCAAACAGTGGTTCCCCCCCACATATGGGGTATCAGCGTACTCAGGACAAATTGTACAATAACTTTTGGGGTCCAGTTTCTTTTTTTACCCTTGGGAAAATAAAAAAATTGTTGCTAAAACATCATTTTTGTGACTAAAAAGTTAAATGTTCATTTTTTCCTTCCATGTTGCTTCTGCTGCTGTGAAGCACCTGAAGGGTTAATAAACTTCTTGAATGTGGTTTTGAGCACCTTGAGGGGTGCAGTTTTTAGAATGGTGTCACTTTTGGGTATTTTCAGCCATATAGACCCCTCAAACTGAGTTCAAATGTGAGGTGGTCCCTAAAAAAAATGGTTTTGTAAATTTCGTTGTAAAAATGAGAAATCGCTGGTCAAATTTTAACCCTTATAACTTCCTAGCAAAAAAAAACTGTTTCCAAAATTGTGCTGATGTAAAGTAGACATGTGGGAAATGTTATTTATTAACTATTTTGTGTCACATAACTCTCTCATTTAACAGAATAAAAATTCAAAATTTGAAAATTGCGAAATTTTCAAAATTTTAGCCAAATTTCCATTTTTTTCACAAATAAATGCAAAAATTATCGACCTAAATTTACCACTAACGTGAAGCCCAATATGTCACGAAAAAACAATCTCAGAACCGCTAGGATCCGTTGAAGCGTTCCTGAGTTATTACCTCATAAAGGGACACTGGTCAGAATTTCAAAAAACGGCCAGGTCATTAAGGTCAAAATAGGCTGGGTCATGAAGGGGTTAAAGAGATGTTAGGTCGTAAGAGGAACTCTAATTAGGAATAATTTCCCAAGGGAAAAAATATTTTACTAGTTAGTTCAAGTTGATGGAGTATCACATGGGAATGTAACACGCTCCAATTGACACTCAATTTGGGCACATTTTTTCCCAGTGTAAAATGGGCACAGCATCAAAGTGGTGTAAAATATATAATAGACTTACCGGTAGTATCCTTTTAAATAAAGAATGTGAAGCACATAAGTCATCCAGTAAAGATAAGTTATTACCTAGCCATAGAGTAGCTGATAACTTGTAGTTTAGTAGGGGTCCACCCACTTGTACCTGTACAGTCAGCAGATCAGGGCAATTTTATCCATGCTGTTCCCATTTAGCATGCAGTCATGCTCGACTGCTGTTCTAACCATTCCCAGTGGGGCTGCCGAGCAATGCGCTCAACTTTTACTATCAGCCCCATAGAGAGAGAATAGAGTGGTGATGGACATGTTCACAGAAAATCCATTTTAACCCTGGGTAAGGAGGATAAAAGTGCCCTGTTCTGCTTATTGGTGTGGATCGCAGCATTCAAACAACCACCAATTGCCTATTCTGTGGATAGGCGATGACTTGCCTTCACTGGAAAACCCCTTTCAGATTCCAAAAGTAACTTGATTCTCTCTTTTCTTCGTGTCCTCCAGTGATGCCTCTTCACAAGCATCCACCTGCCATCTGGAAATCCCTAAAGCTGAAGGAAGGTATTTATGCTCGCCTGCCTGCACATTACCTGAAGGCTCTGAATGACACAGAGAAGCCCACTCCAGTACATTGGAGGCCACATGGGTTAAAGTATAGACTAAACCCCAAGACAGGACAGCGAGAACGTGTTCAGGACGTCCCAGTGCTGCCCTACTTTCCTCCTGAGGCTGATGAAGGACTTTGGGGTGGAGAAGGCTGGATTTCAGGCTTTCAATATTCCAATAATGATAAGGTAAAACATTGCATGGTCACTACACCCATGTTGTCATCCATAACCTGATATATCTATTAAAAGCAATTATACAACCAAGTTTAACTATTAAAGATATAGATGTGTTCTTAGTGGGTGAAAACTATCTCTATCCAGTGTGGAGATCTGCTAAAGCTGTCCATACACAAGGCAGTAAGCTGATGGTTGAATGAATGATCATCTAGTAAACCATTGGAATGTGAATCACCACTGATTTATTTTCAGATATTAAAACTATCATTAAACGATTGTTTGGGATTAAATTGTCCATTTAGATTAACTTTAGAAAGAGGAGATGGTCTCATCCTGACCATTATTACATGGTTCCTAATTCATTTAAATGTCTGCCAGGTAATCCTGCATTTACCTTATAACATTGAGAGGGACATGTAAGATAATCTAATGGCTGGAGTAACTTGTTTTAGGCTAAGTGCACATGTTGCAGAATTGCCGCGGAAATTTCTGCGGCAATTCCGCAACTCCCTGCCGTGGGTATAACGCATGCAGAATTGGCATGCGTATTCCCGCTAAACACTAGCGTTTTGCAAGCGTAATTAACTTTCAGAATGCTAGCGGTTTTCCAAGCGATATGTAGCATCGCTTGGAAAACTGACAGGTTGGTCATACTTGTCAAACATAGTGTTTGACAAGTGACCAACTCTTTACTATTGATGCTGCCTATGCAGTATCCATAGTTAAAAGATAAAATGTTAAAAATAATTTAAAAAAAAAATTAAAAAAAATCGTGATATTCTCACCTTCCGGCGTCCCCCGCAGCCTTGCCCCTCCTCAAGATGCTCCCGTTCCCAGTAATACCTCACGGCAATGACCCCAGATGATGTAGCATCACGTGAGACCGCTACGTCATCACAGGTGATTTTCGGAAGGCATTACTGGGAACGGGAGCATCGCGAGGAGCGGGAAGGCTTCCGGGGCCGCCGGAAGGTGAGAATATCACGATTTATTATTTTTATTTTATTTTATTTTTTTAACAATTATATGGTTCCCAGGGTTTGGAGGAGAGTCTCCTCTCCTCCACCCTGGGTACCAACCGCACATGATCCACTTACTTCCCGCCTGGTGGGCATAGCCACATGCGGGAAGTAAGCGGATCAATGTATTCCTATGTGTGCGGAATCCCCGCAATTCCGCACAAAGAATGAACATGCTGCATTTTTTTCCAGAATTCGATTCTACCGCAGAAAAAAAAAAAGCAGCATGTGCAGGAAAAAATGCAGAATGCATTAAAAATGATGGGTTGCTTATGTAAGCATTTTTTTTAGCGTTTTTTTTCGGCGGAAAACGGCTAAAAATCCTGAACATGTGCACACAGCCTTATGTTGTGGTGAGACAACATCTTTAACCACTTCTCGACGTGATTTGTATGAACATCACGAGTTGGGTGTTCTTGGTTCTGAAGATTAGCCTTCTCAATATACAGTGGGTGCTGGCTCTGTTAAAGCTCACACCCATAACCTAATGCTGATCATGACATGGTCCATAGTGAAAACACTGTCCACATTGTCACACAGAGGAGAGGTCTTCTGTCACTTACCATTCCCCTGGAGTCAGATAGCTTGGTATTCCTTGTTCAGAAGATAATAACTATAATGCTGAGCATTGTAGTGTTTTGTGCCAGCAATCATGTCCCCGTCTGAAATTGCTGGTTTTTCCCAAATCTTCCCCACGTGTACATTATAGCCTTAATTAAATGATGGCATTCACAATTGCAACCTTACCAGCAAAAAAAGAATCCCTCATATAGTCGTAGTGATGGAAAAATAAGTTATTGTTGCTTGAAGACATGCAAATGAAATATTGACCTGGAGAGAAGGGGTTAAACAATGATCAATTACGAGGACAGATATTTAGAAAGATTCCGCAAAGGTTATAAAGTCTAGAGTGAGGAGAGGACACGTGGCACAATAGTAATGTTTCCCTTTCTCTCCTTTTGGTTCCCTATTTTATAGCTTTCTACCAGAGTGAGGAGACTTTGGAGGCCTCAGCTATTTGCCTGGCAGCTGCACAGTGAGATTCTGGACAAAACATTTCCCATTACTGTTACAATGAGGACTCTGGACCTTATCGATGCAGCTTATGGTTTTGATTTTTATATCCTGAAGGTAATTAACAATGCTGAGTAACTGCTTATGATATGCTGTGTTCACACTTCTATCTGAGGAATATATATTTATATATATAGATATAGATATATAGATATATACAGTCTAAGGGGTACTTCCGTCTTTCTGTTGTCAACTTCCGTCACGGAAATCCCGCGTCGCTGATTGGTCTCGCCAGCTGCCTGTCATGGCTGCCGCGACCAATCAGCGACGGCTACAGTCCGATTAGTCCCTCCCTACTCCCCTGCAGTCCGTGCCCGGCGCCCACATACTCCCCTCCAGTCACCGCAAACACGGAGTTAATGCCAGCGGTAACGGACCGCGTTATGCCGCGGGTAATGCACTCCGTTATCGCTGCTATTAACCCTGTGTGTCCCCAACTTTTTACTATTGATGCTGCCTATGCAGTAAAAAGATGTAGTGTTAAAAATATTTTAAAAAAACAAATAAACATGCTATTCTCACCCTCCGAAGTCCGCCCAGGCGCGCTTGGCTGCCGCCATCTTCCGTTCCCAGAGATGCATTGCGAAATTACCCAGAAGACTTAGCGGTCTCGCGAGACCGCTAAGTCGTGGGTAATTTTGCAATGCATCCTGGGAATGGAAGATGACGGCAGCCACGCGCACATTGCCAGAGCTTCGCTGGATCCCGGCGGGTGAGTATATAACCATTTTTTTTTTTTTATTGTAATTATTTTTTTTAATAGGGATATGGTGCCCACACTGCTGTATACTACGTGGGCTGTTATATACTGCGTGGCTGCTATATACTACGTGGCCAGTGTTAGATACTATGTGGGCTGTGTTTTGTACTGCGTGGCCTGTGTTACATACTACGTCGCCTGTGTTATATACTGCGTGGCTGCTATATAATGCGTGGGCTGTGTTATATACTGTTTGGGCTGTGTTATATACTGCATGGCCACTGTTATATATTGCGTGGCCTGTATTAACGCATCGGGTATTCTACAGTATGTATGTATGTATATAGCAGCCACATAGTATATAGCAGAGGCCACATACTGTTTGTCTGCTATATACTACATGGCTCCCACATACTACGTGGCCTGTGCTATACACTATGTGGCTGCTATATACAGCATATACATACATATTCTAGAATACCCGATGTGGTAGAATCGAGCCACCATCTAGTGTGTGTGTGTGTGTGTGTGTATGTATGTGTGTGTACACCACCTTATTCAAAGTAGCAAGCAGGAGACTTTTGTTTTTTTGTCTTATAATATTATATATTATAGCAGTAGTTATTATCTGCACAGTGCAAGTATTAAAATACTGATCGCTGGCTTCTTCCATTCCCAGCACCATTCTGGTCCTCTTATGCACCACGTGACCACTGTTCTGACACAGCATCTTGTGTGGACCAGAAGTCACTTTCTCATTGTAAGTGTGAGGAGCTTGATGTGAATCTTATAGACTTGCAATAAGAAAGGGACTTTAGAGCCACATTAAAAGGTGCTGGGTAATCAGAACTGGGGTACGGAAGAGGACTTGAGTGACACAGGGAACAGAAAAGGGTAAGCATTTTAATACATGGCTAAGGAGATAAATAATAAAGAAAAATCACTTTGCAGAGCTACTTTAACCCCTTCTTTATGGGCAGCACGGTGGCTCACTGGTTACCACTGCAGCGTTGCAACGCTGGGGTCTTGGGTTCAAATCCCACCAAAGACAACATCTGCAAGGAGTTTGTATGTTTTCCCCGTGTTTGTGTGGGTTTCCTCTGGGTTCTCCGATTTCCTCCCAAGTTCCAAGACATACTGATAGGGAATCTAGATTTTGTGACCCAATAGGGTATAGTGATGATGATCTCTAAAGCACTGCGGAATATGATGGGTATATAAGCAATGCATAATAAATAATAACTGGGAACATTTTGCATAACTTTTTGGATCACATTTATCCTGCTCTCTATGCTGATCACTTCAATCGGGGTTTCCATTTAAATCTCCAGATTATGGGATTCAGATGAAACCCAGAGGGATCCATTCACTGTAATGAGGCAGCAGAGTTACTCTAGACTCAGTCTGGGTTCTGTTCAGTGGTTTCCTTCTTTTCAGAGGTGAACAAAACTGTGGCTGACGGCACTTTTATGCATGCCTAAAAAGACGGGACAGACTGCGTCCAGTGTCTCCATCTGCCTCATTATAGGGAATCTTCCATTAGGGATTCTGTTTGAATCACATATTTCAGAGATTTACATGAAATCGGCGATGTAAGCGTGGAGCGCAGGTCCTATCATGTCCATAGTGCCTCCATCTGCCTCATTATAGGGAATCTTCCAACAACGGTTCAGTCTGAATCACGTATTTCAGAGATTTACACGAAAACCCCAATGTAAGCGCAGAGCACGGGATAAATGTGCGCCGAGCCTTACTTCGATCTTTGGGAGGCAGAATGAACATGTCAACAGCAGGTCAGGAATTGCTTTTATTTATTTTTTATGCCGTTCCTCTTGCAGTATAAGTGATTAGACAACTTTATTCTCCAGGTTTAAATTGCTTTTGTATGTTTGGCTGCTGTTGCACTAAAAGACGCTTTTTTTTGCAAACTAGCTTTGGCATCGCCATATTTTGAGAGATATACTTTTTCCAGATTTTTGCTGACTGTCATTTTACACAATAAACTATTTTATAAAAGACAAAAATTTAGAATAAAGCAAAGCAAAAATGTGAGCTACAAATTTTATTTTTCCACTGATGGAGCTGTATGGCTTCTTTGTTTTTCGCGGGACAAGACAATGTTTTTAGAGATGCTGTTTTTATTTGCATTCAACTTTTTTTTTTCTTTTCTTTTTTTTTTTTACAGTATTCACTGAAGGGGTTAACTAGTGCGACAGTTCTGTAGATCAGGTCGTTCCTGGCTAGGCAATACTTCTTGTCTTTTTACATAAATATACCTATTTATTGGTATAATATTTTTTTAATTGTTTCTTTTAATTGTATTATTATTTTAACTTAATCCCTCTATGGGATTTTAATTTGCCATGATGACCATTGGGCCCTTGATGGGAGAGGGAGCCCTTTCCTTCTCCCCACCTCCTAAATGTTGTGATCAGTAAGATACATAACCTGCTGTTTTCTCCTATGTCATGCTCAGGGATTCCAAGTAATAATCTTAAAGTGAACCTGTCACCAGGTTTGGCCAATATAAGATACGGCCACCGCTTTTCAGGGCTGATATACAGCATTCAATAATGCTATAGATAAGCCCCTTATCTGACCTGAAAGATAAGAATAATACATTTTATTATACTCCCCTGCAGGGCGGTCCGGTCCGATGGGTCTCGCAGGTCCAGGTCCGGTGCCTCCCATCTTCTTATGGTCGCCGCCCTCCTGCTTCTTCATGGCTCCCCGGCATCATTTGCCTGCGCAGGCGTACTTATCTTCCCTGTTGAAGGCAGACCAAAGTACTGCAGTGCGCAGGCCCTGGCCCTCTGACCTTTCCCAGCCCCTGCGTGCTGCAGTACTTTGCTCTCAACAGGGCAGAGAAGTGCACCTGTGCAGGAGTTCGATGCCGGGGAGCCATGAAGCAAGCAGGAGGGCGGCGATCATAAGAAGATGAGAGGCGCCGGACCTGCGACACCCATCGGACCGGGACCGTGCTGCAGGTGAGTATAATAAAACTTATTTTTCTTATCTTTCAGGTCGGATCGGGGGCTTATATACAGTATTATAGAATGCTGCAGATAAGCCCTGAAAGGCGGTGGACGCATCTTATAGCTGCCAAACCTGGTGACAGGGTCCCTTTAACCTATGTACAGGATGGAAATTCAAGATTCATTACACATAACTGGAATGGAATTGGAAAGTTGTAACTTGTTTCATTCCCCTAGTGCATTATTACAGCTGTCTATCAGGATTTTAACCATTGACCAAATTAGCAGATTTTAAACCTAGAATTGGGTTAATGACATAAACGTGATATATTCATGGTAAATGTACTACTATTAATATCCACCTCTTATAGACCCCCCAGAGGGATCTACACTCAAAACTGGGAATGGAATTTAAAAGGGCAATGCTGATGCGCCTGGCAAAGAAAGATCCAAGTCTTCACCCTGATGACCCAGTAAAGAGGGATCAGATTTATAACAAGTACAAGGTAGGCGTTCTACTTCTTGAAATGATGAGATATATACAGGATTTTTGTGTCTGCTCTTCAGGGTTTCAGCCTAGAGCCACTTGGCCTGATTTGGTTTTGCTGTAGCATAAAAAAGCTCTGTTGGGTAAGTGAACGGGTATATATTGGAGGAGATTTATAACCAGTGTGGGAAAAGTGACCATTCACCAATAATTGGTGGTTCTGGGGGATACGTGCACTTTTCCGCATGTGTTATAAATCTCCTCTATTGTACATTGTTGATCTCATTCTATAACCTAAAGTAAAATGTAAATATACCATTGGAGTCAACACTGTGTGGAGTCGTTCATTATTACATCTGTTCTTCATTATTACATCTGTTCTCCTACCAGAAATTTGAGATCCCACTGGAGGAAGCTGAGTGGGTTGGTTTAACCTTAGAAGAAGCTGTAGAAAAACAAAGGCTCTTAGAAAAGAAGGTACGTATTCACAAGAAGATGGGTATGTACTATGTATCTGCACAAGGCATGTGTTCCTTGACTTCTGGCCAGTGTTCTCTAGTATTTTGGCAGAGCTTATCCTTTATCACTTTGTAGAATTAGGATTTCCATTCTACACACTGGATACAATTCTAAAAAAGAAAATAAGGCCACGTTCATACGGAAATGTGCAGAAGTGCCTGCAATATAACACTGTATAACTGGTAATGTGGTCCCATACAAACGCTTCTACATTGTGTTAATATTAATTTTTTTTTTTTTTTTTTTTTTTTTAATCTATTAGGACCCAACTCCTATATTTAAAATTGCTGTAGAAGAGCTCATCCACAAACTTACAGCTCAGAAACTAGAAGATTCAGCAAACACACAGATCAAATCCTAAAAATCAATTAATGGGGGTCACTAAACCTGAACTTTACCATGAAGCTATCCTTATTATTATTTTTTTAGACACCTTTTAGAGTGGAAAACCCCTTGGGAAGTCCAGAACAATGTCTGCCACCATGATCACCACTTTGGGACTTGTCTTCAGTGCTGAGCACTTGAATAAACATCTATATTCTGAAGTGTGGTTTCTATCATCCGTTCTGTTGACTACTGTAAGTTTAGAATTCTTCTATGATCGTATTGCTTAATATTATCCCAGCACGAACTACAAGTAATAAAGTAGCCAACTGACCATGGAGCCTGAGGCTGGTTTTTCTTTTTTTTTTTTTTTTCTCCTCCGATGTCATTTTCTCCACATTTAATTATGTTATTGATGTATGTTTAATTTAAATAAATCAATAAAATATCTTTTGACAAATGTGACTTTTTGTTACATATATTTACAATCCATTTTCCTGCTGAAGGGTACAGTATGTACACACGTTGTTTGCTGCAGACATTTCTGGTGCAAACACTGATGTGTTGGCAGGAAAAAAGTAGCATAAAATGCAAGTGTTTTTAAAAAAGCATGCTTTTTTTTTTTTCTTCTTCTCCCTTCATTAACCCCTTAACTGGGGGGGTGCTTTTTTTTGGATTTGCATTTTCGTTTTTCGCTCCTCTCCTTCCCAGAGCCATAACTTTTTTACTTTTCAATTAATATGGCCATGTGAGGGCTTATTTTTTGCGGGACAAGTTGTACTTTTGAACGACACCCTTGGTTTTTACCATGTTGTGTACTAGAAAACTGGAAAAAAAATTCCAAATGTGGTGAAGTTGCAAAAAAAAAAAAAAAAAAAAGTTCAATCCCACACTTGTTTTTTGTTTGGCTTTTTTGCTAGGTTCACTAAATGCTAAAACTCATTACGAGTTCATAGACCCCAAACATATCTAGGTTATTTTTTTATCTAAGTGGTAAAAAAAAATTCCAAACTTTGATTTAAAAAAAAAAAAAAACAATTTCGCAATTCTCCAAGAACCGTAGCATCTCCATTTTTCGTGATCTCAGGTTGGGTGAGAGCTTATTTTTTTGTGTGCCGAGCTGACGTTTTTAATTATATCATTTCAGTGCAGATACGTTCTTTTGATCGTCCTTTAATGCATTTCAATGCAATGTCGCTACGCCGCTTAGCGATCAGGTTAATACTTTTTTTTTTTCCTTTTTTTTTTTTTTTTTAATGGGGCAAAAGGGGGTGATTTGAACTTTTATATTTTATTTTTTCATATTTTTAAAAACCTTTTTTTTACTTTTGCCATGGGAGGCTAGAAGCTGGCATAGCCTGATCGGCTCTGCTACATAGGAGCAATGCTCGGATCGCCCCTATGTAGCGGAATTACAGTATTGCTATGGGCGTCGACCACAGGGTGGCGCTCACAGCAATCTGGCATCCACAACCATAGAGGTCTGCAGGAGACCTCTGGTTGTTATGCCGACGCACCAATGACCCCTGGTCATGTAACGGGGGTCACCGGTGCGAGCATTGATGGCCGGAAGCGCTTGTTAAATGCCGCTGTCAGTTTGACAGCGGCATTTAACTAGTTAATAGGTGCGAGCGGATCACGATTCCGCCCGCACCTATTGCGGGCACGTGTCAGCTGTTAAAAACAGCTGGCATGTCCCAGCTTTGATGCGGTCTCACTGCCGGAGCCCGCATCAAAGTGGGAGTTCTGCCATCGGACGTACTATTCCGTCCGATAGCAGAAAGGGGTTAAATAGGTGAAAAATTCTGAGGAAAAAAAAAATTACATGCTACAGATCTGAAACTACTTAAAATTTGCCTGGAAAAAAAGCACCCTTAGCATGAAACTTCCAAAATCTCATTCACATTGCTTAGCCCTAGAACATTCTTCCGTTTTAGTAACAAAACTGCGAGGAAAAACACCACAAATATTTAACGTATGCACACGTTATGTACTGTATTTACTGCAGACATTTCTACGTCAAAAGGCAGGAAAAATGCTACATAAAAAGTTCGCGTTTGTTTGTTTTTTTGTTGCATTTTTTTCTCATTCATTAGAATGGGTGAAAAATGCTGAAAAAATGTTGCAGAATTTACACTGCTTCAACATGTAATCATACCCAAGGAGTATTCCAGTGTACAGATATGACCACGTATTCCCCCCCCCCCCCCCCCCCCAAATAGGGCTGGAGTGAGGAACCTGTTTTTTTTGTTTTTTTGTTTTTTTTTCTTTTTTCTGCAGGGGCCCATTTGGATATTTATACAATCATTCGCAGGCCTTAAAGAATTATCACTTTGAAATTTATTCTGCTATATTTGGTCAAACAGTTCATTAACTGCCCCCTAATGTGATGTCAGGAGCTGCTTCTCTTTGGTGAGATGTGTGATGTTAGGTGGTAGTGAGGATGTTACTACTCGTAGCTGCTTTTCAAGGTTTGTGTTGCTCTGGAGTCAGTTCTTGGTGATGAATTTTGAAAAGAACTTGCAGCAGTAAGTTCTGAATACAGGAGACGCTGGGGGCATAATATAACAGGAGGCTAGGGGCATAATATACAGCTCTGGCAAAAATTAAGAGACCACTTCAAAATTTTCAGTTTGTCTGATATTTTAGTTTTTTTCTCTTTTATAGGCATATTTTTGAGTAAAATGTAAATTGTTCTTTTATTCTATAAACTACTGACAACATGTCTCCGAAGTTCCAAGCAATACATTTTGTATTCATTTTCTGAAAATGAGAGATGGTCAAAAAGTGCATTGCTTGCAGACCTCAAATAATGTAAAAAAAAAACAAGTTCATAATCCTTTAGAAACAGTACTAATGTTTTAACTAGGGAAGAGTTCAGAAATCAATATTTTGTGGAATAACCATGACTTTTAATCACATCTTTCATGCGTCCTGGCTAGTGTTGAGCATTCCGATACCGCAAGTATCGGGTATCGGCCGATACTTGCGGGTATCGGAATTCCGATACCGAGATCCGATACTTTTGTGGTATCGGGTATCGGTATCGAAACAACATTAATGTGTAAAATAAAGAATTAAAATAAAAAATATTGCTATACTCACCTCTCCGACGCAGCCTGGACCTCACCGAGGGAACCGGCAGCGTTCTTTGCTTAAAATGCGCGCTTTTCCTTCCTTCCGTGACGTCACGGCTTCTGATTGGTCGCGTGCCGCCCATGTGGCCGCGACACGACCAATCACAGCAAGCCGTGACGTAATTTTCAGGTCCTTCTAGGCATTCAGTATTTTAAAATTACGTTCCGGCTTTGTGATTGGTCGCGTCGCGGTCACATATGCGACGCGACCAATCACAAGCCGTGACGTCACGGGAGGCAGGAAACGCGCGCATTTTTAAAATTACGTCGCGGCTTGTGATTGGTTGCGTGCCGCCCATGTGACCGCGACGCGGCCAATCACAGCAAGCCGTGACGTAATTTCAGGTCCTGAATGCAGAAATAGGCATTCAGGACCTGAAAATTACGTCACGGCTTGCTGTGATTGGTCGCGTCGCGGCCACATGGGCGGCACGCGACCAATCACAAGCCGTGACGTCACGGAAGGAAGGAAAAGCGCGCATTTTAAGCAAAGAACGCTGCCGGTTCCCTCGGTGAGGTCCAGGCTGCGTCGGAGAGGTGAGTATAGCAATATTTTTTTATTTTAATTCTTTATTTTACACATTAATATGGTTCCCAGGGCCTGAAGGAGAGTTTCCTCTCCTTCAGACCCTGGGAACCATCAGGGATACCGTCCGATACTTGAGTCCCATTGACTTGTATGGGTATCGGTATCGGATTAGATCCGATACTTTGCCGGTATCGGCCGATACTTTCCGATACCGATACTTTCAAGTATCGGATGGTATCGCTCAACACTAGTCCTGGCATGCTTTCCACCAGTCTTTCACACTGCTTCTGGGTGACCTTATGCCACTCCTGGTACAAAATTGTAAGCAGTTCTTCTTTGTTTGATGGCTTGTGACTATCCATCTTCCTCTTGGTTACATTCCAGAGGATTTCATTGGGGTTCAGGTCAGAAGATTTTGCTGGCCATGACAGGGATTTGATGTGATGGTCCTTCATCCACACCTTGATTGACCTAGCTGTGTGGCATGGCGCATAGTCCTGCTGGAAAAACCAGTCCTCAGACTTGGGGAACATTGCCTGAGCAGAAAGAATCAACTGTTTTTCCAGGATAACCTTGTATGCGCTTTGATTCATACATCCTTCGCAAGGAACATCCTGCCCAATTCCAGCCTTGCTGAAGCATCCCCAGATCATCACCGATCCTCCACCAAATTGCACAGTGGGTGCAAGACACTGTGGCGTCTACGCCACTCCGGGTCTCCATCTAACCATTAGACGATCAGGTGTTGGGCAAAGCTGAAAATTAGACTCATCAGAGATTACCTTAGTCCAGTCCTCTATGGTCCAATCCTTATGGTCTTTGGCAAACTTCAACCTGGCTCTCCTTTGCTTCTCATTAATGAAAGGCTTTTTTCTAGCTTTACATGACTTGAGTCCTGTCTCTAGGAGCCTGATATGAACTGTTCTTGCCATGCACTTCACCCCAGCTGCCATTTGCCATACCTTTTTGTAGGTCACTTGATGTCATCCTGCGGTTGCTGAGTGACATTCGAATATGATGGTCAATCCCGGTCAGTGGAGAGTCTTTTTCGCCCTCTGCCGGTCTGTAGCTTTGTTGTCCCCAATGTCTGCTGCTTGACCTTGTTGTAATGGACTGCCGTCTTAGAAATTTTAAGGGTGGAGGCAACATGACGCTCACTGTGTCCCTCTGCTAGTAAAGCCAGAATTGAGCCCTTGTTTTCCTCACTCAAGACTATTCTTTTTTTAACTCCTTTTCGCATGGTTAAAAGTTTTTTCATTCCTATTACTTTTGGGCTATTTCTAGCACTTGTTTTGCCATCCAGCTTGTCCTATTGTGAGAGGATTGTGAACACCATAGCTGTTTTTTTGTTTTAATACTTTCCTTCGTTAACCCCTTCACCCCGAAGCCTGTTTTCAACTTCCTGACTAGGCCATTTTTTTCAATTCTGACCACTGTTACTTTATAAGGTCATAACTCTGAAACGCTTCAACGGATCCTGGTGATTCTAAGGCCGGCGTCACACTTGGCGTAAGACAATACGCCACGTATTATACGTCCGTACTACGGCCGTAATACGGAGAAATGTTCCCAAAATAGTGATCCGTAGTCAGGGTGTTTCAGCGTATTTTGCGCATGGCATCCTCCGTATGTAATCCGTATGGCATCCGTACTGCGAGATTTTCGCGCAGGCTTTCAAAACCGACATCTAATGGATTTATGTGCTCAAATGTTCGGGAAAACATATATACAGTGTATATATATATATATATATATATATATATATATATATATATATATATATATATATATATATATATGTCATTGTGACATATATATATATATATATATATATATATATATATTCTGTATTTAGATTTCAATCAGCGCGATATCTGTGAACAGCCGGTAATTCAATTGCCGGCTTTTCATTTCTCCTGCACAAACCCGACAGGATATGAGACATGGTTTACATACAGTAAACCATCTCATATCCCCCTTTTTTTTGCATATTCCACACTACTAATGTTAGTAGTGTGTATGTGCAAAATGTGGGCGCTGTAGCTGCTAAAATAAAGGGTTAAATGGCGGAAAAAATTGGCGTGGGCTCCCGCGCAATTTTCTCCGCCAGAGCGGTAAAGCCAGTGACTGAGGGCAGATATTAATAGCCAGGAGAGGGTCCATGGATATTGGCCCCCCCGTGGCTAAAAACATCTGCCCCCAGCCACCCCAGAAAAGGCACATCTGGAAGATGCGCCTATTCTGGCACTTGGCCACTCTCTTCCCACTCCCTGTAGCGGTGGGATATGGGGTAATGAAGGGTTAATGCCACCTTGCTATTGGAAGGTGACATTAAGCCAGATTAATGATGGAGAGGCGTCAATTATGACACCTATCCATTATTAATCCAATTGTAGGAAAGGGTTAAAAAACACACACATTATTGAAAAGTATTTTAATGAAATAAACACAGCGGTTGTTGTAATAATTTATTGTTCTCTCAAATCCATTTGCAGTCCCTCGCTTGGCAACATAATAAACGCAACACCAATAAAGTATCCTATCGTGGTTAGCCAAGCATAAATAAATACCTACAAAAGAAGGCACCACGTACACAATATTCTTTTAAAAATTCTTTATTAATGACAAATAAACCAACAAAGTGGTCATAAAATTGCCTGAACCGGCAAAGGTGAGACACAACAGACACAAAACAAAAGCGGACACATGGACCTAAAAATAACGACACATCGTGTAAGTACACAAAATGTGACACAATTCTATACATATGGGAACTAGGAATATGGGATAGATAGCATGGCTGGGCACATAATTAAATGTATAAATATAACAAAGTAAAGACAATTATAACATATGCACATAGGACCGGTATATGAAAAGTGAAAGTCACAGGGTTTAAGTAAACCACATATATCGGTCCATGAGCAGAGTAAAAAATGCCCTAACTAAACCATACAGCTATAGTAGCTACCTAAAGAACAAGTGTTTTACCCACATGAAAAAACAGGTCCAGGAGTCCACCACACCCGACGCGCGTTTCGCACGGAAATGCTGATGTACTGTCAGGTCCAACGATGTAATCCATCTGAAGGGGTTAACTAATATTACAGGCAGGAGCCCTGCTATAATGCAGCTGTGCTCCGTGCTTGTAATTCCCCTGCGAATGAATGAAATGTAGGTCATTGACCTACATTTCATTCATTCGCGGTGAGGCGCCCTCTGGTGGATGTTCTCATGAACTGCAGCCTGGGAACTTTTTCCCACGCTCCAGGTCATATGAGGACATCCACCAGAGGGCGCATCACCGCGAATGAATGAAATGTAGGTCAATGACCTACATTTCATTCATTCGCAGGGGAATTACAAGCACGGAGCACAGCTGCATTATAGCAGGGCTCCTGCCTGTAATATTAGTTAACCCCTTCAGATGGATTACATCGTTGGACCTGACAGTACATCAGAAGGTATGTATCTTGTGCGTTTATTATGTTGCCAAGCGAGGGACTGCAAATGGATTTGAGAGAACAATAAATTATTACAACAACCGCTGTGTTTATTTCATTAAAATACTTTTCAATAATGTGTGTGTGTTTTTTAACCCTTTCCTACAATTGGATTAATAATGGATAGGTGTCATAATTGACGCCTCTCCATCATTAATCTGGCTTAATGTCACCTTCCAATAGCAAGGTGGCATTAACCCTTCATTACCCCATATCCCACCGCTACAGGGAGTGGGAAGAGAGTGGCCAAGTGCCAGAATAGGCGCATCTTCCAGATGTGCCTTTTCTGGGGTGGCTGGGGGCAGATGTTTTTAGCCACGGGGGGGCCAATATCCATGGACCCTCTCCTGGCTATTAATATCTGCCCTCAGTCACTGGCTTTACCGCTCTGGCGGAGAAAATTGCGCGGGAGCCCACGCCAATTTTTTCCGCCATTTAACCCTTTATTTTAGTAGCTACAGCGCTGAAATTTTGCACATACACACTATTAACATTAGTAGTGTGGAATATGCAAAAAAAAGGGGGATATGAGATGGTTTACTGTATGTAAACCATGTCTCATATCCTGTCGGGTTTGTGCAGGAGAAATGAAAAGCCGGCAATTGAATTACCGACTTTTCACTAACACCGCTGCGTATTTCTCGCAAGTCACACTGCTGGTCCGTGTGGAATCCGTATTTTTCTCGCCCCCATAGACTTTCATTGGCGATTTTTTTTGCGCAGTACGCTGACAAACGCAGCATGCTGCGATTTTGTACGGCCGTAGAAAGCCGTATAATACTGAACCGTAATATACGGCTAATAGGAGCAGCCCCATTGAGAATAATTGTGCCGTATGTTATGCGAGTTTTACGGACGTAGTTTCTGCGCTCTTACGTCCGTAAAACTCGCCAGTGTGACGCCGGCCTTAGACTGACATATTGTACTTTATGATAGTGGTAAAAAAATTTCGATTTAACTTGCGTTTATTTTGTGAAAACAATACGGAAATTTGGTGAAAATTGTGAAAATTTTGCAATTTTTAAACTTTTAGTTTTTATGCCCTTAATTAGAGTGTCATATCATACAAATTAGTTAATAAATAACATTACCCACATGTCTGCTTTACATTAGCACAATTTTGGAAACATAATTTTTTTTGTTAGGAAGTTATAAGGGTTAAAAGTTGACCAGCGATTTCTCATTTTTACAACAAAATTTACAAAACCATTTTTTTAGGGGCCACCTCACACTTGAAGTCACTTTGAGGGGTCTATATGACAGAAAATACCCCAAAATGACACCATTCTAAAAACTGCAAGGTACTCAAAACCACATTCAAAAAGTTTATTAACCCTTCAGGTGATTCACAGGAATTTTTGGAATGTTTAAAAAAAATTGAACATTTAACTTTTTTTAAAAAAACTTTTTTTACTTGAGATCCAATTTGTTTTATTTTACCAAGGGTAACAGGAGAAATTGGATGACAAAAGTCGTTGTACAATTTGTCCTGAGTACGCCGATACCCCATATGTTTGGGTAAACCACTGTTTGGGCACATGGCAGAGCTCGGAAGGGAAGGAGCGCCATTTGACTTTTCAATGCAAATTTTGCTGGAATTGAGATTGGACACCATGTCGCGTTTGGAGATTCTCTGTTGTGCCTAAACAGTGGAAACCTCCCACAAGTGACCCCATTTTGGAAAGAAGACCCCTAAGGAACGTATCTAGATGTGTGGTGAGCACTTTGAACCTCCTATTGTTTCACTAAAGTTTAGAATGTAGAGCCGTGAAAATTAAAAAAATCATTTTTCCACAAAATGATCTTTTAGCCCACAATTTTTTATTTTCCCAAGGGTAACGGGAGAAATTGGACCCCAAAGTTGTTGTCCAATTTGTCCTGAGTACGCTGATACCCCATATGTGGGGGGGAACCACTGTTTGGGCGCACGGCAGAGCTCAGAAGGAAAGGAGCGCCGTTTGAAATGCAGACTTAGATGGATTGGTCTGCAGGCGTCACGTTGCATTTGTAGAGCCCCTGATGTACCTAAACAGTAGAAACCTCCCACAAGTGACCCCATATTGGAAACTAGAGCCCCCCAAGGAACTTATCTAGATCTGTTGTGAGAACTTTGAACCCCCAAGTGTTTCACTACAGTTTATAACTCAGCCGTAAAAATAAAATCTTTTTTGTTTTTTCACAAAAATTATTTTTTAGCCCCCGGTTTTGTATTTTCCCAAGGGTAACAGGAGAAATTAGACCCCAAAAGTTGTTGTCCAATTTGTTCTGAGTACGCTGATACCCCATATGTTGGGGTAAACCCCTGTTTGGGCGCACGGGAGTGCTCGGAAGGGAAGGAGCACTGTTTTACTTTTTCAACACAGAATTGGCATGAATTGATTGGACGCCATGTCGCGTTTGGAGACCCCCTGATGTGCCTAAACAGTGGAAACCCCTGAATTCTAACTGAAACCCTAACCCAAACACACCCCTAATCCCAACCGTAAATGTAATTCAAACCCTAACTTTAGCCCTAACCCTAATGGGAAAAGGAAATAAATACATTTTTTAAAAATTAATTATTTTTCCCTAACTAAGGGGGTGATGAAGGGGGGTTTGATTTACTTATATAGGCTTTTTTTTTTTTTTTTTGGCCGGATTTTTATGATTGTCAGCTGACACACACTAAAAGACGCTTTTTATTGCAAAAAATAGTTTTTGCATCACCACATTTTGAGAGCTATAATTTTTCCATACTTTGGCCCACAGTGTCATGTGAGGTCTTGTTTTTTGCGGGATGAGTTGACGTTTTTATTGGTACCATTTTCGGGCACATGACATTTTTTGATCGCTTTTTATTACGATTTTTTGGGAGGCAGAAAGAACAAAAACCAGCAATTCCTGAATTTCTTTTGGGGGGGGGGGGGGGGGCCTTTATACTGTTCCGCGTGTGGTAAAATTGATAAAGCAGCTTTATTCTTCGAGTCAGTTCGATTACAGCGATACCTCATTTATATCATTTTTTTTAATGTTTTGGCGCTTTTATACGATAAAAACTATTTTATATAAAAAATAATTGTTTTTGCATCGCTTTATTCTGAGAGCTATAACTTTTTTTTATTTTTCTGATGATGCTGTATGGCAGCTTTTTGTTTTTGCGGGACAAGATGACTTTTTCAGCGGTACCATGGTTATTTATATCCGTCTTTTTGATCACATTTTATTGCACTTTTTGTTCGGCAGTATGATGAATAAAGCATTGTTTTGCCTCGTTTATTTTTTTGTGGTGTTCACTGAAGGGGTTAACTAGTGGGATAGTGTTATAGAGCGGGCCGTTACAGACGCGGCGATACCAAATATGTGTGCTTCTATTGTTTGTTTGTTTGTTTTTTTGTTTACACAATTGAAGAAAAAAATTATATATAATTTTTTTATTTTTTATTTGGGGAATTTTTTTTTACACATTCTATTTTTTTTTTTTACACTTTATAACATTATATTTATCAGATCGCTGATCTGACACTTTGCATCGCGTTGTTCCGGTGGGAGAGCGCAGGGAGCCCCCCCCCCATCCCTGCGCGATGCCCATCTGTCGCTGTCACTACTAGCGCCGATCGTGGGCATTGCTGCGGGGTGTCAGCTGTCACAGAACCTCCAGCCAGCTGACACCCACACGTGATCACCGCGGTGCTCACTGTGAGAGCGTGCGATTGTGCCGCCGTACTAGTACTGCGGTTTGCGGGAACTCAGTTCCCGCAGAGCAGTACTAGTACGGCGCATGTCGTGAAGGGGTTAATTAAGATTTGGTTCAGGTGATCACCTAATCAGAAGCACATTAAGTATAGTGAGGTGCACTCTGGTTGGAATTTAACTGACCCTGGAATGGAATGGCTGTCAGACATGTAGAGAAGCTGATTTTTATAAAACTGTGCAGTGGTCTCTTAATTTTTGCCAGAGCTGTACGTCACTGGAGGGGCTGGGGGCATAATATACATCACAGGAGGAGGGTCTGGGGGCATAATGTGCATAACTGGAGAGGCTGGGGGCATAATGTGCATAACTGGAGAGGCTGGGGGCATAATGTGCATAACTGGAGAGGCTGGGGGCATATGTGCATCACTGGAAGGGCTGAGCTTGTCGCTGCTGTTATCGTCTTTGGGACTAGAGCGCAGGGCGTGCTGAATCCAAGGTGCATCAGTATCTTCAGTGCATGCACTGCAGTGTTCTGTACTGAATGCTGCGTATTCATGCTCACAGTCTTGGGAGCAATTAAAGGCACACATGGCCACTGGTCCGAGCACTGCAGTCCCTGGGAGGCTGCCTGGGGGCCACAGAAAAAGAAGCTGCTGGCTGGAGGTTCTCCACACCTGGTAAAGGTGATAACTGACCTGTGTCGCACCCCTACCGATCTCCAAATTAGAGGTTTTGTATCCCTAGAACTCCTCTGGCTACAAGACCTCAGCCAAGAGGAGTTTATGCAGCTCTAGTCATTTTGTGTGTTGGCTGTGAAATTCACTATCTTCATCAGTGCCATGGACTTTGATTGGAGCTGCAGAGCGCATGTTCGATCAGCTGCTTTATTCTGCCCTTCAAAGAAAATGCTTGTTGTGCTGCACTAATATATATAAATATATATATATTTATATTATATTATATTATATTATATTGTAGAGCCAAAACTAAAAGTTTAACCTAGTGTGCAGTATTGGATTTTTGTATGCACTGACATTTGTACGTGCTCTAAGACTAGATGCCCAAAGAGAAATCTCCATAGGCTTTAAAATGGTTAACACTTCTGTTAAGAGTATGAAGAGCAGCTCTGGAGTGTAAACCGCCAAGTGAAGTTTTCCCATTGCATAATGTGTGTGTGTGACAACAGAGTGAATGTGCAAATGCAGATTTATGGGAAAAATCTCTATGTATTATAATTACTGGACTGAAATAACAAGCACTTTTCATCTATTGTGTCCCCTTTGTAAACTCGCGAGCAGGGCCTTCATTCCTACTGTAACTGGCTTACCTTGAATTGAATTTATTGACTGTATATGTCACTGCTTAATTTTAAAGTGCTGCGGAATATGCTCACGCTATATGAATACAAATTATTAAATGAAATTCATAGAACCAATACAAAAATTATTATTTATTATAGCGCCATTTATTCCATGGCGCTTTACATGTGAGGAGGGGTATACATAATAAAAACAAGTACAATAATCTTAAACAATACAAGTCATAACTGGTACAGGAGGAGAGAGGACCCTGCCCGCGAAGGCTCACAATCTACAATGGATGGGTGAGAATACAGTAGGTGAGGGTAGAGCAGGTCATGCAGCGGTTTGAAATGAAAAAAATCCTGACTCCACAAAACAAAAATGTTCTTTATTTCAGTTTACTTGTTAGTTTTACAATGCATATCCTATTGTATGCCACATAACAATTACTAGTATCAAATATGGTAAATGCAGTGGCTTGGGAAAGTATTCACCCCCTTGGCAGTATTCTGTTTTGCTACCTCACAACCTGTGTGTTTTTGAGGATTGGCATCAGTTCATGTAAAGAACATGCCTACAGCTGTGAACATTTTGGTTTTCATTTTATTGTGAAGAACACAACAAAGACAAAATAATGGCAATCTTCAGTGTGCATAATTAATCACCCACCGCAAGTTAGTACTTTGTAGAGCCTTCTTTTGCAGCAATTACATCGCAAATCGCTTTGGATGAGTCTCTATGAGCTTGCCACATCTTGTCACTGGGATTTTTGCTCATTCCTCCAGGCAAAACTGCTCCAGCTCCTTCAGGTTTGATGGTTTCCTCTGATGAACAGCAATCTTTAAGTCTGACCACAGATACTCAATAGGATTGAGGTCTGGCCTTTGACTAGGCTACTCCAAAACATTTACACGTTTCCCCTTAAACCACTCAAACCTCCTTTTCAGCCTCAAATCACTGACAGAGAAACAGGTTTTGCTCAAAAATATTCCTGTTTTTTGCACCATCCATGTTCCCTGTTGCTGAAAAACATCCCCACAGTCTGATGCTGCCACAACATTTCACTTTAGGGATGGTGTTCTTGAGGTTATGAGCTGTGTTTGTTTGCCTCCAGACATAGTGTTTACCTTGGTGGCAAAAAAGTTCATTATTAGTCTCATTTGACCACAGCACTTTCCTCCATACATTTAGGGAGTCTCTCACATGTCTTTTGGCAAACTCAAAATGAGTCTGTCAATTTTTGTGTGTAAGGAAAGACTTTTTTTCAGTCACCCATTGCGGCACCAGGAGAGAGGGAATCCGCCCTTCAAGGACAGGAAACCTTCAAAATAAAAAAGGCGGCTCCTCTCTCCGCATCAGTTGGTGTTTTGTCCTTGATGGGGAATCCTCAAGATAAAATCAGGAAGATAGAAGAGGATGCCTGGGCTGGTGACAACCGGGGTTTGGCAGATCTGAGTCTGCTGCAGCCACCGCCCAGTGCCGGTAGCGCCTCAGAGGCCACAATAGTGTGCCCTGCCTGAGCGAAGCCCTTTTTTTGCCAAGCCACGCCACCCAGGGGCACATCGGTGCCCAGGTGGAGGAAATAAGAAGAGGATGGTTGGGACGAACGGATTTTGGCAGATGTGGTCTGCTGCGGTCGCTGCTGAGGTATCAGTAACGCCACAGAGGCCAGGTTAGCTTGCCCTCCATGTGTGATTAGAGGCCGGACTCCGGAACATTGGATGTCCAGACCTCTCTTCCCCCAGCGGAGCCAGTGTCTTGTCTCTGCCGCTGCCCCCCTGCACAGCAGCCCGAGGATCGGTCGCCTGCCCAGCGCTCAGGAGATAGTTGTGCGGTAGCGTGGCCCTGCTCTCCAGATAAGCCGGGCAGTATGGAATGGAGGGGGACGGGGAGCTTCAGCTGTAATGCTCCTCCAGCGGGCCTTCCTCCAGCGTTGGTCGCGCAAGCCGAGCTTCCGAGGCCACGTGGTGTCAGTAAGCTTGTTCCTGAAGTTGCGCTCTGATGACGTGCAGGGTAGAAAAAGCATTGAAGGGATTGTTACCTTATCTACAGGGTCATCATGTGAGAGTGATGTCCGACAATCGGACTACAGTAGCGTATATAAACCATCAAGGGGGTACTCGTTCCCGTTCTCTAATGGCAGTGGCAGAACAAATATTTCTTCTGACAGAAATATATCTCCTCTCATTAGCGGCCCTGCATATCAGAGGGGCAGAAAACATAAGAGCAGACTTCCTAAGTCGCAGTCAGCTAAAGTAGGGGGAATGGTCCCTGAAGGAGTCGGTTTTCAATCAGATTGTGGCCATGTGGGTCGCCCCCAGATGGACCTCTTTGCATCAAGAGACAACAGAAAAGTCTGAAGGTTTTGTTCCTTGAACCCAACAGACAGACCTCACAGGGTAGATGCCTTCCAGATAAAATGGACACCAGGGCTGCTCTACGCCCTTCCACCAATATGCCTCATTCCATTGGCTTTACAGCAGGGGAATTAATGCGGGGGCCATTTTACAGTGTTGGAGCAAATGCAAGGGCCGTTATACAGTCTGAAGGCTATTGTGGAGGCCATCATACTGTGTAGGGACTAGTGATGAGCGAGTATACTTGTTGCTCGAGTTTTCCCGAGCACACTCTGGTGACCTCCGAGTATTTGTTAGTGTTCGGAGATTTAGTTTTCATCGCGGCAGCAGAATGATTTACAGCTATTAGCCAGCTTGATTACATGTGGGAATTCCCTAGCAACCAGGCAACCCCCACATGTACTCAGCCTGGCTAGTAGCTGTAAATCATTCAGCTGAGGTGATTGAAAACTAAATTTCCGAACACTAACAAATACTCAGACCACCCAAGTAACGAGTATATGCGCTCATCACTAGTAGGGACCTATATACAGTGTGCAAGTTAATGTGGGTGCTGTCATAAACTGTGGGGCCTTTATACAGTGTGGGGGCTACTGTGAGGGCACAAAGGAGGAATTATCAATATGTAAGAGTCACAGTGGTGGCATTCTTATGTGCGGCAGTATGAGGAGGATTGCTTTTCTACCACACAGTAGATGCAGTAATAGGGATATATACAGCATCAGCGGATAGGTATTGGTGTATCAGCGGATTTTGGCGTTTGTGCAGAGTGGAAAAGATTGGAACAGAACTGGAAATGTGAGAAGTCTATTGTGTCTTTGTTGTAAGCTCTGCAGCCGAGTCCTGGCTGGAAGAAGTTGTGATGTTGGTCTAGGTCAGATGGACAATACCGGAAAAGTGAACTACTCCATAAGAAGGAGGATCAGCTGTAAATCACTATCTATAACTGTACTGTAATCACTTATATGTTTTGCAGAACTTGTATCTACCATATGGCGGTAATATCAGGGTTGGTCTTTGTGGAGATTTTTTTTCAGTTATAGTAGGGTCATCTGCTGAGGTTTCCCTATACGCATGATTAAAGTGCGCCACCATAGTTAATCAGGGGTTAGGGGGCCCTCCCTGAACTGAACCCCTAGCTATACCACTGGAAGGGGGTGAATACTTTTGCAACCCACTGTATATGGAATACATCTAGGGAGGTCATATATGGCCTTTATATGTTAGGCTTTGTATGATTTTACTTTGAAAGAACAATGAAACCATCTTCTTCATTATTGCACAAAGTGAGTCTGCAGCAGACCAAGACCACCCAACTCTACTGGACTACAGGGTAGTGCTCCTCCCCCTAAGCAGCACAGTTAAAACACCCATTTTAAATCCATTTCCATTAAATTCACACAAAAATGTTTCTGCAACATTTCATCTTTTGACTGTTTATATTAATGTATGCTTTTATATTAATATATATATATATATATCTCATATGCTTTTATTAACAGGATACATTCTCTAGCCATATGGACAACTAAAAGTGCAAACCGTACAAAAAAATCTACTTTGTGAAACTGCTGAACCCATTCTTTTGTCATGGAGCAGACGGGAAGCCCAAGCCTGTAACAAAAACTTTCAGGGCCGTCCTGTGATATAGTCTTGATTCCTGTGCACATTATAAATAAAATGATAACTTATACACCAAAATCAAGCCTAAAAATGTACATTTTGACTCTCAAAAAAACAATACTTTATATAGCTACATAGACGGAAAAAAAAATAAAAACGAAAACCAGCTAAAGGGGTTTTCTGGGCACACAGATTATTAAAGAACTTGTCCACTACTTGGACAACTCCTCATACCCCTCGCGTGGCTGCCATAAAATAATAAAGCTTCTCCTCCCATCCTGTGCTGGTGCTGTTCCCACGGTGTTGGTAGTCGGTCTCCTGGCCCTCCCGTGCTGTTGTTAGCTGGAGATGTGCACAGGGAGCACGCATTGCAGGCTCCACACAGAATCGGTAATCTTATTGACTTGTAAAATTAGCCTGAGGAGAAGGAGTTGGGATTTCCAGAATATTAGATTACATTAGAATAAATGACTACATAACATGACCTATTGCCCTCCTGCAGTACACTGATCTTGTGTGGTGCCAGTGTCAGCACATGATGTAACATTTTTGTCTACAGGAGAATCTCAGGATAGTGCATACAGAGTGAAGTGTTACAAATTTTAGGAATGAGAAACTGTGCAGCGATTTATCCCTCTTGAGACTCTAAAGAAGTCTCTAGATGGGGGTTTGTAGGTGGAATAGATCAGCTGACAGGATGTATAGGATATAAATAATAAAAAACCACAAACATGGCTGAAGGTGAGCTAAATAATGAAAACAAATGGAGGTTGAGTGACTCTTCAAAGAGGACACTATAGATAACTTCTTCTAGGAAGTGATATTTACTAGTTATAAACATGTTCTATTTTTTTTTAAGAAAACCTTCTTGGAATGAAACTTATTTTCTTCTGTGGACACCCACAGTGTCATCCATTACTGCGTCACTGTTAAGGCAGGAAGTTGAGCACTGTTCATTGTGACTACTTGTCGAGAACCACAGATCTGCCAAACTAGTCACACACTGGCTAATAAGAGAACAGGCGCTCTGTGGTAAGCAGACCTTGTATAGGTGACATTAGTGGTTCTCACCTCGGAAATCCAGCATCTATTACCCATACAGACCAAAATAACAGGAACCATGTACTATGGAAATATTTCAAATCAGAGTTTGACACCTGGATTTACACTGGCAGCTAATTATCATCATGGTAAGGGAATGTTCGCCTTTAAAATAATTTAGTCATCTATCCAAACTGTCTTCCTTTGCTCCTCAGCGATTCTGTCCTTGATAACACGGATGAGATCATCAATGGCGTTCCATGTGTCGGCCTCTATTGTTGTGTAGAGACAAGGAAGGGCCTCCAGCTCCTTCTCTTTCTGGCGACAAGCACGTAGAAACTCCTCTTCATTCTCCTGCTTTGACAACAGCCTTCTGCAGGAGATGAACATAATGTTCACTTATTACAGCTATTATTAGCAATTGTTACATTTTACAGTTAGAATAAAGCTTTGCTTTACTGCGCCATTAATCAATGTTCAAAGTCTTATGATTAAGGCATACTGACTGCATATGTGGGACAAAGGCGCAGCATAAGACATTAGCATTACTTCAATTAAATTCTTTATGAATAACAATACCTGAACTTTTTCATGTTCTTCTCAGGCATTTTGATGAAAAGAATGATGGGGAATATTCTCGCTTTAATTAAGTCCTTTGTACATTGCAATCCAATATCAAGCAAACAGTGCATATTCTAAAAAAGAACACAATGATAATTAATCACATTATTTGTACTGGTAGAAGAAAATGCTTAAAGGGAACTTTTCTTTTACTGCAGGAAACATCCATTTAATACGGTTACTAATAACATTTGTGCTGCTCTGCTGTGTAATTTTCTCTCCTTGGAAAAGTCCTGCTCCCACACTGTATACTGTAAGGGTCTCTGGTCTACAACATGGTCACAAATGGGGTATAAGTGACCGGACCCTTCCATCAATTGCCTCCAGTACCTCTGCAAACAGCATTTGAATTAATGTTGAAATTACTGTTAGAGCTCTTTCACATGTCCATGTCTCCAGTACGTGGTGACATATTTCACATGTCTCGGAGACACTGATACACATAGACCCATTCAATTGAATGGGTCTGTGCACATGTCAGTGTGTTTCTACAGATCATGTGTCCATGGGCAAAACACGCTGACATGTCTGTTGTTTACCGTCAGCACGGGCCGCACACGTGCACACAGAGAACACACATGGATGTCATCCATGTGACACGCACCGGCGCCTGAGATGCAGCGCTACAGTAAGCGCTGTTTCCCGGCACCGGGTGATGAAGATGGCTCTCATCATTCTCACCTGCTCTGCTGGCGTTTAGCGGAGAATGATGAGAGTTGTATTCACAGTGACAGCAGTCGGGGACTATTACTCCCATCAGCCTACACCTGCTGCCGCTAATAACAGTAACAGTAGGAGCGGATGATGAGAGTATTCATTAGTCGGCTCCTGTGCTGTAAATAAATAATAATTAAAAAAAAAAAAAAAAATGCATGGGTTCCCCTATATTTTCTGTAACCAACCAGGCAAAACTCACTGCTGGGGGATGCAACCCCCCTCAGCTGTCAGCTTCAGCAAGGTCAGTTATCAAGAATAGAGGAGTCCCCACGCTGTTTTTTTAATTCTTTAAATAAATAATTTTAAAAAAATGGCGTGGGGTCCCCCCCCCCTTTTTTGACAACCAGCCTTGCTAAAGCTGACAGCTGGGGGCTGGTATTCTCAGGCTGGTAAGGGGCCACTGATATAGACCTCCCCCAGCCTAAAAATAGCAGCCCGCAGCTGCCCAGAAAAGGCACATCTATTCTAGCGCTTTGCCCGGCTCTTCCCACTTGCCCTGTAGCGGTGGCAAGATGAGATCCTCGCAGGAGTTATACAGCCGTCTGTCTGCACCCTAAAGTTGAGAGTCTGCACTTTAAGCCCATATTGATTATATAACTGTATCTTGAATATTTTTGATAAGCAGCTAACATGTGAAAATTGTAGTCACTGTCCAAATATTACTGGACCTAATGGTAAGAGGTATTCAATGGAAGCCGCTCATGGACTGTGGAGCAATTCAGAGTAAAGCCAAGTTCAGATGAGTGTGTGCAAAATAGCCTGTTTTTCATTTGTTTATCAGGCATATGCCTGGTTCTTACATCAACACTTCAATAAATAATATGGAGCGCCCCCACTGCCGCAGGGCCGAGGGGTACCCGGTACCGGGCCTCTCTGTCTCGGTTCTGGTGTTGTCACGGTGGCTAGACCCGGTCCGTGACCCTGCTGACGGGCGTCCAGTGAAAGTGGAGAGTGACGATGTGGTGTGGTGTGGTGCAGGTCGCGATGAATAATGAGGACACCAGTAAAGAGACTGCAACCTGAAGGCTTCAGGATCCTCAATCCGGAATACGGTTAACAGGGCTGTCTGAGACAGGCCGGTCCGATGGCATCTCCGGAGTTCCCTTTGCAGGTGGAAATCTGTGCCTACCTTCTAGCGCTTGTGTGTTGTAGTCCTTCCCTGCTGAGCACCACGGGATAGTCCTCACACCTGTTGTGTCTGTTTCTGAAGTTCCCTCACAACTGATTCTGATGTTCTCCGTCCCCCAGATGATATGGCTAGGACGCACCCGTATGACGGGTAGGCCTGGAGGTCTTCCGGGACCCTAGAGTCGCCCCTCTCCAACTGTTGCCCCCTATGTCTGCTTAGGTGATTTTGGTTGAGACAGCCCGCCTATAACTGACTGTCCTGCCGTAGGTTTGAAGTAAGGCCTGGAGCTCAATACTTCCTCGGCGTTTCCGGCCACCGGCTACGCGCCTCAGTAGGATGTTGCCTCGTCTTACAGCACGACTCCTACTGGTATTATCTCCTTTTTGCTGTGATCTCGTTTCTCACTCTTCACAATAAACCTCGCTTCTTGTCCTTTCTTGGGGTACCGCCGCAATGAAGTGCAGGCGCGGTCCTGTAACGTTCTTTCTGTTCGCTAGGCCTCTGTCAGGATCCCACCCCTGACAGGGACCCCCCTGAATCTTCCCCTGCAACACCCTCTGCCACAGGATGTTGCCTGGTTCCAACCCAGTCAGCTTCTAACTAAATACCTATCTAACCCACAGTTTTACCAGATTGTGAGGAGTGGCCTAATACATAGCACCCTTAGCTCCCCCTGGAGGCCAGACTGTGAAGTGTATTGGTGTCTGTGATACCTGGTCAGGTGAACTCCTTCAGTGCCATCAGACGTACCAATACCCCCCTTAGCGGCGGAGCATCAGTACTGCAACGACCAGGGCGCTGCAAATATAAGGCAAAATACAGGTTCCTATTTTAAGTGTAATATATGGGTGCAGTGGCAGGAAGGGTAGCTAAAAATAAAATAAAGATAACGGATGGGGGCAATTGAAGACTCATTACTCAGTTTGGTGGCCAGAAAATCCTTTAAATACCTAATCAGATGGTTGACTACATTGGCAAATTCATTTAGGAAATTGACATTGGAGGATGGGGTATTTCTTGAAACTCTGTACTAGCATTTCACTACTATACAGAAGGGGTCAATGACTGACCGCTGTCTGTGTATGTTTTTTTTTACTTCATGTCACCTGACTTGGATATCGTGCACATGCTTTCATGCAGAGTTTGGGTGGTGGAAAGGGTGAGGTGAGATGTGGCTCCATGGAACCCATGAATAATATGCATATGATGGCTTATTTGGATATTGCGAGAGCCACACATGGGCGGGCGCGCGCACACACACACACACACACGGTCAGACAAAGGCTTATGTCTCCTATGTATCAGCTCCTAAATCACCACCAATGTGACTTTGAGATCCCTGATTGTCATGTTAGACAATAAGAAAATCTGTTTATAGACTGACACCTGACAAAATGGTCATCACTGACTATAAAAAACAAAACAAAAAAAAAACTTTACTAGAATTTGAGCAACCACATTTTTTTTACAATGCTTAGAATTTTTTTTTGGAGCATACCTTGGAAACAACAGACTCAATATTAGCAGGAGTAATCCACTCATATGAGTTTGGGTTTCTTTCTCTGGAATAGATGATTGTTTCTGTTCTCTGTTTCTTCTGAAATACTTCCTTTGGTCCACTTTCTAAAGCAAAATGCAAGCAAGTGAAATATACTGAAACTGTCACAATACATTTACCTAAGAGGGGTCATGGCTGCCTGTTACAGTGGTAAAAAGGTTTTCTCATACACAGTCATTTGCAGGGTACCTCAGGAGCTGTACTGCAACCGGTTCTACACCACTGTCCTGCACAATCCAACTAAAACCAGTAAAACTTTTATTTTTTTAATTTTGTCATATATTTTTGTCATTGGAGTTTAATATTCGAATGTTTTGCATTTGCAATGTGAAAATAATAAAGATGCAGCCAACCTGCCTCCTGCTTTGTACTGATGAAGACAAGAACCCCAACATATAAAGATGAATGACCTCGGGGAGATCAAAACATCCAACACCGCGGAGACACCATCACGTGTTTCTCAATGCAGTGATCCAGAACACTGCCCCCATCCCTTAAGGGAAATATGCAAATGCATGTAGAAAAGCCGCGGAGACACCATCACGTGTTTCTCAACGCAAGCAATGAATAGCCAGGTCTTTCACCAGGAAGGAACAACCACGGGAAGGGCAGCATCCAATAAAGGAAAACCACCTATGCCAAAACATGGTATCCATCCACTGACCGCTGTTTTGGGTATTTGCCCCTCATCAGGGTGGAGTAGGAAACTGGCTATTAGGGGCAGTGTTCTGGATCACTGCGTTGAGAAACACGTGATGGTGTCTCCGCAGTGTTGGATGTTTTGATCTCCCCGAGGTCATTCATCCTTATGTTTATAGTCCTTTCACTAGGCACTGCTCCTAATAGCCAGTTTCCTACTCCACACTGATGAGGGGTAAATACCCCGAAACAGCTGTCTGTGGATGGATACCATGTTTTGGCATAGGTGGTTTTCCTTTATTGGATGCTGCCCTTCCTGTGGTTGTTCCTTCCCGGTGAAAGACCTGGCTATTCATTGCTTGCGTTGAGAAACACGTGATGGTGTCTCCGCGGCTTTTCTACATGAAGAACCCCAACATGACTGTTCCCACATAGTAATAGTAATTCTGAGAATTTGCCAAAAATGTAGAAAGATGTGCAACGTTTTGTTGACATCTTCTTTCAAATGTCCTTTTATTTTTTTTTTAACATGTTAGCAGTGCTAAAAGTTTTGCAGCAATTTTTAGCAAAATTTATTTTTTACAGACCTATTCAGTTTTGAAAATTCTTTATGATTTTGTCAGAAACCCCCAAAAATGATATTTTAAAAACTGCACCCCTCCAAGTATTCAGTCACATTCAAGAAGTTTGCTACCTCTTTAAGTGTTTCAGTGGAGTGAATAAAAAGTGGAATGAAAAAAATTAAAGATTAGATGCTTTCAACTAAAATGTTGCTTTAGTGTAAAATTTGTCATTTCACAAGCTGTGATGAGAGAAAATGCACCTTGAGGCTATGTTCACAAGACCATATTTTCAGTATGAGTGCCGGCCATGACAAAACTGATAACACTTAGACCAATGTTACTCAAAGGGACCGTTCACATGGACTGAATGACTGCATGAAAAAAATGGCAGCACGCCCTAGTCTCTTCTGTGTTTTGGATGACGCTCGCCTGTTAAAGCTGCTGCCGGAACAATTTTTAGCTGATAAGTGAGCGTGCCACATGTCAAACCACACTAATTTCATAGTCATGAGCTATCCAGTGGATAGGTCATCTATGATTAGATCCGGAGAACCTCTTTAAGTGGGTTCTCGCCTCTGCAGCAATGCCATCCATGTCAACTTTAATTGTGGTTTGGGCATTTAGTATATGGTAGTACTTATTCAGAATGCTTACCCATATATCGATATGGTGCCGGACCCGTGTCTCGTCGCTACCCGGGCGATATGATATATGCGCATATTCCTCACTGCAATGAGCGGTCCCACGTGACCGCTCACACAGGACAGGCTGCCGGCGCTGAGAGGAGAGTGGAGACATCGTGGGAGCTGGATGAGTATTTCTTCTGCAAGGGGCCGGGCGGCCCACTGGGGGTGGGAGTCGGGGGTCACATGCAAACTTTATTTTTCACAAAAAATAACAAAAACTTGATCTTTCATCTCTTCCCTCCTGCGGGGGAGAAGATATGAATGCTGCCTTCAGCACCACACAGGGGGGACAGCGCTTAGTGTAGCGCTGTCTCTCCTGCACGGTCCGTGTGGTCCTCAGGCGGCACACGGATGCTGTTTGTGTGCCACACCAATGTGCCACATGAGCACACGGGCACACGTACACGGTTAACTCCGGTACCGATTTCTCCGGTACCGGAATTATCTGGACGTGTGAAAGAGGCCTAAGTTAAAGGATTGCTTCAACCAATAGTTGTCACCTAGTCTCTACCTCTATGAAGAGGATAATGCATATTTTATTACATCAGGAACATTGCATGGCCTAGAGGACTCCTTAAAGGGAATTTGTCAGCATTTTTTTGCTACGTAATATGAGAGTAAAAACCTATATGAGACCCATAATGCAATATGGGCAATTCCAAAAATATATGAGAATTCAAAAGAAGGGAAGCAGTGAAGCCCAAATGATAAAAATTAAAAAATCTTTATGAAGGAATATATAAAAACATAATAATAAAAAAGGGTAAAAAAAATGTGCAGAGGAGCCTGTGCAGTGACAATCACCATATATCTTAATGACACCTAATGGTTAATCATAATTATGGTAATTAAATATGAACTCAATTTGTAGGACAACTGAATAAACAATAGAAACCATGAAAGTGCTAGTGCAGTTCATACGACGTGCAATTATCCAATACAAAAATATATAAGATAAAGTGCTAGTGCATTTGAAATAGCAAGGCATGAAAATCAGACACTTGCATTTACAAGTTATACCTTGAAAGTACTTACCTGGCTTAGACATATTAAATTCTAATGCACCAGAAGAATTAAGCAGTTTTTGAATAATGGTTTTGGCCAATGCGGTAGGAGCAAAGATAACCGGTCTCCTCTTGTCACTGTGGATTGGATGAACCAAACTGTAAGGTACCAGGTTCAGGCTCTTTTTGATGTCATTATCTTGTTCCAATTCTAATAGAAACCACACAGAACACAGTGAGAAATTAGTATTTTATTTTTTTCAGCCTTGTTTGCTTTATAAATGTTTATAGCCCAGAATTATTTTGTACAACCACTTAAAACCTATCTGATTAATGCCCAGTAAAGATACACATGAAAGAATATCACTCATACTGTAATATTTTTCTTACCATCTGGCTTTTCTAATAAGAGTTTGACACTTTCAATAGAGGTAGAATTAGATGCCACCATGCGCACACGTTCATTGCTGTTCATCCGTTTGTATTTATTCTCATAGCCTTTGACAAACTGAAAACAAATATTTACTCTCTACGTATATAAACATTTCGACAGAATTCTGATGAAATACAGTTTGAAAATTCACGAAATTTTTGCGCTAAAATGTTTTGAGACTTTTGCTGTTTTTACTTCAGTCTTACCCAGAGGGTGCATGTCTGAGCGCGGCTGACAAATTCTCTGGAATATATGCCACAAAATGACTTTAAAGGGAACCTGTCACCAGAATAAACACTATTAACCAGGGTTAATCTGCAGGTTAATTGCGTTATTAACCTGCCTGGCGCCCGCACTTAGCTGAGCTCTGCGGGGAGCAAATGAACTTCATTCCTCCTGCCATCATTTCAGTTTACATCACAGGGGTGGCGCCAGCGTGCGTTCAGTTACCGCTCTGAGAATACAGAGCAGCGGCTGTAATTGCGGCCCTAGCCCTGACTGACAGCTGACCCTAATGCAGAGCAAGGGTCAGTCAGGGCCGGAGGCACGGTTACAGGCGCCGCTGTGTATTCTCAGAGTGCCGACTGAACCAGCAACCGGGCTGCCCCCATGACTGAAACCCGTACATTGCCGAGGAGAATAAAGTAAATTTTCTCCCTGCAGTGTTCGGCTAAGTGCGGGCTGCGGGCAGGTTAGTAATGCTATTAACCTGCAGATTAACACTATATATCTGCAGGTTAATAGCATTTTTTCTCGGTGACAGGTTTCCTTCAAGAACACATCTTACATCAAGACGTCTGTTCTAATTGCCCCTCTTGATGTATTGGGGTCATATATATTATTCCTCATATCCTATAACACGCTCCCTTTCAGGACAATTTTCACACTTTTAGAAAATACACATAAAAATAGAAATATAAAATTAAAAAGTTATCCCCTTACCCATCATTTACTTCCATGAGCATTTTTTTTTTTTTAAAGTAGACTGATGACACATTTTGAAACTGCCGCACAGAAAATTGAACTCATATAAACCTTTCGGAATTTTTCCATCAAAGCATAACATTTTGAAATACATAAAAATTAATATTAGTGGCTAACATTATGACACCAAGTGTTCTGAGGTGCTGGATGTAATTAGATGTACAGCTTCCTCTTTTGAGATCCTTTAGCAAAAAAAAAGAAGGATCTCCCCCAAAATCTTACAGATCAGATAAGTCAAAAAGACCGATAGTAAGAGTAGTGATAACGAGGAGAATGGTTTTTGCACCCCCACCATTTTGTCACTTGTGATAATCATGGGCAAGTTCTTTTTTTTTCCTTATGGCACTTACAACTTCCTCTGTCACACATGCACACAGTTAAAGTAACGGTGTATTGTATATGTTCTTGACTGTTAAAATTGCAAATAAAAAGTAACTTTTTTAAAGATCTTCAGTGTTCTGCAAACCAGCATTATTTTTAGGGTTTTCCTGGACATTTATAGAATTTTACATGGATTCTAACATGTGGAAATCTACCAGTGTGCAATGAATTCACTGCTAGGATTCTGCTGTTTCTACCCACCTTGTAGTCAAGGTTTCCATATAGCCAATCTATATGCTGTTTCCATATAGCCAACCATGAGCCATTCGCTTCCTCGTCTGCTTCTCTAAATGCTTTCAATTAAGAGAAACAGAATAGCACATGGCACAGGATTTGTAACAGCGGAATCCTAATTGTGAGTACAGTAGACACTTAGGATTTCAGATGTTAGGCCGGGGTCACACTACCTTAGAATACGGCCGAGTGCTATGTGAGAAAATATTGCATAGCACTCAGTCCCGTGTTAGGGGTCCTCTGCGGGTTCTCCCACAGCGGATTTGATAAATCTGCAGGGCAAAACCGCTGCGGTTATCCCTGCAGATTTATCGCGGTTTGTTTTGCGGTTTCCGCTGCGGGTTTACTCCTATACTATTGATGCTGCATATGCAGCAATATGCAGCATCAATAGTAATGTTAAAAATAATAAAAAATGGTTTATACTCACCCTCTGACGTCCTGATCTCCTCGGCGCTGCACGCGGCGGTCTGGTTCCAAAGATGCTGTGCGAGAAGGACCTTCGTGACGTCACGGTCATGTGACCGCGACGTTACCGCAGGTCCTGCTCGCACAACAACCCTGAGACCGGACGGCCGCGTGCAGCGCTGAGAGGTGAGTATATCATTATTTTTTATTTTAATTCTTTTTTTTTTTTACACAAATATGGTTCCCAGGGCCTGGAGGAGAGTCTCCTGTCCTCCACCCCGGGTACCATCTGCACATTATCCGCTTACTTCCCGTATCGTGGGCACAGCCCCATGCGGGAAGTTAGCGGATCAATGCATTCCTATGTGTGCAGAATCGCAGCGATTCTGCACAAAGAAGTGACATGCTGCGGAATGTAAACCGCTGCGTTTCTGCGCGGTTTTTCCCGCAGCATGTGCACAGCGGATTGCGGTTTCCATAGGGTTTACATGTAAACGCTATGGAAACTGCTGCGGACCCGCAGCATCAAAATTGCCTCGGATCCGCGGTAAAACCCGCAAAGTGTGAACATGGCCTTAATCTATGTGGCAGCTCACATCAGCATTTATTTTCTCGGCCGTATTCGTCGTGCATGTAAAATCGCAGCAGAATGCGATTGGCACCGAGACTTAGCCGAGACTCGCCAATGCAAGCCTATGGGTGTGAGATAAAAATCACACAGCACTTGGACCATGCGAGTGCTGTCCAATTTTTACGCACCAATGTCCTTTGAAAAGCCAGCAATTCATTTGCTGCATACAGTATGACAGGTTAGAATAGATAGAATAGATATACAGTATACACATACGATAGATAGATATATAGATGTCAGTGACACACACATATATATATGTATATATATATTACATAGAAGAAAAGCCGGCCATTCAGCAGCAGTGAACTGTAAAATCACAGCAGGAGCCAACAGGATAGAAAAGATTAATTACATACAGTATATACACACAGAATAGATAAATGTCAGTGACATATACAGTTAGTACAGTGTGTGTGTAGCTTATTGTACATGTATTTAATTATTAAAAGATTATTTTTCTGAAAAAAATGGCATTTGCTGACTTGTAATTTTCTTAACCAGCAGAGGGCCGATGTTTATAGCCTGGGAAGGGGGTAATACCCGTGGAGCTTCCCAGGCTAATAATATCAGCTCACAACTGAATACTTAGCTTTTACTGGCTATTAAAATGGGGGACCCTAAAAATAATTACGTAAGGTCCCCCTATAATTAATAACCAGCAAAAACTATGCAGACAGCTGCGGGCTGATATTAATAGTCTAGGAAGGGGCCATGGATACTACCCCCAGGCTAAAAACACCAGCTCTCAGCCACACCAGAAAAGGCACATCTCTAAGATGTGCCAATTCTGGCACTTAAGGTACCGTTACACTAAACGACTTACCAACGATCACGACCAGCGATACGACCTGGCCGTGATCGTTGGTAAGTCATTGTGTGGTCGCTGGGGAGCTGTCACACAGACAGCTTTCTAAATAGACAAATAGGCGGGCACCATCCACTAACAATACTAAATGATATGGTTCTAATATAAATCCTGGGGATCACCTAATGCATGTCAGGAAACACGAACCAAAAACCATGAAGAAAAAGTACATGCATATAACAGGGATCACCCAAACCGATAAGAGTGTCAAAAAAGCTTTATGATAGAACAACAAGGAGCACACATAAAAACAATTAAAAATCCTCAAAGGATGATACACATAAATGCAGATCCATAAATAAAGGGTGAAATACCCAAAAGAGGGGGTAATCCTGGGCTGGAAGTGACAAATGTAACAATTTCACAGATTACAGCGACAAAACATGCATAAGTGCCAATAATTACTACTGAATGCCGAATCACAGCATAAAGGCTACAGCAATCTAAACTAAATGTGTGTAAACAATGAAAAGATGCTGTCACTCCTAAGCTTGTGTGTGTGGACACTGAAACATCTTCAATGGCTTAAGTAGAGTGACAGACAATACAGGGAGTCCCCCTCACACATGCCCTGGCTGTGAACACCCAGGGATAAGTTTGGGCGAGGCGATAAACAATACTTAAACCTGGCTCAAATACAGTCAGAGAGTCGCCCCAGTCAGAAATCCAGGCTCTAGGATACCCGGACCCACGCGTTCCGACACTCGTGGTGTCTTTCTCAAGGCAAATGTGACAGCTCTCTCCAGCGACCAACGATCAGGGGAACGACTTCGGCATCGTTGAAACTGTTTTCAACGATGCCGAAGTCCCCCTGCAGCACCCGGGTAACCAGGGTAAACATCGGGTTACTAAGTACAGGGCCGCGCTTAGTAACCCGATATTTACCCTGGTTACCATTGTAAAAGTTAAAAAAACCCCACTACATTCTCACATTCTGATGTCTGTCACGTCCCCCGGCGTCCACAGGGTTAAAACTGCTTTCGGCAGGAGCGCTGGTAATGCACGCGCTGCTGCCGAGAGCTTCCCTGCACTGAATGTGTCAGCGCCGGCCGTAAAGCAGAGCACAGTGGTGATGTCACCGCTGTGCTCTGCTTTACGGCCGGCGCTGACACAGTCAACCCTGTGGACGCCGGGGGACGTGACAGACATCACAATGTGAGTATGTACTGTTTTTTTTTTTTTACTTTTACAATGGTAACCAGGGTAAATATCGGGATACTAAGCGCGGCCCTGCACTTAGTAACCCGATATTTACCCTGGTTACAAGTGAATACATCGCTGGATCGGCGTCACACACGCCGATCCAGCGATGACAGCGGGTGATCAGCGACCAAAAAAAGGTCCTGATCATTCCCATCGACCAACGATCTCCCAGCAGGGGCCTGATCATTGATCGCTGTCACACATAACGAGATCGTTAGCGGGATCGTTGCTTACGTCACCAAAAGCGTGACGTTGCAACGATATCGTTAACGATATCGTTATGTGTGACTCAGCCTTTAGCCTCACTCTTCTCACTTGCCCTGTAGCAGTTTCAAGTGGGGTGATAGTTGGGGGGTTGATGTCACCATTGTATTGTCAGGTGACATCAAGCCCTGAGGTTAGTAATAGAGAGGGGTCAATAAGAAGTCCCCATTACTAACCCCATAGTCATATCGTATCTGACATCAGCACGAGCACGGTGGGAAATTTTCTTATGGCACTCGTGCTGACGTAAGAAAGGTGAAGTGAGTTAATTGGCTGTGAACTCCCAGGACCTGTCTGACGGCACAGCGCCCAGGAGAACTTTCTCACGCTCGAGGTGCCATCAGAAAGGTAATGAGTTCACAGGGAGACACTGAGCACTGCTCAGTGTCTCTGCTGGCTGACAGGCTATATGGTCGCATCATGCAACCATGCAGCCTGCCATCTAGATGTAGCAGAGCTAGACCCGTCATGGGACAAATGGATTCTCATCTTCTCTGCGGAAAGGTGAGGAATATTGTTCTTTGTTTTTTTTATCTCTTTTGCAGAAGACAATGGCGTCGGTGGAATAGGCGAGGTTGTAAGTATAATTTAATTAAGATTTATTAAAGGAATCTGTCATTCTTTCAATTAAAGGACTTTTGTGTGTGTGTGTGTGTGTTTTTATACGATAAGACTATGGTGTTAGTAATGGGGCGTCTTATTGACACCTCTCTATTACTAACCTCAGGGCTTGATGTCACCTGACAATACAAAGGTAACATCAACCCCCCAACTATCACCCCACTTGCTACCACTACAAGGCAAGTGGGAAGAGTGAGGCTAAGGCCGGAGACACACTGGTGCGAGAGACGGCCGAGTCTCGCTGGTTAAAAGCAAGCTGTGGCACCTGCATTCCGGATCTGAGCGTGCAGCTCCATGTATTGCTATGCAGCTGCATGCTCCGCTCCGGAGTGCAGGTGCCACAGCTTGCTTTTAACCAGCGAGACTCGGCCGTCTCTCGCACCAGTGTGTCTCCGGCCTAAGTGCCAGAATTGGCACATCTTAGAGATGCGACTTTTTGGGGGCAGCTGAGAGTTTTTAGCCTGGGAGGAAGCCAGTATCCATGGCCCATTCTTAGGCTATTAATCTTAGCCCACAGCTGTCTGCATAGCCTTTGCTGGTTATTAATTATAGGGGGACCCTACGTTATTTTTTTTAGGGTCCCCCATTTTAATAATCAGTAAAGGCTAAGTATACAGTTGTGAGCTAGGAAGCTCCATGGGTATTATCTCCTTCCCAGGCTATAAACATCACTGCTGGTTAAGAAAATTACGCAGAAGCCCATACCATTTTTTTTTTCAGAAAAATAATCTTTTATTAATTAAATACATGTACAGTAGACTGCACACACTGTACTAATTGTGCATGTTACTGACATCTGTATATCTGTCTATTCTATGTGTATTTACTGTATGTAATCCATCTATTCTATCCTGTCGGCTCCTGCTGTGATTTTACAGTATGTGGCTGCTGAATTGCCGGCTTTTCAGGTGTCACTGACATCTATATATCTATGTGTATATATCTATTCTATTCTAACCTAACACTCTGATTTTACTGTGCAGACGAATTGTCAGCTTTTATTCTATCTATCTGTTTTGAAAAATAGTTCCTTTGAATATGATGTGTAAATGACATAGAAAATATCTCTATGTAAAAGCTCATGTTAAAATCGCTTTGCAATCTGATAGCAATCGCACTGCATTTGGATGTAAATCGGATGCTAGGTGTGAAAAATCGAATTGTACTCGCATGACACTCGCATCACATTCGTGCGGCTCTTGGCAGTGAGAATTGGACCGATTTTTTTTTTTTTTTTATGTTTAGTGTGACTCCAGCCTCAGTCTCCTCCAAATTCTAGAAATGTCCCTGATTACTCTTTTAACTGTTTCTTGCCCCAAATTATTTGAATATAAATTAATTAAAAAGAACCAGATACTTTAACCCTTTTCCGACATCGTGTGTAATAGTATGCCGATGTCGTACTCCCTCCCTTTGATGTGGGCTCCGGCACTGAGCCCACACCTTTTCCAGCACATGTCAGCTGTTTTGAACAGGTGACATGTGCCTCTAAAAGCCATGGGTGGAATCACGATCCCCCCATGGCTGTTAACTAGTTAAATGCCGCTGTTAATCTCTGACAGCGGCATTTAACTTGCGCTTCCGGCAAGTGCGCCAGAAATCTCACCCATCGGTGACTCCGTCACATGATCGCGGGTCACCGATGGGTTGGCATGCCAACCAGAAGCCTCCAGCAGAGACCTCTATGGTTGTCATAGCCAGATTAATATGCGCGCCGCCTGAGGGTTGGCGCTCATAGCAAGTGAGCATTTCTGCTACATTTTCTGCCTGTATGTAGCAGAGCCGATCGTACAAGTGCAGCTTCTAGTCTCCCATGTAGACTATTAAAGCATGCAAAAAGTAAAAAATGTTTTAAAAAATATTTAAAAAATAAAAAAATATAAAAGATCAAATCACCCCCCTTTCGCCCCATTCAAAATAAAACAATTAAAAAAATCTCAAACATACACATATTTGGTATCACCGCATTCAGAATCACCTGATCTATCAATATAAAAAAAGAATTAACCCAATTGTTAAACGGCGTAATGATAAAAAAAAGTAAAAACGCCAGAATTATGTTTTTTATGTCAAAAGATCGTATCTGCACCAAAATGTTACCATTAAAAATATCAGCTCAGCGTGCAAAAAATAATCCCTTACCCAACTCGAGATCACAAAAAATGGAGACGCTACGGGTATCGGAAAATGGCGCAATTTATTTTCTTTTTAACAAATTTAGGAATCATTTTTCACCACTTAAATAAACAGGAACCTAGACATGTTTCGTGTCTATGAACTCGTAATGACCTGGAGAATCATAATTGCAGGTCAGTTTTAGCATTTGGTGAACATGGTAAAAAAACAAAAGAAAAAAAACAAAACAATTGTGGGATTGCACTTTTTTTTTGCAATTTCACAGCACTTGGAATTATTTTCCCGTTTTCCAGTACATGATATGGTAAAACCAATGGTGTCATTAAAAAGTACAATTCGTCCCACAAAAAAACAAGCCCTCACATGGCCATTTTGACAAAAAATAAAAAAGTTATGGCTCTGAGAAGGGGAGCAAAAAATGAAAATCCTAAATCAAAAATACCTCTGGTCGTTAATGGGATAAGATTCTAATTGCTAGTTTTGGTCTATAGACAATGGATTTCTCTATCTGCTCTTCGGGGCAGGAAAAAAATGATAAAAAAGAAAATATAGTAGTTTAGTGCTGGCAGGTCCCCTTTAAATAAAGTATTCCCTACAACATGTAATCTGCAAATTATACATTCATTGCTGTCTAAAATTCCAATACAATTTGTACTCACAATCATGTACATTATTAGAATACAGATAAAATGTCCCAAAGAAACTACCTGAAAAATTTGACCAAAAAGGAAGCTTGCTCTGGAAAGTCGAGGGCTGCTCTTGGAATCGCTCTGTGCATGCTCATCAGGTTGAAGGGCATTCTAGAGTAGTTAGGATACATTTTTTGTTACAAAAAGCAATAACATAGGGATTAACACATATTTTTAGTTCTCATTCATATGTTCAGATTTGCCTGTATCAGTTGCAGACTGCAACTGCATCTGAGAGCACTCCCGCTCACACCGCTGATTGGCAGCTTTCTGTATACACTGTGCATAGCCAGAAAGCTGCCAATCAGTGGTGAGGTCGGGGTTACACAGAGCATATGAGTATGACAAACTACATTCCAGCTGGTTTACCAGTCCTGTAATGATAATCTCTTGCAGTTAAAAATGTATTTTTATGATTTTTATCAAAACTACAGAAAGCAGCCAAGAACATGATACATTGCAGGAATCGGGGTCTCTGTCTCTATTTTATGCTGCTCTCAAATTAGGTGGCAAAAACCTGGTGACAGAATTACTTTAACCAGTTAGAATGGAGCGGCAGTGCGCCTGCTTGACCGTTGATCCATACAATCCCCATGTGGCTGTTGAAGGCTGCGCTCATCTTTTTCTGGCAGCCCTACAGAGAATGAATGGAGTGGAGGTCGGGCATCTGCCCTGCTGCTCAAAATTTGAAAGTACAAGTGGCCCAAAGGATAAACTAATTCCATGTTTAGCTGATGACTTCTGTTAACTGGACAACCTCTTTAAGGTGGCCCAATGGTGACCATATTACAAATGACGTGTCGCAGGACACATCCCTGTTATAGATTTTGCTTCAGAGCACATGAACTTTTTACATGCATATTAATATTACAATATATTGACTTCATTCTACAGGTATGATACCGGCATTGTCTCCAATATTTACTGCTGACTAGTCTACCAGTCTGGCTATGATGGCTAACATGTAATGGAGGTGCAGCACAAAAATGCACTTGTGCTAAACAACAGAAACGATGGCCAACCAACACAGAGATTTTCCATAGAGACTAAGAGGATTCTGTGTGGCACAAATTGGAGCATGCACTAGTCTTGTTTTGCAGACAAGAAACTAATAGTTTCAGTTATGTGGCATGACACATAGCACAGATCTGTACAAGGATGCAGACATATCCGCAATTTGTTGACTTGAGTGGTCTGAGAATTCACACGATTGTATGACCTCGGTGTTGAGTCATGTTCCCATATGTGAAAATACTCAATTTTTTAAGCTGAATTTTTATGCAGGTATCTCCACTGTCGTAAAGAAAAAATTATAAAATTCATTAAGACATCTCTGGAGAGGGGACATATCGCCCTCACATTGAATATATAGGATTAATTATAGCTGGGAAACTGAGAAAGAGCTGACACTTCAACTGCCATTGAAGTAGGACTTCCTGCCGTGAACAGGTAATTACGGCAGGGGATCTGATGAGAGGCAGCCACTAAGTCTAGGATTTGTATACATAGAGGTGGAAAAGTACAATTTCTAATGCAAGAACTTCCTCTGTTAAAGGAATTATCTCAGACTCTCTGGAGCCAGAGGTCAGTGATGATTATTGGGGTTTGCATCGATCTGATATTTGTGGGAGATATATTTTCGATGTTGAAGTGAGGGGACGAACATAACGCATCCACTCACATCACTGTAAGGCAAAACAAATTCTGGAGAATAGGGTCTTATCTGAGATACAATTGATTAGATAGATCAGATTCTACTCACCAATTTGAGCCGAAGGAAAGGCTCATAGATATATCCTGCTGCAGCAGATCCACCGGTCCACGCGTGACCAACAGAGGTAAAAAAAGGGGGTAAAACGTGGATTTAAACTGCGTTGCTGAATGATTCAAGGTCCAAATATGTAGCCATTAGATCGTGGATTTATTCAACGCGTTTCAAAGTACAAGACCTTCGTTTTACCCCCTTTTTTTTACCTCTGTTGGTCACGCGTGGACCGGTGGATCTTGTACTTTGAAACGCGTTGAATAAATCCACAATCTAATGGCTACATATTTGGCCCTTGAATCATTCAGCATCACAGTTTAAATCCACGTTTTACCCCCTTTTTTATCACTGTAAGGCAGGCAGAACACCTCCAACTTAATATCGAAAAGATGGATGATGCTATCCATGCCATGATTCATCTTTATAGAAATGTCAAATCGGGATAGGAAACACGACAATATCTTCCACCTGGGACCTCCAGGGGCGAAGACATCCTGAAAGTTGGGGATCTCATAAACTTCTAAATGACAGCACATCCCATGTCCAGTCCCCAATAACTGGCCTAATAGTGGAAACAGCCAAGGCCTCGCCAGTCAATTGCATAATTGTACTGATGATTGGAGTGGAGTTGCATCCCCTGACACATTGGTGGCAGTGGTGGGATCTGTGGGATCTACCTGGCTGTTCCCTGACAAATAAGTGCGTAATTTCTCCAGCTGTTCCCTGACATGCACCAAAGTTGTTGGCTGCTTTGATTATTACTGTGTTTTCACTTTTTTTGATACATGTTTGGTGCAGATTAACACACTTGGGACGATTCATCACTGCTTTTGTTTGTCTAGTTTTGTATTTTTTTCCACCTGTTTTTCAGTTCTTTATGTCATTGTCTGTTTTTTCAGTTCACCCTTTTGGGTTTGGTTAGGCTTTCCAAATTTTTTTTTGCCTGATTCATTCTTAGTTACTTTTTGAAAAGTCACATTATTTTGTACAAATGTAATCCAGTCACCCCTGAAGTGATTTTTTTGCATGTAATAAATTATGAAAAAATGTTGCAGCATTTTGTAAAAAGTGCAACCTTTTGCACTGTAAAATTAGAAATAAAGATGATTTTTCACACTGCGCAAAGTTCATGAACTGCGTAAACCATTTTTTAAAATTAGAATTAGGTGCAAAAAACAGCAACGAATACTGCAAGATAAAGAAAAAAGACTTCAAATGTTTAAATGGGGCTAATGTTTTTTTTTTTTTTTTTTTTTTTTTTTTTTAATACTTGCAGAAATAGTGCAGAAACACTAGAAGGCTGCACCGAAAAATAAAATTGTGTGTTTTACATGCATTTTCTTCAGGCTCCCAACAGAAGGCTATGGATAAAAAATGCACAGTTCAATAATGTCTTTAAATGCACAATAGGCAGGAGTTTTCATGAAATCTCATCTACTTTACGTGAACTGTTAAATGTATTAACTGATAAACTGTTAAAATCTATTGATTTTCTGCAAAAAATATATACAGCATTTCCAGTACTTTATATGGAAACATGATCTTAAGTCGCTGAGTCAGGAAGAGAGAAACAAAAGTATGTCTTATTAGGCCGGCGTCACACTAGCGAGTTTTACGGACGTATGAGAGGCGCAGAAAATACGGATTGCATACGGTACAATGATTCTCTATGGCCCAGCTCCTATCTGCAGTATTTTGCTGATCCGTATTATACGGTCTTGTACGGCTGTAGAAAATCACAGCATGCTGCGTTTGTCACCGTATTGCGCAAAAAAATTGCCAATGAAAGTCTATGGGGGCGAGAAAAATACGGATTACACACGGACCATGCGTGTGACTTGCGAGAAATACGCACCGGTGTTTTCTAGAAAAACCGGCAATTCAGTGTGGTGTACAGTAAAATCACACTGACAGAATAGAATAGGTAGAATAAATGTCTACACATACACAAAAATTCCCAGGCTTGAGTTCATATGAGGACATCCAGCAGAGGGCGCATCACCGCGACTCAAGGTAACTACAGGACATTCCCCTGCACTCCATTCATTCCCCGTATTTTTACAACCACGAGCACAGCTGCTTTAGCAGAGCTCCTGGGTGTAAAATGATTTAGCCCCTTCAGATGGATTTACATCGTGGAACTTGCCAGAACGACGGAAGGTATGGGATATTGTTGATTTTTTATTTTTCCTTTTTTACAGAATGAGGGTCTTCAAGTGGATTGAGAGTCTAATAAAATATTACAACACCCTGTGTCTTTATTTCATTAAAGTACTTTGTAATAAAGTGTGTGTTTTATTAACCATTTTGTACTATTGGATTAATAATGGATAGGTGTCATTATTGACGCCTCTCCATTATTAATCTGGCTTAATATTACAGTAGCAAGGTGACATTAACCCTTCATTACCCCATATCCCACCGCTACACGGGAGTGGGAAGAGAGTGGCCAAGTGCCAGAATAGGCACATCTTCCAGATGTGCCTTTTCTGGGGTGGCTGGGGGCAGGTGTTTTTAGCCAGGGGGGCCAATAACCATGGACCCTCTCTAGGCTATTAACCCCTTTCTGCCAGCTGACGGAATAGTACGTCAGCTGGCAGATCCCCTGCTTTGAGGTGGGCTCCGGCGGTGAGCCCACGTGAAAGCCGCGACATGTCAGCTGTTTTGTACAGCTGACATGTGCGCGCAATGAGCGCGAGCGGAATCGCGATCCGCCTGCACCCATTAACTAGTTAAATGCCGCCGTCAAGCGCTGACAGCGGCATTTAACTAGCGCTCCCGGCCGCGCGGCCGGAAGTGCTCGCACTGCTGACCCCCGTCACATGATCGGGGGTCAGCGGTGCATTGCCATAACAACCGGAGGTCTCCTTGAGACCTCTATGGTTGTTGATGGCCGATTGCTTTGAGCGCCACCCTGTGGTCGGCGTTCAAAGTACACCTGGATTTCTGCTACATAGAGGTGATCTGTACTTCACCTCTATGTAGCAGAGGCGATCGAGTTGTGCATGCTTCTAGCTTCCTATAGAGGCTATTGAAGCATGCCAAAATTAAAAAAAAAAAGTGTTTAAAAATATAAAAAATATATAAAAGTTCAAATCACCCCCCTTTCGCCCCAATCAAAATAAAACAAAAAAGATTCAAACATACACATATTTGGTATCGCCGCGTTCAGAATCGCCCGAACTATTAATAAAAACAAAGGATTAACCTGACCGTTAAATGGCGTAGCGAGAATAAAAATCAAAATGCCAAAATTACGTTTTTTTGGTCACCGCGACATTGCATTAAAATGCAATAACGGGCGATCAAAAGAACGTATCTACACCAAAATGGTATCATTAAAAACGCCAGCTTGGCACGCAAAAAATAAGCCCTCAGCTGACCCCAGATCACGAAAATTGGAGACGCTACGGGTATCGGAAAATCGCGCAATTTTTTTTAAAATTTTTTTTAGCACACTTTGGAATTTTTTTCCACCACTTAGATAAAAAATAATCTAGACATGTTAGGTGTCTATGAACTTGTAATGACATGGAGAATCATAATGGCAGGTTAGTTTTAGCATTTGGTGAACCTAGCAAAAAAGCCAAACAAAAAAACAGTGTGAGATTGCACTTTTTTTGCAATTTCATCACACTTGGAATTTTTTTCCCATTTTCTATTACACGGCATGGTAAAACCAATGGCATTGTTCAAAAGTACATCTCGTCCTGCAAAAAATAAGCCCTCACATAGCCATATTGACGGAAAAATAAAAAAGTTATGGCTCTGGGAAGGAGGGGAGCGAAAAATGAAAACGAAAAAAGCTCCGGGGGTGAAGGGGTTAATATCTGCCCTCAGTCACTGACTTTACCACTCTGGCGGAGAAAATTGCGCAGGAGCCCACGCCAATTTTTTCCGCGATTTAACCCTTTAATTTAATAGAGCGCCCAAATTTTGCACATGCACACTTCTAACATTAGTAGTGTGGAATATGCAAAAAAAAAGGGATATGAGATATACTATTACTCATTACTAGTGTTGAGCATTCCGATACTGCAAGTATCGGGTATCGGCCGATACTTGCTGTATCGGAATTTCCGATACCGAGATCCGATACTTTTGTGGTATCGGGTATCGGGTATCGCAACAACATTAATGTAATAATGTGTAAAAAAGAGAATTAAAATAAAAAATATCGCTATACTCACCTGTCCGACGCAGCCGGGACCTCAGCGAGGGAACCGGCAGCGTTGTTTGTTTAAATTTCGCGCTTTTACTTGGTTACGTGAAGTCCCGGCTTGTGATTGGTCAGGGCGGCCATGTTGCCGGGACGCGGACCAATCACAGCAAGCCGTGACGAAATTACGTCACGGCTTGCTGTGATTGGTCCGCGTCCCGGCAACATGGCCGCCATTAACCAATCACAAGCCGTGACGTCACGGGAGGCTGGACATGCGCGTATTTTGAAAAGCGCGCGTGTCCAGCCTCCAGTGACGTCCCGGCAACATGGCCGCCATTAACCAATCACAAGCCGGGACGTCACTGGAGGCTGGACACGCGCGCTTTTCAAAATACGCGCATGTCCAGCCTCCCGTGACGTCACGGCTTGTGATTGGTTAATGGCGGCCATGTTGCCGGGACGCGGACCAATCACAGCAAGCCGTGACGTAATTTCGTCACGGCTTGCTGTGATTGGTCCGCGTCCCGGCAACATGGCCGCCCTGACCAATCACAAGCCGGGACCTCACGTAACCAAGTAAAAGCGCGAATTTTAAACAAACAACGCTGCCGGTTCCCTCGCTGAGGTCCAGGCTGCGTCGGAGAGGTGAGTATAGCGATATTTTTTATTTTAATTCTTTCTTTTACACATTAATATGGTTCCCAGGGCCTGAAGGAGAGTTTCCTCTCCTTCAGACCCTGGGAACCATCAGGAATACCGTCCGATACCTGAGTCCCATTGACTTGTATTGGTATCGGGTATCGGTATCGGATTGGATCCGATACTTTGCCGGTATCGGCCGATACTTTCCGATACCGATACTTTCAAGTATCGGACGGTATCGCTCAACACTACTCATTACTATTACTGTATGTAACCATGTCTCATATCATGTCGGGTTTGGGAAGGAGAAATGAAAAGCCGGCAATTGAATTACCGGCTTTTATGCTATCTAGCGCTGAATTAAATATAAATACAGTATGTATATATATATATATATATATATATATATATACAGTATATATATATATGTGTGTGTGCCTCAATGACATATATATATATATATATAGATAGATAGATACTGTATATATGTTTTAACGAACATTTGAGCACATAAATTCATTAGATGTCGGTTTTGCAAGCCTGCTAGAAAATATCGCAGTACGGATGCCATACGGATTACATACGGAGGATGCCATGCGCAAAATACGCTGCCACACCCTGCCTACGGATGACATACGGATCACTATTTTGGGAACTTTTCTGCATATTACGGCCATAAAAAAACGGACCGTATTTTTATACGCTGAGTGTGACGCCGGCCTAATTCTCATGTTCACCTGCTGTAAAATATCTATCGAGTAGCAGACAGTTTTAAGTGAAAGCCTATGGGTAACGTATGCAACTGTATGGCATAAAACTGCATAGCTCTGAGCATCACATTTGACACATATGTAGAAAGATGTTCCCAGGATATAGTCACTGAACATAAAACATACAGAAACAGATGACTTTACCTTTACGACTCGCAATGTGTTGCTCGAACCTTCACTTTCATCCTTACTTCTTTGTATTAATCTTTGAAGCTTAACCAAAAATAATTGCTGAGCCCTAGTAAATGGAAAAAAGTTATTATAATGCAATTAAGGAAATATGATGGAAAAAAAAGCAGGTTTTGCTGAGTTTTTGCTGCGTTATTGCTGTGTTTTTATTGCTGTGTTTTTGTTGTCTCTTGTACAAGTTGATAAAGTTTAGTGGCCCAAAAAAGCAGGATTTACCTTCCTTAGGTTTTTGCTCCAAAAACGCAGCAAAAACTGATACCTGCGTTTTTTGCTGTGTTTTTGCTGCGTTTTTGCACTTACCCATTGTTTTCTATGGGTGAAAAGACGCTGCAAATATGCCGAAAAGACGCCGAGAGAAGTGGCATGCTGCAGTTTGCTAAAACACAGCAGTTTTCCAAATGAGTAAGGAAAATAAAACTGTGTGTGCATGAGATTTCCGTAATCTTGTAGACTTTGCTAGTACTGTAAAACGCAGCTGAAAATTTGCACTAAATACGTCAGCAAAAAAAAAAACGCAGGAAAAAAAGCAACGTGTGAACATAGCCTAAGGGTATGTGCACACGTCAGGATTTTGTCAGGATTTTTCATCAGGTTTTGTAGCCAAAACCAGGAGTGGGTGATAAATGCAGAATTGGAGCATATGTTTCTATTATACTTTTCCTCTAATTGTTCCACTCCTGGTTTTGGCTACAAATCCTGATGAAAAATCCTGACAAAATCCTGACGTGTGCACATAGCCTAACACCGTCCCTGCCTGTTAGGTAAATATCACTCACCTGCTGTAGCTAGGAATAGTCCCAGATTCCAGGTTTCTTTCAGTAAACGGATCCATCTTGGCACAAAGCCACTCGTATCTTCCCTGATGCATGGTGTCAAGAACATGGACAATTTCATCGCATTGTACAGACATTGTGCAGCTGTCCAAATGGTTAGAAATGTTTAGATTTAATCTGATGAAAAAAGAGTCTCCAGAACGAATTTTCCCTTCTTCAAGATCTTTTAGTAGTTTTCTATAACCTGATGAAAAGTAAAAACACAAGAATGCACAGGTACATTATGGTCTATACTGGCGTTCGGTAAGCAAGCTGTATATACTGTATAGCGAGCCCGCTAGGACCGTGGGGCACTCGGGCCTGGTCCGGTGGTCATTAAAGGGGTGGTCACGGTGGCAGCGACCCGGTCCGTGGCCCTGGGCGTATAAATTAAAGGAAAGGTCTTTAAGGCTGGGTTCACACTGCGTTAGTGTGACCCGTTTAACGGACTACATTACACCGCGGCATAACGCGGTGTAACGTAGTCCCTTAACGCCGCCATTGAATGCAAAGGCGGACGCATCGCTAGCGCACGCCCACAATGGGCGTGCGCTAGCGATGTGCCGTCATTGAGTGACGGACCCTGAGACGCGGGCTGCAGCGTTTCCGGGTCCGTCACTGCTAGGGCAGATAGAGCTAGCAGAGCTCTATCTGCGCTAGCGGGATGCAAACGCCGGCACTTGCGCTAGCAGCAGCCCGTTAGCGTATGTGCTGAACGGGCTGCTGCTAACGCAATGTGAACCTAGCCTAAAGGGGTTTTTAGGAATAAGAATGTTCGTGACACCACCTGTGGTATTCGGTCAGGGATGACCGACGCTGCTTAAAGGGGTCCACTGGGGGGATGTTATGGCAGCAGGGATGGTATGGCTTCCCACAGGTGAAGCTGGGTCCCCAGGGCTCCCGGTATAGTAGATAAAGATGGTGTAGTAAGAAACAGAAGACACAAGGTTGCAGTCTCTTTAGGCTACTTTCATACATCAGGTTTTCAGTGTCAGGCTAAATCCGTCGAATGTTGGAAAAACTGGATCCGGCGCAGATTGTGAAAAACTGATGTGATGGATCGGTTTTTTTTATGGATCCAGTTAGCCTATCTAGATTATTGGATAAAAAAAAAATGTGGAGCATGCTTAGTTAAAAAAAACGGATCAGGCCGCCGGATCTGCCTTTTTCCGGATCCGGCACCTTCCGGCTCCCATAGGCTTCCATTCTAGCAAACAGCCAGAAGCGCCGAATCCGGCGCTTCAGGCTTTTTCGCCAGAGACAAAAAACGTTGCTATGGACGTTTTTCAAGAAACCAGAAGCGGCACATTTGCCGGATCTGGCGAAAACTGGACGAAACGCAATGTCATCCGGTGCAATCCGGCACTAATACAAGTCTATGGGAAAAAAACCTGATCCGGCAGCAACATTCGCCTGATCCTTTTTTTTTTAAATTAGCCGGATTTAGCCTGACACTAAAAACCTGATGTGTGAAAGTACCCTTATGTAAGGCAGCCACAGTCCAGGGTACCAGATTACAGGTACTGGTATGGTCTGGCCCGCTTGGAAGCGACTCATGAATCCCCCTAGCCTGATGGTGTTGGAAGCCTTCCCTTCTGCGCTGTGTTGTAGTCCCTTGCTGCCTTAGGCCTCACACAAGGTCCTCACGTTCTCTCTGTCCCCCTTGTTGGTAGGACACTACCGCATGGCAGGTAACTCGTGCCTTTTTACAGGTGTCTCTCAAATGACTCTGGGCTCTATCTGATACTGTGCCTTCGGATGATAATGGTGGACAGGCGACCTGCAATTTCCTGTCCACCGGTTTCTGCCGTGGGGCAGAGTTACCCCCACAACCTTGGTCTTCCGGCTACCGGAATTCTGCGCTTTAGCGTGGAGGAAGCTCAGTCGCAGCTCCCCTCCAGCTCTTCACTTCTCCTGTTCTTCTCTTCCCCTTTCAGTCTCCTACAGACTGCTCTGTTCTTGTTCCTTCCAGGAACTGCAGCATCTCACGTGGCTGCACAGCCCCAGCTTTCCTATCAGACGCTCTCTGTCTGCTTCCACTCTCTTCACTCTCCTCTCACAGACTGAACTCCTTCCCTGTCTCTGACAGACTAACTAACTCCTCCCCCAGACCAGAATATGTATATATATCTATATCTAGGGAAGCTCCCCTGAAACCAGGTTCAGAGCTCCCCCTTCTGGCCTCGAGTCAGAACAGTGTTGTATGTGCTGAATACATGTTAAAGGGATCCTTTATTGCTTCCAAGCATGACATCACTCTCCCCGTGAGGAAAGCAATGCCACTGTAACAACCTGTTTCCTGGGGTGTTACATATACATGTCCCTGGACATAGGGCAATCACGTTTTCTCAGTGTTTAAGTGAACCTGCCCTGAAATTCATGCTGCTCAGACCACAGACAGTATGAATCAGTCCGGCTGCATTATTGCAGCCGTGTATGTTTTAATCTGAAACACTGCGTTGTTTCAGAGAAAATATTATTTGAACATCCACTTTCACTGTTTTATCACTAGAAGGCTGGCGTCACACTAGGCGTAAGACAATACGGTCCGTATTTTACGGCCGTAATATGCAGTAATTTTCCCAAAACACTGTTCCGTATTCAATGCGAGGATGCGATTTTTACGGACAAATGTATCCGTGTCTCATCCGTATGGCTTCCGTACGGCGATTTTTTTGCGCAGGCTTGCAAAATGGACAAATCATGGATCCATCGGCTAAAATATTCCTAAAAACATATATACAGTCTATATATATATATATATATATATATATATATATATATATATATATATATATATATATATATATATATGTCAGTGAGACACACATATATATATATATATATATATATATATATATATATTTATATTTAATTCAGCGCAAGACAGCATAAAAGCCGGTAATTCAATTGCCGGCTTTTGCTCTCTCCTTCACAAACCCGACAGGATATGAGACATGGTTTACATACAGTAAACCATCTCATATCCCTTCTTTTATTACATATTCCTCTTTACTAATGTAACAAGTGTCTGTGTGTAAAATTTTGAAGCTCTAGCTATTAAATTAAAGGGTTAAATCCCGGAAAAAATTGGCGTGGGCTCCCGCACAATTTTGTCCGCCAGAGTGGGAAAGCCAGTGACTGAAGGCAGATATTAATAGCCTAGGGAGGTACCATGGTTATGGGACCCCCCCTGGCTAAAAACATCTGCCCCAGCCACCCCAGAAAAGGCACATCTGGAAGATGCGCCTATTCTAGCACTTTGCCTCTCTCTTCCCACTCCCGTGTAGCGGTGGGATATGGGGTAATGAAGGGTTAATGTCACCTTGCTATTGTAAGGTGACATTAAGCCAGGTTAATAATGGAGAGGCGTCAATTATGACACCTTTCCATTATTAATCCAATAGTATAAAATGGTTAATAAAACACACACACACACATTATTAAAAAGTATTTTAATGAAATAAAGACACAGGGTGTTTTAATATTTTATTATACTCTCAATCCACCTGAAGACCCTTGTCATCTGAAATAAAGTTAAACAAAACAAACAAAAATATTCCATACCTTCTGTCGATCAGTCATGTCCCACGCTGTAAATCCATCTGAAGGGGTTAAATCATTTTACACCCAGGAGCTCTGCTAATGCAGCTGTGCTCCTGTCTGTAAAATTTGGTGAATGAATGGAATGCAGGGGAATGTCCTATAGTTACCACGAGTCGCGGTCATGCGCTCTCTGCAGGATGAACTCATATGAACTGGACCGTGGGAACTTTTCAGAAAAGTTCCCACGGTCCAGTTCATATGAGTTCATCCAGCAGACTTTGTCCCTCTTTCCCATCTTCAAAAGTTGGGAGGTATGTTAAAAGTAGTAGGGGCACAACAAAATAGTTTTGCCTAGGGCGCCGTAATCTCTCGGGCCGGCCCAGTCCGCAACATGTGTACGTAGCCTGGAGGGGTTAAAGCTGGCCATACACAAATGATTAATGCTGGTAGAACATGATGATTTGGGGGGCATACACGGTAATGTGTATGGGGACCTTCTAATTCTCCCCAGATAGATTTTTTTTTTAGAGCAAAAGCAGTATAATTTAAAGATCGGATCCTTTTGTTGACAGCTCAGATACGCTGCCACCAGGGATGTCTGATTATTGTGAATCTTGTATTGCTACTTGTTCAATTAGGAGCTTACAGTAGAAATGTATGAGACATTTAATTACCGTAGTGGTTATTTGTACATGATTTTATAATGTAAAGATAAAGAAGAGACAGAAATTGTGTCGGAATTTTCTTTACCTTCATCGTTAACTTTATAGTGCACAGTAACAGGTCCTTTACATCTCTGTATAGTCCAGTGAGCTTCTTCTTTTGTACATACATCCATGGGAACAGATTGTTTTCTTCCTTTAATACAGCCATCCAGCTGCAAGAATAAAGATAATAATTTGGGATCAGATAACAATTTAATTTCTCTAAAACCTCTCACTTCCTTTTTTTTTTTTAACAACATAGACTTCTCTCAAATCAGCAGGGGAAATGTGCCGAAGATTAGTGTAATCTTCTCTTTATCGCAGCCTATCTGCTTCATATCTCAGTGGAGCGGGGTGCCAGCACTTTGCTGAGCCACTGATATGTCTAACGCTCTAATGGCCATACTGATTTAGACCGACCATGACTATCTTCAGGTGCTAAAAAGGAAGCACCTGCAGGTGTGGCCACCAAAGTCTAGATTATCACCAAATGTTACAAACATTGTACATATTACAAAAATCTTGGAGCAAATATTTTATTCCATAAATTTCTATATATTTCTACTTTTTTTTATACACTCCTCGAGATCCCATGCATGCACAAAGTTATGCTGGGAGCAGCCGCCACTGGATGGAGCTCCAGAGACTTATGTGTAATGCCTAAAGGGAAGCTGTTGAGTCAGATAACGCTATTTAGCTGCAGATATAGGGTTATTCTGCAGGTTTATAGTGATAGGAAGGTGACACTTGGAAGAAAATTAACTTTATTCCTCCAGGGAGCCACCAGCTTTCAGTCATGCAGGCGCACCGATGTGACTCACCCCACACATAACTGAGAGCGGTGTCTGTAAGCATGCTCTGGCACTGACTGACAACTCACGGACCGCGGTCCCATGCTCTGGGCATAGCTGCCTATCAGACAAGTGCCGGGCGTGCTTGAAGCCATTGCTCTCAGTGCTGTGAGCAGTGGCTATAGCCACACCAATTCATTTTCCCCAGGTCCGCACTTTCAGTAAGACAGCCAGGCAACTTTCGAATAAGGCCAGGATCACACATGCGAGAAATACGTCCGAGCATTGCCGCCGTCACTCAGGAGCGGAGAGTGCGGCCGCATAGCAATACATGCAGCCGCACGCTCCGCTCCAGAGAGACGGCGGCAATGCCGGGTATTACCATGCGAGACTCGGCTGTATTTCTCACATGTGTGATCCCGGCCTAATGCTATTAATTTGCAGATTAACCCTATATCTACAGTTTGATATCATTATCCGACCCGACAAGTTCCTATTACAGAGGAACAGGTCCAAGGTGACCAGTTTTTGTACATATTTAGTTCCCGTTGCTCCCATGTTAATTTTTGCATTATTTTTAAATCCACCATACAATTTCTATAGATATGGCTCTTTTTATTTAGTGCTGATTATTAGGACCTTTACCAAGGGGAGAGTGGGGGTGACACACTGGATTCTCTGGGGGCATTTCTTTAGGCTGCATTATTACACTATGAGCCACACCCCCTTGGAAAAGATAGTAAAAATTAGCACTAAGTAAAAAGGACCATATCTCTGTAACCGTATGGTGGAGTTTAAAAAAACTGCTCAAAAGCAATAAAATAAGAGCAGGAACTGGCCACTTTTGAGCTGATGACGGGTCCTTATTAATCACTGAGTGCTACTGTACGTATAACACTACCCCGCACCATCCTTGGGTGGGCACAGCATATTACATCTTACATTTATGTCCATGCAAGGGAAATAGGGTTCTGTATCACAAATACATTAAAAAAAACAAGTCTCTGCCAGCAATGAAGAAATACAAAAAATTAATCGGCATAGACTGCCAAAGATATATAGATATAAAAATGGTGAAGATTCACTTAAAATATGGATGCCACGTTTACTAATAAAATTCAAATAAAACATTTAATATTGAAATGTTTGTGTTCTAAAACATTGTACCTAGGTAACAAGTGATCCACATTGTGCTCTGATCTTGGAGCTCATTTGATAATACCCCCAACACTATGTATAGTCTTCACGTCTTATATTAAAGGGGTTCTCTAGGAATAGAAAATTGCATAACTAAAGGAAATGTCAGTGTGATGCCCCATGGTCCTGGTTGTCACAGTGGCATTGCATTCTCCACGGGGAGAGTGATGTCACACTTGGAAGCGATGAAGGATATCTTTCACCAGGTAATCACATACACACAACACGTTCACACTCCAGGCCAGAAGGGAGAGCTCTAAACCTGGTTTAGGGTGAACTCCCCTATAAATACATTCTGGTCTGGAGGGAAAGAGTCAGTTAGTGAGGATTCTGTCAGAGGACAGAGACAAGGGCAGACAGACATAGAGTGTCAGAAGGTCTGAAGGGGCCATGTAGTCTGAGGTACTACAGCTCCTGGAGAAAAGAGAACTTAGAAAGAACGAACAGCTTGTGGAAAGTGTGCAGGAGAGTGATACCAGCGGAGCAGAGCAGTGAATTAGCTACCTCCCTGGCTGGCGCAGATTCCAGTAGCCAGAAGACCGTGGCCATGCTGAACTCTAAGTGGCATAGCTGAAACCAGCAGGACAGCTGAACTTCAAATTACCTGTCCGCCTTTACACCCAGGAGACACAGTGATACTTATAGAGCCTGGGTCATGATAGAGACCATGTAAAAAGGCCTGCTTCACCTGTCATACGGGTTGTGTCCTAACCTTTATGGGGGACAGAGAGGAACTGTGAGGACCTTATCAGAAGCCATAGGCAGTAAGGGACTACAACACCACCGCGCTTTGAGGAAGGCTTTCATTTCCACCTGGTGAAGGGGACTCTGGATTCGCTTCCAAGCCAGCCGGACTCTGCCTGTCCTGTGATATGGTGCCCTGGACTGCGGTTGCCTGAAGCTTTAGTAAACCAGGTAAAGAGACTGTAAACCTATGTCCTCGTTCTTCACTGCACTTCTCACTATCTTCACCTATACACCGGGAGCCCTGGAGACATACTTCACCTGTGGGAAGTTATACCATCTAGCTGCCATACCATCACCCCAGAGGACCCCTTTAAGCAGCTCTACTGACCAAATACCACAGATGGCGTTACGAACATAAACTTTAATCAATATCCCTTTTTCATGGGCGCACGGGCCATGACACGTCCCTTTATATACTGGACCCTGTACCGAGTACCCCATGGCCCTGGTGGGCGTTCTATTTTGGCATCACGAACAGGATGGACCGACCCATTGGAATGGGCCCTGTGCATCATGGATTATAATGGACTGTGTAAAATTGATTAATGGCTGCCATTGCTGCACCACAGGGCGGATAAAGGAGGAAGATGTGTTGCCATGGGTGGAGTTCAAGAACCGGCGCGAAAGCTGGATCCACCCCCTACAGAGACTGTAATGCCAATAAAACATGTCCGTCACCAGGACGGGTCCACCCCCTGAAGATGGCCGGCGGGAAAGTGGAGCAGAGATTGCCCACGAAATGGAGGAAAGAAGGAGGAAGACACGGGAAAGCATGGCCGCAGCATGGCTGCACGCTACCCAGTAACTGCATTGGTGGACAACAGTGGAGAGCCGCTGGGATCTCCAGAGAGCAGAGAGGGTATCCCCGGTCAGCAGCTGCAAGAAACCACTGACCTGATGATCACCATGGATCCGGAGCTCCTCGGCGCAGAGATAGAGGAGCTGGCCTGACGACCCTGCGGATCCAGATGACAGCGTTGACCGCATGCTAGGAGTTCCTGATCCGGAGGTTGAAGACCGCACCACTTCAGACAGTACCACCACCGCTCACAGCCCCAGCGGAGCCGGGAGGAGCGATGCTCCTGCAGGAGTTGGCACCGATGGAAGATCCAGAGCCTGCACCTGTAACCCCGATGGAGCCAGAAAGTAAGGCACCGCCGGAAAGCGAGATGCTGCAAACAGATGACAACGCCGCAGCACAAGGCCCTGCAGCCCGTGGACCAGGCGCAGGAGAGTGATACTGACCCCAGCGGAGGAGGAGAAGGACACCGGTGAGACACATAAGCAAACTGCCCCAGTAGCTGCAGACACCCTAGTGGGACCCTTAGAACCCCTGCCGACTTTATCACCTAGCCAGATAGTCACGTTACAGTAACATGGGACCACATGATAGACATACGACATGATTTAACTGACCCAATGATACCAGAATTATCACCCGTGAAGGTGTACAGACCAAAAGAAGCCATATGCTGGAAGCACCCAAAAACTGACCTTATGGGATTCCCAGTAGAGGCCCATACAGCAGCTAACTGTGTGGAAATACTAGCAAAAACCAGGTCCCACAAAGCTAAACCTGCAGACAGAGGACCATTAAGATCAGGATATCATGCCCTACAATGTAAAAAGGTGCTCAGGACAAGTCCATATCCGTATAGCCACTGAAAGTGGAGTGCATACCCAGGCTACACCAACTCCTATTGATGGACTGTTTCCTATTGAGTCACCAGTTGTGACATCTGCCAAAAGACTTTCCCAGTCAGGAAGCTGTGCACACCAGTACTTGCCCTGGAAGAATAATTAAACAGACATTCGACTGCGTGAAAGTAATGTATATAGCGTTTATTTGATGTTTTCTTTCCAGTTTGAAAAGGACAATAGGGTAATGGACGACAATTACCTGAAAACTTCCTTGTAAATAGTTGGCACCCTCCGGTGCACCTTGATTCTACCCACTTTGCCGGCATGGGTAGGGCCTTGTTTACCCTGCTTTGCTTTAACAGGCCAGAAGCAGAACTGTATGGCATAGCGGAGACCAGGACTGGTCAATACGCCTTTGTATATAAATGTTTGCACTTTTACCTGTGTGCACATATGTTATTGTTTATGCAACGTTCAAGAGACCGCACCTCCCATAAAGGGATGTCTAAGTTAATTTGTTGAAATGCATTTCCAAAAATTTTTGTATGTCTTTTATTATCATGTAATAATTGTTGTTTCCCTTTCACAGTCCAGGAGTACTGGATTTAATGGGGGGGGGGGGAGTGTGATGCCGCAGGGTCCTGGTCATCACAGTGGCATTGCTTTCTCCATGGGGAGAGTGATGTCTCAAGATCGCATCTCACCACCTGTGCACTTGACCCGCTCCCATCCCGCCTCATCCCAAACCTCACCATAGTCTTCATCCCAACCCTAACCCATCTCTTCAACCTATCACTAACAACTGGTGTTTCCTCTCAAGCTTTAAACATGCCTCCATCACACCTATCCTCAAAAAGCCCTCTCTTGACCCATCCACTGTATCTAGCTATCGCCCTATATCACTTCTCCCTTATGTCTCCAAACTACTGGAACAACACGTTTACCTTCAACTGTCCTCCCATCTCTCTTCTTGCTCCCTCTTTGACCGCTTACAATCTGGCTTCCGGTCACACCACTCCACTGAAACTGCCCTAACTAAGGTCACCAACGACCTCTTAACCGCCAAGAGCAAGCGACACTACTCTGTTCTCCTCCTCGACCTGTCGGCTGCCTTTGACACAGTGGACCATTCCCTATTATTACAGACCCCCTCATCCCTTGGCATCACAGACTTGGCCCTATCCTGGATCTCATCATACCTAACAGACTGGACATTCAGCGTCTCCCACTCACACACCACCTCCTCACCTCGTCCCCTATCTGTCGGAGTCCCACAAGGTTCAGTCCTTGGGCCCCTGCTCTTCTCCATTTACACCTTTGGCCTGGGACAGCTCATAGAATCTCATGGCTTTCAGTATCACCTCTATGCTGATGACACACAGATCTACATCCCTGGACCAGATATAACCTCCCTACTAACCAGAATCCCTCAATGTCTGTCCACTATTTCATCCTTCTTCTCCGCTAGATTTCTGAAACTTAACATGGACAAAACAGAATTCATCATCTTTCCCCCATCTCACGCGACCCCCCCAACGAACCTAACCATTACAGTAAATGGCTGCCCACTCTCCTAAGTCCCACAAGCTCGCTGCCTCGGGGTAATCCTTGACGCTGATCTCTCCTTCAAACCACATATGCAAGCCCTTTCCACTTCCTGCCGACTTCAACTCAAAAATATTTCACGAATCCGTTCATTCCTCAACCAAGAATCTGCAAAAACCCTAGTCCATGCCCTCATCATCTCTCGCCTTGACTACTGCAACCTCCTGCTCTGTGGCCTCCCCTCGAACACTCTCGCACCCCTCCAATCTATTCTAAACTCTGCTGCCCGACTAATCCACCTGTCCCCCCGCTATTCCCCTGCCTCTCCCCTCTGTCAATCCCTCCACTGGCTCCCCATTGCCCAGAGACTCCAGTACAAAACCCTAACCATGACATACAAAGCCATCCACAACCTGTCTCCTCCATACATCTGTGACCTCGTCTCCCGATACTTACCTACAAGCAACCTCCGATCCTCACAAGATCTCTTCTACTCCCCTCTTATCTCCTCTTCCCACAATCGCATACAAGATTTCTCTCGCATATCACCCTTACTCTGGAACCCTCTACCACAACACATCAGACTCTCGCCTACCATCGAAATCTTCAAAAAGAACCTGAAGACCCACCTCTTCCGACAAGCCTACAACCTGCAGTAACCACCGATCAACCAAACCGCTGCATGACCAGCTCTATCCTCACCTGCTGTATTCTCACCCATCCCTTGTAGATTGTGAGCCTTCGCGGGCAGGGTCCTCACTCCTCCTGTACCAGTTATGACTTGTATTGTTTAAGATTATTGTACTTGTTTTTATTATGTATACCCCTCCTCACATGTAAAGCGCCATGGAATAAATGGCGCTATAACAATAAATAATAATAATAATAATAATAATAATAATAATGTCACGCTTGGAAGCGATGAAGAATATACTTCACCAGGTAATCACATACACACAACACGTTCACACTCCAGGCCAGAAGGGGAGCTCTAAACCTGGTTTAGGGTTAACTCCCCTATAAATACATTCTGGTCTGAAGGGAAAGAGTCAGTTAGTGAGGACAGAGACGAGGGCAGACAGACAAAGTGTCAGAAGGTCTGAAGGGGCCATGTAGTCCCAGGTACTACAGCTCCTGGAGAAAAGAGAACTTAGAAAGAACGAACAGCTTGTGGAAAGTGTGCAGGAGAGAAAAGGCACAGGAGTGAATTAGCTACCTCCCTGGCTGGCGCAGATTTCGGTAGCCGGAAGACAGTGGCCATGCTGAACTCCAAGTGGCATGGCTGAAACCAGGTAAAAAAGACTGCAAACCTGTGTTCTCGTTCTTCACGGCACTTCTCACCATCTTCACCTATACACCGGGAGCCCTGGGGACATACTTCACCTGTGGGAAGTTATACCATCTAGCTGCCATACCATCACCCCAGAGGACCCCTTTAAGCAGCGTCGGTCCCTACTGACCGAATACCACAGGTGCGTCATGAACATAACCTTTAATCAATATCCATTTTACATGGCAGCCCAGGGCCACGGACCGGGTCGCCGCCATGACATGTGCCCTTAAGTACTGGACCCGGTACCGAGTACCCCACAGCCCTGGCGGGCGACTCATCAGTATAAACAAATTCCAAAATATATTTAATTAGCAAATCACAATAGTTTTGTCTATAGAATTAAAATGACTGTCACCTTGTTAGGCTACTTTTACACTAGCGTCGTTTGCAATACGTTGCAATGCGTCGTTCAGGAGAAAAAAATGCATCCTGCAAAGTTGTCTGCAGGATGCGTTTTTTCCCCATAGACTAACATGTGACGGGTTTCTTCTCCGGTATCACACAATCAACAGAGCAAGAGAATAGTCAACAATTCCAAGACCTTTATTTAGGCAAAACACGAAAGGTCCATATATACGATCCATCACACAAAGGATTAAATATTCCAGAACACGAATACAGTTCAGTTACCGAATAAAAGTCCAACAATCCAGCACAGAGGATGACAGTCCATATTCCCTTCTTTCTCTCTCTGACGTGCTGTCTTCACATCATGGGTTCCACACAGGATCTGATCTCCCCCAGCTCCTGTCCTCTCCTTATCTCCAGGAGTATTCAGACAGGATGGGGTGGTTTTCAGGCCTCCCACACCTGACAAAGGTGCCTGGTGGATTAAGGCACTACAGGGGGTCATTGTTTCAACAAGCTAGTTCAATATGTCATTAGCATATTAGCAAACAGGTTTATTCACTGACTCTGTGGAGAGATAACAATACAGGAATGTGGGGGCTGATATCAGATGGCAAATAACAGCCATTTATCAATTGGCAAATAACTCATACTACAAGAGAACAATCAGTAAAATATAAATATACACAAAAATGATACCCACATAACATATCACACCATCACAACCTCTCCCCCTCATAATAAGTGAGCACGCCATTAGGTCTACACAGACCTCTGGCCTGCTCACTTTAGTCCACTTTGCTCAACTGTTTATAGTTCCTTGTACAGTGGAAGGGGTTGCAATAATCATGAGCACTTGTCCATAAATTCCCGGGTCCTGGCTTTATGGTCATACCAGGCTTTTTGACTGAACTGGGCCGTTCGCTGATGTTCATTAGCCAAGGTAGATAGCTGGGCGAGACAGTCTCTGAACTCTAGAACTTAGGGAATGATGGGCGTTACGGTATCTGCGATATCTCCCTCCGATTGTTCTTTCAGAGTGAGAGGCCCACAGACCTTCTGCTCCCACAAAATGACTTTGCAACTCCCCAATGTCATTTCCAAGGAGGATATCTGCAGGAAGTCCTCCCATAACTCCAATCCAACACAGTTTTTCTCCAAAACCAAAATCCAAACGTACCAAAGCTCTCTGTATATATTTGCGGACACCCCCCGCCAGGACAATGGGAATTCCCGGGCCCTGGGGAATTGCCTCGGGTCGAACCGCATGGGGGTCAGCGATAGTCAGGAATGCCCCCGTGTCTCTAAATCCCGACACTTTGTATCCATCAATTAAGACATCCTGCAGGTGGCAATGCCGTTGCTGTGTATTTCTGATGGACAAAGGCCGGAGTCCATACACTCCAGGAGGGGTATCTATGGTGCCGTGGTCAGTGGTCCACTCTGGTGGGGGTGGTGGTAGCTCTTCCTCAGGCGGGATGGAGTGCACAAGATGTACTGGACGAGGTGGGGCTCCCGCTCAATCCTTGAAGGACAGCCAGACTGCAAATGTCCAGGTTGCCCACACCCGTAACATCTCCTCTCTGTGATACCCCCAGGTTGTGGTCGGAACTGTTGGGGCCCAGGATTGTGAGCTGTGATTGTCATCGGCCTGCGGCTGGGTGGAGGGGCAGATATAATCGGAGGGGTTCGGGGCGCGGTCAAAGGCCGTGGTTCATTGTCCAGAAGCCTCCTCCATTGCGGTCGGATAGTGAGGGCTTCATCGGCAAGGGCTGCAGCTCTATCCACGGTGCACGGTGTGCGCTCCCGGACCCATTCCCATACCTCTGCGGGGCACTTAGCAAGAAATTGTTCTACAAGGAACGCCTGTATAACATCTTCCACAGTAAAGGCATTTTCTCTTTCTGCTTCCAGCCATCTCCGACATGCCTGGGACATCTTATGTGCATACATCCTAAACGATCCCCCCGTAGTGCATGGGAGGTCTCGGAACTTGGCCCTATATGAGTCTGGGGTGATAGCATGGTAATCCAGGATAGTCTGCTTTACTATGTTATAATCCCGATTCCGCTGTGAGTCGGTTCGGTAAGCCTCTGCAGGCTACCGTTCAGGAGTCCCACTAACAAACGCATCTAGCCAGAGTGGGGCACCTCCATCACAGCACACTGCTGCTCAAAGTCCTTGAAGAACCCCTCCACATCTCCGGAAGCCTCATCAAATGGCTTAAACTCTTTTCGGGTGATCCGTACAGGCTCCCGGATCGTTGGGTTTACATTCCACATTGCGTTACTCCCTCTTTCAAGCTCGATTGCTTCTTGTCTCCGCTGTGCCCAGCGGGCAGCCTCCTCCTTGTACTCCTGAGAGATGCCTGGGCCCAGAACTGCCATCTCTTCTTCGTACCACACTACCCACTGGCTTTTTGGGGTGGGGGTCCTCATCTCCAGTGCTCCTCCTTCAGACATATAGGAGTAGGTGGTCTGGCTAGCACCCACCAGTAGATCGATTAAGGCCTCTTTAGTCAGTCCCTGGTAGTTCAGGCCCAGGTCTCTGGCTCTCTCCTGTAAACTGGATACAGTCCAATTTCTGTACTCACTCTGTGTGTGGTTCTCCATTAGGTTACGCTCTGTTGATCCCGCTGCTTGCCACCAGTTGTCACGGGTTCCTTCTCCGGTATCACACAATCAACAGAGCAAGAGAATAGTGAACAATTCCTAGACCTTTATTTAGGCAAAACACGAAAGGTCCATATATACGATCCATCACACAAAGGATTAAATATTCCAGAACACGAATACAGTTCAGTTACCGAATAAAAGTCCAACAATCCAGCACAGAGAATGACAGTCCATATTCCCTTCTTTCTCTCTCTGACGTGCTGTCTTCACATCATGGGTTCCACACAGGATCTGATCTCCCCCAGCTCCTGTCCTCTCCTTATCTCCAGGAGTATTCAGACAGGATGGGGTGGTTTTCAGGCCTCCCACACCTGACTACAGGGGGTCATTGTTTCAACAAGCTAGTTCAATATGTCATTAGCATATTAGCAAACAGGTTTATTCACTGACCCTGTGGAAAGATAACAATACAGGAATATGGGGGCTGATATCAGATGGCAAATAACAGCTATTCATCAATTGGCAAATAACTCATACTACAAGAGAACAATCAGTAAAATATAAATATACACAAAAATGATACCCACATAACATATCACACCAACACAAACATTACCGACGTATTGCCACACGTCGCAACCGTTGTGCGACGGTTGCGTCGTGTTTTGGCGGACCGCCGCCACAAAAAAAGTTACATGTAACATTTTTTTGTGCGTCGAGTCCGCCACTTTCGACCGCGCATGCGCGGCCGAAACTCCGCCACCTCCTACCCGGACCTTGCAATGGGGCAGCGGAAGCGTCGTAAGACTGCTTCCGCTGCCCACGTCGAGCATTTATTTCACAGCATACGTCGGTACGTCGGCCCGACGCACTGTGACGGGCCCGTACCGACACTAGTGTGAAAGCAGCTTTACACTTGAGAGAAACCTGTCCTAGAAAGTCAGGACAGACGGCTGTGAGCATGTGCAGTAGGAAGCTCCGCTGCCGGGACATGGAGATACTGATATTGCTATTCTGATAGGCACACAGAGGTGTGAGCTGCCTTTTCTTACCTCAACTCCTCTGGTATCTTCACTAGTATTAGTGGAGCGCATATGAGGATGGCGGCCCTTCATGCTGCACACGCTCACAGGTGTCTGTATCAACATTCTAGGACAGGTTTCTCTCAGTGAAACAAGGTGATGGCCATTGTAATGCTAATTAAATGTATTTAGGAATTTATTTATACTGACATGTTCTTTAGTTATTTTCCTCCACAACCCTTTTGAATTCTACAGTAAGTTATTTGCTGAACTCACCATTAAAAGCTGCTGTCCCTCTTTTAGAAGAGCCTTTTCTGAGCCTGATCCTGGCTTTACTGAGCTGATGAAAATACCTCTTTCATTACCACCAATTATTGAGATTTCCATCATGAGATTATCTCCATCTAGTGTTGTGTAGTTCACCTGGTGATTTGTGGACCTGTTTCGTCCTGTTGAAGTTACAGATGGTCGAAAGGGTCTGCAACACCAGAAACATTTCCAGACTTTAGATAAAAGGTAAAGTAGTGGGAACTGAAAAAAAGCCCTGTACATATGTATAGATTCTGACATTACCTTTCCAGAGAAAATTTTCTAAAAATTGAATTAACTTGTTCAAGGTCATAGATGTCCAGACTTTCTGACTGATGTGAAGATGATGATGAATGAATAGATGGAGGTCCACAGGAGAAGAGATCATGAATTTCATCTGAGCAAGTACATAAAAACACAACAATTAACAAGCAAAAACTGGAAAAAAAGTTGTTAACATAAACATGCACACATACATACACAGTCCTCAACATAAATGAATACACCCCCTTTTGAAAATATGATTTTAATCAATATCTCACTGACCATTTTTTAACCCATGACACGAAAGTAAGGTTAGTAACATAACTTGCATTACAAAATCTGGTTTAACCCCTTAATGACCGCCAATACGTCTTTTAACTGACCTGAGGTATTTGAGAATAGCCTCCCCATACAGGTGACAATCCAGCAGCTGTCCGCTGTGCACTATAGCTGACAACTTGCTGCATTAGCCACGATCAGTGTTTGCACCGTCCAAATCTGTTTAACCCCTTAGATCAGGTGTCCCCAACCTGTAGCTCGGGAGCCACATGTGGCTCGCGGTCCCATGAATTGTGGCTCGCGGCTGTCTGTCAGCTTGGTGCATTAGCTCCAGTTTTAGCAAACAGGTATGAAGAGCACATCTCAAAATGGTGAATTTTATGAGCAGCCCTGTACAGAAGAGCAGATTTGGATGCACATATACTGGTCTTGGGGGTTTGAGATTATTAAAGTATGGTACGCTGGAGACAAGATGACAACACCTGTCAGAGGAGGTGTTTGAAGCTGGATGTGACAGTGTCTTTGGAGTTCTTTACAGGAGAATACTGAATTGGGGGTATTGTAGGAACCCCTAGATCTTTGTATACTGCTTTGGGGTGATTGATTTTTGTGGAAAAGCTTTGGTTACCATTATACCTATAATGGGGCTTTGTTTGCACCTATTGTGAGGGGGGAAGGAGCTGAATGTGGTTCTCGACCCTCTCTCAAGGCTGGATGTGGCTCGCGACCCTCTCTCAGAGCTGAATGTGGCTCTCAAGGTCAGAAACGTTGGGGACCTCTGCCTTAGATGCTGCTGCCAATAGTGACTACTTCATTATAAATGGTTAACAGAGTGTGGGGGCTTCCTCTTTATCCCAATCGGTGCCCTCAGATCATGATTTTGTGGTCCTGATGTTTGCCATGGCAATTCACGACCAAATAGTGGCCTTAGGGTATGTTTCCACGTTCAGGAAACGCTGCTTGTTTGACGCTGCGCAGCGCTGCAGCGTCAAACAAGCAGCGTCCAGATGTTCCTGCATAGTGGAGGGGATTTGATGAAATCCTGTCTCCACTATGCGTGGAAACCCGCACGCGGCGGCCCTGCGACTACGGACATGCTGCGCGTCTTTTCAGATCGCAGCATGTCCGTACACCTTGCGGGGACGCAGCGTCCCCGCAAGGCATATCACAGGGCCCTATGGGAGAGAGCGATCATCCCGGATGTGAAGAGTTAACACATCCGGCATGATCGCGTCCCATTAAGGGGGCGGGGCTTAGCGCCGAGCGGCTTCGCCGCTGCGGCGATACCGCCGCCCATCCGTACCGTGGAGACATACCCTTAGAGTCTGACAGCTGTAGTAATCTGTTCAGAAGTTAGCGGCATTTAGGTGGTAAAAATACACTTTTTCATTTCTGTCATACCACTTTGCTTTAATTCCTGTAAAGCATCTGAAGGGTTAATAAACTACCTGACAGCAGTTTTCAATTCGTCAGGGGGTGCCGTTTTTAAAATGATATCATGTTTGGGGGTTTCCCAGTATATGAGACCCCTAAAGTCACTTCAAACATGGATAAGTCCCGAAAATAAAAATACATTGTAAATTTCCTTGAAAAAATGAAAAATTGCTGCTACATTTTTAAACCTTCTAAAATGCTAACAAAATAAAAGAACATTTTACAAATGGTGCTGATGTAAAGGTGACATGGGGGAAATGTTATTTATTAATGGTTTGCTGTGGTATGACTATCTGGATTAAAGGGATAATCATTCAAAGTTTGAAAATTGCAAATTTTTTAACATTTTTCTCAAATTTTTTATATTTTTTATAAATAAACACAAAACATATTGACCTAAATTTACCATTATTATAAACTATAATGTGTCATGAAAAAACAATCTCAAAATCACTGGGATTTGTTGAAGCGTTGCAGAGTTATTACCACATAAAGTGACACTGGTCAGATTTCAAAAATTTGGCTCCGTCACTAAGGGGTTAATGAAGTTAGTTGATACTAAATGAATACACACCACATTAAAAACTACAACATCTATAGTATAAGTTTGATTTTTAAGGACAACACCAAGTCTTCTAGGCATGGAAGTTGGCAACACATTGCAACATCTATCTTTTTCATTCTTCAAGCAAATCTCTTTTAACCCCTTAACCCCCAAGGGTGGTTTGCATGTTAATGACCAGGCCAATTTTTACAATTCTGACCAGAGTCCCTTTATGAGGTTATAACTCTGAACACTTCAATAGATTCTGATGATTCAGACATTGCTTTCTCGTGACATATTGGGCTTCATGATAATGGTAAAAATGTCTTTGATATTACCTGCGTTTATTTGTGAAAAAAACGGAAATTTGGCGAAAATTTTGAAAATTTCACAATTCTCCAACTTTGAATTTTTATGAAAGAAGAAATATAAACCAGCTCACCCGTGATGCATAAACCAATCCTCGGGAGCACGGACCCGCTGTGTTCAGGCGTATAAAGTCCAAAAAGAAAAGAATGTCCAGCTTCACCGAATCCGTAAAAAAGAGTTTTCTTTATTCACATACTATTGAGCATAGAGGATACAGACTTCAGCACAAGCCATATGGGTAAGAATCTCAACGCGTTTCTGGAGACTAAGCTCCCTTAATCATGGTTTCAGGGATTAAGGGAGCTTAGTCTCCAGAAACGCGTTGAGATTCTTACCCATATGGCTTGTGCTGAGGTCTGTATCCTCTATGCTCAATAGTATGTGAATAAAGAAAACTCTTTTTTATGGATTCGGTGAAGCTGGACATTCTTTTCTTTTTGAATTTTTATGCCCTTAAATTACAGAGATATGTCACACAAAATACTTAATAAGTAACATTTTCCACATGTCTACTTTACATCAGCACAATTTTGGAACCAACATTTTTTTGGGGAGTTATAAGGGTTAAAAGTTGACCAGCAATTTCTCATTTTTACAACACCATTTTTTTAGGGACTACATCACATTTGAATTAACTTTGACGGGTCTATATGATAGAAAATACCCAAGTGTGACACCATTTTAAAAACTGCACCCCTCAAGGTGCTCAAAACCACATTCAAGAAGTTTATTAACCCTTCAGGTGTTTCACAGCAATTTTTGGAATGTTTAAAAAAATATGGACATTTAACTTTTTTTCACAAAAAAATTTACTTCAGCTCCAATTTGTTTTATTTTACCAAGGGTAACAGGAGAAATTGGACCCCAAAAGTTGTTGTACAATTTCTCCTGAGTACGCTGATACCCCATATGTGGGGGTAAACCACTGTTTGGGTGCTTGGCAGAGCTCGGAAGGGAAGGAGCACCGTTTGACTTTTCAATACAAAATTGACTGGAATTGAGATGGGACGCCATGTCGCGTTTGGAGAGCCCTGATGTGCCTAAACATTGAAACCCCCCACAAGTGACACCATTTTGGAAAGTAGACACCCTAAGGAACTTATCTAGATGTGTGGTGAGCACTTTGACCCACCAAGTGCTTCACAGAAGTTTATAATGTAGAGCCATAAAAGTAAAAAAAATCACAGTTTTTCACAAAAATGATATTTTTGCCCCCAATTTTCTATTTTTCCAAGGGTAACAGAAGAAATTGGACCCCAAAAGTTGTTGTGAAATTTGTCCCGAGTACGCCGATATCCCATATTTGGAGGTAAACCACTGTTTGGGTGCATGGCAGAGCTCGGAAGGGAAAGAGCGCCGTTTGACTTTTCAATGCAAAATTCACTGAAATTGAGATAGGACGCCATGTCGCGTTTTGAGAGCCCCTGATGTGCCTAAACCATAGAAACCCCCCACAAGTGACCCCATACTGGAAACTAGACCCCTAAGGAACTTATCTAGATGTGTTGTGGGAACTTTGAATCCCCAAGTGTTTCACTATTGTTTATAACGCAGAGCCGTGAAAATAAAAATTCTTTTTTTTCCACAAAAATTATTTTTTAGCCGTCAGTTTTGTATTTTCCCAAGGGTAAGAGGAGAAATTGAACCCCAAATGTTGTTGTCCAATTTGTTTTGAGTACACTGATACCCCATATGCGGGGGGAAACCACTCTAACCACACCCCTAATCCCAACACACCCCTAACCCTAATCCCAACCCTAACCACACCCCTAACCCCAACACATCCCTAATCCCAACACACCCCTAACCCTAATCCCAACTCTAACCATACCCCTAACTCCAACACACCCCTAGTCCTAATCCCAACCATAACCCTAACCATACCCCTAACCCTGACACACCCCTAACCCTAGTCCCAACCCTAATCCCAACCGTAAATGTAATCCAAACCCTAACTTTAGCCCCAACCCAAACCCTAATTCTAGCCTCAACCCTAACTTTAGCCCCAACCCTAACTTTAGCCCCAATCCTAACCCTAACTTTAGACCCAATTCTAACCCTAACTTTAGCCCCAGCCCTGATCTTAACTTTAGCCCCAACTCTAACCCTAACTTTAGCCCCAATCCTAACCCTAACTTTAGCTCCAACCCTAACCCTAACTTTAGCCCCAACTCTAACCCTAACTTTAGCCCCAGCCCTGATCTTAACTTTAGCCCCAACTCTAACCCTAACTTTAGCCCTAACCCTAACGTTAGCCCCAACCCTAACTGTAGCCCTAACCCTAACTTTAGCCCCAACCCTAACCCTAACTTTAGCCCCAATCCTAACCCTAACTTTAGCCCCAACCCTAACTTTAGCCCCCACCCAAACTGTAGCCCTAACCCTAACCCTAATGGGAAAATGGAAGTAAATACATTTTTTTAATTTTTGTATTTTTCCCTAACTAAGGGAGTGATGAAGGGGGGTTTGATTTACTATTTATAGCGGGTTTTTTTTAGTGGACTTTTATGATTGGCAGGTGTCACACACTAAAAGACGCTTTTATTGCAAAAAATATTTTTTGCATCTCCACATTTTGAGAGCTATAATTTTTCCATATTTTGGTCCACAGAGTCATGTGAGGCCTTGTTTTTTGCGGGACGAGTTGACGTTTTTATTAGTACCATTTTCGGGCACGTGACATTTTTTGATCGCTTTTTATTCCGATTTTTGTGAGGCAGAATGACCAAAAACCAGCAATTCATGAATTTCTTTGGGGGGGGGCATTTATACCGTTCAGCGTTTGGTAAAATTGATAAAGCAGTTTTCCCCCCGTGAACGCGGCTGATTGCCTGTGACGTACTATCCCGTCCATGGGAATTAAGTCCCAGGTCACCTTGACAGGATAGTACGTAATATGGGATTAAGGGGTTAAAGCTTGGATGCTGGATGGAGAGTGATGGACAACTTATTTGTACAGAATTCCTTATAGGTGTTCTATTGGGTTCAGATCAGGAAACACATTTGACCACTGTATCACTGTCACCCTATTTTTCTAAAATTCAAAGGTGGCTTTAGATGCATGTCTAGATGCAAGGAGCCTGATCACTTCTTCTTCTGTGACTGGTTCAAAGTCAGAGAGTGGGCTAGATACAGTGGGGTAGGGAGGACAGTGCATGGTATGAGGGGATTGGGAGAAAATTTCCTGTCAGATATGGTCAATTTTTTCTTTGAAATAATTGGCCAGATTGTCAGCGTGGAGATCCGTGATTTGGACCCACACTCTTGGGTTGAGTAGGGAATGAAAAGTGTCAAAGAGACGTTTAGGATTATTGAACAGTGAGGCGAAGAGGGTGTTGAAATTGGTTTGTTTGGAGTGGTGAAGGGCAGAGTTGTATGTTTGAAGCATAAACTTATAATTGATGAGATCTTCAGGCAGATTGGATTTTCTCCACAGACGTTCGGCGCACCTGGAGCACCGCTGTAGAAGATACAGTATGTTTGCAGCGTGTGCCAGGGTTGTCGCCATCTGTGCCATGTTGTTCTATGTACAGGAGGTGCAGCTTCATCCAGGGCACTTTGCAGTGTTTCATTATAATGTTTCAGTGCAGAGTCAGGGCATGAGAGGGAGGAGATAGGGGCCAATGATGACTGCAAATTCTTCATAAGTTTCTGTGTGTTAATGGCCCGTATATTTCTATAATTGTGGAAAGTGGGGGTGTCCTGATAGGGACGAAAGTTCTTTACAGAAAATGAAAGAAGGTTGTGGTCAGAGAGTGGGAAAGAGGAGTTGATAAAATCATGCACTGAGCAAAGCCAGGAGAAGACCAGGTCAAGGGAGTTCCGTCTTCATGCGTAGGAGAGTTCGTAAGCTGTGAAAGGGGCCGAAGGAGGAGGTTAGAGATAAAAGGTGAGTGGCAGATGGGGAAAGGGGAAAAGCAATGGGGATGTTAAAGTCTCCCATGATGAGGGTGGGGATGTCATAGGAGAGAAAATGTGGAAGCCAGATGTCAAAGTGATCCAGGAACTGATAGGAGGGACCCGGAGAATGATACATAATTTCCACTCGCATGTAGAAGGCAGGTATGGACTGGGGCTGAAATTCAGCCCTGGCATTTGAAATCACACAGGCCCATGCTGCTCTGTCCCCAAGCACCATATTACTAATATTACCCTATATTACCCTGGGTGGAGGAACGCAAGATTTACTACAAGACCAATATTTATAATGATACCTGTGACCTGCTGGGGTTTGAGACAGAGTCAGTGACTTTGTGCTCGTCACAACTCTTAACAGTATGGGTGTCTTGAGGACACCGATTCTGTTAACAACATAGCAGACAAGGCAGCCCATGACCAGACAGGTCTTCTGGCATTTGCCAGAATTGCCAGATGGCTAGTCCAGCCCTGGGAGAAGGGGATGTAGAGTCTGACAGCATGTACCTCAAAAGAAGGGAAAATTTACTGGGTACACTAGTACATGGTGCATATGTCAAAACTCACCATCAAGTTCTATGCTGTCATCGTCTTCATCAGCAGGGCTGTAATAGTATTAAAAATATATAAATTAGTTAACCTTTGTAGGTTTATGACTGAGATAGGTTCTCACTGTCTGATGGCATGATTGGTCTTCTGACCTGTACGCAGGTACATCTTCTTTGCTTCTTCTTACAATGGAGTCATTTCCAGGGGGTTCTGGTGTTGTAGACATGATGCTATAATTACGGTTTTTCAATGGGTGCTGCAAGAAATGATACATTTACGACTTAGACTCAGTATTCTATGGTAAAACAGCTAAAGTAGAGAATTTTGTGATTTCTATTTTTAGTAAGACAAGCTATAAATTCCTGGTGGCAGAGCAGTTTCAACTTCTGAATATAAAGGAGTTCTATTAGGTGGTGATTGGGGACTAGTTTTTTCATACGATTATACATGTCCCCAAAACATTTATTTAGTAATAACTCTGACATGAGACAAAGTGAGCTCTAAGTAAGTGGTTTTCTGTTTAGTCCTATAAAGTTAGGCTTAAAATATTGTATTATTGCAACTGTACTTATATTTAAAATGCTCACTGGTTACCAATTTTGCCTAAAAGCAATAGTTTGAACAAATACAAGAAAGTTAGTAATATATAGTATCAAAAAATATACTTAATTTTCAATTTATGATCTCCTGCCATCTGACCACTAAACTCATCATTTAATGTTAAAAATGGCAAAAATCTAAAATGCCAACTCAATCAGAAGTCAGATTACAGCTGCCTATGAAAGTGAGAAGTAACGTGAAAGAGAGGAGCACAGAAATATCCACACCCATTCTGCCACTTTCTTCTGAACATGTGCTGCATAGAGACAGAAGGCCAAGAATCCTTGTCTCTGTGTGCTGTGTATAGAACACATCATAACATCTCGTCTTCACGAACTAGCTCAGAGACAACTGAAAATTTGAAATAGAGTAAGTAGGTAAAACTAGTGAAAAATGCAGGATACAATGTATTTAATGGCCAGAAATACTCCTCTTCCTAATCGATGCACACATAATAACTTATTTTGAAATGTTACCTGAAAATAAAAGTAAGCTTTAAAGGCATTTTTCTGATATTCAGGTTACATTTCAGGACCCTTTTACTTTTTAATTTCGCAATATATATGCACGCTTTGCTTGTGTTTTTCTTAGGTGGAGGAGATAAGGGTCTGACAGTGGGTTATAAAGAGGATCTGTCACCAGGTTAAAAAAAAAAGGGCCAGGTCTTGTTCTCATTTTATTTTCGGTGATCGCCTTAGTATTTCCTATTTTGATTTATGGAAATCCACCATAAAAAGGTCCATATCTTTGGAACTGTATGTTTTGCTATTTTTTCCAGGAGGGCGTGTCTTTCGGGAACTCTGCATTATTACCCTCTGAGCCACACCCTCTTGGTAAAGACTACAAAAATTAGAACTAAATAAAAAGACTCATATCTCTAGAACTGTAGGGCTGATTTAAAATAACTGAATACTCCCAGGAGCAGAGGGAATAAAATAGGAGAAAAACTGGTCAATTTTGACCTAATGACAGGCTCTCTTTAAGGCCTGCTGTTGTCAGTGGAGTAATCAAGGTCACATATTTTAAAGCAAAATTACTAATATTCAAAACACAATAACTAAGGGAGACAGATACTAATACTCTGTTTCCCTTCCTAACAGTGGAGGTTGGCACCTTAGGGGGTATTTGTAAAGGCGCCCCCGCTCATTGTAGGCTATCCCTATCTGGGATAAATAATAAAGCTAGTGTGGAATAGTCAGTGATTTCCACACTTAGCAAGCCCCCACCAACCCAAATGAGCTGGTAGGGAGATAATATGGATAACTCTACATATAATATATTGCTCATTTTGATTGCCTATTGCTTGTTGTTTGTTTTTTTTCGGGCATGCGCAGTTGCGCTGCCCTTTGAACTTACAGCGTAGGTGCCGGGGATGCTACTGAAGGAGGAGGCGGCACCCGGCACGCAGAGGCCATGACTGACGGCTGTGAGGCATCTGGATTCGGGGGGGAAAGACCTGCCTCCCTGGCGATTTCACGGTATGAGCAACAAATTGCAAAAATTATTATTTCAGCAGTGCCATGGACCCGAACTTAAAGAGCCACCTTGTCAGAATGCAGCATTAGTGCTGCACAAGGTGGCTCTTTTAGTTAAACGCCTGGGGGGGTGACAGGTTCCCTTTAAATTCCTGTTATCACTTTCCTGTACTTGGGGGACTGTAACTCCCAGCATGGCTTCACAACTAAAGAACAAAGAATTTAGCAACTGATGAACAAATAATTTGAAAATTGCTTCACCTTGTGGTAAAAACACATAAGACTGCTTTGAAATTTTTGAAAAAAATGTGGTGGCTGGGAATGTGTGAAGTAGAGACATGTAATATTTGAATGCATTTGAAGAAAGGGCATTCAAAATCAATGTTATTGGTGGGCACATGGCACCTCACCCTGTCCCTGATAACCAATTATGACATGGCCTCAGGGCCGGCGTTAGTGACAGGCAGACCAGGCAGCTGCCTAGGGCCCCAGCTCCCCCAGGAGCCCCCAGCCAGTCGCCTGCCACCAGCGCTGACTCCTCCCCGCCAGCGATGACTCTCCCCCTGCCAGCGCCGACGCATTGAACTATACCGGCGTCAGATGCCGGTACAGTTCAAAGCAATGATGGAGGAGAGAGCATCAGCTGACGCTCCCTCTCCCATCATTCCTCTCTGCTTCTGACACTGCAGGTGCGCGATGACGCCACTTCATCACATACCTGCTGTGTGCCGGGCAGACTGCAGCCGCTGAAATCGGAGCCAAGCCGGGAGTAGCGCGGGGCACGAGGAGAGGTGAGGATTGTGGTTTTTTTTAAATATATCAGTGAGTACTGGACTATGGGGCCATTCTCGGGGGGTGTTGTCTGTATTATATTCTGTTGGGGGATACATTATATTCTATGGGGAGGTGTGTTGTATTATATTCTATGGGGGGCTGTGTTATATTCTATGAGGGAGGATTGCATCATACTCTTTGATGGGCTACATTATATTCTATGGGGAGGAGGGCTGTATTATATTCTCTGGGGGGCAACATTATATTCTATGGGGGCTGTATTACATTCTATGAGGGAGGATTGCATAATACTCTTTGATGGGGCTACAATATATTCTATGGGGAGGTGGGTTGTATTATATCTATGGGGGCTACATTATATTCTATGTATTACATTTATTCTATGTATTAAATTTATATTCTATGAGGGATGATTGCATCATGAGGGGGCAACATTGTATACTATGGGGGGCTGCATTATAATCTATGGGGGCTAGATTATATTGTATTGGTGGCTGCATTATACTCTATGAGGGGGCTACTGTTGTGAATTCTGTTCTCGAACTCCCTCCGGTGGTTATGAATGGTACTTCGGTGAGTTCTGTCCATGGACTCCCTCTGGTGGCTGTGAGTGGAGCTGCTGGCTCTGAGGTTCCTTCCTCAGCTGACTTTATTTAGTTCTAGGCTGCTGCTCTATTTAACTCCACCTAGATCGTTACTTGATGCCAGCTGTCAATGTCCTAGTACTGGTTCAGCTTGCTCTTGGATCTTTCAGATGACCTGTCTACTCCAGCAAAAGCTAAGTCCCTGCTAGCTTATTTGTTTACCACTGTTTTTCTGTCCAGCTTGCTATCATGATTCTGCCTGGTTAGCTGGAAGCTCTGGGATGCAGAGTGGCACCTCCACGCCGTGAGTCGGTGTGGGGTCTCTTTTGCACACTCTGCGTGGTTTTTTGGTAGTTTTTTATGCTGACCGCAAAGATACCTTTCCTATTCTCAAGTCTGTTTAGTTAAGTCTGGCCTCCTTTGCTGAAACCTATTTCATTCCTGTGTTTGTGACTTCCATCTTAACTCACAGTCAATACGTGTGGGCGGCTGCCTATTTCTTTGGGGAATTTCTCTGAGGCAAGTTAGGCCTTATTTTCTATCTTTAGGGTTGTTAGCCCTTAGGCTGTGAAGAGGCGTCTAGGCAGAGTCAGGTACGCTCCACGGCTATTTCTAGTTGTTGTGATAGGTTTAGGGGTTGCGGTCAGCAAAGCTCCCACTTCCCAGAGCTTGTCCTGTATTACTAGTTTGCTCATCAGGTCATTCCTAGTGCTCCTAACTACCAGGTCACCATAACAGTACAGCTGGCCCGTAAAGTGTTAGATGTAGATATGAACATTCAAGGTCTGTCCTCTTGTGTGGATCAACTCACTGCAAGGGTACAAGGCATTCAAGATTATGTAGTTCAGAACCCGATGTTAGAACCCAGAATTCCAATTCCTGATTTGTTTTCTGGGGATAGATCTAAGTTCCTGAATTTCAAAAATAATTGTAGACTGTTTTTTGCTTTGAAACCCCGCTCCTCTGGTGACCCCATTCAGCAAGTAAAAATCATTATTTCTTTGCTACGTGGCGACCCTCAAGACTGGGCATTTTCCCTTGTGCCAGGAGATCCTGCATTGCGTAATGTAGATGCGTTTTTTCTGGCGCTTGGGTTGCTTTATGATGAACCAGATTCAGTGGATCAGGCAGACAAAATCTTGCTGGCTTTGTGTCAGGGTCAGGATGAAGCGGAGGTATATTGTCAGAAGTTTAGAAAGTGGTCTGTGCTTACTCAGTGGAATGAGTGTGCCCTGGTGGCAGTTTTCAGAAAGGGTCTTTCTGAAGCCCTTAAGGATGTTATGGTGGGATTCCCCACGCCTGCTGGTCTGAATGAGTCTATGTCCTTGGCCATTCAGATCGATCGACGCTTACGTGAGCGCAAAACTGTGCACCATTTGGCGGTATCTTCTGAGCAGAGGCCTGAGCCTATGCAATGTGACAGGACCTTGACCAGAGCTGAACGGCAAGAATACAGACGTCAGAATGGGCTGTGTTTTTACTGTGGTGACTCCACTCATGCTATCTCTGATTGTCCTAAACGCACTAAGCGGTTCGCTAGGTCTGCCACCATTGGTACGGTACAGCCAAAATTTCTTTTGTCCGTTACTCTGATCTGCTCTTTGTCGTCCTATTCTGTTATGGCATTTGTGGATTCAGGCGCTGCCCTGAATTTGATGGACTTGGAGTTTGCCAGGCGCTGTGGTTTTTTCTTGGAGCCTTTACAGTATCCTATTCCATTGAGAGGAATTGATGCTACGCCTTTGGCCAAGAATAAGCCTCAGTACTGGACTCAATTGACCATGTGCATGGCTCCTGCACATCTGGAGGATATTCGCTTTTTGGTGTTGCATAATCTGCATGATGTGGTCGTTTTGGGTTTGCCATGGCTACAGGTCCATAATCCAGTATTGGATTGGAAATCAATGTCTGTATCCAGTTGGGGTTGTCAAGGGGTACATGGGGATGTCCCATTGTTGTCAATTTCGTCTTCCCATCCTTCTGAAGTCCCTGAGTTCTTGTCAGATTACCGGGATGTATTTGATGAGCCCAAATCCAGTGCCCTACCTCCTCATAGGGATTGCGATTGTGCTATTAATTTGATTCCTGGTAGTAAGTTTCCGAAGGGCCGACTATTCAATTTATCTGTGCCAGAACACGCCGCTATGCGGAGTTATGTAAAGGAGTCCTTGGAGAAAGGGCATATTCGCCCGTCGTCGTCACCGTTGGGAACAGGGTTCTTTTTTGTGGCCAAGAAGGATGGTTTTCTGAGACCTTGTATAGATTACTGCCTTCTCAATAAAATCACCGTCAAATTTCAGTACCCCTTGCCGTTACTGTCTGATTTGTTTGCTCGGATTAAGGGGGCTAGCTGGTTCACCAAGATAGATCTTCGAGGGGCATATAATCTTGTGCGTATTAAACAGGGCGACAAATGGAAAACAGCATTTAATACGCCCGAGGGCCATTTTGAGTACCTGGTGATGCCATTCGGGCTTTCTAATGCTCCATCTGTGTTTCAGTCCTTTATGCATGACATCTCCCGAAAGTACCTGGATAGATTCATGATTGTATATTTGGATGATATTTTGTTTTTTTCGGACGATTGGGAGTCTCGTGTGAAGCAGGTCAGAATGGTGTTCCAGGTCCTTCGTGCTAATTCCTTGTTTGTGAAGGGGTCTAAATGTCTCTTTGGAGTTCAGAAGGTTTCATTTTTGGGCTTCATTTTTTCCCCTTCTACTATCGAGATGGACCCTGTTAAAGTTCAGGCCATTTATGATTGGACTCAGCCTACTTCTGTGAAGAGCCTTCAGAAATTCCTGGGCTTTGCTAATTTTTACCGTCGCTTCATCGCTAATTTTTCTAGTGTTGTTAAACCATTGACTGATTTAACCAAGAAAGGTGCGGATGTGGTCAATTGGTCCTCTGCGGCCGTTGAGGCTTTTCAGGAGTTGAAGCGTCAGTTTTCTTCTGCCCCTGTGTTGTGTCAGCCAAATGTTTCGCTCCCGTTTCAGGTCGAGGTGGATGTGTCATGATTCTCAATGGCGAGAGAACATAGCCCAGCATATATGAGAACTAGCTCTTGGAAGATGGAAACTATACTGACCATGAACTAAACCTGCCGCACAACTAGAAGTGGCCGGGTAGCATGCCTACGTTTTTTTATCCCTAGATGCCCAGCGCCAGCCGGAGAACTACCTAATCCTAGCAGAGGAAAAGATAGTCCTGGCTCACCTCTAGAGAAATTTTCCCAAAAGGCAGACAGAGGCCCCCACATATATTGGCGGTGATTTTAGATGAAATGACAAACGTAGTATGAAAATAGGTTTAGCAAAAATCGAGGTCCGCTTACTAGATAGCAAGAAGACAGAAAGGGCACTTTCATGGTCAGCAGAAAACCCTATCAAAACACCATCCAGAAATTACTTTAAGACTCTAGCATTAACTCATAACACCAGAGTGGCAATTTCCGCTCACAAGAGCTTTCCAGACACAGTAACGAAACAGCAGCTGTGAACAGGAACAAAATGCAAAAACACACAAGGACAAAAGTCCAACTTAGCTGGGAGTTGTCTAGTAGCAGGAACATGCACAGAAAGGCTTCTGATTACATTGTTGACCGGCATGAAACTGACAGAGGAGCAAGGTTATATAGCGACTCCCACATCCTGATAGGAGCAGGTGAACAGAGGGGATGATGCACACAAGTACAATTCCACAAGTGGCCACCGGGGGAGCCCAGAATCCAATTTCACAACAGTACCCCCCCCCTCAAGGAGGGGGCACCGAACCCTCACCAGAACCACCAGGGCGATCAGGATGAGCCCTATGAAAGGCACGGACAAGATCGGAGGCATGAACATCAGAGGCAGTGACCCAAGAATTATCCTCCTGACCGTATCCCTTCCATTTGACCAGATACTGGAGTTTCCGTCTGGAAACACGAGAGTCCAAAATCTTTTCCACAACGTACTCCAACTCACCCTCAACCAACACCGGAGCAGGAGGCTCAACGGAAGGCACAGCCGGTACCTCATACCTGCGCAACAATGACCGATGAAAAACATTATGAATCGAAAAGGATGCAGGGAGGTCCAAACGGAAGGACACAGGGTTAAGAATCTCCAATATCTTGTACGGGCCGATGAACCGAGGCTTAAACTTAGGAGAAGAAACCCTCATAGGGACAAAACGAGAAGACAACCACACCAAGTCCCCAACACAAAGCCGAGGACCAACACGACGACGGCGGTTGGCAAAAAGCTGAGTCTTCTCCTGGGACAACTTCAAATTGTCCACCACCTGCCCCCAAATCTGATGCAACCTCTCCACCACAGCATCCACTCCAGGACAATCCGAAGATTCCACTTGACCGGAGGAAAATCGAGGATGAAACCCCGAATTACAGAAAAACGGGGACACCAAGGTGGCAGAGCTGGCCCGATTATTGAGGGCGAACTCCGCCAAAGGCAAAAAAGCAACCCAATCATCCTGATCCGCAGACACAAAACACCTCAAATATGTCTCCAAGGTCTGATTAGTCCGCTCGGTCTGGCCATTAGTCTGAGGATGGAAAGCAGACGAAAAAGACAAATCTATGCCCATCCTAGCACAGAATGCCCGCCAAAATCTAGACACGAATTGGGTCCCTCTGTCAGAAACGATATTCTCCGGAATACCATGCAAACGAACAACATTTTGAAAAAACAGAGGAACCAACTCGGAAGAAGAAGGCAACTTAGGCAAGGGAACCAGATGGACCATCTTAGAGAAACGGTCACACACCACTCAGATGACAGACATCTTATGAGAAACAGGCAGATCCGAAATAAAATCCATCGAGATGTGCGTCCAAGGCCTCTTCGGGATAGGCAAGGGTAACAACAATCCACTAGCCCGAGAACAACAAGGCTTGGCCCGAGCACAAACGTCACAAGACTGCACAAAGCCTCGCACATCTCGTGACAGGGAAGGCCACCAGAAGGACCTTGCCACCAAATCCCTGGTACCAAAGATTCCAGGATGACCTGCCAACGCAGAAGAATGAACCTCAGAGATGACTCTACTGGTCCAATCATCAGGAACAAACAGTCTACCAGGTGGGCAACGATCAGGTCTATCCGCCTGAAACTCCTGCAAGGCCCGCCGCAGGTCTGGAGAAACGGCAGACAATATCACTCCATCTTTAAGGATACCTGTGGGCTCAGAATTACCAGGGGAGTCAGGCTCAAAACTCCTAGAAAGGGCATCCGCCTTAACATTCTTAGAACCCGGTAGGTAAGACACCACAAAATTAAACCGAGAGAAAAACAACGACCAGCGCGCCTGTCTAGGATTCAGGCGCCTGGCAGACTCAAGGTAAATTAAATTTTTGTGGTCAGTCAATACCACCACCTGATGTCTGGCCCCCTCAAGCCAGTGACGCCACTCCTCAAAAGCCCACTTCATGGCCAAAAGCTCCCGATTCCCAATATCATAATTCCGCTCGGCGGGCGAAAATTTACGGGAAAAAAAAGCACAAGGTCTCATCACGGAGCAGTCGGAACTTCTCTGCGACAACACCGCCCCAGCTCCGATTTCAGAAGCGTCGACCTCAACCTGAAAAGGAAGAGCAACATCAGGCTGACGCAACACTGGGGCGGAAGAAAAGCGGCGCTTGAGCTCCCGAAAGGCCTCCACAGCATCAGGGGACCAATCAGCAACATCAGCACCCTTCTTAGTCAAATCAGTCAATGGTTTTACAACATCAGAAAAACCAGCAATAAATCGACGATAAAAGTTAGCAAAGCCCAAAAATTTCTGAAGACTCTTAAGAGAAGAGGGTTGCGTCCAATCACCAATAGCCTGAACCTTGACAGGATCCATCTCGATGGAAGAGGGGGAAAAAATGTATCCCAAAAAGGAAATCTTTTGAACCCCAAAAACACACTTAGAACCCTTCACACACAAGGAATTAGACCGCAAAACCTGAAAAACCCTCCTGACCTGCTGGACATGAGAGTCCCAGTCATCCGAAAAAATCAGAATATCATCCAGATACACAATCATAAATTTATCCAAATAATCGCGGAAAATGTCATGCATAAAGGACTGGAAGACTGAAGGGGCATTTGAAAGACCAAAAGGCATCACCAAATACTCAAAATGGCCCTCGGGCGTATTAAATGCGGTTTTCCACTCATCCCCCTGCTTGATTCGCACCAAATTATACGCCCCACGGAGATCAATCTTAGAGAACCACTTGGCCCCCTTTATACGAGCAAACAAATCAGTAAGCAGTGGTAACGGATATTGATATTTAACCGTGATTTTATTCAAAAGTCGATAATCAATACACGGCCTCAAAGAGCCGTCTTTCTTAGACACAAAGAAAAAACCGGCTCCTAAGGGAGATGACGAAGGACGAATATGTCCCTTTTCCAAGGACTCCTTTATATATTCTCGCATAGCCGCGTGTTCAGGCACAGACAGATTAAATAAACGACCCTTAGGGTATTTACTACCCGGGATCAAGTCTATGGCACAATCGCACTCCCGGTGCGGAGGTAGTGAACCAACCTTGGGTTCTTCAAAAACGTCACGAAAGTCAGACAAGAATTCAGGAATCTCAGAGGGAATAGATGATGAAATGGAAACCAAAGGTACGTCCCCATGAGTTCCTTTACATCCCCAGCTTAACACAGACATAGCTCTCCAGTCGAGGACTGGGTTATGAGATTGCAGCCATGGCAATCCCAGCACCAAAACATCATGTAGATTATACAGCACCAGAAAGCGAATAACCTCCTGGTGATCCGGATTAACACGCATAGTCACTTGTGTCCAGTATTGTGGTTTATTACTAGCCAATGGGGTGGAGTCAATCCCTTTCAGAGGTATCGGAGCCTCCAATGGCTCCAAATCATACCCACAGCGTTTGGCAAAGGACCAATCCATAAGACTCAAAGCAGCGCCAGAGTCGACATAGGCGTCCGCGGTAATAGATGACAAAGAACAAATCAGGGTCACAGATAGAATAAACTTAGACTGTAAAGTGCTAATTGAAACAGACTTGTCAGGCTTCTTAGTACGCTTAAAGCATGCTGATATAACATGAGTTGAATCACCACAATAGAAGCACAACCCATTTTTTCGTCTAAAATTCTGCCGCTCGCTTCTGGACAGAATTCTATCACATTGCATATTTTCTGGCGTTTTCTCAGTAGACACCGCCAAATGGTGCACAGGTTTGCGCTCCCGCAGACGCCTATCGATCTGAATAGCCATCGTCATGGACTCATTCAGACTCGCAGGCACAGGGAACCCCACCATAACATCCTTAATGGCATCAGAGAGACCTTCTCTGAAAATCGCCGCCAGGGCGCACTCATTCCACTGAGTAAGCACAGACCATTTGCGGAATTTTTGGCAGTATATTTCAGCTTCATCTTGCCCCTGAGACAAGGACATCAAGGCCTTTTCCGCCTGAAGCTCTAAATGAGGTTCCTCATAAAGCAACCCCAAGGCCAGAAAAAACGCATCCACATTGAGCAACGCAGGATCCCCTGGTGCCAATGCAAAAGCCCAGTCTTGAGGGTCGCCCCGGAGCAAGGAAATTACAATCCTGACCTGCTGTGCAGGGTCTCCGGCAGAGCGAGACTTCAGGGACAAAAACAATTTGCAATTATTTTTAAAATTTTGAAAGTGAGATCTATTCCCCGAGAAGAATTCAGGCAAAGGAATTCTAGGCTCAGACATAGGTGCATGAACAACAAAATCTTGCAAATTTTGTACCTTTGTGGCGAGATTATTCAAACCTGTAGCTACACTCTGAAGATCCATTTGAAACAGGTGAACACAGAGCCATTCAAGGATTAGAAGGAGAGAAAGAGAGGAAGGCTGCAGTATAGGCAGACTAGCAAGTGATTCAATTAAGAGCACACTCAGAACTAGAGGGAAAAAAAAAAAAAAAAAAAATTGTAGCAGACTTCTTTTTTCTCTCCTTTCTCAGCCAGTAATTTAACCCTTTTTTTTGGGCCGGTCAAACTGTCATGATTCTCAATAGCGAGAGAACATAGCCCAGCATATATGAGAACTAGCTCTTGGAAGATGGAAACTATACTGACCATGAACTAAACCTGCCGCACAACTAGAAGTGGCCGGGTAGCATGCCTACGTTTTTTTATCCCTAGATGCCCAGCGCCAGCCGGAGAACTACCTAATCCTAGCAGAGGAAAAGACAGTCCTGGCTCACCTCTAGAGAAATTTTCCCAAAAGGCAGACAGAGGCCCCCACATATATTGGCGGTGATTTTAGATGAAATGACAAACGTAGTATGAAAATAGGTTTAGCAAAAATCGAGGTCCGCTTACTAGATAGCAAGAAGACAGAAAGGGCACTTTCATGGTCAGCAGAAAACCCTATCAAAACACCATCCAGAAATTACTTTAAGACTCTAGCATTAACTCATAACACCAGAGTGGCAATTTCCGCTCACAAGAGCTTTCCAGACACAGTAACGAAACAGCAGCTGTGAACAGGAACAAAATGCAAAAACACACAAGGACAAAAGTCCAACTTAGCTGGGAGTTGTCTAGTAGCAGGAACATGCACAGAAAGGCTTCTGATTACATTGTTGACCGGCATGAAACTGACAGAGGAGCAAGGTTATGGAGCGCCCCCACACCGCCGCAGGGCCGAGGGGTACCCGGAGCCGGGCCTCTAGGTCTCAGTCCTGGGGTTGTCACGGTAGCTAGACCCGGTCCGTGGCCCTGTCTGTCAGTGGGGGACGTCCGGTGCAATATGTGATGTTGTAGCGGTGCAGTTGTGGGGTGCAGGTCGCGGTAAATAACGAGGACACCAGGTTGCAGTCTCTTTACCTCTTTACTGAAGCTCTCTGGGTCCTCAGTCCGGAATACGGCTCACCAGGCTGCGCAAGTCCGGCCGGTCCAATGGCACTTCCAGAGCTCTCCTTGCAGGTGGAAATCGGTGCCTTCCTTCTAGCGCTATGTGTTGCAGTCCTTCCCTGCTGTGCTTACGGAAAGTACCCCACAACTGTTGTGTCTGTTTCTCGTGTTCCCTCACAACAACTTAATTCGCAATGATCTTCCTCGTCCCTCCAAATACTATGGTAGGAACGCACCCGTATGACGGGGAGGCTCGGAGATCTTCCGGGACTCTATCTGCGCCCCTCTCCTGTTGGTACCCCCCTTTGCCTTCCTGGGTGATGCGTGAGACAGTCCGCCTCAAGCTAACTGCCCTGCCGTAGGTCTGAGGTATGGCTTGAAACTCTTTACCTCCTCGGCGTTCCGGCCACCGGTAGTGCGCCTCAGTAAGGTGCTGCCTCTTTCAGCACAACCCTCACTGGTATCTCCTTTCGCTTGATTTCGTTTCTCACTCAGCACAATCTATCTCGCTTCTTAGTCCTTCCTTGGGCACCGCCGCTATGCTGAGCAGGCACGGTCCCTTTACGTTCTTTCCATGCCAAGCCTCTGCCAGGATCCCACCCCTGGCAGAGACCCTACAGTCTCTCCCTTCACAACACCCCCTGCCACAGGGTGTTGCTCCGTTCAATCCCGTCCGCGTTCTCTCTCTAACTTCCTGCCTGACCCCCAGTTTACCCACTATGGTGGGGAGTGGCCTAATGAATAGCACCCTTAGCTCCCCCCGGAGGCCCAGCTGTGAAATGTATTGGTGACTGTGATACCTGCTCAGAGAACTCCTTCCGTGCCATCGAACGCAGCATGGCCCCCCTTAGTGGCTGAACCATGCTACTGCAACGACCAGGACTCTGGGGCGCTGCACTCCCCCCTGGTTAAACACAGTACTCCGGGACTGGGAAGAAAAACAACAATACAGGTTAGCAAAAAGACATACAATTTTGTTGAGTGCAAATAACAATAAGTATACTTAAGTAGGCTTCCCTTTATGGGAGGTGAGGACACTTGTAACGTTACAAACATAATTAACCTTATAATTTACAGAGTATAAATAACTTCTGTTACCCAACCGGGTATTCTATTTAGTGCAATTTTTTTGAAATAATAACTTAACATTGCCTTTAAGAAACTCACACTCTTAGTCTATCAAAGGCCTTCCTATAATCACATTATAAGGCATTTCAACTTTTCATTCTCCTTCTTGTGAACCTGCAGGACCGCCTGTCCCTACGGCACCAGGCCTACTGCCTCTCCTTTCTTCTACAGGACCGCCCTGTTCAGCCAGGGCCTACTGCCTTTCGCTACTATACACAGTATAGACATAACATTCCTTTCGGTTGAAGAACTCTGAGCCAGCTCTACTCGGCCCCTTTAAGGACTCACTCTCTAACCCCTACGGGTTCACTCTCTGTCCTTAGCAATAAAGTAACTTTTCAATGGGGACGCAGGGTTTACCTTCTATCCTCACCCTCATTATTACTTCTCTTACTTTCAACTATGCAGACCTCTACTTCTACCCCTACGGGCTCTCTGCATCTTTCCTGTCTTCAAAACATTATTCAAATTTCACATTTTAACAAATTCAACACATATAACTTAGCATGTAAAACAGTTACATTTCTTTTCAAGGCATCATTATGGCATTACTGTTCTGCAACAGTATCTCTCTCAAGTTCAGTTTCTCACATCCCCTTTAAGAGGAGACCAAGTCTTTCTAAGATAGCTTGTCTCCTCAGCCTACCGGCCCATGCAAAGGTTCCGGCATGGTATCTTCGCAAAGTGTCTTTAACTAGAACCGGTAGGAAAGGTATCTTCGCAAAGTGTCTTTGGCTCAAACAAATAGGACAAATATCTTCGCAAAGTGTCTTTGGCTAAAACCAGTAGGGAGCACCTTTAAGAAGGTGCAACTATTTACAAGGGAAGTTCGAATCATGCACAGTCCATGATTTCTGCAGTTTGTATAACTTTTGTGCAACAACTTCAGAAAAGGAAAACAAACAAAGAGGATCCCGGGTCAACAGAGGGATCCATTAACCCTGGGCGGGTTTAGCAGCAACTTAAAGGAATAAAAGACAAACAGTAACTATTTACATTTTCCATCCAATGATAGTACTTTCAAAACTTTCCACGAGGCACCACCCGGCAGGTGGATCCCTGCAGTTCAGGGTTCAGATCCACTCCTACTGCCAGGTACACCCCATGTGTTCGGGTCTGTTGTATGACCAGATCGTGCGCAGCGATGAAGGTCTGGGTTCCCACTGCTCTCTGCGCTGGCTCCTCAGGAGTCTCAACCACCCGAAGAGGCACTCCCTTGGCCACTGCTGTGGTGGCGGTGATCAACCTGCGGGCTCCAGGTTCCGCAGCCAGGCAGGTGGAGGCGACCGGAGTGGCTTCAGATCGATCACACGGTGACACCTTGGCTACAGGGGCTGGCCTCTCCTGCTTGTACACATTCAGAGCAAACCACCCCTTCTCTCCAAAGTGTCGGGTGTAGGTAACGCTGTCCCCCGGGTAGAGGTCCCGATCCGGGTGACCTTCTCTGAGGTGCGACTCCACATCCCGGCGATTGACAAAGACCTCCGCATACAGCCCCGGTTCCTTGATAAAGCCCCAGCCTCCTCGGAGCTTGAAGATGGTGACAATGCCCTGCCTGCGCGGGGCCTGATGGGTGGTGGGGTCCTTGCGGGCCCGATCCTTAACCGCCAAATCTTTTTGATGGTAGGCCTCCCGTTTGGCCTGATGTATTCTCTCTTCCTCTTGCCACCGCTGTTCTAGCTGGGTCTGATATTCTTCCCAGCTTAGGGCCTGTACCATTTCTCCCTTCTGGGTCTCCACCCCGGGGAACCCCATGAGATTGGATCCAGGGTTCACCCAGCGGCACACCGTGCGCTCCGCACTGACCTCACACGGCAAGGGAGTAGGGGTGATAGGGGCTCGCATACGGTGTTCCATGCCCGTGGCTTCCTCCCATGGTAACAGGCGCTGAAGTCTATGGGTCCCCGGGAGAGGCGGTGCTGCTACGGGACCCACTAACACACCCTCGGCTGGTGGGGCAGGACCAGAGGACTCACCCACCGGTACGAATCCACTTTCCGCAACAGGTCCCGCTGGTTCCTCCGATGTCCGGGAACCCGCTGCCGGCACCGCCTGATGCGGGGCCTGGATTCTCACATTCAATTGGAGGAGCCGGGTATATAAATCCTCCATCTCGGCTCTCAGGAATTTGGTGTTATCCACAGAGGACAGGTTGCTGGGCTCGTCCGGGTAGTCAGGGGAGACTTCCACTTCAACCCCGCTGTCGGGTTCGGAGCTGCTGGCCATAGCGTCCTCCACGTGGGTCGCTTCCTGGTCTTTTTCCCGCTCTCTCCTGCGTGAGCAGTTTCGTTTTCTCTGCCTCCGCCCCCCATTAAGGATCAGGAGGCGGATCTCTGCTGCTGACGGACACGTCCTCACTGCACAGAAATATTTAGACTGGGCGGCCATTACTGTTCGCGCTCTCCAGCTCGGCTACGCCCACTCCACGCCCCTCTTCTCTTCCTGCGCTCTCCTCAGCGCTGCAATGGCGGCGGATTTTGGCGGCAAATGGCACAGCACACAGTCTTGCAATAAAGTACAGTCCAAGCACAGTAAATCACAGTCTCTAGGCACACATGACCTGATTCTTCAGGCTTAAGTAGATCCTGTTCGTGACGCCAAGTTGGAGCGCCCCCACACCGCCGCAGGGCCGAGGGGTACCCGGAGCCGGGCCTCTAGGTCTCAGTCCTGGGGTTGTCACGGTAGCTAGACCCGGTCCGTGGCCCTGTCTGTCAGTGGGGGACGTCCGGTGCAATAAGTGATGTTGTAGCGGTGCAGTTGTGGGGTGCAGGTCGCGGTAAATAACGAGGACACCAGGTTGCAGTCTCTTTACCTCTTTACTGAAGCTCTCTGGGTCCTCAGTCCGGAATACGGCTCACCAGGCTGCGCAAGTCCGGCCGGTCCAATGGCACTTCCAGAGCTCTCCTTGCAGGTGGAAATCGGTGCCTTCCTTCTAGCGCTATGTGTTGCAGTCCTTCCCTGCTGTGCTTACGGAAAGTACCCCACAACTGTTGTGTCTGTTTCTCGTGTTCCCTCACAACAACTTAATTCGCAATGATCTTCCTCGTCCCTCCAGATACTATGGTAGGAACGCACCCGTATGACGGGGAGGCTCGGAGATCTTCCGGGACTCTATCTGCGCCCCTCTCCTGTTGGTACCCCCCTTTGCCTTCCTGGGTGATGCGTGAGACAGTCCGCCTCAAGCTAACTGCCCTGCCGTAGGTCTGAGGTATGGCTTGAAACTCTTTACCTCCTCGGCGTTCCGGCCACCGGTAGTGCGCCTCAGTAAGGTGCTGCCTCTTTCAGCACAACCCTCACTGGTATCTCCTTTCGCTTGATTTCGTTTCTCACTCAGCACAATCTATCTCGCTTCTTAGTCCTTCCTTGGGCACCGCCGCTATGCTGAGCAGGCACGGTCCCTTTACGTTCTTTCCATGCCAAGCCTCTGCCAGGATCCCACCCCTGGCAGAGACCCTACAGTCTCTCCCTTCACAACACCCCCTGCCACAGGGTGTTGCTCCGTTCAATCCCGTCCGCGTTCTCTCTCTAACTTCCTGCCTGACCCCCAGTTTACCCACTATGGTGGGGAGTGGCCTAATGAATAGCACCCTTAGCTCCCCCCGGAGGCCCAGCTGTGAAATGTATTGGTGACTGTGATACCTGCTCAGAGAACTCCTTCCGTGCCATCGAACGCAGCATGGCCCCCCTTAGTGGCTGAACCATGCTACTGCAACGACCAGGACTCTGGGGCGCTGCAGTTATATAGCGACTCCCACATCCTGATAGGAGCAGGTGAACAGAGGGGATGATGCACACAAGTACAATTCCACAAGTGGCCACCGGGGGAGCCCAGAATCCAATTTCACAACATGGATGCTTCTGAGATTGGAGCAGGGGCTGTTCTGTCTCAAAGAAGTTCTGATGGCTCGGTGATGAAACCATGTGCTTTCTTTTCTAGAAAGTTTTCGCCTGCTGAGCGCAATTATGATGTGGGCAATCGAGAGTTGTTGGCCATGAAGTGGGCGTTCGAGGAGTGGCGACATTGGCTTGAAGGAGCCAAGCATCGCGTGGTGGTCTTGACGGATCACAAGAATCTGACTTATCTCGAGTCTGCCAAGTGGTTGAATCCTAGACAGGCTCGATGGTCGCTGTTTTTCTCCCGCTTCGATTTTGTGGTTTCGTACCTTCCGGGCTCTAAGAATGTGAAGGCTGATGCCCTTTCAAGGAGTTTTGTGCCTGATTCTCCGGGAGTTCCTGAGTCGGCTGGTATCCTCAAAGAGGGGGTAATTTTGTCTGCCATCTCCCCTGATTTGCGGCGGGTGCTGCAGGAGTTTCAGGCTGATAGACCTGACCGTTGCCCAGCGGAGAAACTGTTTGTACCTGATAGATGGACTAGTGGAGTTATCTCTGAGGTTCATTGTTCTGTGTTGGCTGGTCATCCTGGAATCTTTGGTACCAGGGATTTGGTGGCTAGATCCTTTTGGTGGCCTTCCTTGTCACGGGATGTGCGTTCTTTTGTGCAGTCCTGTGGGACTTGTGCTCGGGCTAAGCCCTGCTGTTCTCGTGCCAGTGGGTTGCTTTTGCCCTTGCCGGTCCCGAAAAGGCCCTGGACGCATATTTCCATGGATTTTATTTCAGATCTCCCTGTCTCTCAAAGGATGTCGGTTATCTGGGTGGTTTGTGATCGCTTCTCTAAGATGGTCCATTTGGTACCTTTGCCTAAATTGCCTTCCTCCTCTGATTTGGTTCCATTATTTTTCCAGCACATGGTTCGTTTACATGGCATTCCGGAGAACATCGTGTCGGACAGAGGTTCCCAGTTTGTTTCGAGGTTTTGGCGGTCCTTTTGTGCTAAGATGGGCATTGATTTGTCTTTTTCTTCAGCTTTCCATCCTCAGACAAATGGCCAAACCGAACGAACCAATCAGACTTTGGAGACATATCTGAGATGCTTTGTTTCTGCTGATCAGGATGATTGGGTGTCCTTCTTGCCTTTGGCTGAGTTCGCCCTTAATAATCGGGCCAGCTCGGCCACTTTGGTTTCGCCTTTTTTCTGTAATTCTGGTTTCCACCCTCGTTTTTCTTCAGGACAGGTTGAGCCTTCGGACTGTCCTGGTGTGGATTCTGTGGTGGACAGGTTGCAGCAGATTTGGACTCATGTGGTGGACAATTTGACATTGTCCCAGGAGAAGGCTCAGCGTTTCGCTAACCGCCGTCGCTGTGTTGGTCCCCGACTTCGTGTTGGGGATTTGGTTTGGTTATCGTCTCGTTATGTTCCTATGAAGGTTTCGTCTCCTAAGTTTAAGCTTCGTTTCATTGGTCCTTATAAGATTTTGGAAATTCTTAATCCTGTGTCATTTCGTTTGGACCTTCCAGCTTCTTTCACCATCCATAATGTGTTCCATAGGTCGTTGTTGCGGAGATATGTGGCTCCTATGGTTCCCTCCGTCGACCCTCCTGCCCCGGTGTTGGTTGAGGGGGAGTTGGAGTATGTGGTGGAGAAGATTTTGGATTCTCGTATTTCGAGACGGAAACTTCAGTACCTAGTCAAGTGGAAAGGTTATGGTCAGGAGGATAATTCCTGGGTGGTTGCCTCTGATGTTCATGCTGCCGATCTTGTTCATGCCTTTCATTTGGCTCGTCCTGATCGGCCTGGGGGCTCTGGTGAGGGTTCGATGACCCCTCCTCAAGGGGGGGGGGTACTGTTGTGAATTCTGTTCTCGAACTCCCTCCGGTGGTTATGAATGGTACTTCGGTGAGTTCTGTCCATGGACTCCCTCTGGTGGCTGTGAGTGGAGCTGCTGGCTCTAAGGTTCCTTCCTCAGCTGACTTCGTTTAGTTCTAGGCTGCTGCTCTATTTAACTCCACCTAGATCGTTACTTGATGCCAGCTGTCAATGTCCTAGTACTGGTTCAGTTTGCTCTTGGATCTTTCAGATGACCTGTCTACTCCAGCAAAAGCTAAGTCCCTGCTAGCTTATTTGTTTACCACTGTTTTTCTGTCCAGCTTGCTATCATGATTCTGCCTGGTTAGCTGGAAGCTCTGGGATGCAGAGTGGCACCTCCACGCCGTGAGTCGGTGTGGGGTCTCTTTTGCACACTCTGCGTGGTTTTTTGGTAGTTTTTTATGCTGACCGCAAAGATACCTTTCCTATTCTCAAGTCTGTTTAGTTAAGTCTGGCCTCCTTTGCTGAAACCTATTTCATTCCTGTGTTTGTGACTTCCATCTTAACTCACAGTCAATACGTGTGGGCGGCTGCCTATTTCTTTGGGGAATTTCTCTGAGGCAAGTTAGGCCTTATTTTCTATCTTTAGGGGTAGTTAGCTCTTAGGCTGTGAAGAGGCGTCTAGGCAGAGTCAGGTACGCTCCACGGCTATTTCTAGTTGTGATAGGTTTAGGGGTTGCGGTCAGCAAAGCTCCCACTTCCCAGAGCTTGTCCTGTATTACTAGTTTGCTCATCAGGTCATTCCTAGTGCTCCTAACCACCAGGTCACCATAACAGGCTACCATATATTCTATGGAGGGCTGCATTATACTATATGAGGGGGCTGCATTATATTCTATGGGGTTTACATTATATTGTATGGCGGGGCAGCATTATACTCAGGCGGCTACATTATATCATGTGGGGTGGCTACATTATACTCTCTGGGGTGGCAGCATTATACTATATGTGGGCTGCATTATACTGTATCGAGGACTATGGGGAATACATTATACTATATGAAGAACTATGGGGTGCATTATACTATGGAAAGTTAATTGTACTACATGGATGACTATGGCGGTGCATTATACTACAGTATATGGAGGACTATGAGAAGTGTATTATACTATATGGAGGACTGAGCAGTGTATTTTAATATATGGAGGACTATGAGGAGTGTATTATACTATATGAAGGACTGAGGAGTGTATTATACTATGTTGTGAATTTGGATTCTGGGCTCCCCCGGTGGCTACTGGTGGAATTGAACTTGTGACATCATCTTCCCTGTTCACCTGTTCTGATTAGATCTGGGTGTCGCTATATAACCTGGTTTCTCTGTTAGATGCTTGCCGGTCAACAATGTTATCAGAAGCCTCTCTGTGCTTGTTCCTGCTCCCAGACATCTACTAGATAAGTTGGACATTCGTCCATGTTTTGTTTTTGTATTTTGGTTCCAGTTCACAGCTGCAGTTTCGTTACTGTGTCTGGAAAGCTCTTGTTGATCAGGAATTGCCACTCTGGTATTATGAGTTAATGCCAGAGTCCTAAAGTAATTTCTGGATGTGTTTTGTTAGGGTTTTCTACTGACCATGAAAGTATGCTTTCTGTCTTCTGCTATCTAGAAAGCGGACCTCAAATTTGCTAAAACTATTTTCCTGCTGCGTTTGTTGTTTCATCTCATATCACCGCCAATATATGTGGGGGGCTTCTGTCTCCTTTTTGGGCATTTCTCTAGAGGTGAGTCAGGTCTTATATTTCCCTCTGCTAGCATTATTTAGTTCTCCGGCCGGCGCTGGGCATATAGGGATAAAAAGTAGGACATGCTACCTGGCTACTTCTAGATGATGCGGTAGGTTTAGTTCATGGTCAGTATAGTTACATCTTCCAAGAGCTTGTTCCTATTGAGGCTTATGCTAGTTCTCTGGCCATGGAGATCATGACAGTTTGACCGGCCCACTAAAGGGTTAAAATCCTTGGCTGAGAAAGGAGAGAAATAAGAAGTCTGCTGAAAATTTTTTTTTTTTTTTTTTTTCTCTAGTAGTTAGTGTGCTCTTAATTGGATCACTTGCCAGTCTGTCTATGCTGCAGTCTTTCTTTTTTTTCTCTCTCCTTCTAATCTTTGAATGGCTCTATGTTCACCTGTCTATAATGGGTTGTGTTTCTATTGTGGGGATTCTACTCATGTTATATCAGCATGCTTTAAGCGTACTAAAAAGCTTGATAAATCCGTTTCCATTGGCACTTTACAGTCTAAGTTTATTTTGTCTGTGACCCTGATTTGCTCTTTGTCATCTATTACTACGGACGCCTATATCGACTCTGGCGCCGCTCTGAGTCTTATGGATTGGTCCTTTGCCAATCGTTGTGGGTATGATTTAGAGCCTTTGGAGACTCTTATTCCTCTGAAGGGGATTGACTCCACCCCATTGGCTAATAATAAACCACAATACTGGACACAAGTGACTATGTGTATTAATCCGGATCACCAGGAGATTATTCGTTTTCTGGTGCTGTATAATCTACATGATGATTTGGTGCTGGGATTGCCATGGCTGCAGTCTCACAACCCAGTCCTTGACTGGAGAGCTATGTCTGTGTTGAGCTGGGGATGTAAGGGGACTCATGGGGACGTACCTTTGGTGTCCATTTCATCATCTATTCCCTCTGAAATCCCTGAGTTCCTGTCTGATTATCGTGACGTCTTTGAAGAACCCAAGCTGGGTTCACTACCTCCGCACCGTGAGTGCGATTGTGCTATAGATTTAATTCCGGGTAGTAAATACCCAAAGGGTCGTTTATTTAATCTGTCTGTGCCTGAACATACTGCTATGCGAGAATATATAAAGGAGTCCTTGGAAAAGGGACATATTCGTCCATCGTCATCTCCCTTAGGAGCCGGTTTTTTCTTTGTGTCAAAAAAAGACGGCTCTTTGAGACCATGTATTGATTATCGGCTTTTGAATAAAATCACGGTTAAATATCAATACCCATTGCCGTTGCTGACTGATTTGTTTGCTCGCATAAAGGGGGCCAAGTGGTTCTCTAAGATTGATCTCCGTGGGGCGTATAATTTGGTGCGGATCAGGCAGGGGGATGAGTGGAAAACCGCATTTAATACGCCCGAGGGCCACTTTGAGTATTTGGTGATGCCTTTTGGTCTTTCTAATGCCCCTTCAGTCTTCCAGTCCTTTATGCATGATATTTTCCGCGATTTTTTGGATAAATTTATGATAGTGTATCTGGATGATATTCTGATTTTTTCGGATGATTGGGACTCTCATGTCCGGCAAGTTAAGAGGGTTTTTCAGGTTTTGCGGTCTAATTCTCTGTGTGTCAAGGGTTCTAAGTGCGTTTTTGGGGTTCAGAGAATTTCCTTTTTGGGATATATTTTTTCTCCCTCTTCCATTGAGATGGATCCTGTCAAGGTTCAAGCTATTTGTGATTGGACGCAGCCCTCTTCTCTTAAAAGTCTTCAGAAATTTTTGGGCTTTGCCAACTTTTATCGTCGATTTATTTCTGGTTTTTCGGATGTCGTTAAGCCATTGACCGATTTGACTAGACAGGGTGCTGATGTTGCTAATTGGTCCCCTGATGCTGTGGAGGCCTTTCAGGAGCTTAAGCGCCGTTTTTCTTCTGCCCCTGTGTTGCGTCAGCCTGATGTGACTCTTCCTTTTCAGGTTGAGGTCGACGCTTCTGAGATCGGGGCTGGGGCAGTGTTGTCGCAGAAAAGTTCTGACTGCGCCGTGATGAGGCCTTGTGCCTTCTTTTCCCGTAAATTTTCGCCCGCTGAGCGGAATTATGATGTTGGGAATCGGGAGCTTTTGGCCATGAAGTGGGCGTTTGAGGAGTGGCGCCATTGGCTCGAGGGGGCCAGACATCAGGTGGTGGTATTGACTGACCACAAAAATTTGATCTATCTTGAGACCGCCAGGCGCCTGAATCCTAGACAGGCGCGCTGGTCATTATTTTTCTCTCGGTTTAATTTTGTGGTATCGTACCTACCGGGTTCTAAGAATGTTAAGGCGGATGCCCTTTCTAGGAGTTTTGAGCCTGATTCACCCGGCAACTCTGACCCCACAGGTATTCTTAAGGAGGGAGTTATCTTGTCAGCCGTTTCTCCAGACCTGCGGCGGGCCTTGCAGGAGTTTCAGGCGGATAGACCGGATCGTTGTCCGCCTGATAGGTTGTTTGTTCCTGATGATTGGACCAGTAGAGTCATCTCTGAGGTACATTCTTCTGCATTGGCAGGTCATCCTGGAATTTTTGGTACCAGGGATTTGGTGGCAAGATCCTTCTGGTGGCCTTCCCTGTCACGAGATGTGCGAGGCTTTGTGCAGTCTTGTGACGTTTGTGCTCGGGCCAAGCCTTGTTGTTCTCGGGCTAGTGGATTATTGTTGCCCTTGCCTATTCCTAAGAGGCCTTGGACACACATCTCGATGGATTTTATTTCAGATCTGCCTGTTTCTCAGAAGATGTCTGTCATCTGGGTGGTGTGTGACCGTTTTTCTAAGATGGTCCATTTGGTTCCCCTGCCCAAATTGCCTTCTTCTTCCGAGTTGGTGCCCCTGTTTTTTCAAAATGTTGTTCGTTTGCATGGTATTCCTGAGAATATCGTTTCTGACAGAGGAACCCAATTTGTGTCTAGATTTTGGCGGGCATTCTGTGCTAGGATGGGCATAGATTTGTCTTTTTCGTCTGCTTTTCACCCTCAGACTAATGGCCAGACCGAGCGGACTAATCAGACCCTGGAGACATATCTGAGGTGTTTTGTGTCTGCTGACCAGGATGATTGGGTTGCTTTTTTGCCATTGGCGGAGTTCGCCCTCAATAATCGGGCCAGCTCTGCCACTTTGGTGTCCCCGTTTTTCTGTAATTCGGGGTTCCACCCTCGATTTTCCTCCGGTCAGATGGAATCCTCGGATTGTCCTGGAGTGGATGCGGTGGTGGAGAGATTGCATCATATCTGGGGGCAGGTGATGGACAATTTAAAGTTGTCCCAGGAGAAGACTCAGCTTTTTGCCAACCGTCACCGTCGTGTTGGTCCTCGGCTTTGTGTTGGAGATTTGGTGTGGTTGTCTTCTCGTTTTGTCCCTATGAGGGTCTCATCTCCTAAGTTTAAGCCTCGGTTCATCGGTCCGTATAAAATATTGGAGATTCTTAACCCTGTTTCCTTCCGTTTGGACCTCCCTGCATCCTTTTCTATTCATAACGTTTTTCATCGGTCGTTATTGCGCAGGTATGAGGCACCGGTTGTGCCTTCCGTTGAGCCTCCTGCTCCGGTGTTGGTTGAGGGTGAGTTGGAGTACGTTGTGGAAAAAATCCTAGACTCCCGTGTTTCCAGACGGAGACTCCAGTATCTGGTCAAGTGGAAGGGATACGGCCAGGAGGATAATTCTTGGGTCACTGCATCTGATGTTCATGCCTCTGATCTGGTTCGTGCCTTTCATAGGGCCCATCCTGATCGCCCTGGTGGTTCTGGTGAGGGTTCGGTGCCCCCTCCTTGAGGGGGGGGTACTGTTGTGAATTTGGATTCTGGGCTCCCCCGGTGGCTACTGGTGGAATTGAACTTGTGACATCATCTTCCCTGTTCACCTGTTCTGATTAGATCTGGGTGTCGCTATATAACCTGGTTTCTCTGTTAGATGCTTGCCGGTCAACAATGTTATCAGAAGCCTCTCTGTGCTTGTTCCTGCTCCCAGACATCTACTAGATAAGTTGGACATTCGTCCATGTTTTGTTTTTGTATTTTGGTTCCAGTTCACAGCTGCAGTTTCGTTACTGTGTCTGGAAAGCTCTTGTTGATCAGGAATTGCCACTCTGGTATTATGAGTTAATGCCAGAGTCCTAAAGTAATTTCTGGATGTGTTTTGTTAGGGTTTTCTACTGACCATGAAAGTATGCTTTCTGTCTTCTGCTATCTAGAAAGCGGACCTCAAATTTGCTAAAACTATTTTCCTGCTGCGTTTGTTGTTTCATCTCATATCACCGCCAATATATGTGGGGGGCTTCTGTCTCCTTTTTGGGCATTTCTCTAGAGGTGAGTCAGGTCTTATATTTCCCTCTGCTAGCATTATTTAGTTCTCCGGCCGGCGCTGGGCATATAGGGATAAAAAGTAGGACATGCTACCTGGCTACTTCTAGATGATGCGGTAGGTTTAGTTCATGGTCAGTATAGTTACATCTTCCAAGAGCTTGTTCCTATTGAGGCTTATGCTAGTTCTCTGGCCATGGAGATCATGACAATACTATATGGAGGACTGAGCAGTGTATTTTAATATATGGAGGACTATGAGGAGTGTATTATACTATATGGAGGACTGAGCAGTGTATTTTAATATATGGAGGACTATGAGGAGTGTATTATACTATATGGAGAACTGAGTAGTGTATTATACTATATGGAGGACTAAGTGTATTTTAATATATGGAGGACTGAGGAGTGTATTATACTATATGGAGGGGAAGGTCTGTATTATATTCTGCTGGGGGATACATTATATTCTATGGAGAGGTGGGCTGTATTATATTCTATGGAGGGCTACATTATATTCTATGTATTAAATTTACTCTATGTATTAAATGTATTATATTCTATAAGGGATGATTGTATTATACTATATGGAGGACTGAGCAGTGTATTTTAATATATGGAGGACTATGAGGAGTATATTTTAATATATGGAGGACTATGAGGAGTGTATTATACTATATGGAGGACTGAAGAGTGTATTATACTATATGGAGGACTGAGCACTGTATTTTATTATATGGAGGTCTATGACGGGTGTATTATACTATATGGAGGACTATGAGGAGTGTATTATACTATATGGAGGATCGAGGAGTGTATTATACTTTATGGAGGACTATGGGGAGTGTATAGTACTATATGGAGCACTATTAGGTGAGTATTATACTATATGGAGGACTGAGCTGTGTATTTTAATATATGGAGGACTATGAGGAGTGTATTATACTATATGGAGGACTATAAGGAGTGTATTATACTATATGGAGGACTGAGGAGTGTGTTATACTATATGGAGGACTCAGGAGTGTGTTAAACTATATGGGGGACTGAGGAGTGTATTATGCTATATGGAGGACTATGGGGAGTGTATTTTAATATATGGAGGACTATGAGGAGTGTATTATACTATATTTAGGACTATGAGTAGTGTATAATACTATATGGAGGCCTGAGACGTGTATTTTAATCTATGGAGGACTATAGGGAATGTATTATACTATATGGAGGACTATGGAGAGTGTATTATACTCTATGGAGTACTATGGGGAGTGTATTATACTATATGGAGGACTATGGGGCACATTATATTATATGGAGGACTATGGAGTGTGCATTTTACAATATGGAGGACTGTGGTGCACATTATGCTATGTGGAGGACTATGGGGTGTATTACACTGAACAAGCAACATGAAGCATATTCATCAAGTGATAGGATTGTTTATGCGGGAACAAAAATCATTGTTCACAGCAGCACATCACCGGTGTAAACTGTAGATGGGCTGCTGATAACATGATACTGTATGGGGACAGATTGATCCAATAGTGATTGATCTGTTCCCATCATTCTTTCTCAGTTGGTGTAAGGAGGTTGGGAAACAAGCACTGAACGACTTCAATACTGTCGATCACACTCTTTTAGCGGCCTGACCTCAGGGTATGTAAATACAACAGAAATAGTTCTCTGTGATGTCCAATATGTTAGCATTTGGGGCCCCATTTTAAACTTTTCCCTAGGGCCCCACTTTGTCTAAAACTGGCCCTGCATGGCCTGCAATGCTAATGGAGTCTAAAGGATTGTGACACAATAGTCCACCACCATGCCATGATTGGGAACCCTGGCCACTTCATGGCATTCTAAACTGAGGACAATTGGGGATGAAATCTCTGCTTTAGTACTGATGTATACAACTCACATTGTGCTTCTGGTATACAATGACTGCAAAAAAAAAAAAATAGAAAAAAAAGAGCTGTCTGTATCTGAACATTTTAACCTCTTAGTGACCAAGTCATTTTTTTTCAAATCCGTCTTGTGTCACTTTATGTAGTAATAACTCTGGAGGGTGTCAATAAATCAATAGTGATATATTGTCAGGTTTTTGTGACACATTGTACTTTATGTCAGTGGTAAATTTAGGTCAATATTTATTGTGTTTATTTATGAAAATATCATAAATTTTATAAAAATGTAAAAAAATAGCGATTTTCAAACTTTGAATATTTATACCCTTAAACCATACAAAACTTGTACAAAAAAGTTAATAAAAAAACATTACCCCATTTTTTCTTGGGGTACTGATAGAGTTAAAAAGGAAGCCCTTTCTATTTATCTATTTATTTTGATGCCACTGTTGCCATTGACGGCAGGAGCTAGGGGGTTAAATGGTCATGATCAATGCCAGACCCAACCATGGCCAGTGCAGCAGGCGGTGTCAGCTGTAATATACAGCTGACATCTGCTTCATTTTACCATCAGTGGATGCTTTGATGCTATTCTCCTATTTCTCAGGTTACTTAGAGGGACATAAATAGAACTGTGGTCACATGTGTTAAAAAGTGGTAAAAATATGGAATCCTAAATGTTTAATTGATAAGTACAACTTACAAGTTAGTTTTCTTTGTTCATGAAAACCAAAATGGTTTTCATAAGAAACAAACAAAGATATAGAATAAAACTGCATCAGGTGGTAATACCTTGGGAGCAGAACTATTGATGGGGGCGTTGTTGAATGAACCAGATCGATGGAATGCCGTATCTCTCTGACCATTCTTGTAGTCTGGTCGATTATCTGGATCCTCACCTGCTGCATAATATGAGGAAAAACTCAGTCAAGTTGGCATAAAACTTTGCTAGTTACAAATCACAGAAGAGTCAATCAGAATAAAATAAACCGATCAGGGAATAACAGCGGAGGGCAGCTACCGCATATGGATGATCATCAGGCTGATCAAGGAGGACCTGTTACCAGGTCAAAAGTGGAAAGTTTAAGCTTTTATTTTATTCCTGCTGCTCCCCTGAGCAATCATCACCGAACCAGATATATGGGCCTTCTTATTTAGGGCTAATTTTATGATCTTTAAAAGGGGGTATGGTGCACTGAATTCTCTGGGGGCGTGTCTTTAGACAGGGGGAGGGACTCTTTGTAGCCAATAGATGATGGTCCTGAAAGGGAGACACCATTAATTAAATATAAATTGCAATGTGCATTTACGTCTTCAAGCAGAACATCTACAAGATCAGGACATATATCTAACCTTGAAATTCATTCTGTTTATTGGAAATTGGAGACTTTGCTCTTAAGATCTGTGAAACAAAGTGAAACATACATTACACAAAGAGAAAAAAACACTAGAAGAATGTAGTCCCGTGGAAGCGATCTGTGATGCAAGAAACAGACCTAAGATGTCTCAAAAGCGTGAATTTATAATCTGCTCAACCAATAAGAAAGGTTTATATAGATGCAATTATTGAGACAGACATTTACAGAATCAATATCCATTTAGAAAGTGGTACCCGGTATGTAAACCTCAGTCCTAGCACCTTAAAGTAGAGTTGTCACCAAATTTCACAATTCGTGTTTCACTCATTACAAAATAGTTCTCTTAGTCCTGATGAGGAAGTGGTATTTACTGTGAATATCCATGTCAGAACTGATGTATGATCCTTTTTCAAAGTTTACTTCATCTTCCGCCCATCTAGCCTGATTAACAGCTCCTCAGTGCTTCTCCTGCTGCTGAGATCTCACACTGCTCAGTACAAGATACAGCTGTCAGGCTGGATTGGCGGTGATTACATACACTTGGTCTCAAGAATAATTTAATTCCTTAAATGTTCGTGGAATGAAATGCCAGTCTCACATTGATTTTCAAAGTTAATACATCAGTCTCATCAGGTCAAATGGATCGCTTTAATATTGTATGCTGTTTTGTATGTGAAATTTGGTGACAGGTCTGCTTCAACAAGTCCACAATAAATCATCACCTATTTATGGAAGGTCCATCAATGGTCATTATAATCTATGAACTTTGTATCCTTTGATAACTGATAACAGCATCTTATTCTATAAAGTATATAAAGTCTTATAAATCTTATTCGACGGTCCTGGCATTACTTTGTGCATATAGCATTATATATTTAGAACCTCTTCCTTGTGATCCAGATATTAGACTAGGACAACCTACCAGCTACCTAGTGAACATTTACTAAATCTAGTGCAGATGTAAATATTATGCATAGTGTAAAGCAGGGTTGGGGAACCTCCGGCCCGAGTGATGATTACCTCACTAATTCTGACCCTGGGTAGTTTCCCGAGGACTTTAGTGTTTGGGCTGTTGGCCGCCTTTTTAATTCTTCCTTAGGCTGCAAGCACATACACACACAGTGGTCACTACTGAACGCTGCAGTGCATGCAATGCTGGATTTCATTCAGATACTGGCCATTGCCAGCGTTAGGACAATTTTTGTGAGCATATTGTGGTAGAGCGGCTCACTCGGCTTGACACAGAGGTATAACTGGAAAACTCTCTCTTTAAGAAAAGGCTTGGTTTATTGTAGCAGCATAAACTGAGCTGGGAAAGTAAAGATAGCCCTCTGGGCAAAACAGCAAAACAAAGAAACAAAAAAACACCGTCCTTTCCTAGCGGGATCAGCCCGCTCACAGGCAGCAATGTCCATGGTTCAAATTCAGACCAAAACCTCCTGGAGTCCTATCTCTCCAGGAACCACTGAACACTGAAGGCTTTGGCAGTCAGCCATTTAAGCCCAGACCTTGTGATCCCTTCATCATGTGACTGATCACATGATCCTGACATCACACAGGTCCTGTAAGGACATTGCAGGTAGAGATACGTGGACCTCCTCCCACCCGCTCTATGGAGGTCCACTAAAATCAGCCCATCATATAACTTGATATAAACGATCCCAACACACAATGTACTGGAGGAAACTATTCTGGTTTTACATCACTGACTGTTGTGAATTTGGATTCGGGGCTCCCCCGGTGGCTACTGGTGGAATTGAACTGGTGTCTTCATCTTCTCTGTTCACCTGTTCCCATCAAGATGTGGGAGTCGCTATATAACCTTGCTTCTCTGTTAGTTGCTTGCCGGTCAACAATGTTATCAGAAGCCTCTCTGTGCTTGTTCCTGCTCCTAGACAACTACTAGATAAGTTGGACTCTTGTCCATGTTTGTTTTTGCATTTTGTTCCAGTTCACAGCTGTAGTTTCGTTACTGTGTCTGGAAAGCTCTTGTGAACAGGAATTGCCACTCTGGTGTTATGAGTTAATGCCAGAGTCTTAAAGTAATTTCTGGATGGTGTTTTGATAGGGTTTTCAGCTGACCATGAAAGTGTCCTTTCTGTCTTCTGCTATGTAGTAAGTGGACCTCAAATTTGCTAAATCTATTTTCATACTACGTTTGTATTTCATCTTTATTCACCGCCAATACATGTGGGGGGCCTCTGTCTCCTTTCGGGGTATTTCTCTAGAGGTGAGCTAGGACTAATACTTTCCTCTGCTAGCTTTATTTAGTCCTCCGGCTGGTGCTGGGCATCTAGAATCAACGTAGGCATGCTACCCGGCCACTGCTAGTTGTGCGTTAGGTTTAGTTCATGGTCAGCTCAGTTCCCATCTTCCAAGAGCTAGTTCCTATATATGCTGATGCTATGTTCTCTTGCCATTGAGATCATGACAGTTTGACCGGCCCACTAAAGGGTTAAAATCCTTGGCTGAGAAAGGAGAGAAATAAGAAGTCTGCTGAGATTTTTTTTTTTTTTTTTTTTTTTCTCTCCTTCTAATCTTTGAATGGCTCTGTGTCCACCTGTTAGTAATGGATCTTCAGAGTGTAACTGCAGGTTTGAATAATCTCGCCACGAAGGTACAAAATTTGCAAGACTTTGTTTGTCATGCACCTGTATCTGAGCCGAGAATTCCTTTGCCGGAATTTTTCTCGGGGAATAGATCTGGGTTTCAGAATTTTCGAAATAATTGCAAATTATTTTTGTCCCTGAAATTTCGCTCTGCCGGAGACCCTGCACAGCAGGTCAGGATTGTGATTTCCTTGCTCCGGGGCGACCCTCAAGACTGGGCTTTTTCATTGACTCCAGGGGATCCTGCGTTGCTCAATGTGGATGCGTTTTTTCTGGCCTTGGGGTTGCTTTATGACGAACCTCATTTGGAGCTTCAGGCAGAAAAAACTTTGATGTCCCTATCTCAGGGGCAAGATGAAGCGGAAATTTACTGCCAAAGATTCCGTAAATGGTCTGTGCTTACTCAGTGGAATGAGTGCGCCCTGGCGGCGACTTTCAGAGAGGGTCTCTCTGATGCCATTAAGGATGTTATGGTGGGGTTCCCTGTGCCTGCGGGTCTGAATGAGTCCATGACAATGGCTATTCAGATCGATAGGCGTTTGCGGGAGCGCAAACCAGTGCACCATCTGGCGGTGTCCACTGAGAAGTCGCCAGAGAGTATGCAGTGTGATAGAATTCTGTCCCGAAGCGAGCGGCAGAATTTTAGACGGAAAAATGGGTTGTGTTTCTATTGTGGTGATTCTACTCATGTTATATCAGCATGCTCTAAGCGCACTAAAAAGCTTGATAAATCTGTTTCCATTTGCACCTTACCGTCTAAGTTTATTCTATCTGTGACCCTGATTTGCTCTTTGTCATCTATTACCACGGACGCCTATGTCGACTCTGGCGCCGCTTTGAGTCTTATGGATTGGTCCTTTGCCAAACGCTGTGGGTATGATTTAGAGCCTTTGGAGACTCCTATTCCTCTGAAGGGGATTGACTCCACCCCATTGGCTAATAATAAACCACAATACTGGACACAAGTAACTATGCGTATTAATCCGGATCACCAGGAGATTATTCGCTTTCTGGTGCTGTATAATCTACATGATGATTTGGTGCTAGGATTGCCTTGGCTGCAATCTCACAACCCAGTCCTCGACTGGAGAGCTATGTCTGTGTTGAGCTGGGGATGTAAGGGGGCTCATGGGGATGTACCTGTGGTTTCCATTTCATCATCTATTCCCTCTGAAATTCCTGAGTTCCTGTCTGACTATCGTGACGTCTTTGAAGAATCCAAGCTTGGTTCGTTACCTCCGCACCGAGAGTGCGATTGTGCCATAGATTTAATCCCGGGTAGTAAATACCCAAAGGGTCGTTTATTTAATCTGTCTGTGCCTGAACATGCTGCTATGCGAGAATATGTAAAGGAGTCCTTGGAAAAGGGACATATTCGTCCATCGTCATCTCCCTTAGGAGCCGGTTTTTTCTTTGTGTCAAAAAAAGACGGCTCTTTGAGACCATGTATCGATTATCGGCTTTTGAATAAAATCACTGTTAAATATCAATACCCATTGCCGTTGCTGACTGATTTGTTTGCTCGCATAAAGGGGGCCAAGTGGTTCTCTAAGATTGATCTTCGTGGGGCGTATAATTTGGTGCGAATCAGGCAAGGGGATGAGTGGAAAACCGCATTTAATACGCCCGAGGGCCACTTTGAGTATTTAGTGATGCCTTTTGGTCTTTCAAATGCTCCGTCAGTTTTCCAGTCCTTTATGCATGATATTTTTCGCGATTATTTGGATAAATTTATGATTGTGTATCTGGATGATATTCTGATTTTTTCGGATGACTGGGACTCTCATGTCCAGCAAGTCAGGAGGGTTTTTCAGGTTTTGCGGTCTAATTCTTTGTGTGTGAAGGGTTCTAAGTGTGTTTTTGGGGTACAGAGGATTTCCTTTTTGGGATATATTTTTTCTCCCTCTTCCATTGAAATGGATCCTGTCAAGGTTCAAGCTATTTGTGATTGGACGCAGCCCTCTTCTCTTAAGAGTCTTCAGAAATTTTTGGGCTTTGCTAACTTTTATCGTCGATTTATTGCTGGTTTTTCGGATATTGCTAAGCCATTGACCGATTTGACTAAGAAGGGTGCTGATGTTGCTGATTGGTCCCCTGATGCTGTGGAGGCCTTTCGGGAGCTTAAGCGCCGTTTTTCCTCTGCCCCTGTGTTGCGTCAGCCTGATGTTGCTCTACCTTTTCAGGTTGAGGTCGACGCTTCTGAGATCGGAGCTGGGGCAGTGTTGTCGCAGAAAAGTTCTGACTGCTCCGTGATGAGGCCTTGTGCCTTCTTTTCCCGTAAATTTTCGCCCGCTGAGCGGAATTATGATGTTGGGAATCGGGAGCTTTTGGCCATGAAGTGGGCTTTTGAGGAGTGGCGCCATTGGTTTGAGGGGGCCAGACATCAGGTGGTGGTATTGACTGACCACAAAAATTTGATTTATCTTGAGACCGCCAGGCGCCTGAATCCTAGACAGGCGCGCTGGTCATTATTTTTCTCTCGGTTTAATTTTGTGGTGTCATACCTACCGGGTTCTAAGAATGTTAAGGCGGATGCCCTTTCTAGGAGTTTTGAGCCTGACTCGCCTGGTAACTCTGAGCCCACAGGTATCCTTAAGGATGGAGTGGTATTGTCAGCCGTTTCTCCAGACCTGCGGCGGGCCTTGCAGGAGTTTCAGGCGGATAGACCGGATCGTTGCCCACCTGATAAACTGTTTGTTCCTGATGATTGGACCAGTAGAGTCATCTCTGAGGTTCATTCTTCTGCGTTGGCAGGTCATCCTGGCATTTTTGGTACCAGGGATTTGGTGGCAAGGTCCTTCTGGTGGCCTTCCCTGTCACGAGATGTGCGAGGCTTTGTGCAGTCTTGTGACGTTTGTGCTCGGGCCAAGCCTTGTTGTTCTCGGGCTAGTGGATTATTGTTGCCCTTGCCTATTCCTAAGAGGCCTTGGACTCACATCTCGATGGATTTTATTTCAGATCTGCCTGTTTCTCAGAAGATGTCTGTCATCTGGGTGGTGTGTGACCGTTTCTCTAAGATGGTCCATTTGGTTCCTCTGCCCAAGTTGCCTTCTTCTTCCGAGTTGGTTCCTCTGTTTTTTCAAAATGTTGTTCGTTTGCATGGTATTCCTGAGAATATCATTTCTGACAGAGGGACCCAATTCGTCTCTAGATTTTGGCGGGCATTCTGTGCTAGGATGGGCATAGATTTATCTTTTTCGTCCGCGTTCCATCCTCAGACGAATGGCCAGACCGAGCGGACTAATCAGACCCTGGAGACATATCTGAGGTGTTTTGTGTCTGCTGACCAGGATGATTGGGTTGCTTTTTTGCCATTGGCGGAGTTCGCTCTCAATAATCGGGCCAGCTCTGCCACTTTGGTGTCCCCGTTTTTCTGTAATTCGGGGTTTCATCCTCGATTTTCCTCTGGTCAGGTGGAATCTTCGGATTGTCCTGGAGTGGATGCTGTGGTGGAGAGATTGCATCAGATCTGGGGGCAGGTGGTGGACAATTTGAGGTTGTCCCAGGAGAAGACTCAGCTTTTTGCCAATCGCCACCGTCGTGTTGGTCCTCGGCTTAGTGTTGGGGATTTGGTGTGGTTGTCTTCTCGTTTTGTCCCTATGAGGGTCTCTTCTCCTAAGTTTAAGCCTCGGTTCATCGGCCCGTATAAGATATTGGAGATTCTTAACCCTGTTTCCTTCCGTTTGGACCTCCCTGCATCCTTTTCTATTCATAACGTTTTTCATCGGTCATTATTGCGCAGGTATGAGGTACCGGTTGTGCCTTCCGTTGAGCCTCCTGCTCCGGTGTTGGTTGAGGGTGAGTTGGAGTACGTTGTGGAGAAAATCTTGGACTCCCGTGTTTCCAGACGGAGACTCCAGTATCTGGTCAAGTGGAAGGGATACGGCCAGGAGGATAATTCTTGGGTGAATGCATCTGATGTTCATGCCTCTGATCTGGTTCGTGCCTTTCATAGGGCCCATCCTGATCGCCCTGGTGGTTCTGGTGAGGGTTCGGTGCCCCCTCCTTGAGGGGGGGGTACTGTTGTGAATTTGGATTCGGGGCTCCCCCGGTGGCTACTGGTGGAATTGAACTGGTGTCTTCATCTTCTCTGTTCACCTGTTCCCATCAAGATGTGGGAGTCGCTATATAACCTTGCTTCTCTGTTAGTTGCTTGCCGGTCAACAATGTTATCAGAAGCCTCTCTGTGCTTGTTCCTGCTCCTAGACAACTACTAGATAAGTTGGACTCTTGTCCATGTTTGTTTTTGCATTTTGTTCCAGTTCACAGCTGTAGTTTCGTTACTGTGTCTGGAAAGCTCTTGTGAACAGGAATTGCCACTCTGGTGTTATGAGTTAATGCCAGAGTCTTAAAGTAATTTCTGGATGGTGTTTTGATAGGGTTTTCAGCTGACCATGAAAGTGTCCTTTCTGTCTTCTGCTATGTAGTAAGTGGACCTCAAATTTGCTAAATCTATTTTCATACTACGTTTGTATTTCATCTTTATTCACCGCCAATACATGTGGGGGGCCTCTGTCTCCTTTCGGGGTATTTCTCTAGAGGTGAGCTAGGACTAATACTTTCCTCTGCTAGCTTTATTTAGTCCTCCGGCTGGTGCTGGGCATCTAGAATCAACGTAGGCATGCTACCCGGCCACTGCTAGTTGTGCGTTAGGTTTAGTTCATGGTCAGCTCAGTTCCCATCTTCCAAGAGCTAGTTCCTATATATGCTGATGCTATGTTCTCTTGCCATTGAGATCATGACACTGACGCCATCATGCACACTGACATGTATCTCCCCTCCATCACTTCCCCATTGACACTGTTACATATTACCCACCTCTGCCCAAAGCTGGGGGTTTTGGCACCTTCACTCGATAAACAGGGGAGTCTGGTCATGGCATCTGCGTTTCCATGTAACCTCCCTGGCCTGTGCTTTACATGAAAAGTGAAGTCCTGGAGCACCAGAAACCACCAAGTCACCCAGGCATTCTTCCCCTTCTTTTCCCTCATCCATCTCAGGGGTGCATGATCAGATAATAGCCTGAACCTTCTGCCCGCATTCTCCACCACCTGCGGTAAAGCGGCTCACCCGGCTAGACACAGAGGTATAACTGGAACACTGTCTCTTTATGAAAAGGCTTAGTTTATTGTAGCAGCATAAACCAAGCTAGGAAAGTAAAGACAGCCCTCTAGACAAAACATGAAAACAAAAAAACAGTCAATTTCCTAGGAAGATCAGTCCACACAGGCAGCAATGTCCACGGTTCAGATTGAGCACAAAACTTCATGGAGTCTTATCTCTCCAGGAACCACTGAACACTGAAGGCTTTGGCAGTCAGCCATTTAAGCCCAGACCTTGTGATCTCTCCATCATGTGACTGATCACATGATCCTGACATCACACAGGTCCAGTAAGGACACTGCAGTTAGAGATATGTGGACCTCCTCCCACCTGCTCTATGGAGGTCCACTAAAACCAGCCCATCATATAACTTTATGTAAACTGTCCCAACACGCAGTGTGCTGGAGGAAACTTCTGGTTTTACATCACTGACGCCATCATGCACAGTGACATGTATCTACCCTCTATCACTTCACCAGTGACCCTGTCACAATAGTTAGCATGCTTTGTCCTCTGGTCCCGCTCCTACGATGAAGGCAACAGTTGCACTGTCTACTAGGTGATGTATCTACAGCAGTCCAACTGTATTCTATGTGATGTCTATACACCAGTCCAGTGTATCCTATGTGTTACATATACACCAGTCTCAGTATATTTTATGTAATGTGTATACACCAGTCCCAGTGTATCTTATGTAATGTGTATACACCAGTTCCAGTCTATGTTACATAATGTGTACACCCTAGCCCCAGTGTATTTTGCACAAAGTGTATACATCAGTCCCAGAGTAATCTATGTAATGTATATTCAGTAGTCTGAGTGTCTCCTATGTGATGTATCTGCAGCAGTCCCGGTGTATCCTATGTGATGTATACAGCAGTTTGGGTGTCTTCTATGTTATGTGTATTAGGCAGTCTCATTGTAACCTACATGATATATGCACACCATTCTCAGTGTCTCCTATGTGATGTATGTATAACAGTCTCAGCATCTTCTATGTTATGTATATACACCAGTCCCAGAGTATTCTATGTAATGTACATACAGCAATCTCAGTGTCTCCTATGTGATGTATCTTCAGAATTCCTAGTGTATACTATGTGAGATATACATACCAGTCCCAGTGTAGCCTATGAGATGTATACAGCATTCTTGGTGTCTCCTATTTGATGTATATTCAACAGCATCATTGTCTCTTATGTGATGTATACAGATGTCCCAGTGTATCCAATGAGTTGTATACAGCAGTCTCAATGTCTCCTATGCAGGGTCGCGTTCAGGTCAGAGGGCGCGATGATGTCACCAGTGCACGCCTTCTGCCTGAGCAGTCGCAGCACAGAGAGCAGGAAGACGCCGACGGTGAGGAGTTCAGAGCAGAGCAGCGTCAAGCAACAAGAGGTGAGTATTTCATTGTTTTTTGTTTTTTTTTAATATTAGGAGCAATATATGGGGACCATCAGAAGGGGCCCATATATGGAGCATTATATGGGGCTAATTCTATATGGAGCATCTTATGGGGCCAATGATATAGGGAGCATCTTATGGGGCCAATTCTATAGGGAGCATCTTATGGGGCCAATAATATAGGGAGCAGTATATGGGGCCAATTACAAATGGAGCAGTATATGGGGCCAGTAATATATGAAGTATCTTATGGGACTAATTATATATGGAGCATTTTATATGGCCAATTATATATGGAGCTATTTGGGGCCCATTATACATGGAGCATCTTATGGGGCCAATTATTTTTGGAGCATTATATGGGACCCATTCTGTAAGGAGTATTATGTGGGCCCATTCTGTATGGAGCATCATATGGGGCCCATTCTGTATGGAGCAATATATGGGAATCAGTATACTGTATGTGGCTCACTATACTGTATGGAGCATTACATGGGGTCAATTCCGTATGGAGCAATATATGCGGCTCATTCTATATGGAGCACTCTGTGGTGCCCATTATACTGTATGGAGCATTATATGAGGCTCATTATTCTGTTTGGAGCAATGTATGGGGCTCATTATTCTGTATAGAGGACTATGTGGTGCCAATTATACTGTACGGAGCACTATATGGGGCCATTATACAGTATGGGGTAATATATGGGGCTCATTATTCTGTATAGAGGACTATACTGTCCGGTTTCTGAGCTAATATAGAATGTACAATAGATATCACTCATGTAATGTAAGAAGTAAGTGAAATCTTTGGCATTGTACTATACCTTTATTTTTCTGCCGTATCTGTGCATTATGAATTGTGGTATGTGTTAAAGGGGCCCACTGGGACTCTTTCGCCCAGGGCCCATGAAAACCTGGAGCCGGCCCTGCTCCTATGTGACGTGTAGACAGCAGTCTCAGCGTCTCCTATGTGATGTTGTTCACAGCAGTCTCAGTGCACTCTATGTGATGTATACACAGCAGTCTCAGTATTTTCTATGTGATGTATATGCAGCAATCTTTGTGATGAATATGGAAATAACAATAAAGAATATGAGGTGCCGTGAAAAGAAATGCTGATTCTTCTGCTCATGTCTCATTTTATTTTGGTACAGTGCAGCTTTCTAACTGCTTGTATTTCGACATGGTTATATTAAGTCTGAATGGCACATACCTGTGGAATTCCCTTTATGTTCATCCTTCTCTTTTTCTTTGATTCGGCATTGAAGAAATATTTATCATCTGGAGATCCCATGGAATCTGATGAGTCTTCTGCATCCTGACCATTTGTCTTTGAACTTGGGGGCATGACAATGTGTAGATTCCTGGGCAAACTCTAATGGAGAAATCAGAGTGTTATATTAAAATGAATATATACCATGATATTTGTACCGAGTTAGCCAGTAGATAGAAGAATATTTAAAATTGAGAGTCCTCAGTGGTTGATACCTTTTAATAGCTAACTGAAAAGATGGTAACAAATTGCAAGCTTTCGAGACTACCCAGGTCTCTTCATCAGGCATAGACATGCTCCATCTCATTAGAGCAATTTCTCCACTCTAGCACATCAGCTTGCCACAAAACAGTTATGACTTTTGTTCTCATACTAGAATTTGTACAGCAATACCTGTAGTTTCAGTAGTGATATCATCCTAACAGGTTCCAATTTTAAAAAAAAAGGAGAAATTCAAGGTCAAATGGAAGAATGCTGTGTGTCCTAAGTAAAAAATCAAAGTTCAAAACTAAAATATTTAGTCATATAACTAAACTAGTTTTTGTAGTAAAATCATCCTTACTGTTTCCCTTTAACAAAACAAAAAAAATACTTTTTTATATTTTGCTGCTTCTTCTGGAAAAGACATTCACCTGGTCCAAAGCAACTCCTTCCTTTAGTACCCGTCTTAGTTTACATTCCAGATTCACAATTCTTGCCTCTTTTCTGACCATCTCAATCCTAAGTTCATCATTCTTCTCTTCCAGTTCTCGGATCTGCTTTCGGTACTTGTCTTTGTCTATCAGGCATTGAGAGCACTGTGTCTGGGCTTCATCACGGGCACGATATGCCTATTATAAAGAGAAAAAAATAAATGTAGGAATGGAATAGTTTATTATTATCAAATGCAATACATTGCAGCTGTGACAAGTATCTGAAGCCGGATGCAATGTCTATGAAGCAATAACACTAAGTGAAAATACTTTAGGATTTTGCAGAAGGAAATCCCAAACTAATAAAAGACTTTACTGTGAAGAAAGACTTTTAACTAACTATGGAGAACAGTTTTCTTTCCTGTTCGTGGTGTAACATTGAAAAAGAAAAACTGGCACATGAACCACAGAATACAGTGGGTACGGAAAGTATTCAGACCCCTTTAAGTTTTTCACTCTGCACCCCATCTTGACTTAAAAAAAACCAGAAATGTTTGCATATTTTGCAAAAATTTTTAAATTTTTTGCATATTTATTAAAAAAGAAAAACTGAAATATCACATGTTCATAAGTATTGAGACTCTTTGCTGAAGACACTCATATTTAAGTCACATGCTGTCTATTTCCCTATGATCCTCTTTAAGATGGTTCTACTGCTTCATTGGAGTCCAGCTGTGTTTAATTAAACTGATAGGACTTGATTTGGAAAGGCATACACCTGTCTATATAAGACCTCAGCTCAGAGACAGAATTGTGGCAATGCACAGATCTGGCCAAGGTTGCAAAAGAATTTCTGCAGTACTCTAGGTTCCTAAGAGCACAGTGGCCTGTTGTGAACTATACTTCTTGGCTCCCTCTTGTGGTCACTAGTGGTTGGCACTTGGATTGTCTTTCCCCAGGTTGGTACTCACCTGGTTCGTTAGGCCTGGGGTGTTGCTATTTAAACTTCCTGGATTCTCAGTCCAGTGCTTGGCATCGTTGTAATCAGTTCATTTCTGTTTGCTCCTGTCTTCAGGTCCTGGTTCCTTGCAAGATAAGCTAAGTCCTGCTTTCTTATTTTTGTTTATTTGCATTGTTCTTATTTTTGTCCAGCTTGTACAATATGTGATTCCTGATTTAGCTGGAAGCTCTAGGGGGCTGATATTCTCCCCCCTCACCGTTAGTCGGTTCGGGGGTTCTTGGATATTCAGCGTGGATATTTTGCAGGGTTTTTTGCTGACCGTATAAGTCATCTTACTATCTTCTGCTATTAGTCAGTGGGCCTCTCTTTGCTAAAATCTAGTTCATTCTTACGTTTGTCTTTTCTTCTTACCTCACCGTTATTATTTGTTGGGGGCTTGTACTATAACTTTGGGGTCTTTCTTCTTGAGGCAAGAGAGGTCTTATTTTCCCTGACAGGGTTAGTTAGTTCTCCGGCTGGCGCGAGACGTCTAGGATCAACGTAGGTACGTTCCCCGGCTACTGTTAGTTGGTTGTGCTAGGATCAGATATACGGTCAGCCTAGTTACCACTTCCCTATGAGCTGGTATTTACGTTTGCAGACTTTGCTGAAATCTCTGAGATCCTCTGCCATTGGGATCATAACAGTATGCCAGGCCAAGTGAATAGTTAATGCATTGCAGAAGCGGGATTAAAAGAAAAGAAGTTCTGAGTTGTTTTTTTTTTTTTTTTTTCATTCTTCCTTCCCCTTTTTCTCTGAGTGGCTTGAAGCTTTGCTGCAGACATGAATGCTCAGACCTTGATTACTAGTGTGGATCAGCTTGCTGCACGAGTGCAGGGCATTCAGGATTTTGTTGTTAGCAGTCCTATGTCAGAGCCTAAGATACCTATTCCTGAGCTGTTCTCTGGAGATCGATTTAAATTCAGGAATTTTAGGAATAATTGTAAATTGTTTCTATCTTTGAAACCTCGTTCGTCTGGAGATTCAGCTCAGCAAGTTAAAATTGTTATCTCCTTCTTGCGTGGCGACCCTCAGGATTGGGCTTTCTCGTTGGCGCCAGGAGATCCGGCATTAGCAAATATTGATGCGTTTTTTCTGGCGCTCGGATTGCTTTATGAGGAGCCTAATCTTGAAATTCAGGCAGAAAAAGCTTTACTGGCTATCTCTCAGGGCCAAGATGAAGCTGAAGTGTATTGCCAAAAATTTCGGAAATGGTCCGTGCTTACTCAATGGAATGAGTGTGCTCTGGCCGCAAATTTCAGAAATGGCCTTTCTGAAGCTATTAAGAATGTGATAGTGGGTTTCTCCATTCCTACAAGTCTGAATGATTCTATGGCGCTGGCTATTCAGATTGATCGGCGTTTGCGGGAGCGCAAATCCGCTAATCCTCTGGCGGTGTTGTCTGAACAGACACCTGTTTCAATGCAATGTGATAGAATCCTGACTAGAACTGAACGACAAAATCATAGACGTCAGAATGGGCTGTGTTTTTACTGTGGTGATTCTACACATGTTATATCAGCATGCTCTAAACGCCTAACAAAGGTTGTCAGTCCTGTCACCATTGGTAATTTGCAGCCTAAATTTATTTTGTCTGTGACCTTAATTTGCTCATTGTCTTCCTACCCTGTTATGGCGTTTGTGGATTCAGGTGCTGCCCTGAGTCTTATGGACTTGTCGTTTGCGAAGCGCTGTGGTTTTGTCCTGGAGCCTTTAAAAATTCCTATTCCTCTTAGAGGAATTGATGATACGCCACTGGCGGAAAATAAACCGCAGTATTGGACACAAGTGACCATGCGCATGACTCCTGAACATCGGGAGGTGATTCGTTTTCTTGTTCTGCATAAAATGAATGATTTGGTCGTTTTAGGTCTGCCATGGTTACAGACCCATAATCCAGTTTTGGATTGGAAGGCTATGTCTGTGTCGAGTTGGGGTTGTCAGGGAATTCATTGCGATTCTCCGCCGGTGTCTATTGCTTCCTCTACTCCTTCAGAAGTTCCTGAGTATTTGTGTGACTATCAGGATGTATTCAGTGAGTCCAGGTCCAGTGCTCTTCCTCCTCATAGGGACTGTGACTGCGCTATAGATTTGATTCCTGGTAGTAAATTTCCTAAGGGACGATTATTTAATTTGTCTGTACCCGAGCATGCCGCGATGCGTTCTTATGTCAAGGAGTCTTTGGAGAAAGGGCATATTCGTCCATCCTCTTCCCCTCTTGGTGCGGGATTCTTTTTTGTGGCCAAGAAAGACGGGTCTTTGAGACCTTGTATAGACTATCGGCTTCTGAATAAAATCACTGTTAAATTTCAGTATCCTTTGCCACTATTGTCGGACTTGTTTGCTCGGATTAAGGGTGCCAAGTGGTTCACCAAGATAGATCTTCGTGGTGCGTACAACCTTGTGCGCATTAGGCAGGGAGATGAATGGAAAACTGCATTTAATACGCCCGAAGGTCATTTCGAGTACTTGGTGATGCCCTTTGGACTCTCTAATGCTCCTTCAGTGTTTCAGTCCTTTATGCATGATATCTTCCGGAAGTATCTAGATAAATTTATGATTGTTTATCTGGATGATATTCTGTTTTTTTCTGATGATTGGGATTCTCATGTAAAGCAGGTCAGGATGGTGTTTCAGGTTTTGCGTGATAATGCTTTGTTTGTGAAGGGCTCAAAGTGTCTCTTTGGAGTGCAGAAGGTTTCCTTTTTGGGTTTTATTTTCTCCCCTTCTGCTGTGGAGATGGACCCAGTTAAGGTCCGAGCTATTCATGATTGGACTCAACCCACGTCTGTTAAGAGTCTTCAGAAGTTCTTGGGGTTTGCTAATTTCTACCATCGTTTTATCGCTAACTTTTCTAGTGTTGTTAAACCTTTGACGGATATGACCAAGAAAGGTTCTGATGTGGCTAATTGGGCTCCTGCAGCCATGGAGGCCTTCCAGGAGCTGAAGCGCCGGTTTACTTCGGCGCCTGTTTTGTGCCAGCCTGATGTCTCACTTCCCTTTCAGGTTGAAGTGGATGCTTCTGAGATCGGTGCTGGGGCTGTTTTGTCGCAGAGAGGCTCTGGTTGCTCTGTGATGAGACCATGTGCTTTTTTCTCTAGGAAGTTTTCGCCTGCTGAGCGGAACTATGATGTTGGTAATCGGGAGTTGTTGGCCATGAAGTGGGCATTTGAGGAGTGGCGTCATTGGCTTGAGGGTGCTAAGCATCGTGTGGTGGTCTTGACTGATCACAAAGATCTGATGTATCTCGAGTCTGCTAAGCGCCTGAATCCTAGACAGGCTCGTTGGTCATTGTTTTTCTCTCGTTTTGACTTTGTGGTCTCGTACCTGCCTGGGTCGAAGAATGTGAAGGCTGATGCTCTTTCTAGGAGCTTTGTGCCTGACTCTCCTGGAGTCTCGGGGCCAGCTGGTATTCTTAAAGAGGGAGTAATCGTGTCGGCCATATCTCCTGATTTGCGACGTGTGTTGCAGAGATTTCAGGCTGGTAGACCTGACTCTTGTCCACCCGACAGACTGTTTGTTCCTGATAGATGGACCAGCAGAGTTGTTTCCGAGGTTCATTCCTCGGTGTTGGCAGGGCATCCGGGGATTTTTGGTACCCGAGATTTGGTGGCCAGGTCCTTTTGGTGACCTTCCTTGTCACGGGATGTGCGGTCATTTGTGCAGTCCTGTGGGACTTGTGCTCGGGCTAAGCCTTGTTGTTCTCGTGCTAGTGGGTTGTTTTTGCCCTTGCCCGTCCCGAAGAGGCCTTGGGCACACATTTCCATGGATTTCATTTCTGATCTTCCGGTGTCTCAAGAAATGTCTGTCATCTGGGTGGTGTGTGATCGTTTTTCCAAGATGGTCCATTTGGTGCCCTTGCCTAAGTTGCCTTCCTCTTCCGATCTGGTTCCTTTGTTTTTTCAGAATGTGGTTCGTTTACACGGCATTCCTGAGAATATTGTGTCCGACAGGGGATCCCAGTTTGCGTCCAGATTCTGGCGATCTTTTTGTGCTAAAATGGGTATTGATTTGTCGTTTTCATCTGCCTTTCATCCTCAGACTAATGGCCAAACGGAGCGAACTAATCAGACACTGGAGGCTTATTTGAGATGTTTTGTTTCTGCGGACCAGGATGATTGGGTGACCTTCTTGCCATTGGCTGAGTTTGCCCTTAATAATCGGGCTAGTTCCGCTACTTTGGTTTCGCCATTTTTCTGCAACTCTGGTTTTCATCCTCGTTTTTCCTCGGGTCATGTTGAGCCTTCTGACTGTCCTGGGGTGGATTCCGTGGTGGATAGGTTGCAGCGGATTTGGAATCATGTGGTGGACAACTTGAGGTTGTCACAGGAGAAGGCTCAGCGTTTTGCCAACCGCCGCCGCGGTGTGGGTCCCCGACTTCGTGTGGGGGAGTTGGTTTGGTTGTCTTCTCGGTATGTCCCTCTGAAGGTTTCCTCTCCTAAGTTTAAGCCTCGCTTTATTGGTCCTTATAAAATTTTGGAAGTTCTTAATCCAGTATCATTTCGTTTGGATCTTCCGGTGTCGTTTGCCATTCACAACGTGTTCCATAGGTCTTTGTTGCGGCGGTACGTTGTGCCTGTGGTTCCTGCTGTTGAGCCTCCTGCTCCGGTGTTGGTTGAGGGCGAGTTGGAGTACGTGGTGGAGAAGATCTTGGATTCTCGTCTCTCTAGACGGAGGCTTCAGTATCTGGTCAAATGGAAGGGCTATGGTCAGGGGGATAATTCCTGGGTGGTCGCTTCTGATGTTCATGCGGCCGATTTGGTTCGTGCCTTCCACGCTGCTCATCCTGATCGCCCTGGTGGTCTTTGTGAGGGTTTGGTGACCCCTCCTTAAAGGGGGGGTACTGTTGTGAACTATACTTCTTGGCTCCCTCTTGTGGTCACTAGTGGTTGGCACTTGGATTGTCTTTCCCCAGGTTGGTACTCACCTGGTTCGTTAGGCCTGGGGTGTTGCTATTTAAACTTCCTGGATTCTCAGTCCAGTGCCTGGCATCGTTGTAATCAGTTCATTTCTGTTTGCTCCTGTCTTCAGGTCCTGGTTCCTTGCAAGATAAGCTAAGTCCTGCTTTCTTATTTTTGTTTATTTGCATTGTTCTTATTTTTGTCCAGCTTGTACAATATGTGATTCCTGATTTAGCTGGAAGCTCTAGGGGGCTGATATTCTCCCCCCTCACCGTTAGTCGGTTCGGGGGTTCTTGGATATTCAGCGTGGATATTTTGCAGGGTTTTTTGCTGACCGTATAAGTCATCTTACTATCTTCTGCTATTAGTCAGTGGGCCTCTCTTTGCTAAAATCTAGTTCATTCTTATGTTTGTCTTTTCTTCTTACCTCACCGTTATTATTTGTTGGGGGCTTGTACTATAACTTTGGGGTCTTTCTTCTTGAGGCAAGAGAGGTCTTATTTTCCCTGACAGGGTTAGTTAGTTCTCCGGCTGGCGCGAGACGTCTAGGATCAACGTAGGTACGTTCCCCGGCTACTGTTAGTTGGTTGTGCTAGGATCAGATATACGGTCAGCCTAGTTACCACTTCCCTATGGGCTGGTATTTACGTTTGCAGACTTTGCTGAAATCTCTGAGATCCTCTGCCATTGGGATCATAACAGTGGCCTCCATAATCCTTAAATAGAAGACGTTTTCGACCACCAGAAGTCTTCCTAGACCTGGCCGTCCAGCCAAACTGAGCAATCGTGGAGGAAGAGCCTTGGTGAGTGAGGTAAAGAAGAACCCCAAGATCACTGTGGCTGAGCTCCAGAGTTGCAGTAGGGAGATGGGAGAAAGTTCCACAAAGTCAACTATCACTGCAGCCCTCCACCAGTCGGACCTTTATGGCAGAGTGGCCCGACAATAGCCTCTCCTCAGTGCAAGACAAAGGAAAGCCTGCGTAGAGTTTGCTAAAACAAACACACGAAGGACTCCCAGACTATGAGCAATAAGATTCTCTGGTCTGTTGAGACGAAGATAGACCTTTTTGGTCATAATTCTAAGCGGTATGTGTGGAGAAAACCAGGCATGGTTCATAACCTGTCTAATACAATACCAACAGTGAAACATGTTAGTGGCAGCATCATGCTTTGGGGGTGATTTTCAGCTGCACAGACAGGACGACTGTTGTGAATTTACCTTTTGGCTCCCTCTAGTGGCTACTAGTGATTTTACTCTGGGTATGTCTATCATCCCTTGTATGCTCACCTGGGTCGTTAGGTCAGGGGTGTTGCTATATAAGCTCCCTGGACCTTCAGTTCAATGCCTGGCAACGTTGATATCAGAGCTAATCTGTAGTGCTCTTGTCTACTGATCCTGGTTCCTGCGTGATTAAGCTAAGTCCGCTTTCTTGCTTTTTGCTATTTGTTTTTGTTTGCATTTTTGTCCAGCTTGTTCATTATCTGTATCCTTTCCTTGCTGGAAGCTCTAGGGAGGCTGGAGTTCTCCCCCCGGGCCGTTAGACGGTTCGGGGGTTCTTGAATCTCCAGTGTGGAATTTTGTTAGGGTTTTTGTTGACCATATAAGTTATCTTACTATATTCTGCTATTAGTAAGCGGGCCTCTCTTTGCTAAACCTAGTTCATCTCTGTGTTTGTCATTTCCTCTTACCTCACCGTTATTATTTGTGGGGGGCTTGTATCCTACTTTTGGGGTCTATTCTCTGGAGGCAAGAGAGGTCTTTGTTTTCCTCTTCTAGGGGTAGTTAGTCCTCCGGCTGGCGCGAGACATCTAGCGACCAACGTAGGCATGTTCCCCGGCTACTTCTAGTGTTGGCGTTAGGAGTAGATATATGGTCAACCCAGTTACCACTGCCCTATGAGCTGGATTTTTGTACTTCGCAGACTTGCTGATATCTCTGAGACCCTCGCCATTGGGGTCATAACAGTTTGCCAGGCCTGTATTAAATGTTAAATGCATTGCAGAAGCGGGATTATAAGAAAGAAAGTTCTGAGTTTTTTTTTTCTCTCTCTCGTTTTTTTTTACTTTTCCCCTTTAACTCTGAGTGGCTTGTGTTTGCTGCAGACATGAATGTCCAGACCTTGATTACAAGTGTGGACCAGCTTGCTGCTCGTGTGCAGGGCATACAAGATTATGTTATCAGAAATCCTATGTCAGAACCTAAGATACCGATTCCTGAACCATTTTCCGGAGACCGATTTAAATTTAGAAATTTCAGGAATAATTGTAAATTGTTTTTGTCCCTGAGACCCTGTTCATCTGGAGACTCCGCTCAGCAAGTAAAAATTGTTATTTCTTTTTTACGGGGCGACCCTCAGGATTGGGCCTTCTCGCTGGCGCCAGGAGATCCGGCATTGGCTGACATTGATGCGTTTTTTCTGGCGCTCGGTTTGCTTTATGAGGAACCCAATCTTGAGATTCAGGCAGAAAAAGCCTTGCTGGCGATGTCTCAGGGCCAGGACGAGGCCGAGGTGTATTGCCAAAAATTTCGGAAATGGTCCGTGCTGACCCAGTGGAACGAGTGTGCATTGGCTGCAAATTTTAGAAATGGCCTTTCTGAGGCCATTAAGAATGTGGTGGTGGGTTTTCCCATTCCCACAGGTCTGAATGATTCTATGGCCCTGGCTATTCAAATCGACCGGCGGTTGCGGGAGCGCAAAACCGCAAATCCTCTCATGGTGTTGTCTGAACAGGCACCTGATTTAATGCAATGTGATAGAATCCTGACTAGAAATGAGCGGAAAATTCATAGACGCCAGAATGGCTTGTGTTACTACTGTGGTGATTCTACACATGTTATCTCAGCATGCTTTAAACGTCTTACTAAGGTTGTTAGTCCGGTCGCCATTGGTAATTTGCAACCTAAATTTATTCTATCTGTAACTTTGATTTGCTCACTGTCATCGTATCCTGTCATGGCGTTTGTGGACTCAGGTGCTGCCCTGAGCCTTATGGATCTGTCATTTGCCAAGCGCTGCGGATTTGTGCTTGAGCCATTGGAAAATCCTATCCCTCTTAGGGGTATTGACTCTACGCCATTGGCAAAAAATAAACCGCAGTTTTGGACACAGGTTACCATGTGCATGACTCCCGAACATCGGGAGGTAATACGTTTTCTTGTTCTACATAAAATGCATGATTTGGTTGTTTTGGGTTTGCCATGGTTACAGACCCATAATCCAGTCTTGGACTGGAAGGCTATGTCAGTGTCAAGCTGGGGCTGCCATGGAATTCACGGAGATTCCCTGCCCTTGTCTATTGCATCTTCTACGCCTTCGGAAGTTCCGGCGTATTTGTCTGATTATCAGGATGTCTTCAGCGAGTCTAAGTCCAGTGCACTGCCTCCTCATAGGGAATGTGACTGTGCAATAGATTTGATTCCTGGCAGTAAGTTTCCTAAGGGGAGACTGTTTAATCTGTCGGTACCTGAACATACCGCGATGCGTTCATATATCAAGGAGTCTCTTGAGAAGGGGCATATCCGTCCTTCTTCTTCCCCTCTTGGTGCGGGATTCTTTTTTGTGGCCAAAAAGGACGGATCTTTGAGGCCTTGTATTGACTATCGGCTTTTAAATAAGATCACTGTCAAATTTCAGTATCCTTTGCCGCTGTTGTCAGATTTGTTTGCCCGGATTAAAGGTGCCAAGTGGTTCACCAAGATAGACCTTCGTGGTGCGTACAACCTTGTGCGCATTAGGCAGGGCGATGAATGGAAAACCGCATTCAATACGCCCGAAGGTCATTTTGAGTACTTGGTGATGCCATTTCGGCTCTCTAATGCACCTTCAGTTTTTCAGTCCTTCATGCATGACATTTTCCGGAAGTATCTGGATAAATTTTTGATTGTTTATCTGGATGATATTCTGTTTTTTTCTGATGATTGGGACTCGCATGTGGAGCAGGTCAGGATGGTTTTTGAGATTCTGCGTGAAAATTCTTTGTTTGTAAAAGGCTCAAAGTGTCTCTTTGGTGTACAGAAGGTTCCCTTTTTGGGGTTCATTTTTTCCCCTTCTGCTGTGGAGATGGATCCAGTCAAGGTCCGAGCTATTCATGATTGGACTCAACCCTCGTCAGTTAAGAGTCTTCAGAAGTTCTTGGGTTTTGCTAACTTCTACCGTCGTTTTATCGCAAATTTCTCTAGCGTTGTTAAACCGCTGACGGATATGACCAAGAAAGGCTCTGATGTAGCTAACTGGGCTCCTGCTGCCGTGGAGGCTTTCCAGGAGTTGAAACGCCGGTTTACTTCGGCGCCTGTTTTGTGCCAGCCTGACGTCTCACTTCCCTTTCAGGTTGAGGTGGATGCTTCGGAGATTGGGGCAGGGGCCGTTTTGTCGCAGAGAGGCCCTGGTTGCTCTACTATGAGACCTTGTGCCTTTTTCTCTAGGAAGTTTTCGCCGGCAGAGCGAAATTATGATGTGGGCAATCGGGAGTTGTTGGCCATGAAGTGGGCATTTGAGGAGTGGCGTCATTGGCTCGAGGGTGCTAAGCATCGTGTGGTGGTCTTGACTGATCACAAAAATTTGATGTATCTCGAGTCTGCTAAACGCCTGAATCCTAGACAGGCCCGCTGGTCATTGTTTTTCTCCCGTTTTGACTTTGTGGTCTCGTATTTACCAGGTTCTAAGAATGTGAAGGCCGATGCTCTGTCTAGGAGCTTTGTGCCTGATGCTCCTGGAGTCGCTGAACCTGAGGGTATTCTTAAGGAAGGAGTTATCTTGTCAGCTATTTCTCCAGATCTGCGACGTGTGTTGCAGAGATTTCAGGCTGGTAGGCCTGACTCTTGTCCACCTGACAGATTGTTTGTGCCTGCTAAATGGACCAGCAGAGTCATTTCCGAGGTTCATTCCTCAGTGTTGGCAGGGCACCCGGGAATTTTTGGCACCAGAGATCTGGTGGCCAGGTCCTTTTGGTGGCCTTCCTTGTCAAGGGATGTGCGGTCATTTGTTCAGTCCTGTGGTACTTGTGCTCGAGCTAAGCCTTGCTGTTCTCGTGCCAGCGGGTTGCTCTTGCCCTTGCCTGTCCCGAAGAGACCTTGGACACACATCTCTATGGATTTAATTTCGGATCTTCCGGTGTCTAAGGGCATGTCTGTCATCTGGGTGATATGTGATCGTTTCTCCAAGATGGTCCATCTGGTTCCTTTGCCTAAGCTGCCTTCCTCTTCTGATCTGGTTCCTGTGTTCTTCCAGAACGTGGTTCGTTTGCACGGCATTCCTGAGAATATTGTGTCGGACAGAGGATCCCAGTTTGTTTCCAGGTTCTGGCGATCCTGTTGTGGTAGGATGGGCATTGATTTGTCGTTTTCCTCCGCTTTTCATCCACAGACTAACGGACAAACGGAACGAACTAATCAGACTCTGGAGGCGTATTTGAGGTGTTTTGTCTCTTCTGATCAGGATGATTGGGTGACCTTCTTGCCGTTGGCTGAATTTGCCCTTAATAATCGGGCTGGTTCTGCCACCTTGGTTTCGCCATTTTTCTGCAACTCCGGTTTCCATCCTCGTTTTTCCTCGGGACATGTGGAGCCTTCTGACTGTCCTGGAGTGGATTCTGTGGTGGATAGGTTGCAGCGAATCTGGAATCATGTGGTGGACAACTTGAAGTTGTCACAGGAGAAGGCTCAGCGTTTTGCCAACCGCCGCCGCGGTGTGGGTCCCCGACTTCGTGTTGGGGATTTGGTATGGCTGTCTTCTCGATTTGTTCCTATGAAGGTCTCCTCTCCCAAATTTAAGCCTCGATTCATTGGTCCTTACAGGATATTGGAGATCCTTAATCCTGTGTCCTTTCGCCTGGATCTTCCGGTGTCGTTTGCCATTCACAACGTATTTCATAGGTCCTTGTTGCGGCGGTACGTTGTGCCTGTGGTTCCTTCTGCTGAGCCTCCTGCTCCGGTGTTGGTTGAGGGCGAGTTGGAGTACGTGGTGGAGAAGATCTTAGATTCTCGTCTCTCCAGGCGGAGGCTTCAGTACCTGGTCAAGTGGAAGGGCTATGGTCAGGAGGATAATTCCTGGGTGGTCGCCTCTGATGTGCATGCGGCCGATTTAGTTCGTGCCTTTCACGCCGCTCATCCTGATCGCCCTGGTGGTCTTGGTGAGGGTTCGGTGACCCCTCACTAAGGGGGGGGTACTGTTGTGAATTTACCTTTTGGCTCCCTCTAGTGGCTACTAGTGATTTTACTCTGGGTATGTCTATCATCCCTTGTATGCTCACCTGGGTCGTTAGGTCAGGGGTGTTGCTATATAAGCTCCCTGGACCTTCAGTTCAATGCCTGGCAACGTTGATATCAGAGCTAATCTGTAGTGCTCTTGTCTACTGATCCTGGTTCCTGCATGATTAAGCTAAGTCCGCTTTCTTGCTTTTTGCTATTTGTTTTTGTTTGCATTTTTGTCCAGCTTGTTCATTATCTGTATCCTTTCCTTGCTGGAAGCTCTAGGGAGGCTGGAGTTCTCCCCCCGGGCCGTTAGACGGTTCGGGGGTTCTTGAATCTCCAGTGTGGAATTTTGTTAGGGTTTTTGTTGACCATATAAGTTATCTTACTACATTCTGCTATTAGTAAGCGGGCCTCTCTTTGCTAAACCTAGTTCATCTCTGTGTTTGTCATTTCCTCTTACCTCACCGTTATTATTTGTGGGGGGCTTGTATCCTACTTTTGGGGTCTATTCTCTGGAGGCAAGAGAGGTCTTTGTTTTCCTCTTCTAGGGGTAGTTAGTCCTCCGGCTGGCGCGAGACATCTAGCGACCAACGTAGGCATGTTCCCCGGCTACTTCTAGTGTTGGCGTTAGGAGTAGATATATGGTCAACCCAGTTACCACTGCCCTATGAGCTGGATTTTTGTACTTCGCAGACTTGCTGATATCTCTGAGACCCTCGCCATTGGGGTCATAACAGACGACTAGTTGCCATTGAAGGAAACATGAATGCGGCCAAGTACAGAGATATCCTGGATGAAAACCTCTTCCAGATTGCTATGGACCTCAGACTTGGCTGAAGGTTCACCTTCCAACAAGACAATGACCCTAAGCACACAGCTAAAATAACAAAGGAGTGGCTTCAGAACAACTCTGTGACCATTCTGGGCTGGCCCTGCCAGAGCCCTGACCTAAACCCAATTGACCATCTCTGGAGAGACCTGAAAATGGCTGTCCACCAACGTTCACCATCCAACCTGACGGAACAGGAGAGGATCTGCAAGAAAGAATGGCAGAGGATCCCCAAATCCAGGTGTGAAAAACTTGCTGCATCATTCCCAAGAAGACACATGGCTGTACTAGCTCAAAAGGGTGCTTCTACTCAATACTGAGCAAAGGGTCTGAATACTTATGACCATATGATATTTCAGTTTTTCTTTTTTAATAAATTTGCAAAAATTTCTACATTTCTGTTTTTTTTCAGTCAAGATGGGGTGCATCAATGTGGTACATTAATGAGAAAAAAATGAACATAAATTTTGGCAAATCAGACAAGGTGATTTTCTGGATTTGTTTTCTCATTTTGACTCTCATAGTTGTGGTCTACCTATGATGTCAACTACAGGCCTCTCTCATATTTTTAGGTGGGAGAACTTGCAGAATTGGTGGCTGACTAAATACTTTTTTCCCCACTGTATATATATCCTGTGACAAGGTCAGGTAGGTGAGGGTTAGGTCCTAGCAATCTTCTGGAAGCTGCAGAGTACTGTTTGATACTAACGTGATGTACAATAACAAATTGTATTGTGGTACCGTGTTAGGGTACTGTCACACTCTGCAACTTTCCAACGATCACGACCAGCGATACGACCTGGCCGTGATCGTTGGAAAGTCGTTGTGTGGTCGCTGGGGAGCTGTCACACAGACCGCTCTCCAGCGACCAACGATGCCGAGGGCCCCGGGTAATCAGGGTAAACATCGGGTTACTAAGCGCAGGGCCGCGCTTAGTAACCCGATGTTTACCGTGGTTACCAGCGTAAAAGTAAAAAAAAAAAAAAACGTACATACTCACATTCTGGTGTCCTTCAGGTCCCTTGCAGTCTGCTTCCCGCTCTGACTGAGTGCCGCCGTAAAGTGAAAGCAGATCACAGCGGTGACGTCACCGCTGTGATCTGCTCTTACTTTCCGGCCGGGAGTCAGTCAGAGCGGGAAGCAGACAGCAAGGGACCTGAAGGACACCGGAATGTGAGTATGTACGGTTTTGTTTTTTTTACTTTTACGCTGGTAACCACGGTAAACATCGGGTTACTAAGCGCGCCCCTGCGCTTAGTAACCCGATGTTTACCCTGGTTACAAGCGAACGCATCGCTGGATCGCTGTCACACACAACAATCCAGCGATGACAGCGGGAGATCCAGCGACGAAATAAAGTTCCAAACGATCTGCTACGACGTACGATTCTCAGCAGGGTCCCTGATCGCTGCTGTGTGTCAGACACAGCGATATCGTATGGATATCGCTGGAACGTCACAGATCGTACCGTCGTAGCGATCAAAGTGCCACTGTGTGACAGTACCCTTAGCCAGAAAAATCGATGTGAATACTTTTCTGCCCAGACGATTGCCGCATGGGTGAGAGGTCGTGGTCTGCGTCTGAGAGGTGAGGTGAAGAGACCTCTTGCTGCTAGTCTCTCTGATAGGACTTGAGATACAGCTGGCCATTTATCAGAATTGGTGAGCTGCATGTGCCTGAATATGGAGTGTTTATTTTGTTCCTTTGTTCTGGAGAAAGGTTGTTTGTCTTCCGTTCTGCTTGAAGTTTATGCACTTCAACACACCTCCCTGATTGACCAAAGAACTACGTGCCTGTGTGAACGCTACCACCTGCCTAAAAGCGAGTGAATCCGTACAATCCATATAATGACACAGTGGTGCACACACTATTTTTTCTTTTATGTATGATACATGTATACACACAGAGTTGAAGAGGAGGGACTAGTCAGGAGCACATCAATTTCAATGTTGAGGAGCGTATATAATATCTTGAATTTATGATCCAATATTATAGACTTGACCAATAGGCTTGTAAGCGAGCATGGTGCACTACATGTAACCATGGGCCCAGCAACCTATTAAAGAACTATATGTATGCAATTATATTATTAGGCACTCATCCACCTTCATTAATGTTACGTGTCTGAATACCTATTCATTGTACCTGTGCCACCTTCCTCATACAACGTTGTAGATTTTGTAAGCTTTTGGAAATGTATGAAACTACCCATGTACTAGGAAGTGTATGTGCACACGATAAGTAAACGCTGTGAGTTTGATGCAGCGTACTTGTGCAGCGTCCAATCCGCAGCATCCAGATGTTACAGCATAGTGGATGGGATTTCAAGAAATCCCATGTCCACTATGGATCCAGAGATGCCCGCAGAACACCCGTGGAGACGGAGATGCGGCGCGGCTTTCCAGACTGCAGCATGTCAATTTATCTTACGGAGACGCGAGTCTCCACAAGATAAATTTCTCCCATCCAATGTATTGGACTCGCTGACTCTGCACGGTTCAGTGAACACATGCGGAATCATCTGCATTCAATAGACGGCAGCACTTTGGACGCAGCGGACATGTGCTGCGTCCAAAGTGTTGCCAATTCCTGAACGTGTGCCCCTACCCTAACTGTGGCTTTTCCTTGATTTTTAAGTGTATTTGATCCTATTCTCTTACATATGATGAGCCAGTCATATGATAAGTGGCTCTGAGAAATGTGTTAATGAACTTGACATGACATTGGTGGTCCCCTCGGGCAATTACACTTCATGGTTGGTGATTACGTAGAATGACTACAGGAAATGTCTGGTGATCACCTAATATCGGTGGGAAACTGGAATGTACCCAATGGATATCCAGAAATGGGATAATTGCCCTATGGTGTTCATCAGACAAAACAAGCTCTCTAGAAGGGCTGGCACAGTACAAAATGGTTGTGTCTAATCTTAACCCCTTCATGACCTTGCCGTTTTTTGCAATTCTGACCAGTGTCCCTTTATGAGGTAATAACTCAGGAACGCTTCAACGGATCCTAGCGATTCTGAGATTGTTTTTTCGTGACATATTGGGCTTCATGTTAGTGGTAAATTTAGGTCGATAATTTCTGAGTTTATTTGTGAAAAAAACGGAAATTTGGCAAAAATTTTGAAAATTTCGCAATTTTCACATTTTGAATTTTTATTCTGTTAAACCAGAGAGTTATGTGACACAAAATAGTTAATAAATAACATTTCCCACATTATAAACTACAAAAGGACATAATACCAGAATTGTAAACAATTACTGTAAATAAGTTTATTAAATATAACAAAGATTTAAAAATGGAGAAACTGTCAAGAATAGTGCATAATGCAAATTGCTGAATACATACAACAGGGTACAGATCAATTAACCTGGAAAGTCAACCTCAAAGAGACAAGGTAAATACTAGTGATGTCCAACAAGGTCCTAGGACCAAATAAAGTGCAAAAGTAATGTCTCTCAGCATAAGTACCAGTAGAAAGTTGATCCGTGGTTCCCCCAGACTCCAGCTCCAACGCACGTTTCGCCTCCCGTGGCTTTTTCAAGGAGTCACTTTATTTGGTCCTAGGACCTTGTTGGACATCACTAGTATTTACCTTGTCTCTTTGAGGTTGACTTTCCAGGTTAATTGATCTGTACCCTGTTGTATGTATTCAGCAATTTGCATTATGCACTATTCTTGTCAGTTTCTCCATTTTTAAATCTTTGTTATATTTAATAAACTTATTTACAGTAATTGTTTACAATTCTGGTATTATGTCCTTTTGTAGTTTATAATTTGGTATCTAGGACATTTAAGTGGTATCTTCACTTAGTTGTGTTTCAACATTTCCCACATGTCTACTTTACATCAGCACAATTTTGGAAACAAATTTTTTTTTTGCTAGGAAGTTATAAGGGTTAAAATTTGACCAGTGATTTCTCATTTTTACAACAAAATTTACAAAACCATTTATTTTAGGGATCACCTCACATTTGAAGTCAGTTTGAGGGTTCTATATGGCTGAAAATACCCAAAAGTGACACCATTCTAAAAACTGCACCCCTCAAGGTGCTCAAAACCACATTCAAGAAGTTTATTAACCCTTCAGGTGTTTCACAGCAGCAGAAGCAACATGGAAGTAAAAAATGAACATTTAACTTTTTAGTCACAAAAATGATATTTTAGCAAAAAATTTTTTATTTTCCCAAGGGTAAAAGGAGAAACTGGACCACGGACGTTGTTGTCCAATTTGTCCTGAGTACGCTGATACCTCATATGTGGGGGTAAACCACTGTTTGGGCGCACGGCAGGGCTCGGAAGGGAAGGAGCGCCATTTGACTTTTTCAATGAAAAATTGGCTCCAATCTTTAGCGGACACCATGTCGCGTTTGGAGAGCCCCCGTGTGCCTAAACATTGGAGCTCCCCCACAAGTGACCCCATTTTGGAAACTAGACCCCCCAAGGAACTTATCTAGAAGCATAGTGAGCACTTTAAACCCCCAGGTGCTTCACAAATTGATCCGTAAAAATGAAAAAGTACTTTTTTTTCACGAAAAAATTATTTTAGCCTCAATTTTTTCATTTTCACATGGGCAACAGGATAAAATGGATCCTAAATTTTGTTGGGCAATTTCTCCTGAGTACACCAATACCTCACATGTGGGGGTAAACCACTGTTTGGGCACATGGTAAGGCTCGGAAGGGAAGGAGCGCCATTTGACTTTTTGAATGAAAAATTATCTCCATCGTTAGCGGACACCATGTCGCGTTTGGAAAGCCCCTGTGTGCCTAAACATTGGAGCTCCTCCACAAGTGACCCCATTTTGGAAAGTAGACCCCCCAAGGAACTCATCTAGAGGCATAGTGAGCACTTTAAACCCCCAGCTGCTTCACAAATTGATCCGCAAAAATGAAAAAGTACTTTTTTTTCACACAAAATTTCTTTTAGCCTCAATTCTTTCATTTTCACATGGGCAACAGGATAAAATGGATCCTAAAATTTGTTGGGCAATTTCTCCTGAGTATGCCGATACCTCATATGTGGGGGTAAACCACTGTTTGGGTGCACGGCAAGGCTCGGAAGGGGAGGCGTGCCATTTGACTTTTTGAATGGAAAATTAGCTCCAATCGTTAGCGGACACCATGTCGCGTTTGGAGAGCCCCTGTGTGCCTAAACATTGGAGCTCCCCTACAAGTGACCCCATTTTGGAAACTAGACCCCCCAAGAAACTTATCTAGATGCATAGTAAACACTTATAACCCCCAGGTGCTTCACAGAAGTTTATAACGCAGAGCCGTGAAAATAAAAAAATAATTTTTCTTTCCTCAAAAATGATTTTTAGCCCAGAATTTTTTATTTTCCCAAGGGTAATAGGAGAAATTGGACCCCAAATGTTGTTGTCCAGTTTGTCCTGAGTACGATGATACCCCATATGTGGGGGTAAACCACTGTTTGGGCGCACGGCAGGGCTCGGAAGGGAAGGCACGCCATTTGGCTTTTTGAATGGAAAATTAGCTCCAATCATTAGCGGACACCATGTCGCGTTTGGAGAGCCCCTGTGTGCCTAAACATTGGAGCTCCCGCACAAGTGGCCCCATTTTGGAAACTAGACCTCCCAAGGAACTAATCTAGATGTGTGGTGAGCACTTTGAACCCCCAAGTGCTTCACAGAAGTTTATAACGCAGAGCCATGAAAATAAAAAATAATTTTTCTTTTCTCAAAAATGATTTTTTAGCCCACAATTTTTTATTTTCCCAAGGGTAATAGGAGAAATTGGACCCCAAAAGTTGTTTTCCAGTTTCTCCTGAGTACGCTGATACCCCATATGTGGGGGTAAACCACTGTTTTGGCACACGTCGGGGTTCGGAAGGGAAGTAGTGACGTTTTGAAATGCAGACTTTGATGGAATGCTCTGCGGGCATCAGGTTGCGTTTGCAGAGCCCCTGATGTGCCTAAACAGTAGGAACTCCCCACAAGTGACTCCATTTTGGAAACTAGACCCCCAAGGGAACTTATCTAGATGTGTGGTGAGCACTTTGAACCCCCAAGTGCTTCACAGAAGTTTATAACGCAGAGCCGTGAAAATAATAAATGTGTTTCCTTTCCTCAAAAATATTTTTTTAGCCCAGAATTTTTTATTTTTGCAAGAGTAACAGGAGAAATTGGACCCCAAAAGTTGTTGTCCAGTTTCTCCTGAGTACGCTGATACCCCATATGTGGGGGTAAACCACTGTTTGGGTACATGCCGGGGCTCGGAAGGGAAGTAGTGACGTTTTGGAATGCAGACTTTGATGGAATGGTCTGCGGGCATCATGTTACGTTTGCAGAGCCCCTGATATGCCTAAACAGTAGAAACCTCCCACAAGTGACCCCATTTTGGAAACTAGACCCCCCAAGGAACTTATCTAGATGTGTGGTGAGCACGTTCAACCCCCAAGTGCTTCACAGAAGTTTACAACGCAGAGCCGTGAAAATAAAAAATCATTTTTCTTTCCTCAAAAAATATGTTTTAGCAAGCAATTTTTTATTTTCACAAGGGTAACAGGAGAATTTGGACCCCAATATTTGTTGCCCAGTTTGTTGTGAGTACGCTGATACCCCATATGTGGGGGTAAACCACTGTTTGGGCACACGTCAGGGCTCGGAAGGGAAGTAGTGACATTTGAAATGCAGACTTTGATGGAATGGTCTGCGGGCGTCACATTGCATTTGCAGAGCCCCTGATGTGCCTAAACAGTAGAAACACCCCACAAGTGACCCCATTTTGGAAACTAGACCCCCGAAGGAACTTATCTAGATGTGTGGTGAGCACTTTCAACCCCCAAGTGCTTCACAGAAGTTTATAACGCAGAGCCGTGAAAATAAAAAATAATTGTTCTTTCCTCAAAAATTATGTTTTAGCAAGTAATTTTTTATTTTTGCAAGGGTAACAGGAGAAATTGGACCCCAACAGTTGTTGCCCAGTTTGTCCTGAGTACGCTGGTACCCCAAATGTGGGGGTAAACCACTGTTTGGGCGCACGTCGGGGCTTGGAAGGGCGGGAGCACCATTTGACTTTTTGAACGCAAGATTGGCTGGAATCAATGGTGGCGCCATGTTGCGTTTGGAGACCCCTGATGTGCCTAAAACAGTGGAAACCCCTCAATTCTAACTTCAACACTTACCCCAACACACCCCTAATCCTAATCCCAACTGTAGCCATAACCCTAATCACAACCCTAACCCCAACACACCCCTAACCACAACCCTAACCGCAACACAACCGTAACCCTAATTCCAACCCTAATCCTAACCCTAATCCCAACCGTAACCCTAATCCCAACCCTAACCACAACTGTAACCCCAACACACCCCTAACCCTATCCGTAACCCTAACCACAAGCCTATTCTTAACCCTATTTCCAACCCTAGCCCTAATTCCAACCCTAACCCTAAGGGTATGTGCCCACGTTGCGGATTCGTGTGAGATTTTTCCGCACGATTTTTGAAAAATCTGCAGGTAAAAGGCACTGCGTTTTGCCTGCGGATTTACAGCAGATTTCCAGTGTTTTTTTGTGCGGATTTCACCTGCGGATTCCTATTGAGGAACAGGTGTAAACCGCTGCGGAATCCGCACAAAGAATTGACATGCTGCGGAAAATACAATGCAGCGTTTCTGCACGGAATTTTCCGCACCATGGGCACAGCAGATTTGGTTTTCCTTAGGTGTACATGGTACTGTAAACCTGATGGAAAACTGCTTCGAATTCGCAGCGGCCAATCCGCAGCGGATCCGCGGCCAATCCGCTGCCAATCCGCTGCGGATCTGCGGCCAATCCGCTGCCAATCCGCTGCAGATCCGCGGCCAATCCGCTGCGGATCCGCTGCGGATCCGCTGCGGATCCGCGGCCCATCTGCTGCAGATCCGCGGCCAATCTGCTGCGGATCCGCTGCCGATCCGCTGCGGATCCGCGGCCGATCCGCTGCGGATCCGCGGCCAATCCGCTGCCAATCCGCTGCAGATCCGCGGCCAATCCGCTGCGGATCCACTGCGGATCCGCGGCCGATCCGCTGCGGATCCGCGGCCGATCCGCTGCGGATCCGCGGCCGATCCGCTGCGGATCCGCGGCCGATCCGCTGCGGATCCGCGGCCGATCCGCGGCCGATCCGCTGCGGATCCGCGGCCGATCCGCGGCCGATCCGCTGCGGATCCGCGGCCGATCCGCTCTGTGTGCACATGCCATAACCCTACCCCTAACCCTACCCGTAACCCTAACCCTACCCCTAACCCTACCCCTAGTTCTAACCCTAACCCTAGTGGTAAAAGAAAAAAAAATATTTTCTTTATTTTATTATTGTCCCTACCTATGGGGGTGATAAAGGGGGGGGTTTATTTATTATTTTTTTATTTTGATCGCTGTGGTAGAACCTACCACAGCGATCAAAATGTACCTGTAACGAATCTGCCAGCCTGCAGATTCGGCGGGCGTACTGAGCATGCGCCCGCCATTTTCCAAGATGGCGGCGCCCAGCGAGGAGACGGCCGGACACCGGGAGGATCGGTAAGTATGAGGGGGTGGTGGGGGGGTGGATCGGAGCACAGGGGGGGGATCGGAGGACGGGGGGAGCGGACAGGAGCACGGGGGAGCGGACAGGAGCACGGGGGAGCGAACAGGGGGACGGAGGGGGGTACCTGACAGAACGGACGACTGGGGAGGAGATCGGGGGCGGTGGGGGGGGCCAGTACATGATTTCCAGCCATGGCAGATGCTATTGCAGCATCGGCCATGGCTGGATTGCAATATTTCACCATTTTCATAGGTGAAATATTGCAAATTGCTCTGATTGGCTGTTGCACTTTCAACAGCCAATCAGAGCGATCGTAGCCACGTGGGGGCAAAGCCACCCCCCCTAGGCTGAAGTACAACTCCCCCTCTCCCTGCAGATCGGGTAAAATAGGAATTAACCCTTTCACCCGATCTGCAGGGATGCGATCATTCCATGACGCCGCATAGGCGTCATGGGTCGGGAAGGGGTTAATGTAACCCTCACAGTAGTTTGGTTTTGGTTACTGACAGAAACTGATTCATCACATGACAGCCACCAATTTCAGGAGATAAATTATATTGACTAGAATGATGCTCATTGGTTTTCCATCACGGTGTCCAAAAATCTATTTGTTCAGCACATATAACGGAATCTGCAGTACAGCCTCAGATGCAAGTGTGAACATAACCGTAGTTACTTATTTACCTGATCCCGTTCCTTCTCTACTTCCTCTAACTGTACCATAACAGTGTTCATGCGGTGTTTATACATCTCACAGTCCTTTGCCAGAGTAGAACATTTTAACTCCAAGTCTTCTTTCTCCTCCAAATACTACAAAAGAATTGGCTAGGATTAATTTATATGTAGCAATGATTGAGCTATAGATATATGAAAAGTATATTTACTACATATCCAAATGAATGCTGCCTCGAAAAATGTAGATCTTTAATGTAATAGAAAAATCTCTTTGTGTTTTTATTAACAGGCAGTAAACAAAATAGGAATATTTAGCTTCTTTGCAAGTTGAATTTAGAAATGTATAAAGTTTTCACTGAGCGTTTGCAAGGCTTAGTTAAATTATTATTATTATTTATTATTATAGCGCCATTTATTCCATGACGCTTTACATGTGAGGAAGGGTATACATAATAAAAACAAGTACAATAATCTTGAACAATACAAGTCACAACTGGTACAGGAGGAGAGAGGACCCTGCCCACAAGGGCTCACAGTCTACAAGGGATGGGTGAGGATAGAGTAGGTGAGGATAGAGCTGGTCGTGCAGTGGTTCGGTCGATCGGTGTTTACTGCAGGTTGTAGGCTTGTCGGAAGATGTGGGTCTTCAGGTTCTTTTTGAAGGTTTCGATGGTAGGGGAGAGTCTGATATGTTGTGGTAGAGAGTTCCAGAGTAGGGGTGATACGCGAGAGAAATCTTTTATGCAATTGTGGGAAGAGGAGATAAGAGGGGAGTAGAGAAGGAGATCTTGTGAGGATCGGAGGTTGCGTGCAGGAAAGTACCAGGAGACAAGGTCACAGAGGAGGAGACAGGTTGTGGATGGCTTTGTATGTCATGGTTAGGGTTTTGTACTGGATTCGCTGGGTAATGGGGAGCCAGTGAAGGGATTTACAGAGGGGAGAGGCCGGGGAATAACAGGGGGACAGGTGGATTAGTTGGGCAGCAGAGTTTAGAATAGATTGGAGGGGTGCGAGAGTGTTAGAGAGGAGGCCACAGAGCAGGAGGTTACAGTAGTCGAGGCGGGAGATGATGAGGGCATGGACAAGGGTTTTTGCAGATTCTTGGTTTAGGAATGTATGGATCCGTGAAATATTTTTGAGTTGAAGGCGGCAGGAAGTGGAAAGGGCTTGGATATGTGGTTAAATCAGTCAGTTTGCTTTTTTTATGTCAAGAGTAGTGAAATCTGTACTCTTATTACCATTAAATAAACTAGGAATTTAGTATATAAAGATTTATTAGGAGCTGTCATGACACTGATGTGGATAGAGCTAAAAGGGGTTTTCTCAAGTTCATAAATTGTTATAATAAGTTAGGCAGCATGAAATTACCTGTATGATGGAGTGAACTACCATTATGATGGGCTCCTTGCTAGAAATGGGTTGCATCTTACAAAAACAAGAAAACGCATACTTGGTAGATGCCTTGCTACACTCATCAGGAGAGGGAAATATTCAGCAAGGAAAAAAATATGCAGCTAATGAATTATTTTAAGAACCCTGCTATTAGAAGTGAAAATAAATTACAAAGACAACAAATTCTGAATGAAAATAGAGGATCAAGAGAAACGAACTACAACTTAAAATCTGTCTATAAGAATGCACAGAGCATGGGAAATAAACAAGGAGAATTGGAGTTGCTAACACAGGAAAATAAATACGATGTCATAGGCATCACTGAAACTTGGTGGGATGATACACATGATTGGAATACAAACATTGAAGGTCACAACTTATCTATTAGAAACAGGCTTAACAAGAGGGGAGAAGGTGTTGCATTGTATGTTAGAAAATCATATATCTCCACAGAGATCCAAGCTTTAGAGAAGGGTAGCTCTGTAGAAACAGTTTGGGAAAGAATACAAGGAGAGAAGAACAGAAAGGACACTATTGTAGGTGTTTACTGTAGGCCACCTGGACATACAGAAGATATTGATGAACTATTTTTACATCAGATGTCTTTGTTATAAAAAAAAGTAGAACATAGTGATCATTGGGAGATTTTAACTATCCAGATATTTGTTGTGAATCTCTGTAAGGCAAAAGTAATGGTCCAGAAAATTCTTATCTTCCCTGGCTGACAGTTTTATCTTTCAAAAGGTAGAAGAGAGAACAAGAGGATCATCTTGGACCTAATTCTGATCAACAGGGTTAAAGAATCTGGGAAAGTTTTGCTTGCAAAAAAGAAGGCTAATGGGACACTCAATAATTATCTACAAATATCTGAAAGGATTTCACAGTATAGAGGGATAATCCTTATTCTCCTTTGCACATGGAAACATGAGAAGTAATGGAATTAAATTGAAAGGAAGAAGATACAGAATACAGTAGTGTTCAAAATAATAGCAGTGTGTTCAAATACATGAGTTAACCACAAAATCTTTATACTATTTTTCATTTCCATGCATTGGGAACATTGCACACTGTTTTCTAAATCAAAACATGAAGATAAATGTATATAATTTTTATATACTTTACAGAAAATAACAAAAAATGACCATTGGGCTGTTCTAAAAAATAGCAGTGTCTGCACTTGTCTTTATAAACTCACAATATGTACTTTTCTTGTGGATTTAGCATTCCTGTGAGTCACTAACCTAATATTTAATATTATACCCATATACCCACAGTTTTTTAGAACAGCTTCTATGTTGCATAGAGTCAACCAACTTCTGGCCGCTGTCAGCCCAGGATGCTCAGACTACATCCCACACTTTTTGGCATTTGCTGGCTTTGCCTCAGAAACAGCATTTTTAATGTCACCCCACAAGTGTTCAGTCGGACTAAGGTCCGGGGATTGGGCTGGCCACTCCATAACCTCAATTTTGTTGGACTGGAACCAAGAGTTTGCTTGTTTACTGGTCTGTTTAGGTTTGTTGTCTTGTTGAAACGCCTATTTCAAGGGCATGTCCTCCTCACCATAAGGCAACATGACCTCTTCAAGTATTTTAATATATGCAAACTGGCCCATGATCCCTGGTATGCAGTAAATAGGTCCAGCCATAGTAAGAGAACCATGCCCGTATCATGATGCTTGCACATCCAGACTTCACTGTCTTCAGAGTGTACTGTGGCTTGTATTAAGAGTTTGGAGGTCATCTGAGCCCTTAGGTCCAAAAAGAACAATTTTACTTTTATCAGTCCACAAAATGCTTCTCCATTTCTCTTTAGGCCAGTTGATGTGATCTTTGGCAAATTTTATCCACTTCAGTACGTCTTTTTTTTTTTTTTTTAACAGTGGGACTTTGCGGGGACTTCTTGCTAAGAGATTAGCTTCACACAGGCGTCTTCTAAGGGTACCGTCTCACAGTGGCACTTTGGTCGCTACGACGGTACGATCCGTGACGTTCCAGCGATATACATACGATCTCGCTGTGTCTGACACGCTACTGCGATCAGGGACCCCGCTGAGAATCGTACGTCGTAGCAGATCGTTTGAAACTTTCTTTCGTCGCTGGATCACCCGCTGTCATCGCTGGATCGGTGTGTGTGACACCGATCCAGCGATGTGTTCGCTTGTAACCAGGGTAAACATCGGGTTACTAAGCGCAGGGCCGCGCTTAGTAACCCGATGTTTACCCTGGTTACCATTGTAAATGTAAAAAAAAAAAAACACTACATACTCACCTTCTGATGTCTGTCACGTCCCCCGCCGGCGGCTTCCCGCACTGACTGTGAGCGCCGGCCGTAAAGTAAAAGCAGAGCACAGCGGTGACGTCACCGCTGTGCTGTGCTTTACAGCCGGCACTGACACAGTCAGTGCGGGAAGCTGATGGCGAGGGACGTGACCGACTCCGGAATGTGAGTATGTAGTGTTTGGTTTTTTTTACATTTACAATGGTAACCAGGGTAAACATTGGGTTACTAAGCGCGGCCCTGGGCTTAGTAACCCGATGTTTACCCTGGTTACCCGGGGACTTCGGCATCGTTGGTCGCTGGAGAGCTGTCTGTGTGACAGCTCTCCAGCGACCACACAACAACTTACCAACGATCACGGCCAGGTCGTATCGCTGGTCGTGATCGTTGGTAAATCGTTTAGTGTAACGGTACCCTAGCTGTCACAGTCCTCACAAGTAACTCGAGACTGTCTGTGATCATCCTGGAGCTGATCATTGGCTGAGCCTTGCCATTCTGGCTATTCTTCCATCCATTTGAATGGTAGTCTTCCGTTTTCTTCCACATCTCCCTGGTTTGGTTTTTCCATTTTTAAATAATAATAATATAATTTTATTTATATAGCGCCAACATATTCCGCAGCGCTTTACAATAATAGAGGGGATTTGTACAGACAATAGACATTACAGCATAACAGTTCAAAACAGATACCAGGAGGAATGAGGGCCCTGCTCGCAAGCTTACAAACTATGAGGAAAAGGGGAGACACGAAAGGTGGATGGTAACAATTGCTTTCGTTGTTCGGACCAGCCATTGTGTAAGGATTGAGTATTCATGTAAAGCTGCATGAACCAGTTAACAGCTTAAACATGTAACAGTGCAGACACAGAGGCTAATTAACTGCATGAAGTGTATGAGAACACGATGCGAGGAACCTGACTATGGTTTAAAGGGAACCTGTCACCACGTTTTTGGAAGATGGGATAAAAATAGCGTTAAATAGGGGCAGAGGTGGGCGTTACATTAGTGTGTGTGTTATGCGTTTATTACCCACCTAAGTTGCCGAAATAACTTTGCAAAGTCTCCGTTTTCGCCTGTCAATCAGGCTGGTCAGGTCACATGGGCGTGGTGTCTTCACCCAGATTTGGCGTAGTTTTCCGTTGGTGGCGTAGTGGTGTGCGCATGCCCAAAGTCCGGAATCCTCTTCCAGGGGATTTAAAATAGCGCGGTGTTCGTTATTGCATTGGTGATCGGTGGGCGCGGCCATCTTCCTTTGGCCGCGCGTGCGCAGAAGCGGCGCTCTGCTGGCCGCGGCTTCAGGAAAATGGCCGCGGGATGCCGCGCGTGCGCAGATGGATATCGCGGCGGCCATTTTCCTGAAGCCGCGGCCAGCAGAGCGCCGCTTCTGCGCACGCGCGGCCAAAGGAAGATGGCCGCGCCCACCGATCACCAATGCAATAACGAACACCGCGCTATTTTAAATCCCCTGGAAGAGGATTCCGGACTTTGGGCATGCGCACACCACTACGCCACCAACGGAAAACTACGCCAAATCTGGGGGAAGACAACGCCCATGCGACCTGACCAGCCTGATTGACAGGCGAAAACGGAGACTTTGCAAAGTTATTTCGGCAACTTAGGTGGGTAATAAACGCATAACACACACACTAATGTAACGCCCACCTCTGCCCCTATTTAACGCTATTTTTATCCCATCTTCCAAAAACGTGGTGACAGGTTCCCTTTAAGTTTTTTTGAATGGGCCACACAGGGATTGTTAGGTTAATGCATTGAGGCGGTAGGCCAGTCTGAACAAATGCATTTTTAGGGCACGCTTAAAACTGTGGGGATAAATATCGTATTAACCTGGGTAGCGCATTCCAAAGAATTGGAGCAGCATGTGAACATTTTTGAAGACGAGAGTGGGAGGTTCTGATTATTGAGGATGTTAACCTCAGGTCAAAGCATTGGAATCATTTTAGCTGAACAGCCAATCATTGTCTGCACTTCTTTATAAGTTTTACCCTCTCCAATCAACTTTTTAATCAAAGAACGCTGTTCCCTTGAACAATGTCTTGAACGACCCATATTTCTCAGGCTTTCAAGGAGAAATGCATGTACAACATGTCCTAAATTCACCCTTAATAAGGGCCACCGGATTCACACCTGTTTCTTCACAGAATGAATGACCTCACTAATTGAACTCCACACTGGCATTATTTTGAACATCCCCCCTTTCAATTAATTCTAATACACAGACTCAAAAACATTATACAAAAAAAACTTTTGTCCTTTTTGTAATTTATTAAACTTATAGAGGCTACATCTATCAATTCAAAATATTTAAAACAATTACCCAGGTACCAAATTCCCCTTTGATAATAATAGCAGTGCTACTGTATCATAATGAAACTCAATTTTTATTGATTTCAAAAACAGTGGGTATGCAGGCCATGTGGATGTATGCGGATGCCTCCGCATAGGTCATTTTCATGCTGCGCCGACTGCAACAAATTGCAACATGTTGCGTTCAGCGCAGGTCGGCACAGCATGAAAACGAAGCATGCGGAGGCATCCGCATACATCTGCATGGCCTGCATACCCAATGTTAAAGATAGGGTATGCAGGGCGCATGCAGCCATAAGCCGAGCTGAATGAAGAGGCGCAACAGTGGGCGGGGCTTCACTGAATCTACTGAACCAACTGGTAAATTGTTTGACATGTGGTAATATAATTTATACCAAATACAGTGATTACTCTGGTTAGTCATATTGGACTGCTATTATTTTGAACACTGCTGTAGATATTAGAGAAAACGTTTTGCCAGTGTGGGTGATCAATGAGTGGAACAGGCTGCCACGAGAGGTGGTGAGTTCTCCTTCCATGGAAGTCTTCAAACAGAGGCTGGACAGACATCTGTCTGAGGTGCTTTAGTGAATCCTGCACTGAGCATGGGATGCACACCATGACCCTGGAGATTCCTTACTACTTTAACATTTTATGATTCTATGAAAATAAGCAAATTTGCAATTGACTTGCTTTTTCTATTAGCTGTCGTTCTCCTGTGATGAGATATTTCATCTTTTATAGTGTACTGCTCATTTCCATGGAGTTCAGCTTCTAATACCTGGCTAAGAGTGTTCAGCAGGTACATTCCAGGACGGGTTAACTCCTAACATCCCAGTCACCTCTTTCCAGTCCATTGAGTTCTATACAGCAGTTAATTGATTGTTCATATCCCTCCCTCTCTCTACTCTCGCTCTCATCTTTTGAAGAGATGCACATATAAATCACCAGCTCTGTAGCTTTAACTGCAAGTCTCCTATGCACTCTGCTCTGTCTGTACAGAGTTGTGTGCTTGTTCAAATGCCCTGTTATCTCTATGTGTAAATCCAGAGAGGTAAAAATAGGCACAGCATCAGCAAAAGAGTATGTGGCTGCGGGACTTCCTAGGCAAAGACCAATCCTCCAAATAAACAAAAAAAAGGAAAGCAGCACTCCAAAATAAATGCAATATATGATGTTTAATCACCCATTAGGCAATGTTTTGGCTCATTTGAGGACCTTTCTCAAGTTGAGAAGCTTGAGAAAGGTCCTCAAATGGACTAAAACATTGCCATTATGGGTGAATGAACATCACCTATTGTATTTATTTTGGAGTGCTGCTTTCCTTGTTTAGTTTATGGGTAAATCCAGTGATAACAATGTAGACTCATAACAAACCACTGATGGCTGAATGTGTTACAGAGGATCATGTGCTGGGCTTTATAGTTCTAATAGTACTTCAGTTCTATTTACCAGACCTGTCACTCATGAAAGAGCCCATCCTTCCTGAAACCAGGAAGAAAACTAAGTCGACTGCATTGATCTGAACTGCTGAAGAGATAACTTGAGAATGCCCCTTTAATTGAACAACCTCTTCCGTAATAGTATTAGACTTTGAATGCAGTATTTTTCATAAAATTTTAATGCCAAAAGCAGGAATGGATCCTACGTGTTCAAATTTGCATTGAGGACAAAGCAGAAAGAGAGGAATTAGTGAAACACTATGAACATTTTACCTTGTCCCTTAAATCTTCAGCTTGGCGTATTTCTTCCTGAAGATTAAATATTCTGTTTACCAGTTCATGGCGATCTTCAAGTGCCTCTTTACGATCATGTTCAAGAATATCAACAATCGCTTTGTCTGAATCAGGTAAACTACGACCTCCATCCTATGCATTGTTAAAATGGAAAGAAACAAATTACTGTTACATGACATGTACAGAAATCCTCAGGCTCCAGAGAAATACTGGGAGATTTCGTTCCACCAAGTTTAAGGTTTCACATTTGCGTATCTGTGCGCAGCGTTTGATCTGCATGCGTCTTGCGTACCTATCTTTAAGATGGTGTACGCAGGGACATGCATTTGCATCAGTTCGCATGCGGATGCGTACGCATGTGGCATTTTGCGGTGTGTGGCGGGGTCCGGCGAATGCAACATGTTGCATTATTGAGGCATCAATTTTGCGCAGTCATCCGCATGCGGATGATTGTGGATGGAGTGGGTCAAAACAATGCATTACTGTCTATGGAAACGCATTGGTATGCGTTCGATGCGCTTGTGTACTTCAGACTGCGCATGTCCAGGATCTGTTTTGAGACACGCCCATTGAGACACGCCCTCCTGGAAATATCGAACGCATGCGCATAATCAACGCAAATGCAGGCAGAAACGCATACAAACGCATGCACACGCTAATGTGAACCTAGCCTTATTCCTATATTTATTTTCAGACCACATACAACCAGTTTAAAACTTTTAATTAGTGGTGATGTCCCTTCCCATAATACATGCTGGAAGTAGGTGTGTCCAGGATGCTGCTGTCTTCACTAGCTCTTATTCATCAGCACATCTTCATTCCTGGTCTGATTTCCCCTTTTTATGGACCAAAATATCTTCTCTCCTCCTGTACAGACAGTCTGCATGACATTACGCTGAGGAGGAGTGGAACAAACTCTCTGATGCTGCACATGTGATTTTTTTTCTCCTACACACATTCCCACAACAAGCAGGAAGTTGGGAGGTAAAGTACCAGTGCACTCCTAAAGGGGGAAATTGAGATTAACCCTTGAAATAAAAGGCAGTCTGTTGGTCACAAGGTGGCAAATCCCAATTTTTTATTTACTATCCTTATTATTATTACTTCCTTTTATATAAAAAATACAATAAAATTGAAGGAAAAAAATTAGAAGTCCAAGGTGTCACACACCAGAAATGCATTGATGTTTTAAGGACTTATCTATCATGATATTTTAATCTTGCTTGCATGGCTTTTTTGTACTCATCCATAAATAAACATTAGCATGTTTGTGAAGCTGGACCTCTCCCTCTTTTCCTTGACTGTGTCTAGGCATAGACGCATCCGTTGCTCCGGACTGCTTGAGATCATATGCGGGTAAGCTGGACAGTTTCTTTCACAATAAAATTGACTTTGATGTTTTGCAATTACTAATTGCTTTCTGTGCAAGGACATTGTAATAAGGATAACTAAAAAATGACAATACACAGCAGATTTCTGCATATTGGGCTGAGTAGCAGCAGACCCACGCTGATCCCTCTCCATCACCAAAGTGGTCACAATAGCCAAAGAGGCATCAGAATAAGGCCATTGGGCAAAGCAAGAATGTGACCTGGCCTGACAAATAACATTTTCTTTACATTATGTGGACACCCAGGTGAGCGAGTGTTACCTGAAGGGATGACATCAGAATGCACTAGTACCTGGCAGAAACCATATTTGCTGAGGAACCTTGGGTCCTCGCATTCAAATGGATGTTACTTTGATATGTACCACCTAACTAGATTAGCCCAAATACCTCCTTTCATTGTGACAGTATCCCCTAATGGCAGTAACATCTTTCATCAGGAAAATGCATCCTGCAGCGCTGCAAAGGTTGTTTAGAAAGGATTATGTAAAGTGATAAGGTATTGATTTGGCTTCCAAATTTCTCAGGTCTTAGTCAGAGTGAGCATTTGTAGGATGTGCTGATGTGCTGCAGAAATAAATCCAATCCATGAAGGCCCAAATTACAGAAATTGGAACTAAATGATCCACTGCTAATGTGCTGGTGACATAGTGTATTCCACAGAACACCTTCAGAGGTCTTGTGGAGTCATTAGATTCTTAGGTCAGATCTTCTTGATTACAGTAAAGGGGCCTTCACTGATCACTGTATAAAGATGCTAAGTAACCTGCATGTTTTAATTAGGTGAAAACAACCATCTTACTACCTGAAGCAATGACTGAAATTCTTGTATTGTTGTCTTCAGCATTTCATTTTCACGCTCAAGTTCCATCATTTGTTCTCTCTTCGGTCGATTCTCAATGTCATTTTTCAGTTTTAGTGATTGGTTTCTTTCCAGTTTGCATTCTTCTTCTACTTTATTTAGATGATGCTTTAATCTGTCAATCTGCATAGAAATTGAAAATGAGTTGTAAGAATAAACATAGAAGTTGTATGATTAGGAACTGAATAGACAACATATTTAACATGGGGAACCCTTTGACTGGTAAGGATAGAACACAAACATCAATTAGTGTAAAAGAGTAGAGAAACCTGTGGTGCCTAAACTGTATGAACATAGCAAAGACCAACTAATATACGATTATGATGCACTGGATAATTATACACCTGACTTGCAGCACAAGATCAATCTCACTACATGTCATACTTGATGGGATGCGAGAATGTGCAAGGTTTTTGCATTCCATAACTTGTGGATTATTTCTTTTATTCAACCACAACGATCTATGGTACAATATTTTATTCCAAAAACGCTGCACTATCATGTCCCTCTTAAACCATTAAACTTTTTATTAATGGTTCTAACAAGGGGCATTAGGAAAATAGGCACCAGGCTACACCTCCATGTACACAGGGTAGCCATGTGCCTAACTACCTTAAAACAAATCGATCCCCCATCATACCTGGACCTCTGTCAGAGAATGAAAGGGGTTTTCTGGGCACACAGATTATTAAAGCACTGTAAAGGTTATCGGAAATTAATAAAATTCATAATTTATTTGCTCTTAAAATTCTGCTGTCTTCCTAAGCTGTTACGTGGTGATGTGACATCCAGCTCCTTACTACTGGCTTCAGTCCATTCAAAACACAGATCACAGAGATTTCCTGTCTGTCCTTTGAACAGTTTAGCCATCGGCTCTGCAATGAGCTCTAAATGGTGATGTCACGTGGAGTATGGCCTGTGATTCTTACAAGTGAGAAGCTTACAGTGACTGGAGATGTGCACAAGAGGTAGAACAGGGAAAGCTCATTGCAGGCTCCACAGAGTACAAGTCATCTTATCAGCTTGTGACTTTGAGAAAGACAGCAGGGGTCTTATGTAGTGTAACAGACCTATACAGAACTCTCAAAATATATCACTAGTCAGCAGGGAGAGACAATAGATAGAAAACATAACTTTTAATGGTATATTATAAAAACCTAGATTGAACCAACTCGCACAATGACCACCAATAATTATCACAATATAAAGTGCAAGTGCTCAGTAAACCCGTGTACATATAAAAGGTTTGGTCTCACCAATGTTACATGATGAACCACTGTCAGGCAGGCTGGACTGTAGAAGCAAAATACACAAGGGACCTATCACGGAGGGAGTTGTAAGTGACACTCACCGATGCAATCTCCCGGGAAGACAGGGCCCGGAGAGAGCCACAGGATCCCAGGAACGTGGGGCAAGCGAGACTGGAGAGAGATTGCCTCAGGCCTGATAGGACCTGAAGCACCTGACTGCTGGGGGGCGTGGCCTAAGCTCCAGGGAACTAGGAGCGGAAGGAAAACTACTAGAAAGGTAATTAAAGGACAGATCTACTAAGGGGCACAGACAGGGACATAAACCAGATCAGGCCGGGGTCAGAGCACCGGATAGCATGATGGTACCAAGGGACTAGACAGAACGGATAGTAGGGGCCAAGCAGAGGTCAATACCAAACGGATAGAGAAAGTACAGAGACGGAATCCAACAAACAGTATCCAGAGAAGAGACCGAGTCAAAAACCAAGGAATCCGACAAACCAGCACACGGCACAAAACACACTCAGGGGTCAACACACTCAGGCAAGGACGAAAGTATCTCTGACAAAGGAAACTCCTAGATGGAGGCTATAAAAAGTCCACCCAGGATCAGAGTGAAGCTACAGAAATTAACCCTAGAAGAACCGACCCAGACAAACCATGACAGGACCTTATCTGTCATACCCTGTTGTGCCGCATGCATTGCTTCCACCCTGACAAGGGCAGTACCCAAGTGTAATGCGTTTCTTCCTCTGTCAGCAGAGTTCATCAGCAGAGTAAATGAACTGTAGGGGTAAAAGGGGTTTAAAGACAGTGGTCAGGTAAAAAACTTTAAGGGATCTGGCATGACCAGTTAGACCCTTATTTGGAATTACCTGTCACTGCAGGAATTGCCTTTTTTTGGTCTTTAATTCCCAATATTTCTGCTTGAGCACTTATAAAGAACTGTCTGAGTTCAGAGAAATGGTATGGTGTGAAATAAAAATTACTGCAGTTCACCACAGTATGTGTCCCTGTTTCCTCTTTTTCAAAGTTATGAGCTATTGAAGTGTATCAATTAAATTAAAACTGTGTAGATTTATCAAGGAAATATAACTCATGAGCTGAAAAGAGAACTATCTGTTTCACTAGTGCTACGACATTTTGCTGAGGCATAATGAATAAATAAGAGTGACATCTTTCCAAAAAATAGCCTTCCATAGACACCCAGATTGTCTGAATCCAGGAGCAGTCACCTGTTCACAGTGATTTTGCTGTCTTCTTGTTAGCTGCCCTGTGTGTGTTAGGGGGTCTCCCAGTCTTATATGTGAGCAAGGAGCACCAACTTCATCAATACTACCGTGGCTGCAGAGCAGATGGGGAAACAAATGGATATTGTGTTGTTTAGTTTTTAGATTGTACTAGTCCTAGCTCAAAGTATGCTTGAGTAAAAATGTAACAAATTAGTTTAGGTATTTACATTATTTTTTAATTTGTCTATAAATTTGTCTGTCCATGTGCTACAAGCAGTTATAGATTTGTGCAATAATTTACACCAGTTTGTGGTGTAAAATATATTACAGTTTCCAACTTGTCCCAGTAAGCAAAGTGGCATAAAATGTCAAAAATGTTTGCTAAAAACAGTCGTGTTCCAACATTTCCAATTTTTTAACGCAACCAGACCAGGATGAAAACAATTAGTTTGGTAGTAATCTACTATATAATTGTCTAAGGGTCACTTCCATCTTTCTGTCTGTCCTTCTGTCTGTCTGTCTTTCTTTCTGTCATGGATATTCATTGGTCGCGGCCTCTGTCTGTCATGGAATCCAAGTCGCTGATTGGTCTCGCCAGCTGCCTGTCATGGCTGCCGCGACCAATCAGCGACGGCCACAGTCCAATTAGTCCCTCCCTACTCCCCTGCAGTCAGTGCCCGGCGCCCGCTCCATACTCCCCGCAGTCATGGCTCACACAGGGTTAATACCAGTGGTAACGGACCGCGTTATGCCGCTGGTAACTCACTCCGTTACCGCCGCTATTAACCCTGTGTGACCAAGTTTTTACTATTGATGCTGCCTATGCAGCGTCAATAGTAAAAAGATCTAATGTTAAAAATAATAAAAAAAATAAAAAATCATTATATACTCACCTTCCGCCGCCTTTCCCGCTCCTCGCGACGCTCCGGTTGACCGCTCCATGCAAGCGGCAGGTTCCGGTGCTAAGGATGGTGTGCGACAAGGGCCTGCCATGACGTCACGGTCATGTGACCGCAACGTCATCACAGGTCCTGCGCGAGAAGGACCTGCCATGACGTCACGGTCATGTGACCGCGACGTCATCACACCCTGGGACCGGAAGCTGCCGCCTGCACTCGTGAAGGTGAGTATATGTTTATTTTTTATTTTTTAACCTGTGACATACGTGGCTGGGCAATATACTACGTAGCTGGGCAATATACTACGTGACTGGCCAATATACTACGTGGCTGGGCAATATACTACGTGGCTCTGTGCTGTATACTACGTCACTGGGCAATATACTACGTAGCTGGGCAATATACTACGTGACTGGCCAATATACTACGTGGCTGGGCAATATACTACATGGCTCTGTACAATATACTGCGTGGCTCTGTGCTGTATACTACGTCACTGGGCAATATACTATGTAACTGGGCAATATACTACGTGGCTGGGCAATATACTATGTCAATGGGCAATATACTACGTAACTGGGCAATATACTACGTGGCTCTGTGCTGAATACTACGTCGCTGTGCAATATACTACGTGGCTCTGTGCTGTATACTATGTCGCTGTGCAATATACTACGTGGCTCTGTGCTGTATACTACGTCACTGGGCAATACAATATGTGGCTGGGCAATATACTAAGTCACTGGGCAATATACTACGTAACTGGGCAATATACTACGTGGCTGGGCAATATACTATGTGGCTGGGCAATATACTACGTGGCTGGGCAATATACTACGTGGGCTGGGCAATATACTACGTGGGCTGGGCAATATACTACGTGGCCTGTGCAATATACTACGTGGACATGCATATTCTAGAATACCCTGATACGTTAGAATCGGGCCACCATCTAGTATAACAAATAATTATGAGATTTAAAAAAAAAAAAGACTTTTTCACAATAAAGATACAAGCAACAATGAACGAGGGGTTTACCATTTGCTACACTGAGCTGAGTAACAGGGATAAGATGAAAATAAAAAAGCTGTGTATGCTTCCTCATTTACAAATATGTCTGGTTCCATTTACGGTAATATCACGGAAGGTTTGTCTATTTTCAGACCATAAAGCATAAAGTAAGATTAAAAATGAAAGTATAAATTATTTAAGGAAGCGACACACAAAACGTATGTGTTATATTATTCAATACACATTCAAAGAAAATGACACAGCCTTCCCAGTGAGACAACGACCATAGTTCTCGGAAATAGGATTTCATGCAGTTCTCTTTGAGGAAGGTGGTGAGTTAAGACAGGACTTTTTAAAGTCATTTTCCTTGTAGCGTTGCATCACATTTCTCAAAGTATTGCACAGTGTTTGATAAGCTACATTTATTTCAATATACTACATGTCTGTCTAGAAATATTTCACTTTTATGCCACTTCCTTACTGGAAATTTTAAAAAGTCACCATTCATAAATCTGGCTAAAATCTCATTTGCTTAGATAACCGTTACTGCTTTTAAAAAGTGGCAGGAGCAATGTGAAATTGCAAATAGTTGAAAATTTTTGAGCAAAAATTGCATGCACTAAATTTTCAACTTTCTGATGCAATAGCCTTGGTACATGTCACATGCCCGCCTTGTTAAGGTTGACCTGAGTTAAAAGTTAGCCTTTTCCAGAAACAATGTCAATCTTGTTCATGGATTGTGACTGGTGACTGAATACCAGAGACACTCTATGGAAAGGTGGCGCTGTTTCTAGAAAGTAAGCTCTTTCTTTCTAACACTTATATATAGTTTCTACTTACCTCAAGTTGTAAATCACGACTTCTCATGACAGCCATGTTCTTCTCTTCACTAAGTTGGGCGTATCTCATTGCTAAATTATAATTATCATCCTTTACTTTGATTAACTCATCATTGCAGTTGTTTCGCTCCTCCTTCATTTTGTTGTAACGTTCCTGAAAAGTCATCAGTTCTAGGTTCACCAGCTTTAATTGTTTTCTCTCATCTTCCAGAAGTCTTGAATTAGCCACAAGTTCACATTTCTGCACCTCTTTTGTCTTTAACTGTTGCTGCAATTTTATGACTTCATTCATAAGGAACTGTGTGAGAGCTTCATGTCCTTCTTCCACTAAAAGAAGAACAGCCAGAATATTGACATGAATAGTGCTTTTACTATGGAGCTTCATATTTCACTAACATTGGGCATATCTTAATTCATGTAAAAATCTATCATCTTTGCACTGTATGTTCATTACCATTTTCACTATCGTCAGTAACAGTGGCTTATAATCTATCAGGGAGAGTTGGGAGGCACATATATATATTAGATGGTTGGTCAGTCCTGCCGATATTGGCAGGTTCAAGAAGTTTCATATCAAGCAAGAAACTATAGAAAGTGCAAAATTGTGCTCTCACACATTGCTTATTCTGTGGATTGCCATTAAAGAAATCGGGGCCTTGTGCAAGAAAAAAGGAAGAAAGAAATGTTTATCAAATGGAAAGAGGGAGGCATATCTAAAGAAGAATATAATGCGGTCTGCAGAACCTGCAGGGCACGAATCAGATTATCTAAAAGCTGACAATGAATTAAGGCTTGCAAGAAACATCAAAAGTAGTGATGAGCGAGTATACTCGTTGCTCAGGTTTTCTCGAGCACGCTCAGGTGATCTCCGAGTATTTGTTAGTGTTCGGAGATTAAGTTTTCATCACCGCAGCTGAATTATTTACAGCTATTAGCCAGGCTGAGTACATGTGGGGGTTGCCTGGTTGCTAGGGAATCCCCACATGTAATCAAGCTGGCTAATAGCTGTAAATCATTCAGCTGCGACGATGAAAACTTAATCTCCGAACACTAACAAATACTCGGAGATCACCCGAGCGTGCTCGGGAAAACCCGAGCAACGAGTACACTCGCTCATCACTAGTCAAAAGCAGTTAAATAGGATTTTGGGGATATGTCAAAAGTAAAAGAAAAGTCAAAGATGCTATAGGATTTTTACAGGATGAAAATGATGAAATGGTAAGAAAGGGTGTTGAGAAGGCCGAACTTTTAAATTTCTATTTTGCATCTGTTTTCTCACAGAAAGGAAATGTAACATCAACTGATCTTCACTGTCCTATTGAAGGAGTAGAAGATTCCAGGATATCTATAAACAGAAAGATAGTGAGGAAACACTTAGCTAACATAAATGAATTCAAGTCTCCAGGTCCAGATGAATTACACCCCAGAGTACTGAAGGAGATAGCAGAAGAACTTTTTGAACCACTCTCTATAATCTTTGAAAATTCTTGGAGAACAGGAGAAGTCCCAGAAGACTGGAGAATGGCAAATTTTCAAAAAGAGGAAGAAGGTGAACCCAGGGAACTATAGGCCGGTGAGTCTGACTTCCATACCAGGAAAGATCTTTGAACAAATTATTAAACAACATGTATGTAAGTACCTGGATATTTTGAAGTGTTTAACCAGAGTCAGCATGGGTTTGTAACTAATAAGTCATGTCAGACTAACTTAATTTCCTTCTATGACAGAATCACTGACTGGGTGGATCAGGGAAATGCTGTAGATATAGTATATCTTGACTTCAGCAAAGTATTTGACAAAGTATCTCACACCATCCTTATTGAAAAAATGACTAAGTATGGAAGGGACAAGGCAACTGTTAGGTGGCTTCACAACTGGCTTAGTGATCGGACCCAAAGAGTGGTCATAAATGGCTGCACATCCAGTTGGAAGAATGTCTCAAGTGAGGTACCACAGGGTTCTGTCCTAGGCCCTGTTTTGTTCAACATCTTTATCAATGATTTAGATGAAGAAATTGAGGGTATGCTAATTAAATTTGCTGATGACACAAAGCTAGGAGGGATAGCTAATACTAGAGAAGAGAGAGAGGATTCAAAAATATATAAATAAACTGGAGCAGTTGGCAGAAACTAACAGAATGGTTTTAAACAAGGAAAATGCAAAGTACTACATCTGGGCAATAAAAATTAAAAAAGCATATACAGAATGGGAGGAATAGGGCTAAGCAACAGCACATGTGAAAAAGAATTGGGTATACTAATAGATCATAAACTGAACATGAGTCAACAGTGTGATGCAGCAACAAAAAAGGCAAATACAATTCTGGAATGTATTAACAGAAGCATAAAGTCTAGATCACATGAAGTAATTATTGCCCTCTACTCCTCTTTGGTCAGACCTCATATGGAATACTGTGTCCAGTTTTGGGCACCACATTTTAAAAAAGACATCAACAAACTGGAGCAAGTTCAGAGAAGAGCGACCAGAATGGTGACCGGTCTGCAAACCATGTCCTACGAGGAACAGTTACAGGATTTGGGAATGTTTAGCTTGCAAAAAAGAAGACTGAGAGGAGACTTAATAGCTGTCTACAAATATCTCAAGGGCTGTCACATTGTAGAAGGATCATCTTTATTCTCATTTGCACAAGGAAAGACTAGAAGCAAAGTGATGAAACTGAATGGGAGGAGACACAGATTAGATATTAGAAAAAACTTTTTGACATTTAGGGTGATCAATGAGCGGAACATGCTGCCACAAGAGGTAATGGTTCTCCTTCAATGGAAGTTTTCAAACAGAGGCTGGACAGACATCTGTCTGGGATGATTTAGTGAATCCTGCATTGAGCAGGGGGTTGGACCAGATGACCCAGGAGGGCCCTTCCAACTCTACCATTCTATGATTCTAAAATTAAAACACTTATCTACAGACACATAACACAGCTATATAGTGTCAAGATTACATTGTCGTTTATATTTAACGTAATACCATCACATAATGTTCATATAATATGCAATGTAAAAAAAAATATTCCCTTAAATGGCCAGAAAATACTGCTATATATTTGCCACATAATTTAGTTCCCAAACAATATCACAATATACCTAATTAACTATATGTGTAATAATAAAATTAGCAAATACCTCTAATTAGAAATGTAGCATAGTTTTTCTGATTCACTTTGTCTCTTTCCCCATGTGCAGGCATTGCAGGCATTGCAGGACCTTAGGTATCCATGGTTACATCCGCTGATAAAGTGACAGTTAACTAGTTGCTAGTTGTCATAACCATGGATACCCAAGGCCTTGCAAGCCTGCATATGAGGAATGAGGCATAGCAAATAAAAAAACTATACTACATTTCTAATTGGAGGTATTTGCTAATATTATTATTACACCTGCCACATATTGTGATAGGATATTGGAGATGGGAATACCCCTTTAAGGCAGATTAACCCCTGCACTGGTAGAAGAAACCTGCACTGTTTAATGTGAAGGTGAAGTGCTTCTAGTCAGTGGAGGAGAAAGAGAAATCAGGCGGCGCGGTCTTCGGGCTCCTTTCTGTCCTGGCAACCCCGTGACACTATGCCTGGAGGTGCCAAGCAAATGTATTTAAAGGGAACTTGTCACCCCCCGAAGGCGTTTGTAACTAAAAGAGCCACCTTGTGCAGCACTGATGCTGTATTCTGGCTCTTTTAGTTCTTGTTGTTGGCACTGCTGCAATAATCGTTTATGAAATTTATCCCTCATACCTGGAAATTGTCCTGGGGGCAGGTTTTTCCCCCCTAATACAGACGCACCACAGCCATCACTCATGGCCTCTGCGTGCCGGGCGCCGCCTCCTCAGCATTATTCAATTGTCCCAGCGCCTGTGCTGTCATCTTAGGCCTTGGGCATGCACAGTTAGCGCTGCCCGTCCACTGACATCAGTTGATGTCTAGCTTATTGCGCCTGTGTGGAAATGCGTCCCGAGATCCTGCCCTGCAGTCTCTTCTGATTTATTCACACTGCGGTATTCTTGGGCATGCGCAGTACTTATCTGCGGCTCTCCCTCATCTACCTCCGCCTTCCTCCTATTTTGCAGCATCAGAGGAATCGTCATTTTATTTTTGGGTCCCCATGTAAGCAGCCAGAGAAGTATACAGTTGTGAGCTGATATTAATATCCTGGGAAGCTCCATGGGTATTACCTCAGTCTCAGGCTATAAACATCTGCCCCAAGCTGCTGGCTTTCCCTCTGCTGGTTAAGAAATTTACATGGGAGCCCACATAATTTTTTTCAGAAAAATTATCTTTTAATAATTAAATACATGTACAGTAAGGCCTCTTTCACACTTCTGCCGTTTAGGGGCCGTCGAAATGCGTCGTTCTGTGGAAAAAACGCATCCTGCAAAGTTGCCCGCAGGTTGCGTTTTTTGCACATAGACTTGTATTACTGACGCATCGGGACATATGGACACACATTCCATACGTCGTGCACTGGATGTGTCGGTATTTGGCAGGCCGTCGAATTGAAAAAACGTTCAAGTGAACATTTTTTGTACATTGTGTCCTGCATTTCGTACCGCGCATGCGCGTCCGGAACTCCACCCTCTCCTCCCTGGGACTTTACAGTGGGCAGCGGACGCATTGAAACACTGCGTCCGCTGCCCACATTGTGCAGAATTTGCACAGAGTCCGTCGGTACGTCGCACCGATGCTTAGAGACGGCCCCGTACCGACGGAAGTGTGAAAGAAGCCTAAGTTGCGCACACACTGTACTAATTATATGTGTCACTGACATTTATATATCTATGTATTCTATATGTATTTACTGTATGTAATCCATCTCTTCTATGCTGTCGGGGCCTGCTGTGATGTCACTGTACACTGCTGCTGAATTGCAGGCTCTTCGTCTATTTATCTATGTAATATATAAACATATATATCTGTGTGTCACTGACATCTATATATCTATGTATTCTATGTGTACATATCTATTCTATCTATTCTAACCTGTTACTATGTGATTTTACTGTACGCGGCAGATGAATTACCAGCTTTTCAAAAGGTATAGAGGTATGGTTATACAGGAAGTAGTTTTTTTTTCTCTAGGATCACTCAACTTTATTAGCATACACAAAAAGACACAAGTTAGCCCCCAAAACGCATGAAAAAAACGCTTCAAAACCGCACCAAAAATGCACCAAATCATGCGTTTTTGCAGCAACTTCTTTCCTGCCAAGAAATCAGGTTTTGCTACAGAAAAGAAGCAGCAAAAACACCCAGTGTGAACACACCCTTAGATTGTTGGCTGATTCAGCTGAATCCAGCAGGTCCAATCAAAAATTATCCAATATGTGACACCATTTTAATTTTAGGATTAAAGCCTTCTAGATTCCTGTTACAAATATCTCTCACTTACCAACTATTGTGGAGAATCGTCTTGTGGGCTCTTTTCCAGTAACTAACTTATAGAGTTCAGGGTAGTAAAATTCAAGACTTTCCAAGAATACAATATACCCTCGTTGTCCTTTTGTATGAAGAATATCCAGGAGCCGCCCTTCAAATAGAAATATGACATGAAATTCCTCATGTTATGTCAGTTACCAGTTTGCCTCAAAGACATTAAACCATTTTTATACATATAACACTCGTTTTTCCCTGCCTAATATAATCAACAGTTGGGCTAACATATTATTTGTGACATTTATAAAGAAATAAAATGTGACAAATAAAATCTGTTGTTTTTTTTAATGAGGACAAAGTGAAGATTGCCACATAAATACTGCAAGAGTATGTGCAGACATTCAGTTTAGGCAGCACTTTGGACGCAGCACTTTGGACGCAGCACATGTCCGCTGTCTCCAAAGCGCTGCTGGCTTTTGTATGCAGGTGAATCCACATGTGTTCAATGAACCGTGCGAAATCACTGCATCCAATACATTGTACGTACGGGTGACATTTATCTTGCGGAGACTCGGGTCTCCGCAAGATAAATTGACATGCTGCAGTCTGGAAGGACGTGCCGCATGTCCGTTCCCACGGATACACCAAGGGCACCGATGCACGCATAGTGGGCATGGGATTTCTTGAAATCCCATCCACTATGCAGTAACATCTGGACCCTGCTGCGTGGATGCTGCGGATGTACGCAGCATTTACTGACCATGGGATTGTACCCTCACAAATGAGCCTCAATAAAGGAGATCCTCCGGATGTATTAAATAGAATAATTGTTGTAAGATGTATGGTATGGTATGGAATAGTATGGTATGGTATAGTGGACTACAGTCTGAGCGCTGGGTATAAGCCATGGAACTGTTGCCATGGCTTTATGTATATCGTCGATTTTGTTTATTTGCATTATGGTACATTCTGATATTCATTACCGCTATCTCGCAAAATCTAGAAAAATTAAGTTTCAAAGAATATGAGTAAAATAGACCTCATTATTCCTAATAGCTAAGGATTCCAGAGGACAGGGTCTATTGTGCAGGTTATCAAACATAACTGGTTGTATATTATGAATTTCAAGAGTTTTTATCACCCTTTACAAAATGGAGTGGCACTGCGGATGTCAGACCACCGCTCAATAAATTTTATAAAGAGCTGCCAGATAAAACGAAATGTAATCCTCAGCAGCCCTATAAGGAAATAAATGTAGTGGCGGTCTAGCATGCGCATAAATGACCCATTTTAACGAGTCTAAAAGTCCATTCTACCGATCAGTGCTGGTCCCATCAGACAATCCCTTTTGGGAAAAGGGAGGATTGCAGTTCCTACACAGGTTCTTCAGTTGTTTGAAAAAATGATGGTTTTATATGATTTAAATTCCATTCCATTATATAATACATGATGACCATGTTGTTTGAAAAGACCACCCTCACAGAAGAACACTTTTAATCCGGCAGAGGTCTGTATATAACAAATATTTGAACATGCCTTACCTGACCGGGTGGTCCTTGATAACAATAGCATAGAGTTGAGAACTTCTTCCTCATCCTGTTCATCAATTACCTTACATTGCCGTAAATAAGGTGTTAACTTTGCAGGATTTATGTAGCGGCTGAGCATATTCCTATTGGTTTCAATATTCTCCCACAGTTCATTTTCCTCATTTTTTAATACATCATTTTCGTTATCCATTTTGTAATATTCTAAAGAATAAGAAAATAAATAATATTGAAATAATTCCAGTCTTTAATTTCTGTAATGACCGAGTATTTTTGAAAGTGCACAATACATTCCTTCTTCATTATGAACCACTTAGTATGCTAATTTAGCATGCTATAATGCAAAAATGTAATACTGTTGTAGTGCAGTGACCCCTGTGGCAGCTAGGGGGCGCTGTGTGTGCTCCTTGGGATGTGCATGGAGGCGTATTTGTTGTTATAATGGTGGTGAAACAGTGATTGGCAGAATTGTGAGTGGCCGATATGTGTTATGACCCCAGTGGACAGGGTCTCAGAGGAACGTGTAAGTCTGCGAGATTCAAAAATCCAGCTCATAGGGCTGTGGTAACTGGGTTGACCAAATAGCTACTCCTAACGCCAACACTAGAAGTAGCCGGGGATCATGCCTACGGTGATCGCTAGATGACTCGCGCCAGCCGGAGAATCTAACTACCCCTAGGAGAAGAAAACAAAGACCTCTCTTGCCTCCAGAGAAAGGGACCCCAAAGCAAGATACAAGCCCCCCACAAATAATAACGGTGAGGTAAGAGGAAATGACAATCACAGAAATGAACCAGGTTCAGCAAAGAGAGGCCAGCTTACTAATAGCAGAATATAGCAAGATAACTTATCTGGTCAACAAAAACCCTATTAAAAATCCACGCTGGAGATTCAAGAACCCCCGAACCGTCTAACGGTCCGGGGGGAGAACACCAGCCCCCTAGAGCTTCCAGCAAAGGTCAGGATACAGATTGGAACAAGCTGGACAAAAATACCAAACAAAACAAAAGCAAAAAGCAATGAAGCAGACTTAGCTTGAAATACAGGAACCAGGATCATAGGACAAGAGCACAACAGATTAGCTCTGATTTCAACGATGCCAGGCATTGAACTGAAGGTCCAGGGAGCTTATATAGCAACGCCCCTGAACTAACGGCCCAGGTGAGGATATAGGAAAAGACAGAAGCTCCAGAGTCAAATCACTAATGACCACTAGAGGGAGCAAAAAGCAAAATCACAACAGATATGTGTCGCAGAGGGAGTCTGCGTGGTAAGTCTGATGCAATGTTGTTGTTCTGGGACCTGTAGTCCCTCAAGGTGTAGTTGTAAGGGAGACTTACTAGGCTAGTTACGTGAGATGGGCGGGACAAACTAGCCACACATCCACACTCCCACCCAGGGGAGTGTTTAAGGGTATATAATGTGACCAGGGTGTGGGTCACATGTTCCTGTGTGGTTCCAGTGTTTGGACCTGAGTGGTGAAGGTCCTGGAAGTATGTGTTGGATTTCCTGGGAGTAGGAATCCTGAAGAGCACATGCTAATGTTGCTGTGAGTTTCCTGGTTGAAGCCTGTGTTGGAAGACCTGGGAGGAGGCTTCCTGAAGAGCACATGGTGGGGCTTCAGTCCTGGTGGCCTGGGGTGTTGGACCGTGGTCCTAAATAGCACCTAGACAGGTCATATGCCTGAGGTGTTGGACGAGGTCCTGAATAGCACCTGGACAGGTCACATGCCTGGGGTGTTGGACGAAGTCCTGAATAGCACCTGGACAGGTCATATGCCTGGAGTGTTGGACGAGGTCCCGAATAGCACCTGGACAGGTCATATGCCTGGGGTGTTGGACGAGGTCCTGAATAGCACCTGGACAGGTCACATGTGCGGTTCATGTGTTGGATTTCCTGAGAGTAGGAATCCTGAGGAGCAGATGCCAGTGTGTTGGACAGTCCCATGTGGGATGGACATCCTGAATAGCACACTGGGCAACCTGTGTTGAAAGACCTGGGAGTAGGCTTCCTGAAGAGCACAACCTGTGTTGGATTTCCTGGGAGTAGGAGTCCTGAAGAGCACATGCCAGTGTGTTGGACGGTCCCATGTGGGATGGACATCCTGAATAGCACACAGTAAGACTAGGATTCTGGATGGTCTGTGTTGGGGAAGCTATCGTCCTTCGATGGCTCTGGACTGACTGTTGTGTGCTGGTCAGGCAAGTTGGTGAACCCTGTAAAGGCAGTTTCCCCAGGAGAGAGGACTGACCAGGAGTCAGCAGGTGGAGCGGGAGCTCCCTTAAGGTACCATTGACTGTTGGTGCTTGTGAGAGTCTATGAACTGTGTGGTCCCCCACGGCAACTGAACAAAGTGAGGTTCAGCGTGTTTAGAGACCACAACCCAGTGTCATATGCGCTGTATGTGACTTGGGACATTGGTGAACTGTTCGGCGTACGGACACCCATGGTAACTGGACGAAGTGAGAGGTCCAGCATGTTTAGTGTCTGCGAGACAAAGCCGTATATGAAATGTTTAAGATAAAGCTGCAAGTTAATATCACCAGCTGGTGCCTGTTGTGTTTCATGAAATGTATAATATGAACTATGCAAACCCGGTTTATGACACTTTAATAAACCATATTGACTGTTTTGTGTGAAAAATCGGGCCTGACTACGTTAATCCCGTGCCAAGCGAGTTTCCCCCAATACACTCAGTGAGAGCAATCTTACACTGTATATAATAGAATTGTATCATGTATCACTGTACCTTTCCTCCTTATGCCCCCCTATTGTCAATCTTGGATTTTTGTAGTGTAAGATTAAGTGCCTGTGAGGCAGTGACCGGTGTCACATCTGGGGTCACTATGTGTTCCCCCAGGATGTGGACGGAGCCCTATTAGACCCCCTGTGAGTCATAGGGCAAAATAAAAGTAAGTTGGACATGGTAAAGCTATTTGGCCTGGGATTGTTCAGGAAAAACCAGTTTGGGCTTTTATTTTGGAAACAGACTACAAGTAGGAAATGGGGCCAGTCTGTTTCCTCCAGGTCGGGTCTTACAGGTGGCCTAAGGCTACAGATTGCAGTTTGAGAGTGCATTGCAGTCACAGGCGTAGCTGTGATTGCAATGCAGAATACATATACATATAGTTATTGGACATTCTAGTGTCCAAGGCAGATTTAGGGAAAACCTGCTCTGGCTTTTGGTGTTTTGAAACGGACTGCACGACTACCATCCTGCAATCCCGGTCCAGGTTTACCATGTGGTGAAGACCACAGATTCTAGTTAAAAATCCCTGCAGTGAAGGGTTTGGGGGTGTCAGTATCAGAGTGGAGTTTGCAGCAAGCAAAGCAGATGGCTCTGCAAAAGCTCAGATCTGTGTGAGAGTAACACAGAGTCCAGAGCGAACTCCTGGCACCTGCAGCATACACAGCGGTGCAGTTGACCATGGCAACCAGTTAGAGGTGGACCGGCATATTTAGGGACTGTAATCTGGAGGATATAGTTCTCGGCTGCAAGCCGGAGGATATTGTTTACTATGTAGAGCTGTGAGTTGGACATTAATGCTGGGAAGTAAACGCATTAAAGAGACTTTTTGTTTATACTGTGCTGGGTCACTGCCTCATCACTGTCTAAGTGTGCTACTGCTGCACTACATGCCCTTCATATTGTAGTTCACGGATAAACCAATTAATCTGCCTTACCAACAAAGGTTGATAACTACCTACTCCTGCTAAAAGGTAAGAGCCTGAGGTACCACTGAAGCTCATGTTTTAATGTGTAATTTCATTTTAAGCTCGATAAGCTTGTAACTACATGTTGACCACCAATAAATGCTGAACGCCTGAGTTGGTGCACTTTATTCTGAAGTGTCACTCTAAGCTGTCTGACACAGCTGGACTTCCCATAGCTAAGACAGATACGGTTTAATACTGTCTCTACCTTCTCTATCACTGTATACAGAATAGGGAACGCTGATGGCGCTTCTTCCTTTGAACCCAGTGATCATGTGATTGCTGAGTCTGTGGAGGGTGCAGGAGCTGCTGGTTCAAAGGAGACCTAGTCATCTCTCCCTATGCTGCGAGGAGGCTAAATTTCCATTGTAGCTAGTACTAATATACCACTCCCAGTTAGAGGCGAAATCAGGTAAAGAAAAATAATTTTCTAATTGCCCCTAAAAGGTCTTTTATGACCTTGAGAGGGCACCAAATGTGAAATAAATGAAAAATAAAGAAATAAAATGCAGGAAGAAATAAATTAAAAAAAAAAGTTGAGGTCAAGATGTTACTATCTCTGCCCCCATCTAAAAAAAATCAGATACCTAAAAATGATTGCAACAGAAATGGGAACAAAATTTTAAATGTATTTTAATGGTTCTTTGTGGCTATAAAAAAGTAAAAAAATGTGAAAAACAGACATTTTCCCACCAATATCGCCTGATATAGGCAAAAAAATAAAAAAAGAGTATAAAAATAGCATAAAAATTAGGCCGAAGGCATCACAAAAACGTTTGGTGCAAAAACTGTTTGAATAACTGAACAAGAAAAAACAAATCAGCTCTCTAAATTGTATAGCCATAGACAAAGGAAAATTAAGTGCCTGGCCAAGAATGGTGGTATAAATCCTTTTCTTAAATTGGTTAAAGATTAACTTTTATCATTTTTTTTATGTTGACCTGCACACACAATATCATAGTGGCTGCCCAGTGGGATCATTATTTTTTACCTTTTCATTTTACCTCACCGTTGCAAAGATATTAGCAATCAAAGTATTTGGCACCTCGCGAGTAAACTTTTGTTAACTAAAGTTGACTCATTAGATGCTAAATAATTTGATTGCTAATATCTGCACAATGGAGAGGCAAAACTAAAAGCAAAGAAAAAGGTTTTATTCTGTATGCAGCCACATTTACATTGTATGTCCAATTCAACATTAAAAATTAGATTTAAGTCTCATTTACTGCTTTTTTAGGTTGCAATAAAATAAAACCAAGTAGTGCATTATTATTATTTACATTTAGAGCACCATAAATTCCAAGGTGAAGAGGTTACATAGAAAATATAAATAGAAATTACAATGAACAAACTACTAGTGATAGAAAGTAATAGAGAGGAGAGGACCCTGCCCTTGCGGACTTACATTATGACTTAGAGTGATCATTCAAAAAGGTAGTGAAGACAAAGTTACAAATAAAAAATAAAATGGAACCACAAAGCATACATAAAACATATCCACAAATTATATTTTGAAGCAAAGCAAAAGAAAAAATAAATTGCACGTAACAAGACAGTGACGCTAGTCACTACTCAAGGACAGCTAACAAATAAAGTAGCATTCTGTAACACTATAGCATGTAAACATGAAATATATGAAATTGGAATTGCATTACTGCTCTAGAAAATAGGGAAAAAATTAAGATCCTTAGCGCATAAATTGGCCAATCCATGTATGCAGACAAGCCGTTAAAGGGAACCTGTCACCACGTTTTTGGAAGATGGGATAAAAATAGCGTTAAATAGGGGCAGAGGTGGGCGTTACATTAGTGTGTGTGTTATGCGTTTATTACCCACCTAAGTTGCCGAAATAACTTTGCAAAGTCTCCGTTTTCGCCTGTCAATCAGGCTGGTCAGGTCGCATGGGCGTTGTCTTCCCCCAGATTTAGCGTAGTTTTCCGTTGGTGGCGTAGTGGTGTGCGCATGCCCAAAGTCCGGAATCCTCTTCCAGGGGATTTAAAATAGCGCGGTGATCGTTATTGCATTGGTGATCGGTGGGCGCGGCCATCTTCCTTTGGCCGCGCGTGCGCAGAAGCGGCGCTCTGCTGGCCGCGGCTTCAGGAAAATGGCCGCCGCGATCTCCATCTGCGCACGCGCGGCATCCCGCGGCCATTTTCCTGAAGCCGCGGCCAGCAGAGCGCCGCTTCTGCGCACGCGCGGCCAAAGGAAGATGGCCGCGCCCACCGATCACCAATGCAATAACGAACACCGCGCTATTTTAAATCCCCTGGAAGAGGATTCCGGACTTTGGGCATGCGCACACCACTACGCCACCAACGGAAAACTACGCCAAATCTGGGTGAAGACACCACGCCCATGTGACCTGACCAGCCTGATTGACAGGCGAAAACGGAGACTTTGCAAAGTTATTTCGGCAACTTAGGTGGGTAATAAACGCATAACACACACACTAATGTAACGCCCACCTCTGCCCCTATTTAACGCTATTTTTATCCCATCTTCCAAAAACGTGGTGACAGGTTCCCTTTAAGTGGGCAAGTCTAGGAATCCGTGGTCGAAAGCCAGGGGGTATGTCATAAGCAGAGGGGTGAGACAAAGGCGTAGCTATGTCACAGTTGGGGTGAGAAGTCCAAGAAGGTAGTATAAAGTAAAATAGAGAGTAAAGATTTTGGAAATTGAAAAATTAACTCCTTATTTACCTAGTAATAATTAGTTATGGTAAAGTTATATGTTGGATTTGTTGCATAATATTTCAATTGCCTAAATAATTAAAGGGAACCTGTCACTGATTTCATGCTGCCCAAACTACTAACAGCATGAATTAGAGCCAGGCTGATTATTGCAGAAAGGTATATTTTTCTTTGAAATGGATTGGAATGTACACATTTCAGATTCAGGATGAAGGCAGCAAAACCACAAAAGAACACGTATGGAGGAAAAAAAACTAGAATATGTGATCAATTTTAGATTTCACAAAGTAGCCCCCTTTCCTTTAATAATAGCTTTACACCATTGTGGCATTCTCTCAAAAAACTTTGTCAGGTAGTCACCTCGAATGGCTTTCCAACAGTCGTGAAGGAGTTCCCAGAGGAGTTGATGAATTGATGGCTGCTTTGGATTCATTCCGCAGTCAAAGAATCATAGAATGTTAGAAATGGAAGGGACAACCAGGGTCATCGTGTACAAATTTGAGCTTAATGCAGGATTCACTACACCATCTCAGATAGATGTCTGTCCAGCCCCTGTTTGAAGACTATCTTTGAAGGAGAACTCATCACCTCTTGTGGCAGCCTATTCCACTCAAGGATCACCCTCACTGGTAAAAAAAAATTCTAATATCTAATCTGTATATTCTCTCTTTCAGTTTCATTCCATTGCTTCTCATGTTTCCATGTGCAAATGAGAATAATGATGATCCGTCTACACTGTGACATCCCTTCAGATATTTGTAGACAGCTATTAAGTCTCCTCTTAGCCTTCTTTTATGCAAGCTAAACATTCCCAGATCCTTTAATTGTTCCTTGTAGGACATAGTTTGCAGTCCACTCACCATCTTGGTAGCTCTACTCTGAAATTGCTCCAGCTTTTCGATGACTTTATAAAAATGTGGTGCCCAGAATTGTACACAGTTTTCCAGATGAAGTCTGGCCAAGGAGGACTAGAGGGGGATAATTACCTCACGTGCTCTAGACGCTATGCTTCTCATAATACAGCCCAGAACTGTGCTTGCCTTTTTTACTGCTGTATCACACTGTTGACTAATGAGCAGTTTGTGATCTATTAGTATACCCAATTCTTTTTCAGACATGTTGTTGCTTAGTTCAAATCTTCTCATTCTGTAGATGTAATTTTCATTTTTCTTGCCCCAATGTAGGATCTTGCATTTCTCCCTGTTAAATACATTAGTCACTACACATTGTTGAATCTCATCTAAATCCTTTTGAATCCTTTCTTAGTCTGCTCTAGTGTTAGTTATTCCTCCTAGCTTTGCAATGTCTGCAAATTTAATTAGTTTAGCTTTAATTTCTTTTTCTAGATTATTTATAGAAATATTGAACAACACTGGATCCAGGACCGAGCCTTGTGGTACCCCAGTTGAAAGACTCTTCCAACTGGATGTGCAACCATTTATTACCCCTCTTTGAGTACGATCACTGAGCCAGTCTAACTTGTAACAATAATTTGTATTTCCTCTCCCTTCTCCCAACAGGGACATCGAAATACTCACTGCCCTGGCTGTGTGGTAGCGTCCTTGTTACCTGCCATGGTTCCCCTGAGCTTGCGTATGCCATGCAGGCCTCCTGGTGGCTCAAATTATTAAAGGGGCAGCGTTCTCACTTTGGACATGCCCCCATACAATAGCTGGGAGGCATCAAGTAGAGTGGCTTGTGAAAGTATTCACACCCTTGCCATTTTTCATGTTTTGGTACCTGACAACCTGGAATGTCACTGTTATTTTTTGAGGGCTTGCATCAGTTTATGTAAAGAACATGCGTACAACTGTGAACATTTGTTTTTCTTTTTTTTAAGCAAACAACAAATAGGATAAAATAACTGAAAACTTTAAAGTTCATAACTATTCAGCCCCTCTGGATCAACATGTTAGGGCATGTTAGGTTAGGCTATGGGTTGAACTAGATGGACTTAAAGTCTTCCTTCAACCTTAATAACTATGTAACTATGTAACTATGTAAAGTCAGTACTTTGTAGATCCTCATTTTGCATCAATTATAACTGCAAGTTGCGTTGGATAAGTCTCTATGAGCTTTCCACATCTTGCCACTTGGATTTTTGCCAATTTTTCAAAACTGCTCCAGATCCTTCAAGTTAAATGGTTTCCTGTGCTGAACAGCAATCTTCAAGTCTGGCCACAGATATTCAATTATATTAAGGTCTGGCCTTTAACTAGGCCACTCCAAAACATTTACATGTTTCTTCTTAAATCACTTGAGTGTTTCTATAGCAGTATGCTTTGGGTCAATGTCTTGTTGGAAGGTGAACCTATCTGTCTCAGTTTCAAATCACTGGCATACTGAAACAGGTTTTGCTTAAGAATATCCATGTATTTCACACCATCCATCTTCCTCTCAGCTCGGACCATTTTCCATACCCTGGCTGCTGATAAACATCCCCACAGCATGATACTGCCAACACCATGTTTCACTGTGGGGATGGTGTTCTTGGGGTGATGAGCTGTTTTGGTTTGGCACCAGAAATAGCGTTTATCTTGGTGGCCAAAAAGTTCAATTTTGGTTTCATCTGATCACAGCACCTTCATCCATACATTTGGAGAGTCTCCCATATGTCTTCTCAAACTCAAAAGCCTTACAATTTTTTGTAAGTAAAAACCTTTTTCTGCCCACTCTTCCATAAAGGCCAGCTCTATGGAGTGTATGGCTTATTGTGATGGTATAGACAGATGCTCCAGTCTCTGCTTGGGAAATCTGCAGCTCCTTCAGGGTTACCTTTGGTCTCTGTGCTGCCTCTCTGATTAACGCCCTCCTTGCCTGGGCTGAGAGTTTTGGTGGACGGCCCTCTCTTGGCAGGTTTGTTGTGGTAGCATGTTCTTTCCAATTGATGATAATTGATTTAATCGTGCTCCGGTAAATCGTAAGAGATTGGGATTTTTTTTGTAACCCAGCCCTGACTTGTACTCCTTAACAACTTTGTCCCTGACTTGTTTGGAGATCTCTTTGGTCTTCATGGTGTTGTTTGGTTAGTGGTGCCTCTTGCGTAATGGTGTTGTAGCTTCTGTGGCCTTTTTGAAAAGGTGTGTATATACTGACAGACCATGTGACACTTAGAATGCACACAGGTGGACTTCCTTTCACTAAGCATGTGACTTTTGAAGGTTATTGCTTACACCAGAAATTTTTAGGGGCTTCATCGCAAAAGCGGTGAATACATATGCACACGCCAATTTTTAGTTATTTGATCCCATAAATTTAATGTATGCCTATATATTTCTCACTTCACCACATCACACACAAATAGAATTAAAAAAATTAAAAACATGTTTTAATGTAGCAAAATAGGTAAAATGCCAAAGGGGTGAATACTTTTGCAAGCCACTGTGTATAACTCACGCTTCCCAGTAGGGAGGTGCCTGAGCAATGTTCTTCATTCAGTAGTCTTGTGCAACTAGTGAGTTGCCAGGTCCCCTTCCCCTGTATTGTATGTGTCTGAATCTTTTCTGATACCTCATGTTGCATAGTCCCGAACCGTTAAGCTGCTTTGGCGGTACCCCAGCCTTGAAGTCGCACCTGCGGTGCCTAAACCCTGAAGCTGCACTTTCAGTATCTGAATCCTGACACCGATCCGATGGTATGTGAATCTTGACACCGCACCTGCGGTACCTGAATCCTGATACTACTTTGGCGGTACGTGAACCCTGACACTGCACCTGCAGTACATGAACCCTGAAGTTGCCCCTGCAGTGCCTGAATCCTGACACCACTCTGGCAGTACGTGAATCCTGACACTGTATCTGACCAACCGCTGCACGATCAGCTCTATCCTCACCTACTGTATTCTCACCCATCCCTTGTAGATTGTGAGCCTTCGCGGGCAGGGTCCTCACTCCTCCTGTACCAGTTATGACTTGTATTGTTTAAGATTATTGTACTTGTTTTTATTATGTATACCCCTCCTCACTTGTAAAGCGCCATGGAATAAATGGCGCTATAACAATAAATAATAATAATAATAATATCTGTGGTATCTGAGCTTGAAGCTGCACCTGCGGTACCTGAACCCTGAAGCCACACCTGAAGTATCTGAGCCTCAAACCACTCCTGTGATACTTAAGCCTGATACCGCTCCTGCTGTACCTGAGCCTTACACCACTCCTGTGGTACCTGAGCCTGACACCGCACCTGCGGTACCTGAAGCCTGAAGCTGCACCCACAGTACCTGAACCCTGAAGCCACATTGGCAGTATCTGAGCCTGACACCACTCCTGCAGTATTTAAGCCTGATACCGCTAATGCAGTACCTGAGCTTTACACCACTCCTGTGGTACCTGAGCCTGACACCGTACCTGCGGAACCTGAACCCTGACACTGCTCTGGCAGTATACAAAGTTGTAACCATTCCAACGATATGTGAACCAGCACCAGTGTCTGTACTGGTTAGTGTTCCATAGTCCGTACTGTCAGAGCCTGTTCCAGTATTCGAATCCTGTCCTGCTAGTGACTCCGAATCTGTCTCCATCCTGCCGGAGACCCAGAACCCGTTGCTGTCTGAACAGTGCCCAAATCCTGTCCTGCCAGTGACTCCGAATCTGTGTCCGTCCTGTCCGGTGATCCATAACCCGTGTTGTCTGAACAGTGTGCGAATCATGTCCTGCCAATGACTCAGAGCCTGTGTCCGTGTCAGCGATCCTGACCCCTGGGGTCAGCAACTGCAGAATCGGGGACTGCTTAAGAGTAGTACCTGGCAGCTACCTGCAGCTTAAGTCTAACTCCATAATCATAAGCTCTAGTGAACACTAGGTAGCCGCTTAGCGACGCCCCTCCTAGGTAAGCCCAGATCGTGGCACAGTGGGTCCACGATTCACGTGTGGGACAGTTTGGTCAGGGCATGGAGCCCTCTAACCCCTTTTTCCTCTGAGCTATACCAAGAGTTTACCTGTCAGCAAGATCAGCACGAAAAATGTTGTCCTATCTGTGAACTGTGCATACCCGGTTGGATGCTGTGACGACGACTGCTTCATTCGCCCCAGCCCAAGTTGTAGCAACCTCGTAAGAGGGTTCTCAGCCTGCAACTTTTCTCCTGGAGCTGAATCCATTCTGCGTGCTTTGTCACATTATGACGGGGATTCTAAGCAGTGCCATGGGTTTCTAAACTAGTGCATGGAGTAACGTGTCTCCTTGCGAAGACTGTCATGTCAAGCCTGACATGCCAAGGTGAGGAGACTTTTAAGCCTTGCAAATTGTCTCTTCAGAGAGTAAAAGGACTACAATTCTAGAGCCACCTATTTGAAGTAGCAATCCTAAATGTAAATATTGACCCTCTAATGAGCCTTGCCACATCTGTGCCACATGTCTGAAGAACAAACTTGCATATTTCCCAGAGGAGCATTGCAAGGCTTAAAGGGCTCCTCACCTTGGCATATGAAGTTTGACATGTCAGATGCAGCTCACCCAGCCAAACCAGATTTCACACTTTGCATAGGCAAGGGACAATATCCCAAAACACAGTGTTTGTAAATTGAAATTTTGGTTTTGGCTTTTATCCTAAGTCATGTGGCAAGCATCATTAGAGGGTCAATATTGACTTTTAGGATTGCTACTTCCAGTAGGTGGAACTAGAGTTCTAGTCTTCTTCATTTCTGAAGAGACAATTTACATAAAATGGTGCATGCAGCATTACGAATTATTGGCCCATCAGTTTCTCTCTGTGGTATTCCTAATTTCCTACCTAGCAGGAGGGGCCCTTGCGTGCTTCAATTCCGTATGGAAGAGAAGGGACCTCATGACCTCACATCTTCAGGCCTCCCTGGTGGCCTTCCGTAAGGTTTTCGATGAGCCAGGTTGTGAGTCTTCTGCTGCATCTTCCTTTCTCAAGTTCTAGGAACAGACCAGAGAGGTGATGTGTGAGAGGAAACAGCCTCGTTTGGCTCATTCCTTCCAGGAACTAGTATTTAATTTCTAGTTGTCCTTACAAACCTGAGAAAACAAAGCCTAGGATCTGTTGGAGAGGCTGCCCTAGGCGAGAGTAATACTTCTGCGCCATTGACGGTTCCTGTATCATGTGGAGGGCTCCGGTTCATCGAGACCGCTTACCTCGACTCTTTGACTCCGATTTCTTGCAGCAAGCCGTGGTGGATTGATGTCAGATTTCCATCCGTCGCCTCCACAACCCTTTGATGGTGCCACCAGTAGAGGGTAAGGTCCTATCCGGTTATTCAAGTTGTTACTGAGCAGGTGAAACTTCTGGTAGGAATGCTGCATATAAATATGAAGATTGCTTTTTATGTGCGGCTTGGTGTGTTGTGCTTACTACCCCTGGGTGTTCATACTCATGAGCCTGTCCTAGACTGGAGATCTGGTAAGGTGCTTCATTGCAGACAGTCTTGTCATGAGAAATGTCCCTGTATGCCTAGTCTGGCCGACGGTGATGCACGTTGGTCATGTGCTGATATCTTCAATGGGAAAGCAGCAAAGATGTTTCTTCCTCACAGACCGTACTATGGTTCCATTGACATTCCACCAGGATTCTCACCTCCTCAAAAATGTATCACCTCATTACCCTAATTGAAGATAGACCAGGAGAAAATATCTTCAATTCTTTCCCTAGAACAAGTCTTCTCTCCTACTCCTTTGGTACTGAGGCCCGAAGGTAAAAGCTCTTTTCTGGTGATCTGGGGAGAATTAGGCCCGAACAGGAATCAGGGTCCATTGGACTGTAAATGGGGTCCTCTCCCCCTCAAAGATGTATCAACCTGGACACTGAATTGAAGATGGACACAGAGAAGGTATCTTTAATTCTTGTAATTGAACAGGCTCTATCTTCCACTCCTGTGCCCTTGAGGCCCATAGGTCTAATGGTCTGGAGAGGATATGGCCCTGAAGAGAGATTGTGGGAGTCCAAGGTGAATATTGACGCCTCACTTCTTCTACCAAGTTTTTTTGCGAGCTTGAAGAAAAGGGGGTGTAAGTAGGGGGGTACTGTCTCTCTCGCACACCAACTCCGCACCTCGCCCCCTGTCTGTCGGTGTTCCCCAAGGCTCAGTTCTAGGACCTCTACTCTTCTCCATCTACACCTTTGGCCTGGGACAGCTCATAGAATCCCACAGTTTGCAGTATCACCTCTACGCCGATGACACGCAGATCTACCTATCTGGACCTGACCTCACCTCCTTACTGACCAAAATCCCACAATGTCTGTTTGCTATTTCAGCTTTCTTTTCTGCTGACTTTCTAAAACTGAATATGGACAAAACAGAATTCAACATCTTTCCCCCTTCTCACTCTACCCCTCCACCAAACCTATCCATCAATGTCAATGGCTGCTCACTTTCCTCAGTCTTGCATGCTCGGTGCCTCACCGTGAGTCTCGACTCTGCCCTCTCCTTCAAGCCACATATCCAAGCCTTGCCTCCTCCTGCTGTCTCAAACTCAAAAATATTTCCCGGATCCGTGCATTCCTTGACCACAAACACTAGTGCATGCCCTTATCATCTCCCGCCTCGACTACTGCAACCTCCTACTCTCTGGCCTCCCCTCTAGCACTCTGGTACCATTCCAATCCATCCTACACCCTGCTGCCTGACTAATCCACCTGTCTCCCCACTATTCCCCAGCCTCTCCCCTATGCCATGCCCTTCAATTGCTTCCTATTGTCCAGAGGCTCCAGTTCAAAACCCTAACTATGACGTACAAAGCCATCCACAACCTGTCTCCTCCATACATCTTTAACATGGTCTCCCGGTACTTACCTACATGCAACCTTCGATCCTCTCAAGATCTCCTCTTCTACTCCCCTCTCATCTCTTCTTCCTACAACCGCATAAAAGACTTCTCCCGTGCTTCCCGCATACTCTGGAACTCTCTACCCCAAAACATCAGACTCTTGCCTACCACGGAAACCTTCAAAAAGAACCTGATGACCCACCTCTTCCGACAAACCTACAGCCTGCAGTGATCCTTAGTCTGCTGTACCGCCACACGACCAGCTCTACCCTCTCCTAGTGTTCCTCACCCATCCCCTGTAGACTGTGAGCCCTCGCAGGCAGGGTCCTCTCTCCTTCTGTACTTGTGTGTGCCTTGTTTTTGCTCATGTTTATTGTACTTGTCTATATTTGCCCCTTTTCACATGTAAAGCGCCATGGAAAAATGGCGCTATAAAAATGTCTAATAATAATAGTAATAATAATGCTGGCACCCCTGCCTGTTCCCTCTCCTTCCTCCTTGCAGAGATGCAGTGGGTCCATGATCCACGTGTATGACACAACTCATCCAACACTATGTCAATTGAGTTGAGGTCCGGTGACTGTGGAGACCATGTCATCTGACACAGCACTCCATTTGTCTTTTTCTTGGTCAAATAGCCCAGAGGCGTTTTTTACGTTACTGTCCTGATGCAACACAAATGAAGTGCAAACCATATGGGATGGTGTGTTATTGCGGAATGCTGTACTAACCATTGTAGCAAAAGTGAGGTAGGACAGGGTTAAATCCCAATTCTGCAGGGCTTGATTAGCGACACCTGCAAAGCTTTTAATTATCCGCTTGCAATGCGATTTTAACATGAGCTTTTACATAGAACAATTCTATATGTCATTTCCATATAGTTTTCAAAGGAAATATTCTTCAAAACACGTATAGATAGATAGATAGATAGATAGATAGATAGATAGATAGATAGATAGATAGATAGATGAAAAACCGACCTGACTGACATCACCATGAGTGTGATAATGTTCTCACCCTTGCGATGCCTTCAGAAAGGTCCTGGGAGTTCACAGTCAATGAACTCACTTCACCTAACTGACTTAAGCGCAAGCGCCGTGGGAAATTTGTAACGGTGCTCAAAAGTCAGTCAAGTCATAGTAGTTCACCGTGAGACACTGAGCAGCAGTAGCAGATGCTGCTCATTGTCTGGACAGCATGGAGGCAGCACGGTGGCTCAGTGGATAGCACTGCAGTCTTGCAGCGCTGGGGTCCTGGGTTCAAATCCCACCAAGGACAACATCTGCAAGGAGTTTGTATGTTCTCCCCGTATTTGCATGGGTTTCCTCCGGGTATTCCGGTTTCCTCCCACATTCCAAAGACATACTAGTAAGGAATTTAGATTGTGAGCCCCATCGGGGACAGCGATGATAATGTGTGCAAACTGTAAAGCGCTGCGGAATATGTTAGTGCTATATAAAAATAAAGATTATTATTATTAAGATTATTATTGTCTCTGCTGCATGGCAGGCTGTATAGTCGCTTCATGCAACCTGCCATCTAGATGTAGCAGAGTGAGACCCGTTGTGGGAAAAATGGATTATTATCTTCTCAGCTGCAGGTTACGAATATTGTTGTTTATTATTTTAATTCTCCTACGGGGACAATGGCTTCACTGGAATGGGGGATGCCATAACTATGGTTTAATTAAGATTGATTAAAAGGAGTCTGTATCATTATTTCAATGAAAGGACTTTATTCTTGCTGTGTGTGTTTTTATACAATATAACTATGGGGTTAGTAATGGGGCATCCTATAAACATCTCTCCATTACTAACCTCTAAGCTTGATGTCACCTGACAATACAAAGAGGACATCAACCCCCCCCAACTATCATCTCACTTGCCACCACACTAGGGCAAGTTGAAAGAGCAAGGCTAAGGCTACTTTCACACTAGTGTTGTTTGCAATACGTCACAATGCGTGGTTCAGGAGAAAAAATGCATCCTGCAAAGCTGTCTGCAGGATGCGTTTTTTCCCCATAGACTTACATTACCGACGCATTGCGACGTATTGCCACATTGCATCGTGTTTTGGCGGACCGCCGGCACAAAAAAAGTTACATGTAACATTTTTTTGTGCGTCAAGTCTGCCATCTTTGACCGTGCATGCGTGGCTGAAACTCCACCCCCTCCTCCCCGGACCTTGCAATGGGGCAGCGGAAGCGTCGTAAGACTGCTTCCGCTGCCCACGTCGGGCATTTATTTCACAGCATGCGTCGGTACGTTGGCCCGACGCACTGTGACGGGCCCGTACCGATGCTAGTGTGAAAGCAGCCTTAGTTTCAGAATTGGCACATCTTATAGATGCGCCTTATCTGGGGCGGCTGAGAGCAGATGTTTTTAGCTGCGGGGGGGGGCAATATCTATGGTCCCTCCCTAGGCTATTAATATCAGCCTCCAGCTGTCTGCCTTGCCTTGCTGTTAATTAATTATAGGGGGACCCTACATCATTTTTTTTAGGTCCCCCATTTTAATAGCTAGAAAAGGCTAAGTATGCAGCTGTGAGCTGATATTATTAACCTGTCCCCAGCCGTCGGCTTTCTCTCTGCTGGTTAAGAAAATTATACAGGAGCCCACACCATTGTATTCAGAAAAAAATGTAATAATCAGATACATGTACAGTAAGGTGCACACACTGCACTAACTGTATAAGTCACTGACATATTTATATCTATCTATTCTACAGCTCTGGCAAAAATTAAGAGACCACCACATCAAAACCCTGTCATGGCCAGCCCAATCTCCAGACCTGAACCCCATTGAAAACCTCTGGAATGTAATCAAAAGGATGATGGATAGTCACAAGCCATCAAGCAAAGAAGAACTGCTAAAGTTTTGCACCGGAAGCAGTGTGAAAGACTGGTGGAAAGCATGCCAAGACGCATGAAAGCTGTGATTAAAAATCATGGTTATTCCACAAAATATTGATTTCTGATCTCTTCCTGAGTTAAAACATTAGTATTGTTGTTTCTAAATGATTATGAACTTGTTTTCTTTGCCTTATTTGAGGTCTGAAAGCCCTGTTTTGTTTTTTTTGGTAAAATTTTGACCATTTCTCCTTTTAAAAAAAAAATTACAAATATTATTACTTGGAAATTCGGAGACATGTTGTCAGAAGTTTATAGAATAAAAGAACAATTTACATTTTACTCAAAAATATACCTATAAAGAGAAAAATCAGACAAACTGAAAATTTTGCAGTGGTCTCTTAATTTTTGCCAGAGCCCTATGTGTATATACTGTATGTAATCTATTTATTCTACCCTGTCGGGTCCCGCTGTGTTTTTACTGTACGTTGCAGAAAAATTACCATTTTTTCAAAGGACATCGCTGTGTAAAAATTGGAATGCTGTGTGATTTTTTTTCTCGTACTCATTGACTTCTATTGCCAAATGCAATCTGATTTCCTCGATGGACCTGTTCTACTCAATGTTATCAATATAATGATTAATATTAGTAGTGTTTTCATTATTACTGCTTCTTGCGTGTCTATAAGCCTGCCTTGGGTTTGCAAGGGACTTTGAAGAAATTAGAGAAGTGGTTACATGTCTTAAAGGTTTATTCCTACAACTGCATTATTTTTCGCAAAGCACAATAAATACGTGTTTATTGTTAAGGTACAGACTAACCAATATGAAGGAGTTTTTGTTTTTTTCAATCTTTCTACCTTTTTTTACCTTTCCTCCTTTTTTTACCCCTCTGCATCTAGTTTCACATACAAATACTGTTAAAATGCCAAGTTTTTACTATTTTAAAAAATCATACCAAGAAGAATAATCTCAGAACTGTTTCTATCATTAATGTCACCCATATTCTCTGCAAATAAATTGAGAAGCAAACTGAAATCATTTATAGGGAGAATTAAAAATAACAAAACTAAAAAAATTTGTTTGCATAACCATGAACACCATCTTATTATTGGGGATGTGGTTGTGCTCAGAATTATCCAATCACATTTAAAGGGAACCTATCACCCCGTTTTTTAAAGATTAGATAAAAATAGTGTGAAATAGGGGCAGAGCTGGGCTTTACATTACTGCCTTTTTGGTGCCTTTACACCCCCGTTAGGCTGCCGAAATACCTTTGTGAAGTGGCCGTTTTGTCCTGTCACTCAAGTTGGTCAGGTCGGATGGGCGTGGTCACAGCGCTGTTTCTCCCCCAGATCAGGCTCATCATTACGTTGGTGGCGCAGTGGTGTGCGCATGTCCAAGGTCCCGAATCCTGCACAGGGGTGTGAAAATAGCAGCGATCTCCGTTATTCCATTGGTGGTCGGTGGGCGCGGCCATCTTGCTTTGGCCGCGCGTGCGCAGAAGCGGCGCTCTGCTGGCCGCGGCTTCAGGAAAATGGCCGCGGGCATCCGCACGTGCGCAGATGGCTATCGCGGCGGCCATTTTCGTGAAGCCGAGATGCAGAGTTCGCATCTCTGCTTCACGAAAATGGCCGCCGCGATAGCCATCTGCGCACGCGCGGATGCCCGCGGCCATTTTCCTGAAGCCGCGGCCAGCAGAGCGCCGCTTCTGCGCACGCGCGGCCAAAGCAAGATGGCCACGCCCACCGACCACCAATGGAATAACGGACATCGCTGCTATTTTCACACCCCTGTGCAGGATTCGGGACCTTGGACATGCGCACACCACTACGCCACCAACGTAATGATGAGCCTGATCTGGGGGAGAAACAGCGCTGTGACCACGCCCATCCGACCTGACCAACTTGAGTGACAGGACAAAACGGCCACTTCACAAAGGTATTTCGGCAGCCTAACGGGGGTGTAAAGGCACCAAAAAGGCAGTAATGTAAAGCCCAGCTCTGCCCCTATTTCACACTATTTTTATCTAATCTTTAAAAAACGGGGTGATAGGTTCCCTTTAAACTGGTAAATAGTACCGTATTTTCAGACTATAAGAAGCACTTTTTTCCCCCAAAACCGAGAGTTCGTCTTATAGTCGGAGTGTACTTACAGTTATCATGGTGGTAGCAGAAGTCGGGTGATTCTTCCGGTGGTCTGACGCTGCAGGGCGATGATCTCATTCCCATCCCAGCCTGGTGCGGCTGGTGTGGCAGGTTCGGCGGTGCTCGGTGGTGCGGGGGCTCCGGCGACATTTTGTGAAAGCACCCGTGCTTCTATTGCCTTGATGCTGTGGCCTCCGCGAAAATGGCCACTGAAGGCGGCGCATGCACAGATTAAGATCTCGGCTCCGAAATCTCGTCTCCCGAGATCTCAATCTGCGCCTGGGGAATCAATCTGGCTTCTGGGAAAATGGCCACCGGAGGCGGTGCATGCGCAGATTCAGAACTTGGTTCCGAGATCTCGTCTCCCGAAATCTTGGGACGAGGTCTTGTTGCCGAGATCTCAATCTGCGCATGCACCGCCTCCGGCAGCCATTTTTCCAGGGGCCACAGCATTGAGGAAATAGAAGTGCAGGGGCTTCAGACTTTCACAAAATGTCGCCGTAGCCCCTGCACACCGCCGAACCTGCAGCACTGGAATGGGATTTCCCAGAGTCCACCACATTGCAGCAAAGGATGTGCGGGGGCTCTAGGCTTTAACAAAATGCTGCTGTAGCCCCCCGCACCGCTGAACACCACCAAATCAGTGCATAAGTCTGGGTTATATCGCCGGACCACCAAACACTCCCTGTGACTCCGTTCCACAAGCGCTGCCGATCACTCCCTGGGTTAGCTGAATTCAGGACTGTAAGATGGACCCCCATTTGACGCATTCATTTTTTTCCCCATTTTCCTTCTGAAAATTTGTGGTGCGTCTTATTGTCCGGTGCCTCTTATAGTCCGAAAAATACGGTAATTAGTGCACAGTTGTCATCATTTACAGCAATTCTTTTTCTATTCTGAAGCCCATATAAAGTTCAGCTATTTTAATAGGATTTTTCTAACATTTTACAAAGTTGCATTTTACAGCAAAAGCAATAAAAAGCTTATAGCACAACAAAGCGATCTCATTGCTGAATGCTATCAGTGGAGGATACAAAGATTTTTCCAAGGCATTAGATGTAATAACATGGAACACTGTGAAGAAAGCCATCAAGAAGTGGCTTAAATTTGATACAGTAGAAACATTTTTTATAACTGGACGCCCCTTAAAAATTGATGAAAACACAAGAAGAAAGTTAGTCCAGGAGACTGCCAAGAGGCCTGCAGCAGCATTAAAGGAGTTGCAGGAATTTCTGGCAAGTACTGGTTGTGTACTGCATGTGACAACAATCTCCTGTATTCTTAATATTTCTGGCCTGTGGTAGTAAAGTGGCAAGACAAGGAAAAACATTGAAGCCTGGTTACGGTTTGCTATAACTATATCAATGTTTCCACAAGCACGTGGGATGACATTCTTGGTCTCAGGACCAAGGTTGAACTTTCTGGTTATAATTCCAAAAGGTATGTTTGGTGTAAAGCCAACACTGCTCATCACTAAAAGAACACCATATCCAAAGTGAAGCATGGTGGATGCAGCAACATGCATCGGGCTATTTTTTTTTATACTTGGAACTGGACCTTTAGTCAAGGTGGAGGAATTTATGAACAGTTCCAAATATCAATCAATTTTGCAGCAAACTGAACAAGAATTTCACCTTTCAACACAACTGTAATGCTCGTGCCCAGACTGAATGGCATGAGCGAGTAATGTGGCCCCACTGTGCCACAAACCACATTTACCCTAGAGGGATGTGAATAAGTAGCTATCTATGCATTTGCTGGAGCCTCTAGTGGCAAGGTCAGGCTTGTGCAACAGGTAGCTGCCAGGTACCACTCCAGGGCGGCGTCTGGCAGTAGCAACTGACCCCCTAGGGATGAGTAGCTGAGGCAGCATGAGGGAATGTCCAACAGTCACAGGCAAATGGAGTAGGAGAACAGGAACCACGAATACAGACTGGACTGGCTGATGGAGAGATGGGCATAAGCAAGTGCAACTGGACCAGGTGACGTAGAGGTGAACACTGACAGGAGCAACAGGACTGGCTGACGATGAGATGAGAACTGGCGGGTGCACGGGACTGGCTGATACACTGGCAGGCAGCCCCTGTTCAGTCTGGAGGGAAAGGAACAGTTTCGGGAAGAAATAAAAAAGGGGAGAAGCCAGCGCTGCTTATGGTCAGAACGCAATACATAAAGTGTACATGCACATATTGATTTCTAATGGTATTTCAAAATGAGACATTTAGCCAACAATTGATTAATTCTTTGAGCCACCCCGCCACACCAAGGCATTCTCATAATGGGGCAGTCCTACTCTACGTTTTTTATATTCGCTGTGCCATTACGGCCTCCTAAATGTATTAAAAACAAGACCACATTAAATGCAAATTGTATCTGAAGCATTTCTGAGTCACTCCATGGCGCCAGAAAGAGCAAGCGCAGATAAAGGTTGACCAGGTCTGGACATAGACATTTCAGGTCCAACCTCCACACTGCCTAACCAGCACCACAGATGAAGCATGAGACAGGCCCACACACAGGTGCATAATCAAACAGATCCTAGGGCAGGGAAGGGCAGGGCTGCGGTATGTGTGTACAGCAGCCTAGATCAATCACAATGAACACAGAAAGAATGGCGTGCATAACCCTGCGCGCACGGCAACAGTGGTGGTCAGCCACAAACCAATGTCAAAATAAAAAAGGGGAGAAGCCAGTGCTTATGGTCACATTGATTGATATAGATATTTCTCCAGAACAAACTGTGCTAGTAAGCGCTTTCATTATCACACTTGTATTGCTTTTCCTGACATGTGCATTCAGCGCTATAGGACGCTACTATATGCGTGACTCATCGTATGCTATGGGGTAGGTCATGGAGTTGATTCATTAGAATGCCACACATCTGTGCTTTTGTCATTTAGCGCTTTGATGCGCACAGTATGTACCTTTGTATGTTTACACATCTGCACAGCACTTTATGTGATTCATGCTGACCCTTATAATGCTTTGCACTTTTTGTATTTCACATATTGAAAGGCAATGTCCCCCTTTTTTACTAATGTTAAATATTTCTAATTATGCATATCCTTTAAATATTCAGTCCTGTGCACTTTGTTGACTGCTTGAAAAAGGTTCGCTACACTGAACCGAAACGACGCCATCATGGGCTAAATAAAGCCGCTCCTTATTCACAGACAGTGGTGTGCTGCTTCCTCTTTTGGACTACTACATGCAAGGTTTGGTATATGTCTGTGGAAGCTCTATTGCACCCAGACTCTTTCCATGCTGAATGTGCTGCTCTATTTTTCTATTTCTTGTATTGACATTACCAATAGAAACGTGCACTTTTTCGTTATTTTTCTTGCTTTTTTCTTTTTCTCCTTTTTTTTTCAGTTTTTTCTTTACCACGACAACATTAAGTGCTGATATGGATTTGTCTAAAATATTTTGTTACACACCTGAAGATGAGGAGAGAATCTTGGGAGGTATAGAGGGTGATGCTAATTTTTTAAGCACACCCTCAGTATTGGACTTGAAACGAAAATTTGGCAATGAGAGTAAACGTTTGATTACCTCACAACTGCATTTAATGTCTTTAAAAGAATACTATAAACACAAAAGAATTACCAGAGGCTTGTGATCTAACATACGCCCCAATCTTTTTTCCTCTAATAATGTCTTCTGTGAACACTTTTTTGCATTGCCAAATAAATTTGCCATGGATATTTTGCTGCTTAACATGGAATTTTTACAAAAGGAAATCCAAGACCTTTCAATGTCATTGCTGAAGTTGAAATTGATCTTGGAAAACAACTGTATGATGATGCATGGAAACAGTTTAAAGATATGGTTGACATACGTTTAAAGAAAACTAGGGAGGAATTGGAAGATATAAAGAGGAGGAAATGGAATTAGGGATGCCGAGGATTACCGCTTTGGAAAAATCTATAATTGGCAAAAGGAAGGCTCAAGAGTAACAAGAGGCACATATAATAACAAATTTCAATCTGAAAAAGGTGCAATTTCCATTACTGAAAACTCTGAGAAATTTTGTTCAAACCGTTTATTTTTTGATAATAATGTTTTTTTTTAGAGGATCCACTGGACAACCAAGCAAGAGGACCAGAAGAGGAGGCAGGAAGCACCAGCGTAGAAAAAAGAGAGAAAAAGCAGAAAACACATGTGCTTCCACAGCGACCAACCAACTTGAGGAAAAAAGACTTAATCCTGTGGTAAATTTGTCTCAAAAACCTTTATCCACTAATCAAATGGGCATTTTAAGTAAAGGTCTCTCTTTTTGCCCAGATAAGCATGTAGACTGGTTCCAACTTGAAATTGTACTGTTTAAATTTTTCAGAGCAATTAAATTGAAATACTGGCATGCACAGAGTCCAAAGGAATTGACTCCCCCTAGTACTGTATTTAATTCTAGGGACCTAATGCACTGTAACAAAAGTGACTTCATACCCGTCATAAATGTTCCTGTAATTGATGCTTTCATTGCTGCTGTTAATAGGGACATTGATTGCTTGAAGTGAACATGTAGCAAAGATTTTTTTCAGAAACCGAATATGACACGAGAGGAGAATTTGGCCCTGTCTGAATTGTTACAGGACGAGATCACCATCAAGTCGGCTGACAAGGGTGGTGTCGTCGTCATGAATACTTGTAAATATGAAGCTGAGATTATACGTTAATTGTCTAACACTAATGTTTATGGGAAACTTGTGGGTGATCCAAAATTTGAAATTGGTAGAAAAATTAAGGTGGTATTAGATCAAGCGAAACAATCAAACATAATTGATGAAAAATTATATCAATATTTAATTGTAGATAAACCAATTACACCTGTAATATACAGTATGTACTACTAAAAATACATAAATCCTTGGATAATCCCCCCCGGCAGATCGACTGTGTTGGGCTGCGACCCAATTTTTAATCACATTGGCATTTTTCTTGATAAAATATTGGGTCCACTCTCCAGACAAACTTCCTCTTTTATAGAGGATACAACGGATTTCTAGTGTAAGTTAAACGACGTCATAGTCGAATGTGACATCATATTGGCATCTTTTGATGTCATCTCTTTATACACTTCAATCAGTCATGATCTGGGATTGGTGGCTATACGAAGGAAATTTGTGAGCACTGACTACACCCCTGAAGCCATATATTTTATTCTTAATCTTTTGGAAATTGTACTAAGGAATAATTACTTTCTATTTCGGGATGAATTTTATAATCAAGAGAGGGGTACAGAAATGGGTGCTAATATGGCATCTGCATATGCAAATCTAGTAATGATGGCTATGGAGGAGGACCTCGTCTATGTGTCCCACCATTTCAGGCATGTTGTCAGGTGGTGGAGATACATAGACGATGTCTTCCTCTTATGGAAGGGTACGCTCGATGAACTTGAGAGCTTTACATTTTTTCCAAATAATCTAAACCAGGAGATTCGGTTTACTTTAGTCCACTCAAGGAAAGAAATCCAATTCTTGGATGTTCTTATAAAATATGATAAAATTTTCCCAACATAAATTTTTGTGAAACCTACAGATAAGAATAATTTACTGAGATATGAAAGCTCACATCCAAGGGGACTAATTGAGGCTTTACCATACAGCCAATACCTGAGAGTAAAGAGAATAGTTAGTGATAAGACTAATTTTGAATCATCTTTAAACCAAATGACAACAAAATTTAAACAAAGAAGTTACCCAGGTAGAGTCCTTGAAAAATGTGTTAATAGGGTGAGGACCATAAACAGGGACCAACTTTTGACTAAAAACACAAAGCAAGACAAACCGTTTAGGATTCCACTAGTAACCACCTTCTGTGAAGAGAGCAACGGGGTGGTGGGAATAGTGAGGAAACATTGGTCTATGTTAGGCAAATGCCTCCCTGGAATAGAAGAATTTCAGTCTCCTACCCTGGTATCTTTTAGATGCTCCGGTAATATCAAGGATAGACTTGTCCATGTGGACATCGGATCTAAAAAAAACTTTAATTCAACCATCCCTCATGGGAAAACGTAGGACGGGCTGTTATCCCTGTTTGGGTTGCATTAATTGTCACAATATGTTAAAAGGTGACAGTTTTAGGCACCAAAAATCACCAATGAGCTATTTTCAATCCAAAATTACCTTACATGTTCAAGTGATTACGTAATTTATCTTTTGGAATGCCCATGTAAGCTATGGTGTGTGGGAGAAACCTCTTGGGACTTCAAAACGTGGGTGAACCATCATAGATATACGATAAGGAAAAAGAAACTTGATATGCCTGTCCCAAAACATTGTATTGAGAAGGGCCATACGGAAAGGGACTTAAAATTTCGAATTATTGAGCATATTCCCCCCCTCAGAAGAGGGGGTGATCGTATTAAAATGTTGAAAACAAGGGAATTATTTTGGATACGAAAATTAAATACGCTGAAACCATATGGATTAAATGTGGACTTTAAAATACAAGTGGTCCTTTGAGGACATGTGCTGGATTTTTGGCATTCCCTTTCCTTCACAAGAGATTTCCCGATATTTCCTAAAATGCTTTTTTCTTTCTTTTTTGCAGATCATCTAATCAAGACCCATGGCTTGCCCCATCAGCAAAAGAAAGCGCAAGACTATTGTTCAGTAATTTTTTGAAAATATTCTATCTTTTGTTCTGGAGAAATACTGTATCTTTGTCAATCTAAAATGAGGTTGTCCCCTATATATGGCTCTGAGGCACTAGATGGCATTAGGGAGCACTGTGCCCAATAGAGATTTGGGGATGAGATACGGGTCTCTAACGGGGTTCTTTGTCTCCCCCATTCTCATGTGGCAGGTCACCAACCCCAGCTAATGGCAGGTGTCCTTGCCCTTTTGAGATATACCCTTAGTCTTTATGTCATCCATTACAATGGGGAATCCTCTATCATTGCTCCTATTGATGAAGTGGGACAATGAACGAATACAACACATTGTGAACATTGTTTATCTTACATCTCCAGTTGTATGTCTCTTACAATAGCGCATTTTTTACATGTCTGTGATTTTTCTAGCGCTATTTTTTACAACAGTCAGTGCACGTGCGCAAATAAAAGTTATGCGGACATGCAAATTTCCTTTATTTTTATCTTTGTTTGCCTTTAACCAATATGGCATCGGAACTTGCTTAGTTCCTACTGCGCATGCGCTAGCAAGCACTTTCATTATCACACTTGAATTGCTTTTCCTGACATGTGCATTCAGCGCTATAGGACGCTACTATATGCGTGACTCATCGTATGCTATGGGGTAGGTCATGGAGTTGATTCATTAGAATGCCACACATCTGTGCTTTTATTGTCAATTAGCGCTTTGATGCGCACTGTATGTGCCTTTGTATGTTTACACATCTGCACAGCACTTTATGTGATTCATGCTGACCTGTATAATGCTTTGTACTTTTTGTATTTCACATATTGAAGGGCAATGTCCCCTTTTTGTACTAATGTTGTTAAATATTTCAATTATGCATATCCTTTAAATAGTCCGGTGCACTTTGTTGACTGCTTTAAAAAGGTTCGTTACACTGAACCGAAACGTCGCCATCGTGGGCTAAATAAAGCAACTCGTTATTCACAGACAGTGGTGTGCTGCTTCCTTTTTTGGACTACTATCTAATGACCTATCTATATCTTTATATAAGATTGCTTTATTAGTTAGAAAATCTATCTATAAATTACATAGAGATTACAGTATGTAAAGATGATGTTAAAAACGCTTTGAATATGGATTGCATACGGATGCTAATTGATAAAAATCGCAAAGTACTTGCATGAAATTCACATGATACTCGTCCTACTTTTCTGGATCAACATCGGACCGATTTTTTATGCACTAGTGTAACTCCAGCTTTAATTCTATAAAAACACAACCTGAGGAACGATTTTCAGGTTTTGTTTTTATAGCATTAAGGCTGGGGTTACACTAATGTGCAAAAAATTGGTCGACCAAAAAGCAAGCCCAAATATGGCTATGTAAACGAAAAATAAAAATGTTATGGCTCCTGGAAGAAGGCAAGGAAAAAAATTAAAGCACAAAAGAGAAAAAAAATCTACTGGTCCTTAACGGGTAAAACTAGCTTTGAATGCTGGTAGCAATCATGGCAAGTATGTACACTAATTGTAAATCGTGTTACTCTAGGTGACAGATTCCCGTTAATGGTATTTATGTATATCTGTGTCTTATGTACTTGACTGAGATTATTTTTTCCTTTGTAGGTTTCATGTGAATATAGCAGTAATGGAATTAGAAAACATTTGCACTAGGTGGTTGAGAACCAGACAGCTATCAGCGCATGCCTACTTCTCTTTTTTTTTCCAACCACAGAACACCCCACTGGCTTGCATTATCATAGTATTCATGCCTTTCTTTTGCCACATCAATGTGGGAAAATGTGGCATAAGAGAAAACATTTTTAAACACAATTGTTTTCACATGGTAAAAAGTAGCTTCAGGGACATTTCTGAGAAGTTCTTCTGAAAAGCTGGCCATAAACTAGAGATAGTTATTAGCTGAACAAATATTCACACAACAGTTATCCCCTTGGACCAGGTTCACATGTACATATAAAAGAAGTTCAGTTTCATCCAGAAAACTCGGAAGATTTTTTTCCCACTTGTCATCCATGTGAAACAGAGGCCAGGGGGCTAGTCATGGCTGAGGGTGGCAGTACTGGCATACCCTGGCCATCCGTCTCATAAAACATATTGTCCCTTCTGTGCTGCACTTGGTGGTCCACTTACTTGTACATTAGGGTCCTTCTCGGTCTGCTGGGGCTTCGTTCCTTTAAGCACCACATAATGACAGGCAGACTCGGCATTCAGCTCCAACAAAACAACTTTACTCATTTCTTTACACAGCTCGTCCAGTTTAGTTACAGAGATAGCACAAGATTCTTCACCCAGTATAACCTTTCCTTTTCCTGTGCTGTCCCTCACTCCTCCAGGAATATTGCAGGGTCGTACAGTCGCCCTCGGTACCACAACTTTCTGACTGGCCAGCCTAAGTCGCTTCAGGAGTTCTCCATCCGTTTTGCACCGAATATTTAGGATAGTTCCCATGAAATTAGCTGCTACCATCTTGATGCTGCCCTGTCCTGGCTACCAGCCTTCTCTGCCTAACTCCAGGAAGTTCCCCCAGCTTACACCCAGTCGGCGGCTCCTAATTAACTAAAGCAAAAAAAGAAGAGAAGCCAGCACTGCTGAAGGTCAAAACGCAATATCTAAAGTGCACATGCACATAATAAATTCTGACTGTATTTCAAATATGAGATATTTAGCAAATAATTGATCAATTCTTTGAACTACCCCGCCACTTCACGGCAATCTCATAATGGGGCAGTCCTAACTCTACGTTTTTTATTTACATTGTGCCATTACGGCCTCCTAAATGTATAGAGAGTGAGAAAAAAAAAAAAGGACAGACCACATTACATAACATTACATGACAAACTGTACCTGGAGCATTGACAGAATCACTCCCTTAGTGCCAGGAAGGCGAGCGCGGATAGAGGCCGATCAGGTCCTGTGCTGACATATCAGATCTGGTCTCCACACTGCCAAACCAACACCAAAGTTTGGATATTGCGTTTTGACCTTCAGCAGTGCTGGCTTCTCTTCTTTTTGCTTTCCTAATTAACTAACTCCTGTTGGTCTATCTTATCCTATTATGTCCCCCTCTAGTGAGCTAATCTAAATACTACACTTTCCCTACATTTATACAATACGAGGAATATATGCACATTACATTAGACATTAAAGCAGCATTGTAAGACATATGAGGTAATATGTATATATACAGGACATTACACAATATAACATTACCACAAGAAATGTACCAATCCTTCATGGACGTATGCAAGGAATGTGGGGCATGAACCAGTCTCTGTACCCCCTTACACACCTCCCTCCTTTAAATATGGTCGTCCCAGACCATGCAGTGCCGGTAGAATGCCATTGATATAAAAAACACGTTTAGTTCTTATAAAGCTTATCTACAACTGGAGAAAGTCTGTTGGTTCCACAAAAGAGTCTGTTTATTATTCAAAGGCCTAGAACAGGTGCCTGGTTACAGTCCTCCAGCTAGCACCAAAAGTCCAAATGGTTCCTGTCCCTTTTAGTTTTGGAACCCGAGCATGTACACAGTTCCAACTACAGTCCATATTAAATTGTTTCTAATAGGTTCTCAGTCTCTTGTGGGTCCTCCCCCGTCTCCTTTGCATGGAGTATGGTCCTCTAAATACATGTGTGCTGCATTTTCCTAGAAATAATATGCAGGTTAGACACATAAACTTTTAAACATATAGTCCTGTGCAGCAGTCACACGCAGTCCGTTTTACAGTATAAGGGCCCGTAACCCCGCAGGGTAAAAGTCCTGCAATCCAGCAGGGGAAGCACAATGTGCACAAAAAAAACTTTGGGAAGGGAAGAAAACCAATGTTCAACGTTCAACTGTGGCCCGTACCGGCCACACGGCACCCAACTCTAGTGCTACAGGCCCCCTTTGCCCACAGGGATGCGGAACAGTCCCGCTTTTTTTCACTCTAGTGCAATGAGCACCACTCCTCCTTTAACTGACATCCTTTTTTCAGCAACTCAGGTACCATGTCATTCTATTCCACATTGGGCTTCGCGCCCATGCTTCAGTAGCTGGTGACAGCTTTGCAGCTGCAGGTGTTGTGTTGACAGGGGAGGGGCAGGACTTGGTAATTTAGCGACCAGAGTTCAGAGAGCCGATTGGGTCTTCCCTGGGCCCACATGTATCTTCAGGTCGTCATCTGGGAGCAGACTCACGGCCACAGCAAAATACCCCTGAGGACCATCCTCTTTGAAGAAGGAGACCCAATCTCCTTCCCTCAGGGACCTTCCAAATCTAACCGAACTGGCATTGACGTATACGTTAGCATCAGTGTCTACATCACGGATGAAGCCATACCCATGAGAGGAGTCTGTGTAGACCAGCTGCCCGCTGGTACGCCATCCAGCCACAGTGCCCCCTCCCGGTTGGCGGAGCTAGGCCCAGATCTTCTCCTGCTGCTTTTTCTTTTCAATCACCCCAACGATCCAATGCAGCTTGCCCGGGGCACGGGAAGGGACCCTCTGCCTGGTGATAACGTGACGGGCCAAGGGACGGGGTGCCACCGGGCATGGACCTGGGTTTTGCGGCCTGGGATCAAAGCTCACTCACCACCATCTGCTCCAGCATCCTGTCTGCGATCGCTCCACGACCACCGAATCCTTTTGCCACGGCGGCTGCGCCTTCCGGCTCAGACTCCTCCACTTTCCGGCTCTGGATCCTCCGGGGCAGGTTCTACTTCTGGTTCACTGGCGTCTTCCAGCTTGCGACGATGCTCCAGCTCTGGCAGCCACCAGCTCCGCTCCTCCGCAGGTACAGGGAACCCGGTGGGCCAATATTTGTCGGCCATTCCATTCAGTCTTCCAGGCTGGGTCTTCTCCTCCATCTGTCGCCACCTCCTCTCAATGCGGCCTATGCCGCCACAGCAACATGTGCAGCAGTGGTCCATCGCTGCCGGTGCGCAGCTTCACACAGGGTTTTCTTCTGGGCCCCACCCATTCCAGGATGGAGCCGCTTCTGGCTGCTCCATCCATTCAGCATCAGACTCCGCCCTTTCTTCAGGAATCTGCTGCAAGGGGCGAGGCTTTTTTTTCTTCCATCGTGCCCACCATGGGCGGGCACTGCTCACCAGGGGATGCATCTCAGGCCTGATCCACTGTCTCTGCCAGATGGAATTTTGCGCCATTTTCAGGTCAGGACGCCCACGAGGGGTGGGGTTGAAGCTGCGCCATTTTCCGTCATCTTTGTCACATTCAGAGTATCTGTCACACTGAGGGCATCTGTCATAATCAGGGCATCTCCACATTGCAAGGTTACTGGATCCTGCCGTACTACATCAAGTGAAACGGAGGCCAGGGGGGTAGTAGTGGCTAAGGGTGGTAGTACTGGCACACTTTGGCCCTCCGTCTCATAAACATAAAGTGCAGTACTCAGCAGTGACCAATAAAGGTGTGGTCCTGAGGTCAAAGAAAATATAATCCAAATCCCTATCTATTTCATGCCGTAATCTAAACTAATTTGTAATATGCTTGCATTAACAATTCCCTGTTGTTGTCTAACTACACTAATAGCTATTGTACTTTTTTCCACGACTTACTGTGTGACTGATGATGCTTTTTTGGAGAACCCAGTGCATGGTGGGATACTCGAACAAAGCATCAATCATCAAAGCATGGGCAGAGGCTGCATCATCAGTGACAATCGTGTTGGGGTTAGTCTCTGTTCTGTCCTTGCACACTGTCACTGTGCGATGTGCACATTAACAGCGTGTGCTCTGTGTTACCGGCTCAGGTCAGTAGTAACAATACAGTAGTAACAATACACTGTCAGAGAACAGTGTCAGGGTACTTGGCGTGCAGAGACCAGTACCGCCCACGCAAGTGACTGTGGGGGAGGCGCTGGTCTTTGAATGCTGGCCAACCTAACACTGAACTCTGACAATGCTCTCTCCTCCGTGTTGCCGGCTCAAACCTACTGATCTGAACTGGCAACACAGAGCACGCGCTGTCACTGTGCACATCGCACAGTGACAACACACAGGGACAGAGGATTGACTAGCCCTGCCCTTGAAATGAGAATCACTTATGACACTTCGTATCAAGGAGGGAGAAGAGGCTGAGACTGTAACTGCAGCCCCCCTCTGTGATGACAGTTTATTTGAGTATCCCAGCATGCACTGGGACAATGAAAAAAGTATCATCACACAAGAAGTAGTGGAAAAAGTACAACAGCTGTTAGTGTAGTTAGTGAACAGTATGAAATTTTTAATGCAAGCATATTAGAAATTATTTTAGATTATGGCATCAAATAGATAGAGATTTAGATTAAAATTTCTTTGACCTCCAGACCACCCCTTTAACCCCCAAGGGTGGTTTGCACGTTAATGACCGGGCCAATTTTTACAATTCTGACCACTGTCCCTTTATGAGGTTATAACTCTGGAATGCTTCAACGGAGTCTGACACTGTTTTCTCGTGACATATTGTACTTCATGATAGTGGTAACATTTCTTTGATATTACCTGCATTTATTTGTGAAAAAAATGGAAATTTGGCAAAAATTTTGAAAATGTCGCAATTTTCCAACTTTGAATTTTTATGCCCTTAAATCACAGAGATATGTCACACAAAATACTTAATAAGTAACATTCCCCACGTCTACTTTACATCAGCACAATTTTGGAACCAACATTTTTTTTGTTAGGGAGTTATAAGGGTTAAAAGTTGACCAGCAATTTCTCATTGTTACAACACCATTTTTTTTTTAAGGACCACATCACATTTTAAGTCATTTTGAGGGGTCTATATGATAGAAAATAACCAAGTGTGAAGCCATTCTAAAAACTGTACCCCTCAAAGTGCTCAAAACCACATTCAAGAAGTTTATCATTCAGGTGTTTCACAGGAATTTTTGGAATGTTTAAAAAAAACAAACTTAACTTTTTTCACAAAAAAATTACTTCAGCTCCAATTTGTTTTATTTTACCAAGGGTAACAGTAGAAAATTGACCCCAAAAGTTGTTGCACACTTTGTTTTGAGTACCCGGTTTCCCAATATGTGGGGGTAAACCACTGTTTAGGCGCATGGCAGAGCTCGGAAGGGAAGGAGCGCCGTTTGACTTTTCAATGCAAAATTGACTGGAATTGAGATGGGACGCCATGTTGCGTTTGGAGAGCCCCTGATGTGCCTAAACATTGAAACCCCCCACAAGTGACACCATTTTGGAAAGTAGACCCCCTAAGGAACTTATCTAGATGTGTGGTGAGCACTTTGACCCACCAAGTGCTTCACAGAAGTTTATAATGCAGAGCCGTAAAAATAAAAAATCATATTTTTTTCACAAAAATGATATTTTCGCCCCCAATTTTTTATTTTCCCAAGGGTAAGAGAAGAAATTGAACCCCAAAAGTTGTTGTGCAATTTGTCCTGACGCTGATACCTCATATGTGGGGGTAAACCACTGTTTGGGCACATGGCAGAGCTCGGAAGGGAAGGAGCGCCGTTTGACTTTTCAATGCAAAATTGACTGGAGTTGAGATGGGACGCCATGTTGGGTTTGGAGAGCCCCTGAAGTGTCTAAACATTGAAACCTCCCACAAGTGACACCATTTTGGAAAGTAGACCCCCTAAGGAATTTATCTAGATGTGTTTTGGGAGCTTTGAACCCCCAAGTGTTTCACTACAGTTTATAACGCAGAGCCGTGAAAATAAAAAAACAAAAATTCACAAAAATTATTTTTTAGCCCCCAGTTTTTGTATTTTCTCAAGGGTAACAGGAGAAATTGGACCCCAAAAGTTGTTGTCCAATTTGTCCTGAGTACGCTGATACCCCATATGTGGGGGGAACCACCGTTTGGACGCATGGCAGAGCTTGGAAGGGAAGGAGCGCCGTTTGGAATGCAGACTTAGATGGAATGGTCTGAAGGCGTCACATTGCGTTTGCAGAGCCCCTAATGTACCTAAACAGTAGAAACCCCCCACAAGTGACCCCATATTGGAAATCAGACCCCCCAAGGAACTTACCTAGATGTGTTGTGAGAACTTTGAACCCCCAAGTGTTTCACTACAGTTTATAGCGCAAAGCCGTGAAAATAAAAAATAATTTTTTTTCCACAAACATGGTTTTTTAGCCCCCAAATTTTTATTTTCCCAAGGTTAACAAGAGAAATTGGACCCCAAAAGTTGGTGTCCAATTTGTCCTGAGTACAGTGATACCCCACATGTGGGGGGAACCACCGTTTTGGCGCATGGCAGAGCTTGCAAGGGAAGGAGCACTGTTTTACTTTTTCAGCGCAGAATTGGCTGAAATTGAGATCGGATGCCATGTCGCGTTTGGAGAGCCCTTGATGTGCTTAAACAGTGTAAGCCCCCAATTCTAACTGAAACCCTACCCAAACACACCTCTAACCCTAATCCTAACTCTACCCATAACCCTAACCACACCCCTAACCCAAACATGCCCCTAACCCTAACCACACCCCTAACCCTGACACATCCCTAACCCCAACAGACCCCTAACCCTAATCCCAACCCTAACCACACCCCTAACTCCAACACACCCCTAACCCTAATCCCAACCATAACTCTAACCACACCCCTAACCTTGACACACCCCTAACCCTAATCCCAACCGTAAATGTAATACAAACCCTAACCCTAACTTTAGCCCCAACCCTAACTTTAGCCCCAACCCTAACTTTAGCCCCAACCCTAACTGTAGCCCTAACCCCAACCCTAACCTCAGTCCCAACCCTAACCCTAGCCCTAACCCTAGCCCCAAGCCTAACCCTAGCCCCAACCCTAGCCCTAACCCCAACCCTAGCCCCAACCCTAACCCCAACCCTAACCCTAGCCCCAACCATAACCCTAGCTCCAACCCTAACCCAAGCCCCAACCCTAACCCTAACATTAGCCCCAACTCTAACTGTAGCCCTAGCCCCAACCCTAACCCTAGCCCCAACCCTAACCCCAACCCTAACCCTAGCCCCAACCCCTTCCCTAACCCTAGCCCCAACCCTAACCCTAATGGGAAAGTGGAAATAAATACATTTTTTTATTTTATTATTTTTCCCTAACTAAGGGGGTCATATAGGGGGGTTTGATTTACTTTTATAGTGGATTTTTTAGTGGATTTTTGTGATTGGCAGATGTCACACACTAAAAGACGCTTTTTATTGCAAAAAAAATTGTTTTTGCATCTCCAAATTTTGAGAGGTATAATTTTTCCATATTTTGGTCCACAGAGTCATGTGAGGTCTTGTTTTTTGCGGGACGAGTTGATGTTTTTATTGGTACCATTTTCGGGCATGTGACATTTTTTGATCACTTTTTATTCTGATTTTTGTGAGGCAGAATGACCAAAAACCAGCTATTCATTAATTTCTTTTTGGGGGGGCGTTTATACCGTTCCACGTTTGGTAAAATTGATAAAGCTATTTTATTCTTCGGGATAGTACAATTACAGTGATACCTCATTTATATTTTTTTATGTTTTGGCGCTTTTATACGATAAAAACTATTTTATAGAAAAAATAATTATTTTTGCATCGCTTTATTCTGAGGACTATAACTTTTTTATTTTTTCGTTAATGACGCTGTATGGCGGCTCGTTTTTTGTGGGACAAGATGACATTTTCAGCGGTACCATGGTTATTCATATCCGTATTTTTGATTGCGTAATATTCCACTTTTTGTTTGGCGGTATGATAATAAAGCTTCGTTTTTTGCCTCGTTTTTTTTTTTTTACGGTGATCACTGAAGGGGTTAAGTAGAGGGACAGTTTTATAGGTCGGGTCGTTAGACGCGGCGATACTAAATATGTGTACTTTTATTGTTTTTTGGGCTTTTTTTAGATTAAAAAATGTATTTATGGTAACAATATTTTTTTTTTCTTTAGTTAGGATTTTTTCTTTTTTTACATATGTGAATATTTTTTTTTTTTACTTTATAACATTGCCCTGGGGGGGATCATGTTATAGGGTCAGATCGCTGATCTGACACTTTGCAGAGCGCTGTGTCAGATCAGCAATCTGACAGGCAGTGCAGGGACGCTTGCAAGCGCTTGCTCTGAGCAGGCGCTTGCAAGCCACCTCCCTGCAGGACCCGGAAGCAGCCCCGTGGCCATATTGGATCCGGGGCCTGCAGGGAGGAGGAGGTAGGAGACCCTCGGAGCAAGGCGATCACATGGCGTTGCTCCGAGGGTCTCAGGGAAGCACGCAAGGAGCCCCCTCCCTGCGCGATGCTTCCCTATGCCGCCGGAACACTGCGATCATGTTTGATCGCAGTGTGCCGGGAGTTAATGTGCCAGGAGCGGTCCATGACTGCTCCTGGCACATAGTGCCAGATGTCAGCTGCGATAGTCAGCTGACACCCAGCCACGATCGGTCGCGCTCCCATCGTGAGTGCAGCCGATCGCATATGACGTACTATCCCGACACTGGGAATTAAGTCCCAGGTCACCTCGATGGGATAGTACGTCATATGGGATTAAGGGGTTAAGTAATGTATTGGGCTGCTACATACAGTAGCATGTAAAATATTTGGGCACCCTTGGCCAAAATTACTGTTATTGTGAACAGATATTTACAGCTCTGGCAAAAATTAAGAGACCACCACATCAAAACCCTGTCATGGGCAGCCCAATCTCAAGACCTGAACCCCATTGAAAACCTCTGGAATGTAATCAAGAGAATGATGGATAGTCACAAGCCATCAAACAAAGAAGAACTGCTTAAATTTTTGCGCCAGAAGCAGTGTGAAAGACTGGTGGAAAAAATGCCAAGACGAATGAAAGCTGTGATTAAACATCATGGTTATTCCACAAAATATTGATTTCTGAACTCTTCCTGAGTTAAAACATTAGTATTTTTGCTTCGAAATTATTATGAACTTGTCTTCTTTGTATTCTTTGAGGTCTGAAAGCACTGTTTTGTTTTGTTTTTTTAAATTATGACCATTTCTGCTTTTCAGAAAAAAAATACAAAATGTATTGCTTGGAAATTCGGAGACATGTTGTCAGAAGTTTATAGAATAAAATAACAATTTACATTTTACTCAAAAATATACCTATAAAGAGAAAAATCAGACAAACTGATCTATTAATTTGTGCCAGAGCTGTATATCTATATATATAATTGTCTAAGGGTACTTCCGTCTGTCCTTCTGTCTGTCACCGTTATTCGTTCGCTGATTGGTCTCGGCAGCTGCCTGTCATGGCTGCTGCGACCAATCAGCGACGCGCACAGTCCAGAAAAAAATGGCCGCTTACTCCCCGCACTCACTGCCGGCGTCCGCATACACCGCTCACACAGGGTTAATGCTGGCGGTAACGGACCGCGTTATGCCGCGGGTAACGCACTCCGTTACCGCTGCTATTAACCCTGTGTGTCCCCAACTTTGTACTATTGACGCTGCCTATGCGGCATCAATAGTACAAAATGTAATGTTAAAAATAATAAATAAATAAAAAAAACCTGCTATACTTACCCTCCGCCGCCTTTCTCGCTCCTCGCCACGCTCCCCGGACCGCTCCATTACAAGCGTCAGCTTGCGGTGAGGTCCCGTCCCAGGGCTGGTGTGCGGCAAGGACCTGCCGTGACGTCACGGTCATGTGACCGCGACGTCTTCATAGGTCCTGCTCCTGCGGCGCCCCCACTGCCGCAGGGCCGAGGGGTACCCGGTACGGGCCTCTGAGTCTCTGCTCTGGGGTTGTCACGGTGGTTAGGCCCGATCCATGACCCTGCCGAGGGGCGCACAGTGAATGATGTGACGGGTGTAGATGGTGGTGGTGAGGCTGTAGTGGTGCAGTGCAGCAAATAACGAGGACACCAGCTTGCAGTCTCTTTACCTCTTTACTGAAGATCTCTGGGTCCTCAGTCCAGAACACGGTTCACCAGGCTACGCAAGTCCGGCCGGTCCAATGGCACCTCCAGAGTTCTCTTCACAGGTGGAAATCTGTGCCTTCCTTCTAGTGCTATGTGTTGCGGTCCTTCCCTGCTGTGCTTACGGAAAGTCCCCACAACTGTTGTGTCTGTTTCTTAAGTTCCCTCACAACTCGATTAGATGATGTTCTGCTAATCCTCCGTCCCTCCCTGTTGTTCTGGTTGGGACGGCACCCGTTTGACGGGTAGGCTCGGAGCTCTTCCGGGACCCTAGAGTCGCCCCTCTCCACAAGTTGCCCCCCAAGACTGCATAGGTGATTTAAGTTAGACAGCCCGCCTTAAACTGACTGTCCTGCCGCTGTTTGGAGTATTGCTTGAAGCTGAATGTTATGATACTCCCTCGGCGTTCCGGCCACCGGTAGTGCGCCTCAGTAGGATGTTGCTTCGGTCTTACAGCACGACTCCTACTGGTATTTCTCCTTTTGCGTGATCTCGTTTCTCACTCAGCACAATCTATCTCGCTTCTAGTCCTTCCTTGAGCACCGCCGCTACCCGGAGCAGGCACGGTCCCGTTACGTTCGTTCAAGTTGCCAAGCCTCTGTCAGGATCCCACCCCTGACAGAGACCCTACTGTATCTTCCCCTACAACACCCTCTGCCACAAGGTGTTGCCTGGTTCCAACCCAGTCAGCTTTCTGATCTAACTTCCTGCCTGACCCCCAGTTTACCCACTATGGTGGGGAGTGGCCTAGTGAATAGAACCCTTAGCTCCCCCCGGAGGCCCGACTGTGAAATGTATTGGTGTCTGTGATACCTGATCAGATGAACTCCTTCAGTGCCATCAGACGCACCATAGCTCCCCATAGTGGCGGAGCCACAGTACTGCAACGACCAGGACTCTGGGGCGCTGCACTCCCACCAGCCCTGGCACTTGCAATGGAACTCGGCTTCAGGAAAATGGCTGCCGCGATCTCGATCTGCGCACGCGCAGCATCCAGCGGCCATTTTCCTGAAGCCGACCACTACCATCTGCACAGGATCCCAGGAAGAGAAGAGGCAGGACGCAGAGGAGCAGCGACAAGAATGGTGAGTATGATACACTACAAGGGGCCCTCGGATCGTTAGGTGAGTATGTTTATTTTTTATTTTTTGGCCCTATACGTGCCTCGGTAATATACTACGTCACTGGGCAATATCCTACGTGGCTCTGCTGTATACTACGTGGCTGGGCAATATACTACGTGGCTGGGCAATATACTACGTGGCTGGGCAATATACTACAAGGCTGGGCAATATACTACGTAGCTGTGCAATATACTATGTGGCTCTGTGCAATATACTACGTAGCTGCGCAATATCCTACGTCGCTGTGCTGTATACTATGTAGCTGGGCAATATACTACGTCGCTGGGCAATATACTACGTGACTGGGCAATATACTACGTAAATGGGCAACATACTACATGGACATGCATACTCTAGAATACCCGATGCGTTAGAATCGGGCCACCATCTAGTATATATATATATATATATATATATATATATATATATATATATATATATATATATATATACTATATATATATATATTACATATATATAGTAAAAAAGGAACAGCACACTGGTATAACTTATCTCTGGGTGCAGAGCCTCCAGGCAACCCGTCCACTGGTCGTCCACGTTCAATATAGATCAAAAAAAGAGGCAGCACTCCATTTTCAAAAAAGTGCAGGATTTATTCAAATCCACATGTCAGTGCGACGTTTCAGCTCTATTGAGCTTTTCTCAAGCAGTGGATACAGGTTCCTTGGTACATATATATATAGTGTTCTAACATCCTTAATTACAGCCATTTGTGCTCAATTATATGCAAATATATTAGATAAAGTGCATCTGTGCATTTGTGCATTTATATATGTAAATACTGACAGCCATGTCATTCTTACCGCTGCAGGAGACAGTTACTAATGGAGGACGCCATTGCTTCTGTCGGCGTTCATAAATCTCTACTGCGCATGTCTGCTACTTCACAAAGCTTAGTTGAACTGCAGGTCAGGTGAACAAACTCGGCGCATGCGCAGTAGCGCTAAATACCGCCATTTTTTTGTAGACATAATCTCTAGAGCTCCAAGTGTACTAAAACAACGAAAAAAAGCATATAGGTGTGCTTCCAAGTCTATTAAGAGTATGTTAGTGGGCATAGCTATGTTCAATGGCACCACTTGTTATAATAACACATACTCATTATCACTATTACTCAGCATAGATACCATATTTATTTTATGTTTACCAACACTATCTATGTCCCATATGGACTATGATACCTACTAATATATATAGATACCCAATGGACATTGTGCACACCACCCTGATATTGCGAGTATAGCCTTACACAGGCCACACCTCGCAAATCAGATAGCCCTCAGCATGGGCAAGTCGGACCATCGCGGTCAGGCTGCCCATAGCCCGAGTTGCTATAAAGTGCTGGAACACCTATATGCTTTTTTTCGTTGTTTTAGTACACTTGGAGCTCTAGAGATTATGTCTACAAAAAAATGGAGGTATTTAGCGCTACTGCGCATGCGCCGAGTTTGTTCACCTGACCTGCAGTTCAACTAAGCTTTGTGAAGTAGCAGACATGCGCAGTAGAGATTTATGAACGCCGACAGAAGCAATGGCGTCCTCCATTAGTAACTGTCTCCTGCAGCGGTAAGAATGACATGGCTGTCAGTATTTACATATATAAATGCACAAATGCACAGATGCACTTTATCTAATATATTTGCATATAATTGAGCACAAATGGCTGTAATTAAGGATGTTAGAACACTAATTATATGTACCAAGGAACCTGTATCCACTGTTTGAGAAAAGCTCAATGGAGCTGAAATGTCGCACTGACATGTGGATTTGAATAAATCCTGCACTTTTTTGAAAATGGAGTGCTGCCTCTTTTTTTGATCTATATATATATATATATATATATATATATATATATATATATATATATATATATATATATATATAATTCTTTTCTTTTTTTTTGCCTAAAATGCAAAGGAAATATGTCATCTATACACAATAACAGTAATTTTGACCAGGGGTGCCCAAACTTTTACAAGCCACTGTACATCTCTCAGTACAACCATTGCCGGATCGAGTTATAGCTGATGATTGGGGTGCAGACTGTCAGGCCTCTACTAATCTTATATTGATGACTTATACAGTGGATAGTTCAGTCCTGCAAAACTCTTTCAAATGAAAAATGTATGGCTGCTTGTGCTCTCTACAGCCTCACAATGACTTCATACCATATCACCTGTACCTTAACTAATATGAAATAGATTAGTACAAACCTCAACAACTTTTTATGTCACTATCAATCCTTTTTTATACTTTTAGTCATTTTTCTATCTTGAGGAGCACACTGCTCCTCTACTTCCCAGATTCCTGATTGCTGGGATAATGGTGCCAGTCTAAAGAACCAATACTATAGAGGAAAGAATCCTGCACCGCTGCAACATCTGAGCCCAAATATCCACTGTGTGTGATTGCCACATCAAATACATCGCCCTTTCAGATTCACGGGTGCCAAACCTTGTAAGCAATTGCATAAATCCATATACTGAAGAGAAAAAAGGGTGGCACTCACCGTTTCTAAAATCCAATCTTTATTGTGGCGATTTAAAACATCTTCAGCGGGGGGGTGTAGAACAGGAAGAAAAAAAATCGGACTGATTTTTTTTCTTCCCGTTCTACACCCTCCCTGCTGAAGATGTTTTAAATCGTCACAATAAAGATTGGATCTTAGAGACAGTGAGTGCCACCCTTTTTTCTCTTCAGTACATGGATTGATGCCAGCCTTAAGACTGACAGTATGGATGAACCGCATGGTCGCGCTGCTAATCCCAATTTAGCGTTTTCCCATGCTACTAACAGAGACAGCCATGCCTGCAGCATCGGAAAGGTGCAGAGACACTGAAGCTGCTGGATCCAGAGATCAGGACTATTCCAGATCAGCACTTTCAAACTCCAAATAATTTTCAAGCATGCATTCCTTGCCTAAGAAACTGGCCACCTATGATAGACTGCAGAGCTAGCCAGTAACTTGGATAAAAAGCAGTAAACTATAGAATGGAAAATTCCTGTTTTTACAAGCGCTCTGAAGTTTTACAATTTAACAAGATACTAAAAACCCTTTAAGGCGGTTGTATACTTTGGACAATTCCCTTTTGTTGAAAGGGTTCCCTTCATTTAGCTGATCAAAAAATTCTCCATTGCTTTAGACCCCTAAAGATCAACTGTAATCTGTGGGGTAAACTGGGCAGCAATTGGTTAGTTACCCTGCATCCTAAGGATAGGCCATCAGTGTTCGGATATGTGCACACGTTGCAGATTCACTGCAGATCCGCGTTTTTTACCGTGCAGAAACGCTGCAGATCCGCAAGTGATTTACAGTACAATGTAAATCAATGGCAAAAAAAAATGCTGTGCTAATGGTGCAGACAAATCTGAACGGAAAACGCAGCAGATTCAAAAAAGGACCATGTCAATTCTTTGTGCAGAACTGCTGCGTTTCTGCACCCACTCCATAATAGAAATCCGCAGGGGTAAAAAAGGAAGAAATCTGCACAAAATCCGCAGCAAATCTGCACAAAAAACATGCAGATTCTGACCTGCGTTTTCGGCCAAGAAATGCAGAATCTGCACAGAAAATTCCACAGTCAAATACACAACGTGTGCACATAGCCTAAAATTCCTAGAACGACAAGTCAGAGACATCAACAAACACTACATGATAAGTTTCAAAATGTGGGATTGTGAACTGTGTTGTAATGGTGTCATGTAACCCAAAAAAGTTTCATTGTTTTAGCAACTTTTCAGGAATTGCAGGAACTAGTTCTTTGCGCCAGGAGATTCACTTTCTCTAAGTCCTTGAAGATCGAAACTGTAAAAATGAAAAATACAGGACTTGCCTTTACTCGACAGTTGGTATAGGAAGTGCATATTCAGAATCTTTTCAGCATGCTTTTCATTACAGGGGTTTTCTGGTTTCAGAGAAGTTGTGTCCTCAGGTGCAATTTGTTGTAAAGAAAATCTGTTCTTTACATACCCTTCCCGGGTCCAATGCGGAGTGTCAGACTCTGCCCCGATCTCTGTTATTGGTTATAGTGCTGACAACTTGGTGTTAGACTGCAGACACACAACACAACTATGAGAGCAACAGAGACTCAGCGCTGGACCTGGGGGGGGCAAGTAATGCGCATTTTGTTTGAAGAACAAACTGCCTCTGGGAACACAATTTCTCTGATATGGGAAAAAAACATTTAGGCATTTGTTAGAGAAACCAAATGTTAGGAGTCGAGTTCCTGCCGCTGCACAGGGGGAATCTTGAGCCATGTCTGCTGCGGTCTCCCATTCTGCATCAGCTGCAGTGGAGCCTGCTCAGCGGAGACGTCGGTCCCAGTGTCTCACTGAGTCTGGTACTGTGCAAAGGGTTACTACTGCCTCTCCAGGCTCTGCTATTGTACCCTGCACTGGTCTGCGGCGAGCAGGCTTTTCTGGGACTAAGTCTTGCTTTGCACACACTGAGCATGCCCAGGGTAAGATCTCTCAATGGAGATCAAGGGTCACATGCTCAGGTACTGCAGCAACTTCCATTGGTCCTCCAGGAAGGTCCTGTACCTGATCAAGTTCTGTGGAAGTCTTCCATTGGTCCTTCTGGGAAGGTCCTGAAGTTGCTGCAGCTATAAAAGGTTCTCATGACCGCACGGCCATGTGCTAGTATCAAATATGTACGAGCCCAGCGCCAGTGTGGTCAGGGACCTGGCTGAAATAAGCCCCAAGAATGCTGGCACCTCTGGCGAGAAGTTCTGTGTGTATGCAGTCAGGGACCCGGCTGAAATAAGCCCCTAGAATGCTGGTACCTCCGGTAAGGAGTTTCTTATGAGTGAATTCAGGGCTGGTTAATAGCCATTAGAATTCCGGCTCCACCGGAGAGGAGCAGCGTGTTTGGTTTGGACTGCATGACCACTGTTGGCTCAACTCTGTAGCTGTGTCTCCTGTGAGCTCAACAGGGCACAGCGTTCTCTTTACTACGAAGTAACAGAGTTTGTTTATTCTAATTTACTTCACCGCCTTGCTTAGCAGCAGGTTCTTTCCTGCACGGTGGATCCCGGGTTGCGAACGCACCTACCTCACCTAATAAATATATTCGGTGCGTTCCGCCAACCCTAACACCTAATCAGTGACATAGAGATACATTTACTGGGGTAGAGGTCTCACCACCGCTGGGCTAAATGTAGTTGGCAAATAAATCACCATTTAGCCCATGTCTATCATGAGGTTTGCTGTATCTTTAGTAACAGATAATGAAATACCAGTAAGCAGTTGTCTTTGCAGCTTTGTTCACTTACATGTTATCATGTAAAACAAAGCTCATTCTGTATACTTTATCTACTTCCTCTTCTAAACTTCATGTCACCATCTTTGTCTTGAGCCGGGCATACATATAAGATTGCAACTGACAGATCATAAAAGTGATCTGCCCATAAACATGCCAGACTAAATTGGCAGACCACGAACATTATTTTTCTATTTAAAGTGTACTATTCTTAGAGAACGATTGTCTGGGATCTGCAGACATACACTTCTGTTTTCACCATGACAGATCACTGATCTCGCAGACAATAGTAGTCAGCAGGTGGCCACTGCAATAATTGTAAAACATGAGCAGCCGAGATGTTTAACGTCGCATCATATCACGATACCTGCATTATTAATGATATTTTACTAGATCTGATCCACACAGTGCAAAATTAAAAGGCTGCGCGGAATCCATGTTGAAATAAAACATTTTTTACATCTGACCGCCTGAGATATATAATACATGATAGGAAAGGTACAACGCAGGACTCTTATAAATAAAAAAAATGAACCAGTATCACACTCACACCCAGAAAAATTGTTTTAAATTTATGGAAATATATTAAAATCTACTGAGTTGTTTGCAGTTTAAAAAAAAAATCAATGGATCATTGATAAGTTTCCAATTTCCATTTCTCGCTATTTGAATATTATACGTCTATTTATTTTGCATATCAGTCAACTTTCTCTTCCCGGCAAATGAAAAATTGATTACCATACACTGCTTCTAAGTCTGATAGTTGGCCAAATTTGCTGCTTCTTCCTCTTTTAGTCAAGTGACTGCTATGAATAGCTTTCTGCTGTATGCTCTTCAGTTCTTAAAGGGAAGTGATACTCTATTGCTTTTTTTTTTTTTTTACTGTAGTGTGTCACAAAAGAAATCATTGTAAAAGAAAACAATGGAAACACAGATACAGTGGATATAATCATGGATGATACACGCGCAAACAAATACCAGACATAGTGGACCAATGGGTGAAGAAGGGAGATGCCTCAAGACTGTGTCTATAATCTACCCAGTATTAAATTTAGTGCAAAAATTATAAAATCCTCTAGTGAGTATATCCCCTTTAGGCGGCGGACCCACGGCCAGAAATAATAGCGTTTTGGATGCAGCATCTAAAACCCTGCATTCTACATACAACAGACAGAAAAAAAGAGGTGAGAACCGAAATTGTGGTCATTGATGTGAATAAAAATATTATTTATTGAACAAATATACAGTGGTGATGCAACAAACTGCTGGAAAGAAGGTGCATATCAATAAATCCATCTTGTATAAAATGCATATAAAAACCATATATAATGCTAATGTTTATGCAAACAAAATCGAAATATAAACAAATCACAAGGGAATACCATGTGATATAAAGGATTTATCATATATGCAAATATGAGACAAATTGTGTTAAATCACAAAACTCCTGAAAGACATTGAACTGCAAAAAAGAGTGTTGCGAAATTGCACAATAGTTATTTGTGATGTGATATATGTCTGTATGTCAGAGGTATCAGAATTACACATATATATACTTGGTAAAAATCAATTTTAGTAAAGTGCATGTGCAACTAAGTTTATACAATGCTGATTAAATAAGTATTTCGGAAACATTCTATATTTAACAGCTGAAATGTATTTCTATTATAAAGAGCATGTGCAAAATAATACCTCTGTCATATATGTACAAATGCAGTGTTACGCCGCTACCTAATACTTACCTGTCCGGCCGGCGCGCTCCCGATGCTCCATCCAGCTCTGTGTGTTCCTGCTTCTCCGGCGCTTGTCCATTCTGTGGTCCGCGCATGCGCAGACGCGCTCCTTTCGTCGCCTGGGCTTCTGGGAGGTCGTGACCCCGCAGCTCCGCCTCCAATATGGCGGCGCCCGTCGGGTACTTCTTCCCAGCGCCTGCCCTGCTCAGAAGCCTTTGCGGCTATTGCGTTTGCTGGCTGCCGCCAGCATCTTCTTAGGTTCCTAGGCTCTGATCCCTGAATCTCTGCTGTGACTCTGACTGTCTTGTTTGCTGTCCCTGCTAGTCCTGTGTACCTTGCCAGTCCTGTGTTCCTACGGTCTCCTGCCAGTCCTGTGTTCCTGCTGTCTCCTGTCAGTCCTGTGTTCCTGCCGTCTCCTGCCAGTCCAGTATTCCTGCCGTCTCCTGCCAGTCCTGTGTTCCTGCCGTCTCCTGCCAGTCCTGTGTTCCTGCTGTCTCCTGTCAGTCCTGTGTTCCTGCCGTCTCCTGCCAGTCCAGTATTCCTGCCGTCTCCTGCCAGTCCTGTGTTCCTGCCGTCTCCTGCCAGTCCTGTGTTCCTGCCGTCTCCTGCCAGTCCAGTGTTCCTGCCGTCTCCTGCCAGTCCTGAGTACCTGCTGTTTCCTGTCAGTTTTGTCCTTGTCCTTGCTGCCTCTATCTGCCAGTGCCACCGCCATTCTAGTCACTTCACTAGCTCCGTCTTCCCTCCGTTTTTCGTTCTCTCTGTATTCTAACTTCAGTCGTCCCTTTGGCTCCGACAGTTGTGGCTTCACCCTCCTTGGGCCTGTCCCTAACTCTCCCTGTACAGGGGGAGGCATCATCTGGTTCATTCGTCCTCAGGGGCTCTGAAGCCGTGACCCAGAGGGTCCACTTCCTTAGTCCTGATATGCAGCATGTTAAATGATTATTTTCTGAGACCAAACATAGCTCATAGGCATATATCAAATGAATTGCAGGAATATCTTGATGGCTAAGTGATGCAGTTTGCAGCAACATGCGCCACCCCAACGCATGTTTCAGTGTACTGTACCTGCTAAGGGAGCACAACAAACATGCTCATCCATGAGACCTATATTCCTATCCCACTTTTCAAGGGGGCGTGGAACACCACTGTTGAAGCCAGAACAGTGTGAACAAGTTGTGGGTTGGATGGCAGATAATGCTTGTAGCCTGTTTCCCAGCACAACCCGTCTTCCACACGGTCCAGTCTCACTACCCAAGAGTCTAGACCACATAATCCTGATCCTCCTTCCTCCCAGGAGACAAGTAACCTCATACTTGGACATTTTGAGGAGTTCTTTACCTTTCCATTTATGGCTTCTTCTGACCTCTCATGTGCAAGTTTCAACAGGGACATGAGCAGATTGTGTGCGGTGATGCCCAAATATTTGAGCAGCCACAGTTAGGAGAAGCCGATGGTGGTGAACAGCAATTACTGTATCAATTGGTGAATGATAATGAGACATATTTCTCAACAAGTTATATTAAGACAAAAAGGCAGGAGGTGGACGTGGTGGATGAGGAAGTCACTGGCCTAACCTGGCAAGGTGGCATGCAGAGCAAGCACAGCAGCACAGAGAGGCAGGGATAGGCAGCACCGCAATCAGCAGGAAGAAGGAGTGGGGCTGACAAAGGGAGAAGGGAGTCTACTGTTCCTCAGAGCATCCACATGCAGCCAGATCCCAGGCCAAGGGTTAGGTGTTCCCCAGTCTGGCTCATTTTTACAGACAGTACGGAAAACAATAGAACGGTCATTTGCACCCTGTGACGCACCAAGGTCAGCAGGGGCCAAACCACTACCAGCCTAACCACCACCAGCTTGCTCATGCACATGTCATCCAAGCACATGACTAGGTGAGTGGAACACCTGGGTCCGCAATCAGCGTCTGCAGGTGCCACCACTGTCTTTTCACTTGTGCTACGTGCTTGCCAATCTCCCCTGTCCAGGATGCAACCACCATCAGCGACCACGTCCACTTCCTTGTCCAAGTGCAGAGTTCAGCTGTCCCTACCACCGGCTTTTGAATGCAAGAAGAAATACGCAGCCACCCACTCACAGGCTCAAAAACTAAACAGCCACATTTCCAGAATGTTTGCCATGAAAATGTGGACGTTTAGGCTTTTTGAAACTGAAGCTTTCTGCAACCTCATGGCAGCGTCCATCCCTCAGTGCTCGGTTCCCAGCCACAACTATTTCTCCCGTAAGCCGTCCCCGCCTTACACCAGTACGTGTCCCGTAACATAACCCATCGACTGACCAACGCAGTTACTGGGAAGGTCCACTTAACCACCGACATGTGGACAAGTACTTTTGGCCAGGGACGCTATGTTTTCCTGACAGCACACAGGGTAAGTCGCACCCTGAGACAGCACACGTGCTACCGACGCCTAATATTGTGGGCCTAAGTTCCATCAGGGTTTACCCCTCCTACTATGCATGTTCCTGCACCCCTTCCTTTGCCTCATCCTCCACCTCAGAATTATGGTCCATATTAGTCACTAGCTGCAAGCACTGCCTCTTTATAGAGGCTCTGCTTAAACTCATACCTTTAGATGACAAACAGCACACCATGGGAGAGTTGTTGAAAGGACTAATAGATCAGACAGATCTGTGATCTCGTTGCTGAACCTACAACCAGGCATGGTCATGTGTTATAATGGGTACAACCTGGTGGCGGCTCTGAAGCTTGGCAAGCTGGCACTTGTACCATTCCTGACTCACATGCTCAAGTTAGTGGTTCAGCGCTTTCTGAAAACGTACACCAATTTGTCTGAGCTACTTGTGAAGGTAAGCTGTTGTGAGTTTGGTTTTTGGGCTCCCCCGGTGGTCACTGGTGGTACTGGACTTGTGTGCTTCACTTTCTCTGTTCACCTGTTTCCATCTGGATATGGGTGTATCCTATTTAGCCTTGCTGCTCAGTTATTCTAGTGCCGGCCATCAATGTAACCAGAGCCTTTCTGTTGCATGTTCCTGCTTCTAGACTACTATCAGCTAAGTTGGACTCTTAGTCCTAAGTTTGTTTTGCATTTTTGTTCCAGTTCACAGTTATGTTATTTTTCTGTAGCTGGAAGCTCTTGTGGGCCGAAATTGCCACTCCGGTGTCATGAGTTGACACATGAGTCTTAAAGTAATTTCGGGATGGTATTTTAATAGGGTTTTCAGCTGACCGTGAAGTTCCCTATTGTATCTTCTTGCTATCTAGTAAGCGGACCTCGCTTTGCTGAACCTACCTTCATACTGCGTATGTCTTTTCCTCTGAACTCACCGTCAATATATGTGGGGGGCTTCTGTCTCCTTTTTGGGGGAATTTCCCTAGAGGTAAGCCAGGTCTGTCTTTTCCTCTATTAGGGTTAGTTAGTCCTCCGGCTGGCGCTAGGCGTCTAGGGATAAAACGTAGGTACGCCACCCGGCCACTGTTAGTTGTGTGGTAGGTTTAGCTCACGGTCAGCTCGAGATTCCATCACCCAAGAGCTGTTCTGTTATTTATGTTCTCTGACGTTCCCTTGCCATTGGGAACCATGACAGTATGGCCGGCCCAGTGTTAAAACCGTTGGCAGAAGAAAGGAGAGAAAAAGAAGTCTGCAGATTTTTTTTTTTTTTTTCCTCTGAGCTTGCTCTATAGTTGACTTAGTTGCATTTCTGCTCTAATTGCAGCCTTTGTCTCTCTCTCTCCTTCTAATCCTTGAATGGCTCTGATCTCACCTGATTAAAATGGATCCTCAGAGTTTGGCTACAGGTTTGAATAATCTTGCTACGAAGGTTCAAAATTTACAGGATTTTGTTATTCATGCCCCTATATCTGAACCTAGAATTCCTATACCAGAATTTTTCTAAGGGGATAGATCTCGTTTCCTGAATTTCAAAAATAATTGTAAATTATTTCTTTCCCTGAGATCTCGCTCCGCTGGAGATCCCGCACAGCAGGTTAGGATAGTAATTTCCTTGCTGCGGGGTGACCCTCAAGACTGGGCATTTGCATTGGCACCCGGGGATCCTGCGTTGCTCAATGTGGATGCGTTTTTTCTGGCTTTGGGGTTGCTTTATGAGGAACCTAACTTAGAGATTCAGGCTGAAAAAGCCTTGATGGCCCTATCTCAAGGGCAAGATGAAGCTGAAATATACTGCCAAAAATTTCGTAAATGGTCTGTGCTTACTCAGTGGAATGAGTGCGCCCTGGCGGCGAATTTCAGAGAGGGTCTCTCTGATGCCATTAAAGATGTTATGGTGGGGTTCCCTGCACCTACAGGTCTGAATGAGTCCATGACAATGGCTATTCAGATTGATCGGCGTTTGCGGGAGCGCAAACCTGTGCACCATTTGGCGGTGTCTTCTGAGAAGGCTCCAGAAAATATGCAATGTGATAGAATTCTGTCCAGAAGCGAACGGCAGAATTTTAGGCGAAAAAATGGGTTGTGCTTCTATTGTGGTGATTCAACTCATGTTATATCAGCATGCTCTAAACGTACAAAAAAGGTTGATAAGTCTATTTCAATTGGCACTTTACAGTCTAAGTTTATTCTGTCTGTGACCTTGATTTGTTCATTATCGTCAATTACCGCGGATGCCTATGTCGACTCTGGCGCCGCTTTGAGTCTAATGGATTGGTCCTTTGCCAGGCGCTGTGGGTTTGATCTAGAGCCTCTGGAAGTTCCTATACCTCTGAAGGGTATTGACTCTACACCATTGGCTAGTAATAAACCACAATACTGGACACAAGTGACTATGCGTATGAATCCAGACCATCAGGAGATGATTCGCTTCCTTGTGTTGTACAATCTACATGACGTTTTGGTGCTCGGATTACCATGGTTACAATCTCATAACCCAGTCCTTGACTGGAAAGCAATGTCTGTGTTAAGCTGGGGATGTCAGGGGGCTCATGGGGACGTACCTTTGGTTTCCATTTCGTCATCTATTCCCTCTGAGATTCCGGAATTTTTATCTGATTATCGTGATGTTTTTGAGGAGCCTAAGTTTGGTTCACTACCTCCTCACAGAGATTGCGATTGTACCATAGATCTGATTCCGGGCAGTAAATTTCCAAAGGGTCGTTTATTTAATCTATCTGTACCTGAACATGCTGCTATGTGAGAATATATTAAGGAGTCCCTGGAAAAGGGACATATTCGTCCTTCATCTCCCTTAGGAGCCGGTTTTTTCTTTGTATCTAAAAAAGATGGCTCTTTGAGGCCGTGTATTGATTATCGACTCTTGAATAAAATTACAGTCAAATATCAGTATCCTCTGCCACTGCTGACTGATTTGTTTGCTCGAATAAAAGGGGCTAAGTGGTTCTCTAAGATTGATCTCCGTGGGGCGTATAATTTGGTGCGAATTAAGCAGGGGGATGAGTGGAAAACCGCATTTAATACGCCCGAGGGCCATTTTGAGTATTTAGTAATGCCTTTTGGTCTTTCAAATGCCCCTTCAGTCTTTCAGTCCTTTATGCATGACATTTTCCGTGAATATTTGGATAAATTTATGATCGTGTATCTGGATGATATTTTGATTTTTTCGGATGACTGGGATTCTCATGTCCAACAGGTCAGGAGGGTTTTTCAGGTTTTGCGGGCTAATTCCTTGTGTGTGAAGGGTTCTAAGTGTATTTTTGGGGTTCAAAAGATTTCTTTTTTGGGGTACATTTTTTCCCCCTCTTCCATTGAGATGGATCCTGTCAAGGTTCGGGCTATTTGTGATTGGACGCAACCTTCTTCTCTTAAGAGCCTTCAGAAATTTTTGGGCTTTGCTAATTTTTATCGTCGATTTATAACTGGTTTTTCTGATGTTGCTAAACCTTTGACTGATTTGACCAAAAAGGGTGCTGATGTTGCTGATTGGTCCCCTGCTGCTGTGGAGGCCTTTCGGGAGCTTAAGCGCCGCTTTTCTTCCGCCCCTGTGTTGCGTCAGCCTGATGTTACTCTTCCTTTTCAGGTTGAGGTCGATGCTTCCGAGATCGGAGCTGGGGCGGTCTTGTCGCAGAAAAGTTCCGACTGCTCCGTGATGAGACCTTGTGCGTTCTTTTCTCGAAAATTTTCGCCCGCCGAGCGAAATTATGATATTGGTAATCGGGAGCTTTTGGCTATGAAGTGGGCTTTTGAGGAGTGGCGTCATTGGCTTGAGGGGGCTAGACATCAGGTGGTGGTATTGACCGATCACAAGAATTTGATTTATCTTGAGTCTGCCAGGCGCCTGAATCCTAGACAGGCGCGCTGGTCGTTGTTTTTCTCTCGTTTTAATTTTGTGGTCTCATACTTACCAGGTTCTAAAAATGTGAAGGCGGATGCCCTTTCTAGGAGTTTTGAGCCTGATTCCCCTGGTGATTCTGAACCTACAGGTATCCTTAAGGATGGGGTGATATTATCTGCTGTTTCCCCAGACCTGCGACGGGCTTTGCAGGAGTTTCAGGCGGATAGACCTGATCGTTGCCCGCCTGGTAGACTGTTTGTTCCTGATGATTGGACCAGTAGAGTCATCTCGGAGGTTCATTCTTCTGTGTTGGCAGGTCATCCCGGGATCTTTGGTACCAGGGATTTGGTGGCTAGGTCCTTCTGGTGGCCTTCCCTGTCTCGAGATGTATGAGTTTTTGTGCAGTCTTGTGATGTTTGTGCTCGGGCCAAACCTTGTTGTTCTCGGGCTAGCGGATTGTTGTTATCTTTGCCTATTCCGAAGAGGCCTTGGACTCACATCTCTATGGATTTTATTTCTGATCTCCCTGTTTCTCAGAAAATGTCTGTCATCTGGGTGGTGTGTGACCGTTTTTCAAAGATGGTTCATTTGGTGCCCTTGCCTAAGTTGCCTTCCTCATCCGAGTTGGTTCCTCTGTTTTTTCAAAATGTGGTTCGCTTGCATGGTATTCCGGAGAATATCGTTTCTGACAGGGGGACCCAGTTCGTGTCTAGATTTTGGCGGGCGTTCTGTGCTAGGATGGGCATTGATTTGTCTTTTTCGTCTGCGTTCCATCCTCAGACTAATGGCCAGACTGAGCGAACTAATCAGACCTTGGAGACTTATTTGAGGTGTTTTGTGTCTGCGGATCAGGATGACTGGGTTGCCTTTTTGCCGTTGGCGGAGTTTGCCCTCAATAATCGGGCTAGTTCTGCCACTTTGGTTTCTCCTTTCTTTTGCAATTCGGGGTTTCATCCTCGTTTTTCTTCCGGTCAGGTGGAGTCTTCGGATTGTCCTGGAGTGGATACTGTGGTGGATAGGTTGCATCGGATTTGGGGACAGGTGGTGGACAATTTGGAGTTGTTCCAGGAGAAGACTCGGCATTTTGCTAACCGCCGTCGTCGTGTTGGTCCTCGTCTTCGTGTTGGGGACTTGGTGTGGTTGTCTTCTCGTTTTGTCCCTATGAGGGTTTCTTCTCCTAAGTTTAAGCCTCGGTTCATCGGCCCGTATAAGATTTTGGAGATTCTTAACCCCGTGTCCTTTCGATTGGACCTCCCAGCATCTTTTTCTATCCATAATGTCTTCCATCGGTCATTATTGCGCAGGTATGAGGTACCGGTTGTGCCTTCCGTTGAGCCTCCCGCTCCGGTGTTGGTTGAGGGTGAATTGGAGTACGTTGTGGAGAAGATCTTGGACTCCCGTGTTTCCAGACGGAAACTTCAGTATCTGGTCAAGTGGAAGGGCTACGGTCAAGAGGATAATTCTTGGGTGACAGCCTCTGATGTTCATGCCTCTGATTTGGTCCGTGCCTTTCATAGGGCTCGTCCTGATCGCCCTGGTGGTTCTTGTGAGGGTTCGGTGCCCCCTCCTTGAGGGGGGGGTACTGTTGTGAGTTTGGTTTTTGGGCTCCCCCGGTGGTCACTGGTGGTACTGGACTTGTGTGCTTCACTTTCTCTGTTCACCTGTTTCCATCTGGATATGGGTGTATCCTATTTAGCCTTGCTGCTCAGTTATTCTAGTGCCGGCCATCAATGTAACCAGAGCCTTTCTGTTGCATGTTCCTGCTTCTAGACTACTATCAGCTAAGTTGGACTCTTAGTCCTAAGTTTGTTTTGCATTTTTGTTCCAGTTCACAGTTATGTTATTTTTCTGTAGCTGGAAGCTCTTGTGGGCCGAAATTGCCACTCCGGTGTCATGAGTTGACACATGAGTCTTAAAGTAATTTCGGGATGGTATTTTAATAGGGTTTTCAGCTGACCGTGAAGTTCCCTATTGTATCTTCTTGCTATCTAGTAAGCGGACCTCGCTTTGCTGAACCTACCTTCATACTGCGTATGTCTTTTCCTCTGAACTCACCGTCAATATATGTGGGGGGCTTCTGTCTCCTTTTTGGGGGAATTTCCCTAGAGGTAAGCCAGGTCTGTCTTTTCCTCTATTAGGGTTAGTTAGTCCTCCGGCTGGCGCTAGGCGTCTAGGGATAAAACGTAGGTACGCCACCCGGCCACTGTTAGTTGTGTGGTAGGTTTAGCTCACGGTCAGCTCGAGATTCCATCACCCAAGAGCTGTTCTGTTATTTATGTTCTCTGACGTTCCCTTGCCATTGGGAACCATGACAGTAAGCTGCATGTGTGCCCATTTCCGCAAGTTACCTACAGCTGCCACCAGTCTAGTATTGCTGTAGCAGCGCTTGCAACTACCATCTCACTGACTGGTTTGCAACCTGCCCACACGCTGGAACTCCACATTGCACATGTTGGCAAGGCTTTGTGAGCAACTGAGGGCAGTAATTGAATACAAGCTACATCATGCCTGTTGGTATTCTGCTCAGCCTCCACACATAACAACCGACGAGTGGGCTTGGATGTCTGACATCTGTACAGTTCTCCAAAATGTTGAGGAATCAACCAAGATGGTGAGCTGTGATGACAGCATAATCAGCGTGATCATCCTGCTTTGTGTGTCTACTCAAACGCTTGCTGCTCATAATGGAAGAGGAAGCTTTGCATGCAGACCAGGTGGTGACAGAGGAAGAAAGACAGGGTGATACTACTTAGCCCTGCCTCATCTCATCTTCTCAACGTGGATTATGTGATAATGAGGAGGAGAAGGCTGAGAACAGGGGAAGGTTATCTGCATTGGGTTACCTGCGCTACACAGGGTACTACCCAGGGCTGGCATTAGGGGCAGGCAGACCAGGCAGCTGCCTAGGGCCCCTGCTCCCCCAGGGGCCCCCAGCTAATGGCACATCATGCAGCTGCTATGGGGCCCCTGTGAGGCAGGGGGGCCCCACCTGCCACCAGCGCCGACTCCCCCGCCGCATTGAACTATACCGGCATCTGCCAGTACAGTTCAAAGCAATGATGGAGGAGAGAGCATCAGCCGACGCTCCCTCTCCCATCATTCACCACTCTGCCTCTGACACTGAGTGCGCGGTGACGTTCGCGCACTCACTGTGTGCCAGGCATTGCAGCCGCTGAGACAGGAGCAGGGAGCAGTGCGGGCATGAGGAGAGGTGAGGAGTGTGTTTTTTTTCACTATAACAGTGAGTACTGGACTGTGGGGCCATTCTCGGGGAGATGCGGGCTGTGGGCTGTGCTATATACTATGTGGGCTGTGTTATATACTGTGCAGGCTGTGCTATATACTATGCGGGCTGTGCTATATACTATGTAGGCTGTGCTATATACTATGTGGGCTATGTTATACACTATGCAGATTGTGCTATATACTGTGCGGGCTGTGCTATATACTGTGCGGACTGTGCTGTATAATGTGCGGGCTGTGCTATACACTATGCGGGCTGTGCTATATACTATGCGGGCTGTGCTATATACTGTGCGGGCTGTGCTATTTACTGTGCAGGCTGTGCTATATAATATGCGGGCTGTGCTATATACTATGCAGGCTGTGCTATATACTATGCAGACTGTGCTATATACTATGCAGACTGTGCTATATACTATGAGGGCTGCGCTATATACTATGCGGGCTGTGCTATATACTATGAGGCTGTGTTATATACTATGCAGGCTGTGCTATATACTATTGGGGGTATATTATATTCTATGGGGGAGGCTGTGTTATATACTATGTGGCTGTGTTATATACTATGGGGGGTACATTATACATTATATTCTATGGGGGAGGCTGTGTTATATACTATGGGGGAACATGATATTCTATGGGGGGCCAAATTATATACTATGGGGAGGTGGGCTGCATTATATTCTATGGGGGCTACATTATATTTGTATGGGGGGTTGTATTAGATTTTATGAGGGAGGATTGCATCATACTCTTTGATGGGGCTACATTATATTCTATGGGGGGCTGTATTCTATTTATATTCTATGAGGGGTGATTGCATCATACTCTATGAGGGGGCAACATTGTATTCTATTGGAGGGGCCGCATTATATTCTATGGGGGGCTAGATTATATTGTATTGGGGCTGCATTATACTCTGAGGGGGCTACCATATATTCTATGGAGGACTGCTGTTATGATCCGGTGACCCTGGAGCCACATGTGACCATCTCTGGAGTAGGTGGTACCTGTACTGACCGCAATCCTAATACTGACACCGCAACTAGAAGTAGCTGTGGGATGTACCTAACATGGCCTAGACACCTCGACACAGCCGGAGGACTAAATACCCCTAAAGATGGAAATGGGAAATCCTATCTTGCCTCAGAGCAGAGCCCCAAAGGATAGGCAGCCCCCACAAATATTGACTGTGAGTCCTGACCTGTTTCACATGAGACTCCCAATCATCGGAAAAAATCAAAATGTCATCCAAATATACAATCATGAATTTATCAAGATAATTCCGGAAGATATCATGCATGAAGGACTGAAAAACAGATGGAGCATTAGAGAGCCTGAAAGGCATCACAAGGTATTCAAAATGGCCCTCGGGCTTAATACGAACAAGATTATATGCCCCTCTAAGGTCAATCTTAGTAAACCAACTAGCCCCCTTAATCCTAGCAAACAAATCGGAAAGCAAAGGCAAAGGGTATTGAAATTTGACCGTAATCTTATTCAAGAGGCGATAATCAATACAGGGTCTCAAGGAGCCATCCTTCTTGGCAACAAAAAAAAATCCCGCTCCCAATGGTGAAGAAGATGGCCGAATATGCCCTTTCTCCAAAGACTCCTTAATATAACTCCGCATGGTGGTATGTTCAGGCACAGACAGGTTGAAAAGTCGGCCCTTAGGAAACTTACAACCCGGAATCAAGTCAATAGCACAATCACAGTCCCTATGCGGTGGAAGGGAACTGGACTTGGGCTCATCGAACACATCCTGAAAATCAGACAAGAACTCTGGAACTTAAGAAGAGGGGGAAGAGGAGATTGACATCAAAGGAACGTCACCATGAACTCCCTGACAACCCCAACTAGTCACAGACATAGATTTCCAATCCAACACCGGATTATGTACCTGCAACCATGGAAAACCCAGCACAATAGCATCATGCAAATTATGCAACACCAGAAAGCGACAATCCTCCCGATGGGCTGGCGCCATGCACATGGTCACCTGTGTCCAAAACTGGGGTTTATTTTTAGCCAAAGGTGTAGCATCAATGCCCCTTAAAGGAATAGGGTTCTCCAAAGACTGCAAGGGGAAACCACAACGTCTAGCAAATTCAAAGTCCATTAAGTTCAAAGCGGCGACAGAATCTACAAACGCCATGACAGAAAATGACGACAATGAGCAGATCAATGTCACAGATAACAGAAATTTAGGTTGTACGGTACCAATGGTAACTGAACTAGCGATCATCTTAGTACGCTTAGGGCAGACTGAAATGACATGAGAAGCATCACCACAGTAAAAACACAACCCATTCTGACGTCTGAATCCCCGTTGTTCCGCTCCAGACAGAATGCTATCGCACTGCATAGGCTCAGGTGTCTGCTCTGAGGACAACGCCACAGTGCGCACAGCTCTGCGCTCACGCAGGCGCCGATCAATCTGAATGGCCAGAGACATAGAATCGCTCAGACCAATAGGCGTGGGAAACCCCACCCTAACATCTTTAACAGATTCAGAAAGACCCTTTCTGAAAATTGCCGCCAAAGCATCCTCATTCCACTTAGTCAGCACAGACCATTTTCTAAATTTCTGACAATACAATTCTGCCGCTTCTTGACCCTGAAACAGGGTCAACAAGGTCTTCTCAGCATGATCCACAGAATTTGGTTCATCATACAATAACCCTAGAGCCTGAAAGAAGGCTTCTACATTAAGCAAGGCAGGATTCCCAGATTCCAGGGAAAATGCCCAATCCTGAGGATCGCCACGCAGCAGGGAGATGACAATTTTAACCTGCTGAATGGGATCACCAGAAGAACGAGGTTTCAGAGCAAAAAAACAGTTTACAGTTATTTTTAAAACTCAAAAATTTAGACCTGTCCCCAAAAAACAAATCAGGAGTAGGAATCCTAGGCTCTAAAACCGGAGTCTGAACAATATAATCAGAAATACCCTGTACCCTAGCAGCCAGTTGGTCTACACGAGAAGCTAATCCCTGAACATCCATGCTAACACACAGCTCTTCAGTCACCCAGAGGAAAAGAGGGAAGGAAAGACAAAACAGACTACAGAAAAAAAAATGGCTCAGCACCTTTCTTCCCTTCTTCTGAGATGCATTTAACTCATTGTAGGCCAGTTGTACTGTTATGATCCGGTGACCCTGGAGCCGCATGTGACTATCTCTGGAGTAGGTGGTACCTGTACTGACCGCAATCCTAATACTGACACCGCAACTAGAAGTAGCCTTGGGATGTACCTAACATGGCCTAGACACCTCGACACAGCCGGAGGACTAAATACCCCTAAAGATGGAAATGGGAAATCCTATCTTGCCTCAGAGCAGAGCCCCAAAGGATAGGCAGCCCCCACAAATATTGACTGTGAGTTTAAGAGGAAATATGTACACAGGCAGAAAAGACAGAGTTTAGCAAAAGAGGCACTTCTAGCTAAAATAGAAAAGGATAGGACAGAGTACTAAGCGGTCAGTATTAAAACTCTAGAAAAATCCACAGCAGAATATACTATCTACTACATCTAACTAAAGACATAGGATGTATATCTGCATCTCCAAAGAATCCAGCATGACAGAAAAATCCAAACAAAGTCTAAGCTGGACAAAAACATAATAGATTGCACTGCACATAAAAGCACACTGCATGCATGCTACAGAGAACAAAAACCAGACACTTATCTTAGCTGAAATGACAACAGGGCAAGTGGAGCCAGACAGAGATGCAATCCCTCCAAGATACAATGGACAACTGGCAGGGATTGATGGATCCTACACACCTAAATACCTAATAGAGCAGCAATAAGCAGAAACACCTGCCCTAGCTTACAATCCAGAGACCACTCCACTACCACTAACAACCACCGGAGGGAGCCCAAGAGCAGAATTCACAACAGACTGCATTATACTATATGAGGAGGCTGCATTATGTTCTATGGGGGGTTACATTATACTCTGTGGGGAGGTTGCATTATACCATTATACTCTGTGGAATGGCTGCATTATACTATATGTGGTCTGCATTATACTGTATCGAGGACTATGGGGAATACATTATACTATAAGAAGAACTATGGGGTGCATTATACTATGGGAAGTGAATTGTACTACGTGGATGAATATGGTGGTGCATTATACTGTATAGAGCACTATGAGGACTGTATTATACTATGTGGTGGACTGAGCAGTGTATTTTAATATATGGAGGACTATGAGGAGTGTATTATACTATATGGAGGACTATGAGGAGTGTATTATACTATATGGAGGACAATGGGAAGTTTATAATACTATATGGAGGAATGAGTGTATTATACTATATGGAGCAGAGATGTCAAACTGCATTCCTCGAGGGCCGCCAACAGGTCATGTTTTCAGGATTTCCTTGTATTGCACAGGTGATAATTTAATCACCTGCACAGAATGATTCCAGCACCTTGTGGAATGCTAAGGAAATCCTGAAAACATGACCTGTTGGCGGCCCTCGAGGAATGCAGTTTGACACCTCTGATATGGAGGACTATGGGGCATATTATATTATATGGAGGACTATATGGTGTGCATTTTACAATATGGAGGACTGTGGTGTACATTATACTATGTGGAGGACTATATGGTGTATTATACTAAACAAGCAAAATGCTGCATATTCATCGAGTGATTGGATTGTTTAGGCTAGGTTCACATTGCGTTAATGCAGTCAGTTCAACACATGCGTTAAACGGGCGTGCGCTAGTGATGCGTCTGACATAGGGCTTAATGGCTGCGTTAACGGACTGTGTTACACTGTGTTATGCTGCAGTGTAACACAGTCTGTCTAACGGACTGTGGGGATGCAATGTGAACCTGGCCTTATGCCGGAACAAAAATCATTGTTCTCAGCAGCACATCGCCGGTGTAAACTGTAGATGTGCTGCTGATAACATGATACTATATGGTGATCTGTTAGCGATCAATTAGTGATTGTTCTGTCCCCATCATTCTTTCTCAGACAGTGGAAAGAGGCTGGGAAACAAGCGTTGAACGATTTTAATATTGTCGATCACACTCGTTTAGTGGCCTGAACTCAGAGAATGTAAATAGAACCGAAATGTCTCTGTGTGATGGTGCGATATGTGAGCATTTGGGGCCCCATTTTAAACTTTGCCTAGGGCCTCACTTTGCCTAAAACCGGCCCTGGTACTACCAACACCAGCTTCGTATCTGTTTAGCATGGTTGGCCTGAAGAGGAGGAGAAGATGGTGAGGACAGGAAAGTCTTTACTGTTGGGAGTCCAGCACTAATGGCAGACTTTATGTCCCACTGCCTTTCACATGACCCTCACGTTATACACATTTTTGGCACCACCGATTACTGGTTGTTTACCCACACTACAAGGAGAATTTTCCATCTCACCTTGATGTGGCGGAGAGGGCTACTAAAATGGTGCAATACCAGAAGGCCTTAGTTGAAGAATTGGTCAAAGAAATCCCACCTGACAACGCTGGAGGCAGAGGTCAGAGTTCTTTGGACAACCACAGAGTAGAGAGAAGGGAGACACACAACAGAGGCAGGAGAGCACTATCTAAAGTCTGGGACACTTTCCTTAGACCCTCCCAGCGCTCAGGGCCTGATTTGAGGGGTACTCTGACAAGGAGGCAAAAGTTAATGAAGATGGAGAAGGAATACCTAGCCGACTGTATCAGCGTCCTCCTTGATTCCTCTGTGCCGTACAACTATTGGATGCCCAAGCTGGACAAATGGCATGAACTATGCTGGCCTGCTCTGCCGCTAGCGTTTTATCAGAGTAGGTTTTTAGTGCCACTGAGGGCATAATAACTGACAGGCGCATCTGCCTGTCAACTGAAAAGGCTGATAGACTGACTCTAATTAAAATGAACAAGCCCTGGATTAGCCAAGACTTCCTAACCCCACTGGATGACAGCAGCAGAACATGTTATATAATAAAACGTTCCTTTTTATGTTGCATTCCCATGCACCCCTTCCCACCCAAACAAGGGTAAACAGCTCATGTTTTGTAATTTTTTGTCCTCCTCCTCATCCACCATATCTACATTGTCATGATTTGACCCTCACTCCTAAGTTTTAAAGGGTGTGTATGATGACCTACTATATAATTTTTAAAGTCCTACCTGTAAAATCATCTTACATGTTACCCAGGGGTAACTGTTTTTTTAGCCCTTTCACATAGGAGTCCCACTCCTTCCAAATGGTAAAAAAACAAATTCTGAGGCACTCTTCTATGTCTCTTCCAGAGTGTATCACAGTGCCTCATTCTAATTTTTTGCTTTCTTTGCACATAGTGCATATGTTTTTTGAGTTTACGAGTCCCACTCCTTACAAATACTAAAAAACCATTTTCTGAGGTTTTTCTACCAGGGTGTATCTCTGTGTCTCATTCTAATTTGCTATCATCTGCAATTCATTTAAGGCTATCTGGTGGAGTAGGGATGGGGTATTACAGGCATCTACTCAAGGTTGATTGCGTTACAGACCTTTGTGCTGCCACATACAAGCAGAACTCCTTTCAAAGACAATGTAAATATATTCTATTCTTTAATAATATTGCTCTTATCTGCAATTTGTTTAGGGTTAGCTGGTGGAGTAGGGATGGCATATTACATGCATCTACTCAGGGTTGATTGCGTTACACATGAAAACAAATTTCTGTAATCTGCAACCATGACAGTGGGAGTAGTGTACGTAAAAATAAAATTTTAGACTCTTATGCATCCGTGTCTGAAAGTAATATGTGAAAAAAAAACAATTTTTGTAATCTGCAACCATGTCTGTGGGAATGCTTTGCCTAAAAACCGCTTAAAAAATTGAGGATAGCATCAAATACGGGATGTAAACGTGGCGGTCAAGTTCTTGCTTTTTGCCATCTTGCTGTGTTTCTTTTCTCATACTGGTGTCATCTGCTGGAAATGAGTGTTCATTATGGTCACGTACATACATTCCACAGTCAATAACTTGATAGCTTTTTTCATACATTCATTGACACATTCATGTTTTTTACGGTGATCTTGTAGTCAGGGAGAGTGGCTCACTGTGCGGGCAGGTCCCAAAGCTGCAGTTGTACAGAAAACACCTCTTGCACAGGGAGCGTGAGGTGAATGGCCTCCAGAGGACATCAAGGCCACCCTGCTGTGATGCTAATCACTTCTCAAGGCCAAGCCATGAGTCAGAATCCTCAAGGAATCCAAGGTCAGAAGCCAGGAGGATGCGTCATAAATAGAAGGAAGAGACAAAAGCGTTGTCTGGTACCATTCCAAGGTCAGAATACCAGGAGGATAACGGATCAGAGCAGAAGGGCTTAAACAGATGGATGGTCAGAATGAAGTCCAAGGTCAGGCAACAAAAGATCAAGCATAGAGAACTTAAGGCATGGAAGCACAAACCTCACTAGCTGAATATACAGTGGGTACGGAAAGTATTCAAACTCCTTTAAATTTTTCCCTCTTTGTTTCATTGCAGCCTTTTAAATTCAAAAAAGTTCATTTTTTTCTCATTAATGTACACTCTGCATCCCATCTTGACTGAAAAAAAAAACAGAAATGCAGAAATTTGTGCATATTTATTAAAAAAGAAAAACTGAAATATCACATGGTCATAAGTATTCAGACCCTTTACTCAGACACTCATATTTAAGTCAGATGCTATCCATTTCCTTGTGATCCTCCCTGAGATGGTTCTACTCCTTCATTGGAGTCCAGCTGTGTTTAATTAAACTGACAGGACTTGATTTGGAAAGGCACACACCTGTCTATATAAGACCTCACAGCTCACAGTGTATGTCAGACCAAATGAGAATCATGAGGTCAAAGGAACTGGCCAGGGAGCTCAGAGACAGAATTCTGGCAAGACACAGATCTGGCCAAGTTTACAAAATAATTTCTGAAGAACTCAAGGTTCATAAAAGCACAGTGGCCTCCATAATCCTTAAATGGAAGAAGTTTGGGACCACCAGAAGTCTTCCTAGACCTGGCCGTCCAGCCAAACTGAGTAAACGTGGGAGAAGAGCCTTGGTGAGAGAGGTAAAGAGGAACCCCAAGATCACTGTGGCTGAGCTCCAGAGATGCAGTAGGGAGATAGGACAAAGTTTCAAAAAGTCAACTATCACTGCAACCCTCCACCAGTCGGGCCTTTATGGCAGAATAGCCCTATGGAAGCCTCTTCTCAGTGCAAGACATATGAAATCCTGTGGCCAGCCATAGAGATATCCTGGATGAAAACCTCTTCCAGAGTGCTCTGGACCTCAGACTTGGCCGAAGGTTCACCTTCCAACAAGATAATGACCCTTTAGCACACAGCTAAAATAACAAAGGAGTGGCCTCAGAACAACTCTGTGACCAGGGCCGAACTGGCCATTTGGCAATTCTGGCAAATGCCAGAAGGGCCTGTCTGGTTGTGGGCTGCCTTGCTTGTTGTGAATTTGGTTTTTGGGCTCCCCCGGTGGTCGCTGGTGGTACTGGACTTGTGTGCTTCACTTTCTCTGTTCACCTGTTTTCATCAGGATGTGGGAGTATCCTATTTAGCCTTGCTGCTCAGTTATTCTAGTGCCGGCCATCAATGTAACCAGAGCCTTTCTGTTGCATGTTCCTGCTTCTAGACTACTATCAGCTAAGTTGGACTCTTAGTCCTAAGTTTGTTTGCATTTTTGTTCCAGTTCACAGTTATGTTATGTTTCTGTAGCTGGAAGCTCTTGTGGGCCGAAATTACCACTCCGGTGTCATGAGTTGACACATGAGTCTTAAAGTAATTTCTGGATGGTATTTTAATAGGGTTTTCAGCTGACCGTGAAGTTCCCTTTTGTATCTTCTTACTATCTAGTAAGCGGACCTCGCTTTGCTGAACCTACCTTCATACTGCGTATGTCTTTTCCTCTGAACTCACCGTCAATATATGTGGGGGGCTTCTGTCTCCTTTTTGGGGGAATTTCCCTAGAGGTAAGCCAGGTCTGTTTTTTCCTCTATTAGGGTTAGTTAGTTCTCCGGCTGGCGCTGGGCGTCTAGGGATAAAACGTAGGCACGTCACCCGGCCACTGTTAGTTGTGTGGTAGGTTTACCTCACGGTCAGCTCGAGATTCCATCACCCAAGAGCTAGTCTGTTATTTAAGTTCTCTGACGTTCCCTTGCCATTGGGAACCATGACAGTATGGCCGGCCAAGGGTTAAAACCGTTGGCAGAGGAAAGGAGAGAAAAGGAAGTCTGCAGATTTTTTTTTTTTTTTTTCTTCTGAGCGTGCTCTATTGTTGACTCAGTTGCATTTCTGCTCTAATTGCAGCCTTTGCCTCTCTCTCTCCTTCTAATCCCTGAATGGCTCTGATCTCACCTGATTAAAATGGATCCTCAGAGTTTGGCTACAGGTTTGAATAATCTTGCTACGAAGGTTCAAGATTTACAGGATTTTGTTATTCATGCCCCTATATCTGAACCTAGAATTCCTATACCAGAATTTTTCTCCGGGGATAGATCTCGTTTCCTGAATTTCAAATATAATTGTAAATTATTTCTTTCCCTGAGATCTCGCTCCGCTGGAGATCCCGCACAGCAGGTTGGGATAGTGATTTCCTTGCTGCGGGGTGACCCTCAAGACTGGGCATTTGCATTGGCACCCGGGGATCCTGCGTTGCTCAATGTGGATGCGTTTTTTCTGGCTTTGGGGTTGCTTTATGAGGAACCTAATTTAGAGATTCAGGCTGAAAAGACCTTGATGGCCCTATCTCAAGGGCAAGATGAAGTTGAAATATACTGCCAAAAATTTCGTAAATGGCCTGTGCTTACTCAGTGGAATGAGTGCGCCCTGGCGGCGAATTTCAGAGAGGGTCTCTCTGATGCCATTAAAGATGTTATGGTGGGGTTCCCTGCACCTACAGGTCTGAATGAGTCCATGACAATGGCTATTCAGATTGATCGGCGTTTGCGGGAGCGCAAACCTGTGCACCATTTGGCGGTGTCTTCTGAGAAGGCTCCAGAAAATATGCAATGTGATAGAATTCTGTCCAGAAGCGAACGGCAGAATTTTAGGCGAAAAAATGGGTTGTGCTTCTATTGTGGTGATTCAACTCATGTTATATCAGCATGCTCTAAACGTACAAAAAAGGTTGATAAGTCTATTTCAATTGGCACTTTACAGTCTAAGTTTATTTTGTCTGTGACCTTGATTTGTTCATTATCGTCAATTACCGCGGATGCCTATGTCGACTCTGGCGCCGCTTTGAGTCTCATGGATTGGTCCTTTGCCAGGCGCTGTGGGTTTGATCTAGAGCCTCTGGAAGTTCCTATACCTCTGAAGGGTATTGACTCTACACCATTGGCTAGTAATAAACCACAATACTGGACACAAGTGACTATGCGTATGAATCCAGACCATCAGGAGACGATTCGCTTCCTTGTGTTGTACAATCTACGTGATGTTTTGGTGCTCGGATTGCCATGGTTACAATCTCATAACCCAGTTCTTGACTGGAAAGCAATGTCTGTGTTAAGCTGGGGATGTCAGGGGGCTCATGGGGACGTACCTTTGGTTTCCATTTCGTCATCTATTCCCTCTGAGATTCCAGAATTTTTATCTGATTATCGTGATGTTTTTGAGGAGCCTAAGCTTGGTTCACTACCTCCTCACAGAGATTGCGATTGTACCATAGATCTGATTCCGGGCAGTAAATTTCCAAAGGGTCGTTTATTTAATCTGTCTGTACCTGAACATGCTGCTATGCGAGAATATATTAAGGAGTCCCTGGAAAAGGGACATATTCGTCCTTCATCTCCCTTAGGAGCCGGTTTTTTCTTTGTATCTAAAAAAGATGGCTCTTTGAGGCCGTGTATTGATTATCGACTCTTGAATAAAATTACAGTCAAATATCAGTATCCTCTGCCACTGCTGACTGATTTGTTTGCTCGAATAAAAGGGGCTAAGTGGTTCTCTAAGATTGATCTCCGTGGGGCGTATAATTTGGTGCGAATTAAGCAGGGGGATGAGTGGAAAACCGCATTTAATACGCCCGAGGGCCATTTTGAGTATTTAGTAATGCCTTTTGGTCTTTCAAATGCCCCTTCAGTCTTTCAGTCCTTTATGCATGACATTTTCCGTGAATATTTGGATAAATTTATGATCGTGTATCTGGATGATATTTTGATTTTTTCGGATGACTGGGATTCTCATGTCCAACAGGTCAGGAGGGTTTTTCAGGTTTTGCGGGCTAATTCCTTGTGTGTGAAGGGTTCTAAGTGTATTTTTGGGGTTCAAAAGATTTCTTTTTTGGGGTACATTTTTTCCCCCTCTTCCATTGAGATGGATCCTGTCAAGGTTCGGGCTATTTGTGATTGGACGCAACCTTCTTCTCTTAAGAGCCTTCAGAAATTTTTGGGCTTTGCTAATTTTTATCGTCGATTTATAACTGGTTTTTCTGATGTTGCTAAACCTTTGACTGATTTGACCAAAAAGGGTGCTGATGTTGCTGATTGGTCCCCTGCTGCTGTGGAGGCCTTTCGGGAGCTTAAGCGCCGCTTTTCTTCCGCCCCTGTGTTGCGTCAGCCTGATGTTACTCTTCCTTTTCAGGTTGAGGTCGATGCTTCCGAGATCGGAGCTGGGGCGGTCTTGTCGCAGAAAAGTTCCGACTGCTCCGTGATGAGACCTTGTGCGTTCTTTTCTCGAAAATTTTCGCCCGCCGAGCGAAATTATGATATTGGTAATCGGGAGCTTTTGGCTATGAAGTGGGCTTTTGAGGAGTGGCATCATTGGCTTGAGGGGGCTAGACATCAGGTGGTGGTATTGACCGATCACAAGAATTTGATTTATCTTGAGTCTGCCAGGCGCCTGAATCCTAGACAGGCGCGCTGGTCGTTGTTTTTCTCTCGGTTTAATTTTGTGGTCTCATACTTACCAGGTTCTAAAAATGTGAAGGCGGATGCCCTTTCTAGGAGTTTTGAGCCTGATTTCCCTGGTGATTCGGAACCTACAGGTATCCTTAAGGATGGGGTGATATTATCTGCTGTTTCCCCAGACCTGCGACGGGCTTTGCAGGAGTTTCAGGCGGATAGACCTGATCGTTGCCCGCCTGGTAGACTGTTTGTTCCTGATGATTGGACCAGTAGAGTCATCTCGGAGGTTCATTCTTCTGCGTTGGCAGGTCATCCCGGAATCTTTGGTACCAGGGATTTGGTGGCTAGGTCCTTCTGGTGGCCTTCTCTGTCTCGAGATGTACGAGTTTTTGTGCAGTCTTGTGATGTTTGTGCTCGGGCCAAACCTTGTTGTTCTCGGGCTAGCGGATTGTTGTTATCTTTGCCTATTCCAAAGAGGCCTTGGACTCACATCTCTATGGATTTTATTTCTGATCTCCCTGTTTCTCAGAAAATGTCTGTCATCTGGGTGGTGTGTGACCGTTTTTCAAAGATGGTTCATTTGGTGCCCTTGCCTAAGTTGCCGTCCTCTTCCGAGTTGGTTCCTCTGTTTTTTCAAAATGTGGTTCGCTTGCATGGTATTCCGGAGAATATCGTTTCTGACAGGGGGACCCAGTTCGTGTCTAGATTTTGGCGGGCGTTCTGTGCTAGGATGGGCATTGATTTGTCTTTTTCGTCTGCGTTCCATCCTCAGACTAATGGCCAGACTGAGCGAACTAATCAGACCTTGGAGACTTATTTGAGGTGTTTTGTGTCTGCGGATCAGGATGACTGGGTTGCCTTTTTGCCGTTGGCGGAGTTTGCCCTCAATAATCGGGCTAGTTCTGCCACTTTGGTTTCTCCTTTTTTTTGCAATTCGGGGTTTCATCCTCGCTTTTCTTCTGGTCAGGTGGAGTCTTCGGATTGTCCTGGAGTGGATACTGTGGTGGATAGGTTGCATCGGATTTGGGGACAGGTGGTGGACAATTTGGAGTTGTCCCAGGAGAAGACTCGGCATTTTGCTAACCGCCGTCGTCGTGTTGGTCCTCGTCTTCGTGTTGGGGACTTGGTGTGGTTGTCTTCTCGTTTTGTCCCTATGAGGGTTTCTTCTCCTAAGTTTAAGCCTCGGTTCATCGGCCCGTATAAGATTTTGGAGATTCTTAACCCTGTGTCCTTTCGATTGGACCTCCCGGCATCTTTTTCTATCCATAATGTTTTCCATCGGTCATTATTGCGCAGGTATGAGGTACCGGTTGTGCCTTCCGTTGAGCCTCCCGCTCCGGTGTTGGTTGAGGGTGAATTGGAGTATGTTGTGGAGAAGATCTTGGACTCCCGTGTTTCCAGACGGAAACTTCAGTATCTGGTCAAGTGGAAGGGCTACGGTCAGGAGGATAATTCTTGGGTGACAGCCTCTGATGTTCATGCCTCTGATTTGGTCCGTGCCTTTCATAGGGCTCATCCTGATCGCCCTGGTGGTTCTTGTGAGGGTTCGGTGCCCCCTCCTTGAGGGGGGGGTACTGTTGTGAATTTGGTTTTTGGGCTCCCCCGGTGGTCGCTGGTGGTACCGGACTTGTGTGCTTCACTTTCTCTGTTCACCTGTTTTCATCAGGATGTGGGAGTATCCTATTTAGCCTTGCTGCTCAGTTATTCTAGTGCCGGCCATCAATGTAACCAGAGCCTTTCTGTTGCATGTTCCTGCTTCTAGACTACTATCAGCTAAGTTGGACTCTTAGTCCTAAGTTTGTTTGCATTTTTGTTCCAGTTCACAGTTATGTTATGTTTCTGTAGCTGGAAGCTCTTGTGGGCCGAAATTACCACTCCGGTGTCATGAGTTGACACATGAGTCTTAAAGTAATTTCTGGATGGTATTTTAATAGGGTTTTCAGCTGACCGTGAAGTTCCCTTTTGTATCTTCTTACTATCTAGTAAGCGGACCTCGCTTTGCTGAACCTACCTTCATACTGCGTATGTCTTTTCCTCTGAACTCACCGTCAATATATGTGGGGGGCTTCTGTCTCCTTTTTGGGGGAATTTCCCTAGAGGTAAGCCAGGTCTGTTTTTTCCTCTATTAGGGTTAGTTAGTTCTCCGGCTGGCGCTGGGCGTCTAGGGATAAAACGTAGGCACGTCACCCGGCCACTGTTAGTTGTGTGGTAGGTTTAGCTCACGGTCAGCTCGAGATTCCATCACCCAAGAGCTAGTCTGTTATTTAAGTTCTCTGACGTTCCCTTGCCATTGGGAACCATGACACTTGCTGCTGCATTGTTAACAAAATCTGTGTTATCAGGACACCCATACTGTTAAGAGTTGTGACGGAGCACAAAGTCGCTGACTCCTTTACTTACCCAGCAGGCCACGGGTATCATGAGACATATTGGTCTTGTAGTAAATCTTATTTTCCCTCTATCCAGGGTAATATTAGTAATATATCCCATCTGGTGCTTGGTGACGAGGACAGCATGGGCCTGTGTGATTTCAAATGCCAGGGCTGAATTTCAGCCCCAGTCTGTACCTGTCTGTGACCATTCTTGACTGGCCCAGCCAGAGCCCTGATCTAAACCCAATTGAGCATCTCTGGAGAGACCTGAAAATGGCTGTCCACCAACGTTCACGAGCCAACCTGACGGAACTGGAGAGGATCTGCAAGGAAGAATGGCAGAGAATCCCCAAATCCAGGTGTGAAAAACTTGTTGCGTCATTCCCAAGAAGGCTATGCCCGATGAAGATACCTGAGTAGTTTCAAAAGCTTGCAATTTGTTACCATCTTTTCAGTTCACCATTAAAAGGTATCAATCACTGAGGAATCTCAGTTCTAAATATTTTTCTATCTACTGGCTAACACGTTACAAAGATATACCATAGATCTTTCCTGTGAGAGAAAAAAAAGGAACTTTTTTTAATTTACCAAATGGCTCCAATGAAACAAAGAGTGAAAAATTTAAAAGGGTCTGAATACTTTCCGTACCTACTGTACGTCTGGCAGAGGTCTGGGAGAAACAGCTCAGTTAAGTAGCATGGCTATCACTGTTAGGGCTGGCAGAACGCACCAAATAATTATAAGGATGGTATAAGGTGCGTTTGCAGCCCGGGGTCCACCGTGCAGAGATGACACCTGCTGCTTGGTAATGGCGGACAGTATATGGCGGTATAATGTGAACACACATGGGTTAGCTTCACCCAGTATGTAAGGAAGCGAACCCTGTTGCATCACAGGGCCGCAATACCACACAGAGAGCGCAAGCAAGGAGTCACAGAACTCTGCCCCAAGACTCAGGGTCAGAGTCCCTCGAGACCTCTTGCGCTCGACACCGCTACAGTGGTGTTAGGAGTAAACTAAAAATAGATTTAGCGCACTGGGTGCACGCAGCGCCACTCTGGCGAACACCACTAACCGCCCTAACTAGGGACAGGTAAGCGCACTGGTTGCGCACGGTGCCGCACTGGCTAACGCTGCTGATTGATGCTATAGATTGTGCCTGGTGCTGGATGGCACTAACTGGCGCTAGACAGCTCCAACATTCGCGAGCATTCATCAACACTAGGGATGGGAATGATTCGGAGCTTTCACCAGAACAGGCATACATCCACTCACACACAATAATTGATTTATACTAGCGCATGGCCGAGGGGCCATGCGAACCTTTTATATCTGTAGCCTTCCAGGACCCTCCTATGCTCCAATAGGAGCTGCTACAGGTCCTGAGCATGTGACCCCCGACCACCAATGAGAGGTCGTCCCGTGGGCATACTCAGTAGAAGAAAAGCTGGAGTCCCTGGAACGTCTGCTCAACGCTGATCAATGCTGGTTACAAAGGCTGAGCCTGGAATGGCAGCTGTAACCAAACGCACAGTATCTGCTTGAGCCAGACGCTGGGACCGACGTCTTTGCTGAGCAGGCTCCACTGTGGCTGAAGGAGAATGGGAGACCAAAGCGAGACTGTTGAAAAACGTGGCTTTTAGCAGGTTAACCAACAGGCACAAAGAACTCTCATGGATAGCTATTCAGGGCGGTCTGCCCCTGAGAACCTTCATGCATGCCCATGGACTTTGTAATACTAAGTACTGCCCGAGCTACCCTTTAGCCGAGGAAACACCCTTGCATCTTTTCTTGCAGTGTCCATTCACACAAGCCCTGCTGGATATCCTGGAAAATAATCTCAGAGTCTCTATCACCAGGAGCAACCTAAAGCACACTTCGATGTAGAAGTGTGATGCGCGGGCGCGCATGCACCATATACACCAATTAGATTGGCTCCTTCCAACCACGTGATCGGAAGGTCCTGATACATATAGAAGGACATTTGATATACCTGGTCACGCCCCCTGAGGAAGCAACAACCGCGAAACGCGGGTTGGGGAGTCTGGGCTGGTGTACTGCAGTGATCACAACTACGGTTATTCACCTTTTGTTATACTTTTCTTATTATCATTTCACTGCCTATCCTGTGGTGGCACTATATTATGTAATCCCTACATATACACATTTTTTTATGGGATGGGCTTTGTGTTTAATGAGTAAGGTGTGTAATGTATACAAAATCCCTTGGTCTGGCAGTGCTCCCAGCCCTGTATACCTGGGTTTCTGTTACTGATCACTTGTATTCTGCCCACTATTTATGTCTCTTTTTAATGTGATTTTTCTCAATAAATATATACCTTTTATCCTCAAGTAGCATGGGTTCTTAGTTTTCCATTTTTTTCTTCCAACAACATAATTTGTTGGCCATTGTGTCTCGTCATCTTCTACCTTTTGAGACACTAATAGCTGTTCCCCACTGTCATCTTCTGACCGTAGTTGCTCAAATATTTGGGCACCACTACACATGATCTCCTAATGTCCCTGTTGAAACGTGCAGGGCGAGAGGTGAGAATCAATAAATGGAAATGTAAAGAGCTCCTCAAAGTGTGGGATCACTGGTCTTCCTGGGACTCACAATGGTGGAAGGAAGGACGATGAGGGTGAGGATTATGTGATCCAGACTCTTGGCTAGTAAGACTAGACAATGAGGAAGACAGGGTGGTGCTGGGAAACAGACTGGAAGCCTTATCTGCCATCCAAACGACCACCTATTTGCACTGTTCTAGCTTCAAGAGTGGTGTCCCACGCTCCTATGCAAAGTGAGACAGGAAGCGAGGTCTCGTGGATGACCTTTTTGTTGAGCTCTCACCTGCAAACTGTATGGTGTTATTTATAAAATAAAATATGTAGCCCTGAAAATAAATTTAACTTGAGGGCCACCTGCTGGCCCTCCAAAATTTATAATTGAAGCCTACCTGGTGGCCCTTCAGAACATAAGTGAGGGCCACCTGATGGCCCTCCAAAATGTATTATGGAGGGCTGTTGTTGGCCCTCTTAACAATTTTTGACATGCCTTGCATTTACTTCATAGGCTTCCCTATTTAGTAGTCCCACTGCTTACAAATGCGAACAAATTTCAGAAATCTCATGCACACTATACGTTATTCCTTTTTTCCTTGCTGAAATGAAAAACTGCTGCATTTTTAAAAGAAGGAGCATGTCAATTCTTTCAGCATTTTTTCAGCATTTTTTTCATCATTGAAAGCAATGAGAGTGCAAACACGCTGTGTGTGAACATAGTCTAAGTTTTAGTTCTCTCTTCTTTTACTTGCCCTTATATACAGTACATGTCAGTATACTAGAAAGAATGTTTCCTAACTGTTTTTCCTGTAAAATCCAGTTTAGCTTCAGTTTGGTATGTTGGTATGTTTCATTGTAAGTCCGTAAAAGTGAAGTAATACTCTGACAACATTGTTCCCAGCAGTGACGTGGGAGTCAGAGATACATCCAGGCATCTCACACCTGCTGCTCCAATTCCTTTTCAGTGCTGTTTAAATCCATTTAAGAGATTCCCCCCCCCCCCCAGCCCAACTTCCTGGGAGGGTCTGTTGGAAAAATTCTCGAGTTTCCCATTGACTTCCATTATGCTTATTACTCGAATCGTGCACCCAAGCAGTACGACCTGCTTGTTACGAGCATTCAAGCATTTTAGTGCTTGCCCATTACTAATGTGAACATTTAACTGCATTTAACTACATGTGGTTCCTTTGGATTTAAATATTTATCTACTTTAGCAGAAAATGTCTCTAGATGTAACCATCCTACTAAATAATCCATGCAGAAGATATGTGTTATCTAAAAACCCTTACAAGTGTTTTCCTATTTTTGCTCAGCTCCTAAGTGTATACTTGTATAAGATTTTTCCTTTCAGCAAATATTGCTGTATAAGTCTGGAGAAACACAAACAGTTTTTGAGGCAATTTGAGGTATATACAGCTCTGGCAAAAATTAAGAGACCACCACATCAAAACCCTGTCATGGGCAGCCCAATCTCCAGACCTGAACCCCATTGAAAACCTCTGGAATGTAATCAAGAGGATGATGGACAGTCACAAGCCATCAAAGAAGAACTGCGTAAATTTTTAGCGCCAGAAGCAGTGTGACAGACTGGTGGAAAGCATGCCAAGACGAATGAAAGCTGTGATTAAAAATCATGGTTATTCCACAAAATATTGATTTCTGAACTTTCCTGAGTTAGTATTGTTATTTCTAAATGATTATGAACTTGTTTTCTTTGCATTATTTAAGGTCTGAAAGCACTGTTTTTTCTTTTTTCTTTTTTTTTTTCTTTTGACTATTTCTCCTTTTCAGAAAAAAAATACAAAATTTATTGCTTGGAAATTCGGAGACATGTTGTCAGAAGTTTATAAAATAAATGAACAATTTACATTTTACTCAAAAATATACCTATAAAAAATAAAAATCAGACAAACTGAACATTTTGCAGTGGTCTCTTAATTTTTGCCAGCGCTGTATTTAGATTTGAGCCAAGGACAGAAGTGAATTCTCCCAGGTTAAGTCAACCAGAAGATTTAAATAAAATTCTTGAAAATGGTTTTACATATATCATTATAGTAGATGTAGAATTTTTTCAAGACTCTAATCAAAGTTAATTGCGTGTTATTACCAGCTTCACCACAAACCTAAAACCATGTTCAGAGGGTAGTTTGATACAGTCTTTGAAGCGATTTTTTTGTATCTAGTCCTAGATTTAACATATACAGTACATAGACTAATATTAAATCTTGGCACCTTTAAAATCTAACATTGCCCTTTAAAATCTAACATTGACATTTCCAACACTGAAGTAAATGAGTGCCAAAATGTCCATTTTGTAATTTCTTCACTTGTACAAAGTGTTTGGCAAGCCATATGGACACAGTTTCTCCAAGGCTTCAAAGCACTTCTGCTTTTCACACTCCAGAAGTCCACTGACAAATAGACAAAAATGCATCTTTCCTTTGTCCCCTTAACCCATTGAGGTGCCGTGTGCAGTTTTTTAACCACTTCGCGGTTTCTAAACCCTGAAGGATTTAAAAGACATGACATAAGATGAAACGTGTGCACAGCAATGTTGTTTTGACATTGTCCTGCCCTATGTTCATTTTCTGGGGCATTTTTGCAGTACTTATTTTGGCAGATTCCAGGCGGAATCCTTAAAACTTTTTTTTATATTTTTGAGGGTTAAAAAAGTTTGGAACTTTGTAAAAATAAAATGTGTTATTTGTCATAATTTTCTGCTTTGTTTTTCAGTCAAAGAACCTGTGTGAGTATTTTTTTTGTGTCAAGCTGATATCTTTTATTGATACCATTTCGGGGTACATATGACATTTCAATCACTTTTTAGTGCCTTTTTGGAGGTGATATAAAAGCAAACTCTTTGCATGGACTAGTGGTGGATTCCGTGTCCCACACAGGCACGGCACTTATGTCCTGATATTTAATGTATATCGCTTCATTTGGGGCTATACTGCCCACATACAGGCAGCGCTCACACACAAGTGTGATCTGATTCCACGATCAGCAATTTTGTGGGTCCACTCGCTCCATCACATTTATCAACTGTGACTGATGAAGGTCCAGATGTAGGACCGAAACATTTCTGTTATTTTGTGGACACCATTAAATCACCTGTCTTACGTTAAGTTGAGTGCTGAGTTTTTGCTATATACTACGGTGTGGGAACCTACTTTGGAACCTCTTTACGGCTGTGCACACGTCTACTTTTTCATAAAAGCAAACTGGCGCTGAAAATTGTATTTTTTCTATTTCGGTGTTCACTGTGTGGATGTGAGAACATCATACTGTGTGCGGCCATCATACATGGTGAATATGGTATGGTATGGTGAATATGAGGGCATCATAATGTATGGATTCCATCGTTCCGTGTTGGGTCTCACTTGGGGGAATCATGTTGTGGGGCATCATGTTGTGTGGAGGGACTGTGGGAGCATCATTGTTTGGAGGGCTATGGGTACATCATACTGTGCTAGTAACACTGTGGTGGTACTATATTGTGTGTGGGCTGGACTGTGGGAGCATCATAGTGTGTTGGGGGCATCATACTGTGTGTTAGGGGCCATCAAAGCCATTATAATCTGTTGGTGGCACTGTGGGGACATCATATTGTACAGGGAGCTAGAAAAACACAATGAAGCAACATCAGCTCACCGGGTTGAGAAATGCTTGGAATGAGAGTGCGGTGCATGAAGGCTTCAGGCTAGTTTCCTGAGCAAGTGAACCGTGAAAAAAAAGTGGAAAATACAGCAACTGCAAAATACATTAAAAAAATCACATTTATTTGTAGATTAAAACATGAAAAAGTTAAATTTAAAAAACATTTTAACATAACGGTTGACACTTTTCGAGCTACATTAGCTCTTAATCATTTTTTAAATTTTACTTTTTCATTTTTTCACTATATGTACATTTTTTTGATGGTGGCTTTTGTTTCCCCCAAAACTAAGCATTTAATGGGTACATTTTGATTTGGTCATTTTGTAGCATTATTCTCTTCTAAGCCTCCATTAGTAGCATTTTTTCTCTTCAAAAAACATGTTATATTTGTGTGGACAGTGTTTCCAATATTACAAATCATGTAATTCTTAGAGAAATCTACATCACTTGCAATGTTAGAAACACAGCTAAATAAACACAATCAAAAATGAAGGTACTAAAACATGGTATTTAGAAAAAAGCAAGAAAACCCCAAAAATAAACAATGTAAAAACACTGGGACCCTAAATCATCATTGCTGTTTCTCCAATTTTCTGAAGTAATGTGCTCCTTTTTATATGTCTTATTCGCGGTACGATTTGCAACACTTATTAAGTCTTTTTTATTTTTCCACCACATCTTTGCTTATCCAAATGTTTTTGACAGATTCATGAAATGCGACATTTCCTACATGTCACATTATTTGACACATCTCACTCCAGTCCCTGCCTAAGGTTTCTCACAGAGTTACTAATTTGGCACTTTTTTAGACAAATGTGTGACTTTTTCAAAGGTTTGTCACAATATGCAGCAAAAAAAACTCAAAACAGTTAAGGACAAAAACAAAAATCATTTTGGATTTTGTGCCAAATTCATGAACTACATTGAAGAACTAGATGCAAAAAAATCAGTCTGCGAATGCCACAAGGCAAAAAAAAAGAAAAGAAAAGCGACTTCAAGAAATTGCAAATTATGAATCAGGGCCTTGGGATGATAGACCTTCATTCATGCCATTTATTCACACGTGTAACATCTGTAGTCTTAAGTTTTGGCAAACACAACATAAACAATCGATGGAAGCTCAGTCTTACTGCAAGTGAATCAACGTGACTTGACAGCTGAGTAGCACAGTTACAAAATCCCTTGAGAGTGGTTAGACATTGCTTCATGTCCACAAAACGTTCAGTCAACGAGTCCGCACATATACATATAGACGTGTTGCATACAAAACATACACATCATAACTAATGCACTAAGGTTCACCGGTACTAGAAGGAGAATGTGGTATTCTGCATCTAGAACTTACAAATGTAGCCAGAAAGCCAAAGTCTGTTATATCAATATGGATTTACTACTATATAACTAGTGGAGCATCATGTAGCACGTCTGATGTTTGCTGTCTTTACAGAGAAAGTAAAATTAACCTTACCCTTGGCAGCTTCTTAATTGATAGGAAATGTTGTATCCAGCAGATGTCCGGCCAGGTGACAGTAGATAGACATTGAAGAGCTGCTGCTTGTGTTTGGTTTTCACCTGTGCATGGAGAGATGATGTGTAATTCTCAACCAGCAATCACGACTCAGAGGATTATTAACACAGATCTTGGAAACTAAAAGGAGGAGCAATAAAAGGGAAATGAGAAAAGCTTACCGGAAACCATAGAGCCGTAACCTACAGGAAACCAAACACACACACACACAAAACTTGTCAATGTGACATACTGTACTTGTTCCTGCTCCACCAGTGCTATCTTTATAACCAGTAAATCCAAACTTTATTCCACAGGATGTCAATTTCTAAAGTATCTCATCTCCCCACAGGTTGTAGATAATTGTGATAAGTCGCTTTTTGACTCTGTGCCCAATCCCTTCCTATCGCAATGCTCATTCAGGATATCTCCCACGTCTAAACAGACAATACACCTTACAATGTAAGTACTGAGCACAATGGACTATGACAACAAAATGTGGACAACCTGCTCGCTATCCGATGACACATTAGGTTCTTCTACTTCACATCTGAAAATGCTTTCTCTTGCACATTCCCTTCTCGTGATGTTTAGTTTTATTATTTCTTTTTCTTGTTTCTCTTAATTTCTTCTGCTATAGTTGCTCCAGCAATACCTGTAAAGAGGACTGTGTTGAGGAAAGAGCTAAAAATATCTAACACTGAAGATCCGTATCTTGTGTTGTTGGAACTCTACACTACTGTTTTTTATTTTTTAGTTGCACAACATACACACGCATTGTGCAGCTCCGTGACATTCTGTATGGCATACATCACCACTATTGTGTCCGTCCCATAATATTTCAACTTGTTATGGGGCTTTACCTCACATAAAACAATTACCACTTGTCCATTTTATATTGGCATCCATGTAGGTCTTCATTGTTGGTAATACCCAACAGAAAAGTGCTGAAAAAAATTCAGAATTAAAAAAAAAAAAAAAGGGTTTCTCTTTTGCGTCACCATTTTCTGAGACTGGTAACATTTTTATTTTTTATTTTTTGTTGATAAAGTTGAGTGAGGGCTTGTTTTTTTGTGTGGAAAGCTGACATTTTTATTGATATCAATTTGAGGTACACACAATATTTTGATTGCTTGTTGTTGCTTCTCTTTTTAAGGGTGGTGTCACTACTCCACCCTGCTGTGAGTGACAGCTCAGCTGCCCTATAGCATTAGGGTTGTGTTGAACTGTCAGTATTGTGAGTGACAGCTTATTCACGCAATCTGAGGCAGGGCGTGCTGGGCTGTCAGATTCTGTGGGTCAAAATTTGAAAAAATTGTAGCTCTCAAAATATGGTGCTGCAAAAACTAGTTTTTACAATAAAAAGTGTTCATTAGTGTATGACAGCAGCCAAACATAAAAAAACTCTATAAATCAGGAATCGCTGTAATCATACCGACCCGAAATATAAAGTCGTCTAATCACTTTTACCGCACGAGGAACGGCGTAAAAAATAAATAAAACTAATTCTTCACATGTTTTTTTGTTCATTATGCCTCCCAAAGATCACAGTAAGGCTCAGCGCACATTTATCCTGCGCTCCGTGCATAGCGCTTGCACCAGGGTTTCCATATAAATCTCTGAAATATGTGATTCAGACAGATCCTGCGGCGGAAGATTCCCTATAATGAGGCAGATGGAGGCACTGTGGATGCCATAGGACCTGTGATCCGGTCGTGTCCGTCGTTTTAGGATTGCATAAAAGTGCTGTCGGCCACAGTTTCGTGCACTTCTTAAAAGAAGAACAGAGGCCAGACGGAGACCAGAGTAACTCTGCTGCCTCATTATAGTGAATGGATCCCTCGGGGGTTTCATCTGAATCACGTCACTAGGAGATTTAGATGGAAACCTCAATGTAAATGCTTACCATAGAGCGCTGGATAAATGTGATCCCAAATATTAGGTAAAATGTTCTCAATAAAAGCTTCAACTCAATCCACAAAAAAAGCAAGTCCCTATTCAGGTCTGTCATCTGTTAATGGAAATATAAGAGGCTTCCACGTTACTGGAAGCACAAAGGCTCTGGAAAAGCTAAATGGCTCCTTTCTCCCCAAAAGAAATGTGGCAAATTCTGTGCTCTCAAATCTAAATGAGCCCCACTGTGCCTAAACCACATATAGCGTCCACATGTTTGGCATTTCTGAAGCGATGACTTATGGGTTCGTGTCTCCAGAAGCATGAGCTGGGCATAACGTACTAGTGATTGCAACGTACTGGTCACTACAACATACTGGTCACTACAAAGGTAGTTTTCAATTTTCACTCGGCAACATTCATTGCTGCTTGTTTCTGGAAAACATCCATGGAGTCAAAATCATCACTACACCTGTAGATACATTCCCAAAAGGGTATCATTTCCAAAATGGGGTCACTTGAGGGGGGATTCCGCTCTTCTAGCAATTAGGGGCTCTAAATAGGGAGTCCACAAACTATTCTAGGAAAATCTGTGCTCCAGGAGTCAAATAGCGCTCCGTCCCTCCTGAGTCTCTCCATATGGCTAAGTAGCACTGTACAGCCACATATGGGGTATTGCTACGTTCAGTAGAAATTGTGGGACAAATTTCGGTGTCTTTTTTACTCACTTTTTGTGTGAAAATGTGAAATTTGTGGCTAAAATAAAATTTTGATGGTAAAAATGTAGTTATTTTTTGTAAAAATGTAGCTATATTTTCTTTACTGAAAAAATGGACCTCAGTTTGTTGTAAAAAAAAATTCTTGTTAGCCCTTAGAAAAATTAAAGGGAATCTGTCACCCCAAAAATCGTATATGGGCTGCGGCCACCATCATCAGGGGCTTATCTACAGCATTCTGTAATGCTGTAGATAAGCCCCCGATGTAACCTGAAATGTAAGAAAAACACGTTATATTATACTCACCCGGGGGCGGTCCCGGTTCGGGTCCGATGGGCATTGCGGTCCGGGTCCGGTGCCTCCTATGACGTCCTCATCCTGTCTTCCAGCCGTGGCTCCGGCGCAGGTGTACTTTATCAATTATCTTTTTGTGGAGCATCCAGTAACACCGGTGCTATGTTCTTTCGGAGATTCATAAATCGCTTAAAAATCCACCAGAATTACCGATCGTCTGAGGAATAGACTCAGTTTTCAACAAAATAGGAATATTTTTGGATTAAATAATTAACACTTTAACAAAGGAATCTAAAACTTTTATAAAAGATTCCACACATTTTTTTATTGAAACTGAATTAAATAGAATTAGCTAATGAAGTCATTTTGGCGTCTTTCGATGTTACTTCACTTCATACTTCGATTGAACATGAACGGGGTCTAGCAGCTGTGAAAAGAAAATGATTACTTTTGAATCTATCAAGAGAGGGTGAAAAATTTGTTATTTCACTTTTGGATGTCATCCTTAAAATGAATTATTTCCTGTTTGGAGACGAGTTTTATATGCAAAAACGGGGTACAGCAATGAGCGCAAATATGGCACCCGTATACGCAAATATCATTGTGACTACATAGGAGGGAGACTTCGTTTATGTGTTGACATAGTGGATCTACATAGACGACCTCTTCCTCCTCTAGATCTGTACACAGAGTGAACTAATTGACTTCCATACATTTCTGAATCAAATTGATTCAACTATAAAATTTACTTTGGTCCACTCAAAGACACGTACTCAATTTTTAAATGTCTGGGTGGAGCAAAAAAATAGTACGTTAAGCACTGCACTCCATATAAAACCTAGACAGATTGCCACAATTGTTAAAAAGCACTGGGGAATGTCATCTAAATGTTTACCTAGTATAAATGAATTTGAAAATTCCCCATTATTCTCCTATCAAAAAAACAAAAGTATAAGACATTATCTCTTGAAGAATAATAATACAACAAAGTCCTAACTGGAAAAGGGGCACTTTAAATCCATAATAACAACCAACCCATTCATGTGTGAAAATGGGAAAGAAACGGAAGAGATCCACCAATGAGGTTAAAAATACATGAATTTTATTGCAATTAAATATAAAACAAAAATTAAAAAGCACCTGATGTAATAAGAGTACCGTAGGGCAGAGGTGTCAAACTGCATTCCTCGAGGGCCGCCAACAGGTCATGTTTTCAGGATTTCCTTAGCATTCCACAAGGTGCTGGAATCATTCTGTGCAGGTGATTAAATTATCACCTGTGCAATACAAGGAAATCCTGAAAACATGACCTGTTGGCGGCCCTCGAGGAATGCAGTTTGACACCTCTGCCGTAGGGGACATCGACATACGACATATATAGAGGAAAAGTCAACAAATTCCAAATTGGAAATCTATGATTATCAATTGTGAGAGTAGACTATGGGAGGCTATAATTTATCGAAAAGCAAATGCAAATCGTTAACACCAGACAGTAGTAGCCACAGAACCGGACCCAGGCATCCCCTCACTTGATCAGCAAGGTTTTATTAGTGGCTATTGCTGCATTTACCTGTAGATATATGTACCTTGGATACATCCTCTGTAAGAGAATATGTTTTTTCTCAGACTGCCATTTTACCATCATTGTGCCACTGTCTAGGGTGTGAGGTTAGTCTTTGGGGTAGGAAGATAACGATTTGCATTTGCTCTTTGATAAATTATAAACTCCCAGAGTCTACTCTCACAATTGATAATCATTGATTTACAATTTGGAATTTGTAGGCCTTTTCTGTATATGCCCGATGTCCCCTACGGTACTCTTATTACATCAGGTGCTTTTTAATTTTTATTTTATATTTAATTGCAATAAAATTCATGTATTTTAACCTCATTGATGGATCTCTTCCATTTCTTTCCCATTTTCACAAGTAAATGGGTTGGTTGTTATTATTATCTCTTGAAGTCGCATATTGGCCCTCTGCAGCAATAGTGCACAAAGCACTATCACGGGTGTACAAAAGAAGGGCTGTTTCCCTTGCCTCTCCTGTGTCAATTGTCCATTAATGTTGACGGACTCGACGTTTGTGCATCCAAGTACTGGTGTGGTCCATGATATCAAACACTATCTAACGTGAGTATTTGATCTACTTACTCCAATGCCCGTGTTCCTTATGGTATATCGGTGAAACTACGTGGGACTTTAAAACCAGGATTAACGACCATCGATATACCATAAGGAAAAAATGGTTGGATCTCCCAGTCCCTAAGCACTTTACAGAAATGGGACATACAGAGAAACAGCTGAGATTTAGAATTATAGAGACTATCCCCCCACAAAGAGGAAGGGGGGGGTTGGATTTGTCTCCTAATGAAAGGGTAACTAAAATAGATGTTTAAATTAAATATGCTCAAACCCAGTGTCTCTCTGTGGAGTTTAAAATTAATTTGATTATTATAGCCGTTTGCCATCTTTACACTAGGTCTCTTTGTAAATTTTCAGCATTATAATTAGGAAATATTTGTAATATCTATGTGATATTTTAACGTTTTTTGTGATTGTAATAACTCTATTTTATCTTTCGCAGATCAACACTGCACAGCACGAATACATGAGAAGAGATAGACTTATCCATGTGAACTTTATTTCTTTGTATATTTTTAATTAAATGTGTTTTTCACAATAATCATTTTTTTATCAAAATCCTGTTTCCAACCACCATATTGAACCCCACGAATATGGATATAATTGAGCCCATGTGTCTATATAAAGGGGTTTTATTTATAAAATTAAAATGATGTTACACTGCTCTCAATCTCCACCCAGTGGTGCAAGTAGAACACTTGTCCAGAACAGAGCCATGGTTCACATCTTGCAACTCTGTCTATGTAATCATCCCCCCCCACTAGGGGTGATGTTTTGCTGGGCCCTGGTTGTGGACATTGGAGTTGCATGTGAATACATATAATGCCCTCATATACCCCACATTAGAGTACACAGCTTTTAAATTAGTGAGAAGAATTATCCCATGTCTAATGCTAGCTCATATTTTGGCTATTTAGCTTTAAATTTGGTTAAGGATCGCTGAAAAAAGCATGTGGGAACAATTTCCCAGAAGAAAGATGGCGATCACGCACATAGTGTGCCTACTGCAAATGCACAAAGTCCTTTGGGAGCTCTGGAGGCAGGGATTGGCTGGATGATCATGTGGTACTAAAGGGAGTTTGGCCTTGTTTAACCTATTAAATAAATAATGTAAAAAAATGACACTGGTCTCCCCTATTTTTGATAACCAGCAAAGGTAAAGGAGACATCTCCGGGCTAATATTATCAGGCTGGGAAGATCCCTGGTTATTGTGCCCTTCCCAGACTAAAAATACCAATCTGCAGCTGCCCGAGAAGTATAACATCACATTAGATGCGGCAATTCTGGTGCGACACGGCTCTCCGCAATTGCCCTGGTGCATTGGCAATCCAGGTAATGATAGTTGGGGTTGATATCAGCTGTGAATTGTCCAAAAATACAGCTGACATCAAGCCCTGGTGTGGAGCAGAGTAACCTCGCACAGACAAGCCATGAGATGGGATAGTCAAGGAGTCTGAGGTCAGAAGCCAGGAGGGTACATCATAAACAGAAGGAAGAGACAAAGGTGTAGTCAGAGAACGTTCCGAGGTCATAATACCAGGAGATAGCGGATCAGAGCAGAAAGGCTTAGACATACTGGGTCATAATATAGGTCATAATGAGGTTCAAGGTCAGGCAACAAAAGAACAACAAATGGAATGCAACTCACTGAAAGACAAACCACACAATAGATTAATATATGTCTGGTAGAGGTCTTGGAGTAAAAGCCCAGTTAAATAGCCTAGAAATCACCTGGCATAATGAACACTTGGAGGCAGCCAGGTCCTCCCAGTCTCGGATTGGATGGCCGAGCTGTCAATCATAACATCAACAGCTCACCACGCTCCTGTACCAGACTGGACTTAACTGTCAATCAAAGTACCAATAGCTTCAGAGGGGAGCCATTGGATCCCAAGCTTCCCAAAAATTTTTAGATGGAAGACCCTGCTAACCTCGGCCTTCACATCTTGAGCTGGGACCCAGGATTTCTCCACTGGTTTGTATCACTTCCAGTGGATGAGGTATTGGAGGGAATTTTGGACCCTACAAGAATCCACAACCCTCCGAACTTCATACTCCTAGCCACCCTTGACCGAAAACGGAGGAGGCAGGGACGAAGGGGACAATGCTGAAGGGACAAACTCCTTTAATAAGGATTTACACATGTGGTCAAAATTGTTGGTAACCGTCGTTTAATGACAGAAAAACCCACAATGGTCACAGAAATAACTTGAATCTGACAAAAGTAATAATAAATAAAAGCTCTATTAAAATGAACAAATGAAAGTCAGACATTGCTTTTCAACCATGTTTCCACGGAATAAAAAAACCAAAAACTCTTGAAATAGGCCTGGACAGAAATGATGGTATCCTTAACTTAATATTTTGTTGCACAACCTTTTGAGGCAATCACTGCAATCAAAAGATTCCTGTAACTGTCAATGAGATTTCTGCGCCTCTCGACAGATATTTTGGCTCATTGCTCAAGAGCAAACTGCTCCAATTGTCTCGTGTTTGACGGTTGCCTTTCATGACGGCATGTTTCAGCTCTTTCTAAAGATGATCAATAGGATTTAGGTCAGGGCTCATAGAAATCCACTTCAGAGTAGTTCAATGTTTTCCTCTTAGCCATTCTTGGGTGTTTTTAGCTGCGTGGTTTGGGTTATTATCCTGTTGCAAGACCCATGACCTGCGACTGAGACAAAGCTTTCTGACACTGGGCAGCACATTTCTCTCTAGAATCCCTTGATAGTCTTGAGATTTCTTTGTACCCTGCACAGATTCTAAACACCTTGTGCCAGATGCAGCAAAGCAGCCCCAGAACATCCTCCACCATATTTCACAGTAGGGACAGTGTTCTTTTCTTGATATGCTTATGCGGTTCCCCAGGGTCCTGGTCATCGCAGTTGTATTGCTTTCCTCTCGGGGAGAGTGATGCTACGTTTGGAGGCAAGGAAGGATAACTGCATCCAGGTATCACAAACATGCAACACACATTCACACTCCAGGCCACCAGGGGGAGCTTCTGCTCCTATTTATTAGGATACTCCCCATATATGTATATATATATATATAACTGGTAGTCTGTAGGGAAAGTCAGTAAGTTCCAGACAGAAGTTGGTTGCTGGCTGAGCTCAGCTCAGTTAGTTCCAGACAGTAGCCTGAGGAGGACAGAGGGTCCACGGAGCTGTGCATGCCCTCAGAGCTGCAGCTCCCAGAAAGAGACATTTAAAGGCAGAATTGTATTGCAGCGAACGTGAAGGAAGTCGAAGCAAAGGAGAGGATACCAGAAGGGTAACAGCCCCGCTCAGCCTCCTTCTGAGGCACAAAATCCCGGTAGCCGGAACACTGAGGGAGTAAGGACCTCTATGCCTTATTTCAGAGATCGGCAGGACAGCTAATTGCAGGCTACCTGTCCGCACCTACACCCAGGAGGCATGGTGACACCTACAGACCTGGGTTATCTAACAGACCCTGTAAACAGGCTCAAGTCACCAGTCATACGGGTTTTGTCCTATCCTATATGGCGGACAGAGAGAGCGAAACATTGCATCTGTGAGACCCTTATGTGAAGCCATAGGCAGTAAGAGACTACACCACTGCAGCGCAAGGGAAGGCTACTGATTTCCACCTGGACAAGGGGACTCTGGACTTGCCTCCAAACCGGCTGGACTCTGCCTACCCTGTGGTATGGTGCTCTGGACTGTGGATGCTGAAGTCTTCAGTAAAGGTAAAGAGACTGCAACCTTGTGTCCTCGTTCTTCACTGCAGCTCTCACCATTCTACCATCAACATACTGGGAAGCCCTGGGGATATACTTCAACTGTGGGAAGGTATACCATCTAGCTGCCATAACATCACCCCAGCGGACCCCTTAAAGCAGTGTCGGTCACCCTGACCGAATACCACAGGTGGCGTCACAAACATAAACTTTTTCCCTTTAAAGACCTTTCCCTTTTACATGGGCGCCCAGGGCCACGGACCGGGTCACAGCCACTGTGACATCCCCCTGTGAAACAGCAGGACCTGGTACCGAGTACCCCTTGCCTGCAGGGCAACTCACTTTATTTTTCCATCTGTGAATATAGAGCTGATGTGCCTTGCCAAAAAGTTCCATTTTTGCTTCATCTGTCCATAGGACATTCTCCCAGAAGCTTTGTGGCTTGACAACATGTAGTTTGGCAAATTCCAGTCTGGCTTTTAAATTATTTTTTTTCAACAATGGTGTCCTCCTTGGTCGTCTCCCATGAAGTCCACTTTGGTTCATACAACGACAGATGGTGCAATCTGACACTGATGTTCCTTGAGCTTGAAGTTCACCTTTAATCTGTTTAGAAGTTTTTCTGGGCTCTTTTGTTACCATTCGTATTATCCGTCTCTTTGATTTGTCATCAATTTTCCTCCTGCGGCCATGTCCAGGGAGGTTGGCTACAGTCCCATGGATCTTAAATTTCGGAATAATATGTGCAACTGTAGTTACAGGAACATGAAGCTGCTTGGAGATGGTCTTATAGCTTTTACTTTTAACATGTTTTTCTATAATTTTCTTTCTAATCTCCTGAGACAGCTCTTTCCTTCGCTTCCTCTGGTCCATGTTGAGTGTGATACACATCATGTCACCAAACAGCACAGTGCGTATCTGTAGCCCTATATACAGGCTCACTCACTGATTCCAAGATTGTAGACACCTGTGATGCTAGTTAGAGGACACACCATGATTTCACATGTCCCTTTTGTCACATTATTTTCAGGGATACCATTATTTCTGTCCAGGCCTATTTCATGAGTTTGATTTATTTATTTTTTTTAATTCTGTGGAAGCATGGTTGAAAAGCAATGTCTGACTTTCATTTGTTAATTTTCATAGATCTTTTATTTATTATTACTTTTGTCAGATTCAAGTTATTTCTGTGACCATTGTGGGTTTTTCTGTCATTAAACGAGGGGTACCAACAATTTTGACCAGTGTATGTTAGGGATGCGAAGGGACGGAGGAAGCTTTATTCTGAATGCCACTAGATTGACTACCTCTAGGATCTCATATGGACCAATACACTTTGGACCCATCTTCACCAATGGCACTTTAAGTTTAATGTTCCTAGATGACAACCAAACCTTATCCCCAATCTTAAAAACAGGACCCACCGAACATCTTCTATTGGCCTTCTGTCTTTGGCAAATCTGCAGTCCTAATATTCTTTTAAACCTTCCTCAAGACATCCCCAATCCTCCACCCCAGGACATTCAAAATTAATCCTAGAAAATTCACCAAAATGGGGATGAAAACCATAATTACAGAAAGTGAGGTTCCAGTTGGCTGATTTTTTCGACTATTAAAAGCAAACTCAGGGAGAGGTGAAAACAAAGAACAGTCTGTTGAGCCTCCACAAAGCACCTTAAAATTTGTTCCAAAGATTGATTTGTCCTCTCAGTGGCACCGTTGGTTTCAAGGTGGTAAGCAGATGAAAATGACAAGTCAATCCAGAGTTTACTACAAAAAGCTTTCCAGAATTTAGAGACAAATTGTACTCCCCTATCAGACACAATGTTCAGAGGTATCCCATGTAACCTTACAATGTGAGAAATAAATAACCTGGAGAGTGTCTCTGCATTAAGTAATCCCGACAATGAACAAAATTAGCTTGTTTTCTGAATTAGTCAACTAATTAGATACAAGATAGCAGTTTTCCCACCAGACAGAGATAAATCTGTGATGAAATCCATGGACAAATGAGTCCATGGTCTTTCTGGAAATGGCAATGGTGCCAATTCCCCTGCCGGCCGGCTATGGCTGACTTTAGCGTGTGCGCAGACTTCACAGACAGATACAAAATCTTTAATATCATTATGTATGGACAGCCTGCGATAAAATAGCCCCTACTCTGACCTCTGCAGCATCCACCTCCACAATGAACGGTTCTTGGAGACCAGGTTGTATCAGAATGGGAGCAAGCACGAAACACTCTTTTAATTTTTCAAAAGCATTGATAGCACCCGGTGACCAAACCTTGAGGTTCTCTCCTTAAGAGGTTTAGCAATATGAGAAAACCCTTGATACATTTCCTAAAATAGTTGGCAAACCCCAGAAAACGCTGCAAAGCCTTAAGATCACGAGATTGAACCCAATCAATTATTTTCTGCACCTTCCCAGGGTCCATTTTAAACCCTCCTGCTGACAAGATAAACCCCAAGAATTAAATTTCCTGAGCATAAAAAACACATTTCTCTAATTTAGCAAACAAAGAGTTCTCTCTCAACCTGTATAACACAACACGGACAAGTTCCTCATGAGAATCCAAATCAGGAGAGAAAATTAGAAAATAATCCAAGTAAATTACAACATATCTTCAAATGCAATCAGAGAAAATATCATTCATAACATTTTGAAACACAGCATTGGATAACCCAAATGGCATGACAAGGTTTTGAAATAGACCCTAAAACGTTAAAAACAAAGTTTTCCATTCATAACCGTTCCGGAAGCGTATCAAATTGTAAGTCATACAAGATCAAGTTTAGAAAACACCATGGCCCACAGAAGCTGATTATGTAGTTTGAGATGAGTGGAAGTGGGTATTTTTAACCGTGATTTTGTTTAGCTCTCGGAAATCGAGGCAAGGACGGAGACCCCATCTTTCTTTTTTACAAAGAAAAATACGGCAGCTACAGGGGAGGTGAAAGAACAGATATGACCCCTCTGTAAACTTTTGTTAACATATTCTTTTATGGCGGTCCGTTCAGGCACAGACATATTGTAAAGGCGAGCTTCAGGCAATTTGGCGTTATTAATAAGATCTATAGCACAATCATAAGGATGATGGGGAGGTAGCATCTCCTCCTCTTTTTCAGAAAACACATCTCCAAAGTCCTTCATGTACCCCTGGAGACCCTTTAGACTAGTAGGACATATTTGTACAGTTTCTAGACATTTCTTGCAACAATTGAACAATCTCCTTCTGACACCAATCAATAACAGGATTGTGAATCTGCATCCATGGAAGCCCCAGTACCAACCCAGCAAGTAAATTATCCAAAACAAAAAACAGGAGATGGATTCAGATTGGAGTGCTCCCACTTGGAGCATGAAATCCTCTTGGCAAAATTCCAGGTTAACGCTGTTTTGTCAAGGGCGAAGATTTGAATGGGTCTTGCTAAACTGTTCCTAACCCTAACTTCAGAACCAGACCCGATTCAATAAAGTTACCAGCAGACCCACAGTCAATGAATGCCAATGTTGACAACACCTGGTTCTTTAAGGATAACACCGTATTTATTAGTACCTTATCAAAGGAATAAAAAGGTACCTGGGAGTTTGGGTGACTTCCACAACTGTCACTCAGACTCAGACGTTCTCCTGACGGTGTGCTAGCCTGAGAACGAGTTGGGCAATTCTTGAGAAAATGCCCAGAGAGACCACAGTACAGACAGAGTCCAAGATCTCGTTGTATCTTTTCTCAACAACATGAAAACTGGCAACTCTAACCTCCACTGACTCCACCTCCGGGAAATGGACCTGGATTCTGCAGTCCATTCGTATGGCCATGGTCATGGCCTTCACCAGAGAACCAGGGGCGTCATGAAGGACTAGAACGTCCTTAAGAGTTTTGGAAAAACCTATGTGGAACTGGCACCTGAGAGCTGCATCATACCACAGAACTTCAATGGTCCACTGCCAGAATTCAGTACAGTAGTCCTCAGCTGTGCTACCCTTCCTGTACCAGGTTCATGATATTAGCCTCAGCGACCTGAATCCTGTCTGGTTTGTCGTATATGAGACCTAAACTATCAAAAAAGGCATCAACAGAAAACCGTTCTGGTACTTGTGGGGACAAGGAAAATGCCCAGGTCTGAGGACCCAATCAAAGTAGGGACATGATTATTCCCACCCGTTGTAACTCATCTCTTAATGACCAGGAGCGCAGGGTAAAAAATAACCTACAGCTCTCCCTGAATACTCTAAATTCTCTCCTGAAAATTAATCAGGAAGGGCCATTACAGATTTGGGAGAGATTAACTGTACATCAGCGGGTACAGACATCACAGCCACTGCTGGTAGTGGAGGGCTATAGGAGGTATTTATCAAATTAATTATCTGACTCTGCAACTGACATTGTGATGACTCCAGACTCTGGCATTCCCTAGCCAGATTCTGAGTCATCCGCATCAAATTTGCCATCTGATCACAGAGTCTGTGAACAGGCTCCATACTGGCAATTAAGAAAAAATATATTGGCCAGACGTAATGTATCGCTGAGTCATCTAGCACGGACAAGCTGTGAGATGGGATAGTCAAGGAGTCCGAGGTCAGAAGCCAGGAGGGTATATCATAAACAGAAGGAAGAGTTAAAGGCGTTCTCATGACTCTGTTGTCGAGTGTCCAGGGTCAAGGGGCTCCTTTGCTGTTCCTAATGCTATGGATGCCCTAACTCGCCCTGTTCCCGGATTACTTCTTAAGGTGAAGATCCTGAGGCCATGCACTTTGCCTTAGTTCCTGAATCTGCCCTCAGTCTGTACCCTTCCCCCACCCAGGGAAGAGGGAAGTAGTAGTGTACAGTAATACACCAACCAGACTAACAAAGTAATATGAGAGTCAAAACAAAAGAAAGTCAAAACCGCACCCTTTTATATATAGATTGAAGGTCTCAGCGGACACAAGGGCGCATGTCCAACACCAGGAAGCCCATCCTGGACAGTATCAAGACCACAAAAAAAAAAAAGACAGCGCCACAATGGATGGTGAAAAAATAGGAGCTTACATTTATTCTGCCTCCTGTAGCGATGTTTCGGTCAACGATAAAGGTCTGCTGACCGAAACGTCGCTACAGGAGGCAGAATAAATGTAAGCTCCTATTTTTTCACCATCCATTGTGGCACTGTCTTTTTGGTTTTTGTGGTCTTAGCAAAGTAATATGAACAGGGATAATGAAAAATACCAATCATTCAAATATACTGAGTGACATAGACAACAGAGGAAAGCACTGGGGAGTGGAGGATGGAGTAAATCCAAAGTAGAAGAAGAAAAGGAATTATCACACACTCAAAACCTAGCAACAGTTGAGGATAAATCCACCAAACACGTTATCCAATAACCACCAACAATCACCAGCCATGCAGCAAAAGATACCTTTGACAATGAGTGCTAGCCAGGGCCCATATTGTATAGTAGATGGAAGTGGCTAACAGTACACAGCTGAAAGCCTTAATGCAGGAAAGCTAGTGCAGCGCCCCAGGGTCCTGGTCATAGCAGTAATATCGTTCTCCTCTAGGGGGGAGTGATGTTATGTTTGGAGGCAGATGCTGGCTGAGCTTCACTCAGGCAGCTGCTAGCTGAGCTCCGCTCAGTTAGTTGGTCCCTGGGAGGGGTGGGATCCTGTCAGAGGCCTAGACGGAAGGACAAGGAGCTGCGCCTGCCCCACGTGCGGCAGCCCCTAAGAAAGGACAAGAACAGAGAACTGTACTGTAGAGGGTGAGAAACAAAGTCATAGCAAAAGGAGTGGAAACCAGAAGGAGTTCTGCCTTGCACAGGCTGCCTCCTTCTGAGGCGCAGGATCCGGTAGCCGTAACACCGAGGGAGCAACAGTCCCTTATGCCTTGCTCCAGAGACCGACATCAGCAGGGCGCGGGAGCACCGCTAAGCAAGACATCCACCCCAGGTTCAGCGCAAAGGGCAGCAAACCATGGCTGGCCACACACCGCTTTATCATCCAATAGCACCACCTATACCTTTAAGCGAGGAATTCTCTATGTGTACTTATCATTGCTTTAACAATAGTGTTGAGCGATACCTTCCGATATGCAAAGGTATCGGTTTGGATCGGCCGATACCCAAAAAGTATCGGATATCGCCGATACCGATACCCGATACCAATGCATATCAATGGAACACAAAATATCGGAATGGTTCCCAGGGTCTGAAGGAGAGGAAACTCTCCTTCAGGCCCTGGGATCCATATTCATGTATAAAATAAAGAATAAAAATAAAAAATATTGATATACTCACCCCTCTGACGGCCCCGGCTCTCACCGGTCCAAGAGTCTGCCTCCGTTCCCTAAGAATGCAGAGTGAAGGACCTTCGATGACGTCGCGGCTTGTGATTGGTCGCGTGACCGCTCATGTGACCGCTCACGCGACCAATCACAAGCCGCGACGTCATCGCAGGCCCTACACTCACTCATTCTTAGAAACGGAGGCTGCCGGTTACATCGCTAAGGTCCAGGGTCCGCCGGAGGGGTGAGTATATCAATATTTTTTATTTTTATTATTTTTTACTTTTTACATGAATATGGATCCCAGGGCCTGAAAGAGTCTCCTCTCCTCCAGACCCTGGGAACCATACGCACCGCACACTACCGATTCCGATTTCTGATATCGCAAAAATATCGGAACTCGGTATCGGAATTCCGATACAGCAAATATCGGCCGATACCCGATACTTGCAGTATCGGAATGCTCAACACTATTTACCAAGCGATATTATGATTAAGGCTCGGGAGAGCCAAAACGTCAATTGTTACTACAAGTGGTTGCTTATCCTTGAATTGTGTATTGCTCCCATGTGTCACTAATGTGTAGTTGTGTTTAATAAATTTGCACTATTTTGCATAAGCATCAATTATATCCAAAGGAAAGAAGGTACGGCCGCACTCACCAGTATCAATTCCAGGTAACTTTTTATTTGTGCAATAAACTTCACGGCACGGGGGTGTGTGACATTACAAGAAGAGGTGCAGGCAGAACGACGGCCGTTTCGCACCCGTCCGGCGCTTCAACGGGTTCAATGTGAACCCGTTGAAGCGCCGGACGGGTGCGAAACGGCCGTCGTTCTGCCTGCACCTCTTCTTGTAATGTCACACACCCCCGTGCCGTGAAGTTTATTGCACAAATAAAAAGTTACCTGGAATTGAGACTGGTGAGTGCGGCCGTACCTTCTTTCCTTTGGATACAGTTGTTGGTGGATCTTCATTTACGGCTATAGCACCCGATGTCAGCGGACCAGCTGGAGCGCAGGAAGCCAGGAGGCTCGGAAATCACCGGACCAGTAGTGCAGGTAGCTGCTTTCTTTTATTATTTATAAGCATCAATTAGAGTGTGCGGTGTCTTCTAAATATTACTTGCATTGGGACTTTTACAGTCCATGACACCTGCACCTCACCTCTTAATTGACTGAGTGCACAGCATTGTACCTTATTTGCTCCAGAGACCGGCAGGACAGCTAATTTCACGTTACTGATCCACCCTATACCCAGGAGTCGCGGTGGCACCCACGAGAGGCCGGGGTATGCTAGAGTCCCTGTAAAAGCCTCAGGCCACCGGTCATATGGGTTGTCCTATCCACCAGGGGGACAGAGAAAGAGACATAACATCTAGAACATCTACAACAGTTGTGAGGACCTTATGAGAGGCTCAGCAATAAGGTACTACAACAGCCAGGCGCTAGAGGAAGGCTACTGATTTCCACCTGGATAAGGGGACTCTGGATTTGCCTCCAAACCGGCCGGACTCTGCCTGCACTGTGATCTGGTGCTCTGGACTGTGGATGCTGAAGCCTTCAGTAAAAAGGTAAAGAGACTGCAACCTTGTGTCCTCGTTCTTCACTGCACCTCTCACCATCCACCATCTACACACTGGGAAGCCCTGGGGATACACTTCACCTGTGGGAAGGTATACCATCTAGCTGCCATAACATCAGCCCAGCGGACCCCTTAAAGCAGCGTCGGTCACCTTGACCGAATACCACAGGTGGCGTCACGAACATTTCCCCTTTAAAGACCTTTCCCCTTTTACACGGACCTCCCAAGGGCCACGGACTGGGTCAGCCACCGTGACATCCCCCTTGAGAATCGAAGGGCCCGGTACCAAGTTCCCCTAGCCCTTGGGGGCGCTCCAATCGTTTGGCGTCACTAAGGCTACATTCACATTAGCGTTGCGTCGAGCGCAGGTTCGGCGACGCATAGTGGCGTATGCGTCATGCGCCCCTATATTTAACATGGGGGCGCATGTACATGCGTTGTCTTGCGTTTTGTGATGCATGCGTTATTTTTGGCGCAAGCGTCAGGGCGCACAGGACGCTGCATGTTGCATTTTTTTTGCGTCCAAAATCAAGCCAAAAATGGACGCATGCGTCACAAAACAATGCGTTTTTGCATGCGTTTTGCAAATGTGAACGTAGCCTAACAGGATCTACTTAAGCCTGAAAAATTGGGTCATGTGCGCCTAGAGACTGTGCCAGAATTGTGCTTGAACTGTGATTTGCTAAAGGACTGTGCATTGTAAAAGACAGCCAAAATTCCCGCCAAAACTGCCGCCATTACAGTGCCACGAGGAGCGCAGGAGAAAAAGAAGGGTGTGCCGTCATGGGCGTGAATGAACTGAGAAGCGCGAAAAATAATGGTCGCCCAGTCTAAATATCTCTATACCTGGAGGATGTGTGCGTCAGCAGTCGAGATCCGCCTCCTGATCCTCGATGGCAGGCGGAGACCAAGAAAAAGAAACTGCCCTCAGAGAAGAGAGCAGGAAAAGGACGAGGAAGGAGAAAAGATGGCGACCCATGGGCACCTGAGAGGAAGCGATCCGACCCAGCGTGGACTTCAGTCGCCAGAGGAATACCTGGGCCTGCCACCGCTGGAGAGTGTGGACTTTGCAGAGCTGTCAATGGAGGAGTCGCAGTCTGTGCCGCCGCTGATCCTAGCGCCCTCCTCGGCGGAGTGGAACGGCATCAGTGGAGTCACCTCACGCGCAGGTACCGGAGACGGCCACATCCCAGGGATCTGCTTGCCCCCCGTGACTGCTCCTTCCCACGCTATGGCCGCTGGAACCTCGACAGCCCCTCTTCCAGGCTCTGGGCTGAAGGGGCACGATATTAGAGTTCTCCCCTGGGGGGAATATCAACGGTACTTAATATCACAGTGGAGGGAGGAAGCGGAACAGGAGGCCCAAGGTGACATGCAGGACAGCCTTTCACTGAAATGGGGTGTCGTGGTATTCTTCCATCTCCAAAAAGGGAAGGGCTTCATCCAGGAGATTGGATTACCAGTGAGGGTCCATGTCACCAGGGATGAGGTGGAGCCCTGTCTTAGAGCGGAACACCCGGACCTATATCCAGGGGATGCTGTGACCTACACTCGGCACCGGAAGGGAAACGGATGGTGGGCTCGGGATGTCAGGGGATGTGCAGCCCTCATGGCGTCACCTGGGGCTCAGGAAAATGAACCCACCACTGAGGCAGCAGCCGCTACCTCTGCCGCAGCCAATGCCCATGATCAAGCTACGCAGACCTCCATTGCTGCGCATGACTTAACCATCCATGATAGACAAACCAATGGTGTTTACCTGGTGCCAGGTGTGACCTTGGATTCAACCCTTCCCAGGCAAGGAAGGATTCAGTGACAAGTAAAGCCCTGGAAGCCGTCCGATTAGACGCTGAAAACTGATTGTATATAGTTCTCAAACTTTCTTTTGCTATTTTTCCGAGTTTAAACCCGTCCAGGGTTATTTCTTAAAAGGGTCCTCAGCTCCAGGAGGATCTCAGGAGTTTGCATCAGTTTGCACAAGGTTATCATTGCCTTAAGAACTGTAGAATCATGAACTGCGCATGATCAAAGACTGTCATTGTAAATAGTTTACACCTTCTTAAAGGTGCTTTCTACTGGTTTTACAACAGAGGCTTTTACAGAGACTGCCTCCAGCAGAAACTGCTACTAATCTTGTTGTGAGAATTGCTTTGTTTTTCAGACCTAAAGAAAAATCCGTTGGTGTGGCAGAATTCCGGGTCAGGATACACATCTTGTAGCCCGCCCAAGACCAACGTTGGGGGTTCGTAACGGGTCCCTTGCCCCGTTCCTGCTGTTATAATGTTATCATTGACTTGTGTATTGATACTTTGCACTACCTCAGAAAAGACTTGTTTGCCCTTAAAGGGAATGTTTAATTGTTGCACTTTGCCAGGAAGTTAATATATTATAGAGTTAATATAGTAGATAGTAAGTTAATGTAATAAAGAGAATTGCTAAAAGAGGAGCTTGTCGTGAAAAATCAGCTAAGGCGGAGTTGGTACGATGGGAGAACAGCTGAGCAGGCGTGGGAGTCTGTAGCTCCTAGTAGAAAAAGACGAAACTAAGAATTAATTTGAATTTAGATTAGAATTGTGTTTTAAATATTATAGAGTTGCAAGTAGATAGCCTAATATAATGTACTCTGAATAAATTGAAGAAAATGCAGTGAGCCCATGGGGGTTGATAGACTGTTAAAGTAAACCCGAGGGGGTTGGTTAAAAATTTTGCACTTTGGAGTGCTACATTTATATACCCCTAGAGGGTACTTGCACTAAATAAATAGTATACCTGTACGGGTAATAGTGCTTCCTAGCTAGTTAGTATACGGTTCATTAATTGGTTCCATTACACAAATTTAAATATGTTTTTGTTTGCAATGTTCAAGCGTCCTCACCTCCCATAAAGGGAAGCTTAGTATATATTAACTTGTTTTATAGCGTTTAAAAATTGCATGTCTTTTTGCTAATGTATGGTTGTTTTCTTTTCCCAGTCCCGGAGTACTGGACTTAACAGGGGGGGGGGGTATTGTGCAGCGCCCCAGGGTCCTGGTCGTTGCAGTAATATCGTTCTCCTCTAGGGGAGAGTGATGTTACGTTTGGAGGCAGATGCTGGCTGAGCTTCACTCAGGCAGCTGCTAGCTGAGCTCCGCTCAGTTAGTTGGTCCCTGACAGGTGTGGGATCCTGTCAGAGGCCTAGAAGGAAGGACACGGAGCTGCACCTGCCCCACGTGCGGCAGCCCCTAAGAAAGGACGCGAACATAGAACTGTATTGTAGAGGGTGAGAAACAAAGTCATAGCAAAAGGAGTGGAAACCAGAAGGAGTTCTGCCCTGCACAGGCTGCCTCCTTCTGAGGCGCAGGATCCGGTAGCCGGAACACCGAGGGAGCAACAGTCCTTTATGCCTTGCTCCAGAGACCGGCAGGACAGCTAATTTCACATTACAGATCCGTCCCATACCCAGGAGTCGCGGTGGCACCCACGAGAGGCCAGGGCATGCTAGAGTCCCTGTAAAAAGCCTCAGGCCACTGGTCATATGGGTTGTCCTATCCACCAGGGGGACAGAGAAAGAGACATAACATCTAGAACATCTACAACAGTTGTGAGGACATTATGAGAGGCTCAGCAATAAGGTACTACAACACCCAGGCACTAGAGGAAGGCTACTGATTTCCACCTGAATAAGGGGACTCTGGATTTGCCTCCAAACCGGCCGGACTCTGCCTGCCCTGTGATCTGGTGCTCTGGACTGTGGATGCTAAAGCCTTCAGTAAAAGGTAAAGAGACTGCAACCTTGTGTCCTCGTTCTTCACTGCGCCTCTCACCATCCACCATCTACACACTGGGAAGCCCTGGTAATACACTTCACCTGTGGGAAGGTATACCATCTAGCTGTCATAACATCACACCAGCGGACCCCTCAAAGCAGCGTCGGTCACCCTGACCGAATACCACAGGTGGCGTCACGAACATTTCCTCTTTAAAGACCTTTCCATTTTACAAAGACCTCCTGAGGGCCACGGACCGGGTCAGCCACCGTGACATCCCCCTTGAGAACCGAAGGGCCCGGTACCAAGTTCCCCTAGCCCTTGGGGGCGCTCCACTTCCAAGAACTCTCAACAAAGCAGATTAACCACTACAATGATAAAAGAAATTTACACCGTTTAATATGAAGATGAAGTTATAATCAGTGCAGGAGTAGGAGAAATCAGACGCTGCGGTCTTCTGGCTCCTCTCTGTCGCGGTAAACCCACGACAGGCATAGTCAGGTAATGTTCTGAGGTTAGGATATCAGATCGCGGATCAGAGCAGAAGCTGTGAAACAGACGTATTGTCAGAACAAGGTCCAAGGTGTGGCAATGAAACATTAACACACAGAATGCAAGGCACAGAGAAACAAACCACACAATAGCTGAATGTACATCTGGGAGTAACAGCCCAGTTAAGTAGCCTGACAATCGCCTAGGATAATGAACAACTGGAGTCAGCCAGCGCCTCCCAGTCTCACATTGGATGGCCGAGCTGTCAATCAACACACCAACAGGTCAGTACCAGACTGGATGACTAAGCTGTCAAAGTACTGACAGCTTCAGGACTCCCCTGTACCAGATTGGATGGGTGACGTATCAGTAACTGCTTCCCAGACACAGTTAGATTGAACCATGACACCTGGTATTAGTGATAAAAAGCTGTCTATCTGACACTCACATTACTAACCCAGTTAGTAAACAGAAAAAAAAATATTTTATTTTATACAACACTCGCCGACTCTTTCCCTGGTTTATCAATTTATTTAAAAAAAAATCCAATGCCAGTCTGACGTAGTCCAGAGAATCTGACATAGTCCACAAATGGAAACCTGAAAGACATAAAAGGAGGAAATAAAAACAATAGACTGTCCCTTGTTCATCAATTTATTAGAAAGCAAACTTTTCAGGCAGGTCTGACGTTCCTCGATTCCGATAATCAAAGGCTATAGAGCCTCGTTCTGAGGCTCCATAGGTTTTAAGTAGCAGCCACTCCCGATTCCTGAGACCTGGCAATTATGATGAGAAGTGACATCAGTAACGTTAATGACGTCACAGCTCATCACAGTCGCGTGGTGTTGTGGTGCACAGCGAGAGCCGGCATTGGCTGCCTTTGATCGTCCCTTAATTTTTTACTTATTTTCAACAGCAGTAATGCAATTCCATTTTCATATATTCAGTGTTTGCATATATTTCATATATTCAGTGTGGCTCTCTTAGCTTGCACCTGTTCACATTTGTCTTTCAGGTTGGAAGTGACGATCAGTCTTTTGATATCTGTATATAATTTAGGCTACATTCACACTTCCTTGTGAGATATCCCAGGGCTGCCCAAATTTCGGATGGCAGAGGGACTCATTGAGTTAAATAGATATATTAACCCCTTTACCCCCCTCCAAGGTGGTTTGCACGGTTATGACCAGGCCAATTTTTACAATTCTGACCACTATCAATTTATGTGGTAATAACTCTAGAACGCTTCAACTGTTCCCACTGATTCTGAGTGATTTTTCATGACATATGGTACGTCATGATAGTGGTAAAGTTTATTCAATATAACTTGCGTTTATTTGTGAAAAAAAACGGAAATCTGGCGAAAATTTGGAAAATTTTGAAATTTTCGAACTATGAATTCTTATCCCAATAAATCAGAGAGTTGTGTCACACAAAATAGTAAATAAATAACATTTCCCACATGTCTACTTTACATTTTCACAATTTTTTATACTAATTTGTTTTCTTAGGAAGTTATAAGGGTAAAAGTTGATCATCGATTTCTGATTTTTCCAACAAAATTTACAAAACCATTTTTTTTTAGGGACCACCTCACATTGCTCTCCGATTAAAAGAAAAATTGGGCTAATATAGGGGAAGGGAAAAGGGAAATATAAATAAAAAATAACTTTTAGTTAATTGTTTTCATATACCATAATTGAATTTATAAAAGAAGTAACATACATCTAAATTAAAGATGTATATTGGGACACAGTTGATGGTGTTGTTACAGTATATTACTGTAACTCTGATTCCCGATAGAATATTGACCCCAGAAATAATTATATTATGTTCGATGGCATCTCATCCATTGTCCCTATAATAAACGGTTGGATTTCATATTTCCACCATAAAATTAGTAGGAGCAATTCCATAACTGGTTAAGGTGCACTAATATTTAGGCTCTGTCCGACAAGTGTTTTATCTTTGATATGTGTATATATGAAGGCATATTAAGATGTTAGAACTGTGTATATTGTAACAGACATGCTTTCAAATTATTTTCAGGTCACAGTAATACGTCACAGTAATACAACACCATGAACCCAATATACAGTACATCTTTAATTTAGATGTACTAGGGGTGTTCATTAAAGATTTCCCCGACCCACTTCTATTTATCACAGGATGATGAAACTGCACGTGTAATAATTAGTGATGGGCGAGCACTAAAATGCTCGGGTGCTCATTGCTTGGGTCGAGCAAATTGGAATGCTCGGGTGCTCGATCTGAGCAACGAGCCCAATGTAAGTCTATGGGAAACTCGAGCATTTTCAGGCGGCCTCTCCAGGTGGTCTGCAGAGGGACTAGAAATTGTGGAAATTGATGTGAACAGTGCTCAAATGACATGGGAACAGCACGGGGAAGACCCCTGAAAGCATTTCTGACTCCCAGGTCACTGCTGTGAACAATGTTGTCAGAGTCTTATGTCACTTTTACAGACTCACAATAAAACATACACAAACAAAACCAAAATGGATTTTTCTGGGAAATATGTTAAGGAACATCCTTTCCAGGGTAATGACTTGTACACTGTGTACAGAATTATTAGGCGAGTTGTATTTTGATCACATGATACTTTTTATACATGTTGTCCTACTCCAAGATGTTCAGGCTTGAGAGCCAACTACCAATTAAGTAAATCAGGTGATGTGAATCTCTGAAATGAGGAGGGGTGTTGTCTAATGACATCAAAACCCTATATAAGGTGTGCTTAATTATTAGGCAACTTCCTTTCCTTTGGCAAAATGGGTCAGAAGAGAGATTTGACAGGCTCTGAAAAGTCCAAAATTGTGAGATGTCTTGCAGAGGGATGCAGCAGTCTTGAAATTGCCAAACTTTTGAAGTGTGATCACCGAACAATCAAGCGTTTCATGGCAAATAGCCAACAGAGTCGCAAGAAGCGTGTTGGGCAAAAAAGGCGCAGAATAACTGCCCATGAATTGAGGAAAATCAAGCGTGAAGCTGCCAAGATGCCATTTGCCACCAGTTTTGCCATATTTCAGAGCTGCAATGTTACTGGAGTAACAAAAAACACAAGGTGTGCGATACTCAGGGACATGGCCAAGGTAAGGAAGGTTGAAAAACGATCACCTTTGAACAAGAAACATAAGATAAAATCTCAAGACTGGGCCAAGAAACATCTTAAGACTGACTTTTCAAAGGTTTTATGGACTGATGAAATGAGAGTGACTCTTGTTGGGCCAGATGGATGGGCCAGAGGCTGGTTCAGTAAAGGGCAGAATGCTCCACTCCGACTCAGACGCCAGCAAGGTGGAGGTGGGGTACTGGTATGGGCTGGTATCATCAAAGATGAACTTGTGGGACCTTTTCGGGTTGAGGATGGAGTGAAGCTCAACTCCCAGACCTACTGCCAGTTTCTGGAAGGCAGCTTCTTCAAGCAGTGGTACAGGAGGAAGTCGGTTTCGTTCAAGAAAAACATGATTTTCATGCAGGACAATGCTCCATCACATGCCTACAACTACTCCACAGCGTGGCTGGCCAGTAAAGGTCTCAAAGAAGAAAAAATAGTGACATGGCCCCCTTGTTCACCTGATCTGAACCCCATAGAGAACCTGTGGTCCCTCATAAAATGTGAGATCTACAGGGAGGGAAAACAGTACACCCCACGGAACAGTGTATGGGAGGCTGTGGTGGCTGCTGCACGCAATGTTGATCGTAAACAGATCAAGCAACTGGCAGAATCTATGGATGGAAGGCTGTTGAGTGTCATCATAAAGAAAGGTGGCTATATTGGTCACTAATTTTTTGGGGTTTTGTTTTTGCATGTCAGAAATGTTTATTTCTAAATTTTGTGCAGTTATATTGGTTTACCTGGCGAAAATAAACAAGTGAGATGGGAATATATTTGGTTTTTATTAAGTTGCCTAATAATTCTGCACAGTAATAGTTACCTGCACAAACAGATATCCTCCTAAGATAGCCAAATCTAAAAAACCCACTCCAACTTCCAAAAATATTAAGCTTTGATATTAATGAGTCTTTTGGGTTGATTGAGAACATAGTTTTTGATCAATAATAAAAATAATCCTCTAAAATACAACTTGCCTAATAATTCTGCACACAGTGTATATAAGGCAAAATAAATAACCAAACAAAAAATGCTCCTCCACACCTTGGGCTATGTTCACACATAGCGTTTTAAATGCATTTTTGAACTTTAACATTGCTTTCAACCAAGACAAATATGCATTCACCGGGAAATGTCATTTTAACATTTTACAACCTTATCTCCTGAAAACAATGTTCCCATTATTAGGATGTGGGTCTCCCACAGTGTTTTCCTATGCAGTGAATGCAAGGGCTGCCAAAAATTTGGAGGAGGGCGTCTTGAAAACATTTTCACATTATTAGGAAGTGGGTCTCCCATAGAGTTTGCCTATGCAGTGAGCTGCACGGCTGCCCAAAATTTGGACGTACCCCAATACCCCTTTGAAGAGACGTACAGGAGGGCCTCCTGAAAACAATGTTCTCATTATTAGGAAGTGTGTCTCCCATATTGTTTGCCTATGCAGTGAAGCAATGGCTGCCAAAAATTTGGAGGAACTCCAACGCCCCTTGGAACAGATGTAGAGGTCAGAGGGCCTCCTGAAAACAATGTTCCCATTATTAGGATGTGGGTCTCCCAGTGTTTTCCTATGCGGTGAATGCAAGGGCTGCCAAAAATTTGGAGGCACCCCAATGTCCCTTTGAAGAAATGTAGAGGAGGGCCTCATGAAAAAATGTTCCCATTAATAGGAGGTGGGTCTCCCACAGTGTTTGCCTATGCAGTGAGTGACAGGGCTGCCCAAAATTTGGAGGCACTCCAATGCCCCTTGGAAGAGATGTGGAGGAGGGCCTCATAAATAAATGTTCCCATTATAAAGGAGCAGGTCTCCTATACTTGCAATGCCCATGCACTAAGTGTATGGGCTGACAAACATTTACCCCTGGGGGTATACATGAACATACTGTATAACATTTTTTTTTTACGGGCATCATAAATACCCTTTAAAAAAATTATGTGGGTGTTGCATCATGGACCATGGTCACACTGGTGATATGGTGGTGGAGGATGAGGAGAAGGAGGAGGACAACAGCAAATAGCCAAAATCAGGAAGCGCATACCCATGTGTGGCTATGGGAATAGACCTCCCAAAAAAAGACATTGGATTTGAGTTTATGTTACGCTGCTATCATTCGGTGGTGTTGAGAAGTCTGGCCCAATCCAGGCCTTGTTCATTTTTATAGAAGTCAGCCTGTCAGCATTTTCAGTTGACAGGCGGATGCGTTTAGCAGTTATAATTCCACCAGCGGCACTAAAAACCTGCTCTGACAAAACACTAGCGGCAGGGCAGGCCAGGACCTCCAAGGTGTAGAGAGTCAGCTCATGCCATGTGTCCAGCTTGGATACCCAACAATTATAAGGCACATAGGAATCAAGGAGGATGCTGGTACGGTCATCAAGGTACTCTCTCAGTATCTTCCCAAACTTTGCACTCCATGAGAGAGCACCCCGCGCCTCAGGGCCTGTGCGATGGGAGGGTCTGAGAAAATTCTCCCATAACTTTGCCAGTGCTCTCCTGCCTGTACTCCTTGGTTGTCCAAGGAACTGTGACCTCTGCAGCCAGCATTTTCAGATGGGAATTTTTAAAATAATTCCGCAGCAAGGGCCTTCTGGTACTGCTCTATTTTAGTAGACCTGTCCGCCTCGGGAATAAGAGATAGAAAGTTCTCCTTGTAGCGTGGGTCTAGAAGTGTCACCAAGCAGTAATGACTGTCACCCAAAATTTTGAGAACGCGAGGGTCACAGGAAAGGCAGCGTAACAAACTCAGCCATGCGTGACAGACTGCTAACAGGCAAGACTTCTGGGTCCTCGCCAAGAGGATGACTGATCATGCTCTCCTCCTCCTCCCTGTCCTCAGGCCATCCACGCTGAACAGAGGGTATGACAGTTGAGCAGGTAGTACTATCTATAGCACATGAAACTAGCTCCTGTTCTTCCTCCTCTTCCTCTTTCTCATTGTCACTCAATCCACATTGGGATGAGAGGAGGCTGGGCTGTGTGTAATCACCCTGTATGGTTCCTTGCTCCATCTTATCGTGCTCCACCTGCAATGCATCCTTTTTGATTGTGATCAGAGAGCATTTCAGAACACAGAGAAGCAGGATGGTGACACTAATTATGGCGTCATCGCCGCTCACCATCTTGGTGGAGTCCTCAAAGTTTTGGAGGATGGTACATATGTCTGATATCCATGTCCACTCCTGAGTTCTTATTTGTGGAGTCTGAATTGAATACTGATGGCCTTGTTGATGCTAGTAGTCAGCAACTGCCCTCTTCTGCTCACAAATCCTTTCCAACATCTGCAGTGTAGAGTTCCAATGCGTGGAGACATAACACACACCAGACGGTGAGCCAGAAGCTGCAAACGCTGCTGAAGCACGGCAGAAGCGGCAGAAGCTGTAGCTGACTTTCTCAAATGGGCACACAGGCGTCATACTTTGATAAGCAGATCTGGCAGCTCTGGGTTAGTTTTGAGAAACCACTGAACAATGAGGTTAAGCACATGGGCCAGGCATGGTAAGTCTGTGAGCTCGCCTCGCCTCGAGCCGCCACCGGGTTCCTGCCATTGTCACACATGACCATGCCTGGCTGTAGATTCAGCGATGCCAGCCACAGATCTGCCTGTTCTTTCAGAGCTGTCCACAACTCTTCAGCATTGCGCAGTTTGTCACCTAAGCATATTAGCTTCCGCACAGCCTGTTGACGCTTGGCTGAGGCAGTGCTGCAGTGCTTCCAGCTTGTGACTGATGTGGTCATTTCGGAGGAGGCTGAAGAGGAGGAGGAAGTGCAGGAGCTGTAGAATTTGGGGGCAACCCTGATTGACCAAGGCCCCGCAATACTCGGCATCGGGAGGATGTGTTCCATCCCAAGGTCCAACTGAGTCCTGGCTTCCACTATGTTAACCCATTGTGCCATCAGTGAAATGTACCATCCCTGCCCACAAGCACTTGTCACGTGTCCGTGGTTAGGTGGACTCTCCCAGTAACTGCATTGCTGAGGGCAGGGCTAATGTTGTAGGGAAAACATGTGCTTGTGTAATTCGGGGAAAGCGCACCAGGAGAAATAGTGGTGGCTGGGGACCAGGGACCGAGGGACGGCCGACGCCATCAAGCTTCCATCTCCACAAGCCTAAAAGGCAACATTTTGCAAAATGTGTTGGCTGCGTGTTTACACTTTAATTCTAAGGACTGGGGTATAGACAACTGAACACTGTGCTGGGACAGGGACATGGACGTGTGTTGTGAATTCTGTTCTTGGGCTCCCTCCGGTGGTTATAAGTGGTAGCGCTGCTGTCTGTCCTTCACAGCAGTTATCAGGTGTGTCCACTCTGGACTGGGCTATTTAGTCTGGCCTCACCCTTTAGTCAGTGCCAGTTGTCCATTGTTTCTGGAGGATTCACATCCCTTCATGGTTTCTCCTGCTTCCTGGTCTTTTCACCAAGATAAGTTCTGCTTGTTTTGCAGCCCACATTTTGTGGGCCTCATTGTTCAGTGCATTTCATGTTTTTTCTTGTCCAGCTTAATCTGTGTAAGGATTTATGCAGTCAAGCTGGAATCTCTGGAGAGGCAGATATACCCTCCATGTCTTTAGTTAGATGTGGAGTTTTTTGTATTTTCTGTGGTGGATATTTCCTAGTATTTTAATACTGACCGCATAGTTCTCTGTCCTATCTTTCCTATTTAGCTAGATTGGCCTCCTTTGCTAAATCCTGTTTTCAGCCTGTGTATGTTTTTTCCTCTCCTCTCACAGTCAATATTTGTGGGGGGCTGCCTATCCTTTGGGAATTTTCTCTGAGGCGAGATAGTTTTCCCTTTTCTATCTATAGGGCTAATTAGTCCTCCGGCTGTGTCGAGGTGTCTAGGATCAGTAGGTACATCCCACGGCTACTTCTAGTTGCGGTGTTAAGTTCAGGGTCCGCGGTCAGTACAGATACCACCTTCTCCAGAGTACGTCCAATGCTACTCCTAGGCCACCAGATCATAACAGTACAACTGGCCAACAATGAGTTAACCGCATCTCAGAAGAAGGGAAAGAAAGTGCTGAGCCATTTATTTTTCTGTACTCTGTTGTGTTTTTTTTCCCCTCTTTACCTCTGGGTGGTTCAGGAGTTTGGCGCTGACATGGATGTTCAGGGACTTGCTTCTCGTGTGGATCAACTTGCTGCTAGAGTACAGGATATTTCTGATCATATCGTTCAGACTCCGGTTTTAGAGCCTAGAATTCCAACTCCTGATCTGTTTTTTGGGGACAGGTCTAAATTTCTGAGCTTTAAAAATAACTGTAAACTGTTTTTTGCTCTGAAGCCCCGTTCCTCTGGTGATCCCATCCAGCAGGTTAAAATTGTCATATCTCTGTTGCGTGGCGACCCCCAGGATTGGGCATTTGCCCTGGAACCTGGGAATCCGGCGTTGCTTAATGTAGACACCTTTTTTCAGGCGCTTGGGTTATTGTATGATGAACTTAACTCTGTAGAGCATACTGGGAAAACCTTGTTGGCCCTGTGTCAGGGTCAAGAAGCGGCAGAATCATATTGCCAGAAATTTAGAAAATGGTCTGTGTTGACTAAATGGAATGAGGATGCTTTGGCGGCAATTTTCAGAAAGGGTCTTTCTGAATCCGTTAAAGATGTTATGGTGGGGTTCCCCACGCCTGCAGGTTTGAGTGATTCTATGTCTCTGGCCATTCAAATTGATCGGCGCTTGCTTGAGCGCAGAGTTGTGCACACTATGGCGTTGTCTTCCGAGCGGAGTCCTGAGCCTATGCAATGTGATAGGATTGTGTCTAGAGCTGAACGACAAGGATTCAGACGTCAGAATAGGTTGTGTTTTTACTGCGGCGATTCTGCTCATGTTATTTCTGATTGCCCTAAGCGTGTCAAGAGAATCGCTAGTTCTGTTACCATCAGTACTGTACAACCTAAATTTCTGTTATCTGTGACCCTGATCTGCTCATTATCATCATTTTCTGTCATGGCATTTGTGGATTCAGGCGCCGCTTTAAATTTAATGGACTTAGAATTTGCCAGACGTTGTGGGTTTCCCTTACAGCCTTTGCAGAGTCCTATCCCTTTGAGGGGCATTGATGCTACACCATTGGCTAAAAATAAACCTCAGTTTTGGACACAGTTAATCATGTGCATGGCGCAAGCCCATCAGGAAGACTGTCGTTTTCTGGTGTTGCATAATCTGCATGATGCTATTGTGCTGGGGTTTCCATGGTTACAGGTGCATAATCCGGTATTGGATTGGAAATCTATGTCTGTGACTAGTTGGGGTTGTCAGGGGGTTCATGATGACGTTTCTTTGATGTCAATTTCCTCCTCCCCCTCTTCTGAAGTTCCTGAGTTTTTGTCAGATTTCCAGGATGTTTTTGATGAGCCCAAGTCCAGTTTCCTTCCGCCGCATAGGGACTGTGATTGTGCTATTGACTTGATTCCAGGCTGTAAGTTCCCTAAGGGCCGACTTTTCAACCTTGCTGTGCCAGAACATGCCGCCATGCGGAGTTATGTTAAGGAGTCTTTGGAGAAGGGGCATATTCGGCCATCTTCTTCTCCATTGGGAGCAGGTTTTTTTTTTGTTGCCAAGAAGGATGGCTCCTTGAGACCCTGTATTGATTATCGCCTCTTGAATAAGATCACGGTCAAATTCCAATACCCTTTGCTCTCTGATTTGTTTGCCAGGATTAAGGGTGCTAGTTGGTTTACTAAGATTGACCTTCGTGGGGCATATAATCTTGTTCGTATTAAGCAGCGCGACGAATGGAAAACTGCGTTCAATACGCCCGAGGGCCATTTTGAATATCTTGTGATGCCATTCGGACTCTCTAATGCTCCATCTGTGTTTCAGTCCTTCATGCATGATATATTTCGGAATTATCTTGATAAATTCATGATTGTATATTTGGATGATATTTTGATTTTTTCGGATGATTGGGAGTCTCATGTGAAACAAGTCAGGATGGTATTTCAGATCCTTCGTGATAATGCCTTGTTTGTGAAGGGGTCTAAGTGCCTCTTTGGAGTACAGAAGGTTTCTTTTTTGGGCTTCATTTTTTCTCCCTCATCTACAGAAATGGATCCGTTTAAGGTTCAGGCCATTCATGATTGGATCCAGCCCACATCCGTGAAGAGCCTTCAGAAATTTTTGGGCTTTGCTAATTTTTATCGCCGTTTCATTGCCAACTTCTCCAGTGTGGTTAAACCCCTGACCAATTTGACGAAGAAAGGCGCTGATGTGACGAATTGGTCCTCTGCGGCCGTTTCTGCCTTTCAGGAGCTTAAACGCCGATTTACTTCTGCCCCTGTGTTGCGTCAGCCGGATGTTTCTCTTCCTTTTCAGGTTGAGGTTGACGCTTTTGAGATTGGGGCAGGGGCCGTTTTGTCTCAGAGGAATTCTCATGGTTCCTTGATGAAACCGTGTGCCTTCTTCTCTCGAAAGTTTTCGCCTGCGGAACGCAATTATGATGTCAGTAATCGTGAGTTGTTGGCTATGAAGTGGGCATTTGAGGAGTGGCGACATTGGCTTGAGGGGGCTAAGCACCATATTGTGGTCTTGACCGATCATAAGAATCTGATTTACCTCGAGTCTGCCAAACGGCTGAATCCTAGACAGGCCCGATGGTCCCTGTTTTTCTCCCGTTTTGATTTTGTTGTCTCGTATCTTCCGGGTTCTAAGAATGTTAAGGCTGATGCCCTCTCTAGGAGTTTTTTGCCTGATTCCCCTGGGGTCCTTGAGCCGGTCGGCATTCTGAAGGAGGGGGTGATTCTTTCTGCCATCTCCCCTGATTTACGACGGGTTCTTCAGGAATTTCAGGCTGATAAACCTGACCGCTGTCCAGTGGGGAAACTGTTTGTTCCTGATAGATGGACTAGCAAAGTGATTTCTGAGGTTCACTGTTCTGTGTTGGCTGGCCATCCTGGGATTTTTGGTACCAGAGATTTGGTTGGTAGGTCATTTTGGTGGCCTTCTTTGTCACGGGATGTGCGTTCCTTTGTGCAGTCCTGTGGGACTTGTGCACGGGCCAAACCTTGCTGCTCACGCGCCAGTGGGTTGCTTTTACCTTTGCCGGTTCCTGAGAGGCCTTGGACGCATATTTCTATGGATTTTATTTCGGATCTTCCGGTTTCCCAGAGGATGTCGGTTATCTGGGTGGTTTGTGACTGGTTTTCTAAGATGGTTCATTTGGTACCTTTGCCTAAATTGCCTTCCTCTTCTGACTTGGTTCCGTTGTTTTTTCAGCATGTGGTTCGTTTGCATGGCATTCCGGAGAATATTGTGTCCGATAGAGGTTCCCAGTTTGTTTTCAGGTTTTGGCGGGCCTTTTGTGCTAGGCTGGGCATTGATTTGTCTTTTTCTTCCGCATTTCATCCTCAGACAAATGGCCAAACCGAGCGAACTAACCAGACTTTGGAAACTTATTTGAGATGCTTTGTGTCTGCCGATCAGGATGATTGGGTGGCTTTCTTGCCATTGGCCGAGTTTGCCCTTAATAATCGGGCTAGTTCTGCTACCTTGGTTTCACTTTTTTTTTGTAATTCTGGGTTTCATCCTCGTTTTTCTTCGGGGCAGGTTGAGCCTTCTGATTGTCCTGGGGTGGACTCTGTGGTTGACAGGTTGCAGCAAATTTGGGCTCATGTTGTGGACAATTTGGTCTTGTCTCAGGAGGCTCAGCGTTTTGCTAACAGTCGGCGGCATGTGGGTTCCCGGCTTCGGGTTGGGGATTTGGTCTGGTTGTCTTCCCGTCATGTTCCTATGAAGGTTTCTTCCCCTAAGTTCAAGCCTTGGTTTATTGGTCCTTATAGGATTTCTGAGATTATCAATCCAGTGTCTTTTCGTTTGGCCCTTCCAGACTCTTTTTCCATCCACAATGTTTTTCATAGATCTTTGTTGCGGAAATATGTGGTACCCGTCGTTCCCTCTGTTGATCCTCCTGCCCCGGTGTTGATTGATGGGGAGTTGGAGTATGTTGTTGAGAAGATCTTGGATTCTCGTTTTTCAAGGCGGAGGCTTCAGTATCTTGTCAAGTGGAAGGGTTATGGCCAGGATAATTCTTGGGTTGTTGCCTCTGATGTTCATGCTGACGATTTGGTTCGTGCCTTCCATTTGGCTCGTCCTGATCGGCCTGGGGGCTCTGGTGAGGGTTCGGTGACCCCTCCTCAAGGGGGGGGGGTACTGTTGTGAATTCTGTTCTTGGGCTCCCTCCGGTGGTTATAAGTGGTAGCGCTGCTGTCTGTCCTTCACAGCAGTTATCAGGTGTGTCCACTCTGGACTGGGCTATTTAGTCTGGCCTCACCCTTTAGTCAGTGCCAGTTGTCCATTGTTTCTGGAGGATTCACATCCCTTCATGGTTTCTCCTGCTTCCTGGTCTTTTCACCAAGATAAGTTCTGCTTGTTTTGCAGCCCACATTTTGTGGGCCTCATTGTTCAGTGCATTTCATGTTTTTTCTTGTCCAGCTTAATCTGTGTAAGGATTTATGCAGTCAAGCTGGAATCTCTGGAGAGGCAGATATACCCTCCATGTCTTTAGTTAGATGTGGAGTTTTTTGTATTTTCTGTGGTGGATATTTCCTAGTATTTTAATACTGACCGCATAGTTCTCTGTCCTATCTTTCCTATTTAGCTAGATTGGCCTCCTTTGCTAAATCCTGTTTTCAGCCTGTGTATGTTTTTTCCTCTCCTCTCACAGTCAATATTTGTGGGGGGCTGCCTATCCTTTGGGAATTTTCTCTGAGGCGAGATAGTTTTCCCTTTTCTATCTATAGGGTTAATTAGTCCTCCGGGTCTCGACTGTGTCGAGGTGTCTAGGATCAGTAATTACATCCCATGGCTACTTCTAGTTGCGGTGTTAAGTTCAGGGTCCGCGGTCAGTACAGATACCACCTTCTCCAGAGTACGTCCAATGCTACTCCTAGGCCACCAGATCATAACAGACGTGCTTGCTGATGGTGCTAGTTGAGTGTGTGCAACGACAGGTGCAGGGCAGGAGGCATCTTTGCATGCACCATGGACAGGGGATCGGCTTGCACGCAAAACAGCGGAAGAAGCAGTGGTGTATCCCGCAGACACTGTTCCTGGACCCTGGGGTTAAGCCCACAAAGTCAGGTGCTTTGCTGCCATGTGCCTGATCAGGCTGGTAGTTTTGCTACCCCTGCTGATGCTGGCCTGGCAAGTGGTGCAAATGGTCTTTTTGTTGTTATCGGCAGAGTCTTTAAAAAACAACCATGTAGAAAAGCCGCGGAGACACCATCACGTGTTTCTCAACGCAAGCAATGAATAGCCAGGTTTTTTCCCGGGAAGGAACAACCACGGGAAGGGCAGCATCCAATAAAGGAAAACCACCTATGCCAAAACATGGTATCCATCCACAGACTGTATCCACAGAGTGGCATACACTGATATATACGAGTCCCTAGGGGCGGGAGGCAAAAGGCTGTAACAGCGGCACACTAAACGAGCACCGAAAAACATTCAGGTAACAGTGGATTTAGTGCTACCTTCTGCACTTATCATATGCACTTGATGTATTATAGGTACCTGATCTTAATACAGGACTATCATTTGTATGCATTTTTTTGAGGGGTTGACCCAATGTTTCTTATGCTCCAACTTGTCTCATTTAACTCTTTCATTGCTAATAAGTGTATATTATATGGGCTGTTTTCCCATGCATTGTTTGACCATTGTTATTATAGGGCTTTATTGTGATTTCTTGCTGTATGTGATATAGAGGGTCACACTCCTCAATGTGTGTACATTGTACAGTATTTGCAACCATTTGAATATTTATCCTGTTTGCCTTGTTGTGGGGTAGTTTTTTGGCTCTATTTTGAGCCTATAGGGTTGTATATTTGTCATGTTTATGACTTTTAAATGGTTTTAATCTGGTATGTCTGTGTGTATCCAATAAAAATTATTTGTGTATATGGTGGTGATCCCTGGTATGGTCTGCAGCTTTTCTTTACATATTTATCTTGTTCTTTGTGCAATTGACCACAGGTGTATCCCATTATTTATTGTGTGGTGCCCTCCAGTACTATTTACTGATTTATGATAGTTACTATATATTGAATACACATCATGTCTAACATTAGTCATATACAGTACAGACCAAAAGTTTGGACACACATCATTTAAAGATTTTTCTGTATTTTCAGGACTATAAAAAATTGTACATTCACACTGAAGGCATCAAAACTATGAACTAACATGTGGAATTATACACGTAACAAAAAAGTGTGAAACAACTGAAAATATGTCTTATATTCTAGGTTCTTGAAAGTAGCCACCTTTTGCTTTGATGACTGCTTTGCACACTCTTGGCATTCTCTTGATGAGCTTCAAGAGGTAGTCACCAGAAATGGTCTTCCAACAATCTTGAAGGAGTTCCCAGAGATGCTTAGCACTTGATGGCCCTTTTGCCTTCACTCTACGGTCCAACTCACCCCAAACCATCTCAATTGGGTTCAGGTCTGGCGCAGCCTGGAGGTGTGTTTGGGGTCATTGTCCTGTTGAAAAATAAATGATGGTTCAACTAAACGCAAATCAGATAGAATAGCATGCCGCTGCAAGATGCTGTGGTAGCCATGCTGGTTCACTATGCCTTCAATTTTGAATAAATCCCCAACAGTGTCACCAGCAAAGCACCCCCACACCACCATGCTTCACGGTGGGAACCAGGCATGTAGAGTTCATCCGTTTACCTTTTCTGCATCACACAAAGACACGGTAGTTGAAAACAAAGATCTCAAATTTGGACTCATCAGACCAAAGCACAGATTTCCACTGGTCTAATGTCCATTCCTTGTGTTCTTTAGCCCAAACAAGTCTCTTCTGCTTGTTGCCTGTCCTTAGCAGTGGTTTCCTAGCAGCTATTTTACCATGAATGCCTGCTGCACAAAGTCTCCTCTTAACAGTTGTTGTAGAGATGTGTCTATTGCTAGAACTCTGTGTGGCATTGTCCTGGTCTCTAATCTGAGCTGCTGTTAACCTGCGATTTCTGAGGCTGGTGACTCGGATAAACTTATCCTCAGAAGCAGAGGTGACTCTTGGTCCTTTCCTGGGGCGGTCCTCACGTGAGCCAGTTTCGTTGTAGCACTTGATGGTTTTTGCCACTGCACTTGGGGACACTTTCAAAGTTTTCCCAATTTTTCAGACTGACTGACCTTCATTTCTTAAAGTAATGATGGCCACTTGTTTTTTTACTTAGAATTTGTATTATGGCAAGAAAAAAGCAGCTAACAGTCTACTCAGTAGGACTATCAGCTGTGTATCCACCAGACTTCTGTACAACACAACTGATGGTCCCAACCCCATTTATAAGGCAAGAAATCCCACTTATTAAACCTGACAGGGCACACCTGTGAAGTGAAAACCATTCCCGGTGACTACCTCTTGAAGCTCATCAAGAGAATGCCAAGAGTGTGAAAAGCAGTCATCAAAGCAAAAGGTGGCTACTTTGAAGAACCTAGAATATAAGACATAATTTCAGCTGTTTCACACTTTGTTGTTAAGTATGTAATTCCACGTGTTAATTCATAGTTTTGATGCCTTCAGTGTGAATGTACAATTTTCATAGTCATGAAAATACAGAAAAATCTTTAAATGAGGTGTGTTCAAACTTTTGGTCAGTACTGTATGTTAAATATGTGGTAATTAGATAATTAAAACATCTCCATCTGCGCACGCGCGGCATCCCGCGGCCATTTTCCTGAAGCCGCGGCCAGCAGAGCGCCGCTTCGGCGCACGCGCGGCCAAAGGAAGATGGCCGCCCCCACCGATCACCAATGAAATAGTGCACATCGCGCTCTTTTCACTCCCCTGTGCAGTGGATTCGGGACCTTGGACATGCGCACACCACTACGCCACCAACGGAAAACTAAGCAAGATCTGGGGGAAGACACCACGCCCATCTGACCAGACCAGCCTGATTGACAGGCGAAAACGACTACTTTGGTAACGTATTTCGGCAGCATAGATGGGGAATCGGGGTCCACAAAATACACTATTGTAATGCACAGCTCAGGCCCTATTTAACAGTATTTTTATCTCATACGGAAAAAACGGGGTGACAGGTTCCTTTTAAGGCTGTGTGCCCACGTTGTGCATTTTTTTTATGCGTTTCTGCCGCGTTTTTGCTGCAGCAGAAACACTTAAACGCATTCCCATGCAATCCTATGGGATTCCGCAGTTGCTGTGCCCATGCTGCGTATTTTCCCGCTGCGGAATCGAATAGCAGTAAAATCCGCAGCATGTTCATTATTCCTGTGGAGTCATAGTGACTCCGCCGCCATAGGATTGCATTGAAACGCTCACTTTAAGCATGTGGCTATGCCCACCATGCGTAAAGTGAGCACTTCATGTGCGGATGGTACCCGGGTCTGGAGGAGAGGAGACTCTCCTCCAGGCCTTGGGTATCATATTCCTGTAAAAAAAAAAAAAAAGAATTAAAATAAAAAATAGGGATATACTTACCTTCTGATGGCCCCCGGAGTCCTCCCGATTCTCAGTGGTCCACGCGGCGGCTTCCGTTCCCAGGGATGCATTGCGCGAATCACCTGAGATGACGTCGCGTCACAAAGGTCCTTCGTGCAAAGCATCCCTGGGAACGGAACGTAGCGGGAGCTCCGCTGAGATCGGGGGCCGTCGGAAGGTGAGAATAACCATATTTTTTACAATTATTTTTAACATTCTATCTTTTACTATTGATGCTGCATAGGCAGCATCAATAGTAAAAAGTTAGTCACACTTGTCAAGCACTATGCTTGACAAGTGTGACCAACCTGTCAATCACTTTTCCAAGCGATGCTTCAAATCGCTTTTAAAAGTGCAAGCATTCTGCAAACTAAAAATGCTTGTGTTTTGCAGGCAAAGCATGTGAATTCCGCATGTTTTAACCACGGCAGGGAGTTGTAGAAATGATGCGGACATTTCCGCAGCATTTCTGCAACGTGGGCACATAGACTAAGATTAGAGTGATAGCAGATTTATATTTTTTCATGTTTTGAGCCTTTTGCACACAAATATTTTGTTATAATGTTTTTCCATCATACTGATAGCTGTATATTTCTGTATAGCTGTAATTGTCTACAGAGCTATATAAGGGCTTGGTTATTGAGGGACAAGATGACGTTTTTGATACAGGCTCCAAGAAGAAAACCACTGCTGAGCAATAAAAAATAAAGGCTAATCTCAGATTTATCAGAAAACATCTTGAGGATACCCAAGATTTTTGGGAGAATACTCTGTGGACTGACGAGACAAAAGTTAAAGATTTTGGAAGGTGTATGTCCCATTACATCTAGCGTAGAAGTAAGACAGCATTTCAGAAAAGGTGGTGGTGGTGTGATAATCTGGGGCTGTTTTAGGACCTGGAAGACTTGCTGTGTGTGGTAAATGGAACCATGAATTCTGCAATCTACCAAAAAATCCTGAAGGAGAATGTCCGACCATCTGTTTGTGACCTCAAAGTGAAGTGCATGTGGGTTATGCAGCAGGAGGACAATGAACCAAAACACACCAGTAAGTCCACTTCTGAATGTCTTAAGAAAAACTAAATTAAGACTTTGGAGTGGTCTAGTCAAAGTCCTGCCCTTAATCCAAGTTCTGAGGTATGGCCTTAAAAAGACGGTTCATGCTCCGAAAACCTCCAATGTGGCTGAATTACAAGAATTTTACAAATATAAGTAGGCCAAAATTCCTCCAGAGGGTTGTAAAAGACTCATTGCCAGTTATCGGAAACACTTGAATGCAATTGTTGCTGCTAAGGTTGGCCCACCCAATTATTAGGTTTACAGGGCAGTCACTTTTTCACACAGGGCCCTGTAGGTTTGGATTTCCTTTTCCCTTAGTAATAATAAAGGTCTTCATTTAAAAAAATGCATTTTGTCTTTGTGTTATCTTTATCTATTATTCACATTTGTTTGGTGATCTGAAACATTTAATTGACCAAAATGCAAAAGAATAGGAAATCAAGGGGGCTAACACTTTTGCACACAACTGTATATAAGACTAATATAGCCCCCCTTCTTTTCAATAAGGTATAAACCTTCCATGCATGGAGTTTGCCAGTTTCTTAACCTGTTGAGAATCAACTTTTTAGCCAGCACCAACCCAGCCTCCAAGACATTGACCATTTTCCTTCACTGTCAACCTCCGATTTAAGAAAAGTCCTCAAGCTTACAGCAGGGTTTAGGTTTTATTCTTTAAGGCTTTTACTGGCAAGCCAAGCAGTGGAGTACTTCGGTGGAGCATTGGCCTGGATAAAATCATGGTTTTCTTGAAAGATGAAGATTTTTTTTCCTGTATGACAGCTTTAAGAATTTTTTTTAAAAAAACTGGCAGTATGTTTTGGATTTGTTTTTTTAGTGCATCTTAAATCCAAAAAAGTCCAGCTAGCTTATCTCTAATAATACCAGCTCATAGCAGTACCCCACCCTGTTACTTATCCAGTCACGGGTCCATCAAGAGTTACTTATTTCATCTGCCCATAAAACCTTTGAAAAATCTGTCTTCAGATATTTCTTGGCCCAGTCTTGACGCCTCCCTTGTTTTGGCCCTGTGTCTGAGCATTGAACACCTTGTACTTCTAAGCCTCCAGGGAGGTTTGCAGTTCTGGAATATGGACAGCACTAGAGAATATTGGGTTCATGGATGCTTCATGTTTGATTCTTCTCAAATCTTTGGCAGTTAAGGCGTGTTTTTTTTCCTCAACATACTATTTGCAATCCTATCGACTATTTGCAACAAAACTTTTGATGGTTCTGTGATCAGATCCCAATATCTTACCAGTTTCAAGAGTGCTGCATGCTTCTGTAAGACCCTTACATTTTTTTTTTCCTGAGTAAAATCTCCAGAGGAAAATAAGCTGCCTAATAATTCCGCACACCTTGATCAAAGGTGTTGATATCTTTAGGCGATAACCTAACTTATTACATAAATATACACCACCTAATCTGCCTCTTCCAATAAGCATTCAAGTTTATACAGCTTGGAGTTAGAAAATATGCATAAAAATGATCATATGGTCAAAATACTCACTTATCTAATTGTGCACAGTCTATTGTAGAGACTGGAGCAGGATTATGCTTTCCATTTAGAATATTTAAGTTGCTTTAAAGCGAACCTGTCAGCAGGACATTGCTAAGTAAGGTACAGGCATTGTCAGGTTGCCATAGTTACACTGATTCCGTCTTGTAGTTCTTGTGTAATCAGTGTTAGAAGTTTTCAGTTAATGAGATGCCCATGCTCCGAGACAAGACTGTAGGTAGAGTCTTATCTTTCTGCTCTAAGCCAGAGAAACCAAGTTAAGACCTGTCCACGGGCCGCCACCAAGCACAGAGATAGACTGTTTGTGCTTCAGGGCGGCCTGTGGGCAGGTCTCTCCTTGGTTTCTCTGGCTTAGAGCAGAAAGATAAGATTCTGCTTATAGTTCCACCCCGGGCATATAAATAACTGAAAACTTCTAAGGTTGCCGTCACACTAGCAGTATTTACATCAGTATTTGTAAGCCAAAACCAGGAGTGGAACAATTAGAGGAAAAGTATAATAGAAACATATGCACCACTTCTGCATTTGTCACCCACTCCTGGTTTTGGCTTACAAATACTGATGTAAAATACTGACCAAATACTGCTAGTGTGATGGCAGCCTAACACTGATTACACAAGAACTACAAGACAGATGTCTTAACTCCAGGTATCATTTTAATCAGTTTGCCAGCACCAAAGCAACAGTATCTGTAGTTTACTTAGAAAAATCCTGCTGACAGGTTCACTTTAGTACCTGAAGACAAAACTATATCATAAGCTGATTTTGTAAAACTGAACAATGATACTGGTAGATAGGTTAGTTTGTATTAGTTCATCAAACAGGAAAAAGTAAAACGTTTGCACTTAATCCACTTAAAACAGTAAGGTTTGTCATTATTGAAGCCATAATAATAAAATTTGAAGTATCATGCAATTTAAAAGAAACAAAAAAAATCCTCGTTACATCGTGTACCAAAATACAAACCTTAATCTTTCAAGAGGTTACCTAGTTTTTTACATTTTTGTTTTACCTTTGCTCTTCAAAGAAAGGGTTATCTTAATGATCACTTCAACTCAACAACCATTGTTTGAATTTAGAAGCCAAATGTACGTGCTAAAGTGGTTTAAAACCATAATAAAAAACCCCCAAACATAATAACACAGGACTCGGAAGTATGTCAGCAGACTTGTTTCAATAAAAAATACTGTTTATTCTTATGTCCAATGTTACGTTCTTCACATTTAGTACATGGTTGTTGCGGCAGAGATGTCCACCATTTTGGTTGCCTCCCAATCAGGATTCCAGAAGTTTCTACAGAAAATTGGGTTTCATCGATTTGTTAAGCAACATATTATTAATTCTATCATAGGGATACATGGTGGCGCATGACACAAATTTCATGGTGTCTTAGTTCAACGTTGCAGCTAATGATTTACAAAAGGGATCAGGTTTTGATCTGCAAATGTCGCTAAAAATTTAAGGCAAGTCATAATGACACTTGTCTGAGACTCTGCAGCTTACATTTTATGTAGTTTTTGGCTACCCGACTAATCTGAAACCTTATGTCACCGTATAGCCCTCGCCTTAAAAAAACACATTGGGCAAAAATGTGTGTGTCAATAACTTCTATATACTAGCCTTAAGCAATACAGGTTTGGCTGGTCACTTTTCTGCACAACCCCTTCCATGTACATCATGAAAAGTGTGCAAGTGTTCTCAATATGGAAGTAAGCCACCGCCAGACACACCTAATGGCAGATTTTCTTGCTATATATGAAAAAAAAAACAAAAAAAAAAAAAAACGGCATGCCGAAATCCAAAATGTCCAAAACTTCTTGTTATCAACATCTGACATTGGAAAGGAGTAGGGACACCATCATACGGATTGGGTGATGAGAGGCACTGTCAAAATCAGCTAGTTCAGACAAAACTTATTTGTGTATAGCCACCTTTAAAAACTCATCATCTTTGCTCAGTGTGTTTCTTTAGGTTGGTCAGGCAAATTATTTTTCTTGGTAAATTTGGGCTAATTTTTTTCCCTTTGCAATTATTTTGTTTTCTCTCAGAACAAGAGTTATTTAGCTGAAAGGTATCCCATTATCATTGTGCCCGATGTGGGCTGAAATCACACATGAAAGTTATTTGACCCAGAAGCAGTGGTGGATGCAACTGGATAGAAAAACCCTCTTTATATCCAATTTTCCTTTTGAGCCCATACCTGGTTTTGACTTAAAGAACAGCACCAAAACCTGCATATGTGACCCCAGGCATAGTCTTGCTAAACACACAAACACTCACCTTTCTGTGCATCATTTAAAGAGAGTCTGGAAGCTAATACATGCTGCTCAATATATGGGCAGGATGCATCAGGCACTGGCTGTATAATCTCAACCAGGTACATGCGACTGACCTACTGCCTCATTTCAGAGAAAAACATATTTTAAAAGCTGCCAGGGACTGAGCCACACTTTAGACTAACAAGACAGGTGGGTCCCCGGAGGTTTCTTCCTGCCCACTGCCCTGGATTGACTGGTACCTACGAGTAGAGGGTTGGGAGAAGCCACTGGGGAGCCGCCTGTCTGATTAATCTACAGCGTTGCTCGAACCCCAGTGGCTATTCAGGTATAGTCTCAGAAATGCCATATCATTTCAGAGTAACATAAAGGGCTGAGTACATACAGCCAGTGCCTGATACATACTGCCGGTGGATTTGGCAGCATGTTCCAGCTGTCAATTTCACTTTAAAAAAAAAAAAACAAAAAAAAAAACACTGCTTGCATTTTACACATTTGTGGTAGTTTTAATTTTTTTTTTTCTAAAGAAGTGCTTCTGGTGGGGTTTTATTTATTTTGTAACATCTTGTGTATGAGTTTTTCCTAGCATATTTTAAGACCTTTCGATAAAAAAAGGGCCATACCCAGAGCATGTTGCATTTCTTATTAAAAAACACAAAAACCCCCACATTGAATGTAGTGTATTTTATATCTCAGAATAAGCTTTAGGATTCGCTCACATCTGCATATAAAATGCAATATGAAAAAGAAAAAAAAACGCATTGCAACAACAACGTTATTCAATTAGGCAGTGTTCATCTGCGAGTTTTTCCTCACCTGGAACTGGGAGGGGGGGGGGATGAGGAAAAATTTGCCACAGGCTGCGTATGACCATGTAAAACAACCAAGACTCACCAATGCAAGTCAATGGATGCAAGAAAAAAAAAAATGGCACAGCACAAGAACCATGGGTGTGACGCGTGATTTTTACGCACCCATCTCATAGGAAACCTGACATTTCATCAGCTGGGTACAGTACATTCACAGATTGAACAGTCAAAATAGAATAGATAGAACAGATATACTGTATAGAAAGATGTCATTGAGATACACAAGTGCAGTGCGTGTGTAGCTTACTGTACATGTGTTTAGCTAATAAATGAAAGACAAAAATGGCATGGGGACCCCCATATTTTTACTAATTAGATAAGGGAAAGCAGACAGCTGGGGGATGATATTTATATTGTGGGAAGGGAGCAATAAACATGGGAGCTTACCAGCCAAGCAACTCTCAGCTCTCCTCTTAGCCTTTACTTATTATCAACAAGGGGGGCCACTAAAAAAATGAAGTGCCGTGACCCCAATTTTTAATAAGCAGCAAAGGCTAAGCAGACAGCTGCGGGCGGATATCGATAGGCTGGTATGGGGCCGTGGATTTTGGCCCCCTGCCAGACTAATAACATCAGCCCTCAACCACACAAGAAATGGAGCATCCATTAGATGAGCCACTTCTGGCGCTTAGCCTCGACTCTTCCCACTTGCCCTAGTGGACTAGCAAGTGGAGTAATGGTTTTGGGGTTGATGTCAGCTGTTTTATGTCCGCTGACATCAACTAACCCAAGGGTTAGTACTGGAGAAATGTCTATAGGAGACCCCCATTATTAACCTTGTAAGTTTAAGTAAAAAAACACGCACAGAGCAAAGTCCTTTATTTGAACAAAACAGTGACGAGTGCTGACGTCAGTAAAGTTACTGCAATTCATAGCCGATGAACTAATTCTAGTCACCTTACTGATGTCACCGCTTGGCACTGCAGACGCTTTCTTACGCTACTGTTAGTGAGTTCCGGCTGGATTGATGAGGGGTCGCATCATGTCACTGCTCAAAACACCAACTGAATGTAGCAGACTTGGGGTTCATCATGGGAGATCATCATTATAGATCACACCAGAAAATCGCATTGTTTGATTTTTAAATTATTGAATTGCATTTTATGGCTTGAAAAAAGTATTTGATCACCTACCAACCAGAAAGCATTCTGGATCTCACAGACCAGTTAGCTTTTCTTTAAGAAGCCCTCCTACTCTGTACTCATTATCTGTATTAATTGCGACTGTTTGAACTCGTTGCCTGTATAACAGAAACCTGACCACACAATCAATCACACTCCATCCTTTCCACTATGGCACAGACCAAAAAGCTGTCTAAGGACACCAGGGACAAAATTGTAGATCTGCACAAGGCTGGGATGGGCTACATGACAATAGGCAAGCAGCTTGGTGAGAAGGCAACAACTATAGGCATAATTATTAGAAAATTGAAGAAACAAGATGACTGTCAATCTTCCTCGGTCTGGGACTCCATGCAGGATCTCACCTCGTGAGGTAAGGATTAGTGATGAGCGAATATACTCGTTACTCGAGATTTCTCGAGCACGCTCGGGTGACCTCCGAGTATTTTTTAATGCTCGGAGATTTAGTTTTTATTGCCGCAGCTGAATGATTTACATTTGTTAGCCAGCATAACTACATGTGGGGGTTGCCTGGTTGCTAGGGAATCCCCACATGTACTTATGCTGGCTAACAGATGTAAATCATACAGCTGCGGCAATAAAAACTAAATTTCCGAGCATTAAAAAATACTCGTCGGACACCCGTGCGTGCTTGGGAAATCTCGAGTAATGAGTATATTCGCTCATCACTAGTAAGGATGATTCTGAGAAAGGTCAGGAATCAGCCCAGAACTACATGGGAGGAGCTGGGCAATGACGTGAAGACAGCTGGGACCACAGTCTCAAACGTTACCATTAGTAACACACTGCACCATCATGGATTAAAATCCGGCAGGGCACGCAAGGTCCCACTGCTCACGCCAGTACATGTCCAGGACAATAACCATCTGGATGATCCAGAGGAGGAATGGAAAAAGGTCATGTGGTCAGATGAGAACAAAATAAAACTTTTTGATTTTAACTACCGGAGGAAGAAAAAGGATGAATACAACCCTAAGAACATAGGGGAAACCTCATATTTTGGGGGTGCTTTTCTGCAAAGGGGAAAGGAAGACTGTACTCAATGTTGCTCAGTCACAGCCCTGAACCTGAACGATCTGTATGGGGGAGAGGGTCAAAATCAATGCTGCAGTGTGCAAACTTGGTCAAGAACTACAGGAAACATCTCACCTCTGTAATTGCAAACAAAGGTTTTTGCATAAAATTAAGCTCTATTTTTGTAGTGTATCAAATACTTATTTCATGCAATAAAATGCAAATTAATTATGTAAAAATCATACAATGTGATTTTCAATTTTTTATTTTTAGATTCTGTCTCTCACAGTTGAATTGTACCTATAATAGATATTACTGATCTCTCCATTCTTTGTGCAGTTGGGAAAACTTGCAAAATCGGTAGTGTATCAAATACTTATTTTCCCCACTGTACAAGATTGTTTCATTAGTTAGAAAACTATCTTTAAAATGGAGAATTACTGTACGGTGGGTACGGAAAGTATTCAGACCCCTTTACATTTTTCACTGTTTCATTGCAGCCATTTGGTAAATTCAAAAAAGTTCATTTTTTTTCTCATTAATGTACACTCTGCACCCCATCTTGACTGAAAAAAACCCAGAAATGTAGAAATTTTAGCAAATTTATTAAAAAAGAAAAACTGAAATATCACATGATCATAAGTATTCAGACCCTTTGCTCAGCATTGAGTAGAAGCACCTTTTTGAGCTAGTAGAGCCATGAGTGTTCTTGGGAATGATGCAACAAGTTTTTCACACCTGGATTTGGGGATCCTCTGCCATTCTTCCTTGCAGATCCTCTCCAGTTCCATCAGGTTGGATGGTGAACGTTGGTGGACAGCCATTTTCAGGTCTCTCCAGAGATGCTCAATTGAGTCTAGGTCAGGGCTCTGGCTGGGCCAGTCAAGAATGGTCACAGAGTTGTTCTGAAGCCACTCCTTTGTTATTTTATCTGTGTGCTTAGGGTCATTTTCTTGTTGAAAGCTGAACCTTCGGCCAAGTCCGAGGTCCAGAGTACTCTGTGAGAGGTTTTCATCCAGGATATCTCTGTACTTGGCTGTATTCATGCTTCCTTCAATGTTATCCAGTCGTCCTGTCCCTGCAGCTGAAAAATCACCCCCATAGCATGATGCTGCTACCACGTTTCACTGTTGAGATTGTATTGGGCAGATGATGAGCAGTGCTTGGTTTTCTCCACACATACCGCTTAGAATTATCACCAAAAAGGTCTATCCTCATCTCATCAGACCAGAGAATCTTATTTCTCATAGTCTGGGAGTCCTTCATGTGTTTTTTTTTAGCAAACACAATGCGAGCTTTCATATGTCTTGCACTGAGGAGGAGAGGCTTCCGTCAGGCCACTCTGCCATAAAGACCCGACTGGTGGAGGGCTGCAGTGATAGTTGACTTTGTGGAACTTTCTCCCATCTCCCTACTGCATCTCTGGAGCTCAGCCACAGTGATCTTGAGGTTCTTCTTTACCTCTCTCACCAAGGCTCTTCTCCCACGATTGCTCAGTTTGGCTGGACAGCCAGGTCTAGGAAGATTTCTGGTGGTCCTAAACTTCTTCCATTTAAGGATTATGGAGACCACTGTGCTCTTAGGAACCTTGAGTACTGCAGAAATTCTTTCGTAACCTAGGCCAGATCTGTGCCTTGCCACAATTCTGTCTCTGAGCCCCTTGTCCAGTTCCTTTGACCTCATGATTCTCATTTGGTCTGACATGCACTGTGAGCTCTTATATAGACAGGTGTATGACTTTCCAAATCAAGTCCTATCAGTTTAAACACAGCTGGACTCCAATGAAGGAGTAGAACCATCTCAAGGAGGATCACAAGGAAAGGTACAGCATGTGACTTAAATATGAGTGTCTGAGCAAAGGGTCTGAATACTTATGACCATGCAAAAATTTCTACATTTCTGTTTTTTTTCAGTCAAGAATGGGTGCAGAGTGTACATTAATGAGAAAAAATGAACTTTGTTTCATTGCTGCCATTTGGTAAATTCAATAAAGAGTGAAAAATTTAAAGAGGTCTGAATCATTTCCATACCCATTGTATGTAAAAGCTGATGTTAAAAACTTATTGCATACGCATGTCATACAGATGCTAATTTGGGGGAAAAAAAGCATGACCTTCGCCAATTTTCTCGCTGAGAATCTCAGCTACTTTGTATATGCAGATGTGGGTGTACCCTTAACGTCACATATAGTGGTTGTGCTTTCTTGGAAAAGACACAGTTAAAACTAGGAAGAAAAAAAGGTGTTGTTTTTCTGAAAAACGCTGTGCGTGAAAGCCAGCCTTAAATCTCCTAAATTACGACTTTCCCATTTTATCGGATTAGTCTTAATATAGCCTGTATTAGGCTACGTTCTCATGATGACCTTTTGGTAAATTTTTAATGTTGCAGATTTTCTGCACCCATTAAGTAAAATTGGTTACTTGCATTTTTTCAAAAATACACGGCATAAAAAACTCATCCAAAGCTCATCGTGGGAATGTAGCCTTATATACACTGAAATGCAGGAAAGCAAAAGCTTTTCTTGTGCTAGCAGCAGTCGGAGATGTCCTGTATATGTCAGGACCATCCAAGAAATTACAACAGAAATGTCAAAAAATAAAATAGTAACTTCGGTTCAAAAATATATAACACTTTGCAATCAATGTGGTCTAAAATATAGAGTATAGGCATGGTGTAACATTGAAAAACAAGAGTATATCTAAATTTGTGGAGAACGAAAAAATGACTCCAGAAAGTCAGAAGCCAGTCATTTTGTGCACCCTGGCTTCCTGCAATGTATTTAGTTACAATACCAGCCTCACTTTATTAACCCCTAGAAGAAAAAAGCAGCAGATCAGAAAAGCAATTCTTACAAGTAACTGAATCATGAGAGATATCTGAAAAAGTCACGTGTATTTTAGGTTCAAATTTTCATAAAAAAAAAAAAGGAAGAAAAACAAACATGAAGCATCAGTAATGCATGTCAGTGGCAGGATTCCTTTAAAATGAATGTCCTTTCATTCCTGGCTGTTCTATCATTGATTTAACACCCAGAAATGTAAGTATGCTCATTTTAATCTACTGAAAAAAGAAATAAGATCAATGCTATGCTTCTTTCTCATTAAAGAACTCTACTCAACAATTAAATTAAATATATTTTACTTTCTTATATTAAAATGTAATCTAGAATCAAAATTGTGTTTCCACATAAAGCACAAAATGATTACATGTTTTCTAGCGACCTGACCTAGTTCAGCCGCTATGAGAACTTTTCAGAATGTGTACTCAGGCCACAGTTTGGTGAACAATTTCAACAGGATGGCCTCAGAGCTCTAGGGCAATTTCTACTAACTGAATGCATGAAGGCTGCTGGGCAGATGACAACTTGGAGTGTGATGCGATAGCCTTACTGACAATGATCTGACTTGTGCAAAATTAATTTAAAAGATCAATGGTTCCATGTGCGATATCAATTAAAAAGATTGAACTGTAATTTGCTTTAGAGTACAGGATGTTTAGCTGTTATGGAAAGTTATTCGCAAGGGACTTGATCACATTAAAGGGCTTGTTGGGTCTTGTGATGGAAGTCTGCAGTCACTCCATGTGACTGCAGACTTCTCAACCATTACAGTGTGCACTGCACGCTGTCAGGATTCTCCGGTGTCGCTGCCAAGACCAGTCATTAACATGATCACAAGCATGCACGATTTGCACACTTCCACAAGAGGTGTGTGGTCTCACTCAATTCACTTGCCTGAGCGAAGCAGGGCAAGTCTAGTTGCCGAGTGACTATGTGTATGTAAATTGCACATGACCACCAGTCAAACTGGAGAATCCTCACAGTGCGGTGTACATGCTGTTAGGATTCAGAAGTCTGCAGTCACATGCAGTCTTTTACCGCAAGACCGGACAACCCCATGTTTGACATTAAAGACTGCAGTCACTCTATTGTGACTGCAGACTTGTGAATCCTCACATCGCGCACTGTCAGTATTCTTCGGTGACGACAGCGAGACTGGGAGGTCGGGTGACTGCAAGTATGAGATATGCATGCGTATGCTCATCACATGCTTACACATGCATAACTGCCTGTTCCTGGCACTAGAGAATCCTCACAACTGTGAGGATTCACAAGTCTACAGTCAGAGTGACTGCAGACTTTTGTGCCAAACCTGGACAACCTCTTTAAGGTCAAGTCCACACAGGTGGGATATGCTCTGCATTGTTTGGACAGAAAATAAGCAGTATACTACAGCACATAAGATTAGGTGGTCATAGACTGCCCGGGCTCCATCAGGACACAAAGATTAACTGGGATGTCTATGTTCACCGTTATGAACAAAAATGGGTTCTTACAAGCAAGTCATTAAAGAATTGTATTACTAATGAAGGATTCATTGGCACATATGACGTCCATATAAGTGCTATAGTGACAGAACCCAAGAAATCATCAGCTATATGAGTGCATTCAGATCCAGCCGTCATAGTCAGATCTTTACTCTGTCTCACACACAATGCAGTTTTCTGTGAATCTTTACATTACAAATGAAAAAGTGGTCAGCCGAGGGAGAGCAAACTCTTCAGGGTAGGTTTGTATAGCTATTAAAATCCAAGGCTAATGTAGAAATAAAAAGGGTTTCATAAAATAGTGCTTAAGAAATGATGGAAAGGAACACTCATTGAATGAGTAATAACCATTAGCTATGATGCTAAAAGTGGAGGGTCCGGCAGTGTTTTTTTTTTTTTTTTTTTTTTACAGCTCAAATGGTCAGATAAGTTTACGAGTAATGACTGATTTTTCCCTTTAATCGCTTACAATCCACTGTAAGAATTTTGCACACATTGGCCATATAACCAGGCGATTCTGCACAAAATTGCCTGCAATCTTGTACACTGCACTCCAGGACCATGCTGCATACACTGTGCACGGATATACCAGGACTGAGTTTACCCTACACACTACACTCACAATCACGTGATCCCACAAACAGCGTCATGAAGAACTCAGGATCCTGCACACTAATCTAGATGCCAAATGATCTTGGACTGTGTTAAGGAGTCTTACAAAAGCTGCACCATTTTGTATATAGCTTATTAGAAAACATGCAGCACTTTGGCTACAGATCCGCTTTATGTTGTGGCTGGTGATGCATTGTCTAAATATCCATCTGGGGAAAGGCACTTGATTACTGAGAATTCACCTCCAGTGCACCAAGACCTGCAAGATGACAATACATCAATTAATGTCACATAAAACAAATAAATCTATGTTCAGCTGTTATATTATAAGGCTAATAGAAGTCTTAAGTGTACATTATGTTTGCCATAAGATAGCCGATAACTTGCTGATTGCAGGGGGTCCGACTGCTTGAACCATGTAGTGGAGATGTGCATGCTAGGATGAGCAAATGCAGAGAACAGCGCTTGTCTATTAACAGCAGTCCCATTAACAATGAGTAAAGCGGGGTCAGAGTCAGACTCTCAGACCCTTAGGCTATATGCCCATGTTCCGGCTGTAGCTGCGCTTAGGACACAGTGTATATTCGCTGCGTTCTATTGAACGCAGGTAAATCCGCATGTGTTCACTGAACCATGCAGATTTACCACTTTCAACACATTCTATCGATGTAATTTCTCTTACGAAGACTATCGTGTCCGCAAGAGTAATTGACATGCTGCGGTCTTGAAAGACGTGCCGCATGTCAGTATCCGCGGATGATCCGCAGGTGCACAGTCGCATAGTGGACATGGAATTTCAAGAAATCCTATCCAGTATGCTGTAACATCTGATCACTGCATAAATACACCGCCTCAAACCCACAGCAATTCCTGAAAATGGGAACATTCCCCCAAGGTATGTGCGCAGGTTTAGTATTTGATGGCAGAAATTTCTGCAAGGTTTACGCATCTCTTGGCAGCAAAAACGCTGAGGCAAAAACGCGCTTTTTACCAAATTTTTGTAATGCAATGAAGGCTTTTTTGAGCTAAATAAAGATATTAAAAACAAATGTTTTATCATGTAATTTCTTTGTTCAACACCTTCTTTTTCATTCTGATGTAGTTGCATCAGGCTGACGGGGTTGAGCTTGGTGTCAGCAGCTGTCACTGACACCAAGCCCTCATTACTAAAACCCGTAAGTAAAGAATTAAATAAACACACAAACAAAGTCACCAGCCTATGTAGCAGCATTAACAAAATGGACTTACATAGGCTGTAACCACACAGCAACAGGCAGAAATCAGTGTACAATGCGATGCCTGTTAATTTTTACTAAAAATTTATATATAAAAAATAGAAAAAAATATTACGTGGGCTCCCATGTAATTTTCATACCCAGCAGAGGGAAAGCTGATTGTTGAGGACTGCTGTTAATATTCTGGGAAAAGGCCATGGTTATTGGCCCCCTCCCAGACTAAAAACATCAGCTCTCAGCCGCCCCAGAAATGGCGCATCAATAAGATGCGCCCCACACTTCTGACTAGCCCTGTAGCGGTGGCAAGTGGGGTAATAAATAGGGGGGGGGGGGGGGGGGGGGTAGATGTCATCTTTGTATTGTCTGGTGACATCAAGCCCAGAGGTTAGTAATGGAGAGGCGTTTATAAGACGCCCCCATTACTAACCCCATAGTGATACTTCTCTCCGCATACTACGGCTTTCTTTCCCCTACGTAGATTTGATTAAGCCCGATGACATCCGGGTTCATTGCATCATATGCACTTGAAGAAGGTTCGATTTGAACTGAAACGTTGGTGTATACCGCAAAATAAATTCCTCTGTTCAAGCATCCCAAGTTGAGTGCTAAGTTATACCGTATGTAGATCGTATTTTCTGGTGTATAAGACGACTGGGCGTATAAGACGACCCCCAACTTTTCCATATAAAATATGGAATTTGGGATATGCCTGCTGTATAAGACGGGGGTCATCTTACACGCCCAGTCATCTTATACGGCGTGTGGTTCCCAGGGTCTGAAGGAGAGGAGACTCTCCTTCAGGTCCTGGGATCCATATTCATGCAAAAAATAAAGAATAAAAATAAAAAATATGGATATACTCACCCCTCAGAGAAGCCTGGCTGTCACCGCTGCAAGCGTCTGCCTCCGTTCCTAAGAACTGCAGAGCGTGAAGGACCTTCGATGACGTCACGGTCTTGTGATTGGTCAGTGACCGCTCATGTGACCGGTCACCTGACTGTGACGTCATCGAAGGTCTTTCACGCTCTGCAATTCTTAGGAAAGGAGGCAGACGCTTGCAGAGGTGACAGCCAGGCTTCTCGGAGGGGTGAGTATATCTATATTTTTTATTTTTATTCTTTATTTTTTACATGATTATGGATCCCAGGGCCTGAAGGAGAGTTTCCTCTCCTTCAGACCCTTGGAACATCCAGGATCGTACCCGGCGTATAAGACGACCCCTGACTTTTGGGACAATTTTTAGGGGTTAAAAAGTCGTCTTATACGCCGGAAAATACGGTACATATCCTGATGTGACTGTTCTACAAGTGATATTGCAGTGGGACACTCTGGATTACGGTAGACAGAAAAGTATATGGTTGTTTATGATTTTTGATTATTTACAGGAGACATGGGCATCGGGGATTGGGCATTAAGGTGACTATATGTTTTTTTTATTTTACATTTTTTTGCAGGAGGCAAGGGCTTCAGGGATTTGGTGTTAGGCGAGTATAATGTCTCTTTATTTTTATAAGAATTTAATTATTTTAAATGTTTTTTTTTTTTAACATTTTCTTTTTTTTAAGTTTGAGCACAGGTGTCGACTGACGAGACACTATTTCTCCCATTAGCGGCGTCTGCTATTACTGACAGCATGAGTCAGCTGATGGGAGTAGTAGTCACGCATCAGCCAACGCAGGTAATCTGTGGTAAGCTTTTTACTGCAGGTCACAATCACAAATGCGGGGTCACACTAACATCTGACAGCGTGACCCAGCAGTGCTCTCACCGATGATAACAATCTTACTGGCGGTAACATTACTGCTGATCAGAACCGCCGTGCATGTGTTTCCCACTCTGTCACTCAGATGACAGCGTGGGGAACACCATAGGAAGTCCGTAAAAACGCAAGCAAAATCTCAGCAAATCTGCAAACATTATTATACCTAAGTTTTTGCTGAGGGTTTGACTGACTCAATTGAAGTCATGGGTGAAAAATGCTAACAATCCGCACAAAAAATTGACATGCTGCAGAAAAAACGCACTGCAAATACTCAAAAGGAAAATTACTGATCATGTGCACAGCACTTCAGGATTCTCATTGAATTCGCTGGCATATGGATTCCTTGTTTTCGGCCCACTTAAACGTGGAAAAAACGCCACGGAATCGCACCAAAAACACACCGTGTGCACACAGCCTCATTGGTCAGCAAGTTATCCCCTATTTTATGGAAAAGGGATACATTGCAAATTATTGCTGCATTCTAACTGATAATGTATTATCAGATTTACCTGAACAATCATCTTTACAAACATTTTATCTTGTCTCATTCTCCTGTCCCTTCTACTTGTGCTGACAGAGATGCGATCACTTCAGCTTGTGGTACACAGCCCTCATCCAGTCGTGCTCTTTTTGCCTCTGGCTCTTTTTGGGCCTCTCGACCAACAGCACAGGATACAGACACAGGTAGAGAGGTGCTGGCCTGAGCAGCGAGGAGCTGAAGTGGGTTTGTAAGAGCTGCCAGAAAGCAAGATTGACAATAAGGTTATCACACATTCAGTAGTAGTAACAAACTTATCACTTTAGTAATAGAGGATATTTAGGTGGCACCCAAACTCCATTTTTCCGATACGGTAATTTGGGAGCATACACCTATACATCAACAACACTATTTACTCTGGTGATGTATTCAAAATATATTAATTACATAACCACATAAAAACCGAACAACAGAGATCTGAAAATATATTCATATTTTATTATGGTATGATTAATTGAAAACACAATAAAGGCAGATAATTTCTAGTAAAGCAGGAAAAATGGCTACACAATGGACCAAGCAAAAACCCAAGACAGAAGCAAAAATGAACATATACCCTGCTGAAGGTAAATAAGTAAAAGCAATAGTGCATATAAATGACATTGGGAAGTTTGTAAACACCGTTTTTGATATATATAAAAAAGGACGTCACTATGACACATGGTAAGGTTTTAATACTAGAGGTTAGGACCATCCCGAACTTGGGTACACCTTCACGTTGGTGGGATGGCTTTTACGCTTTTATCAAAAACGGTGTTCACCAAGTTTCCAAATTGATTTAATCATATATGCACTATTGCTTTTACTTATTTACTTACAGCAGCGTATGTTAATTTAAATGAATGATAAAAAAGATTGCGGCGCTGAGAGGCACTTACAGATGAGCGTATAGTCCTGTGAAGGGAAGATCCACTTGCGTGGCGGTTTCTTCCCCACAGTACCACTGAGGTACCTTGAGAAAGAGGGACGGTTCCCTCGAAACGCGTCAGAATTGGCCCCTACACACGTCCGTCATACACGGACAGGTGACATCACCGCTCGACCACGCCCCCCCGCTCACCACGCTACTCTGACAGCGACGCCATTGGCGAGGCTAACCGCTGTGTATCAGCGGCGTGTTCAAGGGGGATTGCAGCCTTTGGGAGTACGCTCCCGCATCTGACATCAGTGGACAGTGGGGAAGAAACCGCCACGCAAGTGGATCTTCCCTTCACAGGACTATACACTCATCTGTAAGTGCCTCTCAGCGCAGCAATCTTTTTTATCATTCATTTTTCGGCATTTAGGCAGTTTCACACACCACACTAGCTTAATTGCCTGCTGCTGTGCTTTCAGCCACACGTGTTCAGCGCCATTGTGATTCATTGGTTTATCATTTGCGGTATGTTAATTTTAGTTTCGGTCTTGGGTTTTTGTCTGTTTGATGGCCAGTGTGAACATGGTCCTATTTTGCATGCACACCATTGTACTCCAGTAAAATGTTTTCGGTTTACAATGGACCGAGCGCAAGATATTACATTGTGCGAAAAGCTATTAATAAGTGCTAATGCATATAGAATGTATGCAAATCATTACTACATACCGTATATACTCGAGTGTAAGCCGACCCGAGTATAAGCCGACCCCCCTAATTTCGCCACAAAAACTGGGAAAACTTATTGACTCGAGTATAAGCCTAGGGTAGGAAATGCGGCAGCTACCGGTGAATATCAAAAATAAAAATAGATGCTCCATACCATTCATTATTGCCCCATAGATGCTCCATATAAAGCTGTGCCACATATAATGCTCCATACCGTTGATTATTGCCCCATATATTATCCATATATAGCTGTGCCATATATAAAGCTCTGCACCGTTCATTATGGCCCCATAGATGCTCCACATAAAGCTGTGCCACATATAATGCTCTGCACCGTTCATTATTGCCCCATAGATGCTCCATAGAAAGCTGTGCCATATATAATGCTCTGCACCGTTCAGTATGGCCCCATAGATGCTCCACATAAAGCTGTGCCACATATAATGCTCTGCACCGTTCATTATTGCCCCATAGATGCTCCATAGAAAGCTGTGCCATATATAATGCTCTGCACCGTTCAGTATGGCCCCATAGATGCTCCACAGAAAGCTGTGCCATATATAATGCTCTGCACCGTTCATTATGGCCCCATAGATGCTCCATAGAAAGCTGTGCCATATATAATGCTCTGCACCGTTCAGTATGGCTCCATAGATGCTCCATATAAAGCTGTGCCATATATAATGCTCTGCACCGTTCATTATGGCCCCATAGATGCTCCACAGAAAGCTGTGCCATATATAATGCTCTGCACCGTTCAGTATGGCCCCATAGATGCTCCACAGAAAGCTGTGCCATATAGAATGCTCTGCACCGTTCATTATGGCCCCATAGATGCTCCACAGAAAGCTGTGCCATATAGAATGCTCTGCACCGTTCAGTATGGCCCCATAGATGCTCCACAGAAAGCTGTGCCATATATAATGCTCTGCACCGTTCAGTATGGCCCCATAGATGCTCCACAGAAAGCTGTGCCACATATAATGCTCTGCACCGTTCATTATGGCCCCATAGATGCTCCACAGAAAGCTGTGCCATATATAATGCTCTGCACCGTCCAGTATGGCCCCATAGATGCTCCACAGAAAGCTGTGCCATATAGAATGCTCTGCACCGTTCATTATGGCCCCATAGATGCTCCATAGAAAGCTGTGCCATATATAATGCTGCTGCTGCTGCAATAAAAAAAAAAATCACATACTCACCTCTTCGCTCAGGACGCCGGCGCTTTCAATTTTTACCTGCTCCTCGTGCGGCTCCGTCTCCAGCACTGATGCTCAGCAGAGGGCGCGCACTGACTACGTCACCGCGCCCTCTGACCTGAGCGTCACAGCCAGAGGACGCTGATGACTGAGCCGCACCGGAACGAGGAGCGGTAGATATCGCGCAGCGCTCCCCTCCCCGTATACTTACTGCTCCTGGCGCGGTCCCTGTTTCTTCCAGCGCTGCATCTTCTTCCAGTATTGAGCGGTCACCCTTACCGCACATTGCAGTCATGAATATGCGGCTCCACCTCTATGGGAGGTGGAGCCGCATATTCATGACTGTAATGAGCGGGACCATGTGACTGCTCAGTACAGGAAGAAGATGCAGCGCTGGAAGAAGCAGGGACCGCGCCGGGAGTAGGTGAGTATAACTAGACAGCCCCAGCTCCCCCTCCCCTGCCGACCCCAGGGGTATGACTCGAGTATAAGCCGAGAGGGGGACTTTCAGCCCAAAAAAATGGGCTGAAAATCTCGGCTTATTCTCGAGTATATACGGTATATATTATTTCGGGCAAAACTCCACTAAGTGCTAGTGTATAGAAAATGAACGAGAACAAATACATGTTATATGTAGTAATGGTTCTCATGCATTTTCTATGCACTGTTAATGAAGTTTTGTACAATGTACTATACAGCTGTGTGAAAAAGTGTTTGCACCCTTCCTGATTTCCCATTCTATTGCACACCTGTCACTCTTAAATGTTCCAGTTCACCAAACAAATTTAAATATTAGAAAAAGATAACATAAGTAAACACAGAATGCAGTTTTTAAATGAAGATCTTTATTATTAAGAGAAAAATAAATCCAAACCTACAGGCCCCTGTGTAAAAAAGTGAGTGCCCCCCCCCCAACTTATAACATAGATTAACTGTGGGTTATCACATCTTTGGAAAACGGAGTTCAAATTCCCTAGCCAAATACAGGCCTTATTACTGCCAAACCTGTTCTCAATCAAGAAATCACTTAAATAGGATCTGCCTGAAAAAGTTAAGTAGACCAAAAGCCAGACATCAGGCCGCGATCCAAAGAAATTCTGGAACAAATGAGAAACAAAGTAATTGACAGCCATCAACCTGGAAAAGGTTATAAAGCCAGTTCTCAAGCTTTTGGACTACAGCGAATCACAGTGATAGCCATTATCCACAAATGGCGAAAACATGGAACAGTGGTGAACCTTCCCAGGAGTGTCAATCTGATCAAAATTACCCCAACAACGAAATGACAACTCATTCAAGGAGTCACAAAATACCCCACAACAACATTCAAAGAACTGCTCTGCTGACATGAGGTCAACTGAACCCGGAGAACTGCAGCCTAAGCTGGAACAGATCGTTGCAGCACAGAACAGGCAGATAGTCATCAACTACTTGCCTGTAAGTTCTTAGTCACATAAAAAAAAAGACCCTTAAAGTCCCAGATAACCCTTTAAGTTACTGCATTATACTCAATGACCTTGTATAGAAATCTTATTTAGTTTCAGGTGTTTGTACATGTATATAGCAATTGCCATTATGCAATCCTTTATGTACAGTTATATGAAAAAGTTTGGGCACCCCTATTAATCTTAAGCTTAATGTTTTATAAAAATAGTTTTTTTTGCAACAGCTATTTCAGTTTCATATATCTAATAACTGTTGGACACAGTAATGTTTCTGCCTTGAATTGAGGTTTATTGTACTAACAGAAAATGTGCAATCTGCATTCAAACAAAATTTGACAGGTGCATAAGTATGGGCACCTCACCAGAAAAGTTACATTAATATTTAGTAGATTCTCCTTTTGCAAAAATAACAGCCTCTAGTCGCTTCCTGTAGCTTTTAATGAGTTCCTGGATCCTGGATGAAGGTATTTTTGACCATTCCTCTTTACAAAACAATTCCAGTTCAGTTAAGTTTGATGGTCGCCGAGCATGGACAGCCCTCTTCAAATGATCCCACAGACGTTCAATGATATTCAGGTCTGGGGACTGGGATGGCCATTCCAGAACAGTGTAATTGTTCCTCTGCATGAATGCCTGAGTAGATTTGGAGCGGTGTTTTGGATCATTGTCTTGCTGAAAGATCCATCCCCTGCGTAACTTCAACTTTGTCACTTACTCATGAACATTATTGTCAAGAATCTGCTGATACTGAGAGGAAATCAGTCCTCAACTTTAACAAGATTTCTGGTGCCGGCATCGGCCACACAGCCCCAAAGCATGATGGAACCTCCACCAAATGGGTAGCAAGTGTTTTTCTTGGAATGCTGTGTTTTTTTGCCGCCATGCATAACGCCTTTTTGTATGACCAAACAACTCAATCTTGGTTTCATCAGTCCACAGGACCTTCTTCCAAAAAGAAATTGGCTTCTCCAAATGTGCTTTTGCATACCTCAGCCGACTCTGTTTGTGGCGTGCTTGCAGAAACGGCTTATTTCGCATCACTCTCCCATACAGCTTCTCCTTGTGCAAAGTGCGTTGTATAGTTGACCGATGCACAGTGACACCATCTGCAGCAAGTTGATGCTGCAGCTCTCTGGAGGTGGTCTGAGGATTCTTCTCTGCCTTTCTGATGTTTTTCTTGGCCTGCCACTTCTGGCCTTAACAAGAAATGTACCTGTGTTCTTCCATTTCCTTACTATGTTCCTCACAGTGGAAATTGACAGGTTAAATCTCTGAGACAGCTTTTTGTATCCTTCCCCTGAACAACTATGTTGAATAATCTTTGTTTTCAGATCATTTGACAGTTGTTTTGAGGAGCCCATGATGCCACTCTTCAGAGGAGATTCAAACAGGAGAACAACTTGCAAGTGGCCACTTTAAGTAGCTTGTCTCATGATTGCATACACCTGGCTATGAAGTTCAAAGCTCAATGAGGTTACAAAAACAAAAAAAGTGCTTTAGTAAGTCAGTAAAAAGTAGGTAGGAGTATTTAAAACAAGAAAATGATAAGGGTGCCCATACTTATGCACCTGTCAAATTTTGTTTGAATGCAGATTGCACATTTTCTGCTAGTACAATAAACCTCATTTCAAGGCAGAAACATTACTGTGTCTGTTGTGATCCGGTGACCCCGGAGCCGCATGAGACTATCTCTGGAGTAGGTGGTACCTGTACTGACCACAATCCTAATACTGACACCGCAACTAGAAGTAGCCGTGGGATGTACCTAATCAGGCCTAGACACCTCGACACAGCCGGAGGACTAAATACCCCTAAAGATGGAAATGGGAAATCCTATCTTACCTCAGAGCAGAGCCCCAAAGGATAGGCAGCCCCTCACAAATATTGACTGCAAGTTTAAGAGGAAATACGTACACAGGCAGAAAAAACAGAGTTTAGCAAAAGAGGCCCTTCTAGCTAGATAGAAAGGATAGGACAGAATTCTAAGCGGTCAGTATTAAAACACTAGAAAATTCCACAGCAGAAAATACTATATACTACATCTAACTAAAGACATAGGATGTATATCTGCATCTCCAGAGAAAACAGCATGACAGAAAAATCCAAACAAGTCAAGCTGGACAAAAACACAATAGATTGCACTGCACATAAAAGCACACTGCATGCGTGCTACAGAGAACCCAAACAAGGCACTTATCTTTAGCTGAAATGACAGCAGGGCAGTGGAGCCAGACAGAGATGCAATCCCTCCAAGATACAATGGAAGACTGGCAGGGATTGATGGATCCTACAAACCTAAATACCTAATAGAGCTGCAATAAGCAGAAACACCTGCCCAGCTTATAATCCAGAGACCACTGCACTACCACTAACAACCACCGGAGAGAGCCCAAGAGCAGAATTCACAACATGTGTCCAACAGTTATTAGATATATGAAACTGAAATAGCTGTTGCAAAATAAACAATTTTTATAAAACATTAAGCTTAAGATTAATAGGGGTGCCCAAACTTTTTCATATAACTGTATGTAGTAATGGTCCTCATCAATTTTATATGCACTAGAACTTATTGATGGGAGTTTTGCCCAATATAATATCTTGTTCCCAGTCCACTGTGCAGCTGTTTATTTCTTATTTACTAGCATTTCACTGTGGTTTTTATATTAACCATGTCACAATAAATAGATCAACATGTGACCAATATTACAGGGGCACTTCAAAGATAATGCAACAACCAATTCCATATATCATGCATACAGGACAAGGAAGAGATCCCACAAAATATCCATAAAACCAATATTTGTATTATTAAAAATTAAAACATACATAAAAAGCAAAATGCCATTATAGGGGATGCTGAGCACAATATCAAAAGAATGGGGTGAAAAATAGAAAAAGCAGTAAAATGAAGGGTATATCAGGGAGATCACTGCTCCAATACTAATCTATAATGGGTTCATACTTATGATGTTAATCAATGCATCAGTACAAACAAGCTGCTAACATGCAAACCCCTCCAAATAAAATAATAATTCCACAGGATAAATAATATTCTAAATATGAAAACCAGGTTTATATGAGGATCCAAAAAAAAGATCACAAGTCACGCAGGTATGTATACTATAAGCCCCCGAATATGGTAAGACAGGAACAGACCAAAGGCAACAAGTGGCTTAATCCAAAGTTCCTATCGAACCAAGAAGCAGCTGGTGGCGAAACGCGCGTCGGGGTGAGGGGATGCTAGGAGCACCATTTCCACAGGTAATTACCTTCTTGTATGTTATCAGCCTGGTTTTATATTGATAGGCTAAGGCCCTTGGTACGATAGGGACTTTAAATTAACCCACTTACTGCTTTTGGTCTGTTCCTGTCTTACCATATTCGGGGGCTTATAGTATACATACCTGCGTGACTTGTGATCTTTATTTGGATCCCCATATAAACCTGGTGTTCATATTTATAATATTATTTATCCTGTGGAATTATTTTATTTGGAGGGGTTTGCTAGTTAGCAGCTTGTTTGTACTGATATGCATTGATTAACATCATAAGTATGTACCCATTATAGATTAGTATTGGAGCAGTGATCTCCCTGATATACCTTTCATTTTACTGCTATTACTATTTTTCACCCCTATTCTTTTGATATTGTGCACAGCGTCCCCTATAACAGCATTTTGCTGTTTATGTATTTTTTAATTTTGATTAATAAAAATATTGGTTTTATGGATATTTTGTGGGATCTCTTCCTTGTCCTGTATGCATGATGTATGGGGTTGGTTGTTGCATGCCACAATAAAGTAAGACTATACTTCAGCTTTCTGTTTGGTGACCATCAATTGTGTCTAGGTAACTTAGATAATTTAGGAGACATCAACGTAAATTTTGCTAAGTAGCAATATTAACAAAAAACATAATGCAGATGTACATTAAGGCAGAGTTCACATGTTGCAGATGCAGGACAAGAGTATGCGCAGTGTACCATACACTGAGGTGGCAGGTAAGGGTGGAACACTAGTCTTTCGTACAACATCTATGTAGTATGTGGTCTACGTACCATATATATTTGCAGGAAGGCTGGCAGTTGTCACAACCTCTTTTGTCACCACCGGCGAGTGCTGGGCTATACTGACTGGGGCAGCGGGCTGAAGAAGTGTAACTTTCTGTCCCTGAACACTTTGGGGTAATGCACTTGCTACAGTCTGGATCACTCTGCTTGTGGTTGGTAGAGTAGGAATTGTAGCAAACGTGATAGTATTCATCTCATCTTTCATACCTGCAAAATAATAAACTTCACATATAAGACACAATTACCAAATAACTTTCAATTAAAGCCAACAAGGAATTAAAAAGCCATTAATGATTCCGCATTCATGCACTTATCAGTGCAACGCATATGCAAGCACATCCAGTTATGTTGTCTATTGCTTTGTATTGATGAAAGTCATAAGTTGCACTTGGTCGCCATCTCTCATAAAATGCCAGATGATAACAGAGGGAAGTCATGAGCAAGCCCCATTGATTTCAAGAAGAGTGTCTCTAATGCTACGTTCACATTTGCGGTCCGCGCCGCAGCGTCGGGCGCCGCATGCGTCATGCGCCCCTATATTTAACATGGGGGCGCATGGACATGCGGTGCACTTGCGTTTTGCGCCGCATGCGTCACTGCGGCGCACGCGTCCGGGCGCAGAGGACGCAGCAAGTTGCATTTTTGCTGCGTCCAAAATCAATAGAAAAAAGGACGCATGCGGCGCAAAACGCAGCGTTGTGCATGCGTTTTGCCGAGTTTTTGTTTGCGTTGTGCGTTGCGGCGCCGACGCTGCGGCGCACAACGCAAATGTGAACGTAGCCTTAAATTGCTTAAAATGTAACTTCAGTGGTTCACGTAAGCCACACATAACTCAAGCTGCAAATGAAGTAGAATCATCTCGTCCACATCATCTCCAGCCACAGAGTCTGAAGTTTCTTAGTCTTACTGCATATTCCAGTTCACACACTGCGGGGAAGTTGTGTCATCTGTCATAAGGTGCTAAAAAGTTTCTTCCACTCAAAACAGTGCATGTCATATAGAAACCTAGTCCATTTTACAGCCTCGACCCCTTATCCAGGACATTGTTTAAACTGTCGAAGCAAGCTTTAGTTGATGGGCTTCTTGAACTTTTTCTTCCGCAGCCTCTCCATCTCTAGTGGAAGTCCAAGCCCAAGTCTCCCAATTCACCCTTTATGTCTTGAACTCTGTGTAACATAAAAAATGACTGTATAAGGAGTCAATAACGCTACTACACCAGAGACTGTGCAGCTTATAGTAACTTTTGTGACTATGGCCTACTGATCGCCACCTCACATCATGTATTCCTCTTTGAGATTATGTTAAGAGAATGTTGGCATACCTTACCACAATTTTCCCAAGTGGGTTTGTGAATATGGATGGTAAGAACTCTAAAACTAAGTAAGAACAAAAAAATACTACATAAAGATAAAAGGCCCGAGTCATCAAAGCCTTTACACCAGAATTCTGGGGTGAAAAGCTTTGAAAAGTTGCAAAATGTTGTCGCAACTTGAGGCTGCACTAAAATCTTATGACTTTTTGTGTTCATTTTCGCCCAGCTCTGAATGTTGGAGTGGGGTTTTTGTCAAATTCAAGACAATTGGCAGTGTTTGACAAGCCACAAAACTTACTCCAGCAGGGAAGGGAGTAAGATTTTTGCAAGGTACATTGCCATGTCATCCTTGACCCTTTAAAGGATTTGTCGGGTCCAAATTGATAAGTCTGCAATCATTCTGTGTGACTTCACTTATGGATCCCCCCAGCTCATGCACTGTGTGCTGTGGGGATTCGCTGGTTTCTGAGTCGGGAACAAAGGGTATGTATGAGTTATACATATTCCCAGACATATTCACCGCACCTAGAAAAAGCTCACGCGAAACGCGCGTCGGTAGCGGAGTGGTGTTTGTTCTGGTCTGAGCGGCAGGATGGGTAAGCACTTTGGGACGAGGGGTTAAGCATTTGGAAACATGGTATTTAACTGGATTGATGGCATTGGTCTCCGGATATATTAATGTTTAAACCCCTATACTCCTATATTTTGAACTTATAAGCACTAGCACTTTATTCAATACCCCTGTTGCGTTTCAGCTGGGACACATACACCACCACATACCTGATCCCTTGCTGTTTTTGCGTCTCTCTTATTTGTGTACATTACTATTATCATTTTTTGATGTTTCTTGTACTGATCATGTATTCTATTAAAGTTACACCCTTATTATTATTTGTGGACTTAGTACTCCATTTTTTTCTTGATATTCTGGTTGTATTGAGGAGTGTCCCATTTTGTGTGCTGTTTAACCGATCCACTTGATGATTGGCTTATTCGGTATCGATTACAAATGGTTCTTTTGATGGTCTATATGTATATTCCAAGACAGAGCCTGTCCAGTGGGTGTGGCCTAGCTCCATACACTTGTATTGAGCCGCGACCTCTAGTAGGCCACGCCCACTGGATGGTGTACCCTGCTGAGGAGGAGCCAACTCTTTTTTTGCCTAGTGTCAGCCTCCTGACAACAGCAAAATACACCTATGGTTGCCTGTGTCCCCAATGAAGCGATTAACATACACGGGTGCAATAACTGTATGATTCATACTGTCCGTGTTTTGGGCAGCATTAATCGTTTCTCAGGGTTACTTTAAGTAACTATTCAAGTTTAAATAAATGTTATAAGAAAGGGTTCTAAAATGGTTCCATTCCTCAGGGTTTTTGACTTCTCGGTCTTGATCATGTATTAACCGTATAAGCCCAAGGAAGTTGAGGAATTTGTATCTTTTTTTAACGTTAAAATTACATTAACAGCACAGATATCAGAGCGGGGTTTTCAATTACCCACACACTTTTGTGTGCATCTCTTGACCAGGACAAATTTTTAATCCTCCGGTATAAAAAAAATAAATAAAAAATAATTAAAGTTCAGTTTGAGTTACTGCATGAGAACAGATATAAAAGTGTGCTAAAAAAAAATCTATTTTACATTGTACAAAAATCCCATTTATTTGCCAAATTCAGATTAGCCCTTAACTTAGGGTACCGTCTCACTATACGATTTACCAACGATCACGACCTGCGATACGACCTGGCCGTGATCGTTGGTAAGTCGTTGTGTGGTCGCTGGGGAGCTGTCACACAGACCGCTCTCCAGCGACCAACGATGCCGAGGTTCGCTGGTAACCAGGGTAAACATCGGGTTACTAAGCGCAGGGCCGCGCTTAGTAACCCGAAGTTTACCGTGGTTACCAGCGTAAAAGTAAAAAAAAACAAACCGTACATACTCACCATCTGATGTCCGTCAGGTCCCTTGCCGTCTGCTTCCCGCTATGACTGAGTGCCTCCGTACAGTGAGAGCAGAGTGCAGCGGTGACGTCACCGCTGTGATCTGCTCTCACTTTCCGGCCGGCAGTCAGTCAGAGCGGGAAGCAGACGGCAAGGGACCTGACGGACATCAGATGGTGAGTATGTACGGTTTGTTTGTTTTTTTACTTTTACGCTGGTAACCACGGTAAACATCGGGTTACTAAGCGCGGCCCTGCGCTTAGTAACCCGATGTTTACCCTGGTTACCAGCGAACGCATCGCTGGATCGCTGTCACACACAACGATCCAGCGATGACAGCGGGAGATCCAGCGACGAAAGAAAGTTTCAAACGATCTGCTACGACGTACGATTCTCAGCAGGGTCCCTGATCGCTGCTGCGTGTCAGACACTGCGAGATCGTAACTATATCGCTAGAACGTCACGAATCGTGCCGTCGTAGCGATGAAAATGCCACTGTGTGACAGTACCCTTAGGATCGCTTAAGTTTATTTTCAGAAAATCTGGTTATTGCCACAAAGAATAATATGGCATGCTGTGATTGCCATTCTTGGCTGTGAACACAAAAGGGTAACTATGCTTTAAATTAACTTATCAGAATAAGGCTTCTTTCAGACTTCCGTCGGTACGCGGCCGTCGCTAAGCGTCGGCGTGACGTACCGACGGATGTTGAAGTTTTTTTTAGCACAACATGGGCAGCGGACGCAGTTTTTCAATGCGTCCGCTGCCCATTGTGAAGTCCTAGGGAGGAGGTGGAGTTCCGGCCGCGCCTGCGCAGTTTAAAATGCAGGACACAACGTATGAAAAAACGTTCCCTTGAACGTTTTTTACGATACGACGGCCCGCCAAATACCGACGCATCCAGTGCACGACATATGGAACGTGTGTCCATACGTCGCGATGCGTCGGTAATTCAAGTCTATGTGCAAAAAACGCATCCTGCAGGCAACTTTGCAGGATGCATTTTTTACACAGAAGGACGCATTGCGACGCTAGGCAAAAGACATAAGTGTGAAAGAGGCCTAAGCTGTCCTGTGTGTACATGAGGAATAACACTATATCTGGCCATTACAGGTCATATCCTGCATTCTTACCACTCCTCCCCTCTGCATGCTCTATCTGTTACTTGCAATCCACTGATTGCTGGGAGGAGACGGGCTGCAGTGATTTCTCCCATAGACAGCTCAGTACAGAGAAGGAAAGGTCGGCTCTTCATTCACTGTTTAGCTCAGAGATGAACTGCAGCAACATGGAGAACACTAGACAGCAGTCTTAACTTTTAATGTGAGCTCTGAACAATATTTTTCTGTCTCACTGTAAGGAGACAAGTGTAACGTATTGTGAAATGTAAACTGTGACATGCGTTAAGAGTTTTAGTAGGTTTCCCGATAGGAGAGTTAGAGTTAAAGTTTGGGATTAGCCCAGAATTTGAGGGTTTAAGGTGAAGGGACAGAGACAGTTTCCTATCAGGACTTCAGATAGGACCCATTTTGCGTAGAAAGCAGACCTAAGGTCTACTCAGTGAGCAGTGCTGCATGTCATGGGTATCCCTAACACCAGAGGAGACAGTCACAGAGGATAACCTAGTGGTAAGAAGCAGAGAAGCGACCGATCAGAGTGATCGATCTGACAGGGTGCTGGGAGAGGACACCTAGCAGTACAGCCCAGAGTTTGTAACTCAGAGGTAACGGGCCAAGACGGGAAGGAGTAGGTGAAAGGAAGATAGTGCCCCGGGATGGAGTTTTAAGGTGTCAGTGACAGAAGTTAAGTACCGGCCATACTGGCAACATGATTTCCCTAGAGGGGAAAGGATATGCAGAACTGCGAGTTGAGAATAGGACTCTTGCTAACTGGACTGTAGTACCAAGCTGAGAGGAGCGATGCAGATAGAGAGGGAGGGAGTAAAGTAGAAAATGCTTTGTGTTGTGAAGAAAATATTCATAAGGATGGATACCCACTATCTACAGTATTTAATTCCAAGCACGTTATCATTTAGTAAAAGGTTTATAATTGACTGTGGTCTCACTCACTGAACTGTCAAATATCTGATCCTGGCCAGGAGAAGTCACCGGCATCATGTGTTCCTGGGAGGCAGTAGCGCCCCCATTGCACAAGTCCACCCACTCAGCCAGCACACCCACCTTCAGGTAACGTTCCAGGGCATAAGAGAGGAGGTACCTTGCCAACGGCTAGCGCCCTGCGCCATGTTATATCCCTCTTCCTGTTCCTTTACCTGCTGCTCTCCACAGAAGATAATGGGTTGTGTCCCGAGACTTCTGCAGGCTGTTTCCTTTGAGCAAAACAGACTTGAGCTACTTTTCATGGTGGATGACAAGTTCAGGAGGCAGGTGAGAAAGTGTCTGATAAGTGGTGAAGGAGGCCGATTTTATCTATGATACATTTAAAAATTTCTACCACTTGCCTATGCTATTGATTTCTGAAGTTTGTTGATCGTATGGTTCCATTGTAACCGCTTACAGACATATGACCCTGAGACAACATCTTTCCCAGCAGATGATGGCTGTAATATTCAGCCATCACTTGCCTCTAAAGGCCCCGTCTCACACAGCGACGCTGCAGCGATACAGACAACGATGCTGATCGCTGCAGCGTCGCTGTGTGGTCGCTGGGGAGCTGTCACACAGACAGCTCTCTCCAGCGACCAACGATCAGGGGAACGACTTCGGCATCGTTGAAACGGTCTTCAACGATGCCGAAGTCCCCCTGCAGCACCCGGGTAACCAGGGTAAACATCGGGTTACTAAGCGCAGGGCCGCGCTTAGTAACCCGATGTTTACCCTGGTTACCAGCGTAAATGTAAAAAAAACAAACACTACATACTCACCATCTGTTGCCCGTCAGGTCCCTTGCCGTCTGCTTCCTGCTCTGACTGATCCGGCCGGAAAGTGAGAGCGCAGCAGTGACGTCACCGCTGCGCTCTGCTCTCACTGTACGGCGGCTCAGTCAGAGCAGGAAGCAGACGGCAAGGGACCTGACGGACATCAGATGGTGAGTATGTAGTGTTTGTTTTTTTTACATTTACGCTGGTAACCAGGGTAAACATCGGGTTACTAAGCGCGGCCCTGCGCTTAGTAACCCGATGTTTACCCTGGTTACCAGTGAAGACATCGCTGGATCGGTGTCACACACACCGATTCAGCGATGTCAGCGGGACCTCAACGACCAAAAAAAGGTCCAGGCCATTCTGACACGACCAGCGATCTCGCAGCAGGGGCCTGATCGCTGGTACGTGTCACACATAGCGAGATCGCTACTGAGGTCGCTGTTGCGTCACAAAACTTGTGACTCAGCAGCGATCTCGCTATGTGAGACGGGGCCTTAACAGCAGAAGTCCACTTGTTAAATGCCCTGCCAATCTCTAACAATCACATTTACAGATTGCTGGCGGGCACAACATTCCATGCACCTCATCAACACCCCTTTGATGACAGAGGTCTGCTGCAGACCCCTCTGTGGAAAGTTGAACATAGAAGGCAAGTTGTAATCAGGCACAGTAAAGATTAAAAATCCACTTTATTCAAAAAACTTTCCTCATAGAAACATGAATAAAAAATACAAAATTCAGATGGGAAATGAAACAGCATACATGATAATCCCTACGTGTTTTAGACTACTGCGAGTCCATAATCATAGGAATACTACATGGCAATTCCCAACTACCGCAGGGGTCGCACAAACCTATGTTCTCTCGTGTGAGAGAATCGGGATAAAAAAGGGAGAATAATTTAGAAACATTTAATACCTACAAACAATGAAGAAAAAAATGTAATCATGTCACCAATGTTCCCTAAAGAATACAACAATTATTTGTGTCCTAGAACAGATACAATAACTCGGTGCGGTAATTCCAACCTGCGGGAAAGCGTGCATTAAATTGTGAAACCTCCGCAGTGGAAAGCATGTTTGCTTAATCCCCTCCCCTTGTGGGTTTGTCAACCAGTTCAAGACCAGTGACTCTGAATGAAGATGTATTACCTTGGTATATTGCCAAAATATGTTTCGATAGACCAGAAATTAACGAATCACTTGTGAGGAATCCGATAGGGATGTTATAATATCTACACTACAATGGTATCAATAAAAACGTAGACTCAGAGCGCAATAAAAACCGTCACACAGCGCAGTCAACCAAACACTGTAAGCATTACAGATCTCTGAAAATGGAAACACAAGCAAAAAGGTTTTTTTCTATGGCAAACAAAAAAACAAAACACATTGTGGAATTGCGCTTCATTCACATTTTCGCAGCATTTGGAATTTTTTTTCCTGCTTTCCAGTACGGCACCTGACAAAATGGATGATGTCATTCAAAAGTACTCGTTCCGCAAAAAAAAAAACAAGCCCTCATATGGCTATGTAGATAGAAAAATAAAAAGGAAAGAAGAAGAAAGAAAAAAAGAATGCAAACAGGGAAAATAGACATGTCAGGAAGGGGTTAAGGAGTGCCTATTTACATTTTATTTATTATGTAGAAGCTTCCAAACATATGCAGCAAATTAGTGATCGTGATCGCAACAGATAGCATACATCAGCGTATGGGCTCAATAGAAAGTGTACGGAGCTGGACTTCACTGTCCACAGGCTCATCGACGCTCTATGGAACCCATACACCGCTTTCTGTGTGCTCTCACGCAGGAGATCAGCGCTTCTTGCTGAAAAGCAAGCTACAGTGCGTTTTTTGAGTGATCAGCGGGGGTCTGTAGATCTGCAGCACTGAAAAGGAATATATATTAGATATGAAATAAAATAAGCACTCTGTAAACTGAACATCTGCCATGTTTGACAGTCATTTTACCAGGGACTTACTGCCCAACAATCAGTCTGATCAGCTGGATTGCCAGGCAACACACTATTAGCAATATGTCAAAGATCACGCAGGTCTTCAGCTCAAAGCAGATATTCCTCTGAACTAAAAATAGATGAGGACTGAGAAGACCTGACAGCTAACCTTACGCTTGCTGCCAAATTACAATACATCCAGTGGGTACAGAAAGTATTCAGACCCTTTTAAGTTTTTCACTCTGTTTCATTGCAGCCATTTAGTAAATTCAAAAAAGTTCATTTTTTCTCACTAAGGTACACTCTGCACCCCATGTTGACTGAAAAAAAAACAGAAATGTAATCATTTTTGCAAATTTGTTAAGAAAGAAAAACTGGAATATGACATGGTCATAAGTATTCAGACCCTTTGCTCAGCATTGAGTAGAAGCACCTTTTGAGCCAGTACAGCCATGTGTCTTCTTGGGAATGATGCAACAAGTTTTTCACACATGGATTTGGGGATCCTTTGCCATTCTTCCTTGCAGATCCTCTCCAGTTCCATCAGGTTGGATGGTGAACGTTGGTGGACAGCCATTTTCAGGTCTCTCCAGAGATGCTGAATTGGGTTTATTTCAGGGCTCTGCCTGGGCCAGTCAAGAATGGTCACAGAGTTGTTCTGAAGCCACTGCTTTGTTATTTTAGCAGTGTGCTTAGGGTCATTGTCTTGTTGGAAGGTGAACCTTCGGCCAGGTCTGAGGTCCAGAGCACTCTGGAAGAGGTTTTCATCCAGGATATCTCTGTACTTGGCCGCATTCATGTTTCCTTCAATGACAACCAGTCATCCTGTCTCTGCAGCTGAAAAGCACCCCCATAGCATGATGCTGCCACCACGTTTCACTGTTAGGATTGTATTGGGTAGGTGAGGAGCAGTGCCTGTATAATGCTGCTGCAGTGCAGTATAGCGCAACCTCCACCAGGGGATGCTGGTGAGGGAACAGAGGTTGCACACACAGCGTAACACCACTGAGCAGCAGTACAAGCGCCACCTGGTGGCGAAAGAGTAGTCAGACGGGCCGAGTCAGAAACAGTCAGGACAAGAAGTACCAGAGGTCACAGCAATACACGTGGTCAAATACAAGCCAGAAGTCAGGGCCAGACGGGAGCAGAGATAACAGAGACGAGAGACAGTCAAACAGGTCAGAAGACAAGCCGGGTCACATACCAAGAGGTCCAAGAACAGGGAGCGAATACTAAGACAAGCGGGGTGGCAGGAAAGGGAAGTCACAGGAACAGATTAAACGGGCAGAGGACAAAAACAAGGTATCAAGGGGTCAGATGCTCTATCCTGGGAACATGAAGTATCACTGACATTGGTCTGCAGGCACAGCAGACTGAAATAGCCACACTGAACCCAAAACGAGGCAGAGAAGGTTAACCCCAGCATGACCACATCGGGGAGAGAATAACATGAAACAAATCCCGGCCTGGATAATAACAGCCTGGTTTTCTCCACACATACCGCTTAGAATTATCACCAAAAAGGTCTATCTTCATCTCATCAGACCAGAGAATCTTATTTCTCATAGTCTGAGAGTAATTCATGTGTTTTTTTAGCAAACTCTATGAGGGCTTTCATATGTCTTGCACTGAGGAGAGGTTTCCGTCGGGCCACTATGCCATAAAGGCCTGACTGGTGGAGGGCTGCAGTGATAGTTGACTTTGTGGAACTTTCTCCCATCTCCCTACTGCATCTCTGGAGCTCAGCCACAGTGATCTTGGGGTTCTTCTTTACCTCTCTCACCAAGGCTCTTCTCCCACGAGTGCTCAGCTTGGCTGGACGGCCAGATCTAGGAAGACTTCTGATGGTCCCAAACTTCTTCCATTTAAGGATTATGGAGGCCACTGTGCTCTTAGGAACCTTGAGTACTGCAGAAATTCTGTTGTAACCTTGGCCAAATCTGTGCCTTGCCACAATATTGTCTCTGAGCTCCTTGACCAGTTCCTTTGACCTCATGATTCTCATTTGGTCTGACATGCACTATGAGCTGTGAGGTCTTATATAGACAGGAGTGTGCCTTTACAAATCAAGTCCTATCAGTTTAATTAAACACAGCTGGACTCCAATGAAGGAGTAGAACCATCTCAAGGAGGATCACAAGGAAATGGACAGCATGTGACGTAAATATGAGTGTCTGATCAAAGGGTCTGAATACTTATGACCATGTGATATTTCAGTTTTTCTTTTTTATTAAATTTGCAAATATTTCTACATTTCTGTTTCTTTCAGTCAAGATGGGGTGCAGAGTGTACACTAACGAGAAAAAAATGAACTTTTTTGAATTTACCAAATGGTTGCAATGAAACAAAGAGTGACAAGTTGTAAGGGGTCTGAATACTTTCCGTACCCACTGTACTATTGCCAAAGTCAAGGGTAATCATATATACAGTAGAAAGTATGTGTGGGATAGAGCAAACAGAATGTCTTAAAATAAGCAACATATTCTGACCTCTGACAGATGAGACACCATCCATAACTGCTGTTCCACGGATTTCATCTCTGGTACAAGGTGGCCTCTGGTTTGCAATTATGTATCCATTTGCTGAATTGGTAGGTGTGCTCAATACCTGCACCATGGTGACAGTGGGCGCTTGTTGCACCACGTGGATGGCATGACTGGTCGGCTGTGAGGTCATGATGGAAGTAGGCATGTATGTCAAAGGTTTTGCCACAAAATTTGTTTGGGGTACAGGCTTGGCCATAATAACTGGCTGAGAACTCACCGGAGAACCTGTCACAAAAAAACAGAAATAAATACAGAAAGAATGAATAAAAGCATTACTAACTACATATTGGGTATAATGAATTACCTAATACATTAATTAACTAACCAAATACAAATAGAAAATCTGTGGGGAAAACAATTGGGATTGTACTAAAAACAGCCAACACTTATCTCATGCCTGAATCCAACTGTATTTCCATTATGTAACCCACCCTATTTATTTCCTAATCCTAGTTATAAGGATTTGGAGAATTCGCTCCAATTACCTGGTGCACTCTGGGAGTATCGATACTCTGGAACAGAGGCCATCTTAAAACCAAAATCATGTGGAACAGGGGATCCTTCTCGGGACATGCTGTCAGGGGTCTGCAAGCCACAGGAATCTGGATACGTTGGGGAGGCAGGTGCACTCCTAGGAGACAAATTATTATTTTAAGTGTCCTGGAATTGTTATCTCCAGGTATAGAGACTAATATTGTATTTAACACTACTGAACCCATCAATGTAAAATAGTAAAGGCTTGTCTGCTCAGCTAGACGGACACACAGAGAGACCTGACCGTCTAGCTGACCAGGTGGGGAGAAGTCTGCCTCTTGGAATAGTGAACTCACCCCGAACATGCTTTCAACTGCGCATTTCTCTGAAACACAACCGCATTTCAGAGAAAAACATGCTGGTTTGCAATTTAGGGGTCAGCCTCGTATACATGCTACCTGAATTACGGGAGAGGGTCCTTTTAATGTTTCAAGTTAGAAAAGGTCTGGTTCAGCAGTAATTCACAAGTTTTAAAATTTTTATATATACCCAAAATTTGCTCTCCTTAAAACTATCAAGATGACTTCCTCCCTGCAGGAGCAGAGCTGCCTCTCCACTAATCCCTGATGGTCCTACTACAATCCATCTAGGCATCACGGCTGACCGGAGTGACTGCCTGCAGCAGTCATGTGTTGTAGTCGTGATGTCATAGCTGCAGTCGTGTGAATAATGACAGTCAGGGAACAGTAGAGAACAAGTGCTGGAAAGCACAAGGTCAGCAATGAAGTATTCAGTTATTAAGGAGAGTAAGCCAATAAAGATAAATCTAAAATCAGCATCCTCTTCAAAAGGGGAACCTGGCAACAGTTTCTTGTTATAAAACTACTGCCAGCACATAATGTCCCTAATTAGGATCCTAACTATCTGCTCCAAGCAACCCTGCATCCCAGCATACAGCTAAAATGATTTGTATTCACTGCTCTCCACAGTAGTTCTTTACCAAGTGGTCTGATGGGTGTGTATGAACTGTGAACTCCCAAACCCAGCCCCATCAAAGGCAGAGGGGCCAGGTTCGTGAGCTTCTTAGCCGATGCCAAGGCTGGTCCCTACACACCCATCAGATCGCACAGCACTGAGTATCAAGCAGGAGAGTCAGAAATAAAGAAAAGCTGTATGCTGGGATACATGGGCGACTGGAACTGACAATTATAATCCTAATTATGAGACACAGAATGACCCACAGAGCTCAGTGATTTGAGATATGTGCACTGTGGGTTTCACAGCTGCAGCCTGTTAGATTGGAACAGCAGCGGAGAGAGCACGGGACCTGGGAAAGGCGAGTATTGTGTTTGATTAAGTCTGACAAGAAAAAAATACATGTACATATATATTCCAAAACACCCACTTTAATTATATACCAATACCTGGAAGAAAGCGGACCAAAAGGAGTACGAAATGATGAAACTCCCCTCTGCCTCCGTTTTCTAAACGCCTGCTCTACCAGCTTGGCTTCAGATGTAGGATCAATTCTCCAAAAGGAACCTTTTCCAGGCTCCTCCTGCGATCGTGGTACTTTTATAAAATACCGATTTAATGACAGATTGTGACGTATAGAGTTCTAGAGAGAAAAATCATTAGAGATATTAAAATGACCAAAGGCTATGTGTTACAAAAATGCAAATAGGAGAATAAACATATCCAACAAGTATATCCAACAAGTAGATCACTTGACTAGGTACACATTAGGGACATATTTATAAGATTATCTCAGAAAAGGGACATTTTTATTTAACACATCCTATTGTAAAATTATTATTATTCCAAGATCTATTGATTAAAATTTACTGGGTGTGGCTCGCGGCCTCACTGGGTGGGGCTCGCGGCCTCACTGGGTGGGGCTCGCGGCCTCACTGGGTGGGGCTCGCGGCCTCACTGGGTGGGGCTCGCGGCCTCACTGGGTGGGGCTAGAGGCTGTCCGCCAGCTTGGTGCATTAGAACCAGCAAAAAGTTATGAGAATAAAGGTCTCCAAGTGGTGACTTCTTTGAGTAGCCCTGCACAGAACAGCAGATCTGGGTGTGCATAACCTGGCAGGGGGAGGTAAGGTAAATATGATAAGATGGAGATAGGAGGAAATAGCCAGTCAAAGTAGGTGCTTGAAGCTGGATGCAATAGTGTGGCGAGTGTGCTTCATGTGAGTATATCGAATAGGGGTAACGTGGGAATCACTATGGGGGATGCAGGTACTGGATGTCGTATTATGGGGTTTTTAAATGTTTTTATGCTTTTTGTGTGGTGTTCCCTAAATAAAGATGTTTTTTGTATAAATTCTGTATTGTTGTGGTGATCCCAATTTATATGCATACACTGTGTCTTGTTTGGTTCTAGGTACTGGATGTGGCTCATGACCAGAGTATTCTTAGCTCACAATATCATATCCCATTCTTGAATCCTCATATAAGGCTTTTTTGCTCTTCTGTAGGACAAAAGCATTCCATCATGTAAGAACTATAAATCACAGATGTACCATGTGTTGTGAAAACTTGTTATGATGCCACTTTCATTATATTCATTTAAAAATAAAATAAAAATCAGTAATGATCATTCAGAAAAAATATCAGAAACCATCAAGGTAGAATGTATAGATTCCTCTAACCCAGACCTGGGCACAGTGTGTCCCGTGGGCCACATCCAGCTCTCTGGCTGCTCCCGTCCGGCCCATGGACCAAGACAGTCGAGGGGCTGACAACAGTGGCTTACAGGCTGCACCTTGTCCTCCCCGGCATGTTCGCCGCCGCCCACTGTCACCGCTATCCATCTACATCGACAGGATGTAGACAGCGGTGAATGCACTGGTGGAGGAGGGGCCGTCTGACCCTTCTTACACCATCAGCGTGTGAGACAGCTGACCCGATGATGTAATTTTATCGCGTCAGCTGTGCACTGCGGAGAGTTAGTACATTAGATAGTAGAAGGAGAGCGCCAGGAGAACAAGAGCAAGGTGAGCATGTGGCATTTTTTTTCCATGTGTATGGGATGTTTGGCTGGTCATGGGGAGGCTATGGGGCTCTCACGCTGGCCATGAAGAGGTTAATGGGGCTCTCATGCTGGCCATCGGGAGGCTATGGGGTGGCTTTGGGGCTCTCATGCAGCCCATGGGGAGGCTATGGGGCTCTCACGCTGGCCCTGGGGAGGCTATGGGGCTCTCACGCTGGCCCTGGGGAGGCTATGGGGCTCTCACGTTTGCCCTGGGGAGGCTATGGGGCTCTCATGCTGGCCCTAAGTAGGCTATGGGGCTCTCATGCTGGCCCTGGGGAGGCTATGGGGCTCTCATGCTGGCCATAGGGAGGCTGTGTGGGTGTCATGGTGATACTATGTGGGGACTCTTACAGGGCTGTGTGCTCATACGATTTACAGAAGGGGCTATATGTGGGCTCAAATGGTATATAGGAGAATGTCAGCATACTTCATTCTGCTCAAAATTAAGTGATACAATTAATATTAAATAATTATAATTAATATATTAATATTGAGCAGAATTAATTTCAGCCTATTGGTTCGACCCTCCACAACAGTCACAGTCTCATGTGGCCCCTGAGGAAAAATTAATTGCCCACCCCTTAACCTATCAACACTTATTCTACTTAGCCATGAAACCCATCATAGCACTTGTAAAAATACGTACCTGCCAGCCTTTATCTGCAGACCTATAGTAAGGATAATGCTTGGTAATATGAGCATAAATTCCACTCAATGTGAGTTGTCGATCTTTTGCACAGGAGATTGCTTGAACAATGAGTTGTGCATATGAATATGGGGGTTTGGAGTCATCCTGAGGAAAAGAATTATAAAGATATAACATTTACTGAGGGCTACAACATAATCATTGAATTAATTCAACTAAATGAAGACATTTGTCTAGTGAAGATGAAAACTATAGGAACAAATGGTGATAATGGGCTCAGCTATGGTTGAAATGCCAATAGCATACGTGGCTACCTCTGCTGTCCCTGCGGCCTGGTACCAGTCAAACTGGGGTATTTAGGGAATTAATTTCCGGATATAGATGCAGGGCGCAGAGATGCCACCAATATCTTCTATACATTTATGTCATATCTGATGTCATACATGTACACTGTGTTCCAAGTTATTATGCAAATTGGATTTAAGTGTCATAAAGATTTAATTGTTTTGTTTTTCAAATAAACTTATGGATGGTATTGTTTCTCAGGGCTCAATGGATCACTGAAATCAATTTTAAACACATGTGATAATTAGTCTTCCAGGTGATTCTAATTAAAGAAAAACTACTTAAAAATGATGTTCCACATTATTAAGCAGGCCACAGTTTTCATGGGAAAGAAAAAGGATCTCTCTGCTGCCGAAAAGCATCAAATAGTGCAATGCATTGGTCAAGGGACGAAAACATTAGATATTTCCCGAAAACTTAAGCGTGACCATAGTACTGTTAAGAGATTTGTGGCTGAATCTGAGCACAGACGTGTTCGTGCTGATAAAGGCATAAAGAGGAAGGTTTCTGCCAGGCACGTTCATCAGATTAAGAGAGCAGCTGCTAAAAAGCCATTACAAACCAGCAAACAGATATTTGAAGCTGCTGGTGCCTCTGGAGTCCTTTGAACCTCAAGGTGTAGGATCCTTCAAAGGCTTGCTTTGGTTCATAAACCTACTATTCGGCCACCCCAAAACAGTGTTCACAAGCAGTGGGCCCAAACATACATGAAGACTAATTTTCAAACAGTCTTGTTTACTGATGAGTGTCGAGCAACCCTGGATGGTCCAGATAGATGGAGTAGTGGATGGTTGGTGGATGGCCACCATGTCCCAACAAGGCTCCGACGTCAACAAGGAGGTGGAGGAGTCATGTTTTGGGCCGGAATCATGAGGAAACAGCTGGTAGGGCCCTTTAAGGTTCCTGAAGGTGTGAAAATGACCTCTGCAAAGTATATAGAGTTTCTGACTGACAACTTACTTCCATGGTATAAAAAGCAGAAACGTGCCTTCAGGAGTAAAATAATCTTCATGCGTGACAATGCACCATCATGCTGAAAATAATACCTCTGAGTCATTGCCTGCTATGGGCATAAAAGGAGATAAACTCATGGTGTGGCCACCATGTTCCCTTGACCTCAACCCTATAGAGAACCTTTGGAGTATCATCAAGAAAAAGATCAATGAGGGTGGGAGGCAGTTCACATCAAAACAGCAGCTCTGGGAGGCTATTCTGACTTCATGCAAAGAAATACAAGCAGAAACTCTCCAAAAACTCACAAGTTCAATGGATGCAAGAATTGTGAAGGTGATATCAAAGAAGGGTCCTATGTTAACATGTAACTTGGCCTGTTAGGATGTTTTGGAGTTAAATAGCTTTTTTGTTCAGTGAATGTGACCTCCTAATGCTGCAAATTCCACAAATGAGCATTTTCAGTTCTTTAAAGGGAACCTGTCACCACGTTTTTGGAAGATGGGATAAAAATAGCGTTAAATAGGGGCAGAGGTGGGCGTTACATTAGTGTGTGTGTTATGCGTTTATTACCCACCTAAGTTGCCGAAATAACTTTGCAAAGTCTCCGTTTTCGCCTGTCAATCAGGCTGGTCAGGTCGCATGGGCGTTGTCTTCCCCCAGATTTGGCGTAGTTTTCCGTTGGTGGCGTAGTGGTGTGCGCATGCCCAAAGTCCGGAATCCTCTTCCAGGGGATTTAAAATAGCGCGGTGTTCGTTATTGCATTGGTGATCGGTGGGCGCGGCCATCTTCCTTTGGCCGCGCGTGCGCAGAAGCGGCGCTCTGCTGGCCGCGGCTTCAGGAAAATGGCCGCCGCGATATCCATCTGCGCACGCGCGGCATCCCGCGGCCATTTTCCTGAAGCCGCGGCCAGCAGAGCGCCGCTTCTGCGCACGCGCGGCCAAAGGAAGATGGCCGCGCCCACCGATCACCAATGCAATAACGAACACCGCGCTATTTTAAATCCCCTGGAAGAGGATTCCGGACTTTGGGCATGCGCACACCACTACGCCACCAACGGAAAACTACGCCAAATCTGGGTGAAGACACCACGCCCATGTGACCTGACCAGCCTGATTGACAGGCGAAAACGGAGACTTTGCAAAGTTATTTCGGCAACTTAGGTGGGTAATAAACGCATAACACACACACTAATGTAACGCCCACCTCTGCCCCTATTTAACGCTATTTTTATCCCATCTTCCAAAAACGTGGTGACAGGTTCCCTTTAAAACATATCAAATGTTTAGAAATTATACTGTGCCTAATAATTTGGAACAGTGCATTTTGAGTTTTTATTCATTTTGGAGATTATACTGTTATCATTGGGAGGTTTCTTCAATAAAATTCGATGTATACTCTAATGGGTGATGACTTTTATTAGACTGACTGTCATTTGCACCGACCATTTAGGAAAATAGGAGAAAAATATCATTTGCATAATTATTTGGAACATGGTGTATTTTGTGAGACAACCCCTTTATCACCTTAAATTTATGTTGACCGTATGATACAACTCTTTGGAGTGGGATCAGTAGGGGAGACAGTGCAAGGCAGTGCGGGTATCGGCCGTGTTACCTAACCAGCACCCGACAGTAACCGATGCGATCTGAGGTTGGTCTGATACAATCAGATTAACATCTTAACTGCTGCTGCCAAGTGGAAAAGCTGCAGACTTCAAGATGGCGACTAGGGTTGAGCGACCTTAACTTTTATGGGATCGGGTCGGGTTTCACGAAACCCGACTTTCTCAAAAGTCGGGTCGAGTGAAATCGGCCGATCCTATAAAAAAGTCGGGGTCGGGGTCGGCCGAAACCCGAAACCCAATGCACTGCAATGGGATACTATGGTTCCCAGGGTCTGAAGGAGAGGAAACTCTCCTTCAGGCCCTGGGATCCATATTTAAGTGTAAAATAAATAATTAAAATAAAAAATATTGATATACTCACCTGTCCGGCGGCCCCTGCAACTTACCGAGGGAACCGGCGGCCTGCTTTGGTTAAAATGAGCGCGTCCAGGGCCTTCCGTGACGTCACGGCTTTGTGATTGGTCGCGACCAATCACAAAGCCGTGACGTCATCTTAAGGTCCTTCACACGCTGATTCTTAGGAAGGAAGGCTGCCGGAAAGAAGCAGGGCGCGTCCGAGGGTGAGTATATTCCTATTAGGTATATACTCACCCTCGGCTTCTTTCCGGCAGCCTTCCTTCCTAAGAATCAGCGTGTGAAGGACCTTAAGATGACATCACGGCTTTGTGATTGGTCGCGACGGCCCATGTGACCGCCACGCGACCAATCACAAGCCGTGACGTCACCGCAGGCCATTCACGCGCTGATTCTTAGGAAGGAAGGCTGCCGGTTAGTACCAGGGCGCGTCAGAGGGTGAATATATCAATATTTTTTATTTTGATTCTTTATTTTACACTTAAATATGGATTCCGATATGGATTCCCGATATCGCAAACATATCGGAACTCGGTATCGGAATTCCGATCCCAGATTCAGAAGATCGCCGACCTCATGGCCGACCCCACACAGGGGTCGGGTTTCATGAAACCCGACTTTGCCAAAAGTCGGCGACTTCTGAAAATGGCCGACCCGTTTCACTCAACCCTAATGGCGACCATTACTTCTGACAGGTATCTGCCTCTGTGGGGTGCCGATTAGTTGCCATGGCAGTCGGGGGTCTTCTGAAGGCCCGCATGTTAGCCATGTGAGATCTCCTGGGAAACACAGCCTGTGGATGGGCTTCACAGTAATCAAATATAAAGATATTTGTGCCATATGGCAAACGCTTCAACAGAAAAAAGAATCAAAGTCCAGAATTGGCATTTTTGGTTGCTGGAACCAAACCAAAATGCAATGAAAAGAGATTAAAACTTTGTATGCAGCCCCAAAGAAGTATCAATAAAAACATCAGACGATCCCACATACAGGTCATTAATGGAAAAATAAAAAGTTGTAGGTCTCAAAAAAGGTGACAATTCTTTCAAGAAAAGTTCAGCATTTTTTAGACACTAAAATATAAAACAATAAGTTTGGTATCACCATAATCCCACTGAACTGGAGAATCATGCTACATTTTTATCGCCTACTCAACAATCTAAATTGAATGGTGTCATTCAAGACTACAACTTGTTCAGCAAAAAAAACTCATACATTTACGTCGGCAGAAAAAGAAAGAAAAAATTATGACTCTGGGAAGAAGTGAGGAAAAGCAAAATAAAATAAAAGAATATTTGTCCAGCCCTTGAAATGTTATTTCCACAATATTAATCACACTTCAGTTGCTTACATTCCTAAAATAAACTTATTATCAATTTCAAAAAGTTATTGTGGTGCCAGATGATATCTCCTGAAAATTTGCATGTCAATGATATTGCTTACCGGGATGAGGATACGTCCTATAGTTCTTGCATGACAGGTCGCACATGCTCAGTAGGCACTGGCTAATCCAGCAGTCTAAAATCTGAGCACAGCCTTCACTATTTAAAGGGAACCTGTCACCCCGTTTTTTCAAGATGAGATAAAAATAGCGTTAAATAGGGGCAGAGCTGTGCTTTACATTAGTGTATTTTTTGTGCCTTTATTCCCCACCTATGCTGCCGAAATACCTTTGTAAAGTCGCCGTTTTGGGCTGTCACTCACGCTGGTCTGGTCATATGGGCATGGTGACATCGCTGTTTCTCGGCGATCTCCATCTGCGCACGCGCGGCATCCCGCGGCCATTTTCCTGAAGCCCCGGGAAGCCGAGCACTACCATCTGCGCACGCGCGGCCTCAGGAAGATGGCCGTGCCCACCGATAAACCGCTGAATAGTGCAGATCGCGCTCTTTTCCTTCAGCTGTGCAGTGGATTCGCCTGTTGGGCATGCGCACACCACTGCGCCACCAACGGAAAGCTGAGCAAGATCTGGGGGAGAAACAGCGATGTCACCACGCCCATATGACCAGACCAGCGTGAGTGACAGCCCAAAACGGCGACTTTACAAAGGTATTTCGGCAGCATAGGTGGGGAATAAAGACACAAAAAATACACTAATGTAAAGCACAGCTCTGCCCCTATTTAACGCTATTTTTATCTCATCTTGAAAAAACGGGGTGACAGGTTCCCTTTAAATAGTGAAATGAAAGCTGTGATGTGATTGGTTGCTGAAAGAAAAAAAAAGCTAGGAGAACATATACAGGGGAAATATATCTAAAGCACATACAGAATTTTATTAACCCAACAACTAAATGTTATCATCAGGAAGCGGTTCCCGCAAAGGACATACAGTTACTTTATGGTGATAATGCTGGCACATAAGCTGTGACCACACAATTGCTGTCTGAAGCTTGGCTTAAGTGATAGTCGGCTGTGTCACAGCCAGGGACGGTGCCCACATCCATCGCTTATGCTGTTTAACCCTTTAAATGCTGCAATCATTAGGGATCACAGCATTTAGAAGGCTAGAAGAGGGAGGAGGTTCCCTCTCCCATCTCATCACGGCCTCTCATGTAATTGTGTGCTGCTGATGGTAGTCATAGCAAGCAGAGGTGAAATGACGACTTCCGGGTCTGCCAGCTTTAGTTGTCAGGGCTCCTTTTGCATCAATTACTGCATCAATGCGGCATGGCATGGAGGCTATCAGACTGTGGCACTGCTGAGGTGTTATGGAAGCCCAGGTTGCTTTGATAGCAGCCTTCAGCTCGACTGCATCGTTGGGTCTGGTGTCTCATCTTCCTCTTGACAATACCATATGGATTCTCTATGGGGTTAAGGTCAGACGTGGGTTTGCTGGCCAATCAAGCACAGTGATACTGTTTTTATACCAGTTATTGGAACTTTTGGCAGTGTGGACAGGTGCCAAGTCCTGCTGGAGAATGACATTTCCATCTCCAAAAAGCTTGTCGGCAGAGGGAAGCATAAAGTGCAGCAATGGAAGTGCAGGGGCTCCGGGCTTTCACAAAATGTCAGTGGAGCCCCTGTAACACCAAATCCCGCCAAATACTGCCGTACCAGCCTGGTATGGGAGTCAGATCATCGCCCTACAGCGTCAGACCACCGAACACCCCCTCTTCCCAGACCAGGGCCAGCAGAATCACCCGACTCCTGCTGCCGTCACACTCCTGGTAAGTACATTCAGACTAAGGCGCATCCCCATTTTCCCCAAAAAATATTTTGGGAAAAAAGTGCATCTAAGTCTGAAAAATATGGTAAGTGAAATGTTAGACATTGTACTATACCTATATTTCTCTGCTGTATCTGTGCATCATGAATTGTGGTATGTGGTAAAGGGGCCCACTGAGACGCTTTCGTCCCAGAACCCACGAAAACCTGGAGCTGGCGCTGAGCAAGTATAATGTGCTGTGTGCTGCCAGAAGGCAGTGTGCCAAAACATGTGTTGAGGAAAGCAACACCACCCACAGATGGTAAGACACTGTATCACATGTGCTTTTTGACTACCTATGTTTGTTTTCTACAGAGTCCCTTGTGACTCACTAGATTTGCAGTATGATAGAATGAACAATTACTTCAATGTACCAGGCACTTTTGTTACAGTCTCCTTGTTAGCTATACTGGTGGGTGTGTTACGCCACCTTGTGGTTTCCCGCTTTTTTATCAATCCTTTATGTATTTTTGTTTATTTTTGTTTGTTCAATAAAGATTTACATTTTTTACTATATGGTTTTTGCGTACACTTTTTGTATATGATCTATTTTAATTGTACTGCACCCTTTACTTTACCCATGTTGGTTTGGTGGCACTTAAATATTTGGGTATAGTTACCATATTTAGTTTTCTAGAGTTGCTGCAACCATTTATACAACACCCTCTCTCATAGAGGAGTATTATGTGATGTGCATCCATCCCTCCCTCATCCATCCATCTATCCCCACACATACATCACTATAGAGTGAGCTTCGGAAGCAGCTGAAGTGTATGTGGTAAAAATGTAGCCATAGACACACATATTACTATAGACTCTTCACCACTGTGGATGTGCCGTGGGGACATGTGACGCTCTATCACCACTGTGGATGTGATGTGGGGACATGTGACGCTCTATCACCACTGTGGATGTGATGTGGGGACATGTGACGCTCTATCACCACTGTGGATGTGATGTGGGGACATGTGACGCTCTATCACCACTGTGGATGTGATGTGGGGACATGTGACGCTCTATCACCACTGTGGATGTGATGTGGGGACATGTGAAGCCCTATCACCACTGTGGATGTGATGTGGGGACATGTGACGCTCTATCACCACTGTGGATGTGATGTGGGGACATGTGAAGCCCTATCACCACTGTGGATGTGATGTGGGGACACGTGATGCTCTATCACCACTGTGGATGTGATGTGGGGACACGTGATGCTCTATCACCACTGTGGATGTGATGTGGGGACATGTGGCGCTCTATCACCACTGTGGATGTGATGTGGGGACATGTGACGCTCTATCACCACTGTGGATGTGATGTGGGGACATGTGAAGCCCTATCACCACTGTGGATGTGATGTGGGGACATGTGACGCTCTATCAGCACTGTGGATGTGATGTGGGGACATGTGACGCTCTATCACCACTGTGGATGTGATGTGGGGACATGTGACGCTCTATCAGCACTGTGGATGTGATGTGGGGACATGTGAAGCTCTATCACCACTGTGGATGTGATGTGGGGACATGTGAAGCTCTATCACCACTGTGGATGTGATGTGGGGACATGTGAAGCTCTGTCACTAGTGATGAGCGAGTGTACTCGTTGCTCGGGTTTCCCCGAGCACGCTCGGGTGATCTCAGAGTATTTGAAAGTGCTCGGAGATTTAGTTTTCGTCACCTCAGCTGCATGATTTACGGCTGCTAGCCAGCTTGAGTACATGTGAGGGTTGCCTGGTTGCTAGGGAATCCCCACATATATTCAAGCTGGCTAACAGATGTAAATCATGCAGCTGAGGTAACGAAAACTAAACCTCCAAGCACTTACAAATACTCGGAGACCACCCGAGCAACGAGTATACTCGCTCATCACTATCTGTCACCGCTGTGGATGCGATGTGGAGACACGTGAAGCTCTGTCACCACTGTGGATGTGAAGGGACATGTGAAGATCTATCGCCACTGTGGATGTGTTGTGGAGACCCGTGTAGCTCTTTCACCACTGTAGATGTGTTGTGGAGACCCGTGTAGCTCTTTCACCACTGTGGATGTGATGTGTAGACACGTGAAGCTCTGTCACCACTGTGGATGTGATGTGTAGACACGTGAAGCTCTGTCACCACTGTGGTGTGGAGTGCAGTGATTGTGCGGCTTTCCACAGAAAGGACACCACTCTGTCAGTCATGAATGATCTGAGACGAAGAGCCGGCTCCTTTCTGTGAACGATGGGGGCCAGCTCACCACTGGAAGCTGAGACAATTTTTTTTTTCTCTTGCATGACTGGGTTTTGAGAGGGGTCGAGAAAAAGACTCAGATCAGATTTGCATGGAATGATTGTCAATGGCCTTGTGACTGGACTCCTCCCAACTGGACACATACATTTATTGTGATTGCCTGGTTATTGCTCACATGATCAGTGATATATTTAAGGATAAGGTCCTTAAGTAAGTTTGCTGAAATAGCTGACATAGTAAAGTACAGGAGACTAGAGTCACTGACATTCACACGTATGTCAGAGTCAGACAGGACAGGTGGATGTACAGCAACTGCAAGAGATGAGGTGGCCTTCTTAGGTTAAAAAATGGAGGATTTATACCTCTGCTATTAATTTCTGTTGCTGCTGTTTACATTGGGTAAGTAATACTGAGACAGACAAACACTGTGGACAGAGCTAGGTATATCTAAATAATTGCAGAGTATAGTAAGTCAGCACTGAGTGTCACACATGGCCTCCTGACATGGAGGAGCTTTTCACACCTTAGGGTACATTACCACGATCAGGAACTGCTGCGGTTTTGATGCTGCGTATTTATGCAAACCCGCAGAGGCCAGATGTTACAGCATGGTGAATCGGATTTTGTTTGCGTGTGCTTGTGGCTCACCCCTGGAGACTGACATGCGGCACGCCTCTCCAGACCGCAGCATGTCAATTTCTATTGTGGAGATGCTATAGAATGTTAAGTTACCGTAGTTTTTTGTTTTTTTTAATCTATACTATTTTGGGGTACATACAATGCATTGATTGCTTCTTAATGCATTTTTTGTGGAAGTGTGGTGACCAAACACCCACAATTCTGGCATTCGATAATTTTTTTTTTTACTTTTATACTTTTTACAGATGTGGTTAATTTTCATTTTAAGTAGATCATACTTTTGTGAAGACGTTGCTACCTAAAGTAATTTGATTTTTTGTTACAACCACTACATTGTTACCAAAGGTAAAGGGGAGGAGTGATCCACATTGCTATCTGATGATGCTTTGTGTGAGTGTCCTCCCAGCATGCAGTGGGATTCTCAAATGAAGGGTCATTAAAAGGAACTACAAAAAGAGAAAAGCTGTTAGATGGTGTAGTTAAAGCACCACTCTAGCAGTTTTTATTTCACCCCTGGAGTGGTGTTTTAAATCTCCGACCACTGCCCCGGCTGAAACTTACTCTTCGGCGTCTTCAACTGATTTGAAACGCTGCTTCGGTCCGTGTCCTGCAGTCTGTGACCTGCCGACTGCTCCAGTGTTTGCTGCAGGAGCCGGAAGTCACTAATTAATGTAAGTCTATAGGAGCCTTGTTCCGGCTCTCATAGATTGAGAGGCTGTGATGTAGATTCTGACTTCCAGCCAGTCAGAAGCTGCGCTCACAAGATGGCGCTGCTGGTCCGTAGCGGTGCTGAAAAATGGGGAAGGAGAGTAGGAGACAGGGGGCTTGGGTTTAAAGCACCACTTCAGCAGCCAAAAGAAACCCAAAAAAATACGATGGAGTGGTGCTTTACTTATTAATCCAAGTAGATTAGAAAATAATTCAGATTATGGCTGTAGTTTAGGTTACAATGCAGTAATAGAGCTGTCAAGAGTCATTGTTCCAGTTCAGGAACCTGAGGTTTCTTTTCACTAGAATATGTAAAAAAAAAAAAAAAAAAAAATAAAAAAAACAGATCCAAAACAACATCATTTGCTGGCTTTAGATGGTTGTCCACGACTTTAATAACCTAGCCTTTGGATAGGGGACGCGGTTACTGCGTCCACTCTGTACCCTTAGGCTGGTGACTGAACCCAAGCGTCACCCCTTCCTCCATGATCGAATGCTGGCAGGGAGAATGAGGCCAGATGCAGACGATCTGGAACCAGCAGCGCTTTAGGCGCAGTGTATGTCTGCTGCGTCTAAAGCACTGCTGTTAATTGAACGCAGGTGAATCCGCATGTGATCACTGAACCGTGTGGAATTACCGCGTTCAATACATTATATGGGTGAAATTTCTCTTGCGGAGACTAGCGTCTTTGCAAGAGAAATTGACATGCTGCGGTCTGGAGAGACACGCCACATGTCCGTCTCTGCGGGTGATCTGCGGGCATCTCTGGACGCATAGTGGACATGGGTTCTCTGAAAATCTTATCCACTATGCTGTAACATTTGGACGCGGCATAAGTATGCCGCGTCCAACCAGCAGCATTTACTGACTGTGTGCACCTTGGATGCGTGCAGGCTCCAGGCAGCGTTATAACGCTATTAACCTGCTGATTAACCCCATATCTGCAGGTTAACAGCGTTCTTCCTGGCGACCGGTTCCCTATAAGACTAATAATCTTATATAGAGCCAGCACATACCACAGCGCTTATTAGTTCAGAAAGGACATGTACAAACAATATTAGAAAGTAACGCAGATCAGCAATACAACCGAGGAGGGAACGCTCTGCGCACAGGAGCTTACAATCTGAGGAAATGGCAATGCTATAAAGCAGTCTGTACTGCTTCACTAGACGCCTATACAGCTGTATAATGAGGCACTGGCTTCACAGTGGAATGATAACAGTGAGGAAAGTAGTACTATTTGCAAGAAGAGCTGTTTTCTTAACCAAAAAAACGTCAGCTCTTTAGACTGAGCGGAGCCGAGTGAGCCAGATCACCAGAAAGAGCCGGACTGCCCATCACTAGGATTTCCAATACTTGAGTGATGACAGTGGTCAGTGCAGGGGCAGAAACGGGCAGCCAATGAGAGAGCAGAGGGCGGGGCTGGACACTGAGCCTGGGCGGTGCCAGCCCTGGCTGCGAGGTTACAAAATAAAGCACAGGGAGCTGGCAAGTTTGTTCATCTGCGGCTCTACCAAAGTGGGGGCAGGGAATGAGGTGAAGTTCAGGAGGAACAAAAGGCAGAAACAAAAAACTAAATGTTTATCACAATACAACACAGATTAGCTGAAGAAAAAAAAAAATGATTTCAGGGTCGGCCAATCTCTAAGTGCCGTGAGCCTGGAGAAGAAGCAGGTGCTTGTGGGAAATATAAACACACTGGTCACATGGTCAGCACTTAAGGACCGCCCACCTGACACTGAGCAGGGAGAAGCAGTTATGGAGAAGCTAAGGTTAGGAAGAGGAGTAAGAATGTAGTCAATGAGCATCTGAAGGCATGGTTGTGTTACTCTAGAGATTATTTGGCTATAGGAAGTTTATAAAAAAAAAAAAGATTTGGGGATAATCCCTTTAAATTTTCTAATCTCAGGAGCATTCCTCCTTCAGGTTTTTCTTCAGTAGCTTTGCCAGAAGTAATAGGAATGACATATTGAAATAAGTGCAGGAGAAAATGGAAGATACATGCAAGCAATCTCGCGGTGACAGTCTGCCTTACTAAATCTACTTGACAGCAGGTATCACCGTGGACACACAACCGCCATCATCATTCAGGAAGGGTAGGAGGTGATCATATCATTGTTGCCACAGGAATAAATATATATATATATATATATATATATATATATATATATATATATATATATATCAGCAAAGTGAATGAGATGTCTGAAATTTAATTTATTCCTTTATTAATTATTCTTTATTTATTTTATATTTAGTTATCTATTTATTCCTTGGGAACTTGAAGCATCAAAGCATTTTTTTTCAAATCTGCAGAATGTCAATACTTTCACCTATTCAAATGAAAGGAAAAAAAAAGTAAGTAAAAACACACCAAAAATCATGATTTCTATGCGGTGATTTTCCTGACAAAACTCGTTTTTTTTTTGCTGCAGAAATATCTGCTGTAAGTGCTCTGTGTGCACATTCCTGAATAACGAGAGAGATTTGGACCTAAATATATAATTATTTATCCCACCTAGGAAATGAAAAAGAATGTGCAAAAAAACAAAACCAATGCAAGAATTTCAGTCTTATTCATCTCCCCTATAAAAATCACGATCAAGAAAAGTGATCAAAAGATCATATGACTTTTTGATCACTTTTCTTTATCAAGTTATCATGTTTTCTTTATCATTACAATGAAAAATACAGCTTGTCCTGCAAAAAAATAAGCCCTCAGACAACTATCTACAGAAAAACAAAAAAGTATGAGTTTCAGTAGAATATTTTTAATTTTTTTTCCCTCAAACTTGGTTTATTTTTTTTTTTAGCAAAAGTAGTAAAACAGAATAACTAAATACATATTTATATATATATTATTATATATTCGCATGCAGAAAAAAGAGGAGTGTTAATTATACTGAATTTAGGGGCATTTAAAAATTAGAATCCAGAATTACTATTTTTTTTTTACGCATTGCATCTCCCAGAAAGTGTATTAAAAATGATCAAAAAGGGATATGTACCCCAAAATGGGATCAATGACAAATGCATCCTGTTGTGGAAAAACAAATTGGCCATCACACATATTCTTTACAGGGAAAATATGACACTTCTAATTCTCAGAATATGGCGCTACAAAATAAATGATTTTTTTTCAAATAGTATATTTATTATAGAAAACTAATAAACCATAAATAAAACTACTATACATAAATTTGGGGAAGCCATAATTCTGCTGATCCACATAGTAAAGTTAAAACTTTATTCATGTATCACATGAAAAGCAAAACACGTAAAAGTAAAAAAAAGCATAATTGGAGTTTTTTTCCCCCATTTCTTAATAAAAGAGTTAATAAAAAGTTAGGTATTAAGTTGTATTTACCCCAAAATTATGTCACTAACCAATGCAACTCATTCAACAAAAAAAAAAAAAAAAAAAGGTCATGCACAGAAACATGTACAAAAAAAACGCAGTGCAGAGACTGTCCGGCGGCTCTCCCGATCCAAGCGTGACAGCTTCATGTAGTCATAGTCGGGTCGGGAAAGCCGCCGGCCAGTCCGTGCACTGCGTACCGATACCGATCTCGGTCCGATGTATACGGATGGCTGTTTCATCATAATTTATGACAGAGGTGTACTCCAGTCCGTGACTGAAATACATTTCTTGCTTTGACGCACGGCAGCTGAACATTGTGCCAGATTCATTAAGCGGTGCACGTCTGCAGCGCACAGTTTATCAAGAACGGCGTGCAAAACGGAACTGGGGCGCAAGTGTTTTTTCAAGATCAGGGAATGAAGATGCTATTGTCAACACACACGTACATAGTGAGATATTATTTTATCCAGTGTAGGAAATACTTTGAGCTACAGACACCCACATGAAATGCACAAATCTTTCCAGCAGTTTTCTACAATGTACCATCCAGGAGTTAGGGTGGGTTGGCTCACAGAGCATGGTCTAGGGTGGATACTATATTAAGGGTGGGTTGGCTCACAGAGCATGGTCTAGGGTGGATACAATTGTAAGGGTGGGATGGCTCACAGAGCATGGTCTAGGGTGGATACAATTGTGAGGGTGGGTTGGCTCACAGAGCATGGTCTAGGGTGGATACAATTGTGAGGGTGGGTTGGCTCACAGAGCATGGTCTAGGGTGGATACAATTGTGAGGGTGGGTTGGCTCACAGAGCATGGTCTAGGGTGGATACAATTGTAAGTGTGGGTTGGCTCACAGAGCATGGTCTAGGGTGGATACAATTGTAAGTGTGGGTTGGCTCACAGAGAATGGTCTAGGGTGGATACAATTGTAAGTGTGGGTTGGCTCACAGAGCATGGTCTAGGGTGGATACAATTGTAAGTGTGGGTTGGCTCACAGAGCATGGTCTAGGGTGGATACAATTGTAAGTGTGGGTTGGCTCACAGAGCATGGTCTAGGGTGGATACAATTGTAAGTGTGGGTTGGCTCACAGAGCATGGTCTAGGGTGGATACAATTGTAAGTGTGGGTTGGCTCACAGAGCATGGTCTAGGGTGGATACAATTGTAAGTGTGGGTTGGCTCACAGAGCATGGTCTAGGGTGGATACAATTGTAAGTGTGGATTGGCTCACAGAGCATGGTCTAGGGTGGATACAATTTTAAGTGTGAGTTGGCTCACAGAGCATGGTCTAGGGTGGATACAATTGTATGTACAGTATGTATGTGTTTACTTTCTCTGTGTACAATATTGTTCTCATTCACTGACTGCAAACAACAACTTGGAACTACTCAAGAATTAATTATATGTTAGAAAGCCATGATTAAAGGTACCTTCACACGAAGCGACGCTGCAGCGATAGCGACAACGATGCCGATCGCTGCAGCGTCGCTGTTTGATCGCTGGGGAGCTGTCACACAGACCGCTCTCTCCAGCGACCAACGATGCCGAGGTCCCCGGGTAACCAGGGTAAACATCGGGTTGCTAAGCGCAGGGCCGCGCTTAGTAACCCGATGTTTACCCTGGTTACCAGCGTAAAAGTAAAAAAAACAAACAGTACATGCTCACCTGCGCGTCCCCCAGCGTCTGCATCCTGACACTGACTGAGCTCCGGCCCTAACAGCAGAGCGGTGACGTCACCGCTGTGCTTTCACTTTAGGGCCGGTGCTCAGTAAGTGTCAGGAAGCAGACGCTGGGGGACGCGCAGGTGAGTATGTGCTGTTTGTTTTTTTTACTTTTACGCTGGTAACCAGGGTAAACATCGGGTTACTAAGCGCGGCCCTGCGCTTAGCAACCCGATGTTTACCCTGGTTACCAGTGTAAAATATCGCTGGTATCGTTGCTTTTGCTTTCAAACACAACGATACACGGCGATCGGACGACCAAATAAAGTTCTGGACTTTATTCAGCGACCAGCGACATCACAGCAGGATCCTGATCGCTGCTGTGTGTCAAATGAAACGATATCGCTAGCCAGGACACTGCAACGTCACGGATCGCTAGCGATATCGTTTCGTGTGAAGGTACCTTTACACGGGTGTTCAGACAAAATTATAGCGTCCCCAAGGGACTGGATTTGGAAAAAAATACTTACTCATCCTTGTCTTTTGGGACCCGCCTGGATCCAGTGCAGGCTGCTCTATGGTTTGTGCAGAGACAGGAAGCGATGACATCACTGTTCTACCAACCAGGAGACTGTGACTGGCCGCAGTGGTTAGGTGACATGAGCAGTGCATCATCAAATGTTTTATGAAGACGCATTGCTAAAAGTCACCTGATCGCTGCAGCCGATCACAGGCCACAGCGGTTCAGCAGCTGCTGAAGCGGTAACATAACTGCTTGCTGTATCAGTGCAGACCATGGAGTGGCCTGCCCTGGATCCATGTGGCTGCCTGTACGCGAGTGTCACCAAGTTTGTTTTTTTCCCAAATCCGGTCACCTGCACAAAATATGGTTTTTTTCTGGACAAAAACTTTATTAATATAAATCCGGGAACAGTCTTTACCATTAATATTCTTCCTCCAACTGCAATGCCCTTGCAGGCAGGAGAAAAAAAAGTTCCAATCTGTGTGGAGTCCCAATGTTACATTAGATGGGGAGAGTGTGGGGAGGTAAGAAGTATAAGTGTTGACTACCACCTCCAGTCTGAGGAACCTGTGGCACAATTCCCAATGTGTCAGATTTCTCGGACCACTGGCAGAGTGCAATGATGGGGAGGAGGAGAAGTAGTTGAAGGTAAAGTAAAGATTCACACCTAATGTCCTCATTGAATGTTGACACCTGCTGAAACATTTCACATTATGCTATACTGTAGAGAATAGTCCAGCATGTTGACTGACCCATACTACCCTAGCTATGCCTCATGTAACCATACCCAGTGGGGTATTATGGACATCTATCAAAGAGGTGACTTCACCATCTGGGATTCTTGCACATAAGCGTGACATTCTGCCGCCCTGAACATCCACAATCAAGCAGAGGGTCTATGCTTCCCCGGCCTCAGCGGTGCATTACTCATTACCAGAGAGGCATTAGCCTGTCATCCAACTTTACAGCCAGCAGCAAAGAAGCTGGAATGGTGTCATTAAGGTAATGAATAAAAGGATGTCATGGAGGAATGATGTCCTTTGACGTACAGTACTTGGCAGCGGCTGCTACACATTGAACGGAGCTTTGTATTGCAGCTTCATCCAATGTTTACATCTGTGTGCTGCCAGAGCTAATACCAGCTGATTGAGGGGGTGTCGGACCCCCATAATGTGACCTATCCTAAAAATAGTTAATCAATATCATATGACCGGACAATCCATTTAAACGGTTGCTATAGAAGCTAGCTCTGATCGCTCGGCTGTGTTACATACAGTAACTAATACAGAGATGGCATTGGTGGGAAGAGGGGCAAGGGGCAAGTAGGCACTTGCCTAGGGCAGTAATCTACAGAAGAAACCCCATGTTGTGTCCCCTCCAGTCCATGGAAGGAGTGAGAGGAAGGCTTGCGGTAATGATTCTTCAGTCTGCAGACCCCAGAGAGCGAGAGCAGCGCAGCCGGTGCCAGCAGAGGTGAAGTACAGGTGCACAGTGCACTCCTGACCTCTGCTGCGGAGATGGAGCGGTACACAACCCTGGGCAGAGCAGCTGCCATGATCCTGCACAAGCGCCACACTGCGCACCACCTACTCTTCTGTCCTGGCCACACATACTGACAGATACACTGTGCTGTGACCACCATTATTCAGCATTAGGACAGAACGTACACACTGTTGCAAGTGACAACTGACATATGACAATGCATCGCCCGTCAGGACATGGTCCAGCACTCTTGCTGCTTACCATCAGAAGCGTGCCCTCAGCCAGTAATACAGGACTGGTTACTGGAGTTGTGTGCTGCACTCTGCCACCAATCACAAAAACTAAGCTACTGGTACCAATTATACCGCCTCTATGGTCTGCACTGGCACCACAGGTAATGACATCACTGTTCACTAGCCACAGGACCACTGGGGCCTACGATAGGCTGTAACAGTCAGGTGACACACTGTTCACATGAGCACTGCAGCCTGCTACAGGAGGCAATGATCCTGTGCTGGGTGAATGCAGCGAGCCATCACATCTGGCACCGCCACAGACTATGGAGCAGCCTGCGCTTCATCCAGGTGGGAGACAGCACGTATCATTGACTTTGCTATTTTTAGTGAATCCGGGCCAATAATACAAATAGCCCGGACAACCCTTTCATGGGCCACCACCCATAACTTGGGAATATTTTAGTGTCTTTTCCATCCTGACTGTGGGTCTTATGATCAAAACAGTCAGAGTTGTATATGCCTATAATGCTGAAAGTTCAGGCCTCGAGACCTGCAGTTGGGTCACAAATGGAAGCTAGAAGTCATCTGAATTAGGCAAGGTTACTGGTACGAGTTCTGAATTCTGATAATCTGTTCATTTGAGTGTGCAATGCTTTGTAATGGAAATTGTCTCAATATGCTATGTTCCATTCTGTTTGTTCGCTTTCCTTTGTGTACTCTATTATTGAGAGTGTGATGTTCCATCCATGTTATTGTGGACGCTGACTGTATGGATCAAGAATTAGGCAAGGTTTACATAACCACAGAGCAGCTGTGATTTACAGGTTGTGTTACGGCCACAAACACGGTCGGTCTTCTGACATGACAGGGATAACTGCCGGTCAGGAGACTCCTCGCTGGGCCAGGAACTGATGCCGTACCACTTACGGCTGATAGACGGTCCTGTGTGAGTCGGGTGTTAGGCCTGTTTCAGCCAAATGGATTGTGGACAAGTCCAATGACCTGTCTGTTAGTGACCTTCTGTGAATAACACTGCAGATGACGGGGGAACTAACGTGTGCGCAGTGCAATGCACAGCGTCGTTCAATTAGTTTTATGGCATTCATCATGCGGTAAAGAAAAATAAAATACATCACATATTACCTTTATTCTGTGGGTAACTGTGGTTATGGCAATACTCAATGATCTAAAAAAAAAAATTTTTAATTTTTTTTAATGTTTTACTACATTAGCCATAAAACTTTATTTTGACATTGAAGACGTTATATGAAGGCTTTTTTTGTGGGATAATTTCACCTTTTCAGTGGTAGCATGTTTAACACTTTGAATTGTGCCGTTTGTGAGCAATTTGCTTCTTTTTTTTTTTCCCTGTGATCATCATGCAGGTTACATAACATTGTTGTTATATACAGTCATGGCCAAAAGTGTTGACACCCTTGTTCCGGGAAATGAAATACTTCTCCCATAAAACTGTTGCCGTTACACGCGTTTTGTTATACACGTTTAATTCCTTTGTGTATATTGGAACACCACAAAAAAAAGGCAAATAAGACATAATTTCACACTAAACCTCCAAAATGGGCCAGACAAAATTGTTGGCACCTTTCCAAAAAAGTGGATGAAAAACTGTTTCAAGAATGTGATGCTCATTCAAACTCACCTGTGGCAAGTAACAGATGTGGGCAATATTAAAATCACACCTGAAACCAGATAAAAAGGAGAGAAGTTGACTCAATCTTTGCATTGTGTGTCTGTGTGTGCCACACTAAGCATGGAGAATAGAAAGAGAAGAGGACTGTCTGAGGACCGAAATTGTTGAAAAATATCAACAATCTCAAGGTTACAAGTCCGTGCCCAGAGATCATGATGCTCCTTTATTCGTGGTGCGCAACATAATCATGAAATTTAGAACCCATGGAACTGTAGCTAATCTCCCTGGACGTGGATGGCAGAGAAAAATTGAGGAAAGGTTGCAACGCAGGATAGTCCGGATGGTGGATAAGCAGCCCCAATCAAGTTACAAAGATATTCAAGCTGTCCTGCAAGCTCAGTATGCATCAGTGTCAGCGCAAACTATCCGACGACATTTGAATGACATGCTGACACAGAGATATAAAAAAGCTAAACTGCAGTTTGCCAAAATGTCTGTGAGTAAGCCAAAATCATTCTGGGACTGCATATTGTGGACAGAGGAGACCAAGATACAACTTTTTGGTAAAGCACATGATTCTGTTTACTGAAAATTGAATGATGTCTACAAAGAAAAGAACAGTACCTAAAGTCAAATATGGTGGAGGTTCAAAGATGCTTTGGGGTTGATTTGCTGCGTCTGTCACTGGGTGCCATGACTGTGCTCAAGGCATCATGGAATCTGAAGATTACCAAAGGATTTTGGCTCCCATGTAGCGTCCAGTGTCAGAAAGCTGGGTTTGCGTCCTAGGTCATGGGTCTTCCAGGAGGACAATGACCCCACACATACCTCAAGACACACCTAGAAATAGATGTAAACAAAGCACTGGAGAGTTCAGAAGTGGTCAGCAATGAGTCCGGATCTAAATCCCATTGAACACCTGTGGAGAGATCTTAAAATTGCTGTTGGGAGAAGGAGACTTCAAATATGAGAGACCTGGAGCAGTTTGTAAAAGAAGAGTGGTCAAATTCCAACAGAGAAGTGTAAGAAGCTTCTTGATGGTTATAGGAAGGACCTGCAGATATTTACTCCAAAGGATGTACAACCAAATATTAAGTAGAGGGTGCCAACAATTTAGTCTGGCCCATTTTGAGGATTTTGTGTGAAATTATGTCCAATTTGCCTTTTGTTCTTTGTATTTTTGTGTTGTTCCAATGCACACTAAGGAGGTAGACATTTGTATAAAACAAAACGTGTGTAATTCCAATAATTTTCGGGGAGAAATACTTCATTATCTGCAACAATTTCAAGGGAGTCCACACTTTCAACCATAACTGTAGCTCTGGTCAAACATGTGGCAATACGAATTATGATTTATTTTTTTTATATAATTTTAATCTTCATGCATATATGAAAATAACTGGAAGTCCACGCTGGGGTGATCATCCACTCCCTCCCCACGTGGCTAATGCTGGCTCTATTAAATAGCAGACATTGGTGTTTAACAACAGGCACCCTGGTCAAGCTCCGACCTCGGCTGTTAAACACGTAGATGCTGCTATCAATCTCTAACAGCGGCATTTAAATGACTTGACAGCTACTGAGTGTGGAACAGCTCCAATCGGACCTCTGTGACTAAATCGCGGGGGCATAGAATGGTTTCAATGACATCCTGGCACCAGCTGAAGGCCCGTATCCCACCCCTGGCCCTCCTCTGGAGCCAAGTTTACACTACTGTACATACTGCAATACTGTTGTGCTGCGGCATAAAGTATCACCCTCCTTTTCCCCATTAAAAATAAATAAATAAGCATTCTAATGTCTGTAAAAGTCAGATGTATCAAAACACAAAATTAATCAACCAAATCAGTAAATGGCATAACCAGAAAAAAAAAAAGTTAAAAACTATGGGTTTTTTTGGTCACCACACCTATAAAAAAATATACAATAACAGCGATCAAAATGTCATGTGCACCTAAAATGGTGTAGATGAAAACGTCAGATCACCACACAGAAATCAAAGCCCCCACAGAGCTCCATTAACGGAAAGGTAAAAACGTTAGGGGTCTCAAAAAATGGATACCAAGCCATTTTATTTTTTTTCAACCACATTTCTAAAAACCACAGTAAACAATGGTAAACTGGCTTATTTTTTACCATCTCATTTGGAATATTTTTGTAATGTTTTCAGTATACTATATGGTTAATTGAATGGTGTTATTAGAAACCACAGCTCATCCGACAAAAAAAACAGCTCTCATGCAGCTACGTCAGCAGAAAAATAAGAAAACGTATCGCTCTTGGAGAAAAAAAGGAAAAAAACACAAGCGGGAAAAGAAAAAAAATTGCCAAGCGTGTAGTAGGTAAAACAACGATCCTACATTCCATTTGCTTCATGACCATAGGTGGTGAATAAGGACACTTGAACAGGGTTTTTAGTTGTAGCCCCCAAAGAACACAGCTTTGTGACAAGTTTTCAATCTTTGGAGGGCGATTTTGTCTTTCAATGATTTGTCTGGTTTATCTGGACACTTATAGATTGTTACAAGCTAAAAATCCACTTTAAAATACTGAACTGACTGTAATGTGGTTGTTGGGGCTCCATTTTACATTTTTCCCAGGGCTGCAATTTGTCTAAACTAGCCCTGCTGGACAAATTGAGAGCAAAGAGCCCCGTGCACATGTTTAGCATGTACACCGAGAGCCTTCCCAGCATACTATATGTGAAAAAAGAAAACATGAGATGTGAACACGTTTATGCTACTAATAATTTCAGTGGTTGCAGAACCGTACTGTAAACAAATAATATCCAACACTGAAATCTGTAAACCTGTTCAGCAATTACCGACAACATTATTGTGTTTAATCCCTTAAAGGGGTATGCTCAAGTTTGAAATTTATCTCCTATCTTCAAGACAGGGAATACCTTTCCTATAGCTTGGGGTCCAACAACCGAAGAAACAGAGCTTGAGGTCGATAATGCGCACTGCAGCTCCATTTTTTGAAGTACGTATATACTCGAGTATAAGCCGACCCGAGTATAAGCCGACCCCCCTAATTTTGCCACAAAAAACTGGGAAAACTTATTGACTCGAGTATAAGCCTAGGGTGGAAAATGCAGCAGGTACTGGTGAATTTCAAAATTAAAAATAGATACTCCATACCATTCATTATGGCCCCATAGATGCTCCACATAAAGCTGTGCCACATATAATGCTCTGCACTGTTCATTATGGCCCCATAGATGCTCCACATAAAGCTGTGCCATATATATAATGCTCTGCACCGTTCATTATGGCCCCATAGATACTCCACATAAAGCTGTGCCATATATACAATGCTCTGCACCGTTCATTATGGCCCCATAGATACTCCACATAAAGCTGTGCCATATATACAATGCTCTGCACCGTTCATTATGGCCCCATAGATACTCCACATAAAGCTGTGCCATATATACAATGCTCTGCACCGTTCATTATGGCCCCATAGATGCTCCACATAAAGCTGTGCCATATATACAATGCTCTGCACCGTTCATTATGGCCCCATAGATGCTCCACATAAAGCTGTGCCACATATACAATGCTCTGCACCATTGCCCCATAGATGCTCCACATAAAGCTGTGCCACATATAATGCTCTGCACCGTTCATTATGGCCCCATAGATACTCCACATAAAGCTGTGCCATATATACAATGCTCTGCAACGTTGCCCCATAGCTGTGCCATATATATAATGCTCTGCACCGTTGCCCCATAGCTGTGCCATATAGTGCTCTGTACCGTTGCCCCATAGCTGTGCCATATAGTGCTCTGCACCGTTGCCCCATAGCTGTGCCATATAGTGCTCTGTACCGTTGCCCCATAGCTGTGCCATATATATAATGCTCTGCACCGTTGCCCCATAGCTGTGCCATATAGTGCTCTGTACCGTTGCCCCATAGCTGTGCCATATAGTGCTCTGCATCGTTGCCCCATAGCTGTGCCATATAGTGCTCTGTACCGTTGCCCCATAGCTGTGCCATATAGTGCTCTGCACCGTTGCCCCATAGCTGTGCCATATATATAATGCTCTGCACCGTTGCCCCATAGCTGTGCCATATAGTGCTCTGCACCGTTGCCTCATAGCTGTGCCATATAGTGCTCTGTACCGTTGCCCCATAGCTGTGCCATATAGTGCTCTGCACCGTTGCCCCATAGCTGTGCCATATAGTGCTCTGTACCGTTGCCCCATAGCTGTGCCATATAGTGCTCTGCACCGTTGCCCCATAGCTGTGCCATATAGTGCTCTGTACCGTTGCCCCATAGCTGTGCCATATAGTGCTCTGCACCGTTGCCCCATAGCTGTGCCATATAGTGCTCTGCACCGTTGCCCCATAGCTGTGCCATATAGTGCTCTGCACCGTTGCCCCATAGATGTGCCATATAGTGCTCTGCACCGTTGCCCCATAGCTGTGCCATATAGTGCTCTGCACCGTTGCCCCATAGCTGTGCCATATAGTGCTCTGCACCATTATTGCCCCATAGCTGTGCCATATAGTGCTCTGTACCGTTGCCCCATAGCTGTGCCATATAGTGCTCTGCACCATTGCCCCATAGATGTGCCATATAGTGCTCTGCACCGTTGCCCCATAGCTGTGCCATATAGTGCTCTGCACCATTATTGCCCCATAGCTGTGCCATATAGTGCTCTGCACCATTATTGCCCCATAGCTGTGCTGCTGCTGCAATAAAATAATAAAACACATACTCACCTGTCTTGCTTGAAGCTCCTCGGCGCCATCTTCCCGGCGTCTCTCCGCACTGACTGATCAGGCAGAGGGCGGGTCGCACACTATATGCGTCATCGCGCCCTCTGACCTGAACAGTCAGAGCGGAGAGAGAGACGCCGGGAAGATGGCGCGACGCCCGGCGTGTGGAACGAGGACAGGTGAATATGCGATACTTACCTGCTCCCGGCGTCCCGCTCCTTCCCCCGGACAGTTGGTCTTCGGTGCCGCAGCCTCTTCCTCTATCAGCGGTCACCGGCACCGCTGATTAGAGAAATGAATAGGCGGCTCCGCCCCTATGGGAGGTGGAGCAGCCTATTCATTTCTCTAATGAGCGGTCCCATGTGACCGCTGAACAGGGGAAGAGCTGCGGCACCGAAGACCGTGGGACGGGCAGGGGGAGCGCCAGGAGCCCCGGAAGCAGGTAAGTATGCCTCAGCGCCCTCTCCCCCTCACCCGCTAGACCGTGACTTGAGTATAAGCCGAGGGGGCACTTTCAGCCCAAAAATTTGGGCTGAAAATCTCGGCTTATACTCGAGTATATACGGTATGTTAGAGTCACAGACCTGCTGGTGACCTAGGACACAAACCCAGCATTCTGACACTGGCACTACATTGCGAATCTTTTGGTAATCTTCACATTTCATAATGCCTTGAACACAGGCAGAAAACAACCCCAAAACATCTTTTGAAGGTCCTCCATATACTGTAGGTACTGTGTTCTTTCCTTAGTAGGCCTCATTCCATTTTCAGTAAACAGTAGAATGATGTGCTTTATCAAAAAGCTCTATCATAGTCTCATCTGACCACAAGATGCATTCCCAGAAGTATTTGGCAAACTGCAGTCTAGATTTTTATTTTCTCTGTGTTAGCAGTGGGGTCCTCCTGGGTCTCCTGCCATAGCGTTTCATTTGGATGGATAGTTCGAGCTAAAGGTACCTTCACACTCAGCAACTTTCCAACGAGAACGACAACGATCCGTGACGTTGCAGCGTCCTGGATAGCGATCTCGTTGTGTTTGACACGCAGCAGCGATCTGGATCCCGCTGTGATATCGCTGGTCGGAGCTAGAAGTCCAGAACTTTATTTGGTCGTCAGATCGGTGTGTATCGTCGTGTTTGACAGCAAAAGCAACGATGTCAGCAATGTTTTACATGGAGGTAACGACCTGTGAGAACGATAAGTGAGTCACCGTTACGTCACTGGATCGCTCCTGCACCGTTCTGGAGCTGCTGTGTTTGACATCTCTACAGCGACGCTGCAGCGATCGGCTCGTTGTCACCTTAAAAGTGATGCACCCTGATCCTGTAGGACAGATTGAATTACTTTGAAAATTATTTGGGGCAGCTTATCCACCATCTGGACTATCCTGCATTGTAACCTTTCCTCAATTTTTCTATGTGGTCCACGCCCAGGGAGATTAGATACAATGTCATGCGTTGTAAACTTCTGTTGCGCATTGTGAACAAAAGAAGATCATGAGCTCTGGAGATGGACTTGTATCCTTGAGATTGTTTATATTTTTCAACAATTTTGGTTTTCAAGTCCTCAGACAGTCCTCTTCTCTTTCTGCTCGTCATACTCAGTGTGGCACACACAAACACACAATGAAAAGATTAAGTCAACTTCTCACCTTTTTATCTGGCTTCAGGTGTGATTTTTATATTGCCTGCATTACTTGTCAAAGGTGAGTTTGAACCAGTATCAGATGCTTGAAAAAAAAATGTTTACCCACATTTTTGGAAAAATGCCAGCAATTTTGTCCAAACACTTTTTGGAGTTTAGTGTAAAATTACTGTATATACTCGAGTATAAGCCGACCCGAGTATAAGCCGAGACCCCTAATTTTGCCACAAAAAACTGGGAAAACTTATTGACTCGAGTATAAGCCTAGGGTGGGAAATGCAGCAGCTACTGGTAAATGTAAAAAATAAAATAGATACCTATAAAAGTAAAATTGATTGAGACATCAATAGGATAAGTGTTTTCGAATATCCATATTAAATCAGGAGCCCCATATATAGCTCCATACAGTTCATGATGGGCCCCATATTAAAATATCCCCCATATAATGCTGCATAAAAGGTTAATGATGGCCCCATAAGATGCTCCATAGAATTATATGCCCCATATAATGGAGCTACAAACACGGCAGTGGATGTGGCTCGTACGGTACATAATAGAAAGATCACAGATGTCGATGCAAGGGCCATGCACATTACACAAGTCTGGAATAGTGGCCCAAAAAATGGCGAAGAAGCCTCAAATTCAATATTGTCATAAGAAGTGTCGGTTCGAGTTTGCAAACAAGTACAAATTGTCGCCACTTGTGCCAAAATAGTTGCAATGAAAGACATTTAGACACTCTTAGACACTCCATACCCCCGTGACGTCACACGCTGTTTCCAGCACTGTTGGCCATCTTCTTCCTGCCCACTATCCAGGGACACTACCTGCCGGAGCGTCCCTGGCTCTACACGTGCATCCCTCGATCCGCACCGCATCGGACACCCCATCTCTTGCCACTTTTGGACCGCACTGTCAAGCCAGCTTTTTCCAAGCAGCCATACGGCATCAAGTCTGAACGGTTTCAACAGCAGGGTAGGTTACAAGCCACATGTTAATTACGGAGTACTCTGTTTTATACATGTGTAAGCTTGTATATTTACAATCTGAGAATCTGATAAACTCAAGCCTCAACAGATTTACTGTACTCCTAAAGTACCTACTAGTACACACTGAACATGTGTTACACTTTCATTGCAACTATTTTGGAACAAGTGGTGAATACAAAGTACTTAAATTGTATCCCCTGAATAGCCACCCGTTTGTTATCCAATACACATAAGCATATTAGCTCGACAAACCATTTACTTTTATTTTTTGTTTGTTGAACCACTGGATTTGTCATACAGAATCCGAAGTTTGTCTGCAGGTTATTGCTTTCCTGTTTCCCCTATATTATTTCCACAGTGAGGGCGCTAGTGTCATTTGTATTAGTCTTTTTTAAGTATGAAAAGTGTACAGTATAAGATTGGAAACAGGTGACTTGGAGCGATGACACAAAAGTCAAGACTAGACTAGACTGACAGGTGCAAATGGTTTGAAAGAAACAATGGAAAAAGGGGCTAATGGATTGAGAAATTGAAGGAAATGTGAGGTTTGGTGGAAGAAGCCTGATGATATGGGGTTGTTTCACAGCGAAAGGCATTAGAAACTTGACCAGGATCAATGATGATCTCAATGCTGAGCTATATCCTACAAGAGGAGTTACTTTGTACTCTCAAGTACTATGGTTCAATGACAATGAAGTAGAGGTGCTGGATTGGCCCTCACAGTCCTCAGACCTCAACCCAATCAAACACTTCTTAGTATAATTGAAGAAAAACTGTGTACATACCCAAGAGAGTCGACCAGTATGCACCAACTTTGGGAACGTGTAGAAGAAACCGGAGATCAAATTTCAGTTGACACATGTTTGAATCTGATTGAGAGCATGCCCAGAAGGATTCAGACAGTGTTAAAAGCCAAAGGTGGATTTACAAAATACTAACAAAACAGTAACAATGCAGTGACATGAGAAGAATCTGCATAACTAATCATATGCTAAATAGCTGCAAGTCAAATTTAAGTAGGAGATATCCAAGATGATTGTGGTATTCTACCTTTATGCTGTTTGTTCGATTAGGGTCAATTTATGCTGCATATCATTTTCATTCACACAAAATATAAAAACTTACAAAAAAAAAAATCTTGTTTTTCTTCTTTTTTTTTGCATTGCCATCTTCTGAGAGCCATAACATTTTTACTTTTCTGCTAACAGGGCTAAAGAAGACCTTATTTAATTGTGAGGTATGAGCATGCAACTTTTTAATTATTTTGATTCCATTTTTAAGAAACTGAATACACTAAATCAGCAATTTTGACATGCATTTTTTTTTTTTTTTAATACCTTTAATATCGGAGAGCCAACCCAGAGGCCATTGTTAGGCCTCTATTGGCCAGAGCAATTAATTGTTGATAATGGGACAAGAGGTAGCGATGGCATAGCAGAGGGACCCTCTCCATCACACTCTTTACATTCCACAGTCTCCATTGACAGCAGCATGTAAGGAGTTAAGGGAGCTGCTTCAGTCCATCCACCGTGTTCAATTTATGCTGCGGTGTCCCTGCTTACAGTAGGAAAAGAGCGGGGTGAGAGAATGGGAGTTCTGGGATCACAATCCTGGGGGAAACCAACAGGGTTTGTTACACGTTCTATATTACAATAGAACAAGAAAAGTTGAAGTTTATAAAAATCCATATATGTATATTAATAACTAAATATGATAAACTGTTAAAAAAGTTCACAAAATGAAGCAGAAAAGTGTGAAGACAGAGGAGTGCTACAGCCGTTAGCTGCCTGTGCAACTCTAAATATTACTCCCATCCCTTCATCTTGTGTTGCAGCCTTCTCAGATTTCTGCGTACTTCAGGACTGTCGTTCAGCACATGTTGTCACTTAGGTAACATTAGGCGAGTGTGCAGTAATAAAGCAAGTGTCAGAGGAGGTTATACAAAGCCAGAAGTCTGAATCATGGCTAAATAACTAAAGCACGCATTTCAGCAAGCATTTTCACCTGCAATAAATATATCATCAGTACAAATCTTCCCATATTCATTCCCACAAAACTTTTCATTGCCTACACTGGTGTGAATGTACATGTAGCGCAGTGTAAGTGCGGTAATATAGTTACTGATCACAGTCTTTCCCAGTTTTTTCAGCGCTGCTCTGGTCCTCTTCTCCGTCATAAGATTTCTATTTCTATTGTCAAATCATAATGGAGTCTGTGTGTGAGCCGGGAGTCGCTATTACAATTAAAACGGAATCTGTCACCCCATTTTTGGTCTTTAACCCCTTTCTGCCATTGGACGTACTATTCCGTCCATGTGGGTGGGCCCTAATTCCCAAGGACGGAATAGTACGTCCAGCGCGATCGGCCGTGCTCACGGGGGGAGCGTGGCCGATCGTCAGCTGCCTATCGCAGCTGACATCCGGCACTATGTGCCAGGAGCGGTCACGGACCGCCCCCGGCACATTGCGATCAAACATGCTCGCGGTGTGCCGGCGGTACAGGGAAGCATCGCGCAGGGAGGGGGCTCCCTGCGGGCTTCCCTGAGACCCCCGGAGCAACGCGATGTGATCGCGTTGCTGCGAGGGTCTCTTACCTCCTATCCCTGCAGGCCCCGGATCCAAAATGGCCGCGGGGCTGCATCCGGGTCCTGCAGGGATTACTTCCGGGGGCAGACCAGGCTCTGGTAAGCCTGCAGCACTGGAACTCAGATTGGTGATCTGACAGAGTGCTGTGCAAACTGTCAGATCAGCGATCTGTGATGTCCCCCCCTGGGACAAAGTAAAAAAAAAAAATGTCCACATGTTTAAAAAAAAGAAAAAAAAGAAAAAAAAAATCCTACATAAAGAAAAAAAATATATATTATTCCCATAAATACACTTCTTTATCTAAATTAAAAAAAAATCAAACAATAAAAGAACACATATTTAGTATCGCCGCGTCCGTAACGGCCCCACCTATAAAATTATATCACTAGTTAACCCCTTCAGTGAAAACCGTAAAAAAAAAAAAAAAAAGGCAAAAAACAACGCTTTATTCTCATACCGCCAAACAAAAAGTGGAATAACACGCGATCAAAAAGATGGATATAAATAACCATGGTACCTCTGAAAACATCATCTTGTCCTGCAAAAAACGAGCCGCCATACAGCATCAGCGAAAAAATAAAAAAGTTATAGTCCTCAGAATAAAGCGATGCAAAAATAATTATTCTTTCTATAAAATAGTTTTTATCGTATAAAAGCGCCAAAACATAAAAAAAATGATATAAATGAGGTATCGCTGTAATCGTACTGACCCGAAGAATAAAACTTTATCAATTTTACCAAACGCGGAACGGTATAAACGCCTCCCCCAAAAGAAATTCATGAATAGCTGGTTTTTGGTCATTCTGCCTCACAAAAATCGGAATAAAAAGCGATCAAAAAATCTCCCGTGCCCGAACATGTTACCAATAAAAACGTCAACTCGTCCCGCAAAAAACAAGACCTCACATGACTCTGTGGACTCAAATATGGAAAAATTATAGCTCTCAAAATGTGGAGACGCAAAAAATATTTTTTGCAATAAAAAGCGTCTTTCAGTGTGTGACGGCTGCCAATCATAAAAATCCGCTAAAAAAAATGCTATAAAAGTAAATCAAACCCCCCTTCATCACCCGCTTAGTTAGGGAAAAATTAAAAAAATGTATTTATTTCCATTTTCCCATTAGGGTTAGGGCTGGGGTTACGGCTGGGGTTAGGGCTGGGGTTAGGGCTGGGGTTAGGGCTGGGGCTAGGGCTGGGGCTAGGGCTGGGGCTGGGGCTGGGGTTAGGGTTGGGGCTAGGGTTAAGGCTACAGATAGGGTTGGGGCTAAAGTTAGGGTTAGGATTACATTTACGGTTGGGAAATAGGGTTGGGATTAGGGTTAGGGGGGTGTCTGGGTTAAAGGTGTGGTTAGGGTTACCGTTGGGATTAGGGTTAGGGGTGTGTTTGGATTAGGGTTTCAGTTATAATTGGGGGGGTTTCCACTGTTTAGGCACATCAGGGGCTCTCCAAACGCGACATGGCGTCCGATCTCAATTCCAGCCAATTCTGCATTGAAAAAGTAAAACAGTGTTCCTTCCCTTCCGAGCTCTCCCGTGCGCCAAAACAGGGGTTTACCCCAACATATGGGGTATCAGGGTACTCGGAACACATTGGAAAACAACTTTTGGGGTCCAGTTTCTCCTGTTACCCTTGGGAAAATACAAAACTGGGGGCTAAAAAATAATTTTTGGGGGAAAATTTTTATTTTTTTATTTTCACGGCTCTGCGTTATAAACTGCAGTGAAACACTTGGGGGTTCAAAGTTCTCACAACACAACTAGATAAGTTCCTTGGGGGGGTCTAGTTTCCAATATTGGGTCACTTGTGGGGGGTTTCTACTGTTTAGGTACATTAGGGGCTCTGCAAACGCAATGTGACGCCTGCAGACCAATCCATCTAAGTCTGCATTCCAAATGATGCTCCTTCCCTTCCGAGCTCTGCCATGTGCTCAAACGGTGCTTCCCCCCCACATATCAGGTATCAGCGTACTCAGGACAAATTGGACAACAATATTTAGGATCCAATTTCTCCTGTTACCCTTGGAAAAATACAGAACTGGGGGCTAAAAAATAATTTTTGTGGAAAAAAATATTTTTTGTTTGCACGGCTCTGCGTTATAAACTGTAGTGAAACACTTGGGGGTTCAAAGCTCTCACAACACATCTAGATGAGTTCCTTAGGGGGTCTACTTTCCAAAATGGTGTCATTTGTGGGGTTTTTTACTGTTTAGGTACATTAGGGGCTCTGCAAAAGCAATGTGACGCCTGCAGACCAATCCATCGAAGTCTGCATTCCAAATGGCGCTCCATCCCTTCCGAGCCCTCCCATGCGCCCAAACGGTGGTTCCCCCCCACATATGGGGTATCGGCGTACTCAGGACAAATTGGACAACAACTTTTGGGGTCCAATTTCTCCAGTTACCCTCGGGAAAATACAAAACTGGGGGCTAAAAAATAATTTTTGTGGGAAAAAATTTTTGTTTTATTTTTACGGCTCTGCATTATAAACTTCTGTGAAGCACTTGGTGGGTCAAAGTGCTCACCACACATCTAGATAAGTTCCTTAGGGGGTCTACTTTCCAAAATGGTGTCACTTGTGGGGGGGTTTCAATGTTTAGGCACATCAGTGGCTCTCCAAACGCAACATGGCGTCCCATCTCCATTCCTGTCAATTTTGCAGTGAAAAGTCAAACGGCGCTCCTTCCCTTCCGAGCTCTCCCATGCGCCCAAACAGTGGTTTACCCCCACATATGGGGTATCAGCGTACTCAGGACAAATTGTACGACAACTTTTGGGGTCCAATTTCTTCTCTTACCCTTGGGAAAATAAAAAATTGGGGGCGAAAAGATAATTTTTGTGAAAAAATATGATTTTTTATTTTTACGGTTCTGCATTATAAACTTCTGTGAAGCACTTGGTGGGTCAAAGTGCTCACCACACCTCTAGATAAGTTCCTTAGGGGGTCTACTTTCCAAAATGGTGTCACTTGTGGGGGGTTTCAATGTTTAGGCACATCAGGGGCTCTCCAAACGAAACATGGCATCCCATCTCAATTCCAGTCAATTTTGCATTGAAAAGTCAAATGGCGCTCCTTCGCTTCCGAGCTTTGTCATGCGCCCAAACAGTGGTTTACCCCCACATATGAGGTATCGGCGTACTCAGGACAAATTGTAGAACGTCTTTTGGGGTCCATTGTCTCCTGTTACCCTTGGTAAAATAAAACAAATTGGAGCTGAAGTAAATTTTGTGTGAAAAAAAGTTAAATGTTCATTTTTATTTAAACATTCCAAAAATTCCTGTGAAAAACCTGAAGGGTTAATAAACTTCTTGAATGTGGTTTTGAGCACATGTGGGGTGCAGTTTTTAGAATGGTGTCCCACTTGGGTATTTTCTATCATATAGACCCCTCAAAATGACTTCAAATGAGATGTGGTCCCCAAAAAAAAAATGGTGTTGTAAAAATGAGAAATTGCTGGTCAACTTTTAACCCTTATAACGCCCTAACAAAAAAAAATTTTGGTTACAAAATTGTGCTGATGTAAAGTAGACATGTGGGAAATGTTACTTATTAAGTATTTTGTGTGACATATCACTGTGATATAAAAATTCAAAGTTGGAAAATTGCGAAATTTTCAAAATTTTGACAAATTTCCGTTTTTTTCACAAATAAACGCAGGTAATATCAAAGAAATTTTACCACTATCATGAAGTACAATATATCACGAGAAAATGTCAGAATCACCAGGATCTGTTGAAGCGTTCCAGAGTTATAACCTCATAAAGGGACAGTGGTCAGAATTGTAAAAATTGGCCCGGTCATTAACGTGCAAACCACCCTTGGGGGTGAAGGGGATAAGCTGCGGCCACCGGCATCAAGGGCTTATCTACAGCATTCTTTAATGCGGTAGATATGCCCCCGATGTAACCTGAAAGATAAGAAAAACAGGTTATATTATACTCACCCAGGGGCGGTCCTGCTGCGGTCCGGGTCTGATGAGTGTCACAGGTCCGGGGCCTCCCATCTTCATACGATGTCATCATCATCCTTGCTTCATGTCGCGGCTCCGGCGCAGGCGTACTGATTTGTCCTGTTGAGGGCAGAGCAAAGTACTGCAGTGCGCAGGTGATGGGCCTCTCTGACCTTTCCCGGCGCCTGCGCACTGCAGTACTGCCCTCAACACGGCAGATAAAGCACCCGTGCGTGAGAGCCGAGGCAGGAAGCAAGGAAGAGGACGTCAATCGCATGAAGATGGGAGGCTCTGGACCCGGTGCGCGATGCCCATCGGACCGCCCCTGTGTGAGTATAACCTAGCTTGTTTTTCTTATCTTTCAGGTTACATAGGGGGCTTATCTACAGCATTACAGAGTGCTGTAGATAAGCCCCTGATGGCGATGGCCGCAGCTTATAGGCGAAAAATGGGGTGACAGATTCCCCTTAACCCCTTCATGACCCAGCCTATTTTGGCCTTAATGACCTTGCCGTTTTTTGCAATTCTGACCAGTGTCCCTTTATGAGGTAATAACTCAGGAACGCTTCAACGGATCCTAGCGATTCTGAGATTGTTTTTTCGTGACATATTGGGCTTCATGTTAGTGGTAAATTTAGGTCGATAATTTTTGAGTTTATTTGTGAAAAAAACGGAAATGTGGCAAAAAATTTGAAAATTTCGCAATTTTCACATTTTGAATTTTTATTCTGTTAAACCAGAGAGTTATGTGACACAAAATAGTTAATAAATAACGTTTCCCACATGTCTACTTTACATCAGCTCAATTTTGGAAACAATTTTTTTTTTTGCTAGGAAGTTACAAGGGTCAAAATTTGACCAGTGATTTCTCATTTTTACAACAAAATTTACAAAACCATTTTTTTTAGGGACCACCTCACATTTGAAGTCATTTTGAGGGTTCTATATGGCTGAAAATACCCAAAAGTGACACCATTCTAAAAACTGCACCCCTCAAGGTGCTCAAAACCACATTCAAGAAGTTTATTAACCCTTCAGGTGTTTCACAGCAGCAGAAGCAACATGGAAGTAAAAAATGAACATTTAACTTTTTAGTCACAAAAATGATCTTTTAGCAACAATTTTTTTATTTTCCCAAGGGTAAAAGGAGAAACTGGACCAGGGACGTTGTTGTCCAATTTGTCCTGAGTACGCTGATACCTCATATGTGGGGGTAAACCACTGTTTGGGCGCACGGCAGGGCTCGGAAGGGAAGGAGCGCCATTTGACTTTTTTAATGAAAAATTGGCTCCAATCTTTAGCGGACACCATGTCGCGTTTGGAGAGCCCCCGTGTGCCTAAACATTGGAGCTCCCCCACAAGTGACCACATTTTGGAAACTAGACCCCCCAAGGAACTTATCTAGAAGCATAGTGAGCACTTTAAACCCCCAGGTGCTTCACAAATTGATCCGTAAAAATGAAAAAGTACTTTTTTTTCACAAAAAAATTATTTTAGCCTCAATTTTTTCATTTTCACATGGGCAACAGGATAAAATGGATCCTAAATTTTGTTGGGCAATTTCTCCTGAGTACACCAATACCTCACATGTGGGGGTAAACCACTGTTTGGGCACATGGTAAGGCTCGGAAGGGAAGGAGCGCCATTTGACTTTTTGAATGGAAAATTATCTCCATCGTTAGCGGACACCATGTCGCGTTTGGAAAGCTCCTGTGTGCCTAAACATTGGAGCTCCTCCACAAGTGACCCCATTTTGGAAACTAGACCCCCCAAGAAACTCATCCAGAGGCATAGTGAGCACTTTAAACCCCCAGGTGCTTCACAAATTGATCCGCAAAAATGAAAAAGTACTTTTTTTTCACACAAAATTTCTTTTAGCCTCAATTCTTTCATTTTCACATGGGCAACAGGATAAAATGGATCCTAAAATTTGTTGGGCAATTTCTCCTGAGTATGCCGATACCTCATATGTGGGGGTAAACCACTGTTTGGGTGCACGGCAAGGCTCGGAAGGGGAGGCGTGCCATTTGACTTTTTGAATGGAAAATTAGCTCCAATCGTTAGCAGACACCATGTCGCGTTTGGAGAGCCCCTGTGTGCCTAAACATTGGAGCTCCCCTACAAGTGACCCCATTTTGGAAACTAGACCCCCCAAGAAACTTATCTAGATGCATAGTGAGCACTTATAACCCCCAGGTGCTTCACAGAAGTTTATAACGCAGAGCCGTGAAAATAAAAAAATAATTTTTCTTTCCTCAAAAATGATTTTTAGCCCAGAATTTTTTATTTTCCCAAGGGTAATAGGAGAAATTGGACCCCAAATGTTTTTGTCCAGTTTGTTCTGAGTACGATGATACCCCATATGTGGGGGTAAACCACTGTTTGGGCGCACGGCAGGGCTCGGAAGGGAAGGCACGCCATTTGGCTTTTTGAATGGAAAATTAGCTCCAATCATTAGCGGACACCATGTCGCGTTTGGAGAGCCCCTGTGTGCCTAAACATTGGAGCTCCCGCACAAGTGACCCCATTTTGGAAACTAGACCTCCCAAGGAACTAATCTAGATGTGTGGTGAGCACTTTGAACCCCCAAGTGCTTCACAGAAGTTTATAACGCAGAGCCATGAAAATAAAAAATAATTTTTCTTTTCTCAAAAATGATTTTTTAGCCCACAATTTTTTATTTTCCCAAGGGTAACAGGAGAAATTGGACCCCAAAAGTTGTTGTCCAGTTTCTCCTGAGTACGCTGATACCCCATATGTGGGGGTAAACCACTGTTTTGGCACACGTCAGGGTTCGGAAGGGAAGTAGTGACGTTTTGAAATGCAGACTTTGATGGAATGCTCTGCGGGCGTCAGGTTGCGTTTGCAGAGCCCCTGATGTGCCTAAACAGTAGGAACTCCCCACAATTGACTCCATTTTGGAAACTAGACCCCCAAGGGAACTTATCTAGATGTGTAGTGAGCACTTTGAACCCCCAAGTGCTTCACAGAAGTTTATAACGCAGAGCCGTGAAAATAAAAAATGTGTTTCCTTTCCTCAAAAATATTTTTTTAGCCCAGAATTTTTTTATTTTTGCAAGAGTAACAGGAGAAATTGGACCCCAAAAGTTGTTGTCCAGTTTCTCCTGAGTACGCTGATACCCCATATGTGGGGGTAAACCACTGTTTTGGCACACGTCGGGGTTCGGAAGGGAAGTAGTGACGTTTTGAAATGCAGACTTTGATGGAATGCTCTGCGGGCGTCAGGTTGCGTTTGCAGAGCCCCTGATATGCCTAAACAGTAGAAACCCCCCACAAGTGACCCCATTTTGGAAACTAGACCCCCCAAGGAACTTATCTAGATGTGTGGTGAGCACGTTCAACCCCCAAGTGCTTCACAGAAGTTTACAACGCAGAGCCGTGAAAATAAAAAATCATTTTTCTTTCCTCAAAAAAGATGTTTTAGCAAGCAATTTTTTATTTTCACAAGGGTAACAGGAGAATTTGGACCCCAATATTTGTTGCCCAGTTTGTTGTGAGTACGCTGATACCCCATATGTGGGGGTAAACCACTGTTTTGGCACACGTCGGGGTTCGGAAGGGAAGTAGTGACGTTTTGAAATGCAGACTTTGATGGAATGCTCTGCGGGCGTCAGGTTGCGTTTGCAGAGCCCCTGATATGCCTAAACAGTAGAAACCCCCCACAAGTGACCCCATTTTGGAAACTAGACCCCCCAAGGAACTTATCTAGATGTGTGGTGAGCACGTTCAACCCCCAAGTGCTTCACAGAAGTTTACAACGCAGAGCCGTGAAAATAAAAAATCATTTTTCTTTCCTCAAAAAAGATGTTTTAGCAAGCAATTTTTTATTTTCACAAGGGTAACAGGAGAATTTGGACCCCAATATTTGTTGCCCAGTTTGTTGTGAGTACGCTGATACCCCATATGTGGGGGTAAACCACTGTTTGGGCACACGTCAGGGCTCGGAAGGGAAGTAGTGACATTTGAAATGCAGACTTTGATGGAATGGTCTGCGGGCGTCACATTGCATTTGCAGAGCCCCTGATGTACCTAAACAGTAGAAACACCCCACAAGTGACCCCATTTTGGAAACTAGACCCCCGAAGGAACTTATCTAGATGTGTGGTGAGCACTTTCAACCCCCAAGTGCTTCACAGAAGTTTATAACGCAGAGCCGTGAAAATAAAAAATAATTGTTCTTTCCTCAAAAATTATGTTTTAGCAAGTAATTTTTTATTTTTGCAAGGGTAACAGGAGAAATTAGACCCCAGCAGTTGTTGCCCAGTTTGTCCTGAGTACGCTGGTACCCCAAATGTGGGGGTAAACCACTGTTTGGGCGCACGTCGGGGCTTGGAAGGGCGGGAGCACCATTTGACTTTTTGAACGCAAGATTGGCTGGAATCAATGGTGGCGCCATGTTGCGTTTGGAGACCCCTGATGTGCCTAAACAGTGGAAACCCCTCAATTCTAACTTCAACACTAACCCCAACACACCCCTAATCCTAATCCCAACTGTAGCCATAACCCTAATCACAACCTTAACCCCAACACACCCCTAACCACAACCCTAACCGCAACACACCCGTAACCCTAATTCCAACCCTAATCCTAACCCTAATCCCAACCGTAACCCTAATCCCAACCCTAACCACAACTGTAACCCCAACACACCCCTAACCCTATCCGTAACCCTAACCACAAGCCTAATCTTAACCCTATTTCAAACCCTAGCCCTAATTCCAACCCTAACTCTAATTCCAACCCTAACCCTAAGGCTATGTGCCCACGTTGCGGATTCGTGTGAGATTTTTCCTCATGATTTTTGAAAAATCTGCAGGTAAAAGGCACTGCGTTTTACCTGCGGATTTACAGCAGATTTCCAGTGTTTTTTTGTGCAGATTTCACCTGCGGATTCCTATTGAGGAACAGGTGTAAAACGCTGCGGAATCCGCACAAAGAATTGACATGCTGCGGAAAATACAACGCAGCGTTTCTGCACGGAATTTTCCGCACCATGGGCACAGCGGATTTGGTTTTCCTTAGGTGTACATGGTACTGTAAACCTGATGGAAAACTGCTTCGAATTCGCAGCGGCCAATCCGCTGCGGATCCGCGGCCAATCCGCTGCGGATCCGCGGCCAATCCGCTGCGGATCCGCTGCGGATCCGCGGCCGATCCGCTGCGGATCCGCTGCCGATCCGCTGCGGATCCGCTGCGGATCCGCTGCCGATCCGCTGCCGATCCGCTGCGGATCCGCGGCCGATCCGCTGCGGATCCGCGGCCGATCCGCTGCGGATCCGCGGCCGATCCGCTGCGGATCCGCGGCCGATCCGCTGCGGATCCGCGGCCGATCCGCTGCGGATCCGCAGCCGATCCGCTGCGGATCCGCGGCCGATCCGCTGCGGATCCGCGGCCGATCCGCTCTGTGTGCACATGCCATAACCCTACCCCTAACCCTAACCCTACCCGTAACCCTAACCCTACCCCTAACCCTACCCCTAGTTCTAACCCTAGTTCTAACCCTAACCCTAGTGGAAAAAGAAAAAAAAATATTTTCTTTATTTTATTATTGTCCCTACCTATGGGGGTGATAAAGGGGGGGGTTTATTTATTATTTTTTTATTTTGATCGCTGTGATAGAACCTACCACAGCGATCAAAATGTACCTCTAATGAATCTGCCGGCCGGCGGGCGCACTGAGCATGCGCCCGCCATTTTGGAAGATGGCGGCGCCCATGATGGAGGCGGACGGGGACCGGGAGCCTCGGTAAGTATAAGGGGGGGGAGATCGGGGCACGGGGGGGGCGTCGGAGCACGGGGGGGTGACATAGGAGCAGGGGGGGAGCGGGCAGGAGGACGGGGGAGCGGACAGCAGGACGGGGGAGCCGGCAGGCGGACGGAGGGGACCGGACCCTATAACGGAGCACTGGGGGGGCGATCGGTGGGGTGGGGGGGGGTCACATTAGTGTTTCCAGCCATGGCCGATGATATTGCAGCATCGGCCATGGCTGGATTGTAATATTTCACCTGTTTTTTAGGTGAAATATTACAAATCGCTCTGATTGGCAGTTTCACTTTCAACAGCCAATCAGAGCGATCGTAGCCACGGGGGGGTGAAGCCACCCCCCCTGGGCTGAAGTACCACTCCCCCTCTCCCTGCAGATCGGGTAAAATAGGAGTTAACCCCTTCACCCGATCTGCAGGGACGCGATCATTCCATGACGCCACATAGGCGTCATGGGTCGGATTGGCACGGGTTTTCATGACGCCTATGTGGCGTCATGGGTCGGGAAGGGGTTAAAGGTACCTTCACACGAAACGACTTTGTAACGATATCGCTAGCGATCCGTGACGTTGCAGCGTCCTGGCTAGCGATATCGTTTAGTTTGACACGCAGCAGCGATCAGGATCCTGCTGTGATGTCGCTGAATAAAGTTCAGAACTTTATTTGGTCGTCCGATCGCCATGTATCGTTGTGTTTGACAGCAAAAGCAACGATACCAGCGATATTTTACACTGGTAACCAGGGTAAACATAGGGTTACTAAGCGCAGGGCCGCGCTTAGTAACCCGATGTTTACCCTGGTTACCAGTGTAAAATGTAAAAAAAACAAACAGTACATACTTACATTCACATCCCCCGGCGTCTGCTTCCCACACTGACTGAGCGCCGCAAAGTGAAAGTGAAAGCACAGCACAGCGGTGACGTCACCGCTGTGCCCTGCTACTGCCGGCGCTCAGTCAGTCAGTCAGTGCAGGAAGCGGACGCCGGGGGACGCGAATGTAAGTATGTACTGTTTTTTTTTTTTACATTTTACGCTGGTAACCAGGATAAACATCGGGTTACTAAGCGCGGCCCTGTGCTTAGCAACCCGATGTTTACCCTGGTTACCCGGGGGCCTCGGCATCGTTGGTCGCTGGAGAGCGGTCTGTGTGACAGCTCTCCAGCGATCAAACAGCGACGCTGCAGCGATCGGCATCGTTGTCGCTATCGCTGCAGCGTCGTTTCGTGTGAAGGTACCTTAAGTCTATGGAGCGTCAGACTTACATCTAATTATATAGTAATAGTGACTTCTGGCTCACACATTAAGCCAAGTGCGATCCAACAAGTCAAAATAACCGCCAAAGAAGTTACCATATTTACACGACTTGTACATTTACACAGGTTAAGACAATAAAATGTTTTGTGATAATATTTTTATATGTGGAAATTACTTATCAAAACCAGAGCCATGAAGTCTGTATGTCTGTGTGTTGTCACCGATGACTTTATTAATGATTGGTACATACTTTGGGACTGTCTCCTCCAGATGCATCCGCTTGTTGGTCTGTTGCAGCTTTCGCATATTCCGCTACCAGCTTTAGCTCTGATGCAATGTTATGTATGAAATGTAAACCTGAAGATCCAGCCCCTCGAGGACTAGCAGGACAGGAATTGGGAACACTAAAAATGGAAAAGGTTTTATTAACAAAAGATACTTTTGAACAGAAGAACAGTCAAAGCTTCATATCAATAGCTTAACTTTACAAGGTCATCCGGGCAATTATAGTCTTATGTAGTATGAACTATGACGTAAAAAAGTGAACATATACAGCGAGTGAAATAAGTATTAAACATGTCACATATTTTCTAAGTAAATATTTTTCTAAAGGTGCTATTACATGAAATTCTCATGAAATGTTGTAACAACCCATTCAATCCACACAGGCAAAGAAATCAAACCATAGATTTCCATAAATTAAGTTATGTGTAATAATAAGAAATTACATAGGCAAAAAAAGTATTGAACACATGAAGAAAGAGAGGTGCATAAAAGCCATGGAAAGTCATAAGACCAGCTGAAGTCTATCAATAATTAGAAAGCAATCCTGCAATTTAGCAAAAAATAATATCAGCTGGTTCAACTGATGGCCTATAAAAAGTGTCACACAAGAAACATCTCATGATGGGTAAAACCAGGGAGCTGTTTCAAGACCTTTGAAACCTTAATGTTGCAAAATATACTGATGGCATTGGTTAACCCCTTAGTGACAGAGCCAATTTGGTACTTAATGACCGAGCCAATTTTTACAATTCTGACCACTGTCACTTTATGAGGTTATAACTCTGTAACGCTTTAATGGATCCCACGGATTCTGAGTTTGTTTTTTCGTGACATATTGTACTTCATGATAGTGGTAAAATTTATTCGATATTACTTGCGATTATTTATGAAAAAAATGGAAATATGGCGAAAATTTTTAAAATTTTGCAATTTTCAAACTTTGTATTTTTATGCCCTTAAATCAGAGAGAATGTCACACAAAATAGTTAATAAGTAACATTTCCCACATGTCTACTTTACATCAGCACAATTTTGGAACCAAAATTTGTTTTTGTTAGGGAGTTATAAGGGTTAAAAGTTGACCAGCAATTTCTCATTTTTACAACACCATTTTTTTTTAGGGACCACATCACCTTTGAAGTGATTTTGAGGGGTCTATATGATAGAAAATAACCAAGTGTGACACCATTCTAAAAACTGCACCCCTCAAGGTGCTCAAAACCACATTCAAGAAGTTTATTAACTCTTTACGTGCTTCACAGGAACTGAAACAATGTGGAAGGAAAAAACGGACATTTAACTTTTTTTGCAAACATTTTAATTCAGAACCATTTTTTTTATTTTCACAAGTGTAAAAACAGAAATTTAACCATAAATTTTGTTGTGCAATTTCTCCTGAATACACCGATACCCCATATGTGGGGGTAAACCACTGTTTGGGCGCACCGCAGAGCTTGGAAGAGAAGGATTACTTTTTCAATGTAGAATTGGCTGGAATTGAGATCGGACACCATGTCGCGTTTGGAGAGCCCCTGATGTGCCTAAACAGTAGAAACCCCCCACAAATGACCCCATTTTGGAAACTAGACCCCCAGGGAACTTATCTAGATGTGTGGTGAGCACTTTAAACCCCCAAGTGCTTCACAGAAATTTATAACGTAGAGCCGTGAAAATAAAAAATCTTTTTTTTCTCCTCAAAAATGATTATTTAGCCTGCGATTTTTTTTCTCAAGGGCAACAGGAGACATTGGACCCCAAAATCTGTTGACCAGTTTGTCCTGAGTACGCTGATATCCCATATGTTGGGGGGGAGGGGCACTGTTTGGGCACCCATCAGGGCTCGGAAGGGAAGGAGCGCCGCTTGGAATGCAGACTTTGATGGGATGGTCTGCGGGCGTCATGTTGCATTTGCAGAGCTCCTGATGTACCTAAACAATAGAAACCCCCCACAAGTGACCCCATTTTGGAAACTAGACCACCCAAAGAGCTTATCTAGATGTGTGGTGAGCACTATGAACCCCCAACTGCTTCACAGAAGTTTATAATGTAGAGCCATGAAAATAAAAAAAAAACATTTTTTCCACAAAAATGATCTTTTCATCCCCAAATTTTGACTTTCACAAGGGTAACAGGAGAAATTGGATGCCAAAATTTATTGTGCAATTTATGCTGAGTAGGCTGATACCCCATATGTGGGGGTAAACCACTATTTGGGCGCATGGCAGAGCTCGGAAGGGAAGGAGCGCCGTTTTGGAATGCAGACTTTGATAGAATGGTCTGCGGGCGTTATGTTGCGTTTGCAGAGCGCCTGATGTACCTAAACAGTAGACACCCCCCACAAGTGACCTCATTTTGGAAACTAGAACCCCCAAGGAACTTATCTAGATGTGTGGTGAGAACTTTGAATGCCCAAGTGCTTCACAGAAGTTTATAATGCAGAGTTGTGAAAATAAAAAAATATTTTTTTTTCCACAAAAAAAGATTTTTTAGCCCCCAAGTTTTTATTTTCACAAGGTTAACAGGAGAAATTGGACCCCAAAAGTTGTTGTCCAATTTATCCTGAGTACGCTGATGCCCCATATGTGGGGGTAAACCACTGTTTGGGCGCACGGCAGAGCTCAGAAGGGAGGGAGCACCATTTGACTTTTTGAGCGCAAAATTGGCTGCTGCGTTTAGAGACCCCCTGATGTACCTAAACAGTGGAAACCCCCCAATTCTAACTCCAACCCTAACCCCAACACACCCCTAACCCTAATCCCAACCCGATCCATAATCCTAATCACAACCCTAACCCCCAAAACACCCCTAACCCTAATCCCAAAGCTAACCATAACCCTAATCAAAACCCTAAACCCAACACACCCCTAATCCTCATCTCAACTCTAACCTCAAAACCTAACCCTAATCCCAATACACCCCTAACCCTAATCCCAAACCTAACCCTAATCCCAAATGTAACCCTAATGCCAACCCTAATCCAAACCCTAATCCCAACTCTAACCCTAACTTTAGCCCCAACCCTAGCCCTAACCCTAACTTTAGCCCAAACCCTAACTTTAGCCCTAAACCTAGCCCCAACCCTAACCCTAACTTTAGCCCAAACCCTAACTCTAACCCTAATCCTAGCTCTAACCCAAGCCCTAAGGCTATGTGCACATGTTGCGGATTTTGCTGCGAATCCGCAGCGTTTCCGCAGCTGCGGGTCCGCAGCAGTTTCCCATGAGTTTACAGTACAATGTAAACCTATGGGAAACATAAAACACTGTGCCCATGCTGCGGAAAAAAACATGCGGAAACGCAGCAGTTTACATTCCGCAGCATGTCAATTCTTTCTGCGGATTCCGCAGCGGTTTTACACCTGCTCCATAATAGAAAACCGCAGGTGTAAAACCACAAGGGAATGCGCACAAAAACCGCGGTACATCCGTGATAAATCCGCAGGAAAAATGCAGCGTTTTGGCCCTGCGGATTTATTAAATCCGCTGCGGAAAAATCCGCAGAGAACCATTCTACGTGTGCTGTGCACATATCCTAACCCTACCCCTTCCCCCTAACCCTAATTGGAAAATAGAAATACATACATTATTTTTTATATTTTATTATTTTTTCCTTACTAAGGGGGTGATAAAGGGGGGGTTATTTACAATTTTTTTATTTTGATCACTGTGATAGGATCTCACAGTGACCAAAATAAAACAAGTGGAATAATCTTCCTCTGCCGGCTGGCAGATCATGGCGGGCGCACTGCGCATGCACCCGCCATTTTCTTACCGGAGCAAGAAGCTGGCGGCCAGCAGAAGAAGCAGGAGGACCTAGGGACACCGGTAAATATAACAGGGTCCCCGATCCCCCTATTTCTCTGTCCTCTGATGTGCGATCACATCACAGGACAGAGAATGACATCGCTTTTTTTTTTTTTTGCGGTCGCCAGTAAACAGTTAATTACCGGCGATCACAAAACAGGGGTCGGTAAAAACCGACCCCGATCATGTTCTTTGGGGTCTCGGCTACCCCCGGCAGCCGAGACCCCAAAGATCTTCCGGGTGCCGGGCGGCGGGCGCACTGCGCATGCGCCCGCCATTTTATTCCCGGAAAAAGATGGCAGCGCCCATCGGGAGCCACGAGGAGCACCGGGGGAGATAGGTAAGTATCGGGAGGCGATCGGGGACCCCATTTCTCTGTCCTCCGATGTGCGATCACATCGGAGGACAGAGAAATTAAATGGCAAATCGCGGTTTTGTTTTTTTTTGCGACCGGCGGTGAACGGTTAATTACCGGCGATCGCAACTCGGGGGTCGGTAAAAACCCCCCGAATCATGTTCACTGGGGTCTCGGCTACCCCCGGTAAGCGAGACCCTAGAGAAAATCCGACTCTGGGGGGCGCTATTCACTTTTTACACAGCGCCGTTAGTTGTGGTTTAAGTACCCTTAACTACCGCCGTTAAAAGGCGTATCGGCGGTCGTTAAGGGGTTAAAGAAACATTTCTAAACTACTTAAGGTTCCAGTGAGCACTGTTGATGCCATTATCTAGAAGTGGAAAGAACATAATTTCACCATGAACCAGCCATGACCAGGTGCTCCCCACGAGAATTTTAGAGGAGTGAAAAGAATTATCAGAAGAGTGCAAGATTTAAAGGTTTTAAGATAGCTGTTCTACGAACAATCGTTAAGGTTCCCCATATACAGGAGTGCTCAGCTTGGCCGAGTATCATTTGTATTGAATGCAGAGAGAGGATAAAGCAGGTGCGAGACTCTCCTGAAGTGACTTATCACACCTTAAAACATTGTAATTGGTGGATTCAGCCAACTTTCATGTATAGTGTTTAACCCCTTAATCCCATATGACGTACTATCCCGTCGAGGTGACCTGGGACTTAATTCCCAGTGACGGGATAGTACGTCATATGCAGACCGCTCCTCGCACATTAATCCCCGAATCACTGCGATCAAACATGATCACAGTGTTCCGGCGGTATAGGGAAGCATCGCGCAGGGAGGGGGTTCCCTGCGGGCTTCCCTGAGACGCTCAGTACAAGGCGATGTGCTCACCTCGTACCGAGCGTCTCCTCCCTACAGGCCCCGGATCCAAAATGGCCGCGGGGCTACTTCCGGGTCCCGCAGGGAGGTCGCTTACAAGTGGCTGCTCAGAGCAGGCGCTGGTAAGCCTGCAGCCCTGCTTGTCAGATCACTGATCTGACCCTATAGTGTAATGTCCTCCCCTGGGACAACGTTAAAAAGTAAAAAAAAAAAATATTTAGATGTGTTAAATAAATAAATAAATAAATATAAATATGTATATATATATATATATATATATATATATATATATATATATACTGTTCCCATAAAAACATTTCTTTATCTAAATAATAAAAAAAATAAAAGTAGACATATTTAGTATCGCCGCGTCCGTAACGATCCCACCTATAAAACTGTCCCACTAGTTAACCCCTTCAGTGAACGCCGCAAAAAAAAAAAGACAAAAAACAACGCTTTATTATCATACCGCCGAACAAAAAGGGGAATAACACGCGATCAAAAAGACGGATATAAATAACCATAGTACCGCAAAAAACGAGCTGCCATACAGCATCATCAGCGAAAAAATTAAAAAGTTACAGTCCTCAGAATAAAGCGATGCAAAAATAATTTTTTTTTCTATAAAATATTTTTTATCGTATAAAAGCGCCAAAACATCAAAAAATGAGATAAAAGAGGTATCGCTGTAATCGTTCTGACCCGAAGAATAAAACTGCTGTATCAATTTTACCCAACATGGAACGGTATAAACGCCCCCCCAAAAAAATATTCATGAATGGCTGGTTTTTGGTCATTCTGCCTCACAAAAATCTAAATAAAAAGCGATCAAAAATGTCACGTGCCCGAAAATGATACCAATAGAAACGTCAACTCGTCCTGCAAAAAACAAGACCTCACATGACTGTGGACCAAAATATGGAAAAATTATAGCTCTCAAAATGTGGAGACGCAAAAACTATTTTTTGCAATAAACAGCGTCTTTTAGTGTGTGACGGCTGCCAACCATAAAAATCCGCTAAAATACCCGCTATAAATAGTAAATCAAATCCCCCTTCATCACCCCCTTAGTTAGGGAAAAATAATAAAATTAAAAAAATGTATTTATTTCCATTTTCCCATTAGGGTTAGGGATATGGTTAGGTTTAGGGCTAGGGTTGGGGCTACAGTTAGGGTTGGAGCTACAGTTAGGGTTGCGGCTACAGTTAGGGTTGGGGCTACAGTTAGGGTTGGGGCTACAGTTAGGGTTGGAGTGGGGCTAAATTTATGGTTAGGGTTGGGGCTAAATTTATGGTTAGGGTTAGGGTTGGGGCTACAGTTAGAGTTGGGGCTAAAGTTAGGGTTTGGATTACATTTACAGTTGGGATTAGGGTTAAGGGTGTGTCAGGGTTATGGTTGGGATTAGAGATGTGTCGGAGTTAGGGGTGTGGTTAGGGTTGGGGTTAGGGGTGTGGTTGGGGTTAGGTGTTCAGTTAGAATTGGGGGTTTCCACTGTATAGGCACATCAGGGCTATCCAAATGAGACATGGCGTCAGATCTCAATTCCAGCCAATTCTGCGTTGAAAAAGTAAAACAGTGCTCCTTCCCTTCTGATCTCTCCCGTGTGCCCAAACAGGGGTTTACCCCAACATATGGGGTATCAGCGTACTCAGAACAAATTGGAAAACAACTTTCGGGGTTCAATTTCTCTTGTTACCCTTGGGAAAATAAAAATTGGGGGGGCTAAAAATCATTTTATTTTCACGGCACTGCTTTATAAACTGAAGTGAAACACTTGGGGGTTCAAAGTTCTCACAACACATCTAGATAAGTTCCTTGGGGGGTCTAGTTTCCAATATAGGGTCACTTGTGGGGGGGGTGCTACTGTTTAGGTACATTAGGGGCTCTGCAAACGCAATGTGACGCATGCAGACCATTCCATCTAAGTCTGCATTCCAAACGGCGCTCCTTCCCTTCCGAGCTCTGCCATGCGCCCAAACGGTGGTTCCTCCCTACATATGGGGTATCAGCGTACTCCGGACAAATTGCACAACTTATGGGGTCCAATTTCTTCTCTTATCCTTGGGAAAATAAAAAATTGGGGCGAAAAGATCATTTTTGTGAAAAAATATAATTTTTTATTTTTACAGCTCTGCATTATAAACCTCTGTGAAGCACTTGGTGGGTCAAAGTGCTCACCACACATCTAGATAAGTTCCTTAGGGGGTCTACTTTCCAAAATGGTGTCACTTGTGGGGGGTTTCAATGTTTAAGCACATCAGGGGCTCTCCAAAAGCAACATGGCGTCCCATCTCAATTCCTGTTAATTTTGCATTGAAAATTCAAACGGCGCTCCTTCCCTTCCGAGCTCTGCCATGCACCCAAACAGTGGTATACCCCCACATATGGGGTATCGGCGTACTCAGGACAAATTGTACAACAAAGTTTGGGGTCCATTTTCTCCTGTTACCCTTGGTAAAATAAAACAAATTGGAGCTGAAGTAAATTTTTTGTGAAAAATTTTTTTTTTTTTTAAACATTCCAAAAATTCCTGTGAAACACCTGAAGGGTTAATAAACTTCTTGAATGTGGTTTTGAGCACCTTGAGGGGTGCAGTTTTTAGAATGGTGTCACACTTGGTTATTTTCTATCATATAGACCCCTCAAAATAAACTTCAAATGTGATGTGGTCCCTAAAAAAAAAGGTGTTGTAAAAATTAGAAATTGCTGGTCAACTTTTAACCCTTGTAACTCCCTAACAAAAAAAAATTTTGGTTCCAAAATTGTGCTGATGTAAAGTAGACATGTGGGAAATGTTATTTATTAAGAATTTTGTGTGACATATCTCAGTGATTTAAGGGCATAAAAATTAAAAGTTGGAAAATTGCGAAATTTTCAAAATTTTCACCAAATTTCAGTTTTTTTTTCACAAATAAACGCAGGTAATATCAAATAAATTTTACCACTATCATGAAGTACAATATATCAGGAGATAACAATGTCAGAATCATCAGGATCCGTTGAAGCGTTGTAGAGTTATAACCTTATAAAGGGACAGAGATCAGAAATGTAAAAATTAGCCTGGTCATTAACGTGCAAACCACCCTTGGGGCTTAAGGGGTTAAATAAATCTCCTGTAATTTTGTAAATAATTAAATACGTCACTTATCAGAACCAATATATGTTTGATGTTTTTAGGGCAACAAACAGTATCCTTATTCATATTACATACAGTTATATGATAAAGTTTGGGCACCCCTATTAATCTTAAGCTTAATGTTTTACAACAATTGTTTTTTTTGCAACAGCTATTTCAGTTTCATATATCTAATAACTGTTGGACACAGTAATGTTTCTGCCTTGAAATGAGGTTTATTGTACTAACAGAAAATGTGCAATCTGCATTCAAACAAAATTTGACAGGTGCATAAGTATGGGCACCCTTATCATTTTCTTGTTTTAAATACTGCTACCTACTTTTTACTGACTTACTAAAGCACTTTTTTTGGTTTTGTAACCTCATTGAGCTTTGAACTTCATAGCCAGGTGTATGCAATCATGAGAAATGCTACTTAAAGGGGCCACTTGCAAGTTGTTCTCCTGTTTGAATCTCCTCTGAAGAGTGGCATCATGGGCTCCTCAAAACAACTGTCAAATGATCTGAAAACAAAGATTATTCAACATAGTTGTTCAGGGGAAGGATACAAAAAGCAGTCTCAGAGATGTAACCTGTCAATTTCCACTGTGAGGAACATAGTAAGGAAATGGAAGAACACAGGTACAGTTCTTGTTAAGGCCAGAAGTGGCAGGCCAAGAAAAACATCAGAAAGGCAGAGAAGAAGAATGGTGAGATCAGTCAAGGACAATCCTCAGACCACCTCCAGAGAGCTGCAGCATCAACTTGCTGCAGATGGTGTCACTGTGCATCGGTCAACTATACAACGCACTTTGTACAAGAAGACGCTGTATGGGAGAGTGATGCGAAAGAAGCCGTTTCTGCAAGCAGGCCACAAACAGAGTCGGCTGAGGTATGCAAAAGCACATTTGGAGAAGCCAATTTCTTTTTGGAAGAAGGTCCTGTGGACTGATGAAACCAAGATTGAGTTGCTTGGTCATACAAAAAGGCGTTCTGCATGGCGGCAAAAAAACACAGCATTCCAAAAAAACACTTGCTACCCACAGTAAAATTTGGTGGAGGTTCCATCATGCTTTGGGGCTGTGTGGCCAATGCCGGCACCGGGAATCTTGTTAAAGTTGAGGGATGCATGGATTCCTCTCAGTATCAGCAGATTCTTGACAATAATGTTCATGAGTCAGTGACAAAGTTGAAGTTACGCAGGGGATGGATCTTTCAGCAAGACAATGATCCAAAACACCGCTCCAAATCTACTCAGGCATTCATGCAGAGGAACAATTACACTGTTCTGGAATGGCCATCCCAGTCCCCAGACCTGAATATCATTGAACATCTGTGCGATCATTTGAAGAGGGCTGTCCATGCTCGGCGACCATCAAACTTAACTGAACTGGAATTGTTTTGTAACCCCTTAACGACCGCCGATACGCCTTTTAACGGCGGCCGCTAAGGGTACTTAAACCACAGCGCCGTTAATTAACGGCGCTGTGGAAAAAGTGAATAGCGCCCCCCAGAGTCGGATTTTCTCTGGGGTCTCGGTTGCCGAGGGTAGCCGAGACCCCAGAGAACATGATTCGGGGGGTTTTTACCGACCCCCGAGTTGCGATCGCCGGTAATTAACCGTTTACCGGCGGTCGCAACAAAAAAAAAAAAACCGCAATTTGCCGTTTAATTTCTCTGTCCTCCGATGTGATCGCACATCGTAGGACAGAGAAATGTGGTCCCCGATGGCCCCAATAGCCCCCCAATACTTACCTACCTCCCCCGGTGCTCCTCGTGTCTCCCCATGGGCGCCGCCATCTTTTTTCCGGGAAAAAATGGCGGGCGCACGCGCAGTACGCCCGCCGCCCGGCACCCGGATGTTCTTTGGGGTCTCGGCTGCCGGGGGTAGCCGAGACCCCAAAGAACATGATCGGGGTCGATTTGCACCGACCCCTGCTTTGCGATCGCCGGTAATTAACAGTTTACCGGCGACCGCAAAAAAAAAAAAAAAAAAAAAGCGATCAGTTATTTCTCTGTCCTCTGATGTGATCGCACATCAGAGGACAGAGAAATAGGGGGATTCGGGGACCCTATCATACTCACCCGGGGTCCCTGGGTCCTCTTCTGTCTTCTCCTGCCAGCCGGCTTTTTCATCATGGCGGGCGCATGCGCAGTGCGCCCGCCATCTGCTGCCATCTGCCGGCCGGCAGGAGAAGACAAGTTGGGGCTAAAATTAGGGTTAGGGTTAGAGTTAGGGTTAGGGTTAGAGTTAGGGTTGGGGCTAAATTTAGGGTTAGGGTTAGGGTTAGGGTTAGGCTACTTTCACACTAGCGTTTTTTGGCTTCCGTCGCAATGCGTCGTTGGAGAAAAAACGCATCCTGCAAAAGTGCTTGCAGGATGCGTTTTTTCTCCATTGGCTTGCATTAGCGACGCATTGCGACGGATTGCCACATGTCGCATCCGTCGTGCGACGGATGCGTCGTGCTTCAGCGGACCGTCGACACAAAAAAAAACTACATGTAACTTTTTTGTGCGACGTGTCCTACATATTTCAGTGCCACGTGCCACGTATTTAAGTGACACGTGCCACGTATCAAAGTGCCACGTGCCACGTGCCACGTATCAAAGTGCCACGTGCCACGTATCAAAGTGCCACGTGCCACGTATCAAAGTGCCACGTGCCACGTATCAAAGTGCCACGTGCCACGTATCAAAGTGCCACGTGCCACATATTTCAGTGCCACGTATCAAAGTGCCACGTGCCACGTATCAAAGTGCCACGTGCCACATCTTTCAGTGCCACGTGCCACGTATCAAAGTGCCACGTGCCACGTATCAAAGTGCCACGTGCCACATCTTTCAGTGACACGTGCCACGTATAAGAGACACGTGCCACGTATCAAAGTGCCACGTGCCACATATTTCAGTGCCACGTGCCACGTATTTAAGTGACACGTGCCACGTATCAAAGTGCCACGTGCCACATATTTCAGTGCCACGTATCAAAGTGCCACGTGCCACGTATCAAAGTGCCACGTGCCACGTATCAAAGTGCCACGTGCCACGTATCAAAGTGCCACGTGCCACGTATCAAAGTGCCACGTGCCACATATTTCAGTGCCACGTATCAAAGTGCCACGTGCCACGTATCAAAGTGCCACGTGCCACGTATCAAAGTGCCACGTGCCACATATTTCAGTGCCACGTATCAAAGTGCCACGTGCCACGTATCAAAGTGCCACGTGCCACATCTTTCAGTGCCACGTGCCACGTATTTAAGAGACACGTGCCACGTATCAAAGTGCCACGTGCCACATATTTCAGTGCCACGTATTTAAGTGACACGTGCCACGTATCAAAGTGCCACGTATCACGTATTTCAGTGCCACGTATTTAAGTGACACGTATCACGTATAAGTGCCACGTGTCACGTATTTAATTGCCACATATTTAAGTGCCACGTATCAAGATTTTCCATGGAGAACAGACACATCCAGAGATATGTCTGCTCTCCACGGCTGCAGCAACACACTGACAGGAGCCATAGTTCCTGTCGGTGTGTCACTGCGCATGCGCGAGCGAGTTTACCGGCGGTCATTGACCCCGGCACTCTCGCTTAACGGCAGTGCTGCGTGGGAAAGTTCAACGCAGCTGTACTGCTGTTAACCGAGACGCCGGAGTCATTGAACTCCGGAACAGTACGCGATACACTGCTAGGAGCTTCGCTCCTGGCAGTGTATCGCCGGAGAGCAGCCGATCGGCGTGGGACACTCGTTTTATGGATTCTGCGGACAGGGAGTATGAATTTGGTTTATTATTTTTGGATTTTTTCCTGGAGGATCGAGGGCTTCGCCTACAAGTGTGCTGTTGGTGAGTATATACTCTGTGTTATATGTTGTATGTACTGTGTGTCATGTATGTGTATTGTGTGTAGGTGTTTTGTGTAACTTTACAATTGTGCTAAGTCGCCGGACACAGGGACAACTCTCCCATCCTAATACCGGATGGGAGTAGTAGTCCCATACGGCGACTTAGCACAATGGTGGCACTAGCGTCGCATGGGGACACACACACGCACACACACGCACACACACACACACAGAAGGACTCCATGCTGCTTCACTGGGGGGCGGGGGCTTCCCTCTTCCTGTCCGACGTCACGTCCGGTCCTGGGTGTCAACCCCTCCGTACAAAGACGCCGACACCCAGGACAAAGGCGCTGTGTGTGGAAGGTAATATGGGGCCCTAGGGGGATACGCAGACACGCCGCTGCGTAAAGAATTGACACGTCAATTCTTTTTACGCCGGCGTGTTTGCAGACAAAAGCGCCGCGTTTTTTTGCGGTGTGTCTGAACGGCAAAGTGAATTTCTCATTCACTTTGCCGGCAGACGAAAATGACATTGCGCATTTTTGAAAAGCGCCCGCAAAATAGCGCTCAAAAATGCGCTATGTCTGAAAGTAGCCTAAGGCTTCTTTCACACTTGCGTCGGTACGGGGCGGTCGCAATGCGTCGGCCCGATGTACCGACGCACGTTGTGAAAATTGTGCACAACGTGGGCAGCGGATGCAGTTTTTCAACGCATCCGCTGCCCAGTCTATGTCCTGGGGAGGAGGGGGCAGAGTTACGGCCACGCATCCGCGGAAATGGCGGACGCGACGTACAAAAAAAAGGTTACATTGAACTTTTTTTGTGACGACGGGGGCTAAAGTTATGGTTAGGGTTGGGGCTAAAGTTAGGGTTGGGGCTAAAGTTAGGGTTAGAGTTGGGATTAGGGTTAGGGTTTGGATTAGGGTTGGGATTAGTGTTACGTTTGGGATTAGGGTTGGGATTAGGGTTAGGGTTGGGATTAGGGTTAGGGGTGTGTTGGATTTAGGGTTTTGATTAGGGTTATGGTTAGGGTTGAGATTAGGGCTGTTTTGGGGTTAGGGTTGTGATTATCGTTAGGGTTGTGATTAGGATTATGGATCGGGTTGAGATTAGGGTTAGGGCTGTGTTGGGGTTAGGGTTGGAGTTAGAATTGGGGGGTTTCCACTGTTTAGGTACATCAGGGGGTCTCCAAACACGACAGCCAATTTTGCGCTAAAAAAGTCAAATGGTACTCCCTCCCTTCTGAGCTCTGCCGTGCGCCCAAACAGTGGTTTACCCCCACATATGGGGCATCAGCGTACTCGGGATAAATTGGACAACAACTTTTGGGGTCCAATTTCTCCTGTTACCCTTGTGAAAATAAAAACTTGGGGGCTAAAAATCTTTTTTGTTGGAAAAAAATATATTTTTTTATTTTCACTACTCTGCATTATAAATTTCTGTGAAGCACTTGAGCTTTCAAAGTTCTCACCACATATCTAGATAAGTTCCTTAGGGGGTCTAGTTTCCAAAATTTGGTCACTTGTGGGGGTTTCTACTGTTTAGGTACATTAGGGGTCTGCAAACGCAACATAACGCCCGCAGACAATTCTATCAAAGTCTGCATTGCAAAATGGCGCTCCTTCCCTTCCGAGCTCTGCCGTGCGCCCAAACAGTGGTTTACCCCCACATATGGGGTACCAGCATACTCAGGACAAATTGGACAACAACTTTTGGGGTCCAATTTCTCTTGTTACCCTTGTGAAAATAAAAATTTGGGGGCTAAAAAAATCTTTTTTGTGGGAAAAAAAATATTTTTTATTTTCACTACTCTGCATTATAAACTTCTGTGAAGCACTTGGGCATTCAAAGTTCTCACCACTTATCTAGATAAGTTCCTTGGGGGGTCTATTTTCCAAAATGGGGTCACTTGTTGGGGGTTTCTACTGTTTTGTTACATTAGGGGTCTGCAAAGGCAACATAACGCCCGCAGACAATTCTATCAAAGTCTGCATTCCAAAATGGCACTCCTTCCCTTCCGAGCTCTGCCATGCGCCCAAACAGTGGTTTACCCCCACATATGGGGTACCAGCATACTCAGGACAAATTGGACAACAACTTTTGGGGTCCAATTTCTCTTGTTACCCTTGTGAAAATAAAAACTTGGGGGCTAAAAAATCTTTATTGTTAAAAAATATATATTTTTTATTTTCACGACTCTGCATTATAAACTTCTGTGATGCACTTGGGCATTCAAAGTTCTCACTACACATCTAGATAAGTTCCATGGGGGGTCTAGTTTCCAAAATGGGGTCACTTTTGGGGGGTTTCTGCTGTTTAGGCACATCAGGGGCTCTCCAAACGCGACATGGCGTCCGATCTCAATTCCAGTCAATTTTGCATTGAAAAGTCAAATGGCGCTCCTTTGCTTCCGAGCTCAGCCATGCGCCCAAACAGTGGTTTACCCCCACATATGGGGTGTCGGCGTACTCAAGACAAATTGTACAACAGCTTCTTGGGTCCATTTTCTCCTGTTACCCTTGGTAAAATAAAAATTTGGAGGCAAAAAGATCATTTTTGTAGAAAAAATGCGATTTTTTTATTTTCACGGCTCTACGTTCTAAACTTCTGTGAAGCACCTGGGGGTTTAAAGTGCTCACCACACATCTAGATAAGTTCCTTAAGGGGTCTAGTTTCCAAAATGGTGTCATATGTGGGGGGTCTCTACTGTTTAGGCACATCAGCGGCTCTCCAAACGTGACATGGCGTCCGATCTCAATTCCAGCCAATTCTACATTGAAAAAGTAAAGCGACACTCCTTCTCTTCCAAGCTCTGCGGTGCGCCCAAACAGTGGTTTACCCCCATATATGGGGTATCGACGTACTCAGGAGAAATTGCACAACAACTTTTGTGGTCTAATTTCTCCTGTTACCCTTGTGAAAATAAAAATTTGGGGGCAAAAAGATCATTTTTGTAGAAAAAATGAGATTTTTTATTTTCACGGCTCTACGTTATAAACTTCTGTGAAGCACTTGGGGGTTCAAAGTGCTCACCACACATCTAGATAAGTTCCTTGGGGGGTCTAGTTTCCAAAATGGTATCACTTGTGGGGGGTTTCCACTGTTTAGGCACATCAGGGACTCTCCAAACGCGACATGGCATCCGATCTCAATTCCAGCCAATTCTGCATTGAAAAAGTCAAACGGTGCTCCTTCACTCCCAAGCTCTGCGGTGCGCCCAAACAGTGGTTTACCTCCACATATGGGGTATCGACGTACTCAGGAGAAATTGCACAACAACTTTTGTGGTCTAATTTCTCCTGTTACCCTTGTGAAAATAAAAATTTGGGGGCAAAAAGATCATTTTTGTAGAAAAAATGAGATTTTTTATTTTCACGGCTCTACGTTATAAACTTCTGTGAAGCACTTGGGGGTTCAAAGTGCTCACCACACATCTAGATAAGTTCCTTGGGGGGTCTAGTTTCCAAAATGGTATCACTTGTGGGGGGTTTCCACTGTTTAGGCACATCAGGGACTCTCCAAACGCGACATGGCATCTGATCTCAATTCCAGCCAATTCTGCATTGAAAAAGTCAAACGGTGCTCCTTCACTTCCAAGCTCTGCGGTGCGCCCAAACAGTGGTTTACCTCCACATATGGGGTATCGACGTACTCAGGAGAAATTGCACAACAACTTTTGTGGTCTAATTTCTCCTGTTACCCTTGTGAAAATAAAAATTTGGGGGCAAAAAGATCATTTTTGTAGAAAAAATGAGATTTTTTATTTTCACGGCTCTACGTTATAAACTTCTGTGAAGCACTTGGGGGTTCAAAGTGCTCACCACACATCTAGATAAGTTCCTTGGGGGGTCTAGTTTCCAAAATGGTATCACTTGTGGGGGGTTTCCACTGTTTAGGCACATCAGGGACTCTCCAAACGCGACATGGCATCCGATCTCAATTCCAGCCAATTCTGCATTGAAAAAGTCAAACGGTGCTCCTTCACTTCCAAGCTCTGCGGTGCGCCCAAACAGTGGTTTACCTCCACATATGGGGTATCGACGTACTCAGGAGAAATTGCACAACAACTTTTGTGGTCTAATTTCTCCTGTTACCCTTGTGAAAATAAGAATTTGTGGGCGAAAAAATCATTTTTGTGAAAACAAATGCGATTTTTTATTTTCACGGCTCTACGTTATAAACTTCTGTGAAGCACTTGGGGGTTCAAAGTGCTCACCACACATCTAGATAAGTTCCTTGGGGGGTCTAGTTTCCAAAATGGTGTCACTTGTGGGGGGTTTCCACTGTTTAGGCACATTAGGGGCTCTCCAAACGCGACATGGCGTCCGATCTCAATTCCAGCCAATTCTGCATTGAAACAGTCAAACGGTGCTCCTTCACTTCCAAGCTCTGCGGTGCGCCCAAACAGTGGTTTACCTCCACATATGGGGTATCGGCGTACTCAGGAAAAATTGCACAACAAAATTTGTGGTTAAATTTCTGTTTTTACACTTGTGAAAATTAAAAAAAATGGTTCTGAAGTAAAATGTTTGCAAAAAAAAGTAAAATGTTAATTTTTTTCTTCCACATTGTTTTAGTTCCTGTGAAGTACGTAAAGGGTTAATAAACTTCTTGAATGTGGTTTTGAGCAGCTTGAGGGGTGCAGTTTTTAGAATGGTGTCACACTTGGTTATTTTCTATCATATAGACCCCTCAAAATCACTTCAAAGGTGATGTGGTCCCTAAAAAAAACATGGTGTTGTAAAAATGAGAAATTGCTGGTCAACTTTTAACCCTTATAACTCCCTAACAAAAAAAAAAATTGTTTCCAAAATTGTGCTGATGTAAAGTAGACATGTGAGAAATGTTATTTATTAACTATTTTTTGTGACATATCTCTCTGATTTAAGGGCATAAAAATACAAAGTTTGAAAATTGCAAAATTTTAAAAATTTTCGCCATATTTCCATTTTTTTCATAAATAATCGCAAGTAATATCGAAGAAATGTTACCACTAACTTGAAGTACAACATGTCACGAAAAAACAATCTCAGAATCAGCGGGATCCGATAAAGCGTTCCAGAGTTATAACCTCATAAAGTGACACTGGTCAGAATTGTAAAAATTGGCTCGGTCATTAAGTACCAAATTGGCTCTGTCACTAAGGGGGTAAAGAGGAATGGTCAAAAATACCTTCATCCAGGATCCAGGAACTCATTAAAAGCTACAGGAAGCGACTAGAGGCTGTTATTTTTGCAAAAGGAGGATCTAATAAATATTAATGTCACTTTTCTGGTGAGGTGCCCATACTTATGCACCTGTCAAATTTTGTTTGAATGCAGATGGCACATTATCTGTTAGTAGAATAAACCTCATTTCAAGGCAGAAACATAACTGTGTCCAACAGTTATTAGATATATGAAACTGAATAGCTGCAAAAAAAACAATTTTTATAAAACATTAAGCTTAAGATTAATAGGGGTGCCCAAACTTTTTCATATAACTGTACATTTGGTAAGTAAGCAATAATGGGAACATGGCACGCAATTATTGCTGACCAAAGCCTGGCTGCACGATTGCATCGCGGTTTGTCTTTCTCTAAAACGCTCAGGTGTTTGAAAGAAAACAGTTTGAGGAGCCAGCTGGGGACCATTGGCAGAAACCCGACTAGTCCAGCGCTGGGTCTCCTTGCACCACTCTTGTAATTCACAGGTCTCTCCCATGTCCATACATAAGAGAGAGATAGATGTCAGTCAATGGGAGCAGTGAAGGGAGAAGCCAGTTAGACCACAGGCGGCAGTGGATGAATCTCGTCTTGGCTGCATTAGTGCAGCCATTCTTCGATTCATGCTGCCTGTGGTTTGGGCATCACAAGTGACAAGATCTCTTCGGCCTTGGACAGCTAATAGAATCCCACGGTATGCAGTACCATCTCTACGCCGATGACACACAGATCTACCTATCTGGACCTGACCTGACCTCACCTCCTTACTTACCAAAATCCCACACTGTCTGCTATTTCAGCCTTCTTTTCTGCTCGCTTTCTAAAACTGAACATGGACAAAACAGAATTCATCATCTTTGCCCCATCTCACTCTACCCCTCCACCATACCTATCCATCAATGTCAATGGCTGCTCACTTTCCCCAGTCCCACAAGCCTGGTGCCTCGCGGTGATCCTCGACTTTGCCCTCTCTTTCAAGCCACATATCCAAGCCCTTGCCTCCTCCTGCCATCTCAAACTCAAAAATATTTCCCGAATCCGCGCATTCCTTGACCGTGACACCACAAAAACACTAGTGCATGCCCTTATCTCCCGCCTTGACTACTGCAACCTCCTACTCTCTGGACTCCCCTCTATGACTCTGGCACCACTCCAATCCATCCTACACTCTGCTGCCCGACTAATCTACTTGTCTCCCCGCTATTCCCCAGCCTCTCCCCTATGCCAAGCCCTTCACTGGTTTCCTATGGCCCAGAGACTCCAGTTCAAAACCCTCACAATGACATACAAAGCCATCCACAACCTGTCTCCTCCATACATCTGTGACATGGTCTCCTGGTACCCACCTACACGCAACCTCCGATCCTCTCAAGATCTCCTTCTCTACTCCCCTCTCATCTCTTCTTCCCACAACCGCATTCAAGACTTCTCCTGTGCTTCCCCCATACTCTGGGACTCTCTACCCCAACACATCAGACTCTTGCCTACCATAGACACCTTCAAAAAGAACCTGAAGACTCACCTCTTCTGACAAGCCTACATCCTGCAGTGATCCTGAACCTACTGAACCGCTGCACAACCAGGTCTGCCCTCTCCTAGTGTATCATCACCCATCCCCTGCAGACTGTGAGCCCTCGCTGGCAGGGTCTTCCCTCCTTATGTACCTGTGTGCCTTGTTTTTTGCTCATGTTTAATGTATTTGTCTATATTTGCCCTGTATTCACATGTAAAGCGCCATGGAATAAATGGCGCTATAAAAATGTATAATAATAATAAATAAATGTAGGGAAAAATTAACATCCCATTCATTTGGTTTTCCAATTCCAATATTACAACAACATGACATCCATCTATGAGCTGCTGTTAAATATGGGAAAACGGTCTGTATGTAACAGGACCCTCACCTGATAGTTCCAGTTGGTGACGGTAAGGGACTGGCAAAGCTTCTCAGATCTGGTTCTGGTATGTGGATTTTCAAAGGTGAAATGTGACGATATATTGGTGAAGGTGGCATGGGAGGTTTTACCTCCTTTTCTTGATAAAGAGCAGAAAACTTTATCTTTATGACAGTGCTGGGGAACCGGAATGTGCACCTGTAAGAAATTACGTCATGTAAGTCTAAAACTGAGACTGCATGTTATAATGCACTGGAAATACAAGATTATTACTACTAACTGAAAGGGTGATAGGGTATTGTATGCACTCTGCTGCTGGGACATATACAGGAAAACACCACCACATACTACAACAATCATAACTACAAGTACACTTAACATATATGAACTGACACATAGGCTCCAGTAGGTCATCAGTGACAGGATGTGAAGAAATCATTAAACTCCATGAGCGCGGTGGATGATACGCAGACACAACCTATTTTGAGCTCAGATCCAGGCCTGTTATCTTGTAGTGGACACCGCAGAATTACATATGCTCGAGCATTGTCTTCAACAGTTACACAGAGAAATGAGAATCTATACACATGCTTTTGTTTCTATGTATTAACTGCTTCCCATCAAGGTCAAATTTTCATTTTTGCAGTTTTGTTTTTTCCTCCCAAGAGGCATCATTTTCTTTTATTTTTCCATTGACATAGCCATATGAGGGCTTGTTTTTGTAGGACAAGCTCTAGTTTTTAAAAGCCATTCATCATATAAAACAAAGTACTGAAAATGGGAGGGGGGATCTACAATGGTCATGTGATTGATGGGCTGCAGCAGCACAGGAGAGCTGAGGTACAGGAAAGCAGCAGCAGCGCTGGAGAGCAGGGACACAGCAAAGCAACAGTAGCAGAGCTGGAGAGCTGGGACACAGCAAAGCAGCAGCGCTGGAGAGCTGGGACACAGCAAAGTAACAGCAGCAGCGCTGGAGAGCTGAGACACAGCAAAGCAACAAAGAAGCAGCTGGAGAGCTGGGACATAGCAAAGCAGCAGCGCTGGAGAGCTGGGACACAGCAAATCAGCAGCGCTGGAGCTGGGACACAGCAAAGCAGCCGCGCTGGAGCTGGGACACAGCAAAGCAGCCGCGCTGGAGCTGGGACACAGCAAAGCAGCAGCAGCAGCTGGAAAGCTGGGACATAGCAAAGCAGCAGCGCTGGAGAGCTGGGATACAGCAAAGCAGCAGCAGCAGCAGCAGCTGGAAAGCTGGGACATAGCAAAGCAGCAGCGCTGGGACATAGCAAGGCAGCAGCATCGCTGGAGAGCTGGGACACAGCAAAGCAGCAGCGCTGGAGAGCTGGGACACAGCAAATCAGCAGCAGTGCTGGAGAGCTGGGACACAGCAAAGCAGCAGAGGCACTGGAGAGCTGGGATACACCAAAGCAACAGCAGCAGCGCTGGAGAGCTGGGACACAGCAAAGCAACAGCAGCAGCGCTGGGGCACAGCAAAGCAACAGCAGCAGCGCTGGAGAGCTGGGGCACAGCAAAGCAACAGCAGCAGCACTGAAGAGCTGGGACACAGCAAAGCAGCAGCAGCGATGGAGAGCTAGGGCACAGCAAAGCAGCAGCAGCGCTGGAGAGCTGCGGCACAGCAAAGCAGCAGCGCTGGAGAGCTGGGACACAGCAAAGCAACAGCAGTAGCGCTGGGGAGCTGGGGCACAGCAAAGCAGCAGCGCTGGATAGCTGGGGCACAGCAAAGCAGCAGCGCTGGAGAGCTGGGGCACAGCAAAGCAGAAGCGCTGGAGAGCTGCAGCACAGCAAAGCAGCAGCAGCGCTGGAGAGCTGGGGCACAGCAAAGCAACAGCAGCAGCAGTGGAGAGCTGGGACACAGCAAAGCAGCAGCGCTGGAGAGCTGGGGCACAGCAAAAAAGCAGCAGAAGCGCTGGAGAGCTGCAGCACAGCAAAGCAGCAGCGCTGGAGAGCTGGGGCACAGCAAAGCAGCAGCAGCGCTGGATTGTTGGGGCACAGTAAAGCAGCAGCACTGGATTTTTGGGGCACAGTAAAGCAGCAGCAGCGCTGGAGTGTTGGGGCACAGCAAAGCAGCAGCAGCGTTGGAGTGTTGGGGCACAGCAAAGCCACAGCAGCGCTGGAGTGTTGGGGCACAGCAAAGCAGCAGCACTGGAGAGCTGGGGCACAACAAAGCAGTGCTGGAGAGCCAAAGCATCGGACATAACTTACAGATAACGCTCTGCTTCTCTCCTGAACTCTGGCGGTACACTGCCATGGAAGGGAAGTGGCAACTGCTGAGTTCTCACAATTCACGTGAAACAAATCCAATTTGCACATTCTGTGTTTTTAATTACCAGAAGGCATAACTTTAGAATGGAGGGGCATATACAAAAAGAAAAACTGCTCCAGAATTGGTGGAGCAGAATCAACTGGAGGAGGTACAGATTAAACTTAAAATCAGTAAATCGTCCTCTTTAAATCGCTTGTCTGTATGGGTAAGGTCGGGGTCACACTACCGTAGAATACGGGCGAGTGCTAAGCGAGAAAACATCGCTTAGCACTCGGCCCAGTGTTAAACGGAGCTGTGAGCTGCCCCATAGATTATTTTCTCGGGCATATTCAGCGTGTGCTTAAGATCGCAGCATGCTGAGATTGGCACCAAGACTCGCCAATGACAGCTTATGGGTGCAAGAAAAATTTCCCATCGCACTCCCGCTGACATCAGATCGGTGAAGCGAGTTCATTGGCTGTGAACTCGCAGGACCTGTCTGACATCACCGCGAGCAGGAGAACGTTCTCACGCTCGAGCTGCCGTCAGATAGGCAATAGGAGTTCACAGAGATGACAATACAAAGATGACATCAACACCCCAACTATCACCCCACTTGCCACCACTATAGGGCAAGTGGGAAGAGCGAGGGTAAGTGCCGGAATTGGCGCATCTTAGAGATGTGCCTTTTCTGGGGCGGCTGAGAGCTGATGTTTTTAGCCTGGGGGCCCAGTATCCATGGCCCCTTCCTAGGCTATTAATATCAGTCCACAGCTGTCTGCATACCCTTTGCTCGTTATTAATTATAGGGGGACCCTACGTAATTTTTTTTAGGGTCTCCCATTTCAATAGCCAGCAAAGGCTAAGTATACAGCTGTGAGCTGATATTAGTAGCCTGGGAAGCTCCATGGGCATTTCCCCTTCCCAGGTTATAAACATCGGCCCCCAGCCGTCGGCTTTCCCTCTGCTGGTTACGAAAATTGCCCTGGAGCCCACGCCATTTTTTTTTTTTTTTCAGAAAAATAATCTTTTGTTAATTAAATACATGTACAGTAATTTTTACACACACTGCACTAATTGTATTTGTCACAGACATAACTATTCTATGTGTATTTACTATATGTAATCAATCTCTTCTATCATGTCGGCTCCTGCAGTGATTTTACAGTAGATGGCAGATGAATTGCCAGCTTTACTTCTATGTACAATATTGATATCTAATATATGAAGCTGTGTGTGTGTGTGTGTGTGTGTGTGTGTGTGTGTGTGTGTGTCCGGGATTGGCACCTGCACCGTCGCAGCTACAGCCACAAAATGTTGCACAGTCACACGTCTGGACCCCGAGAGTGTCATAGGCTATGTTGTGAGGCGAAATTTTAACCCCGCACGTTCCAATTCACCAAACAATTTCCCCCCTAGCTACATAATGGGGAAAAAGTGAATGGAAAAGTGTTGGAGGCAATTTGACAGCTGCCAGATGTGAACAAGGGGGACTTAAAGAATGAGAGTGATGGCGCCAAAGAGTATATACCGTACAGTTGCTAAGGTGGGACCCTGACATGAGATACTCACCACACATGGGGATATGAACACACACACAAAATGCGCCACACACTACCACGTGCTTGAACACATATACCACCCTCAGCACACATTTCGCCACACATACACCAACACAGTTTCGGCAGGCTGTCTACCTAAATCTCCTCTGATGACGGCAAGAAGGAGCCCTAATTTAGCTGACATTTTGGTGCATAGCCATTATGTGCCGACAATTAAAAATTTCTTTAATTCTTGTGGTCCCCCATTGGGATGTTTCCCATGTGGGAAATGTGTGGCCTGTAAAAACACTGTTAGGACAACTACCTTCACTTCGGTGGATGGCAGAAAAAGTTTTTCTATTAAACAACATATCACGTGTGCAACTACACAGGCGATATACTATGCGACATGTGGATGTCCTAAAGTGTATATCGGCCTAACGTCCCATCAACTGAGGATACGTACACGGGAGCATGTACAAGATATCCAGGCAGCAGCTACAGTTGATGATCTAACCCTTCTGAAGACAATACCGAGACATTACAAACTGTTCCATCAGAGTAACTCCAAATCATTCATGGTGAGGGGTATCCAACATATCCAGTGCGGCATACGTGGTGGAGACATTAAACGTCTATTAGCCCAAAAAGAGTGTAGATGGATAACCATATTGGGGACTATGTCTCCCAATGGACTCAATGAGTCACAAGGTTTTGCCTCATTTCTATAGAAACATATCATTCCTAGTTGTCCGTATGTATCCTTGCCAATCTCCTGCCACTCGTATGATTTTAATGGCTAATTTTATATTTCTGTTCATTTCTGGCTTGTGCACTCATTTTGTTGCTGTTGTTTTTGTTTTTTAACTTAAGCGATGACCTGTATCTACTAGTCTACCTATGTGACTTCAAGTGACATCTCTTGGATGGATGAAAAATGTCCCTAGGTCCGTCTATTAAGCCTGCCATGTTATTCAAGAAATCTATGTACTGTTGCCCACTTTTGGACTGAAAGAAATTGGATTTCATTTTAATATACAGTACCTGCATTTTTGGCTGCCTGCTGTTTGTCTTTTTCTATATGTGCAGGTTATTTATTATGGATTAATGTGTAATTGTATTTATGACCTGAAATATTTACTGTTTGTAAAATTGTCTTGCACTTTATCTAGGCTTGGTCACAGGTACCCATGATAATAGATATATGTAGCCCAACTGAGTCTGTACATTGGCTTGGGTCCGGTGTGCACACCGTGCGGTTTCTCGGCTTGCCTCTTTCTGTGCATCGGCGTCGCTGCCTGTGATCCTGGTTGCGTGGTGACGGCTAGGCGCTGGCCGCCCCACGTGACCGGGTCCAGATCAGGTGGTGTCGGTGTGCAACGAGGGGCGGAACGGCGGCTGCGAGCGTGCGCATCAGACATCTTACTATTGGTATCTTCTGAATCGGCCTCTCTGCTCGCCTCCCTTCTGTGCACCGGCGCCGCTCTCTGTGATCCTGGTTGCGTGGTGACGGCTAGGCGCTGGCCGCCCCACGTGACCGGGTCTGGATTGAGTGGCGTCGGTGTGCAGCGGTAGGCGGCAGGAGGGCTGAGCGCATGTGCATTAGACAGTTTACAATTGGTGCCTCTGTAGGAAACAATCAGCAGAACAGATATAAATACAGGGACCTTTACCCCCTCTATCCACGACCCCTGAAGAAGGTTATCTGTACTGAAACGTACGTCGGGGAGTGAGTCCGGAGTCCCCTGCTCTGCACCATGACGGGTAATGGTATTTGACTATATTGTTTATTCTTTTTTGCTGCATCTCACTCTGGTGGTATTCAGAAATTGGTGAATAGCATATGTAAGGTTAACAGATGTCCACGCACATGCATTGATAGTCTGTTATAGATGCGAAAAACTCCAGTGAACTTCGCTGCCTCTCTTTTTTGCTGCACCAACACTGTACCACCTTGTGGTATTACTTATTTCTGCAGCATTATAATATAAATTTTCAGTTGCCCTTGGTGCATTGCAGTATGACCTGGTACTCTTTATCTTGGATTTTGGTCACTGACCCAGTATATATATATATATATATATATATATATATATATAGATGTGTTTGTTATACTGCTCTACACGTTGCGCTTTTTTAATTTTTGTATTATATTTAATGTGTTCTATTGATTAAAATAAATAATGTTCAGTTTTGATAAACTAGCATTGACTCATATGTCTCTCTTTTCTATATTACGTACACCAACCTCGCCACATAAAAGTCGAAACACAAAAGTCGCCACTCAAAACTCGCCACGCGCAAAATTTGCCACATGCAAAACTAGGCTCACGCAAAACTCGCCACACGTGCAAAACTCACCTCATGAAAAACTCGCCACATGCAAAAAAATTGTCACATGCACAAAAGTTGCAACACATGCAAAAGTTGCCTCACACAAAACTTGCACATACTCAAAACGCACCACACATAAAACTCGCCACGCGCAAAACTTGCTGCACACAACTTGCTACACTAACCTGTCACATGCAACTCGACACAAACAAAAGTTGCTACACGCATGTCGCCACACGCAACTCAACACACACAACTTGACACATGAAACTTGCCCTAAAACACACACAAGTCTGGTACTATCCTTCAAAAATAAAAATTTGATTAATAAGCAGACAAACTACAAGAGCAACAAATGTACCATATAGGAAATACGACAGCTGTCAGTCACATGACCTGTCTATTATGTGTATGTGTGAGCTAATATATACTGCCAGGGGGGAGGGCTTCCTGTTGGCTGGGATTTATCAGGCTGCCAATAACAACCAATCACAGCTCAGCTTCTATTTTGCTACAGTTAATTAATCTGAGCTCCGATTGGTTAATATAGGCAACAAAGGACATTCTCAGTATAACAAAGCTTGTGTGAGGTAATAGCATGTCAGTTAGGGTGTGTTGGTGGAAAGGCTGATGTCAGTCACATTACCTCTATGTGAGAGGATATAGAAACTGCCAGTTACAGACTATTTTTACCACAATAATGCCTCATAAGAAAAGGAATTCCATGGCACGAATGTCAGCTGATTCGAAAAGAAAAGCTGCATTATGGGCCAATGAAAAATGTGAGGACCGAGAAACAAGGCTGACACACATGAGAACAGCAGCTGCTTTTTTTAAGAGCCAATAAACTTTCTGAGCAGAGGGAAACAAGGCTTGCAGACAAGAGAACAAGAGCTAATGAACTTTCTGAGGAGAGGGAAGTGAGGCTTGCAGACAAGAGAACAAGAGCTGCTTCCTCAAGAGCCAATGAACTTTCTGAGGAAAGGGAAGCGAGGCTTGCAGATAAGAGAAGAAGAGCTGCTTTCTCAAAGGCCAATGAGTCATCTCAGCAGAGAGAAGGCCGACTTGCCACTAAGGGTACCGTCACACAGTGCCATTTTCATCGCTACGACGGTACGATTCGTGACGTTCTAGCGATATCGTTACGATATCGTTGTGTCTGACACGCAGCAGCGATCAGGAACCCTGCTGAGAATCGTACGTCGTAGCAGATCGTTTGGAACTTTCTTTCGTCGCTTGATCACCCGCTGACATCGCTGGATCGTTGTGTGTGACAGCGATCCAGCGATGTGTTCGCTTGTAACCAGGGTAAACATCGGGTAACTAAGCGCAGGGCCGCGCTTAGTAACCCGATGTTTACCCTGGTTACCAGCGTAAACGTAAAAAAAACAAACAGTACATACTTACATTCCGGTGTCTGTCCTCCGGCGTCTCAGCTTCTCTGCACTGTGAGCGCCTGCCGGCCGGAAAGCTAGCACAGCGGTGACGTCACCGCTCTGCTTTCCGGCTATGGTGCTTACACAGTGCAGAGAAGCAGAACGCCGGGGGACAGACACCGGAATGTAAGTATGTACTGTTTGTTTTTTTTTTACGTTTACGCTGGTAACCAGGGTAAACATCGGGTTACTAAGCGCGGCCCTGCGCTTAGTAACCCGATGTTTACCCTGGTTACCCGGGGACTTCGGTATCGCTCCAGCGCCGTGATTGCAAAGTGTGACAGCAGTCTACGACGCTGGAGCGATAATCATACGATGCTGCGACGTCACGAATCGTGCCGTCGTAGTGATGAAAATGGCACTGTGTGACGGTACCCTAAGAGAATTGCTATTTCTTCCACCAGGGCACAGGAAATGGTTGGAGATTTGAAACATGCTGTCTTTTGTTACCAGTCAGACATAAACTATCAGGATATTCCTAAAGTTCAGATAGGAAAAATGGATGTGGTCTGCATGTACTGCAGTGCCCTAAAATAATACATAAAATGAGAATTGGGATAGGGGAAAATATGTGTAAGTGGGTTGAGAGCTGGCTCGGGGATAGGAAACAAAGGGTGGTTATTAATGGAGCACACTCGGACTGGGTCGCGGTTAGCAGTGGGGTACCACAAGGGTCAGTATTGGGCCCTCTTCTTTTTAACATATTTATTAATGACCTTGTAGGGGGCATTCAGAGTAGAATTTCAATATTTGCAGATGACACTAAACTCTGCAGGGTAATCAATACAGGGGAGGACAATTTTATATTACAGGATGATTTACGTAAACTATAAGCTTGGGCTGATAAATGGCAAATGAGCTTTAATGGGGATAAATGTCATGCACTTGGGTAGAAGTAATAAGATGTATAACTATGTGCTTAATTCTAAAACTCTGGGCAAAACGGTCAATGAAGAAGACCTGGGTGTATGGGTGGATAACAAACTCATATTCAGTGGCCAGTGTCAGGCAGCTGCTACAAAGGCAACTAAAATAATGGGATGTATTAAAAGAGGCATAGATGCTCATGAGGAGAACATAATTTTACCTCTATACAAGTCACTAGTTCAACCACACTTAGAATACTGTGCACAGTTCTGGTCTCCAGTGTATAAGGAAGACATAGCTGAATTAGAGCGGGTGCAGAGAAGAACGACCAAGGTTATTAGAGGACTGGGGGGTCTGCAATACCAAGATAGGTTATTACACTTGGGGCTATTTAGTTTGGAAAAACGAAGACTAAGGGGTGATCTTATTTTAATGTATAAATATATGAGGGGACAGTACAAAGACCTTTCTGATGATCTTTTTAATTATAGACCTGAGACAGGGACAAGGGGGCATCCTCTACGTCTGGAGGAAAGAAGGTTTAAGCATAATCACAGACACGGATTCTTTACTGTAAGAGCAGTGAGACTATGGAACTCTCTGCCGTATGATGTTGTATAATGTTACAGGGTATATACACTAGATTCCTTGATAGGGCGTTGATCCAGGGAACTAGTCTGATTGCCATAGGTGGAGTCGGGAAGGAATTTTTTTCCCCAATGTGGAGCTTACTCTTTGCCACATGGTTTTTTTTTGCCTTCCTCTGGATCAACATGTTAGGGCATGTTAGGTTAGGCTATGGGTTGAACTAGATGGACTTAAAGTCTTCCTTCAACCTTAATAACTATGTAACTATGTAAAATGGAAAGATGAACCGCCAGGTTTATGCTGTGCAAATGGCAAGATAAAACTTCCACCTCTCCTGTCACCACCAGATCCCCTAAAGTCTCTGATGACAGGTACCAGTACAATATCAAAGCACTTCTTGGACAACATCAGGAAGTACAACTCCAGCTTCCAAATGACATCATTTGGTGCAACCAAAGAAATGTTTACAACAGGATTTATGCCGACATTTAAAGTTCAAGGACAGGTTTACCATTCAATTGGCTCACTGCTTCCATTACAAGGAGAAGAACCTCAATTTCTTCAACTCTTCTTCATGGGAAATGTAGAAGCAGAGGCTCAGCAGAGATGCTCTTTAATTCCTAACACTCGCCTTGATATTGTCACTATTTTGCAGCAGTTCCTTCACTCCAACAATCCATATGTTCAACTTTTCAAGACTGCACTTGAATGCATGCCAAATTACGATTACAAGGTTGTCATTCGAGCTGACAAAACACCACAAGGTGAGCATCAGCGACGTTTCAATGCTCCCACATTTGATGAGGTAGCCATCTTGATTGTAGGTAATGATTTTCAAAGCCGTGACATTGTGCTTCAGAAAAGGAACAATAGTTTGCAACGAGTAGCAGAAACTCACAGGTCCTATGATGCACTGCAATATCCAATCATCTTTTGGCAGGGACAGGATGGCTATCACTTTGGAAAACCTCAGACAGATCCTACAACAGGCAACCCTTCAGGAAAAAAAGTGTCTGCCATTGAATTCTATGCACATAGGATCATGACAACATTTGCAGAGGAAAATCACATCTTGAAATGCAAACACCTCTTCCACCAATTTATTGTTGACATGTATGCAAACATTGAGAGTGAACGTCTTTTATATATCCGACTAAATCAAAAGAAGCTCAGGGCAGAGGAATATATTCACCTTAGTGATGCTGTTGCAAATGATGCTGATCCAAAAGAGTTGGGGAAAATGTTTATTCTTCCATCAATTGTCACTGGAAGCTCACGACACATGCATGAATACACACAGGATACAATGACTTATGTGAGAAAGTATGGCCGTCCAGATCTTTTCATCACCTTTACTTGCAATCCTGCCTGGGAGGAAATTGGAAGGCACCTGTTGCCAGGCCAAAAAACAGTGAATCACCATGACCTTATTGCTCTGGTTTTCAAACAGAAACTTTCAAAAATGACTAATCTCATCACAAAATCACATATTTATGGAGAGACGCAGTGCTAAATGTATTCAGTTGAATGGCAAAAAAGAGGCCTTCTTCACGCCCACATCTTGATCTGGCAGAAGCAAAAAATACAGCCTACCGAAATTGACAATATCATCAGTGCTGAATTGCCAGACCTTCAGATTGACCCATTGCTGTTTGACACCATCACAAAAAACATGATCCATGGTCCGTGTGGGAGTCTCTCCCTGTATGATTGATGGCAGGTGTTCAAAGAATTACCCACGATCCCTGGTCCAAGAAACCCAAACAGAACAAGATGGATATCCAGTCTACCGAAGAAGAAAGCCAGGGGATGGTGGTTTCACAGCAAAGCTCAAAATGCGTGTTGGATCATCACTCCAAGAGATAGAAATTGACAACAGGTGGGTAGTGCCTTACAACCCTTTGCTCTCAAAAATCTTCCAGGCCCACATAAATGTCGAATCTTGCCACTCTGTGAAATCAATCAAGTATATCTGCAAATATGTCCACAAAGGAAGTGATCAAGCAGTTTTTGAACTCTAGAAAAATGGACATATTATTGATGAAGTAGAGGCATTCCAGATGGGCAGGCACATAAGCAGCAATGAAGCTGTTTGTAGACCACTAGGATTCTCCATTCATGAGCGCTACCCACCAGTTGTGCATCTGAGTGTGCACTTGGAAAATGGACAGAGAATTTATTTTAACCCAGCAAACTTGCAGCAGCAGCTCCTAACACCACCTAAGACCACCCTCTTGGCATTTTTTGAGCTGTGTCAACAAGACCCTTTTGCAAAAACAATTCTCTACTGTGATTTACCAAAGTACTACACTTGGAATGCCTCCAGAAAAACACTGGAACGGAGGAAACGGGGGCTTGATATTGAAGGCTTTCCGGGGTGAAAGCAACTGATACTCTAAGGCTATGGGCACACGTTCAGGTTTTTTCGCTTTTTTTTCGCGATAAAAACGCTACAAAAAACGCATGCATTATGCATCCTATCATTTAGAATGCATTCTGCAATATTTGTGCACATGATGCGTTTTTTCCCGCGAAAAAACGCATCGCGGTAAAAAAAAGCAGCATGTTCATTAATTTTGCGTTTTTCCCGCTATTCTATGCATTGGGAAAAAACGCAAAAAAAACCCGCATCAAAAACGCGGTAAAAACGCATGCGGATTTCTGGCAGAAATGTCCGGTTTTTGTCAGGAAAATTTCTGCCAGAAATCCTGACGTGTGCACATACCCTTAGTAGCGTCTACACTGTTCATCCGTCAAATACAGAGTGCTTCTACCTGCGCATGTTACTTCATGTTGTCAAAGACCCTACATCATTTTCTGACCTGAAGACCGTCGGAGGCATGTGTGTGAAACATTCAGGGAAGCTTGCTAAAGAAAAGGACTTCTGGAAAATTATGGACACTGGGACATGACCCTCAGTGAAGCAGCAGCCACACAAACCCCAAAGCGACTAAGACACCTCTTTGCTATTATTGTAACAACCATAGCATTTCAAATCCTCTTGAGATTTGGACAAAGTACAAAACTGATCTCAGTGAGGACATCCTCATGCAGATTAGAAGTGAAAATCCTCAGCAACTCATCAACTTCACTGAGGAAATGTTCAATGAATCTTTAATGCTCCTTGAAGATCAGTGCTAAGCAATGTCAGGAAAAGCCTTAGGCTATGTGCACACGTAGGTCGGGTCCTCTGCGGGTTCTCCCGCAGCGGATTTGATAAATCTGCAGGGCAAAACCGCTGCGTTTATCCCTGCAGATTTATCGCGGTTTGTTTTGCGGTTTCCGCTGCGGGTTTACTCCTATACTATTGATGCTGCATATGCAGGAATATGCAGCATCAATAGTAATGTTAAAAATAATTTAAAAAATGGTTTATACTCACCCTCTGACGTCCCGATCTCCTCGGCGCTGCACGCGGTGGTCCGGTTCCAAAGATGCTGTGCGAGAAGGACCTTCGTGACGTCACGGTCATGTGACCGCGACGTCACGGTCATGTGACCGCGACGTCACCGCAGCTCCTGCTCGCACAGCAACCCTGCGACCGGACGGCCGCGGGCAGCGCGGAGAGGTAAGTATATCATTGTTTTTTTATTTTCTTTTTTTTTACACAAATATGGTTCCCAGGGCCTGGAGGAGAGTCTCCTCTCCTCCACCCCGAGTACCATCCGCACATGATCTGCTTACTTCCCGCATCGTGGGCACAGCCCCATGTGGGAAGTTAGCGGATCAATGCATTTCTATGGGTGCAGAATCGCAGCGATTCTGCACAAAGAAGTGACATGCTGCGGAATGTAAACTGCTGCGTTTCTGCGTGGTTTTTCCTGCAGCATGTGCACAGCGGATTGCGGTTTCCATAGGGTTTACATGTAAATGTAGATGCAATGGAAACTGCTGCGGACCCGCAGCTGCAGAAACGCTGCGGATCCGCGGTAAAACCCGCAAAGTGTGAACATGGCCTTACAGTTGCTTGGTTTGCCTGCTCCAATAAGAAATCCTGAAGGCATCCAAATGTGTAGGGAGACTTTCATAGAAACAAACTACAATATTGATGAACTGTGTGACTCCGGCCTAAGAGCAACTCCCAGCCAGATGGTAGAGTCACAAACAACATGCTGGAGGGCCAAGACCACACAAATATTCAGCAACCATTAAAGTTAACATGATCTTAGACTTGAAGTGTTGTCATTAAAGAGCATATGTTGGTAGTTGTGGCATTGCTTTAGAATAAAAACGGTGTAGCCCATTCTCCATTTTACTCACCCACATGTCAGAGAAAGTCCCTTACTCGTTGCTGTCCCAGCATCTCCATAAACCAAGTAATTAGAGCAGGCCATTGGCATCTTCCTTGGCAGTCACATTATCTCCTAAACATTCTTATTGCTCACTACCTGTCCCACTATCCCTAATAATCACAACAGTCTCCTCAATAGTCCAAGTGGCACTTCTTGCCAGGGTGGAGCAGGATGAGCTCTTCTGTCTTAGCAGAGGAACAGTGTTCCTGTTGGATGAAAATGTGAGGGCTGCAGCAGATACGGGACACTGTTCATGTCAGGTCTTACATGACAAACTGCATTTGTTATTTGCGTGCATGGGATTGGTGGAAGTTATTAATTTTCCACTTTATTGCAGTATCCAGGAAATCATTACTAGATATCTTCACATTCTCGCAAGCTAGAAGCACATGGACTATCTAATTAGATTGGCACGTCCATTACGCCACTGGCGAGGAAGCACAGCACTGCTTCCAGTAACAGCCTGCTACTAAGCTCCAAGTGTTTGCACTGTAAACAGCTGCAGTGTGTTATGTCCTGTGTGACAGGAGAATCGACATCACAGCCTCTGTCATCCTGACAACAGAAACCTTCCGCTGATCACTTGGGAGGTAAAGCCCCCCATACACATTACATAGCCATCATCTGAACCACCATTCCCCCAATGGAGACCCACATACATAGAAATGCCAAGCTCGGCGGAAAACTTGTGTTCTCTAGGAGAGAGCCACTGCCAGACGCCTCATGTCCTGGATAACACAAAGATCAGATGTTGGAAGTCCGACACGCTGGGATGGATCCTTCTTTTTCCTGACATAATCTGTCTGGAGAGAATCGGGAGGGTCCAATACACATTAGACAGTCATCCAATCCCATAGATGTTATCCGTGCATGGGGACCTTAAGTTTCAATAATGTTAGCCCAGCACGCTCTCCACTGCATTCCTAGTAGGACTGAAGCGAGGACAGAGGGTGGGTGATCATTCAACTAATCCCCATTCCTGGGTCGATTAGCAGCTTAGCTGTTGATGAATACACTTATTAACAGTATATGCTTGGAAAACAGGCACATAGGACACAACAGGGCAGACAGCATGATAGCAATTTGCTGAAAAGAATACAATTCACTTTTCAAGTCATTCCATTAGGACCAGCAATTTTCACACCGGTCTTGAGGAGGCATGCTGGAGTCAGAAACTCCTGATTTCCCAAGAAGAGCACACCTCTTAGGCTACTTTCACACTAGCGTCGGTACGGGGCCGTCGCGCTGCGTCGGCCCGACGTACCGACGCATACTGTGCAAGCGCCACACAACGGGGGCAGCGGATGCTGTTTTTCCACGCATCCGCTGCCCCATTGTGAGGTGCGGGGAGGTGGGGGTGGAGTTCCGGCCGCGCATGCGTGGTCGGAAATGGCGGACCGTCGGCACAAAAAAAACTTTACATGTAACGTTTTTTGCTGCCGGCGGTCCGCCACAACACGACGCAACCGTCGCACGACGGTTGCGACGTGTGTCAATACGTCGCAATGCGTCGCTAATGTTAGTCTATGGGGAAAAAACGCATCCTGTAGACGACTTTGCAGGATGCGTTTTTTCGCCAAAACGACGCATTGCGACGTATGCAAAAAAACTTTAGTGTGAAAGTAGCCTTAAAGAATCAGAAGTGATTGACAGGTGGCTTAAGGAACGCCTTTATGCACCAGCTCCAACCACTTTGTCAGAGGTGGGAGGAAATTGCGTGAACTCCAAATGTCACAAAGTTTTAGCCCAGCCTCGCATTACACCAAAATGTTGTGACGTGTTAAGGCTTTTTATGCCAGAAATCTGACATAAAATCTTTGATGAATCGGACCCTATATATAGGATACTGCTGCTAAAGGACACCTTAGACATATACAGCTCATACGAACAACAGCAAAAGTCCATATAATAGCCACATCTAAATGAACCCTTAGACCTACATTTACATATAAAATCATATAGGAAATATGTGCAATTATGACCAGTGTCGAACTGGGGTGACAAGGGCCCACCAGTAACATTGACTTTGGGGGGGCCCACTTTTTACCTGCATACAAATATTACACTACCCTTGTCCACAAATTTACCTATATCTCTATATAATAATAAACTGGGTAGTTTGGTTACTGAATGATGAGATGCTGCTTTTTTCTGTACAGAGTGAATCAAGTTAATTATGATAATAATCTTTATTTTTATATAGCGCTAACATATTCCGCAGCGCTTGACAGACATTATCATCGCTGTCCCCAATGGGGCTCACAATCTAAATATGACAAGTACTGCCCATATAGTGAGGTTGGGGGCCCAGATCTGCACAGGGGCCCACCGATGGATTCCCCTGTTCCCCTGTGGGCCAGTCCGAGCCTTATTATGAGTATAATAACAATAAATATAAAAATGCTTCCCTCAGAAGAAGGGATTAAGGTCTAAACGCGTGTTGGAGACCTGGCAGTCACCTCCACTATTGGTAAATTTTTACTTTATATGTATCGTGATCAATTTCATTACCATGCTACAGTATGTTATTAAGAATTGTTAGACTTACTTCTTACCTTGTCCAGACTCACCTATTGTGACATTTACATTGCCTCTTTGGATTATGTTACTTTTTCTCTCAAATTATATATATTGAGATTAATTTAGTGTCATCTTTATGTATGTTGTTACATTTACCCCTCCATGTTGGAGTGTGATGCCATTTTATCTAATGACTAAGGCCCCTTTCACACATCAGTTTTTTGCCATCAGTCACAATCCGTCAAATTTTGAAAAAAACGGATCCGGCGACTGATGCCGCCGGATCAGTTTTTTTTCTAATAGACTTTTATTAGCGACGGATGGCCTCACAATCATCCGTCATTGGCCGGATCCGTCGAAAATTGTTTATCTGGCGCCCGGAAACAACGTAGAAAGTAACGATTTTTGTGTACACCGAAAAAATGGACAGCGCCGGATCCGTCACCTTCCATCATTTGCTAGAATGGAAGCCTATGGCGCCGGATTCATCAAATGACGGAATCCGTCACAGGATTCCGTTTTTTTTTTTTTTAACTGAGCATGCTCCGATCCATTTAGCCAGATCCGCTAGTCAGATTCGTCCAAAAAAATTGCATCAGTTTTTCACAATCTGCGACGGATCCGTCGATTCAACGGATTGTGACTGACGGAAAAAAACTGATGTGTCAAAGGGGCCTTAACTGTGCGTCTCAGATTATCTTATCTTTTAATTAAATATTCAATAAATATTTATTTTATATCTATTGATATTATGGTCATATTTGCACATCTAATATATAATTGCCTAGAATACTACTTCCTGCAATTTGTGCCAACTTCCGTGGCTTTGTCCGGAGCTAATGTCCGGAGCTAATGTCCGGAGCTAATGTCCGGAGCTAAGTGACGTCACCAGTGTCCTACACCCAGGCAGGGCACAGGGGCCCCAGGCAGCATATGGGGCCCCAGGCAGAGCACAGTGGCCCCAGGCAGAATATGGGGCCCCAGGCAGAGCACAGTGGTCCCAGGCAGCATATGGGGCCCCAGGCAGAGCACAGTGGTCCCAGGCAGAGCACAGGGGCCCCAGGCAGCCTATGGGGCCCCAGGCAGAGCACAGTGGCCCCAGGCAGAGCACAGGGGCCCCAGGCAGCATATGGGGCCCCAGGCAGAGCACAGGGGCCCCAGGCAGCATATGGGGCCCCAGGCAGAGCACAGTGGCCCCAGGCAGAGCACAGGGGCCCCAGGCAGAACATGGGGCCCCAGGCAGAGCACAGGGGCCCCAGGCAGCATATGGGGCCCCAGGCAGCATATGGGGCCCCAGGCAGAGCACAGTGGCCCCAGGCAGAGCACAGGGGCCCCAGGCAGAACATGGGGCCCCAGGCAGAGCACAGGGGCCCCAGGCAGAACATGGGGCCCCAGGCAGAGCACAGGGGCCCCAGGCAGCATATGGGGCCCCAGGCAGAGCACAGTGGCCCCAGGCAGCATATGGGGCTCCAGGCAGAGCACAGTGGCCCCAGGCAGAGCACAGGGGCCCCAGGCAGCATATGGGGCCCCAGGCAGAGCACAGAGGCCCCAGGCAGCTTATGGGGCCCCAGGCAGAGCACAGTGGCCCCAGGCAGAACATGGGGCCCCAGGCAGAGCACAGGGGCCCCAGGCAGAACATGGGGCCCCAGGCAGAGCACAGGGGCCCCAGGCAGAGCACAGAAGCCCCAGGCAGCATATGGGGCCCCAGGCAGAGCACAGGGGCCCCAGGCAGCATATGGGGCCCCAGGCAGAGCAGTGGCCCCAGGCAGAGCACAGGGGCCCCAGGCAGCATATGGGGCCCCAGGCAGAGCACAGTGGTCCCAGGCAGAGCACAGGGGCCCCAGGCAGCCTATGGGGCCCCAGGCAGAGCACAGTGGCCCCAGGCAGAACATGGGGCCCCAGGCAGAGCACAGGGGCCCCAGGCAGCATATGGGGCCCCAGGCAGAGCACAGTGGTCCCAGGTAGAGCACAGGGGCCCCAGGCAGCCTATGGGGCCCCAGGCAGAGCACAGGGGCCCCAGGCAGCATATGGGGCCCCAGGCAGAGCACAGTGGCCCCAGGCAGAGCACAGGGGCCCCAGGCAGAACATGGGGCCCCAGGCAGAGCACAGGGGCCCCAGGCAGAGCACAGGGGCCCCAGGCAGCATATGGGGCCCCAGGCAGAGCACAGCGATATTTTGGACCACTGTGCGGTGTTTCAGACCCCCTGTGTGATGTCTGGGGCCCTGTTCTTAAGTATATTAAAGATTAAAGTAACGTATATTAAAGTATATTATAGATCAAATTTGACACGTTTATGAGCACCATTGAGTGATATACTCAAGAATGACATAATTTTTCAACATTTTATGGTTTCAAACTGTAAACACGCAGAGTTTTTTTTACTTCAACCAGAAAACCTTAACGGTTCATAAAAAACTTGACTGTTCAGGATATGATAAAAGTCATAATATTCTGAATCTTTAACTTATAAAGATACCTTTACATGGGGTGATTATTGGTTCCAGAGAGGCTTTCAGCCGATAATCGTACACATGGCTGGTGACAGGACAATACAATATAAACGTTCAAAGGTAAACACTGATAACATTAAAATCTAATATATAATTGCCTAGAATACTACTTCCGGCAATTTGTGCCAACTTCCGTGGCTTTGTCCGGAGATAATGTCCGGAGATAAGTGACGTCACCAGCGTCCTACACCCGCTCAGGGTGGACAAAGATATATGCCTTCGTGGTGCGCGGCACTTTTCTGATTGGTTGCCGCCTGCCGCGAGCGACCAATCAGAAATGTGCCGTACTGTCAAGAATTGTCAAGAGCTGGTGAGTGCAGCCATTTTTTGTTCTTTCTTACTATTATTTATTAATTGTATTATTCTTACATTTGAATAAATAAAGTATATATGGATTCTAGACTCCCGATTCTTTAGAATCGGGCTGCCATCTAGTTTCCTATATAATTTCCTAAGTAATTCTGGTGTATCGTCATACTGTATATGCCAAGTCCTACTGGCCAAGTAATCATAAGTTTAATTATTAAATATATAATTTTTACTCACTGACTTCATGTACTTATGCAAATTGACTACCGTATATTTGATTGCTACATATACATATGTATCACTAGAGAGAGGAAATAATGAAAACAGGATGCTCGTGGGAGAAAACCCAATGCTTCCATTAGGCTTCTTTGACACTGCCTTCAGGTACCTGTTTGGTGGTCCTGTCGGGGCTTTATTCCGAACCTCCACACAAAATGGGATTCAGGCGTATGCGCCATTGGGGCCATAGACTATAATGGTGCCGAGACAGCAAACGTGCGCTCTGTTGTGCATCATTTTGGGTGTGTACGCCTACTGGAGGAGGACCCCTAGATGCAGTCTACTACGTCTGAGTCAACCTCCAGTAGGTGTACACGTCCGAAAATTATGCATGACAGAGCGCAAGTTTGCTATGCCTGTACCATTATAGTCTATGTCCCAGTAGGCGCATGCGTCCCAGTCACATTTTGCGGGGGTTCACTCGTAAGCCCTGACAGGGCTACAGAGCACATGCCTGAACGCAGTGTGAAAGCACCCTTAGGCTACTTTCACACATCAGGTTTTCAGTGTCAGGCTAAATCCGGCGAATGTTGGAAAAACTAGATATCCGCAGATTTTGAAAAACTGATGCGACAGATCCGGCTAGCCTATCTAGATTATTGGATAAAAAAAAAAAATTTGGAGCATGCTCAGTTTAAAAAACCGGATCCGGCACCTTCCGGCTCCCATAGGCTTTCATTGTAGCAAACAGCCGGAAGCACCGGATCCGGCGCTTCAGGCTTTTTCGCCGGAGACAAAAAAACGTTGCAGTAGACGTTTTTTTCAGACGCCGGAATCGGAATTTTAGCCAGATCCGGAAAAAAACGGAAGGAACGCTGGGCCATGCGGCGCGATCCGGTGCTAATACAAGTCAATGGGGAGAAAACCGGTTTCGGTTTTTATTTTTTCCGCTTCCGGTTTTTCTCTAAAGAGCCGGATTTAGCCTGAAACAAAAAGACGGATGTGTGAAAGTAGCCTTAGGGTATGTGTCCACGTTCAGGTTTGCTTCAGGTTTTGGTCAGGATTTTATGCAGGTAAAATCGTGACCAAAAATGCACCTGAGGTCACTGGCAGGTCACCTGCGGTGTTCCTGCGTGTTTTGCTCATTGTAGCAACATGCTGCGTTCTGAAAAAACGCAACGCATGTGCGTTTTCGCGGGAAAAACGCATGCGTTTTTTAATGCACAGTGGAGACGGGATTTCATTAAATCCCCTCCACTATGCTGTAACATCTGGATGCTGCGTTTTTGACGCTGCGGCTCAGCGCTGTGTCAAAAACGCAGCGTTTCCTGAACGTGGACACATACCCTTACAGTAATACAGGGGGCCTTGAGGGTCTGCAGCAGGAGAATGTTCTGATAATGTTGGAGAATGTTCAAGCGGCACTACTCTATCCTCCTCCTCCTGGACCTGTCCTCTGCCTTTGACACAGTGGACCATTCCCTGTTGCTGCAGACCCTCTCATCCCTTGGCATCACAGACTTGGCCCTATCCTGGATCTCGTCATACCCAACTGACCGGACATTCAGCGTCTCCCACTCACACACCACCTCCTCACCTCGCCCCCTATCTGTTGGAGTCCCGCAAGGTTCAGTTCTAGGGCCCCTGCTCTTCTCCATTTACACCTTTGGCCTGGGACAGCTCATAGAATCTCACGGCTTTCAGTATCATCTCTATGTTGATGACACACAGATCTACATCTCTGGACCAGATATCACCACCCTTCTAACTAGAATCCCTCAATGTCTATCCGCTATTTCATCCTTCTTCTCCGCTAGATTTCTAAAACTAAACATGGACAAAACAGAATTCATCGTCTTTCCCCCATCTCAGACGACCTCCCCAACGAACCTATCCATTACAGTAAACGGCTGCCCACTCTCCCCAGTCCCACAAGCCCGCTGTCTTGGGGTAATCCTTGACACTGATCTCTCCTTCAAACCACATATCCAAACCCTTTCCACTTCCTGCCGCCTCCAACTCAAAAATATTTCACGGATCCGTACATTCCTCAACCAAGAATCTGCAAAAACCCTAGTCCATGCCCTCATCATCTCCCGCCTCGACTACTGTAACCTCCTGCTCTGTGGCCTCCCCTCTAACACTCTCGCACCCCTCCAATCTATTCTAAACTCTGCTGCCCGACTAATCCACCTGTCCCCCCGCTATTCCCCGGCCTCTCCCCTCTGTCAATCCCTTCACTGGCTCCCCATTACCCAGAGACTCCAGTACAAAAGCCTAACCATGACATACAAAGCCATCCACAACCTGTCTCCTCCATACATCTGTGACCTCGTCTCCCGGTACTTTCCTGCACGCAACCTCCGATCCTCACAAGATCTCCTTCTCTACTCCCCTCTTATCTCCTCTTCACACAATCGCATACAAGATTTCTCTCGTGCATCCCCCCTACTCTGGAACTCTCTACCACAACATATCAGACTCTCGCCTACCATCGAAACCTTCAAAAAGAACCTGAATACCCACCTCTTCCGACAAGTCTACAACCTGCAGTAACCACCGATCGACCAAACCACTGCACGACCAGCTCTATCCTCACCTACTGTATCCTCACCCATCCCTTGTAGATTGTGATCCCTCGCGGGCAGGGTCCTCTCTCCTCCTGTACCAGTTGTGACTTGTATTGTTCAAGATTATTGTACTGGTTTTTATTATGTACACCCCTCCTCACATGTAAAGCGCCATGGAAAAAATGGTGCTATAATAATAAATAATAATAAATAATAATAATAATAATAATAACCACAAATCTCAGAGAATCTCAGAGAAAGACACAGGTCCTGACACTTTCACTGTTAGGGTTTGTGCAGACGTTGCGGATTTGACGCTGCAGATTCGCAGCAGTTTTCCATGCGTTGTACAGTACTATGTAAATTTATGGAAAACAAAATCCGCAGTGCACATGCTGCGGAAAAAAACTCGCGGAAACGCTGTGGTTTATTTTCTGCAGCATGTCAATTCTTTGTGAGGATTCCTCAGCATTTTACACCTGCTCCATAACTGGAATCCGCAGGTGTAAAAACACAGGTGGAATCCGCACAAAAAACGTGGAAAATCTGCAGGTAAAACGCAGGGAGTTTTACCTGAGGATTTTTCAGATTCTGCGTGGAAAAATCCACAACGTGTGCACATAGCCTAAGTCTCAGTACTCCATTAATCTTAAGGCAATCAAATAGAGGTGGACAAAGCAGAAACATGCTACTTTTTTTTTTTTTTTTTTTACATAAATGAGATTTGTAAAGTTTCAAAACTTTCCATGCTGGACTACATTACGTTCACATAAGCCTTCTTTCTTATGAATTGCCCTAAGTAAATCGTCCTGTTGACCTTGCAACAAATTGTGTGTCATTGATCACATCTTTGTCAGGGCCTAAAAATTATTATTGGTAATCCCCAGGTGTAAAGGGGCGATGAGCTAATGATGATCGGAGGGGAACGTTAAGAACAATTGTTAAAGGGAACCTGTCACCCCCAAAATCGTATATATGAGCTGCGGCCACCGGCTTCTGGGGCTTATATACAGCATTCTGTAATGCTGTAGATAAGCCCCCAATGTAACCTTAAAGATGAGAAATAAAGGTTATATTATATTCACCCAGGGGCGGTTCCGCTGCGGTCCGGTCCGATGGGCGTCGCGGTCCGGGTCCAGCGCCTCCAATCTTCAGCAGACGACGTCCTCTTCTTGTCGCGGCTCTGGCACAGGCGTACTTTGTCTTCCCTGTTGAGGGCAGAGCAAAGTACTGCAGTGCGCAGGCGCCGGGCCTCTCTGACCTTTCCCGGTGCCTGCGCACTGCAGTATTTTCAGTATGCCTGCGCAGGAGCCGAGGCAAGAAGAGGACGTCATCCAATAAAGATAGGAGGCGCTGGACCGCACCGCGACGCCCATCGGACCTGGACCGCAGCGGGACCGCCCTTGGGTGAGTATAGTATAACCTCTTTTTCTCATCTTTCAGTTTACATCGGGGGCTTATCTACAGCATTACAGAATGCTGTAGATAAGCCCCTGATGCCGGTGACCGCAGCTCATATACGATTTTGGGGGTGACAGAGTCCCTTTAACATGAACTTCCCTCCCAATCATTACATGAAAAATCCAAGCGTTGATCACTATGTGCAGTTTATCTCTGTGTATAAAGCCCCAGGTCTGTCAGGTTTCCACAGCTTTAACACACAGAACAACAGAGCACACAGCATTATCCTACCAACTGGTCAGAAGAGGATCTTTCTATTATAATTGGGACCCAAATTCATCCCAAAGCAGATCAATCTGAGTTTGGTCTATTTATCTCACAAGAGGTCTTAGATCCTTAAAGGGAACCTGTCACCCCGTTTTTTCAATATGAGGTAAAAATAGTGTTCAATAGGGCCTGAGCTATGCTGTACAATAGTGCCTTTATTATCCCGATTCCCCACCTTTGCTGCCAAAATACCTTAGTAAAGTCGCCGTTTTCGGCTGTCAATCACGCAGGTCTGGTCAAATGGGCGTGGTGAAATCACTGTTTCTCCCCCACCTCTTGCTTTTCTTCCCGGCGTTGGCGTAGTGGTTTGCGGCTGCGCATTACAGTCTCTTCACTGTAACCGCTGTGGAATACATACTGTGCATGCGCAACAGCCGAATGCACTGCGCAACGGCACAAAAAAGAGCGTGATCTGTGCTATTCACCGGTTTATCGGTGGCGGCGGCCATCTTCCTGAGGCCGCGCGTGCGCAGATGGAGTGCTCTGCTTCCCGGGGCTTCAGGAAAATGGCCGCCGCAATCTCCATCTGTGCACGCGTGGCCGTGGGTTGCCGCGCGTGTGCAGATGGAGATCGCGGCGGCCATTTTCCTGAAGCCCCGGGAAGCAGAGCACTCCATCTGCGCACGCACGGCCTAAGGAAGATGGCCGCCGCCACCGATAAACCAGTGAATAGCACAGATCACGCTCTTTTTTGTGCCGTTGCGCAGTGCATTCGGCTGTTGCGCATGCGCAGTATGTATTGCACAGCGGTTACAGTGAAGAGAAACAGCGATTTCACCACGCCCATTTGACCAGACCTGCGTGATTGACAGCCGAAAACGGCGACTTTACTAAGGTATTTTGGCAGCAAAGGTGGGGAATCAGGGGATAATAAAGGCACTATTGTACAGCACAGCTCAGGCCCTATTGAACACTATTTTTTTACCTCATATTGAAAAAACCGGGTGACAGGTTCCCTTTAAATCTACGACTGACGGATGACAGCGGAAACCACCCATTGGTCAAAGCGAGAATGCCTTACAACTCAGAAGTAAAAGGGGAAATGTTATATGGCCGACACTGCTATTCCACTACACGTGAGCGAGGAATATTACAATCTGGTGCGGGCGCTGGCCTACCTATTTATGAATGGTCACTCAGGATATGTTCACACGTCTTTATCTGCTGAATTCAGCCTGAAAAAGTGCCAAAAATAGTAATAAAGCTTGCTCTGAATATGCTCTGCCTTTTGTCACTTTAACCTCTTCAGCCTTCCAAAGCCCTGAGGCGGCTAAAAAAAATCTCCAGTCCGTTTTACTGGCCGACGGCAAAGCCTCCATAAAAGATATCCCAGGGATTCAGGGAACATCACAAAAGACGCTTCAGGGAAAACATGGCCGGTGATATCCTGATGCTTCTTCTGTTTAAAAAAAAACTATGTGGATACTCTGGGTGTGTGCACACAGCGTCATTGAGATGGCGGCGTCCCCACCGAGTTTTCCACAGGAAGACCCTTCAGGATATGCCAGGGTCTTTTGTCCTCCTGTAGGATCTTTTTCTGGAGTCTGTTTCTTTTAGTTTTCACTGACTTTTTGTGGACATTTTGATATAACTACTGTGCGGCTTCCAAGTCACCTGAAGAATGGCGAGGTCACCTCTTCCAGCCACATCACGGCTTCGAAGCCTGAAGCAGCTCAAATCTGACAAGAGCCCAAGTGGTGCCGACACTACGAGGTGTGTATGCTTTTTAGAGGGGCTTTCTCGGATGGATTTTATGTGGGATATGTCTGATAAAGACACCGTGGGCACATACCGTGAAGATTTTGGAGCAGTTTCTACAAGCTCCTCATTGAAAACTGATTTGAATATTCTTTGAATAAGGCTACGTTCACACTGATTTCTTCTTTAGGCTACGTTCACATTTGCGTTGTGCGCCGCGTCGGCGACGCAACGCACAACGCAAACAAAAACGCAACAAAACGCACGCTAAAACGCTGCGTTTTGCGACGCATGCGTCCTTTTTTGCCGAAAGTTGGACGCAAAAAAAATTCAACTTGCTGCGTTCTCTGCGCCCAACGCTTGCGGCCAAAAAAACGCATGCGTTGCAAAACGCAGCACAACGCATGTCCATGCGCCCCCATGTTAAATATAGGGGTGCATGACGCATGCGGCGATGCTGCGGCGCCCGACGCCGAACGCTAATGTGAACGTAGCCTCACATGGAACGTGCATTATTTGATGCATTTTTTTGCACGCTCTTTACACTTTTTTTTTTAATTAACTAGGATGTATTTTTTGACACATTTCTGCAGCAATATAACCTTATCAAACCTAATCAGAAAATTGTGCATTTCTGTACCACGTGTTGACAAGACGCTGGTAAAATGTGACGTGCACTATAGCTATAGGCGATTTTTCCAATTCAAATGATTATCTATCAAAAAAATAGTGTGAAAAAGCCTATGGTACAAAGAAGCAGCATGTGGATTCTTGAGGCGTTTCTGCATGAAAAAACGCTTCACATTTGTCTACTGAACCAAGTGAAGCACAATACTCCTTAGAGAAAAAAAGCTACAAAAGCACTTCTGCAGTGAGCAGCCAATCAGATTGCAGGTTCTATTTTGTCAGTGCCGCTCACAGATTAGCAGCAGGCTCTGATTGGCTGCTGGCTACAAGTCACTTTCACCTCAACGGTTTGCATGGCTGACATGTCACAACTGTCAGAGCCGGCGCAGCAGCACAGAATGGACTGATAGTGTCGCACAGACGCGTCATTTGCTGTACAGTAGACTTCCCCATGAGGGCAGAAGCCCCTGTGTCCTGTGGGCAGCGCCTGCACCACGCAGGACGAGCAGCACGTTTTCTCACAGTGTTGACATAGTCCTCGATAGAGAAGGCGCCATAGAGTGAGAGCGGCCACGCGTGACAAGCACACGAGGAAACTCGCCCCTCGCGGAGGTGTCCCCTTCCCCCATCCTGTAGGCCTCTACTCACTGGCTGGAGAGCTGCAGAGGGGGCGCCCCCCGCCGCTGGAAGGCCCCATCCACAAACACCCCGTTCTTGCCCAGGCAGCGCAGGTAGAAGTGCGGCTCCACGAAGTTGATCTGAAGGTGGCGGCGGGAGATGAAGCTGGAGCGGCCCATGTTCACATCCACCGACCCCTGGCTGGAGTCACGTCCGATGATCACTTGAGAAGTTCGCATGAAGAACTCAAAGTCTCGTCCCTCCAGACGGGCCAGTGCTGGGGGGGCTTCATGTGGTGGAGAGGCCAGGTCACAGGCCGCAGGGCGCCCCCCGGACTGCACGGGGCTGCAGGGGGCAGAGCGGAGCGCCAGCAGGGCCAGCACCCCCGAGTCTTCTCCAGGCTCCATGGCGGCCACGGCGCGGTGCCAGCTAGGATTGTTTTGGTTGTTGAAACTGAGTAACTGCAGGCGGGTAGACGGGCGGAGCGGAGGGAGATGGCCGGCCACAGGGGGAGGGACAGAGCTCAGGTACTGGGGCATGCACTGCTCATGGCGGGGGACGAGGAAGGGCCCCACAAATGTCACCCACACGGGGCACCACTTCTTCAGTTCGGATTCTGCCTGAAAAAGCCCCAACGACTTGTGTACTGTATGTGTTGTCTTTTATCACTTATTAAAGGGAATCTGTCAGTAGGATCAGCCCTGCAGGTCATAGCAAGCTGAATAACATGACCCCTTCATATCTGAGAGCCCATACTCCAGAGAAATTCTTGGTCTTCTTTGGCTGCCCTCACACTAGCAGTATTTGCTCAGTATTTTACATCAGTATTTGTAAGCCAAAACCAGGAGTGGAACAATCAGAGGAAAAGTATAATAGAAACATATGCACCACTTCTGCATTTATCACCCACTCCTGGTTTTGGCTTACAAATACTGATGTAAAATACTGACCAAATGTTTGATAAAATGTGGTCTCCGTGGCTTGAATTGGGATGAGGGCAGGTAAAAGGGGTGGGAAACTTAAGGGCCTGTGTTAGGTGAAAACTGAATGTTGAATATGCGGTCTTAAGTGGGTTTAAAGGGAACCTGTCACCCCGTTTTTTCAGTATGAGATAAAAATACCATTAAATAGGGCCTGAGCTGTGCTGGACAATAGTGTATTTTGTGGACCCTGATTCCCCACCTATGCTGCCGAAATACCTTACCAAAGTCGCCGTTTTCGCCTGTCAATCAAGGTGGTCTGGTCAAATGGGCATGGTGAAATCACCTCTTCTCCCCCAGATCTTGCTCATCTTTCCATTGGTGGCGTAGTGGTTTGCGCATGCCCAACAGCAGAATGCACTGCGCAGCTGAAGAAAAAGAGCGCGATCTGCGCTATTCACCACTTTATCGCTGGCGGCGGCCATCTTTCTGAGGCCACGCGTGCGCAGATGGAGCGCTCTGCTGCCCGGGGCTTCAGGAAAATGGCCGCGGGATGCCGTACGTGCGCAGATGGAGATCGCGGCGGCCATTTTCCTGAAGCCGAGTTCGCATATCGGCTTCAGGAAAATGGCCGCCGCGATCTCCATCTGCGCATGCGCGGCATCCCGCGGCCATTTTCCTGAAGCCCCGGGCAGCAGAGCGCTCCATCTGCGCACGCGTGGCCTCAGGAAGATGGCCGCCGCCAGCGATAAAGCGGTGAATAGCGCAGATCGCGCTCTTTTTCTTCAGCTGCGCAGCGCATTCCGCTCTTGGGCATGCGCAAACCACTACGCCACCAACGGAAAGATGAGCAAGATCTAGGGGAGAAGAAGCGATTTCACCACGCCCATTTGACCAGACCACCTTGATTGACAGGCGAAAACGGCGACTTTGGTAAGGTATTTCAGCAGCATAGGTGGGGAATCAGGGTACACAAAATACACTATTGTCCAGCACAGCTCAGGCCCTATTTAATGGTATTTTTATCTCGTACTGAAAAAACGGGGTGACAGGTTCCCTTTAAGATTCACTAAGTATTATTGATAGAGGCAATACTAAAAGAGATGAGCTGTCTTTTGGGGGTGGGGTGGGACTTGTTGGGAATGGTGGGGCTTTTAAAATTGAGAAAACTTTGTATGGAACATAAGAAAATAATATGTAAAATGTAATGTTATTCTTAATAAAAATCTATTTAAATTAAACAAAAAAATACTGACCAAATACTGCTAGTGTGATGGCAGCCTTATATGTAAATGAGCTGTTCGGATCTATGGGCCGGACAGAGATCTGCATGAGAATCTGCCTCCAGAGATTATTGTTAGTGTTGATTGAATAACTTCATATTATTCCTTATCCAAATAGGTATAGCACTTAACGAATAGCTGCCTTGGGAACCCGGATACCTGGAGCGCTCCGATGATCAGCTGTTCGGCACCGCAGCTGCATGTGTTGTGGCTGTGTGACATGCATGTAGAATGGAGAGCCTGTTGGGTTCTCCATGCATGTGTTATGACTGTCACACAGCTGCGACACATGCAGCTGCAGTGCAGAACAGCTGATCATCGGGAGCACTACAGGTATCGGGGTTCCCAAGGCAGCTATTTGGTAAGCGATTTAGCTATTCGGATAAGTACTTATCCAAAGTTATTCGATCAGCACTAATATAAATGAAAGGGGAGTTGCCAGTTTGAGGTCGGTTTCACACGTCCTGATATTTCCAGTACCAGAAAAAACAGATATCCGTGTCCGTTTGTCACATCAGTGTGTTGTCCGTGTATTGAAACAATTTGTTTCAATTTTAACCCTATGACTTTAAAAAGGCACACGGACGGCATCCGTGTGCGGTACGTGTTTACACAGACCCACTGACTTGTATGGGTCCGTGTGATCCGTACAGCTGCACAAAAACGGACATGGCGTGTTTTGCACACGGTCCGTAAAAACACGCTGACATCCGCACAGGCGCCCCAGGCAGAGTACAGGGCCTCAGGCAGCACCAGGCGCCCCAGGCAGAGTAAAGGGCCTCAGGCAGCACACAGGGGCCCCAGGCAGCACACAGGGCCCCAGGCAGCACAGAGGGGCCCCAGGAACAGCACAGGGGCCCCAGGAAGAGCACGGGGGCCACAGGAAGTGCGCTGCCTGGGGCCCCATGCGCTGCCTGGGGCCCCGTGCGCTTCCTGGGGCCCCTGTGTTCTGCCTGGGGCCCCGTTATTAAGAATGTCACTCAATGGTTCTCAAAAGCCTGAAAAATCTGATCTACAGTAGCTGGGGTATATTCTGACCTGGAGGGGTATAAACTGGACTAGTCCAACTTATACCCCGGGGTATAGTTTGGGCTAGGCCAGAATATACCCGGGGTATAATCTGGCCCAGAGGGGTATAAACTGGATTAGTCAAATTTATACCCCGGGGTATAGTTTGGCAGAACACAGGGCCCCAGGCAGTGCACAGGGGCCCAAGGCCGCACAGAGGGGCCCCAGGAAGAGCACAAGGCCCCATACAGGGCCCCAGGCAGCCCGCAGGGCCCCAGGCAGCGCACAGGGGCCCCAGGCAGCGCACGGAGCCCCAAACAGCGCATGGTGCCCCAGGCAGTGCACAGGACCCCAGGCAGCCCACAGGGCTCCAGGCAGTGCACCGGGGCCTCAGGCAGCACACGGCCCCAGGCAGCACACAGGGCCCCAGGCAGCACAGAGGGGCCCCAGGAAGAGCACAGGGGCCCTAAGCAGCACAGAGGGGCCCCAGGAAGAGCACAGGGGCCACAGGAAGTGCGCTGCCTGGACCCCGTGCGCTTCCTGGGGCCCCTGTGTGCTGCCTGGGGCCCTGTGCGCTGCCTGGGGCCCCTGTGTGCTGCCTGGGGCCCCTGTGTGCTGCCTGGGGCCCCGTTACTAAGAATGTCACTCAATGGTTCTCAAAAGCCTGAAAAATCTGATCTACAGTAGCTGGGGTATATTCTGACCTGGAGGGGTATAAACTGGACTAGTCCAATTTATACCCCGGGGTATAGTTTGGGCTAGGCCAGAATATACCCGGGGTATAATCTGTCCCAGAGGGGTATAAACTGGACTAGTCCAAATTATACCCCGGGGTATAGTTTGGGCTAGGCCAGAATATACCCGGGATATAATCTGGCCTAGGCCACTTTAACCCCGGGTATATTCTGGGCGGGGGGTTAATCTGGCCTGTTACACCGGCCTGAGACATACAGATCAGGAGAGCAGACTGTCTGTCACGAGCACTTTTTTCACCTGGATCAGATGCTGTCCTTCACTTCAATTTATGGTATGTACTCCTCCACTTGGGTCCAGTGGAACTAGGACGGGCATCCTTTTGTCCAGTTGTGCTGTCAGCTAACTTCTATTTTTGTCTGTCACGACACGTCTCACACTGGTAACTCCCTCTTTCATTTATAATAATCTCTGGAGGCAGATTCTCATGCAGATCAGAGTCCGGCCCATAAATTTTAACAGCTCATTTACATATAGGAAAAACATGGATTTCTCTGGACTATGACATCGGATATTAAGGTGTCATGTTATTCAGCTTCCTATGACCTGCATGCCCATATAAACGGTTAGTAGGAGTGATCTAACTGACAGATTCCCTTTAATGCTTTAGGCTATATCTCTTAGACGTAATCTCCGGTCCTCCCAAGACCTCCTTCTCTCCTCCACACTTATTCGCTCCTCATCCAATCGCCTCCAAGACTTCTCCCGAATATCCCCCATCCTCTGAAATTCTTTGCCCCAACACGTCCGACTATCAACCACATTCGGATCCTTCAGACGGAACCTGAAACCCATCTCTTCAGGAAAGCCTACAGCCTGCGCTGACCCCGCTGCCTACTCATCACTACTGAAGCCACCGCCTCACCAACGCCGGAGCTGCAGCAACCCTCAACCTATTGTCTCCTTTCCCATAATCCTGTAGAATGTAAGCCCGCAAGGGCAGGGTCCTCGCCCCTCTGTATCAGTCTGTCATGGTTAGTTTGTTTACTGTAAGTGATATCTGTAACTTGTATGTAACCCCTTCTCATGTACAGCACCATGGAATCAATGGTACTATATAAATAAATAATAATAATATCTGTGAAGCATCTAAAAAAAAGTGACAGGTCTATTCTTTTGACGCCACCATGTTATATATGGAATAAAAAAAAAATCCAGAGACACCGCAGAAACTACCGAAAACAGGTAAAAGAAGAATCTTCAGGAAAAATACATAGCACTATCCTGTTATGCTGGAGCGTCTTCTGCTTCAAAAACGATGCGGGTACACCAGCGTCTAAAAGATGCCATGTGCACGTATTCTTTTGGTTTGTTCACCTTGGATCTGTGCGTTTTTGGAGCAGAAACACCCACGGTTTTGAGTAGGATTTTTAAGCGTTTATACTCTAACTAGATGGTGGCCCAATTCTAACGCATCGGGTAGAATATGTATGTATGTTTATAGCAGCCACATAGTATATAGCACAGGACACGTACCAAACAGTATGTTACACAGCCCACGCAGTATATAACATTGCTCACGTAGTATTGCCCACGTAGTATATAACACTGCCCACTGTTCCGTCGGCGCCGCGGTCACTGCTTCTCCCTCCTCTTCGGCCGGCGCTCCCGCGTCACTCCCGGCTCCTTCCTGGTCCGGGTCCCGGCGCGTGTCTCTGCGTGCGCGTCGGCGCGCCTCTCCTCTGCTGCCTGTCACGCCCTCGGTCTCCTCCCATATCCTTAGGGACCGGACGCGCGCACACTCCACTTCATTCCTGGCTGCGACCTGACCCGGCAGCATTGCTGGGCCAATAGGAAGCAGCCACTTAGTATTTCAGGCCGCCCTTCCTTTGTGAAGGCGCCTGATTGTTAAGATAAACTTAACAGAGTTCCTCTGTGTTTGGCTCTGCACCCAGGTCCATCTCTTCTCTTACTCCGTCTAGTCCTGGTTCCCTGCCTTCCTGCCCTGTGTTCCTTATCTCCTCATCCTAGGAGCTCACTATCCTGCTGCTGCCGTTTCCGTGGTTCTTCCCTATGTCTCCCTGTGTTCCCTCTCTCGTAAATTCCCTATCTACTCCTCTGGAGCCGATCCCTGGTCCTGGCATCCGTAGTACTAGTTACCTTCGAGCTTGCTCCCTAACTATCCCTGTATAGGGGTTCGTCTATCTGGTTCGCTCGCTCGAGGGAGGTTCGGTATTGCGGTCCAGTAGGTCCACTCTTGTCTCTTGCCCCCCCAGCGTAACACCCACATAGTATATAACACAGCCCATGTAGTACATAACAGCCCACGCAGTATATAACACTTCCCACGTAGTATATAGCAGCCACGCAGTATATAACAGCCCATGTAATATATAGCACAGCCCACGCAGTATATAACACAGGCCACATAGTATATCACAGCCCACGCAGTATCTAACACTGGCCATGTAGTATATAGCAGCCACGCAGTATATAACACAGCCCACGTAGTATATAGCAGTGTGGGCACCATATCCCTGTTAAAAAAAATAATTGAAATAAAAAATAGTTCTATACTCACCCTCCGTCGTCCAGCGAAGCTGTGTTGATGCGTGCGCGGCTGCCGCAAGCTTCCGTTCCCAGCGATGCATTGCGAAATTACCCAGATGATTTAGCGGTCTCGCGAGACCGCAAGTCTTCTGGGTAATTTCGCAATGCATCTCTGGGAACAGAAGCTGGCGGCAGCCGCGCGCGCCTCGGCGGACGACGGAAGGTGAGAATAGCAGGTTTTTTGTTTTTTTTATTATTTTTAACATTAGATCTTTTTACTATTGATGCTGCATAGGCAGCATCAATAGTCAAAAGTTGGTCACACAGGGTTAATAGCAGCATTAACGGAGTGCGCTACCCGCGGCATAACGCGGTCCGTTAACGCTGTCATTAACCCTGTGTGAGCGCTGACTGGAGGGGAGTATGGAGCGGGCGCCGGGCACTGAGTGGACGGGAGTAGGGAGGGACTTATTCTTGGCCGGACTGTGCCCGTCGCCGATTGGTCGCGGCAGCCAGGACAGGCAGCTGGCGAGACCAATCAGCGACGCGGAATTTCCAGGACAGACAGACAGACGGAAGTACCCCTTAGACAATTATATAGTAGATAACTCAGTAAAGAGACTCAATGTGAACACACCTTTATCAGTGCATTTACTCCAGTTTTCAATAATAAATGATTCGCAACTCCCCCTGAAAACAATATCTCCTGGATACCCTGAGGAGTTAACAAATCTCCCCAACCCTGCATAAACCTTCTGTTCCCAGAAGGTTCCTGTGACCTGCACCAGCATGGTTCGTCATCACAATGTTGAGAGAAGGGTGTGTTACGCCAGGACTACTTGGTGACGTGCCGTGCGTCAGCAATTTTCAGACATGTCATGCAACCAAAAACACTGGTGCAACTTGTCTGCAACTATTTAAGGCTACGTTCACATTTGCGGTCGGCGCCGCAGCGTCGCCGCATGCGTCATGCGCCCCTATATTTAACATGGGGGCGCATGGACATGCGTCGCACTTGCGTTTTGCGCCGCATGCGTCCCTGCGGCGCCCGCGTCCGGGCGCAGAGGACGCAGCAAGTTGCATTTTTGCTGCGTCCAAAATCAATGAAAAAAAGGACGCATGCGGCGCAAAACGCAGCGTTGTGCATGTGTTTTGCTGCGTTTTTGTTTGCGTTGTGCGTTGCAGCGCCAACACTGCGGCGCACAACGCAAATGTGAACGTAGCCTTAGAGCTGCAATTATGCTGTAAAAAACCTACCAATTCACCTGTAAGTTAAAGTCGCTTGCGACTTGTACTGGTGTCTATGACAAGTCTGTCGTGTGTGACTTGTACTGAAGTCTATGACAAGTCTGTTGTGTATGACTTATAATAATAATAATTTTTTATTTATATAGCGCCAACTTATTCCGCAGCACTTTACAATTAAGCGGGGACATGTACAGACAATAAATTCAGTACAAGTTAAGACAATTTAAACAGTGACATTAGGGGTGAGGTCCCTGCTCGCAAGCTTACAATCTACAAGGAAATGGGGGGACACAATAGGTGAAAAGTGCTTGTTATTTCAGGTCTGGCAATTATAATAAATAGGGATTTTCATATAAAGCTGCATGATCCGGTCATCAACCCGTGTGTTTAAGTGCAATAATCAAGTATCAAGTGCAGTTATCATGTGCATGGAGGGTGTGGAGACAGATGAATAGTAGGGTGCAGATTCTGAATAATATTTGGAAGGAAGGAAAAGGGCAAAGTTAGTTTACTGAGTAGTTGATGTGGTAGGCTTGTTTGAAGAGATGGGTTTTTAAAGCGCGCTTGAATAGGTCGGGGCTAGGTATCGGTCTGATCGTCTGGGGAAGTGTATTCCAGAGAGCTGGCGCAGTATGAGAGAAGTCTTGGAGACGGAGGTGCGAGGTTCAGATACTGGGGGATGTTAGTCTTAGGTCATTTGTAGAACGGAGGGCACGTGTAGGGCGATAGACAGAGATGAGAGAGGAGATATAAGGCGGTGCAGAACTGTGGAGAGCTTTGTGGGTGAGAGAGATGAGTTTATACTGGACCCTGTAGCAAATGGGTAGCCAGTGTAATGACTGGCACAAGATGGAGGCATCGGTGAAGCGGCTGGACAGAAATATGACCCTGGCTGCCGCATTCAAGATGGATTGAAGAGGAGAAAGTTTGGTAAGAGGGAGACCGATCAGAAGAGAGTTGCAGTAGTCCAGACGAGAATGAATAAGAGCGACAGTAAGAGTCTTAGCAGTTTCAAAGGTGAAAAAAGGTCGGATTCTGGAGATGTTTTTAAGATGCAGGTGACAAGAATGAGTGAGTGATCGGCTATAGGGAGTAAAGGAAAGTTCGGTGTCGAATATGATCCCAAGAAAGCAGGCATGCTGCTTGAGAGTTATGGTTGAACCCTCCAGGGTAATTTCGATGTTGGGTAGAGTGAGGTTAGTAGAAGGGAGAAACACAAGAAGTTCCGTTTTGGAGAGATTTAGTTTCAGATAGAGGGAGGACATGATGTTAGAGACAGCAGACAGACAATCCTTGGTATTTTGAATTAGGGTAGGGGTGATGTCGGGGGAAGAAGTGTATAATTGGGTGTCATCAGCATAGAGATGATACTGGAACCCAAATCTGCTGATTGTTTGTCCCTTAGGGGCCATGTATAGAGAGAAGAGGAGGGGGCCTAGGACTGAGCCCTGCGGAACCCCGATAGTGGACGAGGAGAGGAAGAGGAGCCGGCAAAAGATACAGTGAATGAGCGGTCAGAGAGGTAGGAGGAGAACCAGGAGAGGGCTGTGTCCTTGAGGCCTATGGAGTGGAGCATAGTGAGAAGGAGCTGGTGATCCAAAGTGTGAAATGCGGCAGAAAGATCCAGGAGAATCAGCAGAGAGCAATGACCTTTGGAAACTTCTTCTGAAACAGGCTCAAAGATGTCTAGTGAGCTTGAGGTGCGGCAGGGAAGGGGATCCAGGCCCTGAGGAGATTGGGCTGAGATATCCTGATGTTTTTTTCTTGTAATGAAGTCTATGGCAAGTCTGTCGTGTGTGACTTGTACTGGTCTATGACAAGTCTGTTGTGTGTGACTTGTACTGAAGTCTATGGCAAGTTTGTCCTGTGTGACATGTAATGAAGTCTATGACAAGTCTGTCGTGTGTGACTTGTACTGAAGTCTATGACAAGTGCAACAACCCTGCTGGCATCACTGCATGGTCTTCCATCCCCCACCTGCATTACACTCAGGGTATACACGTCAGGATTTCTTCAGGATTTTTTGCATTTTTTTGCGGATTTCCCCAATAAAAACGCTATAATACCGCATAAAAAACGCATACATTATGCATCCTATAATTTAGAATGCATTCCGCATTTTTTGTGCAAATGTTGCGTTTTTTTCCGCAAAAAAAACGCATTCTGGAAAAACAAGCAACATGTTCATTATTTTTGCGTTTTTTTTGCGGATTTCCCATTAAATTGGAGTGTCAGGAAAAAAACATACCCTTAAACTCACTTCTCTGGGCCATGTTGTGACTTCTCTCTGCTGTCAGCTCCATGCTGTGTGCCTCATGTCTGCTGTTTGCTCTGTGCATGCTCTGTCTGTGTGCATAGGGGGGTGGCGCTGGCAACTCCCGTGTCTTATTGAGTCTGTGTGCACCTTGCTAAGGTGTCCCCGGCCAATTGCCATGAGGCTTCCTGTATTTAAATCTTCCCCACCCATTGGTGGGGGCCTGTGCAACTTACTTCCTCAGTCAGTTCTTAGCTGCTGAGGTGCCAGGCCGTGTCTCTGTGACTCTTGTGTCCGCCACCTAGTGGGGTGTTGTACCCTGGTCTGTGTCCTGTATTTGCCACCCAGTGGGGCGTAGTACCCTGGCTTGTGTCCGTGTGTAGCCACCCAGTGGGGCTTTGTAACCTGGCCTGTGTCCGCCACCCAGTGGGGCGTCGTACCGCAGAAGCCTGAGTGTGGATATTATAGTGTTTGGGAAAAGTGTGTAGACTGGACCAGGTTACTGCCTTGCAAACCTGTTCTGCCGATGCCTGGTGCCGAAGCACCCAGGAAGTGCCCACTGTCTGAGTGGAGTGTGCCTTGATCCCAGCCGGAAAGACTGTGCCCTTGATGCGGTAGGACTCCTGAATAGTCGATCGTATCCACCTGGATATGGTCGATCTTGAGGCAGCGACCCTCAGGAAGGATGAACAGTGTATCCGACTGCCGAAAGGATGCCGTCCGTGAAACATACCTCCTGAGCGCTTTCACCAGATCCAGCGTATGGAGAGCCTTCCAGGGATGACTTTTTTAAATTCACCAGCCACCCTAGATGACAAAGAGTATCCAGCGTAATGCTGACATTTTCCTTGCAGGCTCGAAAAGATGGACCCTTGACTAGGAGATCGTCTAAATATGGCAAGACGACTATGCCCTGGGAATGCAAGATAGACAACACTGCCGCCATGACCTTTGTGAACACCCTGGGGGCGGTGGCCAGCCCAAAAGGTAAGTATGTGAACTGAAAATGTAGGTTGCCTATGGCAAAATGTAGAAATCTTTGATGCGGAGGGAAAATGGGGATGCGGAGGGAAAATGGTGATGTGAAGATAGGCGTCTTGAATGTCTATTGAAGCTAAGAATTCTCCCTTTTCCATAGCAGAAATGACCGAGCGGAGAGACTCCGTTCAGAAGTGATGAAAGTTGACAAACCTGTTCAAATATTTCAGGTCCAGAATGGGCCTTACGGCTCCGTCTTTTTTGGGAACTATGAACAGGTTGGAATAGAACCCCTGAAATCTCTCGTCCTCCGGAACAGGAATGATAACTCTAGTGCACCGAAGAGATTCAACAGCTTTGAATAAGGCTCGAACACGGGATTCCAAACTGGGAAGACGGGAGAGAAAAAAACGACTCGGGGGACGGCTGGTGAACTCTATCTTGTACCCTGAGGATACCAGCTGTCTTACCCATCTGTCGTGAATGACAGTGAGCCAGACCTGGTGAAACCAGAGCAGGCGGCCGCCTACTCTGTTGGTGTCGACCTGCCTTCAGTTATTTGGCCGAAAATCTGTGGGACCTAGATCCGCCTGATTTTGGCTGTTTTTCCCAACTGGTTTGCTCTGTAAGAGATCTGACAATCTCTGTCCTGATTAGGTCGACCTGGGACAGTGGGTTTGCCGCTGTGGTCCACCCGGGGTTGCGAAAGGACTTAAAGCGTGCCTGAAGCTGGCAACGAAATGGCTGCTTAAACCTTTGCTGTAGGAGAAAATTGCTTTTCCCTCTTGTGGTGTCAGAAATGAGCTGATCGAATTTTTCACCGAATAATCGGTCGCTCTGATAGGGCAGAGCAGTAAGAGACTTTTTTGAGGTAGAATCCCCACACCATGTCCTCAACCATAAAGCCCTTCTTAAATTGCGTTTGCGGCAGCCAATGCTGCACAATTCGCCACATCCAAGGACACATTAATCAGATAGATACCTGCTAGGGCAATCTGATTCGAAATCTCAGTCACCTCTGATAGCAGATCTCTATCCTGTAGAGCTCTACAAGCTCTACTCAAAGACTCTGACCAGGATATCATGGCCTTGGCTACCCAAGTCGCCGCAAAGGAAGGCGAGAGGGCTGAGCCTGAGGCCTCAAATACTGAACGCGCCAGGCCTTCTATAAGTCGATCGGTTGGATCCCTAATAGAAGAACCATTAGGAAGGGATAACAACGTCTTAGAAGACAAATGAGATATGGGAGGGTCTACCGAAGGGGATTCTGCCCACTTCTTACGGAGCTCCGGGGCGAAAGGATATCTTGCATTTAGAGCCTTCTGCCCCGAGAAATGCCTATCCGACCGCTCCCAGTGACGCTACACTAAGGCTATGGGCACACGTTGCGGATTTTCTGCGGATCCGCAGCGTTAAGCTGTGCACAAGTTGCGGAAAATCTGCTGCGGAAACACTGCTGTTTAAAAGAAGTAGCATGTCACTTCTTTTTTGCGAATCTGCAGCGCTTTTGTACCCATTTTATTATAGAAATCTGCAGGGGTAAAAAACTCAGCAAATCCGCAAAAAAAACGCAGCAAAAACGCACAAAAAACGTGACAAATCCGCAGCTGCGTTTTCTGCCAGGAGAGGCAGAATCCGCACCAGAAATTCCTAAGGCTAATCCGCAACGTGTGCACATAGCCTAAGTCCTCAAACTCAGGATGAGTACAAAATACTCTATGAGGTTGTTTGGTCCGCTTAAAAGACACCTTATGACCGGAAGCCAAGGTGGATTTGTCCTCTACCCGCAGGGTTTGGTTGACGGCCTCAATGAGACTGTCGACTGTCTTCTGTTAATTAGGAGCCTCTAAATTGAGGGACCCCTCGGAATTGTAGTCCGAACCCTGTTCGCTAACCTCCGGTGGTGAGGGAGAGCGAGAGACGGAGCTCATGGATGCAGAGGCACCAGACGAACTGGGCAACGCTGTGTGGGTTCGTTTCCCCGCGTCTGCCTAGTGAGAGAGCGGCTCCTGCAGGCCGGAGGCTCCTGTGAGATGGAGGACCCCTCCAAGTCAGGCGAATCACTGCCTCTGGGCCTAACTGGGGTTTGAAGGGACTCGATTGCTTTTGTTAGGGACGACAGAGACAAGGCCCATTCTGGGGGTCCTGACACACTGGGCTCAGTCACAGGGGAGGGCTCCTGGGCGCGTTCAGAATCGCAGGCCTCAAAGAGACGACTACTCCGGGCATGCGGAAATGCAGACCGACAGGTAAAACATGAGATATATAATACTGTGTGAGCCTTGGTCCTTCTAGACATGCTGAACCTGCTTGCTGGTATAATCTGAGGGCGAATTTGGATAAGGCGCAGGAAAATAAAGTGTAGCTGCCAGGCTGGGGGGAGTAGCACTTACCCCAGTCCTGAGTCCCAGACCGTCCTATGAAACACGTCCCAGGGTGCAGCAAGAGACTAGCAATGTCTTCTAACTACAGATATGAAAAGCGCGCCCTCTTGGTGGGAATCAGGTCTGTGGGCTGAGTTGCTGCACGCGGCCTAGCGGAAGCTGAAGCCAGGGACTAAATTTTTCCCCGGCGTCCGTCCGAGGTAGAGAAGTGGACCCGCCGGAAGACGACGCGGCGAAGAGGGCATGCCTTCTGCCCATGGCCTAGCGCAGCCTGAAGCCGGGGACTAAATTTCTGGCATGCGCCCGCCCGCGAATGCGGTGCGGAGTCGGCGTGAGGCCGCCAGAGGGCCCAGAGAGGCAACGCCGATCCTGAAGCCTGGATGACGCAGGGGAGAACGCTGCAGCAGGAGCACTCCCAGCCCCCACTTCTCAATGGATCCACCTCAGGTTAGAGGGGGGTCTGTAAAAAAAAAAAGGACTGTGCAGGCACCCTAACTCCATCTTCCATTCAGGGGATGAGTAAAAGGACCGTCTGCCTCCTTCCATTACCGCAGTCTTAGCATTGGTGATGCAGTGGGGGCCGCAGACTCCCATATGCACCTGTACAGCCTAGGGTTTTACTACTTTAGGGTGGTCAGGGCTGAGTCCGGCATCTTGTCCCATGCTGCGGGAGAGGATACATGGAGGTGACACTCCACGTGCTCGCCCGTTGTTGGTTTGGGGAGATCGGACCCCTTCAAAAGGGTCCATCACCCCTGTCTCGTCTTCATGGGGGAAAAAAAAAGAGAGAGGTCAGGAAAAACCCAGACATGTGCCTCCTAAGGACACTAAGCATGAACTGGGTTCGCCTGCAGCCAGTGTCAGCGTGTATATGCAGCGCCCCAGAGTCCTGGTCGTTGCAGTACTGTGGCTCCGCCACTATGGGGAGCTACGGTGCGTCCGATGGCACTGAAGGAGTTCATCTGATCAGGTATCACAGACACCAATACATTTCACAGCTGGGCCTCCGGGGGGAGCTAAGGGTGCTATTCATTAGGCCACTCCCCACCATAGTGGGTAAACTGGGGGTCAGGCAGGAAGTTAGATCAGAAAGCTGACTGGATTGGACGAAGCAACACCTGGTGGCAGAGGGTGTTGTGGAGGAAGAGACAGTAGGGTCTCTGTCAGGGGTGGGATCCTGACAGAGGCTTGGCATTGGAAAGAACGTAACGGGTTCGCGCCTGCTCCGGGAAGCGGCGGTGCCCAAGAAAGGACTAGAAGCGAGATAGATTGTGCTGAGTGAGAAACGAGATCAAGCGATAGGAGAATACCAGTAGGGGTCGTGCTGTAAGACCGGAGCAACACCCTACTGAGGCGCACTACCGGTGGCCGGAACGCCGAGGGAGTATCATAACATTCAGCTTCAAGCAATACTCTAAACAGCGGCAGGACAGTCAGTCTAAGGCGGGCTGTCTCACACAAATCACCTATGAAGTCTTGGGGGGCACCTTGTGGAGAGGGGCGACTCTAGGGTCCCGGAAGAGCTCCGAGCCTACCCGTCAAACGGGTGCCGTCCCAACCAGAACAACAGGGAGGGACGGAGGATTAGAAGAACATCATTTAATCGAGTTGTGAGGGAACTTAAGAAACAGACACAACGGTTGTGGGGACTTTCCGTAAGCACAGCAGGGGAGGACCGCAACACATAGCGCTAGAAGGAAGGCACCGATTTCCACCTGTGAAGTGAGCTCTGGAGGTGCCATCGGACCGGCCGGACTTGCGCAGCCTGGTGAACCGTATTCCGGACTGAGGACCCAGAGATCTTCAGTAAAGAGGTAAAGAGACTGCAACCTGGTGTCCTCGTTATTTACTGCACCGCATCACCACTAACATCATCCACACCTGTTATAGAACTGTGCGCCCCACGGCAGGGTCACGGACCGGGGCCTAGCCGCCGTGACAACCCCAGAGCAGAGACTCCGAGGCCCGGTACCGGGTACCCCTCGGCCCTGCGGCGGTGGGGGCGCTACAACTTGGCGTCACGAACAGGATCTACTTAAGCCTGAAGAATCAGGTCATGTGTGCCTTGGAACTGTGATTTGTTGCGCTTGGACTGTACTTTATTGCAAAGACTGTGCTGCGCCATTTACCGCCAAAATCCGCCGCCATTGCAGCGCTGAAGAGAGGAAGGGCGTGAAGTAGGCGTAGACAAGCTGGAGAGCGCGAACAGCAATGGCCGCCCAGTCTAAGTATTTCTGTGTCCTGAGGACGTGCTCGTCAACCGCCGAGGTCCGCCTCCTGATCCTGGTTGGAGGGTGGAGACCATGGGGACGGGGCCGCCCACGAAAGAGACCACGGGAAGAGGACATTGGAGAGAAGGCAAAGATGGCGACACCAGGAACCCCGCGTGGGATTGACCCGATCCGGCCTGAGGCTGCGCAACCCGACACAGCCCCAGAAGCGCCGACGCTGCGGGGTCTGACCCTTACGGAACCACCGATGGGCCGACCCCCTTTGCCGCTGTCTGAGGAGTGTGTGGCTGCAGCCGAGGCCCGACAGCTAGCCCGCCGGCTGGAGGCTGATGCCCGCGTGCTTACTCGGCTAGGCCAGCCCACGGAGGTCCGTTTGTCCCCAGTGTCCCCTGTTCCCTCCCGCCTGGCCGCGGCTGGAGGTACGCTACAGACGCCGGACCTGAAGATCTTGCCGGACGCCGAACATCTACGGCGTCTGATGGCAGCATGGCGGAGCCGGCCCCAGCCTGCAGCATCGATTGACTTGGTCAGAGCTCCGGAGATCCCGCTGTCCCACTGGGGTGTAGTGGTCTCCTTCAACCCCCGATATGGGTGCGGGGTTATCCAGGAAATCGGGGAGCCGCTACAAGTTCACGTGGATCGGGAGGAGGTGGAGCCCTGCAGCGGAAGATTTCCCCGCGACCTGGAGCCAGGTGATGCGGTGACTTACACCAGATGGAGGAGGGCTACGGGAGAGGCTGGCTGGATGGCGCGAGGCGTGCAGCGATGCATTGCCCTCCAGGCTGCTGCCGGAACACCGGAAGAAGATGATCCCGTGGGAAAAGCAGCAGAGCCCGGCCCCGCAGAACCGCGAGAAGCCCGGCCTCGCCGTGCCCCGGAGGAACGTGTGCACCTGCCAGCGAGAAGGGCCTCCCGGCGAGGGATTTTATCGCTGCTGGGACCGGAACCGCTTCCTGGCTCACCAGTGCGATCCGTTGGCCTGGTGAGGCCAGATCGGAGATCACCACAGTAAGATTTTACTGTTCTTTCTTACTTGTAAATAGTTACTGTTTTACTGCTTTTATGTTGCTGCTAAACCCGTTCAGGGTAAACTCTTAAAGGGATCCCTTTGTTGACCCGGGATCCCTATTGTTTTTGGTTATTTTCTATTTTTTCTATGTTCTTCAAAAACTGTGAAATCATGAACAGTGCATGATCCGAACTTCTTGTATATAGTTTGCACCTTATTAAAGGCGCTCCCTACTGGTTTTACTTTAAAAAGGACTCTTTGTGAAGATACCGCACTGGAACCTTTGCTGAGTATGGACTGGTAGCTTGAGAAGATACGCTACCTCATAGAGACTTGGTCCCCTCTTAAAGGGGATGTTCATTTGTTACGCTTAAACTGTGATATTGCTTTAAGATTGGAAGCAATAATGTCTTGACCAAAGAAAGTGATGATAATGTTTACATGAGAAAGTTATATGTGTTTAATTAGTTAAATGTGAAGAAAAACTGATGATGTGCTCTGAGAAGTAAAAGGTGAAAGATAGAAGAAGGATGCAGTGGACCCGTAGGGATAGATGTGGTGTCCAGCATGCATGAAAGGAAGAAAGATAATGAGAAGGTTTAATGTTCGATAGAAAATGTTTTTGATAATGCTGATAGATAGTTAGGATAGAAGGTAAACCCTGAGTCCTCATAGGAGTCATGTAAAGATGACTTAGTGCTCTTAAACTGAAAGTAATGTTATGTTCTATACTGTGTATAGTAGTTGAAAAGGCAGTAGGCCCTGGCTGAACGGGGCGGTCCTGTAACAGAAAGGAGAGGCAGTAGGTCTGGTGCCGATAGGACAGGCGGTCCTGCAGATTTAAAGAAGGAGAATGAAAAAGTTAAAATACCTTATAATGTGATTATAGGAAGGTCTTTAGTGGATTAAGAGTGTATGTCCTTAAAGGCAAAGTTAAATTATTGTTCAACAATTTTTGCACTTAGTAGAATACCCGGTTGGGTAAGAAAAGTTAATTATAGCATGTTGCTATGATATTTTACCATGTTTGTAACGTTCAAGTGTCCTCACCTCCCATAAAGGGAAGCTCTGTTCAAATATGCTTATTGTTATTGCACTCAACAAAATTGTATGTCTTTTTGCTAACTTGTATTGTTGTTTTCTTCCCAGTCCCGGAGTACTGTGTTTAACCAGGGGGGAGTGCAGCACCCCAGAGTCCTGGTCGTTGCAGTACTGTGGCTCCGCCACTATGGGGAGCTACGGTGCGTCCGATGGCACTGAAGGAGTTCATCTGATCAGGTATCACAGACACCAATACATTTCACAGCTGGGCCTCCGGGGGGAGCTAAGGGTGCTATTCATTAGGCCACTCCCCACCATAGTGGGTAAACTGGGGGTCAGGCAGGAAGTTAGATCAGAAAGCTGACTGGATTGGACGAAGCAACACCTGGTGGCAGAGGGTGTTGTGGAGGAAGAGACAGTAGGGTCTCTGTCAGGGGTGGGATCCTGACAGAGGCTTGGCATTGGAAAGAACGTAACGGGTTCGCGCCTGCTCCGGGAAGCGGCGGTGCCCAAGAAAGGACTAGAAGCGAGATAGATTGTGCTGAGTGAGAAACGAGATCAAGCGATAGGAGAATACCAGTAGGGGTCGTGCTGTAAGACCGGAGCAACACCCTACTGAGGCGCACTACCGGTGGCCGGAACGCCGAGGGAGTATCATAACATTCAGCTTCAAGCAATACTCTAAACAGCGGCAGGACAGTCAGTCTAAGGCGGGCTGTCTCACACAAATCACCTATGAAGTCTTGGGGGGCACCTTGTGGAGAGGGGCGACTCTAGGGTCCCGGAAGAGCTCCGAGCCTACCCGTCAAACGGGTGCCGTCCCAACCAGAACAACAGGGAGGGACGGAGGATTAGAAGAACATCATTTAATCGAGTTGTGAGGGAACTTAAGAAACAGACACAACGGTTGTGGGGACTTTCCGTAAGCACAGCAGGGGAGGACCGCAACACATAGCGCTAGAAGGAAGGCACCGATTTCCACCTGTGAAGTGAGCTCTGGAGGTGCCATCGGACCGGCCGGACTTGCGCAGCCTGGTGAACCGTATTCCGGACTGAGGACCCAGAGATCTTCAGTAAAGAGGTAAAGAGACTGCAACCTGGTGTCCTCGTTATTTACTGCACCGCATCACCACTAACATCATCCACACCTGTTATAGAACTGTGCGCCCCACGGCAGGGTCACGGACCGGGGCCTAGCCGCCGTGACAACCCCAGAGCAGAGACTCCGAGGCCCGGTACCGGGTACCCCTCGGCCCTGCGGCGGTGGGGGCGCTACATATACGGCGGAGGAGGAACTAAACTTTTGTTATGTTTACTTAGTGTCAGCCTCCTGGCAGCAGTAGCATACACCCACAGTCTTGTGTCCCCTAATGAGACGAAGTAGAAATTGATTGAGACATCAGTAGGTTAAATGTTTTTGAATATCCATATTGAATCAGGAGCCCCATATGATGTTCCATACAATTCATGATGGGCCCCATAAGATGCTCCATATGAAAATGTGCCCCATATAATGCTGCACAAAGGTTAATAATGGCCCCTTAAGATGCTCCATATTAAAATATGCCCCAAATAATGCTGTACAAAGAATAATATAACCCCATATGCTGCTGCTGCAATAAAAAAAAAAAAATGACATACTCACCTCTCATCGCTGTGTCCTGAGCTATGGGGGCCAGGTGCGGGAGTCGCCGCTGGCTCAGGCCCCTGGCACTTGTGATATTCACCTGTCCCCGTTCCACGGCCGTGTGCCGCTGTGACTTCCTTCTCTCTGCAGTGACTGAGGGCACGCACTGAACACATCATCACTCCCACTGACCTGAACGTAACAGCCAGAGGACGCAAAAAACACAGCGTGGCGGTGGAATTGGGACAGGTGAATATTGCTTGGCTCACCTTCCCCCGTCATACTCATCCCCACCTGATGCGTCTCTGCAACTCCTTGCTTCTCCGATGGTCTCCGCTGTGTGCTGGAAACTTGTTCCTGTGTTCAGCGGTCACATGGTACCGCTGATTAAAGTAATGAATATGCGCTCCACGCCTATGGGAGTGGAGACGCGTCCATATTCTTTAATGAGTGGTACCACGTGACCGCTGAACACAGGAAGAGCTGCAGGCATCAGAGACCATCTGAGAAGCTGGGACGTGCAGAGACGCGTCAGTTGGGGGTGAGTATGATGTGACAGCTGTCGCACCCCCTCTCCCGCCGACCCCCTGGGACAATGACTCGAGTATAAGCCGAGAGGGGCACTTTCAGCCTAAAAAAAAAATGGGCTGAAAATCTCGGCTTATACTCAAATATATATGGTATTTATGAAATTTCCATTTTCTCTATGCCTGGCCTACACTACTTCATTTTTTTTTAGTAGGTATTAGCACACAATGCGTGGCCTTAATCTGTAGGAATAATAATAATAATCTTTATTTATATAGCGCCAACATATTCCGCAGCGCATTACAGTTGAACAGTTTCAAACACAACAGTCATAAGTAACGGTGAGAACAAGTACTTTGAATTGGATTCTATAATGAATGGGCAGCCAGTGTAACAACTGGCAAAGAGTGGACACATCTGAATACCAATTAGCTAGATGGACGATTCTGGCTGCTGCATTAATGATAGACTGGAGAGGGGAAAATCGAGTGAGGGGGAGGCCAATTAATAGAGAATTGCAGTAGTCCAGGCGGGAGTGGATCAGGGAGACAGTGAGGGTTTTTGTTGTTTCCATGGAGAGAAAAGGGCGGATTCTAGAGATGTTCTTTAGGTGTAAGTGGCACGAGCGGGCAAGAGATTGTATGTGGGATGTGAAGGAGAGATCAGAGTCAAACAGAACACTCAGACAGCGCACCTGCTGCCGCGGCGTTTCGCTACCGCCGTGACACACTTATCGGCCACATGGGTTCCGGTGATGTCGGTCCGCCATGCGCCGAGTTTTGGTCCTTTAACAAGATATTTGGTTAGTTTTATTCCCGTTTGCATTCTAATTTAACTACATATACCGGCAGTCTCTTCTTCTGACTTCCTGTGAATCACGGTCATATGACCGCATTATCTCACTTCTGGTTAAACATTTTTAGTTGTGGACTACAAATACTGGCACTCTTTAACTTCCTGTCTATTGTTGTCATGTGATTAAAGGTCTGACGCATGGTGATTGGTCTTCATGGGTTTAAAAGGAACATGTAGAGGTTATGATTAGGGTTGAGCGAAACGGATCGGTCATTTTCAAAAGTCGCCGACTTTTGGCAAAGTCGGGTTTCATGAAACCCGATCCGACCCCAGCGTGGGATCGGCCATGCGGTACACGATCTTCGCGCCAAAGTCGCGTTTCATATGACGCTTAACCCCTTCCCGACCTTTGACGCCACGTAGGCGTCATGAAAACCCGTGCCAATCCGACCCATGACGCCTATGTGGCGTCATGGAATGATCGCGTCCCTGCAGATCGGGTGAAGGGGTTAACTCCTATTTTACCCGATCTGCAGAGACAGGGGGAGTGGTGCTTCAGCCCAGGGGGGGTGGCTTCACCCCCCCGTGGCTACGATCGCTCTGATTGGCTGTTGAAAGTGAAACTGCCAATCAGAGCGATTTGTAATATTTCACCTAAAAAACTGGTGAAATATTACAATCCAGCCATGGCCGATGCTGCAATATCATCGGCCATGGCTGGAAATACTTAAGTGACCCCCCCCCACACCCACCGATCGCCCCCCCAGACCTCCGTTATGGGGTCCGGTCCCCTCCGTCCGCCTGCCGGCTCCCCCGTCCTCCTGTCCGCTCCCTCCTTGTTTGAATAAACCCCCCCTGTGGTCCGATCACCCCCCCTGTGCTCCAATCCACCCCCCCACCACCCCTTCATACTTTCCGATCCTCCCGGTGTCCGTACGTCTCCTCGCTGGGCGCCGCCATCTTCCAATATGGCGGGCGCATGCTCAGTGCGCCCGCCGAATCTGCCAGCCGGCAGATTCCTTACAGGTACATTTTGATCGCTGTGGTAGGTTCTATCACAGCGATCAAAATAAAAAAAATAATAAATACCCCCCCCCTTTATCACCCCCATAGGTAGGGAGAATAATAAAATAAAGAAAATATATATATTTTTTTTTTTTCGTTTTCCACTAGGGTTAGAACTAGGGGTAGGGTTAGGGGTAGGGTTAGGGTTACGGGTAGGGTTAGGGGTAGGGTTATGGCATGTGCGGATTTGGCTGCGGATCCGCAGCGGATTGGCCGCGGATCCGCAGCGGATTGGCCGCGGATCCGCAGCGGATTTGGCTGCGGATCCGCAGCGGATTGGCCGCGGATCCGCAGCGGATTTGGCCGCGGATCCGCAGCGGATTGGCCGCGGATCCTCAGCGGATTTGGCTGCGGATCCGCAGCGGATTGGCCGCTGCGAATTCGTTGCAGTTTTCCATCAGATTTACAGTACCATGTACACCTATGGAAAACCAAATCCACTGTGCCCATGGTGCGGAAAATTCCGTGCAGAAACGCTGCGTTGTATTTTCTGCAGCATGTCAATTCGTTGTGCGGATTCCGCAGCGTTTTACACCTGTTCCTCAATAGGAATCCGCAGGTGAAATCCGCACAAAAAAAACACTGGAAATCTGCTGTAAATCTGCAGGTAAAACGCAGTGCCTTTTACCTGCAGATTTTTCAAAAATCGTGCGGAAAAATCTCACACGAATCCGCAACGTGGGCACATAGCCTTAGGGTTAGGGTTGGAATTAGAGTTAGGGTACCGTCTCACAGTGGCACTTTGATCGCTACGACGGTACGATCCGTGACGTTCCAGCGATATCCATACGATATCGCTGTGTCTGACACGCAGCAGTGATCAGGGACCCTGCTGAGAATCGTACGTCGTAGCAGATCGTTTGGAACTTTCTTTCGTCGCTGGATCTCCCGCTGTCATCGCTGGATCGTTGTGACAGCGATCCAGCGATGCGTTCGCTTGTAACCAGGGTAAACATCGGGTTACTAAGCGCAGGGCCGCGCTTAGTAACCCGATGTTTACCGTGGTTACCAGCGTAAAAGTAAAAAAAAAAAAAACCGTACATACTCACATTTCGGTGTCCTTCAGGTCCCTTGCCGTCTGCTTCCCGCTCTGACTGTCTGCCGGCCGGAAAGTGAGAGCACAGCACAGCAGTGACGTCACCGCTGCGCTCTGCTCTCACTGTACGGCGGCACTCAGTCAGAGCGGGAAGCAGACGGCAAGGGACCTGAAGGACACCGAAATGTGAGTATGTACGTTTTTTTTTTTTTTACTTTTACGCTGGTAACCACGGTAAACATCGGGTTACTAAGCGCTGCCCTGCGCTTAGTAACCCGATGTTTACCCTGGTTACCCGGGACCTTGGCATCGTTGGTCGCTGGAGAGCGGTCTGTGTGACAGCTCCCCAGCGACCACACAACGACTTTCCAACGATCACGGCCAGGTCGTATCGCTGGTCGTGATCGTTGGTAAATCGTTATGTGAGACGGTACCCTTAGGGTTGGAATTAGGGCTAGGGTTGGAAATAGGGTTAAGATTAGGCTTGTGGTTAGGGTTAAGGATAGGGTTAGGGTTGTGTTGGGGTTACAGTTGTGGGTAGGGTTGGGATTAGGGTTAGGATTAGGGTTAGGGTTGGATTTAGGGTTACGGGTGTGTTGGGGTTAGGGTTGTGGTTAGGGGTGTGTTGGGGTTAGGGTTGTGATTAGGGTTATGGCTACAGTTGGGATTAGGGTTAGGGGTGTGTTGGGGTTAGTGTTGAAGTTAGAATTGAGGGGTTTCCACTGTTTAGGCACATCAGGGGTCTCCAAACGCAACATGGCGCCACCATTGATTCCAGCCAATCTTGCGTTCAAAAAGTCAAATGGTGCGCCCTCCCTTCCAAGCCCCGACGTGCGCCCAAACAGTGGTTTACCCCCACATATGGGATACCAGCGTACTCAGGACAAACTGGGCAACAACTATTGGGGTCCAATTTCTCCTGTTACCCTTGCAAAAATAAAAAATTACTTGCTAAAACATAATTTTTGAGGAAAGAACAATTATTTTTTATTTTCATGGCTCTACGTTATAAACTTATGTGAAGCACTTGGGGGTTGAAAGTGCTCACCACACATCTAGATAAGATCCTTTTGGGGTCTAGTTTCCAAAATGGGGTCACTTGTGGGGTGTTTCTACTGTTTAGGCACATCAGGGGCTCTGCAAATGCAACGTGACGCCCGCAGACCATTCCATCAAAGTCTGCATTTCAAATGTCACTACTTCCCTTCCAAGCCCTGACGTGAGCCCAAACAGTGGTTTACCCCCACATGTGGGGTACCAGCATACTCACAACAAACTGGGCAACAAATATTGGGGTCCAATTTCTCCTGCTACCTTTGTGAAAAAAAAATTGCTTGCTAAAACATCTTTTTTGAGGACAGAAAAATGATTTTTAATTTTCACGGCTCTGCGTTGTAAACTTCTGTGAAGCACTTGGGGGTTGAACGTGCTCACCACACATCTAGATAAGTTCGATGGGGGGTCTAGTTTCCAAAATGGGGTCACTTAGGGGGGGTTTCTACTGTTTAGGCACATCAGGGGCTCTGCAAACGTAACATGATTCCCGCAGACCATTCCATCAAAGTCTGCATTCCAAATCGTCACTACTTCCCTTCCGAGCCCCGGCATGTGCCCAAACAGTGGTTTACACCCACATATGGGGTATCAGCGTACTCAGGAGAAACTGCACAACAACTTTTGGGGTCCAATTTCTCCTGTTACCCTTGGGAAAATAAAAAATTGGGGGTTAAAAAATCATTTTTGAGGAAAGAAAAATAATTTTTTATTTTCATGGCTCTGCGTTATAAACTTCTGTGAAGCACTTGGGGGTTCAAAGTGCTCACCACACATCTAGATTAGTTCCTTGGGAGGTCTAGTTTCCAAAATGGGGTCACTTGTGCGGGAGCTCCAATGTTTAGGCACACAGGGGCTCTCCAAACGCGACATGGTGTCCGCTAATGATTGAAGCTAATTTTCCATTCAAAAAGCCAAATGGCGTGCCTTCCCTTCCGAGCCCTGCCGTGCGCCCAAACAGTGGTTTACCCACACATATGGGGTATCATCGTACTCAGGACAAACTGGACAACAACATTTGGGGTCCAATTTCTCCTATTATCCTTGGGAAAATAAAAAACTCCGGGCTAAAAATCATTTTTGAGGAAAGAAAAATAATTTTTTTATTTTCATGGCTGTGCGTTATAAACTTCTGTGAAGCACCTGGGGGTTTTAAGTGCTCACTATGCATCTAGATTAGTTTCTTGGGGGGTCTAGTTTCCAAAATGGGGTCACTTGTAGGGGAGCTCCAATGTTTAGGCACACAGGGGCTCTCCAAACGCGACATGGTGTCCACTAACGATTGGAGCTAATTTTCCATTCAAAAAGTCAAATGGCACGCCTCCCCTTCCGAGCCTTGCCGTGCACCCAAACAGTGGTTTACCCCCACATATGAGATATCGGCGTACTCAGGAGAAATTGCCCAACAAATTTTAGGATCCATTTTATCCTGTTGCCCATGTGACAATGAATAAATTGAGGCTAAAAGAAATTTTGTGTGAAAAAAAAGTACTTTTTCATTTTTACGGATCAATTTGTGAAGCACCTGAGGGTTTAAAGTGCTCACTATGCATCTAGATAAGTTCCTTGGGGGGTCTAGTTTCCAAAATGGGGTCACTTGTGGGGGAGCTCCAATGTTTAGGCACACAGGGCCTCTCCAAACCTGACATGGTGTCCGCTAACGATGGAGATAATTTTTCATTCAAAAAGTCAAATGGCGCTCCTTCCCTTCCGAGCCCTGCCGTGCGCCCAAACAGTGGTTTACCCCCACATATGAGGTATCAGCGTACTCAGGACAAATTGGACAACAACATTCGTGGTCCAGTTTCTCCTTTTACCCTTGGGAAAATAAAAAAATTGTTGCGAAAAGATCATTTTTGTGACTAAAAAGTTAAATGTTAATTTTTCCCCTCCATGTTGCTTCTGCTGCTGTGAAACACCTGAAGGGTTAATAAACTTCTTGAATGTGGTTTTGAGCACCTTGAGGGGTGCAGTTTTTAGAATGGTGTCACTTTTGGGTATTTTCAGCCATATAGAACCCTCAAACTGACTTCAAATGTGAGGTGGTCCCTAAAAAAAATGGTTTTGTAAATTTTGTTGTAAAAATGAGAAATCACTGGTCAAATTTTAACCCTTATAACTTCCTAGCAAAAAAAAAATGTGTTTCCAAAATTGTGCTGATGTAAAGTAGACATGTGGGAAATGTTATTTATTAACTATTTTGTGTCACATAACTCTCTGGTTTAACAGAATAAAAATTCAAAATGTGAAAATTGCTAAATTTTCAAATTTTTCGCCAAATTTCCGTTTTTTTCACAAATAAACTCAGAAATTATCGACCTAAATTTACCACTAACATGAAGCCCAATATGTCACGAAAAAACAATCTCAGAACCGCTAGGATCCGTTGAAGCGTTCCTGAGTTATTACCTCATAAAGGGACACTGGTCAGAATTGCAAAAAATGGCAAGGTCATTAAGGCCAAAATAGGCTGGGTCATGAAGGGGTTAAAGCGCCATTTCTCAGCCAATGAAGGTGTACGCAGAGTGTGGGCAGCGTGATGACATAGGTCCTGGTCCCCACCCTCTTAGAGAAGGGCATGGCAGTGATTGGCTTGCTTTCTGCGGCGTCACAGGGGCTATAAAGGGGCGTTCCCGCCGACCGCCATCTTACTACTGCTGATCTGAGCATAGGGAGAGGATGCTGCCGCTTCGTCAGAAGCAGGGATAGCGTTAGGCAGGGTAAATTAACCCCAAAACCGCTTGTGCTGTAGTGATTTCCACTGTCCAACACCACCTTTTCTTTGCAGGGACAGTGGAGGCTAGATTTCTGTGCAACAGCTCTGTAGGTTATAAGGCTCCCTGATAGCTGCGTTGCTGTGTGTACGCCGCTGTCCAAACCAACTGCTTTTTTCAAAGCACAAAGCCTGTTGCTCCTTCCTTTCTGCACAGCTATCTTGTTTGTTTGTCCACACTTTTGACTTTTGTGTGCAGCACTCCTTTTTATTGCTGCCTGCCATACTTTTCTGAGATAACTGTAGGGAGATAGTAATTGTAGTACAGTCCCTGGTTTGTTTTTTTTCTGTTATATCTCTTCAAGCCACTTTCTGCCACAGAAAATATACTCTTAGGCCATGTGCACACTTTCAGGATTTTTCGCGTTTTTTTCGCGATAAAAACGCAAAAAAAACGCTTACATATGCCTCCTATTCTTTACAGGGTATTCCGCATTTTTTGTGCAAATGTTGCATTTTTTTCCGCGAAAAAATCGCATTGCGGAAAAAAAAGCAACATGTTCATTAAAAATGCGGAATTGCGGGGATTCCGCACACCTAGGAGTGCATTGATCTGTTTACTTCTCGCACGGGGCTATGCCCACCATGCGGGAAGTAAGCAGATTATGTGCGGTTGGTACCCAGGGTGGAGGAGAGGAGACTCTCCTCCACGGACTGGGCACCATATAGTTGGTAAAAAAAAAAGAATTAAAATAAAAAATAGTGATATACTCACCCTCTGATGGCCCCCGAAATGTTCCCGCCTCTCCGGTGCATGCTCTCTCTTCCGTTCCTATAGATGGTGTGGTTCAGGACCTGTGATGACGTCGCTGTCTTGTGATTGGTCGTGTGACCGCTCATGTGACTCACGCGACCAATCACAAGCCGCGACGTCATCGAAGGTCCTGAACCACACCGGCATCTATAGGAACAGACGCCGCTGAGGAGATTGGCTGTCTGCAGAGGGTGAGTATAACCATTTTTTTATTTTTTTTATTTTTTTTAAACATTCTATCTTTTACTATAGATGCTGCATAAGCTGCATCTATAGTAAAAAGTTGATCACACTTGTCAAACAGTATGTTTGACAAGTGTGACCAACTTGTCAGTCAGTTTTCCAAGCGATGCTACAGATCGCTTGGAAAACTTTAGCATTCTGCAAGCTAATTACGCTTGCAGAATGCTAAAAAAAACGCGAAAAAAACGGAAAAGAAACGCAAAAAAAAAAATGCGGATTTCTTGCAGAAAATTTCCGGTTTTCTTCAGGAAATTTCTGCAAGAAATCCTGACGTGTGCACATACCCTAATACAGTGGCCCAGATTTATTCACTAGTCTCCCTGAAAAAAAAAAAAAAAAGGGGCAGATTAAAATTGGCAAATCTGCATCAGTGCCAGTCTTGTCTGTGGCATCTGTCTTTCATTTTCTGCCACAGAAAACCTACTGTATAACAGTGGGCCTGATTTCTTCACAATTCTCCCAGAAAAAAATAAAACAAGTGGGAGATTAAGATTGGCAAATCTGCATCAGTGCCAGTCCTGTGTGTGGCATCTGTCTTTCATTTTCTGCCACAGAAAACCTACTGTATAACAGTGGGCCTGATTTCTTCACAATTCTCCCAGAAAAAATAAAAAAAGTGGGAGATTAAGATTTTTCAAATCTGCATCAGTGCCAGTCTTGTTTGTGGCATCTGTCTTTGTTTTCCTGCCACAGAAAACCTACTGTATAACAGTGGGCCTGATTAAATCACTTCTCTCCCATATCCCAAAAAAAAATTAAAATAAAGGGAGAATAATCTTGCCAACTCTGTGCATCTGTGCAAGTGCTGTCTGTGGTATCTGTCAGTCATTTTGTGCCACAGGAACTATACTGTGATATAGTGGGCCTGATTAAATCCCTTGTCTCCCATATCAAAAAAAGAGGGACATTTCTATTGCCAGTGTGTGCATCTGCGTCAGTCCTGTTAGTGCCATGTCTGCCAGTCTCTTTCTGCCAATCAAACAGTGTAGTGTAATACAGTGGGCCTGATTTTTCCCTGCATTCTCCCACACATAAAGAGGGACAATTCTACTGCCAGTGTGTGCATCTGCGTCTGTCCTGTTAGTGTCAGATCTGCCAGCCTCTGTCTGCCAATCAAACAGTGTAGTGTAATACAGTGGGCCTGATTTTTCCCTGCATTCTCCCACACATAAAGAGGGACATTTCTACTGCCAGTGTGTGCATCTGCGTCACACCTGTTAGTGCCATATCTGCCAGCCTCTTTCTGCCAATCAAACTGTGTAGTGTAATATAGTGGGCCTGATTTTTCCCTGCATTCTCCCACACATAAAGAGGGACATTTCTACTGCCAGTGTGTGCATCTGCGTCCGTCCTGTTAGTGTCATATCTGCCAGCCTCTGTCTGCCAATCAAACAGTGTGGTGTAATACAGTGGGCCTGATTTTTCCCTGCATTCTCCCACACATAAAGAGGGACATTTCTACTGCCAGTGTGTGTGCAGCGCCCCAGAGTCCTGGTCGTTGCAGTACTGGTGCTCCGCCGCTAAGGGGGGCTATGGTACGTCTGATGGCACTGAAGGAGTTCATCTGACCAGGTATCACAGACACCAATACACTTCACAGTCTGGCCTCCAGGGGGAGCTAAGGGTTCTATGTATTAGGCCACTCCTCACAATCTGGTAAAACTGGGGGTTAGGCAGGAAGTTAGATCAGAAAGCTGACTGGGTTGGAACCAGGCAACACCTTGTGGCATAGGGTGTTGTAGGGGGAAGATTCGGAGGGGTCCCTGTCAGGGGTGGGATCCTGACAGAGGCCTAGCGAACAGAGAGAACGTTACGGGACCGCGCCCGTCACGATATAGCGGCGGTACCCCAAGAAAGGATAAGAAGCGAGGTTTATTGTGCTGAGTGAGAAACGAGATCAACGCAACAAGGAGAATACCAGTAGGAGTCGTGCTGTAAGACGAGGCAACATCCTACTGAGGCGCATAACCGGTGGCCGGAACGCCGAGGAAGTATAGAGCTCCAGGCCAAACTTCAAACCTACGGCAGGACAGTCAGTTAGAGGCGGGCTGTCTCACCCAATTGACCTAGGAAGACACAGGGGGGGTAACAACAGGAGTGGGGCGATGCTAGAGTCCCGGAAGAGCTCCGAGCCTCCCCGTCATACGGGTGCGTCCTAACCATAAGATCTGGGGGACGTGGAAGAACATCAGAATCGAGTTGTGAGGGAACACGAGAAACAGACACAACAGTTGTGGGGTACTATCCCGTAAGCACTGCAGGGGAGGACCACAACACACAAGCGCTAGAAGGTAGGCACAGATTTCCACCTGCAAAGGGAAATCTGGAGGTACCATCGGACCGGCCGAACTTGCGCAGCCTGGTTAACCGTATTCCGGACTGAGGACCCTGAAGCCTTCAGTAAAGAGGTAAAGAGACTGCAACCTGGTGTCCTCGTTATTTACTGCGACCGGCACTTCACCGCACCATAACATCATCACCATACATCCATCTTAATTGTACGCCCCCCAGCAGGGTCACGGACCGGGTCTAGCCACCGTGACAACCCCAGAACAGAGACTCAGAGGCCCGGTACCGGGTACCCCTCAGCCCTGCAGCAGTGGGGGCGCTGCATGTGCATCTGCGTCCGTCCTGTTAGTGTCATATCTGCCAGCCTCTGTCTGCCAATCAAACAGTGTAGTGTAATACAGTGGGCCTGATTTTTCCCTGCATTCTCCCACACATAAAGAGGGACATTTCTACTGCCAGTGTGTGCATCTGCGTCCGTCCTGTTAGTGTCAGATCTGCCAGCCTCTGTCTGCCAATCAAACAGTGTAGTGTAATACAGTGGGCCTGATTTTTCCCTGCATTCTCCCACACATAAAGAGGGACATTTCTACTGCCAGTGTGTGCATCTGCGTCCGTCCTGTCAGTGTCATATCTGCCAGCCTCTTTCTGCCAATCAAACAGTGTAGTGTAATACAGTGGGCCTGATTTTTCCCTGCATTCTCCCACACATAAAGAGGGACATTTCTACTGCCAGTGTGTGCATCTGCGTCCGTCCTGTTAGTGTCATATCTGCCAGCCTCTGTCTGCCAATCAAACAGTGTAGTGTAATACAGTGGGCCTGATTTTTCCCTGCATTCTCCCACACATACAGAGGGACATTTCTACTGCCAGTGTGTGCATCTGCGTCCGTCCTGTTAGTGTCATATCTGCCAGCCCCTGTCTGCCAATCAAACAGTGTAGTGTAATACAGTGGGCCTGATTTTTCCCTGCATTCTCCCACACATAAAGAGGGACATTTCTACTGCCAGTGTGTGCATCTGCGTCAGTCCTGTTAGTGCCATATCTGCCAGCCTCTTTCTGCCAATCAAACAGTGTGGTGTAATACAGTGGGTCTGATTTTTCCCTGCATTCTCCCACACATAAAGAGGGACATTTCTACTGCCAGTGTGTGCATCTGCATCCGTCCTGTTAGTGTCAGATCTGCCAGCCTCCGTCTGCCAATCAAACAGTGTAGTGTAATACAGTGGGCCTGATTTTTCCCTGCATTCTCCCACACATAAAAAAGGGAGATGTAAATTCACAACAAGTTCACGTACACCTTCTTCCTGGTTTTACAGGACCACCTAACGGTTGTTAGTTAGGTTACATTTTTCAAAGAATGAGGAAGTCTGGTGGAAGAGGTCGTGGCCGTGGGCGGTCATTGCCAGCTGGTAATGATGGTAGTGGTGGTGGTCGTGGAGCATCAGGTGGTCGTGGGAAAAGCAATATAGCCCCTAAGTTTCGAGTTGTTGAGCCAGCTGCTGAAAGTGCGCAGACTTTGCTCTCACATCCGCCATTCGCCCGTACACTCCAGCCATATGCAGAACCATCAGCAGTCTTTGAACCTTCCCCAGCATCGCCTAATCATCGACGTTGCAAAAAGGTGGAACTCCACACTGCACATGCTTCATAGACTGTGTGAACAGAGGCGTGCTGTTATGTATTTGTGGGAGGATACACATACACGGGCAGGCAGTTGGATGGCAGACATAGAGTTGTCAGCTGTGCAGTGGTCGAAGCTCCAAGACCTGTGTCAAGTCCTTCAGTGTTTTGAGGAATGCACACAGCTGGTTAGTGCAGACAACGCCGTAATAAGCATGAGCATCCTCCTAATGCGTCTGCTGATGCAAAGTTTGACGCACATAAAGGAGCAGGCGTCTGCAGCCGAGGACGAGGGAAGCCTTGATGACAGTCAGCCATTGTCTGCTCAGGGAAGTCTACAGGACGAGGTGGCGGGCGAAGAGGAGGAGGACGAGGAGGATGATGAGGATGAGTATTTTTTGGATGAGGAAGCTTCTCAGGGGGCAATAGAAACTGCTGGCGGTGCAAGGCCGGGTTCAGGTTTTTTGAGGGAGACAAGTGACGTTGATTTGCCAGAAACTGCTCCTCAACCCAGCATATGCACTGACTTGACAACTGGAACATTGGCCCACATGGCGGATTATGCCTTGCGTATCCTCAAAAGGGACCCACGCATTATAAAAATGATGACCGATGACGATTACTGGTTGGCCTGCCTCCTTGATTCTCGCTATAAAGGCAAATAGCTAAATATCATGCCACATGAGAACCTCGAACAAATATTGGCACCCAAACAAGCTACTCTTGTAGACCGTTTGATTCAGGCATTCCCAGCACACAGCGCCGGTGATGGTTCTCACACGAGCTGCAGGGGGCAACAGGGCAGAGGTGTTAGAGGTGCACAAATCAGAAGTGGCGTAGGACAGAGGGGTTTTCTGACCAGGTTGTGGAGTGATTTCGCAATGACCGCAGACACGACAGGTACAGCAGCATCAATTCAAAGTGACAGGAGACAACATTTGTCCAGTATGGTTACTAACTATTTTTCCTCCATTACCGATGTTCTCCCTCAACCGTCATTCCCCTTTGATTACTGGGCATCCAAAATAGACACCTGGCCTGAATTGGCCGAATATGCATTGCAGGAGCTTGCTTGCCCAGCAGCTAGTGTGCTATCAGAAAGAGTATTCAGTGCTGCTGGTTCAATACTGACCGAAAAAAGGACTCGTCTGGCTACCCAAAATGTTGATGATCTAACCTTCATTAAAATGAACCACTCATGGATTTCAAATTATTTTGCCCCCCCTTTCCCCGCTGACACCTAGCTTTCCTGTAAAAAGGTCTTGCTTTGGGACTGGTGTTACTGACTGTTCCAATCTCTTAATTTGCAGCTGCTGTTTGTCCTGCATACGACATGTTTACACCTCCCAAAATGGCCTAACTCCCCCCACGGGGCTGTGGTCTCGCCACTTGGTGCAAGCACCCGCCAGAGTGCCGTTTTTCTGAAGAGGTGGGTGTGCCCACTTTTGGTCGACGGCACTGGCACTGGGTCCCTCATAGTGCAATGAAGTGTCTCTGGGGGGGGTGGCGCGCACCCACCGTCAGACACACCGTTGTAACATTAGGGGCCCTGTGCTTGTACCACAGGCCAGGAGAGAGTGTCCCCCCCCCCAGGTCAAACAGTGCTCTACCACTTGCAAATTTATCTGTCGCTGCTCCACCACTGTTTAGTCTATGTGCTGAAATCCTTCAATGGCTGGCACAGACAATAACAATTTGTTGACATGTATGATGCTAGTTAAAATAGTCAGGGGCCCTGTCCTACATTTACACCAGTAAATTCTTTGCGCAACATTACAATGTCTGAAAGTCAGCATAGGAGCACACCCCTGTACCTAAGTATGCCACCCTTTTTTTTTTTTTTTTGGTTTTGTTATTTGTTGGGATACATTAACATCAATTTAGTTTTTGGGACTCGGAGTACTTACTGTGTCAGACACTCCTTCCAATTGTCCTCCGCTGACCACACCAATGCTGCCTGTGTACCCCTGTAGCCAAATTTAAGCTGCATAGAGCCTATTTTATTATTTTGGGCCTAGGAAGTCTGTCTGCGGTCGCTCCTTCCAATTGTCCTCCGCTGACCACACCAATGCTGCCTGTGTACCCCTGCCACATAATGTAAGCTGCATAGAGCCTATTTTATTATTTTAGGCCTATGAAGTCTGTCTGCGGTCCCTCCTTCCAATTGTCCTCCGCTGACCACACCAATGCTGCCTGTGTACCCCTGCCACATAATGGAAGCTGCATAGAGCCTATTTTATTATTTTAGGCCTAGGAGGTCTGTCTGCGGTCCCTCCTTCCAATTGTCCTCCGCTGACCACACCAATGTTGCCTGTGTACCCCTGTAACCAATTTAAAACTGCATAGAGCCAACTTTTTGAGTTAACACATACTACCTTTGTCTGTCTGCGCCACTCAATCACGCGGTTCTCCACTGAAAAAGCTGAGCTTCAACCTTCAGGCTCTCATTAAGTAGTTTTTAATGTAACACTGCTGTTGCCCTACTACTTTGGTTGGGGCCTAGTAACGGTGTCTGCCGCTCCTTGGTGTTCTCCTCCTCCTTGGTGTTCTCCTCCATGTTTCCTTGTCTGAGCTTCAACCTTCAGGCTCTCATTAAGTAGTTGTTTATATAAGACAGCAGTTGCCCTACTACTTTGGTTGGGGCCTAGTAACGGTGTATGCCGCTCCTTGGTGTTCTCCTCCAGGTTTCCTTGTCTGAGCTTCAACCTTCAGGCTCTCATTAAGTAGTTGTTTATATAAGACAGCAGTTGCCCTACTACTTTGGTTGGGGCCTAGTAACGATGTCTGCCGCTCCATGGTGTTCTCCTTCAGGTTTCCTTGTCTGAGCTTCAACCTTCAGGCTCTCATTAAGTAGTTGTTTTTATTAGACAGCAGTTGCCCTACTACTTTGCTTGGGGCCTAGTAACGGTGTCTGCCGCTCCTTGGTGTTCTCCTCCTCCTTGGTGTTCTCCTCCAGGTTTGCTTGTCTGAGCTTCAACCTTCAGGCTCTCATTAAGTAGTTGTTTATATAAGACAGCAGTTGCCCTACTACTTTGGTTGGGGCCTAGTAACGGTGTCTGCCGCTCCTTGGTGTTCTCCAGGTTTCCTTGTCTGAGCTTCAACCTTCAGGCTCTCATTAAGTAGTTGTTTAGATAACACTGCATCAGGCCTACTAGTTTGGTTGGGGCCTTCTAACGGTGTCTGCCGCTCCTGGGTTTCCTCCTGTTTGTTTTTCTTGAGCTTCAACCTTCAGGCTCTCATTAGGTAGTTGTTAATGTAACACTGCAGTTGGCCTACTAGTTTGGTTGGGGCCTAGTAACGGTGTCTGCCGCTGCTTGGTGTTCTCCTCCACTGAACAAAGCAGTGCCGCCTGTTTCCTACTGTTACCAATTTAGAACGGCATTTAGGCTAGTTACTTATTTGGCCCTACTCACTGTGTCAGCCTCTCATTACAGTTGTCCTCCACTGAACAAAGCAATGCCGCCTGGTTAGTCCTGTTACCAATTTTGAAGTGCATTTAGACCACTTTATTATTTGGGCCTAGATCTGTGTTTCCTCCTCATCCTGCCCATTGCCCAGCCACTGCTAGATGAGTCCGCTGGTATATTGACCCAGACCACTACATTCCCCTTGCACTCTACACAGCCAGAATCTGACCCTGCTGAAAGTCAGGTTCCTCTTCCCGCTTACTATATCACCTTACACGGGGACAAAGAGGAAGGTGCAGGTGAAAGTGCAGGTTCCTTCATCAGGTGGGGGGGCATACTCGTTGGCGACGTCACTGGCACAGGGCCCCTCATAGTACGCAAAAGTGTCGCTGCCGGTGGGAGGCGCCCCCGCCGTGCAAACACACCGCCGTACTGTGAGGGGCCCTGTGCCAGAGCCAATGCGAACGAGTGGGCCCCCCTGCTTGCTCAGGATCACAGCACTTGCAACGTTGAAATACTTACCTCTCCCTGCTCTACCGCCGTGACGTAGTCCACGTTTCCTGGGCCCATTAAAAACTTTAACCAGCCCTACCCCCCACAACTTTAGCCAAATGACCCCCAATTTCCAATGCCTAACTATTATTATAAAGTAAATTAATATTGACAAGCTTCAGTAACAAGAATTGATGTTTTTGGCATTAAAATGGGCACTGTAGGTGTTTTCCTGGCCTCCACTCACTGCCGACTATGCTTCCCCATTGACTTTCATTGGGTTTCATGTTTCGGTCGATCCCCGACTTTTCGCGGTAATCGGCCGACTTCACTCGACTCGACTTTTGACAAAGTCGGGTTTCGCAAGACCCGACTCGACCCAAAAAAAGTTAAAGTCGCTCAACCCTAGTTATGATTCCACTCCCCCTTACGAAGGCACGCCGCCGAAACGCGCGTATTGGAAGTGGCACCATCATCTGGGCATTGGTAAGCGGACTTATATGTATTCTTGGTAATATTAACATATATTCTTGGTAATCACAGCGATATAAGCATGGGCATATAATATAGCTTATTTTCGTGCATACTTTGTAATGCACTCTAGGTTTTTGCAACCTTAGGGCTGTGATACTCTTTTGGCATAGTGCTGATTACTATAATTAACGGTACATACAGTATATGTGATATTGGCTTCATCTGCCCTGTGGTGGTGTCATTCCATCTTCTTGGCTCTAATTGCAAGCACCTTTGGCTATATTTTTAAATGTTTTGTAATTGTTTTGTTTATATGAATAACATTTTTCTATCTTTGTTCATTATACGCATTTTTTATATGTTTATGTCTATCTTGTGTAAAACTGCCTTTATATTTTTCCAATATGGATACGGTGACTTTTTTTAACTATATTTGGTGTGATTGATTTGCTATATCCTCGTGTCCAATGTTTAGTGAAGGTACTAATTTGCTTTCCTGTATATTTTTGCTGTGTAGTTTCACAGAAGTTTGTATTCCTTATACATATGGATTTCAAAGCCAGAGATAGCGTCTGGCTGTCACAAGTGGCCCAGGTGTTTGTGGAGCGCCCCCAGACGCAGGGCCGCGGGGTACTCGGTACCGGGCTTCTCTGTCTCAGGTCTGGGGTTGTCACGGTGGCTAGACCCGGTCCGTGACCCTGCTAAGGGGCGTCCAATGAAAGGTGTAGGTGGTGGTGTGAGGTGCAGGTCGCGATTAATAACGAGGACACAGGGTTGCAGTCTCTTTACCTCTTTACTAAAGGCTTCAAGATCCTCAATCCAGAGTACGGTTAACAGGGCTGGCTGAGACCGGCCGGTCCGATGGCACCTCCAGAGTTCCCTTTGCAGGTGGAAATCTGTGCCTTCCTTCTAGCGCCTGTGTGTTGTAGTACTTCCCTGCTGAGCACCACGGGATAGTCCTCACAACTGTTGTGTCTGTTTCTGATGTTATTTCCCACAACTTCTATCTGTTCTGATGTTCTTCTCCGTCCCCCAGATGATATGGCTAGGACGCACCCGTATGACGGGTAGGCCTGGAGTTCTTCCGAGACCCTAGTGACGCCCCTCTCCCACAGTTGCCCCCTATGTCTGCTTAGGCGATTTAGGTGAGACAGCCCGCCTATAACTGACTGTCCTGCCGCTGTTTGAAGTAATGCTTGGAGCCCAATACTTCCTCGGCGTTCCGGCCACCGGCTACGCGCCTCAGTAGGATGTTGCCTCGATCTTACAGCACGACTCCTACTGGTGTTATCTCCTTTTTGCTATGATCTCGTTTCTCACTCTTCACAATAAACCTCGCTTCTTGTCCTTTCTTGAGATACCGCCGCGATGTAGTGCAGGCGCGGTTCCATAACGTTCTGTCTTGTTCGCTAGGCCTCTGTCAGGATCCCACCCCTGACAGGGACCCCCCTGAATCTTTCCCCTGCAACACCCCCTGCCACAGGATGTTGCCTGGTTCCAACCCAGTCAGCTTCTGTCTAACTTTCTATCCAACCCCCAGTTTTACCAGATTGTGAGGATTGGCCTAATACATACTGCCCTTTGCTCCCCCTGGAGGCCAGACTGTGAAGTGTATTGGTGTCTGTGATACCTGGTCAGGTGAACTCCTTAAGTGCCATCAGACGTACCATCACTCCCCTTAGCGGCGGAGCATCAGTACTGCAACGACCAGGACTCTGGGGCGCTGCACTTGGTGAGTCAAACTGCACGGGGTCAAGGGAACATATGATTCCGCGCCCCCTGAGGAAGGTATCCTAACCGAAACGCGCGTCGGGTGGATCGGTGTCCCTACGCCGGCCAATACTGTTATCATCAGGTGATGTGCACATTTATATACTTTTGTATGTGTATCCAGCCATAGTTCTGGTTGCTATTTCTATAATGGAGATATTGTCATTGACTGCACTACTTAATAACTGGTGGCTTGCAGTATTACTGTTGGCTACTGCATGTGGCACTTTAATAAATCACCTATGAGCTGCATGTTGTCTGGGAGTAGGGATTGCCAACCTTAAGCTATGTACATGTTGCTGTTGGCATTCATTGTCATCTTTTAGCCCTGCTGTATACTGTCTGTCTGGATTTTTTATGCCTACTAAGAATAAAATATTATGTGTTTTGGATTTCACGACTGCATGGTTGTTTCTTGGTGCTTTTCACTTTGCAACTTAAAATACAATGGCTGATGCATAAGAGGACTAAAATATGGTGGAACAGGACATTCCTTCAAAACTATGTAAAAAAGAAATACATCCCGCGTGGCCTTCGGATCCAGATCTTCCCCTCATTCCCAGTTGAAAATGAAAGTTTTAAATCTAGATGGGAAGAGGTGTGCACCAAGGAGTTGTATCAATTCATGGAACTTTTAATTGAGCTAAATAAAAATTCCATTAGTACAATTGAAACAGAAATAGGTGAGTTATATACCACTCTGAAACGAGAGGCTACCCCAGAAATGATTACTACTAGTGTTGAGCATTCCGATACCGCAAGTATCGGGTATCGGCCGATATTTGCTGTATCGGAATTCCGATACCGAGTTCCGATATTTTTGTGATATCGGAAATCGGAATCGGAAGTTCCCAGTGTATGGTTCCCAGGGTCTGGAGGAGAGGAGACTCTCCTTCAGGCCCTGGGATCCATATTCATGTAAAAAATAAAGAATTAAAATAAAAAATATGGATATACTCACCCCTCCGGCGGCCCCTGGACCTTAGCAATGTAACCAGCAGCCTCCTTTCCTAAGAATGCAGTAAGTTTAGGACCTGCGATGACGTCGCGGCTTGTGATTGGTCGCGTGAGCGGTCACATGAGCGGTCACGCGACCAATCACAAGCCGCGACGTCATCGAAGGTCCTTAACTCTGCATTCTTAGGAACGGAGGCACCGCTAAGAGCAGGGGCCGCCGGAGGGGTGAGTATATCAATATTTTTTTTTTTTATTCTTTATTTTATACATGAATATGGATCCCAGGGCCTGAAGGAGAGTTTCCTCTCCTTCAGACCCTGGGAACCATTCCGATATTTTGTGTCCCATTGATATGCATTGGTATCGGGTATCGGTATCGGCAATATCCGATATTTTTTGGATATCGGCCGATCCAATCCGATACCGATACCTTTGCATATCGGAAGGTATCACTCAACACTAATTACTACCTTTAACACATCTTTAACCAAAAAATCTGAGGAATGGGAAGCACAGATTAAAACAACACAGGGGAAGAAACTTGCACGTGATACTATGGACTATCAACAGAACCAAGTATATAAGTGGAGATTATTATTATTTATTATCATAGCCCAATTAATCCGTGGCGCTTTACATGTGAGGAGGGCAGGGCCGTATTTAGAGTTTCTGCTGCCCTAGGCACTTTTAGTGCTGCCTCCCCCATTGGTGAGTATGACACTATCGGCAGTGACTTTGGTAAGAATCGCTGTTGTGAAAATAGCCTTTCGCAGCAGATCGGGCAGTTTTTTTGCATCTGCCGTGTAACGGATCACATACGGCAACACTGCGTTTGGCTTCATTCATTCATTCCCTATGGGATTTGTGGCACTTGCTGTGATCTGGCAAATGTGGTACCATACCTCCCAACTCTTGAAGGGAAAGAGGTATAAAGGTTGCGGCGCACGTAGTGCGCCGCGGCAAATTTTAGGCCATGCCTCTGACCACACCCATTTCACAACTAGTCACACCCATATCCAAGTCCCAACCACACCCATTTAGCACTGCTGATCACACTGTTTCATATACAATAATTATAACCAAAAAAATATGGCCGCACATGATGCTCCATACACTGTATAATGACCGCACATGATGCTCCATACACTGTATAATGACCGCACATGATGCTCCATACACTGTATAATGACCGCACATGATGCTCCATACACTGTATAATGACCGCACATGATGCTCCATACTCTGTATAATGAACGCACATGATGCTCCATACTGTATAATGACCGCACATGATGCTCCATACTGTATAATGACCGCACATGATGCTCCATACTGTATAATGACCGCACATGATGCTCCATACTGTATATTGGCCACACATGATGCTCCATACTGTATATTGGCCACAAATGATGCTCCATACTGTATAATGACCCCACATGATGCTCCATACTGTATAATGACCCCATATGATGCTCAATAGTGTATAATGCCCCCCTCCCATCTTGTATGCATGGCTCACCTTCCTCCCATCCCATATGCATGGCTCATATCCCCCCGCGTATGCATGGCTCATAATTCCCCCCCCCCCCCGTATGCATGGCTCATATCCCCATATGCATGGCTCATAATTCCCCCCCTCCTCCTGTATGCATGGCTCATAATTCCCCCCCTGTATGCATGGCTCATATCCCCCCCACCTCTTGTATGCATGACTCATATTCCCCCCTATGCATGGCTCATCTCTCCACCCCCCCTCCCCTGTATGCATGGCTCATATCCCCCTATGCATGGCTCATAATTCCCCCCCACCTCCTGTATGCATGGCTCATATTCCCCCCTATGCATGGCTCATCTCTCCACCCCCCCTCCCCTGTATGCATGGCTCATATCCCCCTATGCATGGCTCATAATTCCCCCCCGCCTCCTGTATGCATGGCTCATATTCCCCCCTATGCATGGCTCATCTCTCCACCCCCCCTCCCCTGTATGCATGGCTCATATCCCCCTATGCATGGCTCATAATTCCCCCCCACCTCCTGTATGCATGGCTCATATTCCCCCCTATGCATGGCTCATCTCTCCACACCCCCTCCCCTGTATGCATGGCTCATATCCCCCTATGCATGGCTCATAATTCCCCCCCACCTCCTGTATGCATGGCTCATATTCCCCCCTATGCATGGCTCATCTCTCCACCCCCCCTCCCCTGTATGCATGGCTCATATCCCCCTATGCATGGCTCATAATTCCCCCCCCACCGCCCCCCTGGCTGTATGCATGGCTCATAACCCCCTTCACCTCTTGTATGCATGACTCATATTCCCCCTATGCATGGCTCATCTCTCTCCCCCCCCGTATGCATGGCTCATCACTCCCCCCTCCCCCCCCCATGCATGGCTCATCACTCCACCACCCCCCTCCGCTCCCCGCTCCTTCTCCCATGGCACGGGCGGCTTACCGTCCTCCTTCAATCCCCCCTGTCCTCTGTCCCTCATACTCACCTGTCTCACACCAAGCGGGCGCGCCGACGGCGACATCCCTCCGGCTCTCTGCACAGGCGCAGGCTCGCAGCTTCTTCTTCCTGCGTGAGCGGTCATGTGATACCGCTCTCATTAAGGCTCATGAATATGCGCATATTCATGAGCCTTAATGAGCGGTACCACATGACCGCTCACTCAGGACGCGCTACAGAAGCTGAGACCAGGCATCGCTGGAGCAAGGTGAGTATCGTCTTCAAGGAGGGCGGGGGGGCGGCGGTCGGAGGGTGGGTGGGAGGCTGGTCCCGGGGGGGGGCTGGGGGGGCGGGGGTTGGGGCGGTCGGGAGGTGGGAAACAAAAAAAAAAAAAAAAAAAACCTTGCCCGCTTGCTCAGGTGCCGCCCCCCGCATCGTCCCCGCCCTAGGCACGTGCCCTCGAGTGCCTAGTGGCAAATACGGCCCTGGAGGAGGGGTATACATAATAAAAACAAGTACAATAATCTTGAACAATACAAGTCACAGCTGGTACAGGAGGAGAGAGGAACCTGCCTGCGAGGGCTCACAATCTACAAGGGATGGGTGAGGAAACAGTAGGTGAGGATAGAGCTGGTCGTGCAGTGGTTTGGTTGATCGGTGGTTACTTCAGGTTGTAGGCTTGCCGAAAGAGGTAGGTCTTCAGGTTCTTTTTGAAGGTTTCGATGGTAGGTGAAAGTCTGATATGTTGTGGTAGAGAGTTCCAGAGTAAGGGTGATGCGCGAGAGAAATCTTGTATGCGATTGTGGGAAGAGGAGATAAGAGGGGAGTAGAGAAGGAGATCTTGTGAGGATCGGAGGTTGCGTGCAGGAAAGTACTGGGAGACAAGGTCACAGATGTATGGAGGAGACAGGTTGTGGATGGCCTTGCATGTCATGGTTAGGCTTTTGTACTGGAGTCTCTGGGTAATGGGGAGCCAGTGAAGGGATTGACAGTGGGGAGAGGCCGGGGAATAGCGGGGGGACTGGTGGATTAGTCGGGCAGCTGAGTTTAGAATAGATTGGAGGGGTGCGAGAGTGTTAGAGGGGAGGCCACAGAGCAGGAGGTTACAGTAGTCGATGAGGGAGATGATGAATGCATGGACTAGGGTTTTTGCAGATTCTTGGTTTAGGAATGTACGGATCCGTGAAATATTTTTCAGTTGAAGGCGGCAGCAAATGGAAAGGGCTTGGATATGCGGTTTGAAGGAGAGATCAGTGTCAAGGATTACCCCAAGGCAGCGAGCTTGTGGGACTGGGGAGAGTGGGCAGCCGTTTACTGTAATGGATAGGTTCGTGGAGGGGGGTCGCGTGAGATGGGGGAAAGACAATGAATTCTGTTTTGTCCATGTTAAGTTTTAGAAATCCAGCGGAGAAAAAGGATGAAATAGCAGATAGACATTGAGGGATTCTGGTTAGTAGGGTGGTGATATCTGGTCCAGAGATGTAGATCTGTGTGTCATCAGCATAGAGATGATACTGAAAACCATGAGATTCTATGAGCTGTCCCAGGCCAAAAGTGTAAATGGAGAAGAGCAGGGGCCCTAGAACTGAACCTTGCAGGACTCGACAGATAGGGGGCAAGGTGAGGAGGTGGTGTATGAATGGGAGACGCTGTATGACGAGATCCAGGATAGGGCCAAGTCTGTGATGCCAAGGGATGAGAGGGTCTGTAGTAATAGGGAATGGTCCACTGTGTCAAAGGCAGAGGACAGGTCCAGGAGGAGGAGGATAGAGTAGTGTTGCTTGCTCTTGGCGGTTAATAGGTCATTGGTGACTTTAGTTAGGGCAGTTTCAGTGGAGTGGTGTGACCGGAAGCCTGATTGTAAGTGGTCAAAGAGGGAGCAGGAAGATAGATGGGAGGACAGTTCAAGATGGACGTGTTTTTCCCGTAGCTTTGAGGCATAGGGGAGAAGTGATATAGGGCGATAGCTAGATACAGATGATGGGTCAAGAGACGGCTTTTTGAGGATAGGTGTGATTGAGGCATGTTTAAAGCTTGAGGGGAAAACACCAGTTGTTAGTGATAGATTGAAGAAATGGGTTAGAGTTGGGATGAAGACTGTGGCGAGGTTTGGGATGAAGTGGGAAGTGCACAGGTGGTGAGATGCGATCTTGAGAGTAGAGTGGAGAGTTGATCTTCTGTAATGGTGGAGAAGTTGGTTTTGGAGGTGGAGGGCTGGGTAGTTGGGAGGAAGGGCTCTGGGGGTTGTCGACTAAAACTGTCTCTGATGTTCTCTATCTTCTGCTTGAAAAATGAGGCAAAGTCTTCAGCTGAGATGAGTGGGGAGGGAGGAGGTGCTGGGGGACGGAGGAGAGAGTTGAAGGTGTTGAATAACTGTTTAGGGTTGTGAGACAGCAAGGATCTGAGAGATGAGAAGTAAGTTTGTTTTGCTGTGGAGAGTGTGGTCTTGAAAGTAGTGAGGGACTGTTTGAATGCGATGAAGTGCTCGTTGGAGTGAGATCTTTTCCATCTCCGCTCAGCATCCCTGGAAGCTCGCCTCAGTTCTTTGGTCAGGCTGGTGTGCCAGGGCTGTCTGTTGATTTTGCGAGCTTTGGTATGTGTGAGAGGGGCAAGAGATTCCAAGGCTGCAGCTATTATGGTGTTATATAGAGCGGCAGCGTCATCCGCATTGTGTAGGGAACTTATGTCTGTGAGAGGAAGGAGGTTTTCAGAGAGTGAGTGTAGATCAAGGTGTTTAAGATTTCTGCGAGGGTGTGCAAGTTTGTGGGGTGGGGATTGTAGACAAGGAGTGGAGAGGGAAGAGATCACGTAATTCTAAAGGATGGAGTATTAGATCAGTATCAATGTCATCAGCATCCTCTGTTGGTGAATCATCTGATAATTCTCAGTATTCATACAAATCGATGAAGACCCGATTCGGTGGTAATAAAAGGAAAGGGGACCATAAGCTGCATAACACCAAACGTGGGTCGCATGAATCTAAAAATGTACCTAAGATAATTAATTTATCTACACATTGTTTTTCGGATGTTGAATTGGATCTTTTGTCTAAAGGTCTCACATTTTCACCAAGCAGTAGGTTCGATCCATTTATTGCTGTAAAAGATCTTCACATCTTTGCAAGATCGTTGGTGTTTAGAAAATGGTTCCACAACGAAGAAACTAGGCGCAATTTTCCCATGCCAGAAGAACAGGAGGCCCTACAGATCCTGGAAGAACTCAGCAGAGAACATGACTTGCCATCACTAGGTATAGTACCATCATCAATCAAGCAAAAATCTAAAAAGTTCCCTTCATTATCAATGTGTCCTAATGTCGAGATTTTTGTTCAGTTGGTAGAAAAAGATTTTGAAGAAATTTCTAGTTAAATTTTTAATGACAATATGACTACACAAGAATGTGTGGGTCTTAAACGCCTGAAAAAGCTTGACAATGTAATATTTAAGCCCGCTGACAAAGGGGGCAACGTCATAGTTTGGCCATGCAAGATATAAGAAACTGAAGTCTATCGCCAACTTGAGAGAACCACTATGCTACAAGAAACTTACTTTTAACCCTATACTTCATACAGGGAATATTTGGGCAAGATTCTTGGAACAGCGTTGGATAAGATTATTACGCAAGAGATAAGTGACCTCCTCTGGACAAAGGATCCAGTGATCCCAACATTATATTTACTTCCAAAAATCCACAAGGTTGCAAGGAATCCTCCAGGTAGGCCAATCATTTCTGAGGTTGGTGGATTGACTGAAAATGTTGGGAAATACATCGATTCATTTTTGAAACCATTAGTTGAGACGATTCCATCTTTGAGAGACACTTCAGCTTTTTTGCGTAGAGTGGATTCCATACACATTGATGAAACATGCTCCTCGTCACTTGTGATGTGGAATCCCTCTACACGAGCATTCGGCACCATGACGGACTAAAGGCTACTAGATATTATCTCTCTATGACTAGGTTTTCACAGGAAGAGATTGAATTTCTTTTGCAGCTATTAGATTTTTTGTTAACCCACAATTTTTTCATCTTCAATGGGTCCTTCGACCTGCAGCTCCAGGGAACAGCCATGGGAGTGGCCTGTGCGCCCTCCTATGCAAATCTGTTCCTGGGGCTGTGGGAGAGGGACCTCATCCCGTCGGATCGGTGTTCGTTTATGGACCGGGTCATTTTTTAGACCCGCTGCATCGACGACATTTTTCTGATCTGGTGGGGACATCAGAAGACCTTGGTAAATTCGTCAAGGAACTGAACAATAATGATCTGAATATAAGATTGACTTACAAATATCATGCCGACCATATCGAATTTCTAAACGTCATGGTTAAGAAAGATGTATCTGGTCTTTTACAGATGGATATTTTCCAGAAAGAAACAGCCGTTAATGCGGTTTTACATGCTACCTCGTCTCATCCAACACATGTTGTTAGATCCATCCCTGTTAGTCAATTTTTAAGGGTAAGAAGAATATGCTCGACGGATTCCGACTTAGAGACAAGTGCCACTGAGATGTAGACGAGATTCTATGAACGTGGTTACAGCAAGCGTTCTGTTAAATATGCTTATAATAGAGCAAGGAATGCTGATCGCCATGACCAAATGTCACCTAATCACCTAAACTCACCTAAAATCACCTAAACCGAAAATGGGTTCTTCAAGAATGGTGACACAATATCATTCCCAATGGCAGAAAATGCATGAGATTTTGCAAAGACATTGGCCTATTCTTTTAGCGGACAAAACATTGAAACCATACTTACCTTCAAGACCTACAGTAGTAGCTCGAAGATGTGAAAATTTCTGAGATCATTTAGTGAGGAGCTACTATATACCAAGAAATCAACCACAAGTTTTTCAAAGTCTTAACAGTAAGCCAGTCAATAATTGGGGATGTGCTCCATGTGGAAAATGTGTCGCTTGCCCGAATATAGAAAAAAACTAAAGAATTTGTGTCATCTAATGGTAAGAAATTTACTATTACACATTCTATCAACTGCACTACCCAGACAGTTGTTTACCATGCAACATGTCCCTGTTCCCTGAGCTATATAGGACTCACTACACGGGCCCTGAAGGTCAGGGTACGGGAACATGTACGGGATATTATGGCAGCTGCAAAGGAGAATTATATGGAACAATTAAAAACCATCCCGAAACATTTTAAACAATACCATTTTTGTGACCCATCAGGGCTTCGGATTAAGGGAACTGATCATATCCATTCTAGTCTCCGTGGGGGCAACCTTAGCCATGTGCTGGCCCAAAGAGAGGCTAGAAGGATTTGGACTCTACGCACCCTGCATCCAGACGGACTCAACGAATCTTTGAGTTCTGCTCTTTTCATTTGAAACTGACCCCGTGCATAGTTTTTTCGGCATCTTTTTACTGTATATACACTCACCGGCCACTTTATTAGGTACACCTGTCCAACTTCTTGTTAACACTTAATTTCTAATCAGCCAATCACATGGCGGCAACTCAGTGCATTTAGGCATGTAGACATGGTCAAGACAATCTCCTGCAGTTCAAACCGAGCATCAGTATGGGGAAGAAAGGTGATTTGAGTGCCTTTGAACGTGGCATGGTTGTTGGTGCCAGAAGGGCTGGTCTGAGTATTTCAGAAACTGCTGATCTACTGGGATTTTCACGCACAACCATCTCTAGGGTTTACAGAGAATGGTCCGAAAAAGAAAAAAAATCCAGTGAGTGGCAGTTCTGTGGGCGGAAATGCCTTGTTGATGCCAGAGGTCAGAGGAGAATGGGCAGACTGGTTCGAGCTGATAGAAAGGCAACAGTGACTCAAATCGCCACCCGTTACAACCAAGGTAGGCCTAAGAGCATCGAACGCACAGTGCGTCGAACTTTGAGGCAGATGGGCTACAGCAGCAGAAGACCACACCGGGTACCACTCCTTTCAGCTAAGAACAGGAAACTGAGGCTACAATTTGTACAAGCTCATCGAAATTGGACAGTAGAAGATTGGAAAAACGTTGCTTGGTCTGATGAGTCTCGATTTCTGCTGCGACATTCGGATGGTAGGGTCAGAATTTGGCGTAAACAACATGAAAGCATGGATCCATCCTGCCTTGTATGGAGCATCTTTGGGATGTGCAGCCGACAAATCTGCGGCAACTGTGTGATGCCATCATGTCAATATGGACCAAAATCTCTGAGGAATGCTTCCAGCACCTTGTTGAATCTATGCCACGAAGAATTGAGGCAGTTCTGAAGGCAAAAGGGGGTCCAACCCGTTACTAGCATGGTGTACCTAATAAAGTGGCCGGTGAGTGTATATATATATATATATATATATATATATATATATATATATATATATATATATATATATACTGTATATATATATATATACTAGACTGTGGCCCGATTCTAATGCATCGGGTATTCTAGAATATGCATGTCCCCGTAGTATATGGACAATGATGATTCCAGAATTCGCAGCAGACTGTGCCCGTCGCTGATTGGTCGAGGCAACCTTTATGACATCATCGTCGCCATGGCAACCATTATGACATCTACGTCGATACTGTGCCCGTCGCTGATTGGTCGAGGCGAATTCGTGGCAGACTGTGCCCGTCGCTGATTGGTCGAGGCAACCTTTATGACATCATCGTCGCCATGCTGTGCCCGTCGCTGATTGGTCAAGGCCTGGCGGCCTTGACCAATCAGAGACGCGGGATTTCCAGGACAGACAGACAGACAGACAGACAGAAAGACAGACAGACAGACAGATGGAAAAACCCTTAGACAATTATATATATAGATGTTTTTATTCAGTTTTGTTAGCGTCTATATAGTACTCATTTGTCCTTTTCTTCCATGTTCTTTAGTATGACCCTGTCGTTTGGCTGATCTGTTCCGTTCTTCTGACAACAGAGAGGATGCATTAGCACTACTAAGTGCGAAGATACCTTCCATCCATAATTAAATATGTACTATCTGATGAAAAGAACAGATGATTATTTTTTTGCTGTATTTTTATGTTCTTTTTATTATTTTGACATATCATTTCAGTTTTTAGTTTGTTATATATAGAATTTCCTATTCAAAATACAATTTTTTTGTGTGTGCAGCAATTGGGAGGTTTATACTGTTTTTGATGGGGTGTTACACTTTATTAATACTTCTGCTATTGTATTGATTTAATAATTTAATCCTGTATGGTACATAATATTTTTTACTATGGTACACATTTTTATGTGTTATATCTTATGCTTTTAGATATTTGAGCAATTGGACTAATATTTATAAGATGAATATGTTTTTATTTATACTGATGTTTACCTTGTTGCACTTTTTTAGCACTGGTGCACTTTATTATGGGTCTACTTTAGTCCCGTTTTTGTAGTACACATGAGTCATTGTTAATGAACGGATTTAACATAAATTATATGTTCACTTCTTTGCACATTAAATTAGCACTTGCGCACCTTATCAAGTTCACTGTCGTACTTCTAGTAGCACATTTGGGGTGCTGTCATCACTGAATTTTAATAATTTTTGATCAATATGTATATGTTGGTTACATCTCCTTTTATTGTATTTTTGATCGCACTTTTAAACGTACTCATCTATATTGGGGTTTAGTTCTACTACACTCCGGTTATAGATACAGATTCACCTTTTGTTAAGTTTAAGCTCTCATCACTTTCTTTTGTTTGACTTAGTAAGCAGTCACTATGTTATATGGCCAGTGCGCATGCATGCTGACGCGCCGGGCGTGTCGCCGATGACGGTGTCAATCTAGGTGGTGGGCGGGGCGCTGGATCGGGTCTCCGCCCCTGTTAACACGTGGGCTGGGATCTGGACTTGGCGTTTCGCTACCGCCGTGACGCACTCGCCGGCCACATGGGTTCCGGTGATGTCAGTCCGCCATGTGCCGAGTTTTGGTCCTTTAACAAGATATTTGGTTAGTTTTATTCCCGTTTGCATTCTAAATTAACTACATATGCCGGCAGTCCCTTCTTCTGACTTCCTGTGAATCACGGTCATATGACCGCATTATCTCACTTCCGGTTAAACATTTTTAGTTTTGGACTACAAATACCGGCACTCTAACTTCCTGTCTATTGTTATGTGATTAAAGGTCTGACGCACGGTGATTGGTCTTCTTGGGTATAAAAGGAACATGTCGAAGTTATGATGCCACTCCCCCCGACGAAGGCACGCCACCGAAACGCGCATAGGGGAAGTGGCACCATCATCTGGGCATTGGTAAGCGGACTTATATGTATTCTTGGTAATATTAACATATATTCTGGGTAATCACAGCGATATAAGCATGGGCATATAATATGGCTTATTTTTGTGCATACTTTAATGCATTCTAGGTTTTTGCAACCTTAGGGCTGTGATATTCTTTTGGCATAGTGCTGATTACTATAATTAATGGTACATGTATGTGATATTTGCTTCATCTGCCCTGTGGTGGTGTCATTCCATCTTCTTGGCTCTAATTGCAAGCACCTTTGGCTATGTTTTAAATGTTTTGTAATTGTTTTGTTTATATGAATAAAATGGTTCTATGTTTGTTCATTGTCACGATTCCCACCGTGACCGTCACCCCTACGTCACGGATCGGGGTGACTTTAGGCCACTAGACGGCTATCACATGTGCAGGAGGCTTATCTTAGTTATTCCGCCACTCCACAATATGATGGAAAAACACACACAAGGTTATTGACCTCTTAGTTTACAGCAGGGGCTTATTTTAGGTATCCCACTTGTTATGATCTGGTGGCCTAAGAGCAGCATGAGACGTACTCTGGAGAAGGTGGTACCTGTACTGACCGCAGACCCTGAACTTAATACCGCAACTAGAAGTAGCCGTGGAATGTACCTAACACTCCCTGGACATCTCGACACAGCCGGAGGACTAATTACCCCTAGAGATAGAAAAGGGAAAACTATCTTGCCTCAGAGAAAATCCCCAAAGGATAGACAGCCCCCCACAAATATTGACTGTGAGAGGAGAGGGAAAAAACATACACAGACTGAAATGTGAATTTAGCAAAGGAGGCTACTTCTAGCTAAATAGAAAGTATAAGACAGAGTACTATGCGGTCAGTATTAAAACACTAGAAAATATCCACCACAGAAAATACAAAATCTCCACAGCTAACTAAAGATATGGAGGGTATATCTGCATCTCCAGAGATACCAGCTTGGCTAAACAAATCCTTATACAGACCAGGCTGGACAAGACAAAAACATGAAAAAGAAGTGAACAATAAGGCCACAGCATGTGGACAGCAAAAATCAAGGCCAGAACTTATCTTTGTTGAAATGAACAGCAAAGCAGGAGAGACCAGGAAAGGATGTGAATCCTCCAGGAACAATGGACAACTGGCACTGACTAAAGGGTCAAGCAAGACTAAATAGCCCAGTCAGAATTGCAAAAAGTGAACACACCTGACAAATGCTGCAACTCAGAGACAGCAGCGCTACCACTTACAACCACCGGAGGGAGCCCAAGAGCAGAATTCACAACAGTACCCCCCCTTGAGGAGGGGTCACCGAACCCTCACCAGAGCCCCCAGGCCGATCCGGATGAGCCAAATGAAAGGCATGAACCAAATCCTCAGCATGAACATCGGAGGCAACAACCCAAGAATTATCCTCCTGGCCATAACCCTTCCATTTGACAAGATATTGAAGCTTCCGCCTCGAAAAACGAGAATCCAAAATCTTCTCAACCACATACTCCAACTCCCCATCAATCAACACCGGGGCAGGAGGATCAACAGAGGGAACAACGGGCACCACATATTTCCGCAACAAAGATCTATGAAAAACATTATGGATGGAAAAAGAGGCTGGAAGGGCCAAACGAAAAGACACTGGATTGATAATCTCAGAAATCCTATAAGGGCCAATAAACCGAGGCTTAAACTTAGGGGAAGAAACCTTCATAGGAACATGATGGGAAGACAACCAGACCAAATCCCCAACCCGAAGCCGGGAACCAACACACCGACGACGGTTAGCAAAACGCTGAGCCCCCTCCTGAGACAACACCAAATTGTCAACAACATGAGCCCAAATTTGCTGCAACCTGTCAACCACAGAGTCCACCCCAGGACAATCAGAAGGCTCAACCTGCCCAGAAGAAAAACGAGGATGAAAACCAGAGTTACAAAAGAAGGGTGAAACCAAGGTAGCAGAACTAGCCCGATTATTAAGGGCAAACTCGGCCAATGGCAAGAAAGCCACCCAATCATCCTGATCAGCAGACACAAAGCATCTCAAATAAGTTTCCAAAGTCTGATTAGTTCGCTCGGTTTGGCCATTTGTCTGAGGATGAAATGCGGAAGAAAAAGACAAATCAATGCCCAGCCTAGCACAAAAGGCCCGCCAAAACCTAGAAACAAACTGGGAACCTCTATCGGACACAATATTCTCCGGAATGCCATGCAAACGAACCACATGCTGAAAAAACAACGGAACCAAATCAGAAGAGGAAGGCAACTTAGGCAAAGGTACCAAATGAACCATCTTAGAAAACCCGTCACAAACCACCCAGATAACTGACATCCTCTGGGAAACCGGAAGATCCGAAATAAAATCCATAGAAATATGCGTCCAAGGCCTCTCAGGGACCGACAAAGGCAAAAGCAACCCACTAGCGCGGGAACAGCAAGGCTTGGCCCGCGCACAAGTCCCACAGGACTGCACAAAAGAACGCACATCCCGTGACAAAGAAGGCCACCAAAAGGACCTACCAACCAAATCTCTGGTACCAAAAATCCCAGGATGAACAGCCAACACAGAACAATGAACCTCCGAAATCACTTTACTAGTCCATCTGTCAGGAACAAACAATTTCCCCACTGGACAGCAGTTAGGTTTATCAGCCTGAAATTCCTGAAGAACCCGTCGTAAATCAGGGGAGATGGCAGAAAGAATCACCCCTTCCTTCAGAATGCCGACCGGCTCAAGGACCCCAGGAGAATCAGGCAAAAAGCTCCTAGAGAGGGCATCAGCCTTAACATTCTTAGAACCCGGAAGATACGAGACCACAAAATCAAAACGGGAGAAAAACAGGGACCATCGGGCCTGTCTAGGATTCAGCCGCTTGGCAGACTCGAGATAAATCAGATTCTTATGATCGGTCAAGACCACAATACGGTGCTTGGCCCCCTCAAGCCAATGTTGCCACTCCTCAAATGCCCACTTCATAGCCAACAACTCACGATTGCCGACATCATAATTGCGTTCCGCAGGCGAAAACTTTCGAGAAAAGAAGGCACACGGTTTCATCAAGGAATCATCAGAATTCCTCTGAGACAAAACGGCCCCTGCCCCAATCTCAGAAGCGTCAACCTCAACCTGAAAAGGAAGAGAAACATCCGGCTGACGCAACACAGGGGCAGAAGTAAATCGGCGTTTAAGCTCCTGAAAAGCAGAAACAGCCGCAGAGGACCAATTCGTCACATCAGCGCCTTTCTTCGTCAAATCGGTCAGGGGTTTAACCACACTGGAGAAGTTGGCAATGAAACGGCGATAAAAATTAGCAAAGCCCCAAAATTTCTGAAGGCTCTTCACGGATGTGGGCTGGATCCAATCATGAATGGCCTGAACCTTAACCGGATCCATTTCTATAGATGAGGGAGAAAAAATGAAGCCCAAAAAAGAAATCTTCTGTACTCCAAAGAGGCACTTAGACCCCTTCACAAACAAGGCATTATCACGAAGGATCTGAAATACCATCCTGACTTGTTTCACATGAGACTCCCAATCATCTGAAAAAATCTAAATATCATCCAAATATACAATCATGAATTTATCAAGATAATTCCGAAATATATCATGCATGAAGGACTGAAACACAGATGGAGCATTAGAGAGTCCGAATGGCATCAAAAGGTATTCAAAATGGCCTTCGGGCGTATTAAACGCAGTTTTCCATTCGTCACCCTGCTTAATACGAACAAGATTATAAGCCCCTCGAAGGTCAATCTTAGTAAACCAACTAGCCCCCTTAATCCTAGCAAACAGATCAGAAAGCAAAGGCAAAGGGTATTGGAATTTGACCGTGATCTTATTCAAGAGGCGATAATCAATACAGAGTCTCAAGGAGCCATCTTTTTTGGCAACAAAAAAAAAACCTGCTCCCAATGGTGAAGAAGATGGCCGAATATGCCCCTTCTCCAAGGACTCCTTAACATAGCTCCACATGGCGGTATGTTCTGGCACAGACAGGTTGAAAAGTCGGCCCTTAGGGAACTTCCAGCCTGGAATCAAGTCAATAGCACAATCACAGTCCCTATGCGGTGGAAGGGAACTGGGCTTGGGCTCATTGAATACATCCTGGAAATCTGACAAAAACTCAGGAATTTCAGAAGAGGGGGAGGAGGCAATTGACATCAAAGGAACGTCACCATGAACCCCCTGACAACCCCAACTAGTCACAGACATAGATTTCCAATCTAATACCGGATTATGCACCTGTAACCATGGGAAACCCAGCACAATAGCATCATGCAAATTATGCAACACCAGAAAACGACAATCTTCCTGATGGGCTGGCGCCATGCACATGGTCAGCTGTGTCCAAAACTGAGGTTTATTTTTAGCCAACGGTGTAGCATCAATGCCCCTCAAAGGAATAGGACTCTGCAAAGGCTGCAAGGGGAAACCACAACGCCTGGCAAATTCTAAGTCCATTAAGTTTAGAGCGGCGCCTGAATCCACAAATGCCATGACAGAAAATGACGATAATGAGCAGATCAGGGTCACAGATAACAGAAATTTAGGTTGTACAGTACTGATGGTAACAGAACTAGCGATTCTCTTGGTACGCTTAGGGCAATCAGAAATAACATGAGCAGAATCGCCGCAGTAAAAGCACAACCTATTCTGACGTCTGAATCCTTGTCATTCAGCTCTAGACACAATCACACTGCATAGGCTCAGGACTCCGCTCGGAAGACAATGCCATAGTGTGCACAACTCTGCGCTCGCGCAAGCGCCGATCAATCTGAATGGCCAGAGACATAGAATCACTCAGACCAGCAGGCGTGGGGAACCCCACCATAACATCTTTAATGGATTCAGAAAGACCCTTTCTGAAGATTGCCGCCAAGGCATCCTCATTCCATTTAGTCAGTACAGACCATTTTCTAAACTTCTGGCAATATGATTCTGCCGCTTCTTGACCTTGAGACAAGGTCTTCTCAGCATGATCCACTGAATTAGGTTCGTCATACAATAACCCAAGCGCCTGAAAAAAGGTGTCTACATTAAGCAACGCCAGATTCCCAGGTTCCAGGGCAAATGCCCAATCCTAGGGGTAACCACGCAGCAGAGATATAACAATTTTAACCTGCTGGATGGGATCACCAGAGGAACGGGGTTTCAGAGCAAAAAACAGTTTACAGTTATTTTTAAAGCTCAGAAATTTGGACCTATCCCCAAAAAACAAATCAGGAGTTGGAATTCTAGGCTCTAAAACCGGAGTCTGAACGATATAATCGGAAATACCCTGTACTCTAGCAGCAAGTTGATCCACACGAGAAGCCAATCCCTGAACATCCATACCAGCGCCGAACTCCTGAGCCACCCAGAGGTAAAGAGGGAAGAAAAAAACAAAACACAACAGACTACAGAAAAAAAAATGGCTCAGCACTTTCCTTCCCTTCTTCTGAGATGCGGTTAACTCATTGTTGGCCAGTTGTACTGTTATGATCTGGTGGCCTAAGAGCAGCATGAGACGTACTCTGGAGAAGGTGGTACCTGTACTGACCGCAGACCCTGAACTTAACACCGCAACTAGAAGTAGCCATGGAATGTACCTAGCGCTCCCTAAACATCTCGACACAGCCGGAGGACTAATTACCCCTAGAGATAGAAAAGGGAAAACTATCTTGCCTCAGAGAAAATCCCCAAAGGATAGACAGCCCCCCACAAATATTGACTGTGAGAGGAGAGGGAAAAAACATACACAGACTGAAATGTGAATTTAGCAAAGGAGGCCACTTCTAGCTAAATAGAAAGTATAAGACAGAGTACTATGCGGTCAGTATTAAAACACTAGAAAATATCCACCACAGAAAATACAAAATCTCCACAGCTAACTAAAGACATGGAGGGTATAACTGCATCTCCAGAGATACCAGCTTGGCTAAACAAATCCTTATACAGACCAAGCTGGACAAGACAAAACATGGAAAAGAACTGAACAATAAGGCCCACAGCATGTGGACTGCAAAAATCAAGGCCAGAACTTATCTTTGTTGAAATGAACTGCAAAGCAGAAGAGACCAGGCAGGGATGTGAACCCTCCAGGAACAATGGACAACTGGCACTGACTAAAGGGTGAAGCAAGACTAAATAGCCCAGTCAAAATTGCAAAAAGTGAACACACCTGATAAATGCTGCGATTCAGAGACAGCAGCGCTACCACTTACAACCACCGGAGGGAGCCCAAGAGCAGAATTCACAACAGTTGTTGTCACCCAAACAGGCAGCTAGAATCCCCAAAGAACCTTGTGTCTTACGCCAGTGGAATATATATATATATATATTTCAGAATTAATTTCAGCCTATTGGTTCCCCCCTCCACATCAGTCACTGTCTGTCATGTAGCCCCTTGCGAAAATTAATTGTCCAACCCCGGAATTTATAGTAACATTGGTTATAGTGTCCTCTCCTATTTACTGGCCATTTATCCTACAGTAGTATGTCCACCTCCCCATCCAACCATCCATATAATCTAATCTTGTGTAATACTGGGATAAATGGGTTATTATTGTCGATTTATCACTGTTCAAATCAGTAGAAACCACTCCGGAATTACATTTTATAGCAATAATGACATTGTATAAAAGTTTTAAGAGGTCAAGGTGGATAATTAGAGTTCATTTCATTTATATGGTAATGAATTGCTTGTGTAACCTGGTCCCTTTATATAACAACTGCTGCTCCTGTTGATGATGTCACGGAATGTTGTGGTTTCTGGCTCCGCCCCCTTGCATTATGACATCACACACATTGTGTAAGGAGCCGCAGAGCCAACATTCCATTTGACAGTTGCAGACAGCGGAGAGAGAGGTAAGTCGTCTCTATGTCATCTCTTGTTGTGTCCTTCATTCTCTTCTATCATCGATTTCTCATTTAATTTTTATTCATGAAGTAGTCTGTATACTATATAATACAAGCACGTCCAAAACAAAGAGTGAACCCCTCAGATTAGGTGATGTCCAAGTTTTACAGCATTTCTTCCAATAGTAAAGGGAGATGTGACAGGATTTATCTTCAAGTACAGAAATGACAATGACTTCCCGATTATCCATCACATTTTATTGGTTTGTGACTTTCTTGCTCATCAGGTCCATAGATTAGTTAAAATTGAGAGAATCCCCGCAGCCATAACTGGAACATGACGACTTCTTGACTTTTAGGCCATGAATTGTTATAGAATCATGCAAATCTGGGAGATTATAGTTATATCCTGTAAAACGAACACATGTAACCTGGAGTTAATTATTGGGAAATTCTTGTACAACACCGATGTATATACATATTAGCACCATAGGTACTGAAACTATTCAAATATTCCCCCATATTGGTAGGTTTCATATTGTTTGATGCCTAGTATATTGGGCAATGCACTTCACTGGAAGACAGCAGAAACAGCCCACACTTGTAAGGTCACGGAATGTGGTGGTTGTTGGCTCGGCCCACATTAGCTGTTGCTTGTTATGTCATAGAGCAGGGGTGGGGAACCTCAGGCCCCAGGGCCATTTACGGCCCTCGATGGCCTTTTATCAGGCTCCAAGCTGATTCTCAGGGACCGCGTTCTTGGGCAAGGAGCTGTATTTTGATTGCCACAAGCTCATTATTTTCTTCTTGCTCTGTTAGCACACACACAGTGTTCACCACTGAACACTGAAGGGCATGCAATGAAAGATTACGTCCTGATAGCAATGCCATAGTCAGGATGTACTTTGTGGGTGGACTTTGTACGGCCCCCAAGGATGGTATAAATATCCAAATCGCCCTTCGCAGAAAAAAGATTCCCCACCCCTGTCTTAGAGTGTTGGGATTGTTGATTCTGCCCCCATTAGATGCATCATATGATGTCAAGGATTGTGGTGGTTGTTGGCTCCACCCACATTAGCTCTTATTTGTCATTTCACCAAATGTTTTGGTTGTTGCTTTTGCCCCCATTAGCTTCTACTTCTGAAGTCACCAAATAGGGATGGTGGCCCTTCAGAAGAGAATGGTTCTTGACTACCTGTTAGCAATTGAAAGGGGCACCTTTGCTGTTATAGGTGAGGAATGCTGCTCCTAGATTGAAGATGCACATGATTCAATAGAGAAACATGGATAAAGTAAAGGAGCTGCAATAAAAAAGCTAGAGATATATCCAAGGAGGGATGGAATCCCTTTTTCTGGATGGGGTTTATCAGAGTTAGGTTAAACAATATATTGTCAACTTTGCTAAAGCCCATAATGGTAGTGATAGGATTGATTGTATTGAGCTTGATTGCCTGGAAATTACTAATGTGATGTGATTCTCATTGCAGGAAATTAATTATACATTGGAGCTACTGGCAGACACAGACAGAAGAGGATCTATATGCAAGAACAATATATGAGCCCTTTGCAGCCCACTAACTCATCATTAAGCACAATATCATCTGCTTTGGATGTGGAAATGGGTCCCCTTACCTCATGGCCCGTGTTCAGTTGCACAAGTTGCAACAATAACATGTACGCCCCTGTCCACCCCTGAATGTAACCATAGGAAGGATGACTACAGCTACAGAGGTGACCGTCTGATAGCCTAGCTCAACTACCCACCTCTCCTGAAGACCCTTTCAGCTTTTTGAGACTTGGGTGGAGGACATCATCTCTGAAAATAGGGTCCCACAGCTGCACCCCAACAGTTTGAGCAGCACTCTTAGTTGAGTAAATACCCTGAGAGCAAAGGGAGGCGCGTAGCCTCTTGCTATGCAATGACCAACTGAGGATGATTTCATACTCTGGGGATTACTCCTGGACTGTTACTTGTGGTGGGATGCAGGTCTGGACAGCTGTCGTCATCCTATTAGATAGATAAGAATTAATATATGTGTGTTTATGCTTTAAAGGGAATCGGTCGCAGCTGAGATGTATATGACCTATTAATATGGGCATACAGGTAATAGAAATGTTAAGCTAGTCCTAACTGTGTGCCTCATGTTAATGGTCCTGTTGTTGAAAAATATTATGGAAGCCTGGAAGAAATCTTTAACATACAGACAGTATAGAGCATTTCTCCACAACACAATCTTTTTTTTGCTGTCTTCTCTTTTGTTATTGGCACTGCAATTTTTCACATTATGTAATTGACCAAAGGATTTAAACTAAATGACTCTTATGAAAAATAGATTTAGTTACCAAAATATTTAGTGGGAATGTGTTATGAAGCTTTTATGTTTTGGGCATTGACCACTCTCTGGTTTTGTTAAGCATTGTGTTTGTGAGATGATTAAAAGGCACGTAGTGCAGAAATTCAGCATAGCCTATATTTCTATTTCCCATATTTCATATTTGGTGCCGAAATTCAAGAAAGGCCATATTAATAAGAGCTCTACATCTCAAACACATTCCTCAACAATAACCAGAAAATTGCCAATCCTTTTAATCATAGTTTAAAGTTAAGCAAGAATTTACTTTAAAGTTTGTCTCCCCTTATATCATAAAATAATAAACAGAAACTGCTTTTCTAATAGACTGACATGTCCAGAAGAGATCGCTTATTAGCAGTCACCTCATTATCATAACAGGCAGGATTACAATGAGAGATAACAGAAGTCACCATTCACAGTATGTAGTGTCACAGCTCACCTCTTCCCCCTTCCTCCAAAATGACATCTGCATGCCACTAAAACATAAGAACATGAATAGAAAACTCTCCCAAGGAAATAGAGTTCCCTATAATGTTTTATATGATATATACAGTATATATATATATATATATATATATATATATATATACCGTATTTTTCGCTTTGTAAGACGCTCCGGATTATAAGACGCACCCCAAATTTTGAGGAGAAAAATAGGAAAAAACTTTTTTTAATAAATTGAGGGGGCTTCTTATAATCCATGCGTCTTATTGCTTGCCAGGGGTTGTGGCTGCGGTGGATCAGGGTCCCAGGGTCGTTGCTGGAGGCAGGAGTGGAGCATTGCTGCAGGCTGGGATGATGGGGTCTGCAGGGGGGCTTCGGTGCTGCATGGGGGCTGCTGTGCTGCAGGCTGGGATGAGGGGTGCTGCAGGGGGCTCTGGTGCTGCAGGGGGCTCTGGTGCTGCAGGGGGCTCTGGTGCTGCAGGGGGCTCTGGTGCTGCAGGGCTGTCTCCAGGGCTGTCTCCGGTGCTGCGGGGGGCTCTGGCAACATTTTGTGAAAGACCAGAGCCCCCAGCAGTTCGTCCATGCGTTCCTGTATGACTGACTCCGGGAAAATGGCCGCCGGAATCTCGAGAGATGAGATCTCAGTGCTGAAATCTCATCTCCCGAGATTCCGGCGGCCATTTTCCAGGAGTTAGTCATACTAGAACGCATGGACGAACTGCCGGGGGGCTCTGGTCTTTCACAAAATGTCGCCAGAGCCCCCCGCAGCACCGGAGCCTCCAGCATCACCCGGGGCAGCAGCGGACAACCCCGGCAGTGGCGGCGGGTGACAGCGGCGGCGGGCGACAGCGGCGGCGGGCGGTAGCAGCGGCGGACACCCCCTCATCCCAGCCTGTAATGGTAAGCGGTATATCCGCTTTGTTAGACGCACCCACATTTCCCCCCCAAATTTGGGGGAAATAAAGTGCGTCTTACAAAGCGTAAAATACGGTATATATATATATATATATATATATATATATATATATATATATATATACCCAATGTCCTTATCTCCAAACAGACAAGAGAGCAGCTTTCATAAATATACAGGAAACAGAATTCAATAATCTGCAATCAGAAATACAGATTATAAAAAAGATTATCATAATCTGATTTCAATTTAGTTTTAAAAATGTATGTAGCACATTCCCTTAAAGAAAAATAATGAAAAATATACCTAAAAAGAGTATTGGATATTTTAAGAAATGTTTAATAGGTTAGAGTAGAGTAGAGTAGGGCCCTGCCAAAAGAGTCTACCTTGTCGTGGTGGCAGGCTTAAAAAAATCTGTTGGTCAAAACAAAAGCTGATGGTTATGTATGTGATATTGTTCCATGGGAACTGTTACAGTGTAATTGGTTTGAACGGGGGGGCAGAAGAGTTTTTCCAAGGGTGGGCGGTGGGACTGTGGAAAGTTTGACGGGTGGAGGCGCAACTGGGGTGGAGCCTGGAGCCTCAAAGGAACCTGAAAATGTTGCCAGTATGGGGCCCTGAAATTCCTTTTGGCAGTTCTGATCAGGAACATAGCTAGCTTACATATGTGATAATGAAACTATCAAAATGGTGAGATATTGTGAAAGAAATGAAAATTCCATTGTCTTATCCTTGATCTTAATATTTCTTGGTACATGTATCAGAGATAGAATAATTGTTATTGCTTTGCAATAGTTCCTTCTCCCATTTTCCTTAATTTTCCAGTTTCCCCATATTTTTCCTTCATGTTGTTTAACTCCATTTTGTATAATAATTAGAGCATTTTCAGGAAAACAATTTAAACAAGAAATAGAATATTATATATATATATATATATATATATATATATATATATATATCATACCGTGCGGTCATGAGAACCTTTTATAGTTGTAGCACCTACAGGACCTTCCAAGAAGAACCAATGGAAGCTGCTGCAGTACCTGAGCATGTGACCCTAGATCTCCACTGAGAGATCTTGCCCTGGGCATGCTCAGTGTGTGCAAAGCAGGACTTAGTCCCAGAAAAGCCTGCTCGCTGCAGAACAGTGCGGGGTACAATAGTAAAGCCTGGAGAGGCAGCAGTAACCCTTCGCACAGTATCAGATCCAGTGAGACGCTGGGACCGACGTCTCCGCTGAGTAGGCTCCACTGCGGCAGGAGAAGATTGGGAGACTGCAGCGGAGATGGCTCGAGATTCCCCCTGTGCAGAGGCAGGAACTCGACCCCTAACACACGCTAGACAAAGGATATATACACACCAGTCACACACTAGAGACAGGATACATACACACTAGACACAGGAAACATACACACCAGTCACACACTAGACACAGGATGCATACACACCAGTCACATGACACATACCCACAAGTCACACACTAGACACGATACATACACACAAGCTTACAAACATGGTCTCTTACCCGCACACACATGAGCCAGTTTAGCAGTCTTTTATGGAAGCTGAAAAAGATGGATTGGCGTATGGGAGCGGCCATTCCCATTCAAGCTGTTTGGTCGCTCCTAAATCCCCAACCCAAAATCCGGTCCAACAAAAAAAAAATTCTCTGTAACCTGTTGTTACTGAAGCCTTCATTCTGGGATCTACATTACTGAGGCCAGCCACCTCGGTAACACATACCTCCCACCTAAATCTTTACCACCTTCCTTCAAAAAAATATATAGTATTGTGTCCGTAAAAGTCTGATCTATCCAAATAAATTTACCCACTTGTTAAATGCCTTGAGGAAAAAGTAATCAAATTGCCAGAGTTGTGGAGATTTTTCGGCCTTATAAATCTCTGCCTGGGGAAACTTCAGCTCCAACTCTCTCAGGGGTGTGGTGCTGTAAGTCTTCTGTATTATAGATATTTATGGCGGCTGTGGGACCTGGTTACTGCTAATTCGAGGGGGTGCCTGGTGTTGCACCATCACTGATCTGATATTGATGACCTATCCTTAGTCCTGGACAAGCTGTAATATGGCCGTTACTCAAACAGGTTACAACTGCGTTCACCTTTCAGCCGTGAGATGCAGTAGGTCTGGGTTTTAAACAAGGATGCATCCATTCACTGACAGCAAACAGAAATATTGAAAATGATAAGGAATTTATATGCTAATCTGATCTCCAATTCTATCATCATTATTCTTGCCGTAATCATAGTTTGATCACGAACGATCATTAGATCGCAAAAAAATCTGCATAAAATTTTCCTAGGAATTTATGTCCTGATAAAAATTAATTTCCTTTATATTTAGTCATTGTTATAATTTAAAATGACCAAGATGTCATGTACAAGCTGCTCTTTTGCACTGTGATTAGTTTATTATTTTACCACTAGGTGGCGACCTTGTCCAATTCATAATAATATTTTTGTAACCTGTAAACTACTTGACTGATTTTTTTCTCCTTAAAGGGGTTGTCTGGCCTTGGGTACAAGTTTGCATGCCCTTTATGTGACTGAGTGACTGTAGACTTGTACCTCAAGGCCAGACAACCCTTTTAAAAGGGTTTTCAGCAAAGCTGTGTCTTCAGGCGAAGTTTGTAGTAAAAAAACAAACAAAAAAAAAACAAGTTTCCTTTATTCACCCTCCATGTGTCCAGCACTGAATCAATACAATCAATCACGTACAACCATTTCATAGCCCTTTTTTCCTTTTCTACTAAAAACGTTCCCCCATGCCGAGTCACTGAGAAAGGCAGTGAGCATTTAATTACCTGGGCCGAAAATTACCACTAGTGGAGACATGTTTAACACAAACCAAAACACATAAGGGATGGGGGTAGTAGAGGGACCACCTTTGCGCCATCGTACTTATATACCCCTACTTGCCCCTCCCACTACCCTTCTAAACCAATCCTTGACCTGCATCCTCAAATTGAAAACATTACAATCATCCCAGACCTTCCTTTAACCCCTTAGCAGTCCCTAGCCCCTTCATTATACACTGTGGTGCCATGCAAATCAGTGAGTTCAGTGACTGCCCATTTAGATGGTAGGAGCCACTGAATTCATTACTGGCTGCAGAGCTGCAGAACTGTGACGTGAAATTAGTGCTGCAGATAGTAACAGACACTGGGAGGAGCGACAGAGACTCAGGTCTGGAGGGTGGGTAAAGCACATGTTGTTTTGTTGTTGCTCTTTAACAACAAACTGCATGGGGACCCAACTTTCCTAAAAACGCCTTTAACCCCTTTGCGCTGAGTTAGCCGGCATCAATGTCTGACAGAGACATTAACTCAAAGTCACACGCCGGGCTCGTTCACTGGCTACTGTTGGCCTCGGAGATGCGATAGCGAGGTAGTGATAAGCTATTATGACAGCTGGGGGTTGAAAGACACCATTGCTGCCATTTTTGCCCTTCTCTAAAGCTCTTCTATATGCTGAGCTTTAAAGAGACCACGATTTACACTATATACTGCAATAGTATGGTATTGCAGTGTATAGTATAGGTGACCAGACGATTACAGGTTGAAGTTCCCTGAGAGGACTAAAAAATAAAGTAAAAAAAAAGTTTTAAAAAATACAAGAAAAAATATAAAAATATATATATAAATATAAAAAAATATATACCATCTTTTCCCCCAATAAAAATATTAAAAATAAAGAAATATTTTTAAAAATATTTGGTTTTTGCTACATCTGAAAAAGTTTGGTCTATTGAAATATAAAATGAAATAACTTGATGGGTGTGGCGACACAGCGTTTATTCTTAACTAGTTGTACTACCCGGCTTCGCCAGGGTTAATAACTGCTGTTAGCAAAATAGAATGTGTTAACAAAAATGTATTCTGCACACTAAAACCACAAAACAAATAGATAGAAATGTTATTATTAAAAGGCAAAAACTAAGCTAATAGAAGCATTTCACAACATATATTTCAACACAAGAGATATTCCACACAGATTTAACTAAATTGGCCAAGTAATGTGAAGTAATCTTCTACTACTTATTCGAGAGCCTTTTGATAAACGACATTCTTAGTTTTTCCTTCAGGTGCAAAGACGAACAGATTTTTGGCTGTTCCAACTCTTGAACAGGCCACATAAAGTTGACCATGAGAAAAGCATGGAGATTTTAAATCGATTCCAACTACTTTCAAGGACTGTCCCTGAGCCTTGTTGATGGACATAGCAAATGCCAGTCGAACAGGAAACTGGAGGTGTTTAAAATCAAAAGGCAAATCAGATGGAATGAGAGGAATTGTTGGAATGAAAACATCTTCTCCTGTGGCACATCCTGTCAAAATGGTTGCCTCAATTACATGTGTAAACAGGTTCTTAATCAAGAGTCTTGTTCCATTACACAGCTTTGGTGGATCCAAATTTCTCAATAGCAGAATAGGTGCTCCAGGTTTTAGAAAGAGGTTGTAAGGAGGAAGTCCTTGTGGCTCCAAGGAATTGAGGAACTCAGTTGGATAAAATAATGCTTGAGCAAGGTCTATTACTGTATCCACTGACTTGACCATGTATGGCCAATATGGCTCTTTCTTACCCCTAAACCATCCCCCACACCCCGTGTAAACAAAAAACACCGTACTTAAATAAAAACATAACACAATAGTTTCTTTGGATAATTTTGACCACAGCGGCCAGTTTATTAACAAACAATAACAAACATTTTCTTTTATCATTAGCATAATTTATGCAAAAATTCGAGGGGAGGGTTCTTGGAGCCCACCGGGAAAAATTCCGGCTTAAAATATTTTGGCAAAACTAAAAACAGAACTTAAACACCTCAACTTACCCTCAGCCGTACCACCAGCTCGAGGGCACCATAATTCCCGTTTCGGGAAAATTAACCACCACCAGCTCCCAGGGTAAAAACCCCGTCCAGAGCCTATAACCAAAATGCCAGAACAACAAACCCGTTTAACAGTCCGGAATTTCCTTCAAATTCCTTCGCCGCTGAATCCGCATCAACTCCAAGAACCCCACCCCCCGCCAACCGCCACTGTGACAAAACAATAACCCAACCCTCACAACTTGTATAACCTATGATCATTGCTACCAACTAAATATGTCGATCTAACTTTAAATACATCTAACCACAAAACTAAAAGGGGAGGGCGGGTGGGTCTCTGCACACAGGCTTTCCTGATGTAAAAGTGCTACATTTCCCGCACTTTTCCCCCTATATAGCCCATGCCTCCCACTAAAACCCCTCCCTAATCTCTCCTATCACCCAATCACCTAACCTCGGCACAATTTTTGAATAAAGCCTATGTCCAAGCAAAGTCATGGGGGGCCTACATCGAGCTGTGCTTATTCCTGCCCCCTCCTTTACCGTGTATGGCCAATATGGCTCTTTCTTACCCCTAAACCATCCCCCACACCACGTGTAAACAAAAAACACCATACTTAAATAAAAACATAACACAATAGTTTCTTTGGATAATTTTGGCCACAGCGGCCAGTTTATTAACAAACAGTAACAAACATTTTCTTTTAGCATTAGCATAATTTATGCAAAAATTCGAGGGGAGGGTTCTTGGAGCCCACCGGGAAAAATTCTGGCTTAAAATATTTTGGCAAAACCAAAAACAGAACTCAAACACCTCAACTTACCCTCAGCCGTACCACCAGCTCGAGGGCACCATAATTCCCGTTTCGGGAAAATTAACCACCACCAGCTCCCAGGGTAAAAACCCCGTCCAGAGCCTGTAACCAAAATGCCAGAACAACAAACCCGTTTAACAGTCCGGAATTTCCTTCAAATTCCTTCGCTGCTGAATCCGCATCAACTCCAAGAACCCCACCCCCGCCAACCGCCACTGTAACAAAACAATAACCCAACCCTCACAACTTATATAACCTATGATCATTGCTACCAACTAAATATGTCGATCTAACTATAAATACATCTAACCACAAAACTAAAAGGGGAGGGCGGGTGGGTCTCTGCACACAGGCTTTCCTGATGTAAAAGTGCTACATTTCCCGCACTTTTCCCCCTATATAGCCCATGCCTCCCACTAAAACCCCTCCCTAAGCTCTCCTATCACCCAATCACCTAACCCCGGCACAATTTTTGAATAAAGCCTATGTCCAAGCACAGTCATGGGGGCCCACATCGAGCTGTGCTTATTCCTGCCCCCTCCTTGACCGTGTATGGCCAATATGGCTCTTTCTTACCCCTAAACCATCCCCCACACCCCGTGTAAACAAAAAACACCATACTTAAATAAAAACATAACACAATAGTTTCTTTGGATAATTTTGGCCACAGCGGCCAGTTTATTAACAAACAATAACAAACATTTTCTTTTAGCATTAGCATAATTTATGCAAAAATTCGAGGGGAGGGTTCTTGGAGCCCACCGGGAAAAATTCTGGCTTAAAATATTTTAGCAAAACCAAAAACAGAACTTAAACACCTCAACTTACCCTCAGCCGTACCACCAGCTCGAGGGCACCATAATTCCCGTTTCGGGAAAATTAACCACCACCAGCTCCCAGGGTAAAAACCCCGTCCAGAGCCTGTAACCAAAATGCCAGAACAACAAACCCGTTTAACAGTCGGGAATTTCCTTCAAATTCCTTCGCCGCTGAATCCGCATCAACTCCAAGAACCCCACCCCCCGCCACAAACTCACAGCCCTGAACACCTCAGGCCTGTGAGTGCCCCAATGCCACCACTGCTTTCTCAATTCCTTCCTGTATTGACAAGGCCCACAAATCAATGCCAATCTCATTCAGGTGAACCCTGTCCTCCCTCCAAAAATTACCAACACCCGACTCCAAGTCAAAGTGCCGAACACTTATACCCCCATTTCTGGATACAAACTTTGCAACCGCCCTGTTCAACTTCACCCGAGCCCTATTGATCCCCTTAAAGGATCGCGCCAACCTCCACTTCTTACGAGGGACAATGTCTGACCAAACCGTTAACACCCCCGGGAATGCCGTCCACAACCGGAGAAAATCAAATCGAATGTCCCTTATCAAATCTCTTACCGGTTCGGAACCCAAGTCATTCCCGCCCAAATGAACCACCAGTATATCTGACGCTCTATCCAAGCGGGCAGCACACGAAAAATAAGAAATTGCCCTGCTCCAAACCATACCCCGAAAACCGGTCCACCGAACGACAACTTGCAACCTACTAAAACCCAACTGCCTACCGTCCGGCCTGGCGTCCGCCCGAAGCGCCCCCCAATAGACAAACGAATGTCCAAAAATCCAAACAAGATACGGGTCACGACCTGAAATATAACAATAACAGTAACCGTTAGGTAATGCTCATTAAACTGCACAGTAACAGCAATTAATGCCGAACATAAGAGAAATAACGGCCTGAGCTCCAACGACCAATCCGCTTGATCACTTCCGACCCAAGGCCAAGGCTATCAGCCTCCGACGCTGCCCCGATCCTGAACGAATGCGATCCTAACTCGGCCCGCGAAAAACCCAAAGCCCCTAAACACTTGTGAAGAATCGCAATGAACTGAAAACGGGACAGGAAAACCCCGTCTTGATGGCACAACAATGGGCCCACCCGACCAGCCCACAAACTCCAATAAGCCTTTAAACACTGTTCCGGACACATCAATGACCCAACCACTCTGCCCAGCACTACCCTTTTTCCCGCCCCAGCTTGATCTGTCTTGGAACGGCGAATCCAAAACACAATACCACCAGCCCAAAAATCAACATCTTGCGCCAATAAACCACCTGCACTCACCCTGCTACGGGACACCAACTCCCCTATTCGTAAGGCCCCAAAAAAGGCCAAAGAAAAAGCCAAACGAAACAATACCGTTTCAAAATGAGAGCAGCAAATGCCTTCCAATATGCCACCCAAACGCTCAAGGACATTAAACGATATAGGCCGGCGCCCATCGACACTTCTCACACCCTTCCGAAAACCTTTCAATGCTTGCCGTACCAGAAAAAATGTTTTCACATCCACCGAGCCCTCTAGCTTGAAACCAAAAGCTAAGCCGGCCACAACTCTGTTCACCTTAGAGATAGACCAGCCAAAGTCTGCCGCCCTACCAACCAAACACAAAATGGCTAACAACTTGTCGTTTTCCGACCCTGCCCCACCCCACTGTAACAACGAACCCTGCCAAATATTCCACGATGCTTCGTATGCCGCCCAAGTCTGACTCGTAACCGAGGCCCGAATCAACCATCCCGCTCCTCCATAGGAATCATCCACAAGCGCGAAGTGCATACCGCTCCTGTTGCGTCTGCTTCTGGTGCCAGCTCCCGGAAACGTTCCCACTGTAAACGAGATAAGGCATCTGCTAATGAATTTTGCACGCCAGGTACATGCACCGCTGAAATCTCCAGACATATTAAGAAAAGCTCTCTCACCAACTTTACCACAGGAGGGGATGATGCTGACAGCGCGTTGATCACCGAAACCACGCTCATGTTGTCGCAATGGAATCTTATTCTGCGATTCGCAAATGCGTCACCCCAAATGAACACAGCAACCACAATGGGAAACAACTCCAACAGAGCTAGATTTTTTGTGAAACCTGTTGTGTATCCGCTTTTTGGGCTCCCCTGGTGGTTGCTGGTGGTACTGGTGACTTGTTTGCACTTTGCTGCTTCTGTTCACCTGCTTCCATCAGTGTTTGGGAGTTTCCTATTTAGCCTTGCTCTCCAGTCTTTTCCTTGCCGGTCATCATTGTAACCAGAGCCTTCGGTTGCATGTTCCTGCTACTAGTCTGCTGATCAGCTAAGTGGACTTTGTCCTTTTGTTTTGTACCTTTTGTCCAGTTTGCAGTTTTGTTATTCTCTGTAGCTGGAAGCTCTTGCGGGCTGAAATTGCCACTCCTGTGTCATGAGTTGACACAGGAGTCTTAAAGTAATTTCAGGATGGTTTTTTAAAGGGTTTTCAGTTGACCGTGAAGTCCTCTTTTGTATCCTTCTGCTATCTAGTAAGTGGACCTCTCTTTGCTAAATCTACTTTCATACTGTGTATGTCTTTTCCTCTTAATTCACCGTTATTACATGTGGGGGGCTGCTATCATCTTTTGGGGTATTTCCCTAGAGGTAAGCCAGGTCTGTTTCTTCCTCTACCAGGCGTAGTTAGTCCTCCGGCTGGCGCGTGGCATATAGGAAGCCGTAGGTATGCTCCCTGGCTACTGTTAGTTGTGTGGTAGATTTAGCTCACGGTCAACTCGAGTTTCCATCACCCGAGAGCTCGTTCGTTACTTATATGTTTCTTACGTTCCCTTGCCATTGGGAACCATGACAGTATGACCGGCCTGTGTTAAACTTATTGGCAGAAGAAAGGAGAGAAAAAAGAAGTCTGTAGATTTTTTTTTTTTTTTTTCCTATGTTTGCTCCATAGTTGGATCAGTTGTATTTCAGCTCTAATTACAGCCTTTGCCTTTCTCTCCTTCTAATCCTTGAATGGCTCTGAGCTCACCTGTTTAAAGATGGATCCTCAGAGTTTGGCTGCAGGTTTAAATAATCTTGCTACGAAGGTTCAAAATTTACAAGATTTTGTTATGCATACTCCTATTTCTGAACCTAAAATTCCTACACCAGAGGTGTTTTCCGGAGATAGATCTCGGTTTTTGAATTTCAAATATAATTGTAAATTATTCCTTTCTCTCAGACCTCACTCCTCAGGAGATCCTGTCCAGCAGGTTAAGATTGTAATCTCTTTGCTGCGAGGTGACCCTCAAAATTGGGCATTTTCATTGGCACCAGGGGATCCTGCGTTGCTCAATGTGGATGCGTTTTTCCTGGCTTTAGGGTTGCTTTATGAGGAACCTAATTTGGAGATTCAAGCTGAAAAAGCTTTGATAGCCCTATCTCAAGGGCAAGATGAAGCGGAGATATACTGCCAAAAATTTCGTAGGTGGTCTGTGCTTACTCAGTGGAATGAGTGCGCCTTAGCGGCAAATTTCAGAGAGGGCCTTTCTGATGCCGTTAAAGATGTTATGGTCGGGTTCCCTGCGCTTACAGGTCTGAATGAGTCCATGACAATGGCAATTCAGATTGATCGGCGTTTGCGGGAGCGCAAACCCGTGCACCATTTGGCGGTATCTTCTGAAGAGACGCCAGAGAAAATGCAATGTGACAGAGTTATGTCCAGAAGCGAGCGGCAGAATTATAGGCGTAAAAATGGGTTATGCTTCTATTGTGGTGATTCTGCTCATGTTATATCAGCATGCTCTAAGCGTACTAGGAAGGTTGACAAGTCCATTTCAATTGGCACTTTACAGTCCAAATTTATTTTGTCTGTAACCTTGATTTGTTCATTATCAGTTATTACCGTGGATGCCTATGTGGACTCTGGCGCCGCTCTGAGTCTTATGGACTGGTCCTTTGCCAGGCGCTGTGGGTTTGATTTAGAGCCTCTGGAAGTCCCTATACCTCTGAAGGGTATTGATTCTACACCTTTGGCTTGTAATAAACCACAGTTCTGGACGCAAGTGACTATGTGTATGACTCCAGACCATCAGGAGGTGATTCGCTTCCTTGTGTTGTACAATTTACATGATGTTTTGGTGCTTGGATTACCATGGTTACAGTCTCATAACCCAGTCCTTGACTGGAAGGCTATGTCTGTGTTAAGCTGGGGATGTCGGGGGGCTCATGGGGACACTCCTATGGTGTCCATTTCGTCATCTATTCCATCTGAGATTCCGGCATTTTTGTCTGATTATCGTGATATTTTTGAAGAGCCTAAGATTGGTTCACTCCCTCCTCACAGGGATTGTGATTGCGCCATAGATCTGATTCCTGGCAGTAAATTTCCAAAGGGTCGTTTGTTTAACCTATCTGTACCTGAACATGCTGCTATGCGCGAGTATATTAAGGAGTCCCTGGAAAAGGGACACATTCGTCCTTCTTCATCTCCTTTAGGAGCTGGTTTTTTCTTTGTCTCTAAAAAGGATGGCTCTCTGAGGCCTTGTATTGATTATCGTCTCCTGAATAAAATTACAGTCAAATATCAGTATCCGTTGCCTTTGCTGACTGATTTGTTTGCTCGCATAAGGGGGGCTAAGTGGTTCTCTAAGATTGATCTTCGTGGGGCGTATAATTTGGTGCGAATTAAGAAGGGGGATGAGTGGAAGACCGCATTTAATACGCCTGAGGGCCATTTTGAGTATTTGGTAATGCCTTTCGGCCTTTCTAATGCACCTTCTGTCTTTCAGTCCTTAATGCATGATATTTTCCGTGAATATTTGGATAAATTTATGATTGTGTACTTGGATGATATTTTGATTTTTTCTGATGACTGGGAGTCTCATGTTCAGCAGGTCAGGAGGGTTTTTCAGGTTTTGCGGGAGAATTCTTTGTGTGTAAAGGGTTCAAAGTGTGCTTTTGGGGTTCAAAAAATTTCATTTTTGGGGTATATTTTTTCCCCTTCTTCTATTGAGATGGACCCTGTCAAGGTTCGGGCTATTTACGACTGGACGCAGCCTACTTCTCTGAAGAGTCTCCAGAAATTCTTGGACTTTGCTCATTTTTATCGTCGATTTATAGCTGGTTTTTCTGGCGTTGCTAAACCTCTGACGGATTTGACTAAAAAGGGTGCTGATGTTGCCAATTGGTCCCCTGCTGCCGTGGAGGCCTTTCGGGAGCTTAAGCGCCGTTTTTTGTCTGCCCCTGTGTTGCGCCAGCCTGATGTTTCTCTTCCCTTTCAGGTTGAGGTCGATGCTTCTGAGATCGGAGCGGGGGCGGTTTTGTCGCAGAAAAGTTCCGACTGCTCAGTGATGAGACCTTGTGCGTTCTTTTCGCGAAAATTTTCGGCCGCCGAGCGAAACTATGATGTTGGTAATCGGGAGCTTTTGGCCATGAAGTGGGCATTTGAGGAGTGGCGTCATTGGCTTGAGGGTGCCAGACATCAGGTGGTAGTTTTGACTGATCACAAGAATTTAATTTATTTGGAGTCTGCCAGGCGCCTGAATCCTAGACAGGCACGTTGGTCGTTGTTCTTTTCTCGGTTTAATTTTGTGGTCTCGTACTTACCGGGTTCTAGGAATGTGAAAGCAGATGCTCTTTCTAGGAGTTTTGAGCCTGACTCTCCTGGGAATTCTGAACCTGCTGGTGTCCTTAAGGATGGAGTGGTTTTGTCTGCTGTCTCTCCAGATTTGCGACGTGCTTTGCAAGAATTTCAGGCGGATAGACCTGATCGTTGTCCGTCTGGTAGACTGTTTGTTCCTGACGAGTGGACCACTAGAGTCATCTCGGAAGTTCATTCTTCTACTCTGACAGGTCATCCGGGAATTTTTGGCACCAGAGATTTGGTGGCTAGATCCTTCTGGTGGCTAACAACTTGTCGTTTTCCGACCCTGCCCCACCCCACTGTAACAACGAACCCTGCCAAATATTCCACGATGCTTCGTATGCCGCCCAAGTCTGACTCGTAACCGAGGCCCGAATCAACCATCCCGCTCCTCCGTAGGAATCATCCACAAGCGCGAAGTGCATACCGCTCCTGTTGCGTCTGCTTCTGGTGCCAGCTCCCGGAAACGTTCCCACTGTAAACGAGATAAGGCATCTGCTAATGAATTTTGCACGCCAGGTACATGCACCGCTGAAATCTCCAGACATATTAAGAAAAGCTCTCTCACCAACTTTACCACAGGAGGGGATGATGCTGACAGCGCGTTGATCACCGAAACCACGCTCATGTTGTCGCAATGGAATCTTATTCTGCGATTCGCAAATGCGTCACCCCAAATGAACACAGCAACCACAATGGGAAACAACTCCAACAGAGCTAGATTTTTTGTGAAACCTGTTGTGTATCCGCTTTTTGGGCTCCCCTGGTGGTTGCTGGTGGTACTGGTGACTTGTTTGCACTTTGCTGCTTCTGTTCACCTGCTTCCATCAGTGTTTGGGAGTTTCCTATTTAGCCTTGCTCTCCAGTCTTTTCCTTGCCGGTCATCATTGTAACCAGAGCCTTCGGTTGCATGTTCCTGCTACTAGTCTGCTGATCAGCTAAGTGGACTTTGTCCTTTTGTTTTGTACCTTTTGTCCAGTTTGCAGTTTTGTTATTCTCTGTAGCTGGAAGCTCTTGCGGGCTGAAATTGCCACTCCTGTGTCATGAGTTGACACAGGAGTCTTAAAGTAATTTCAGGATGGTTTTTTAAAGGGTTTTCAGTTGACCGTGAAGTCCTCTTTTGTATCCTTCTGCTATCTAGTAAGTGGACCTCTCTTTGCTAAATCTACTTTCATACTGTGTATGTCTTTTCCTCTTAATTCACCGTTATTACATGTGGGGGGCTGCTATCATCTTTTGGGGTATTTCCCTAGAGGTAAGCCAGGTCTGTTTCTTCCTCTACCAGGCGTAGTTAGTCCTCCGGCTGGCGCGTGGCATATAGGAAGCCGTAGGTATGCTCCCTGGCTACTGTTAGTTGTGTGGTAGATTTAGCTCACGGTCAACTCGAGTTTCCATCACCCGAGAGCTCGTTCGTTACTTATATGTTTCTTACGTTCCCTTGCCATTGGGAACCATGACAGTATGACCGGCCTGTGTTAAACTTATTGGCAGAAGAAAGGAGAGAAAGAAAAAAGAAGTCTGTAGATTTTTTTTTTTTTTTTTTCCTATGTTTGCTCCATAGTTGGATCAGTTGTATTTCAGCTCTAATTACAGCCTTTGCCTTTCTCTCCTTCTAATCCTTGAATGGCTCTGAGCTCACCTGTTTAACCCCTTCCCGACATTTGACGTACTATCCCGTCGAGGTGGGGTGGGCCCGTATGACCGCCGACGGGATAGTACGTCATAGCCGATCGGCCGCGCTCACGGGGGGAGCGCGGCCGATCGCGGCCGGGTGTCGGCTGCATATCGCAGCTGACATCCGGCACTATGTGCCAGGAGCGGTCACGGACCGCTCCCGGCACATTAACCCCCGGCACACCGCGATCAAACATGATCGCGATGTGCCGGCGGTGCAGGGAAGCATCGCGCAGGGAGGGGGCTCCCTGCGGGCTTCCCTGAGCCCCCCGCAGCAACGCGATGTGATCGCGTTGCTGCGAGGGTCTTACCTCCCTCCCTGCCTGCTCCAGACCCGGATCCAAGATGGCCGCGGATCCGGGTCCTGCAGGGAGGGAGGTGGCTTCACAGACGCCTGCTCAGAGCAGGCACTGTGAAGCAGCCTGCACCTCTCGCAGATCGGTGATCTGTCAGAGTGCTATGCAAACTGACAGATCACCGATCTGTATTGTCCCCCCCTGGGGCAAAGTAAAAAAGTAAAAAAAAAAATTTCCAAATGTGTAAAAAAAAATAAAAAAAAATATTCCAAAATAATGAAAAAAAATATATATATATTATTCCCATAAATACATTTCTTTATCTAAATAAAAAAAAAAAACAATAAAAGTACACATGTTTAGTATCGCCGCGTCCGTAACGACCCCACCTATAAAACTGCCCCACTAGTTAACCCCTTCAGTAAACACCGTAAGAAAAAAAAAAAAAAAACGAGGCAAAAAACAACGCTTTATTACCATACCGCCGAACAAAAAGTGGAATAACACGCGATCAAAAAGACATATATAAATAACCATGGTACCACTGAAAACGTCATCTTGTCCTGCAAAAAAAAAGCCGCCACACAGCATCATCAGCAAAAAAATAAAAAAGTTATAGTCCTGAGAATAAAGCGATACCAAAATAATTATTTTTTCTATAAAATAGTTTTTATCGTATAAAAGCGCCAAAACATAAAAAAATGATATAAATGAGATATCGCTGTAATCGTACTGACCCGAAGAATAAAACTGCTTTATCAATTTTACCAAACGCGGAACGGTATAAACGCCTCTCCCAAAAGAAATTCAGGAATTGCTGGTTTTTGGTCATTCTGCCTCACAAAAATCGGAATAAAAAGCGATCAAAAACGGTCACGTGTCCGAAAATGTTACCAATAAAAACGTCAACTCGTCCCGCAAAAAACAAGACCTCACATGACTCTGTGGAGCAAAATGTGGAAAAATTATAGCTCTCAAAATGTGGAGACGCAAAAACTTTTTTGCTATAAAAAGCGTCGCTGGTTTCCCACTTGCGTTTTTGTCTGCAGCGTTTTTTGCACAAAAAAACGCATGCGTTTTTTCCCTATATTTAACATTGAAAACGCATGCGTTTTTTTTGTACGCGTTTGGTCGCGTTTTCAAACGCATGCGGTTTTTTTCTGCATGCGTTAATTTTCAGAAATACAACCTGCAGTATTTTCTTGCGTTTTTAAGCACATGCGTTTGTTTGCGTTAAAAACGCATGCATTTTTATCGAAAAAAAAACAGAAAACACACTGAAAAGCCACCCACCACCATCATTGTGATAAAGGGATCCAAACCCTAACCCTAACTCTACCCCTAACCTCACCCCTAACCGTTTAATGAACATTTTCTGACAGTCATAGTGCCACGTATTTCAGTGCCACGTATTTCAGTGCCACGTATTTCAGTGCCACGTATTTCAGTGCCACGTATTTCAGTGCCACGTATTTCAGTGCCATGTATTTCAGGGCAACGTATCACATATTTCAGTGCCACGTGTTTCAGTGCCACGTATCACGTATTTCAGTGCCACATATTTTAGTACCACGTATTTCAGTTGCACGTGTTTCAGTGCCACGTATTTCAGTGCCACGTATTTCAGTGCCACGTATTTCAGTGCCATGTATTTCAGGGCAACGTATCACATATTTCAGTGCCACGTGTTTCAGTGCCACGTATCACGTATTTCAGTGCCACATATTTTAGTACCACGTATTTCAGTTGCACGTGTTTCAGTGCCACGTATTTCAGTGCCACGTATTTCAGTGCCACGTATTTCAGTGCCACGTATTTCAGTGCCATGTATCACGTATTTCAGTGCCACGTGTTTCAGTGCCACGTATTTAAGTGCCACGTATCACATATTTCAGTGCCACGTATTTCAGTGCCACGTATTTCAGTGCCACGTATTTCAGTGCCACGTATTTCAGTGCCACGTATTTAAGTGCCACGTATCACATATTTCAGTGCCACGTATTTCAGTGCCACGTATTTCAGTGCCACGTATTTCAGTGCCACGTATTTCAGTGCCACGTATCACGTATTTCAGTGCCACGTGTTTCAGTGCCACGTGTTTCAGTGCCACGTATTTAAGTGCCACGTATCACATATTTCAGTGCCACGTATTTAAGTGCCACGTATTTAAGTGCCACGTATTTCAGTGCCACGTATTTCAGTGCCACGTATTTCAGTGCCACGAATTTAAGTGCCACGTATTTCAGTGCCACGTATTTCAGTGCCACGTATTTCAGTGCCACGTATTTCAGTGCCACGTATTTCAGTGCCACGTATTTCAGTGCCACGTATTTCAGTGCCACGTATTTCAGTCACGTTTAGGGTTAGGGGTAGGGTTAGGGTTAGGGCTAGGGTTGGAGGTAAAGTTAGGGTTGGGGCTAAAGTTAGGGTTGGGGCTAAAGTTAAGGTTGGGGCTAAAGTTAGGGTTTGGATTACATTTACGTTTGGATTAGGGTTGGGATTAGAATTATGGGTGTGTCAGGGCTAGGGGTGTGGTTAGGGTTACCGTTGGGATTAGGGTTAGGGGTGTGTTTGGGTTAGGGTTTCAGGTAGAATTGGGGAGTTTCCACTGTCCAGGCACATCAGGGGCTCTCCAAGCGCGACATGGCGTCCAATCTCAATTCCAGCCAATTCTGCGTTGAAAAAGTAAAACAGTGCTCCTTCCCTTCCGAGCTCTCCCGTGCGCCCAAAAAGGGGTTTACCCCAACATATGTGTTATCAGCGTACTCGGGACAAATTGAACAACAACTTCTGGGGTCCAAGCTCTCTTGTTATCCTTAGGAAAATAAAAATTTGGGGGGCTAAAAATCATTTTTGTGGGAAAAAAAAGATGTTTTATTTTCACGGCTCTGCGTTATAAACTGTAGTGAAACACTTGGGGGTTCAAAGTTCTCACAACACATCTAGATAAGTTCCTTGGGAGGTCTAGTTTCCAATATGGGGTCACTTGTGGGGGGTTTGTACTGTTTGGGTACATCAGGGGCTCTGCAAATGCAACGTGACGCCTGCAGACCAATCCATTTAAGGCTGCATTCCAAATGGTGCTCCTTCCCTTCCGAGCTCTGTCATGCACCCAAACAGTGGTTCCCCCCCACATATGGGGTATCAGCGTACTCAGGACAAATTGGACAACAACTTTTGGGGTCCAATTTATCCTGTTACCCTTGTGAAAATACAAAACTGGGGGCTAAAAAATCATTTTTGTGAAAAAAAAAAAAAAGAATTTTTATTTTCACGGATTTGCGCTATAAACTTTAGTGAAACACTTGGGGGTTCAAAGTTCTCAAAACACATCTAGATAAGTTCCTTGGGAGGTCTAGTTTCCAATATGGGGTCACTTGTGGGGGGTTTGTACTGTTTGGGTACATCAGGGGCTCTGCAAATGCAACGTGACGGCTGCTGACCAATCCATTTAAGTCTGCATTCCAAATGGCGCTCCTTCCCTTCCGAGCTCTGTCATGCGCCCAAACAGTGGTTCCCCCCCACATATGGGGTATCAGCGTACTCAGGACAAATTGGAAAACAAATTTTGGGGTCCAATTTATTCTGTTACCCTTGTAAAAATACAAAGCTGGGGGCTAAAAAATCATTTTTGAGAAAAAAAAAATATATATTTTCACGGCTCTGCGTTATAATCTGTAGTGAAACACTTTGGGGTTCAAAGCTCTCAAAACACATCTAGATAAGTTCCTTAGGGGGTCTACTTTCCAAAATGGTGTCACTTGTAGGGAGTTTCAATGTTTAGGCACATCAGGGGCTCTCCAAACGCAACATGGCGTCCCATCTCAATTCCAGTCAATTTTGCATTGAAAAGTCAAATGGCGCTCCTTCCCTTCCAAGCTCTGCCATGCGCCCAAACAATGGTTTACACCCACATATGGGGTATCAGCGTACTCAGGACAAATTGCACAACATTTTTTGGGGTCCAATTTCTTCTCTTACCCTTGGGAAAATAAAAAATTGGGGGCGAAAAGATCATTTGTGTGAAAAAATATGATTTTTTATTTTTACGGCTCTGCATTATAAACTTCTGTGAAGCACTTGGTGGGTCAAAGTGCTCACCACACATCTAGATAAGTTCCTTAGGGGGTCTACTTTCCAAAATGGTGTCACTTGTAGGGAGTTTCAATGTTGAGGCACATCAGGGGCTCTCCAAACGCAACATGGCGTCCCATCTCAATTCCAGTCAATTTTGCATTGAAAAGTCAAATGGCGCTCCTTCCCTTCCAAGCTCTGCCATGCGCCCAAACAATGGTTTACACCCACATATGGGGTATCAGCGTACTCAGGACAAATTGCACAACATTTTTTGCGGTCCAATTTCTTCTTACCCTTGGGAAAATAAAAAATTGGGGGCGAAAAGATCATTTTTGTGAAAAAATATGATTTTTTATTTTTACGGCTCTGCATTATAAACTTCTGTGAAGCACTTGGTGGGTCAAAGTGCTCACCACACATCTAGATAAGTTCCTTAGGGGGTCTACTTTCCAAAATGGTGTCACTTGTAGGGAGTTTCAATGTTTAGGCACATCAGGGGCTCTCCAAACGCAACATGGCGTCCCATCTCAATTCCAGTCAATTTTGCATTGAAAAGTCAAATGGCGCTCCTTCCCTTCCAAGCTCTGCCATGCGCCCAAACAATGGTTTACACCCACATATGGGGTATCAGCGTACTCAGGACAAATTGCACAACATTTTTTGGGGTCCAATTTCTTCTCTTACCCTTGGGAAAATAAAAAATTGGGGGCGAAAAGATCATTTTTGTGAAAAAATATGATTTTTTATTTTTACGGCTCTGCATTATAAACTTCTGTGAAGCACTTGGTGGGTCAAAGTGCTCACCACACATCTAGATAAGTTCCTTAGGGGGTCTACTTTCCAAAATGGTGTCACTTGTAGGGAGTTTCAATGTTTAGGCACATCAGGGGCTCTCCAAACGCAACATGGCGTCCCATCTCAATTCCAGTCAATTTTGCATTGAAAAGTCAAATGGCGCTCCTTCCCTTCCAAGCTCTGCCATGCGCCCAAACAATGGTTTACCCCCACATATGGGGTATCAGCGTACTCAGGACAAATTATACAACAACTTTGGGGGTCCATTTTCTCCTGTTACCCTTGGTAAAATAAAACAAATTGGAGCTGAAATAAATTTTGTGTGAAAAAAAGTTAAATGTTCATTTTTATTTAAACATTCCAAAAATTCCTGTGAAACACCTGAAGGGTTAATAAACTTCTTGAATGTGGTTTTGAGCACCTTGAGGGGTGCAGTTTTTAGAATGGTGTCACACTTGAGTATTTTCTATCATATAGACCCCTCAAAATGACTTCAAATGAGATGTGGTCCCTAAAAAAAAATGGTGTTGTAAAAATGAGAAATTGCTGGTCAACTTTTAACCCTTATAACTCCGTCACAAAAAAAAATTTTGGTTCCAAAATTGTACTGATGTAAAGTAGACATGTGGGAAATGTTACTTATTAAGTATTTTGCGTGACATATGTCTGTGATTTAAGGGCATAAAAATTCAAAGTTGGAAAATTGCAATATTTTCATAATTTTCGCCAAATTTCCATTTTTTTCACAAATAAACGCAAGTTATATCGAATAAATTTTACCACTAACATGAAGTACAATATGTCACGAGAAAACAATGTCAGAATCGCCAAGATCCGTCAAAGCGTTCCAGAGTTATAGCCTCATAAAGGGACAGTGGTCAGAATTGTAAAAATTGGCCCGGTCATTAACGTGCAAACCACCCTTGGGGGTGAAGGGGTTAAAGATGGATCCTCAGAGTTTGGCTGCAGGTTTAAATAATCTTGCTACGAAGGTTCAAAATTTACAAGATTTTGTTATGCATACTCCTATTTCTGAACCTAAAATTCCTACACCAGAGGTGTTTTCCGGAGATAGATCTCGGTTTTTGAATTTCAAATATAATTGTAAATTATTCCTTTCTCTCAGACCTCACTCCTCAGGAGATCCTGTCCAGCAGGTTAAGATTGTAATCTCTTTGCTGCGAGGTGACCCTCAAAATTGGGCATTTTCATTGGCACCAGGGGATCCTGCGTTGCTCAATGTGGATGCGTTTTTCCTGGCTTTAGTTCATTCTTCTACTCTGACAGGTCATCCGGGAATTTTTGGCACCAGAGATTTGGTGGCTAGATCCTTCTGGTGGCCTTCCCTGTCTCGAGATGTGCGTGTTTTTGTGCAGTCTTGCGATGTGTGTGCTCGGGCCAAGCCTTGTTGTTCTAGGGCTAGTGGGTTGTTGTTGCCCTTGCCTATTCCGAAGAGGCCTTGGACGCACATCTCTATGGACTTTATCTCGGATCTCCCTGTTTCTCAGAAGATGTCTGTCATCTGGGTGGTGTGTGACCGTTTTTCTAAAATGGTTCATTTGGTGCCATTGCCTAAGTTGCCTTCCTCATCTGAGTTGGTCCCTCTGTTTTTTTCAAAATGTGGTTCGCTTGCATGGTATTCCGGAAAACATCGTTTCTGACAGGGGTACCCAGTTCGTGTCTAGATTTTGGCGGGCAGTCTGTGCCAGGTTGGGCATTGATTTGTCCTTTTCGTCTGCATTCCATCCTCAGACCAATGGCCAGACGGAGCGAACTAGTCAAACTTTGGAGACTTATTTGAGGTGTTTTGTGTCTGCGGATCAGGATGATTGGGTTGCCTTTCTGCCGTTGGCGGAGTTTGCTCTTAATAATCGGGCTAGTTCTGCCACTTTGGTTTCTCCTTTCTTTTGCAATTCAGGGTTTCATCCGCGTTTTTCATCTGGTCAGGTTGAATCTTCGGATTGTCCTGGAGTGGATGCGGTGGTGGATCGGTTGCATCGGATTTGGGGACAAGTGGTGGATAATTTGGAATTGTCCCAGGAGAGGACTCAGCAGTTTGCTAACCGTCGTCGTCGTGTTGGTCCCCACCTTCGCGTTGGGGACTTGGTGTGGTTGTCTTCCCGTTTTGTCCCTATGAGGGTTTCTTCTCCCAAATTTAAGCCTCGGTTCATCGGTCCTTATAGGATTTTGGAGATTCTTAACCCTGTTTCCTTTCGTTTGGACCTCCCGGCATCTTTCGCTATCCATAATGTGTTCCATCGGTCGTTGTTGCGGAGATATGAGTTACCGGTGGTTCCTTCTACTGAACCTCCTGCTCCTGTGCTGGTGGAGGGTGAATTGGAGTACGTCGTAGAGAAGATCTTGGACTCCCGTATTTCCAGACGGAGACTTCAATATCTGGTTAAATGGAAAGGCTATGGTCAGGAAGATAATTCTTGGGTAACTGCCTCTGATGTTCATGCCTCGGATTTGGTTCGTGCCTTTCATAGGGCTCATCCAGATCACCCTGGCGGTTCTTGTGAGGGTTCGGTGCCCCCTCCTTAAGGGGAGGGTACTGTTGTGTATCCGCTTTTTGGGCTCCCCTGGTGGTTGCTGGTGGTACTGGTGACTTGTTTGCACTTTGCTGCTTCTGTTCACCTGCTTCCATCAGTGTTTGGGAGTTTCCTATTTAGCCTTGCTCTCCAGTCTTTTCCTTGCCGGTCATCATTGTAACCAGAGCCTTCGGTTGCATGTTCCTGCTACTAGTCTGCTGATCAGCTAAGTGGACTTTGTCCTTTTGTTTTGTACCTTTTGTCCAGTTTGCAGTTTTGTTATTCTCTGTAGCTGGAAGCTCTTGCGGGCTGAAATTGCCACTCCTGTGTCATGAGTTGACACAGGAGTCTTAAAGTAATTTCAGGATGGTTTTTTAAAGGGTTTTCAGTTGACCGTGAAGTCCTCTTTTGTATCCTTCTGCTATCTAGTAAGTGGACCTCTCTTTGCTAAATCTACTTTCATACTGTGTATGTCTTTTCCTCTTAATTCACCGTTATTACATGTGGGGGGCTGCTATCATCTTTTGGGGTATTTCCCTAGAGGTAAGCCAGGTCTGTTTCTTCCTCTACCAGGCGTAGTTAGTCCTCCGGCTGGCGCGTGGCATATAGGAAGCCGTAGGTATGCTCCCTGGCTACTGTTAGTTGTGTGGTAGATTTAGCTCACGGTCAACTCGAGTTTCCATCACCCGAGAGCTCGTTCGTTACTTATATGTTTCTTACGTTCCCTTGCCATTGGGAACCATGACAGAAACCGCTCTTATGCCAACTGTCCGGCCACGTTCCAACGCTCCACTGTCCTGCGCAATAGGCCCCATAACCAACGCTGCCTGCTGCGTCCGTGAAAATCTCACAATCAACATTGTTAACCAACTGCTGCTGTATCAAAGAGCGACCGTTGTAATGCACCAAAAAACTCTGCCATACCAACAAAACGTCCTTGTGCTCTTGACCTAGTCGAATAAAATGATGCGGGGCCCGCACCCCCGCCGTCGCTCTGGACAACCTACGGCAAAAAATTAGTCCCATGGGCATAATCCTACACGCAAAATTCAACCGCCCAAGCAAAGACTGTAACTCTTTCAAAGTCACCTTTTTGAGCCTAACTACGCGACCAACCTCCTGTTTCAGGGACAACAATTTATCCTCTGGCAACCGGCATTCCATTTTCTCCGAGTCAATCAGAATACCCAGAAAACTTAAAACAGTACAAGGGCCTTCGGTTTTTTCCCTAGCCAAGGGGACACCAAAAAGCTCCGCCACCCACTCCATGGCGGCCAAAGTATTTCTGCACACATTCGAATCGGGAGGACCTATAAACAAAAAATCGTCCAAGTAATGAATGACGGACGGAATACCAGACACCTCTCTGACAACCCATTCTAGAAAGGTACTAAACTTCTCGAACAAGGAACAAGAAATGGCACAACCCATCGGCAAACATCTGTCTAGATAATAACCGTCATTCCAAAAACATCCCAACAACGGAATACTGTCAGGGTGAATCGGAAGTAATCTAAAGGCCGACTCTACATCCGTCTTTGCCAACAAAGCTCCCATACCGTAACTGCGCACCCAGTGCACCGCCATGTCGAATGACGTATAAACCACAGAACACAACTCTTGCGAAATGCAATAGTTAACAGACAACCTGTTATAATCCGGTGACCTTGGAGCCGCATGAGAGACTTTCTCAGGAGTAGGTGGTACCTGTACTGACCGCAAACCCTAAACTAACACCGCAACTAGAAGTAGCCGTGGGATGTACCTAACACGTCCTAGACACCTCGACACAGCCGGAGGACTAAATACCCCTATAGATGGAAATGGGAATTCTATCTTCCCTCAGAGCAGAACCCCAAAGGATAGGCAGCCCCCCACAAATATTGACTGTGAGTATAAGAGGAAAAACACACGCAGGCAGAAAAACAGGATTTAGCAAAAGAGGCACTTCTAGCTAAATAGAAAAGGATAGGACAGAATTCTAAGCGGTCAGTATTAAAATCCTAAAAATATCCACAGCAGATAATACAAATATTCTACATCTAACTAAAGACATAGAAAGTATATCTGCATCTCCTGAGAATCCAGCATGACTGAAAAATCCAAACAAAGTCTAAGCTGGACAAAAACACAATGAATTGCACTAAATTGCAAAGCACACTGCATGTGTGCACAGAGACAAAAAAACAGACACTTATCTTAGCTGAATTGGCAGCAGGGCATGAGGAGCCAGAGAGAGATGCAATCCCTCCAAGTACAATGGTCAACTGGCACGGACTCATGGATCCAGCACACCTAAATACCTAATAGAGCTGCAATCAGCAGAAACACCTGCCCTGGATTACAACCCCAAGATAACTGCACTACCACCAACAACCACCGGAGGGAGCCGAATTCACAACAACAACCCTTTTGGGTACGACAAATGGTGAATTAAACAAAATTTATTCGGTTCCTTTTTTGGGACCATCCCCAACGGGGAAACGATCATCCCTTCAACTGGTAAACATGTAAACGGACCAGCCTCCTTTTTTAACTTTTCACTGACCACTGCTGCGTGAACCGCAGCCGACCTCAAATTCTTAACTGAAAAAGGAACCACGTGGTCAGGGGGGGATGTGAAAACCTTACTAAGAACTCCAGCCTTCTCCCGATCAGGATACCTACTTAGAAAGGGGGCCATCTTTTGAAGCCTCACCGGCATCTCCCCCTTGACCGGCACCCAATGCCGGCTTGCCTCTTGCTTTTTTAAAACATTTAGAGGCCCCATGGGAACCTCCATTACAGTGGGAGCACACATGTTTAAACTTGCAGGTATTCCCGAATTTGCACTGGCCCTCTTTAAATTGCCAGCACGTTCCCATTTTCTCTTTCACTCCCTGTGACCCCTGACCACTACTGGCATGGCCTGCCTGCTGGTTGGCACTGCCTCCGCTCCCGTGAAAGGACTGCCCATACCTGACTGGCGCCATCACTTTTAACCAAAGTCCTATGTCCTTTTGGTCCCAACGTATCTCAGGCCTGACCGCCTTCCTTTGCCTGAACTGCTCATCATAACGCAACCAGGCCTGCCCGCCATAAGTACGGTGAGCTTCCCCAATCACATCAAGATACCAAAATAAGCCAGAACAATTCTCCGGAGACTTCTCACCTATTACGCTCGCTAGGATTGCAAACGCTTGTAACCAATTAGTAAACGTCTGCGGTATAAGCCGCCACCTCCTCTTTTCTTCATCCTCCTTCTTGCTATCATCCTTTTTCCCCTTATCAAGATTAAACTTCTCTAACGGGAGTAGGGAAAAAATCTCCACATAGTCGTTGCGCCAAATCTTTTCCTTAACCTCCTTCTTCAAATGGGCCCCCAATGGCCCCTCAAAACAGACGTACACCTCGCCCTTAGCCCTATCGTCCAACTTCACCGTGTCCCCTTTATCCTTCTCACGGATATGGACACACCGGACACCGACGGCGACTGCTCAACCACTAACGATCTACTAGATTCAGGTAACAACTGCGCCGTAACCCCTGCCCCCGGAAGCCATGCCCCAGCCGGCAGAGCCATTGCCTCTCTTGCTGCTACACACTGCAAACTGCTCAATAACTGTGACACGCTCACCAAGAAATCACGCAGCCCAGGCTCAACTGACCCACCGCTACCTCCAACATCTGTCGCCCTCTCACTCGACGCCTGATTACCCCTAACCTCCGCTGCTAAAACCCCCCTGGGCAACAAACCAGACATGGATTGGTACTCACTGAGCTGCGCAGGTGCTGTGTCCCTGCCAGCCGTACGTCCCGAATCCCGACGCTCCCCATCTGGCTCGTTGTCAGAAAACGAGTCTTCAGCGCCACTGTGCTGCTCCTGGCCCGCGCCCCTGGCCTCCACGTCACCAGGGGGACCGGAGCGTCTGCCGAACCTCGCCCGACCGACCTCATCCTGGATCTGGACCTTGTTTGTTCCGTATGCCACGGCTCCCTTTCCGGCTCACGTCTTCCATGTCTGCCAGACAGTGGGGCCCCACTGCCCGCCGCACCTTCCATCCGATGCACCTCTTCTGCCTCTAGCCGCCTGGCCGTCTCCTGTAAAGCAGAGCCCGCCGGAATCCGCCTGCCCGCGCTCCTGCTCACGGGCCCCGATCTTGCGGCCATGCTGCTGGTGTCCGCCGCGCTGCCACCCACGCCACTGTTGTCCGCCGCCGTGCTCCTGCTTGCCCTCGATGCAGCGGCACCGCTCCTGGGATCTGGTCTCCTTCCAGCTGCGCTCCGGGTCCTCGATGAGGCCTGCTGTGGTGCTGCAGGCCTCACTTCCGGTGCGGCTCTTTCTACCTGCACACCGCTGCTGGAACCTGCACCAGCTGGCCGGTGAGGAGGATTACTGCCGGAGGGGGCACAGCGGGGGAACGCCGCACCGCTGCACCCGGCCTCCGCAGGGTCCCCGGAGGGGCTCCTAGGCCTGCGCCTGCCACGCGTGCTCACCTCAGGTGAGAGTCTCTGCGGGGGCCTCGTGTGCCTGCCGCACCTGCTGTTGGCCTCCTGCACTCCTGTGGCTCCGAGCAGCGCCGCCAGCTGCTCCTCCAGCCATCCTCCCCTTCTGGACCTGGCAATGTCCCTCAGGCGCCCCACCAATGCGTCCACCGACTCCATACAGCGATCAGGTAATCCAGACAGCCAAGAGGGGGGGGCTGCTCTCTCTGCACACAGGCTTTCCTGATGTAAAAGTTTTACATCTCCCGCACTTTTCCCCTATATAGCCCACGCCTCCCACTAAAACCCCTCCCTAAGCTCTCCTATCACCCAATCACCTAACCCCGGCACAATTTTTGAATAAAGCCTATGTCCAAGCACAGTCATGGGGGCCTACATCGAGCTGTGCTTATTCCTGCCCCCTCCTTGTAGGTTGTGCACACACCTGGAAGGAGGTTTAGAATTTGAAGATTGATCTTGTTGACGCTGTCATTTTTGGGAGCTAGAATAGCCCTTTCACACAGCCAGCCAGAATTTTTGAAGTGGAGTTGAATGTTTGGAAAAACCTTTGCTTTCAACTCCTCAATGGAAGTCACAATGCAACAAAAGTTGCTTGGGAAGGTGATCTGCCCAGTGGTTGAGTTTACTGGTGCCTTGCCATCTCCAATAGTCAACAGCTGGCTCGAAAACAGTCCAGCAGAAACATTCGTGCCATGGAATTCCTTTTCTTATGAGGCATTATTGTGGTAAAAATAGTCTGTAACTGGCAGTTTCTATATCCTCTCACATAGAGGTAATGTGACTGACATCAGCCTTTCCACCAACACACCCTAACTGACATGCTATTACCTCACACAAGCTTTGTTATACTGAAAATGTCCTTCGTTGCCTATATTAACCAATCAGAGCTCAGATTAATTAACTGTAGCAAAATAGAAGCTGAGCTGTGATTGGTTGCTATTGGCAGCCTGATAAATCCCCAGCCAACAGGAAGCCCTCCCTGTGATGTGACTCCCCTATTGCTGCTAGCACCTTGTTAGGCCGTCTAGGACACTTAGGACAATTGATCAAGAAGTGGTCAGACTGGCCGCAGTAGAAACATAGACTTTCACGAAGGCGATGCTCCCTGCGCTCATTGATCTCGCGTCTCTGAACGGAATCAATTTGCATGGGTACCTCCTCCACTTCCCGAGATGTTTTACCTGCAGGCTCTTTGGAAGGAAGGGAAAAGTTAGAAATACGGTTATATGCAGCAAATTTCTCCTGCCTACGCTCAGTAAGGCGAATGTCTATGCGCACACAATGCTGTATAAATGTCTCTAGTTCTTGTGGTGACTCCGAGCGAGCTAGTTCATCTTTTATAATACTAGACAGACCCCTTTTAAAAATAGGCAATTGTGCATAACTGTCCCAATTGGTATCTGCAGCCAATCTCCTGAATTCAGTGGCATACTCAATAACAGAACGTTTAGCCTGGCATAAAGACAACAAAGCAGATTCAGCGGTTGCACGGCGATTAGGGTCATCAAACATTAATGCCATAGCGGCCAAGAAATCATCCAAGTCATTTAACCGTGGGTCATGAGACTCAATTATCGGATTCGCCCAGGCGAGCGCTCGTGAGGTCAGTAGCATTATTACACACAATACTTTGGATCTATCAGTAGGAAAACGGTCAGCATGCACATCAAAATATAGCATACATTGATTCACAAAGCCACGAAATTTGTCGCGATCACCATTAAATCTGAATTGGGGCAACTTAGGTGGGCTAGCTGGTGGCGGTTGGCCAGAGGGTAAAGTCACTTGTGCAGCTATTTGCGTGCTTATGTCCTGAAAAGCCCGTCCAAACTGGGACTCTATGCCAGCAAGTTTGTTTTCCTGGGCTGCCATGCGATTGCTTAAAGGTACCGTCACACTAGGCGATATCGCCAGCGATCCGTGACGTTGCAGCGTCCTGCATAGCGATATCGCTATGTTTGGCACGCAGCAGCGATCTGGATCCTGCTGGGATATCGCTGGTTGCAGGGAGAGTTGACGAACTTTCTTTCGTCGCAACTCTCCCGCTGACACCGCTGGATCGCCGTGTGTGACGCCGATCCAGCGATGTCTTCACTGGTATCCATGGTAAACATCGGGTTACTAAGCGCAGGGCCGCGCTTAGTAACCCGATATTTACCATGGATACCATGGTAAAAGTAAAAAAAAAAACACTACATACTCACCGTCTGTTGTCCGTCACGTCCCCTGGAGCTTGCCGTACTGACTGTCTCAGCGCCGTCCGGCCGTAAAGCAGAGCCCAGCGGTGAACCTGCAGTAACAGCGGTTCACCGCTGGGCACCGCTGTTACGGCCGGCCGGCGCTGAGACACAGTCAGTGCGGCAAGCGCCGAGGGACATGAAGGACGACAGAAGGTGCGTATGTAGTGTTTTTTTTTTTTTTTACATGGGGACTTCGGCATCGCTGAAGACAGTTTCAGCGATGCCGAAGTCGCTTGGTCGCTGGAGAGAGCTGTCTGTGTGACAGCTCCCCAGCGACCACACAGCAACTTACCAGCGATCACGTCGCTGGTCGCGATCGCTGGTAAGTTGCTTAGTGTAACGGTACCTTAAGTCTTGCAAAGTTTGTCCAAACACTTGTTGATTGTGTTCAAAGCTTCCAAACTTCTTTTGCAGACCTTCCACATCTTTCTGCAGTGATCTAATTATGGAAAACACCTGCTCTAATCTGCTCTCTGCAGTCATTGTTCCAGCAGTCTCCTTTTTTTTATGGCTAGATTATCCTGTAATAATTATAGGGGATAATTCAGGAGACTCTTTGCGTGGAACAAGACAACAGGACACAGTTTTATAAGTGGTAAAGTTTATATTATCACACGGTGATTCAAACAGGTCCAGAGAGAAACTCAAGTCCACAACACTTGGTGCAAATAATAAACGTAGCTTAGCAGTCTATAGGAAACTTCATTTTATTTCAAGATATTTAAAATACACCACCCAGTGTTTATTGGCAGTAAGGTAACTGCCTAATTATAAGACCAAGGTCTAGCGCATACCCTACACTAATCCTTACTGACCCCTGCCTAACTGTGGAGGTTGGCACCCTAGCAACGATTTTTTGGCGCCCCCACTCAGCGTAGGCTAACCCTCTCTGCCCTATCTCACCCTACAATGCAGGTGAGAAAACAATAGCATAAGAACAGAGATGAAAAAAGACAAAAAAAATGGTCAAAAAAATATATAAAAACTAAATATAATAAACTTAGCAAAAAAATGGGGTGGAAGGTAGTTAATAGGAACAAGGTATCGTTTCCTAATAAGAAATATAGCAAATTAATTAATATCACGTGCTAAATTCTAATGGGTATGCTACCAGTTTTGCCACATAAATATTGTATTCAGGCAAAAAAACTTCTTTTGGACTAGCACCCATACCACAAATTAGATGTGTCCAAAAGGAGGCCATCAACCATATGCTTTATTCAATATCATTAGTGGCATATGTATCCACACATTCATTAGGTTGATAACTGACCACCTTAATAATCAATGTAAGGTACCTGCACAATATTAGATAACCCTAGGCATGTCCATAGCCACTATCATACTGCTTGTTATTCCTTACAATGCATTTATGCTATCGCATGTTAGTTTGTAACAATATGTCGTGCCTAGTAACGTCAGGTACCCACATGAAAATACATTTAACTCAATTGTACGGTATGTCAAATAATATCCACAGTTTTGCATGACATTTTGTCACAATACATTATGCCTCATCCACACTATTGCATGTTACTTATCGCAATGTGCTGCGCCTCAACGCGTTTCCCCAGTTTGGTTCATCAGGAGGCCTATCAAAGAAGATTAATGATACCGGATGCCGTAGATGAATAGCTATTCATCTACGGCATCCGGTATCATTAATCTTCTTTGATAGGCCTCCTGATGAACCAAACTGGGGAAACGCGTTGAGGCGCAGCACATTGCGATAAGTAACATGCAATAGTGTGGATGAGGCATAATGTATTGTGACAAAATGTCATGCAAAACTGTGGATATTATTTGACATACCGTACAATTGAGTTAAATGTATTTTCATGTGGGTACCTGACGTTACTAGGCACGACATATTGTTACAAACTAACATGCGATAGCATAAATGCATTGTAAGGAATAACAAGCAGTATGATAGTGGCTATGGACATGCCTAGGGTTATCTAATATTGTGCAGGTACCTTACATTGATTATTAAGGTGGTCAGTTATCAACCTAATGAATGTGTGGATACATATGCCACTAATGATATTGAATAAAGCATATGGTTGATGGCCTCCTTTTGGACACATCTAATTTGTGGTATGGGTGCTAGTCCAAAAGAAGTTTTTTGCCTGAATACAATATTTATGTGGCAAAACTGGTAGCATACCCATTAGAATATAGCACGTGATATTAATTAATTTGCTAGATTTCTTATTAGGAAACGATACCTTGTTCCTATTAACTACCTTCCACCCCATTTTTTTGCTAAGTTTATTATATTTAGTTTTTATATATTTTTTTGACAATTTTTTTGTCTTTTTTCATCTCTGTTCTTATGCTATTGTTTTCTCACCTGCATTGTAGGGTGAGATAGGGCAGAGAGGGTTAGCCTACGCTGAGTGGGGGCGCAAAAAAATCGTTGCTAGGGTGCCAACCTCCACAGTTAGGCAGGGGTCAGTAAGGATTAGTGTAGGGTATGCGCTAGACCTTGGTCTTATAATTAGGCAGTTACCTTACTGCCAATAAACACTGGGTGGTGTATTTTAAATATCTTGAAATAAAATTATTTTTCAAGGGGTTACATGTTCACTAATTTTTTGATTAATAATTCCCATTATGTAAAGATTTTTTTGAAACACGATTTATAGGAAACTTCAGAGGTAGATGCAAACAAACAGAAAGTCTATGAAGCACAGTTATTCTTGAGGAAACTTGACACGAATAGATCCTTGACTTAGTCCAGACACAGATAGATGTGCTATAAGGCAGTTCAAATCATATCTTAGCTCAACCAGGGAGGCCTGGTTAATAGTCTCAGGTTTTGCAGAGCAGCAAACAGCTTACATGTCCAACAAATGCAGATGGAAGTAACACGAGCAGCAGATGAAGGAGGATTACTGAACACTGGTGTATGCAGCAGGAACTCAGAGCAGAGTGGCAGGATCTCCAACACAGGTTCACAGGAGCAGGTGCAGGTGCAAGGCCAGGGAGTAATCAGGAGCTGGATGCAAAGCAGAATAACCTAGCACAGACTGAAGGCTGGGGTGGAGTTTTATAGCAGGAAGACAAGTGCACATGAGACCAAAGACGCCATGTTGGAAAAGAGCAGTAATGCACAAAAGGTAAAAAATTTTCAGAGTCCTGACATTGTTCCATCTCTCAGCATCTATCTCTTTATAACCAGATCTATACTGCTGAAAGCTTAGTGGTTGCTGGAAGATTTGGAAGATCAGACTGTGCTTCATAAAGGTAAATCCCAATACAGAACTAGGAAAATCCGATAGACCATATAGAAGGTGCCTCTGATTATTGGTTTATATTAACAAGAGAGGGATAATTTCTAGCCTCCTTGCTTGCGATCTTTGTGCGGTTCCGCGGCCCTGTGACGCAACAGGGTTAGCTTTCTTCATACAGGGCGAAGTTAACCCATGTGTGAATCCATATTGTACCGCCATATAGTCCGTCATTACTTAGCAGCAGGTTCCATCTCTGCACGGTGGACCCCGGGCTGCGAACGCACCTTACTCTATCTTTCTGATTATTTGGTGCGTTCCGCTAGCCCTAACATTACACTAGTGCCAGGGTCTGGCTAGTGATGACGGACAAACAGCAATCCTTGCGGTACAGCCAGTAGCTGGAGGGTAGGTTGGCGGCTCTCGAGCACACAACCTCAGCTGTGGATGTAACCGCAGTTGCTGTTCAGGCTGCTAGCGTGGCTGCAGCAATCTTGTCCACTGCCCCCCCCCTGTTCCTTCTTGCCTCTCGCTGCCAGAAAATTTTTTGGGTGATAGTAAATTTTGTAGGGGTTTCGTGAGCCAGTGCTCTATACATCTCGAGCTTCTGGCCGCATGTTTCCCCACAGAGCGGGCTAAGGTGGGATTTATTGTGTCTCTCCTTTCGGACAGGGCGTTGGAGTGGGATACGCCGCTGTGGGAGCATGGCGATCATGTGGTGCAGAGTGCTCCTTTGTTCCTGAGCACTCTGAAACAGGTCTTTTTAGGACCTCGTGTGTTATGGACCTGGTGGTTAGGTGCACCAGAAATGACCTGATAGTTAAACACGGAATCGGGACGAGCTCTGGGGAAATGGGAACTCTGCTGACCGCAAATCCTACTCCTATCAACACAACTAGAAATAGCCGTGGAGCGTGCCTGACTCTGCCTAGATGCCTCTTCACAGCCTAAGAGCTAACTTCCCCTAAAGAAAGGAAACAAAGCCTCACTTGCCTCAGAGAAATTTCCCCAAAGGTAAAAGCAGCCCCCCACAAGTATTGACTGTGAGATAAGAGGAAATCACAAACACAGGATGAGACAGGTTTTAGCAAAGAGAGGCCAGTCTAACTAAACAGATTGAGGATAGAAAAGGAATCTTTGCGGTCAACACAAAAAGCTACAAAAACCACGCAGAGTGTGCAAAAAATACCCCCGCACCGACTCACGATGCGGTGGTGCCACTCTGCACCCCCAGAGCTTCCAGCTAGCCAGATAGGTTCATGATAGCAAGCTGGACTAGAACTTAACAAGAAAAACCATATGTAACAAATGAACAAGCAGGAACTTAGCTTGTGCTGGAGTAGACAGGTCCACAGAAAGATCCAGGAGAGATCTGAACCAGTACTAGAACATTGACAGCTGGCATGGAGTAACGATCTGAGTGGAGTTAAATAGAGAATCCAGCCTAGCCCCAAACGAGGGCAGCTGGAGAAGGAATCTCAGAACCAGCAGCTTCACTCACAGCCACCAGAGGGAGTCCACGGACAGAACTCACCGAAGTACCATTCATGACCACAGGAGGGAGCTCGAGAACGGAATTCACAACAGTACCTCCCCCTTGAGGAGGGGTCACCGAACCCTCACCAGAGCCCCCAGGCCGATCAGGACGAGCCAAATGAAAGGCACGAACCAAATCGGCAGCATGGACATCAGAGGCAACAACCCAGGAATTATCCTCCTGACCATAGCCCTTCCATTTGACCAAGTACTGAAGTTTTCGTCTCGAAATACGAGAATCCAAAATCTTCTCCACCACATACTCCAACTCCCCCTCGACCAACACCGGAGCAGGAGGATCAACGGAGGGAACCATAGGCGCCACATATCTCTGCAGCAACGACCTATGGAACACATTATGGATGGCAAAAGAAGCAGGAAGGGCCAAACGAAATGATACAGGATTAAGAATTTCAGAAATCTTATAAGGACCAATGAAACGAGACTTAAACTTAGGAGAAGAAACCTTCATAGGAACATAACGAGATGATAACCAAACCAAATCCCCAACACGAAGTCGGGGACCAACACGGCGACGGCGGTTAGCGAAACGTTGAGCCTTCTCTTGGGACAAGTGTTGTGAATTAGACTTTTTTGGCTCCCTCTTGTGGTCACTAGTGATATGACTCTGGGATTGTCTTTCCTCAGTTTGGCACCCACCTGGGTCGTTAATCCAGGGGTGTTGCTATATAAACTTCCTGGTTTCTCAGTCCAGTGCCTGGCATCGTTGTAATCAGTTCCTTTCTGTTTGCTCCTGTCTGCTGGTCTTGGATCTTGCAAAATTAAGCTAAGTCCTGCTTCCTTGTTTTTTGGTTATTTGCTTTGCTCTTATTTTTTGTCCAGCTTGTACTAAATGTGATTCCTGATTTTGCTGGAAGCTCTAGGGGGCTGGTGTTCTCCCCCCGGGCCGTTAGACGGTTCGGGGGTTCTTGAATATCCAGCGTGGACATTTTGATAGGGTTTTTGCTGACCATATAAGTCATCTTACTATATTCTGCTATTAGTCAGTGGGCCTCTCTTTGCTAAATATCTAGTTCATTCTTACGTTTCTCTTTTCCCCTTACCTCACCGTTATTATTTGTTGGGGGCTTGTATCCAACTTTTGGGGTCTTTTCTCTGGAGGCAAGAAAGGTCTATCTTTTCCCTTCTAGGGTTAGTTAGTTCTCCGGCTGGCGCGAGACGTCTAGAACCAACGTAGGCACGTTCCCCGGCTGCTGCTATTTGTGGTGCTAGGATTAGATATATGGTCAGCCCAGTTACCACTGCCCTATGAGCTGGTTTTTTGTGTTTGCAGACTTGGTATGTACTTTTGAGACCCTCTGCCATTGGGGTCATAACAGTATGCCAGGCCAAGGTTGAATGTTTAATGCATTGCAGAAGTGGGATTACAAGAAAGGAAAGTCTGAGTTTTTTTTTTTTTCTTTCCTCTCTTTTTTCCTCCCCTTTACCTCTGAGTGGCTTGTGCTTGCTGCAGACATGAATGTCCAGACTTTGATTACAAGTGTGGATCAGCTTGCTGCTCGTGTGCAGGGCATACAAGATTTTGTTACCAGTAGTCCAATGTCTGAACCTAAAATACCTATTCCTGAACTGTTCTCTGGAGACCGATTTAAGTTTAGGAATTTCAGGAATAATAATCTCTGAGACCCCGTTCATCTGGAGACTCAGCTCAGCAAGTAAAAATTGTTATCTCTTTCTTACGGGGCGACCCTCAGGATTGGGCCTTCTCGCTAGCGCCAGGAGATCCGGCATTGGCAAATATTGATGCGTTTTTTCTGGCGCTCGGATTGCTTTACGAGGAACCCAATCTTGAAATTCAGGCAGAAAAAGCCTTGCTGGCTATTTCTCAGGGTCAGGATGAAGCTGAAGTGTATTGCCAAAAATTTCGGAAATGGTCCGTGCTTACTCAGTGGAATGAGTGTGCTCTGGCCGCAAATTTCAGAAATGGCCTTTCTGAAGCCATTAAGAATGTGATGGTGGGTTTCTCCATTCCTACAGGTCTGAATGATTCCATGGCGCTGGCTATTCAAATTGACCGGCGTTTGCGGGAGCGCAAAGCCGCGAATCCTCTGGTGGTGTTGTCTGAACAAACACCTGATTTAATGCAATGTGGTAGAATTCAGACTAGAAATGAACGGAAAAATCATAGACGTCAGAATGGGTTGTGTTTTTACTGTGGTGATTCTACACATGTTATATCAGCATGCTCTAAACGCCTAACTAGGGTTGTTAGTCCTGTCGCCATTGGTAATTTGCAACCTAAATTTATTTTGTCTGTGACTTTAATTTGCTCATTGTCCTCCTACCCTGTTATGGCGTTTGTGGATTCAGGTGCTGCCCTGAGTCTTATGGATCTGTCGTTTGCCAAGCGCTGTGGTTTTGTTCTTGAGCCGTTGGTAAATCCTATCCCTCTTAGAGGTATTGATGCTACGCCATTGGCGGAAAATAAACCGCAGTTTTGGACACAGGTAACCATGTGCATGACTCCTGAACATCGGGAGGTGATTCGTTTTCTTGTTCTGCATAAAATGCATGATTTGGTCGTTTTGGGTCTGCCATGGTTACAGACCCATAATCCAGTCTTGGATTGGAAGGCAATGTCTGTGTCAAGTTGGGGCTGTCAGGGAATTCATGGTGATTCCCCGCCGGTGTCTATTGCTTCCTCTACTCCTTCGGAAGTTCCTGAGTATTTGTCTGATTACCAGGATGTATTCAGCGAGTCCAGGTCCAGTGCTCTTCCTCCTCATAGGGACTGTGACTGCGCTATAGATTTGATTCCAGGTAGTAAATTTCCTAAGGGAAGATTATTTAATCTGTCTGTACCTGAGCATACCGCAATGCGTTCGTATATCAAGGAATCTCTGGAGAAGGGGCATATCCATCCATCCTCTTCCCCTCTTGGTGCGGGATTCTTTTTTGTGGCCAAGAAGGACGGATCTTTGAGACCTTGTATTGACTATCGGCTTCTGAATAAAATCACTGTTAAATTTCAGTATCCTTTGCCTCTGTTGTCGGACTTGTTTGCCCGGATTAAAGGTGCCAAGTGGTTCACCAAGATAGATCTTCGTGGTGCGTACATCCTTGTGCGCATTAAGCAAGGAGATGAATGGAAAACTGCATTTAATACGCCCGAAGGTCATTTTGAGTACTTGGTGATGCCTTTCGGGCTCTCTAATGCTCCTTCAGTGTTTCAGTCCTTTATGCATGATATTTTCCGGAAGTATCTGGATAAATTTATGATTGTTTATCTGGATGATATTCTGTTTTTTTCTGATGATTGGGACTCGCATGTAGAGCAGGTCAGGATGGTGTTTCAGGTTTTGCGTGAGAATGCTTTGTTTGTTAAGGGCTCAAAGTGTCTCTTTGGAGTACAGAAGGTTCCCTTTTTGGGTTTTATTTTTTCCCCTTCTGCGGTGGAGATGGACCCAGTCAAGGTCCGAGCTATTCATGATTGGACTCAACCCACGTCAGTTAAGAGTCTTCAGAAGTTCTTGGGTTTTGCTAACTTCTACCGTCGTTTTATCGCTAATTTTTCTAGCGTTGTTAAACCTTTGACGGATATGACCAAGAAAGGTTCTGATGTTGCTAACTGGGCTCCTGCAGCCGTGGAAGCCTTTCAAGAGTTGAAGCGCCGGTTTACTTCGGCGCCTGTTTTGTGCCAGCCTGATGTCTCACTTCCCTTTCAGGTTGAAGTGGATGCTTCTGAGATTGGGGCAGGGGCCGTTTTGTCGCAGAGAGGCCCTGGTTGCTCTGTAATGAGTCCATGTGCTTTTTTCTCTAGGAAGTTTTCGCCTGCTGAGCGGAATTATGATGTTGGCAATCGGGAGTTGTTAGCCATGAAGTGGACATTTGAGGAGTGGCGTCATTGGCTCGAGGGTGCTAAGCATCGTGTGGTGGTCTTGACTGATCACAAAAATCTGATGTATCTCGAGTCTGCTAAACGCCTGAATCCTAGACAGGCCCGCTGGTCATTGTTTTTCTCCCGTTTTGACTTTGTGGTCTCGTGTTTACCAGGTTCAAAGAATGTGAAGGCTGATGCTCTTTCAAGGAGCTTTGTGCCTGACTCTCCTGGAGTCGCAGAACCAGTTGGTATTCTCAAAGAGGGAGTTATCCTGTCAGCCATTTCTCCGGATTTGCAACGTGTGTTGCAGAGATTTCAGGCTGGTAGACCTGACTCTTGTCCACCTGACAGACTGTTTGTTCCTGATAAGTGGACCAGCAGAGTCATTTCCGAGGTTCATTCCTCGGTGTTGGCAGGGCATCCGGGAATTTTTGGCACCAGAGATCTGGTGGCTAGGTCCTTTTGGTGGCCTTCCTTGTCACGGGATGTGCGGTCATTTGTGCAGTCCTGTGGGACTTGTGCTCGAGCTAAGCCTTGCTGTTCTCGTGCCAGCGGGTTGCTCTTGCCCTTGCCTGTCCCGAAGAGGCCTTGGACACACATTTCCATGGATTTCATTTCAGATCTTCCGGTGTCTCAGGGCATGTCTGTCATCTGGGTGGTATGTGATCGCTTTTCCAAGATGGTCCATTTGGTATCTTTGCCTAAGCTGCCTTCCTCTTCCGATCTGGTTCCTTTGTTCTTTCAGAATGTGGTTCGTTTACACGGCATTCCTGAGAATATTGTGTCTGACAGAGGATCCCAGTTTGTTTCCAGGTTCTGGCGATCCTTTTGTGCTAAGATGGGCATTGATTTGTCGTTTTCGTCTGCCTTTCATCCTCAGACTAATGGACAAACGGAGCGAACTAATCAGACTCTGGAGGCTTATTTGAGGTGTTTTGTTTCTGCAGATCAGGATGATTGGGTGACCTTCTTGCCGTTGGCTGAGTTTGCCCTTAATAATCGGGCTAGTTCCGCTACTTTGGTTTCGCCATTTTTTTGCAACTCTGGTTTCCATCCTCGTTTTTCCTCGGGACATGTGGAGCCTTCTGACTGTCCTGGGGTAGATTCCGTGGTGGATAGGTTGCAGCGGATCTGGAATCATGTGGTGGACAACTTGAAGTTGTCACAGGAGAAGGCTCAGCGTTTTGCCAACCGCCGCCGCGGTGTGGGTCCCCGACTTCGTGTTGGGGATTTGGTATGGCTGTCTTCTCGATTTGTTCCTATGAAGGTCTCCTCTCCTAAATTTAAGCCTCGCTTCATTGGTCCTTACAAGATATTGGAAATCCTTAATCCTGTGTCCTTTCGCTTGGATCTTCCGGTGTCGTTTGCCATTCACAACGTGTTCCATAGGTCTTTGTTGCGGCGGTACGTTGTACCTGTGGTTCCTTCTGTTGAGCCTCCTGCTCCGGTGTTGGTTGAGGGCGAGTTGGAGTACGTGGTGGAGAAGATCTTGGATTCTCGTCTCTCCAGGCGGAGGCTTCAGTATCTGGTCAAGTGGAAGGGCTATGGTCAGGAGGATAATTCCTGGGTGGTTGCCTCTGATGTGCATGCGGCCGATTTAGTTCGTGCCTTTCACGCTGCTCATCCTGATCACCCTGGTGGTCTTGGTGAGGGTTCGGTGACCCCTCCTTAAAGGGGGGGTACTGTTGTGAATTAGACTTTTTTGGCTCCCTCTTGTGGTCACTAGTGATATGACTCTGGGATTGTCTTTCCTCAGTTTGGCACCCACCTGGGTCGTTAGTCCAGGGGTGTTGCTATATAAACTTCCTGGTTTCTCAGTCCAGTGCCTGGCATCGTTGTAATCAGTTCCTTTCTGTTTGCTCCTGTCTGCTGGTCTTGGATCTTGCAAAATTAAGCTAAGTCCTGCTTCCTTGTTTTTTGGTTATTTGCTTTGCTCTTATTTTTTGTCCAGCTTGTACTAAATGTGATTCCTGATTTTGCTGGAAGCTCTAGGGGGCTGGTGTTCTCCCCCCGGGCCGTTAGACGGTTCGGGGGTTCTTGAATATCCAGCGTGGAAATTTTGATAGGGTTTTTGCTGACCATATAAGTCATCTTACTATATTCTGCTATTAGTCAGTGGGCCTCTCTTTGCTAAATATCTAGTTCATTCTTACGTTTGTCTTTTCCCCTTACCTCACCATTATTATTTGTTGGGGGCTTGTATCCAACTTTTGGGGTCTTTTCTCTGGAGGCAAGAAAGGTCTATCTTTTCCCTTCTAGGGTTAGTTAGTTCTCCGGCTGGCGCGAGACGTCTAGAACCAACGTAGGCACGTTCCCCGGCTGCTGCTATTTGTGGTGCTAGGATTAGATATATGGTCAGCCCAGTTACCACTGCCCTATGAGCTGGTTTTTTGTGTTTGCAGACTTGGTATGTACTTTTGAGACCCTCTGCCATTGGGGTCATAACAGACAAGGTCAAATTGTCCACCACATGAGTCCAAATTTGTTGCAACCTGTCCACCACAGAATCCACACCAGGACAGTCCGAAGGCTCAACCTGCCCTGAAGAAAAACGAGGATGAAAACCAGAATTACAAAAAAAAAGGCGAAACCAAAATAGCCGAACTGGCCCGATTATTAAGGGCGAACTCAGCCAATGGCAAGAAGGTCACCCAATCATCCTGATCCGCAGAAACAAAGCATCTCAGATAAGTTTCCAAAGTCTGATTGGTTTGTTTGGTTTGGCCATTTGTCTGAGGATGGAAAGCCGAAGAAAAAGACAAATCAATGCCCATCTTAGCACAAAAGGACCGCCAATACCTTGAAACAAACTGGGAACCTCTGTCAGACACGATGTTCTCCGGAATGCCATGCAAACGAACCACATGTTGGAAAAATAATGGAACCAAATCAGAGGAAGAAGGCAATTTAGGCAAGGGTACCAAATGGACCATTTTAGAGAAGCGATCGCAAACCACCCAGATGACCGACATCCTTTGAGAAACAGGAAGATCTGAAATAAAATCCATGGAAACATGCGTCCAAGGGCTTTTCGGGACAGGCAAGGGTAAAAGTAACCCACTGGCACGAGAACAGCAGGGCTTAGCCCGAGCACAAGTCCCACAAGACTGCACAAAAGAACACACATCCCGCGACAAGGAAGGCCACCAAAAGGACCTAGCCACCAAATCTCTGGTACCAAAAATCCCAGGATGACCAGCCAACACCAAACAATGAACCTCAGAGATAACTCTATTAGTCCATCTATCAGGGACAGTTTCTCCGCTGGACAACGGTCAGGTCTATCAGCCTGTAACTCCTGCAGCACCCGCCGCAAATCAGGGGAGATGGCAGACAGAACTACCCCCTCTCTGAGAATACCAGCCGGCTCAGGAACCCCAGGAGAATCAGGCACAAAACTCCTTGAAAGGGCATCAGCCTTCACATTCTTAGAACCCGGAAGGTACGAAACCACAAAATTGAAACGGGAGAAAAACAGCGACCAACGAGCCTGTCTAGGATTCAACCGCTTGGCAGACTCGAGATAAGTCAGATTCTTGTGATCTGTCAAGACCACCACGCGATGCTTGGCTCCTTCAAGCCAATGTCGCCACTCCTCGAATGCCCACTTCATAGCCAACAACTCCCGATTGCCAACATCATAATTACGCTCAGCAGGCGAAAACTTTCTAGAAAAGAAAGCGCATGACTTCATTACAGAGCAATCAGAACTTCTCTGAGACAAAACAGCCCCTGCTCCAATTCCAGAAGCATCAACCTCGACCTGAAAAGGGAGCGAAACATCTGGCTGACACAACACAGGAGCCGAAGAGAAACGACGTTTCAACTCCTGAAAAGCCTCAACGGCCGCAGAGGACCAATTCACCACATCAGCAGCCTTCTTGGTCAAATCAGTCAACGGTTTAACAACACTAGAAAAATTAGCGATGAAGCGACGGTAAAAATTGGCAAAGCCCAGAAATTTCTGAAGGCTCTTCACAGATGTAGGCCGAGTCCAATCATAAATAGCTTGGACTTTAAGAGGATCCATCTCGATAGTAGAAGGGGAAAAAATGAAGCCCAAAAAGGAAACCTTCTGAACTCCAAAGAGGCACTTAGATCCCTTCACAAACAAGGAATTAGGACGAAGGACCTGGAACACCATTCTGACCTGCTTCACATGGGACTCCCAATCATCCGAAAAGACCAAAATATCATCCAAATATACGATCATGAATCTATCCAGATACTTTCGGAAGATGTCATGCATAAAGGACTGAAACACAGAGGGAGCATTAGAAAGGCCGAATGGCATCACCAGGTACTCAAAATGGCCCTCGGGCGTATTAAATGCTGTTTTCCATTCATCGCCCTGTTTAATACGCACGAGATTATACGCCCCTCGAAGGTCTATCTTGGTGAACCAACTAGCCCCCTTAATCCGAGCAAATAAATCAGACAGTAGAGGCAAAGGGTACTGAAATTTGACCGTGATTTTATTAAGAAGGCGGTAATCTATACAAGGTCTCAGAGAACCATCCTTCTTGGCCACAAAAAAGAACCCTGCTCCCAAAGGTGACGACGACGGGCGAATATGCCCTTTCTCCAAGGACTCCTTTATATAGCTCCACATAGCGGCGTGTTCTGGCACAGACAAATTGAAAAGTCGTCACTTAGGGAACTTGCTACCAGGAATCAAATTAATAGCACAATCACAATCCCTATGAGGAGGTAGGGTACTAGACTTGGGCTCATCAAATACATCCCGGTAATCTGACAAAAACTCAGGGACTTCAGAAGGAGTGGAGGAAGAAATTGACAATAATGAAACATCCCCATGTACCCCTTGACAACCCCAACTGGACACCGACATTGATTTCCAATCCAATACCGGATTATGGACCTGCAGCCATGGCAAACCCAACACGACCACATCATGCAGATTATGCAACACCAAAAAGCGAATATCCTCCTGATGCGCAGGAGCCATGCACATGGTCAACTGGGTCCAGTACTGAGGCTTATTCTTGGCCAAAGGCGTAGCATCAATTCCCCTCAAAGGAATGGGATGCTGCAAGGGCTCCAAGAAAAAAACACAGCGCCTGGCAAACTCTAAGTCCATCAAATTCAGGGCAGCGCCTGAATCCACAAATGCCATAACAGAAAAGGATGACAAAGAGCAAATCAGAGTAACGGACAGAAGAAATTTAGGCTGTACAGTACCAATGGTGACGGACCTAGCGAACCGCTTAGTGCGCTTAGGACAATCAGAGATTGCATGAGTGGAGTCACCACAGTAAAAACACAGCCCATTCTGACGTCTATGTTCTTGCCGTTCAGCTCTGGTCAAAGTCCTATCACATTGCATAGGCTCAGGCCTCTGCTCAGAGGATGCCGCCAAATGGTGCACAGTTTTGCGCTCACGTAAGCGCCGATCGATCTGTATGGCCAAGGACATTGATTAATTCAGACCAGCAGGCGTGGGGAACCCCACCATAACATCCTTAAGGGCTTCAGAAAGACCCTTTCTGAAAATTGCTGCCAGGGCACACTCATTCCACTGAGTAAGCACAGACCACTTTCTGAACTTCTGGCAATATACCGCCGCTTCATCCTGACCCTGACAAAGCCAGCAAAATTTTCTCTGCCTGATCCACAGAATTCGGTTCATCATAAAGCAAACCCAGCGCCAGAAAAAACGCATCTACATTACGCAATGCAGGATCTCCTGGCGCCAGGGCGAATGCCTAGTCTTGAGAGTCGCTACGCAACAAAGAAATAATGATCCTTACTTGCTGAATAGGGTCACCAGAAGAGCGGGGTTTCAGAGCAAGAAACAGTTTACAATTGTTTTTGAAATTCAGAAATTTAGATCTACCCCCAGAAAATAACTCAGGAATTGGAATTCTAGGCTCCAACATAGGATTCTGAACTACATAATCTTGAATGTTTTGTACCCTTGCAGCGAGTTGATCTACACTAGAGGACAGACCTTGAATGTCCATATCCACACCTAAGTTCTGAACCACCCAGAGTTTAAGGGGAAAAGAAAGGCAAAACACACTGCAGAGAAAAAAAAAAAATGGTCTCAGAACTTCTCTTTTCCCTCTATTGAGATGCATTTGTGGGCCAGCTGTACTGTTATGGACCTAGTGGTTAGGTGCACCAGAAATGACCTGATAGTTAAACACGGAATCGGGACGAGCTCTGGGGAAATGGGAACTCTGCTGACCGCAAATCCTACTCCTATCAACACAACTAGAAATAGCCGTGGAGCGTGCCTGACTCTGCCTAGATGCCTCTTCACAGCCTAAGAGCTAACTTCCCCTAAAGAAAGGAAACAAAGCCTCACTTGCCTCAGAGAAATTTCCCCAAAGGTAAAAGCAGCCCCCCACAAGTATTGACTGTGAGATAAGAGGAAATCACAAACACAGGATGAGACAGGTTTTAGCAAAGAGAGGCCAGTCTAACTAAACAGATTGAGGATAGAAAAGGAATCTTTGCGGTCAACACAAAAAGCTACAAAAACCACGCAGAGTGTGCAAAAAATACCCCCGCACTGACTCACGATGCGGTGGTGCCACTCTGCACCCCCAGAGCTTCCAGCTAGCCAGATAGGTTCATGATAGCAAGCTGGACTAGAACTTAACAAGAAAAACCATATGTAACAAATGAACAAGCAGGAACTTAGCTTGTGCTGGAGTAGACAGGTCCACAGAAAGATCCAGGAGAGATCTGAACCAGTACTAGAACATTGACAGCTGGCATGGAGTAACGATCTGAGTGGAGTTAAATAGAGAATCCAGCCTAGCCCCAAACGAGGGCAGCTGGAGAAGGAATCTCAGAACCAGCAGCTTCACTCACAACCACCAGAGGGAGTCCACGGACAGAACTCACCGAAGTACCATTCATGACCACAGGAGGGAGCTCGAGAACGGAATTCACAACACTCGTGTCACCCATGATACGGCGCTCCAACTGTTGGCATTGACTCAGGGCTCGTCTTTGGTCAGCTATTTTGCCCTCCACTTTCGCACCCTAGCATCTGAGCTGGAGTGGTCAGAAAAAGCCCTTATTCCGATATTTTGGAGGGGGCTGGCTGACCACGTGAAGGACGCTCTGGCCACTAGGGAGATTCCCGCCACACTGGAAGAGTCAAATATCTGTGTATCTCGTATTGACCTCCGTTTTCACGAGCGGAGGTTAGAGCGAGCCCAGTGTAGGCAGAGGTTTCAGCTGGCTCCCACCTTCGCCAAACCTTTGGAATCTCCAGTCCAGGCCCCCGAGTCACATGAGGCTATGGTCGTGTCACGAGCAGGATCTAAGTCCCGGGCCGCTCGTGCACTCCAGGTTTGCCAGCAGTCAGGACATCTTGCCACCAGATGTCCCCAGTGGTCGAGGAAACGTCAGCGTCAAGTGGTAGTACGTGGAGGTACACCTGACACGGCGACATTTGCCTCCAAATTGTCCTTTAAGGGGACAATTACTATAGGCTCATCTTCCCACTCTGTAGAGCTCTGCGTGGATTCTGGGGCAGAGGGCAATTTTATGTCTTCTGCCTTCGCCCAACGTCACACAATTCCCCTGGTAATGTTAGCTCAACCAGTAACCGTACAAGTGGTAAATGGGTCGACACTGCCCTCACAGATAACACACCAGACCATCCCATTTTCTCTGTCCATATCGCCATCTCATCAGGAAATGATATCTCTGCTTCTCATTCCTGAGGGAATTGATGAGGTCCAGTTAGGGATACCCTGGCTATGGTACCACTCTCCTCATATTGAGTGGTCCACAGGCAGAATTTTGGGATGGGGTGAATCTTTTGGGGGTAGATGTCAGAGGGAAAGCGCTCAGGTTTCTACTACTGAGGTACCCGCAGATCTATCCTCTCTCCCCAAGCAATATTGGGCCTATGCGGACGTGTTCTCCAAAAGGGTTGGGGAGACCCTTCCGCCTCACCGCCCCTATGACTGTCCTATTGATCTCTTGCCTGGTGCTGAGCCTCCCCGGGGTCGAGTCTATCCGTTATCTCTCCCGGAGATGGAGGCAATGTCTCAGTACATCCAGGAAAATCTGGCAAGAGGATTCATTAAGAAGTCAGTGTCACCTGCAGGGGCTGGGTTCTTCGTGCAGAAGAAGAATGGGGAACTACGTCCATGCATAGATTACAGGGGTCTTAACGCCATCACCATTAAGAATAAGTATCCTCTGCCCCTGATATCTGAGCTCTTTGATAGGCTTCGGGGAGCAAGGGTATTTACAAAATTAGATCTGCGGGGTGCTTACAACCTGATTCGCATCCGTGAGGGGGACGAATGGAAGACGGCTTTTAACACCAGGGATGGACACTATGAATATCTGGTGATGCCCTTCGGGCTCTGTAATGCCCCAGCCGTTTTCCAAGACTTTGTGAACAACATTTTCCAGGATATGCTCTCCACCTCGGTCATAGTCTATGTGGATGATATTCTCATCTACTCTCCAGATATTGACTCCCACCGGAGAGATGTTTGCAGAGTCTTCGACCTCTACGCAAAGTTGGAGAAATGTGTGTTTGAGCAGGAGTCCTTACCTTTCTTGGGCTATATTATCTCCGCCCAGGGATTGGCTATGGATCCTGCCAAACTACAGGCTGTGATGGACTGGCAGGAACCCCATTCTCTTAAAGTGGTGCAGCACTTTATGGGGTTCATTAATTACTATCGCCAGTTCATTCCACACTTCTCAACTTTGGTAGCTCCCTTGGTTTCCCTCAACAAGAAGGGAGCAGATCCCAAATTTTGGTCTGAGGAGGTCTCCAAGGCCTTTCACTCCATTAAGTCACACTTCGCTAGCGCTCCCATCCTACATCGCCCCGATGTAGATAAGCCATTTATAATGGAGGTGGATGCGTCATCCGTTGGTGCTGGAGCAGTCCTTTTCCTAAAGGATGCTCAAGGTTGGAAGCATCCTTGCTTCTTCTTTTCTAAGACCTTCTCACCAGCGGAGAGGAATTATTCCATCGGGGACAGGGAGTTGCTAGCCATGAAGTTGGCCTTCTCAGAGTGGAGACATCTCTTGGAGGGGGCTCGTTTTCCCTTCCAAGACCACAAGAATTTGGTGTACCTGCAGACAGCCCAGCGGTTAAATTCTCGCCAGACCAGATGGTCCTTGTTCTTCTCCCGGTTTCATTTCACCCTCCATTTTCTTTCCGGGGAGCAGAACATTCGTGCCGACGCTCTCTCTTGCTCCGTTGTAACATCTGAGGAGGAGGAAGAGGAGCCTCGGCTTATTGTCCCCACCGAGAGCTTGAGAACTGTGGCCCCGGTTGGGCTAGAGTCTGTGCCTCCGGGCAAGACTTTTGTACCATCCAGCCTGCATCCGGAGGTTCTCTCTTGGGCTCACTCATCCAGGGTGGATGGACATTTCGGGTCCAAAAGGACATCTGAGCTACTGGCGAGGACATACTGGTGGCCGCATATGGCTCGTGATGTCGCAGACTATCTTCGGGCGTGTGTCTCTTGCGCCAAGAACAAGTCTCCTCGGCAGCGGCCAGCTGGGTTGCTTTACCCACTGCCGGTGGCGGACAGGCCCTGGGAGATGGTCGAGATGGATTTTGTGGTGGGCTTACCCAAGTCTCGTAGCTGCACCATTATCTGGGTGATCACCGACCATTTTTCCAAAATGGTGCACTTGGTGCCTCTTCCACGGCTACCTTCTGCACGGGCTCTGGCAGCGTTGTTCATCAAGCATATCTTTCACCGACACGGTATGCTGGACAAAATTGTCAGTGACCGGGGTCCCCAGTTTGCGTCTCGATTCTGGAGAGAGCTTTGTCGTCGACTCAGTATTAAGTTGAATCTCTCCTCGTCATATCATCCCGAGATGAATGGGTTGGTTGAGAGGGCCAACCAGACCCTGGTCACATATTTATGACATTTTGTTTCTGCCAGGCAGGATGACTGGGCATCCTTGCTACCGTGGGCGGAGTTTGCGCTTAACAACGCCATAGCCGACTCCACCGGTCAGACTCCATTCCTCCTAAATTACGGCCAGCATCCGCGTGTCCCTGTGCCCATGCCCGTGTCTTCCACCAACTCCAGGGTGGCAGACTGGGCTGTGGAGGCACGGGACATTTGGGACCGCACTCAGGATGCCTTTCGGGCCTCCAAGGAGAGAATGAGGACCTCCGCCGATGCACATCGGCGCCCCGCTCTTATCTTTGCTCCTGGCGACTTGGTGTGGCTCTCCACCCGTAACATCAGGCTGCGAGTTGAGTCCACTAAGTTTGCACCTTGCTACTTGGGTCCCTTCAAGGTCCTCGAACAGGTTAACCCTGTGGTCTACAGTCTGGCCCTTCCTCCACACCTAGGTATCACCGACACCTTTCATGTGTCCCTCTTGAAGCCTGTATACATGTCCCGGTTTTCCGAGTTATCTGCCGGGACATCGGGTTAGTCTACGGACGATTACGAGGTGAACGCTATTTTGGGGTGCAAGGTGGTACGTGGCAAAAAATTCTATTTGGTGGATTGCAAGGGTTATGGTCCAGAGGACAGGTCCTGGGAGCCTGCTGAGCACATTCAAGCTCCACAGCTCATTGCTGCCTTCGAGCGTAGCAAGGTCCAAGGAGGGGGGGGCAATGTTAGGTGTCGAGTTCCCACCTCTGCACAGGGGGAATCTCAAACCATCTCTGCTGCGGTCTCCCATTCTTCTCCAGCCACAGTGGAGTCTGCTCAGCAGAGACGTCGGTCCCTACGTCTTGCTCAGTCTGACTCTGTGCAAAGGGTTATTTACCCGACAAAATTTTTTAAATCTGATCAGTGTCATTTTATGTGGTAATAACTCTGGAATGCTTCAATGGATCCCAGTGATTCTGAGATGGTTTTATCGTGACATATCGTACTTCATAGAGTGGTAACATTTGTTCGATATGATGACTTACGCTTATTTCTGAAAATATTGGAAATTTGGCCAACATGTTGAAAATTTATCAATTTTCAAACTTTTAATTCTTATGCTATTAACCCCTTAGTAACCTTATGTGGTTATAACTCTGGAACGCTTCAACGTATCCCACTGATTCTGAGATTCGTGACATATTGTACTTCATGTAGTTGTAAAGTTTCTTCAATACGCCTTGTGTTTATTTATGAAAAAAACGGAAATATGGCAAAAATTGTGAGTTTTGCAATTTTCAAACTTTAAATTTGTATGCCCTTAAATCAGAGAGATATGTCACACAAAATACTTAATAAGTAACATTTCCCACATGTCTACTTTACATCAGCACAATTTTGGAAACAAATTTTTTGTTGGGAAGTTATAGGGGTTAAAAGTTGACCAGCGATTTCTCATTTTTACAACAAAATTTACAAAACATTTTTTTTAGGGACCACCTCACAATTGAAGTGATTTGGGGGGTCAGTATAACAGAAATAACCAAAAGTGACACGATTCTAAAAACTTCACCCCTCAAGGTGCTCAAAACCACATTCAAGAAGTTTATTAACCCTTCAGGTGCTTCACGAGAACTAAACCAATGTGGAAGGAAAAAATGAACATTTTACTTTTTTCACAAAAAAATTAATTTGGAACCAATTTTTTTATTTTCACAAGGGTATTAGGAGAAATTGGACCATAAAATTTGTTGTGCAATTTCTCCTGAGGACGCTGATACCCCATATGTGGGGAAAAGCCACTGTTTAGGTGCATGGCAGGGCTCAGAAGGGAGAGAGCATAGTTTGACTTTTGAACTCAAAATTGGCTGTAATCAATGGTGGGCGCCATGTCGCGTTTGGAGACCCCCTGATGTACCTTATCAGTGGAAACCCCCAATTCTAACTCCAACCCTAACCGCAACACACCCCTAATTCTAACTCTATCTATAAACCGAACCACAAACCTAACCCTCACACACCCCTAACCCTAATCCCAACCCTAACCGTAATCCTAGCTCTAACTTTAGCCCAACTCTAAACCTAATGGAAAAATTTAAATAAATATATATTTTTAATTTTATTATTTTTCCTTAACTATGGGGGTGATAAAGAAGGTTTAATTTACCTTTTTTTTAAATTTTCTATCACAGTGATCAAAATGAACCAATAGGAAAAATTTCCTATTGGTGCCGGCCGGCAAATCTCGGCGGGTGCACTGTGCATGCTCCCGCCATTTTCTCATGGAAGAAGACGCTGGCGGTCCGGGGGACTTAATAGGGGCATGCAGGGACACCAGAGGTACTGGGGAGGTGATCAGGGACCAGGGTACCCTATTTCTCCTCTGATGTGCGATCACATCAGAGGAGAGAGAAATTAAATGGAAAATCAGACTTTTTTTTTGCGATCGCCGTTATATCATTAATAACGGCGATCGCAACACCAGATCATGTTCTCTGGGGTCTCCGCTACCCCAGGTAGCCGAGACCTCGGAGAAATTCCGACTATGGGGGGTGCTATACACTTAAACCTCAGCGCTGATAAAAATGCAAGGGTTAAGCACCCTGCTGCCATTAAAAGGCGTATCGGCGGTCGTTAAAGGGTTAAACCAGAGAGTTATGTCACACAAAATAGTTAATATATAACATTTTCACATGTTTACTTTACATCTGCATCATTTTTGAAACATAATTTTTTTTGTTAGGAAGTTAGAAGGGTTAAAAGTTGACCAGCAATTTCTAATTTTTCCAGCAAAATGTACAAAACCATTTGTTTAGGGACCATGTCACATTTGAAGTGACTTTGGGGGCCTATATGACAGAAAATATCCAAAAGTGACACCATTCTAAAAACTGCACCCTTAAACTACCTCAAAACCACATTCAAGAAGTTTATTAACCCTTCAGGTGCTTCACCGGAACTAAAGTAATATGGAAGGAAAAAATATACATTATTTTCTTCACAAAAATGTACTTTTAGGCGCAATTTTTTATTTTCACAAGGGTAACCGGAGAAAATGGACCCCAAGATTGGTTGTGCAATTTCTCCTGAGTACTCCATGTGTAAGGGAAAATTACGTTTCGGGCACATGGCAGGGTTTTGGAAGGGAAGGAGCACTGTTTGACTTTTTGAACGCAAAAATGTCTGGAATCGAGAGTGGATGCCATGTCACAATTGGAGAGCCCATGTTGTGCCTAACCAGTGGAAACCCCCCACGAGAGGCCCTATTTTGGAAACCCAGACCCCTAGATGTGTGGTTACACCTTAAGCCCCAGGTGCTTGACATAAGGTTATGTGAAAACTAAAAAAAAAAATAACATTTTTTCTACAAAATGTACTTTTAGCCCCAACTTTTTATTTTCTCAAGGGTAACAGGAGTAAATGGACCTCAAAATGTGTTGTGCAATTTCTCCTAAGTATGCCGATACCCAATATGTAGGGGCAAACTAATGTATGGGTGAACGACGGTTTGAGAAGGAAGGAGTGACGTTTTGGAACGCAGACTTTGATGGAATGGTCTGGGGGCACCATTTCATTTTTGGAGAGCCCCTGTAGCCTGCCTAAACAGTGGAAAAAAAAGCAAGTTACCCTGATTTGGAAACTACACCCCTCAAGGATTTTATCCCAGGGTATGGTGAACATTTTAAACCCACAGGTGTTACACAGAATTTGATAACATTAGGTCATTATATTGAAAATTTTCTGAGTATCCCTTAGGCTGCCGTCACACTAGCAGTATTTGGTCAGTATTTTACATCAGTATTTGTAAGCCAAAACCAGGAGAGCATATGTTTCTATTGTACTTTTCCTCTGATTGTTCCACTCCTGGTTTTGGCTTACAAATACTGATGTAAAATCCTTACCAAATACTGCTAGTGTGACGGTAGCCTTAAGGTACTTCACAAAACTGTATAAGGCTATGTGCCCACGTTGCGGAATTGCCTCTGGAATTTTTTGTGTGGATTCTGCATCTCTTGCCAAAAAAAAAAACCACAGGTGCAGATTTGATGCGTTTTATATGCGGATTTTGTGCGGATTTCATGCGTTTTTACCCCGGCGGATTTCTATAATAGAAGGGATACAAAAACGCTGCAGATTCGCACAAAAGAAGTGACATGCTCCTTTTAATCCGCAGCTTTTCCTTGCGGAATTTTCCGCACCATTAGCACATCATTTTTTTTTCATTGATTTACATTGTACTGTAAATAACTTGTGGATCTGCAGCTTTTCTGCATGGTAAAAAACGCTGCGGATCCGCAGGAAATCCGCAATGTGTGCACATAGCCTAACATTCAGATGTGAGAGCAAAAAAGGGCTATTTGGCTTTTGAAGCACAGATTTTGCTAGAATACTTTGCGGGCGACATTTGCGGACCCCTGAAGGTGCCAGAACAGCAGAAAAAAAAACAATGTGACCCCATTGTAGAAACTGCACCTCTCAATTAATTCATCTATAGTTGCAATGACTATTTTGCAACATTCACGCCAGATTTTATTCTTGAAAATTTCAAATATGCCAGTCTAGTACCCATACATTGTGCCCCCATACGGTGTAGAGCCCCTATATATTGTAGCGCCCCAAACATTGTTCCCATCTTGTGCTTCTGGCAATTTGCACCCCAATAAATTGTTAAATGCTCTGTCGCCACTACAATAATGCCAAACATGTGACCACTTAAAGTGGTTTAGGCACAGTGGGGCTCAGAAGGAGGAAGGCATTTGGATTTGGGAGCACAGAATTCACTGGATTTTATTAGAGGGGGCTGGAGCCATGTCGCTTTTCCAGACTCTTTGTTCTACCAGTAACGTGGGAACCCCCTATAGTTCCAGAGACATATGACGTACGTGAGTGGGGGCTGGTTTTGTGAGGGATAAATTAGAGTTTTTATTCGTAACATTTTGAGGTACATATTGTTTCTCAATCTCTTCCAGTATAAGGCTGGGATCACATTCTTATGTTCTACGCTGAGTACTTACATCGGAGTTTCTGTAAAAATACCCCAAAAATGCGATTCAGATGAAACCGATGACTGAACTACCCACCATAATGAGGCAGATGGAGATGCTTTGTACTCCGTTTGGCGTCTGCTCCAGTGGTATCCATCTTTTTAGGCTTTCACAGGTCTGTGGTCGCCCACACTTGTGGGCTAAAAAGACGCCTAAAATAATGGAACACTGCCGGAACAGAGACCAGTCTAAAGTGACTCCATCTGTCTCATATGTGAGTGGTTCTGTCGGGAGTTTGTCTAAATTGCGTTTTTGGGGAATTTACACCGAAACCCCAGCGTAAGCGCTCAGTGGAGATCGCAGGATAAATGTGAGCCGAGCCTTATTCCAATTTTGTATAATGAACAAATAGCAGTACAAAATTTTTTTTTTCTATTTTCACGCAGTTCAACATGCGGTATAAGTGATAAGGTGAGTTTATTCTTTGGGCCGCTGCGATTACAGCAATACCAGATTTATATAGGGGTTTTTTTTTTTAGGTTTTGCTGCTATCACACAGTAAAAATGCTTTAAAAAAAAAAGTATTTTTTTCATAGCCATATTCTGAGAGCTGTAACTTTTTTATTTTTTGGCGGAGAGCTGTATGAGGGCTTATTTTTTGCAGAACGAGCTGCATTTTTTTGGAACCATTTTTAGGTCCAAAATATTTTTGATCACTTTTTATTCAGATTTTTCAAAACAGAATGAACAAAAAACAACAGCTCAGTTATTGGTTTTATTTTTTTAATTTTTGCACCGTGCGGTAAAAGTGATAAAACAGATTTATTTGTGGGTCGGTGTAATTACAGCATTACAAGATTTATATTTTTTTATGCTTTGCTATTTGTACACACTAAAAACAATATTTTACAAAAATGAATTTGCTTTTGCATCGTCATATTCTGAGAGCTGTAACTTTTATTTATTTGCCGAATGAGCCATATTAGGGCTTCTTTTTTTTTTACGGTGTTTGCCATATGGAATAAATACCTTGCCAGTTTTATAGAGCTGGTTGTTCCGGTCAAGCAATACCAATTCTGTGTACTTTTTTTGTTTTTTTTGTTGATTTTTGTTTTACTACAAATGCTGCATTATGAGTGGCAAAACGACATTTCAAGATTTCTTTGCACTTTTTTTACGCTTTTTTTTACTTTTTTTTACATATTTTATTTTACTTTTTTTCACTTCTGTACACTTTTTCAGTATGGGACATGTATACACTGTGTTCCAAATTATTATGCAAATTGGATTTAAGTGTCTTAAAGATTTAATTGTTTTGTTTTTCAAATAAACTCGTGGATGGTATTGTGTCTCAGGGCTCAATGAATCACTGAAATCAATCTGAAACACGTGATAATTAGTTTTCCAGGTGATTCTAATTTAAGGAAAACTACTCAAAAATGATGTTCCCCATTATTATGCAGGTCATAGGTTTCAAGCAATATGGGAAATAAAAAGGATCTCTCTATGTTGTGAATTAGACCTTTTTGGCTCCCTCTAGTGGTTACTAGTGATATGACTCTGGGATTTCCTTCCCTCTGTTTGCACCCAGCTGGGTCGTTACTTCAGGGGTGTTGCTATATAAACCTCCTGGAACCTTAGTCCAGTGCCTGGCATCGGTGTTATCAGACACTTTCTGTTTGCTCCTGTTTGCTGGTCCTGGTTCGTGCTAAATTAAGCTAAGTCTTGCTTCTTTGTTTTTTGGGTTATTTGTTTGCTATCATTTTTGTCCAGCTTGTACTAAATGTGATTCCTGACCTTGCTGGAAGCTCTAGGGGGCTGGTGTTCTCCCCCCGGGCCGTTAGACGGTTCGGGGGTTCTTGAATTTCCAGTGTGGATATTTTTGATAGGATTTTTTGCTGACCATATAAGTTATCTTTCTATATTCTGCTATTAGCTAGTGGGCCTCTCTTTGCTAAATTCCTAGCTCATTCTTATGTTTGTCTTTTCCTCTTACCTCACCGTTATTATTTGTGGGGGGCTTCTATCCAACTTTTTGGGGTATTTCCTCTGGAGGCAAGAAAGGTCTTTCTTTTCCCTTCTAGGGGTAGTTAGCTCTCCGGCTGGCGCGAGACGTCTAGGATCAACGTAGGAACGTTCCCCGGCTGCTGGTATTTGTGGTGCTAGGATTAGTTATATGATCAGCCCAGTTACCACTGCCCTATGAGCTGGTTTTCTGTATTTACTGACAGCATAATTCCTGAGACCCTCTGCCATTGGGGTCATAACAGTATGCCAGGCCAATATTGAATGTTTAAAGCATTGCAGAAGTGGGATAATAAGAAAGGAAATTCTGAGTTTTTTTTTTTTCCTTCCTTCTCTTCCTCCCCTTTACCTTTGAGTGGCGTGTGCTTGCTGCAGACATGAAAGTGCAGACCTTGATTACAAGTGTTGACCAGCTGGCAGCTCGTGTGCAGGGTATACAAGATTTTGTTACCAGTAGTCCTATGTCTGAACCTAAAATACCTATTCCGGAATTGTTTTCTGGAGACCGATTTAGGTTTAGGAATTTCAAGAATAATTGTAAATTGTTTCTTTCTCTGAGACCCCGTTCATCTGGAGATTCAGCTCAGCAAGTTAAAATTGTTATTTCTTTTTTGCGGGGCGACCCTCAGGATTGGGCTTTCTCGCTAGCGCCAGGAGATCCGGCATTGGCAAATATTGATGCGTTTTTTCTGGCGCTCGGATTGCTTTACGAGGAACCCAATCTTGAAATTCAGGCAGAAAAAGCCTTGCTGGCTATTTCTCAGGGTCAGGATGAAGCTGAAGTGTATTGCCAAAAATTTCGGAAATGGTCCGTGCTTACTCAGTGGAATGAGTGTGCTCTGGCCGCAAATTTCAGAAATGGCCTTTCTGAAGCCATTAAGAATGTGATGGTGGGTTTCCCCATTCCTACAAGTCTGAATGATTCTATGGCGCTTGCTATTCAAATTGACCGGCATTTGCGGGAGCGCAAAACCGCTAGTCCTCTGGTGGTGTTGTCTGAACAAACACCTGATTTAATGCAATGTGATAGAATTCAGACTAGAAATGAACGGAAAAATCATAGACGTCAGAATGGGTTGTGTTTTTACTGTGGTGATTCTACACATGTTATATCAGCATGCTCTAAACGCCTAACAAGGGTTGTTAGTCCTGTCGCCATTGGTAATTTGCAACCTAAATTTATTTTGTCTGTGACTTTAATTTGCTCTTTGTCTTCTTACCCTGTTATGGCGTTTGTGGATTCAGGTGCCGCCCTGAGTCTTATGGATCTGTCATTTGCCAAGCGCTGTGGTTTTGTTCTTGAACCGTTAGTAAATCCTATTCCTCTTAGAGGTATTGATGCTACGCCATTGGTGGAAAATAAACCGCAGTTTTGGACGCAGGTGACCATGTGCATGACTCCTGAACATCGGGAGGTGATTCGTTTTCTTGTTCTGCATAAGATGCATGATTTGGTCGTTTTGGGTCTGCCATGGTTACAGACCCACAATCCAGTCCTGGATTGGAAGGCAATGTCTGTGTCAAGTTGGGGCTGTCAGGGAATTCATGCTGATTCCCCGCCGGTGTCTATTGCTTCCTCTACTCCTTCGGAAGTTCCTGAGTATTTGTCTGATTATCAGGATGTATTCAGTGAGTCCAGATCCAGTGCTCTGCCTCCTCATAGGGACTGTGACTGCGCCATAGATTTGATTCCAGGTAGTAAATTTCCTAAGGGAAGATTATTTAATCTGTCAGTACCTGAGCATGCCGCAATGCGTTCATATATCAAGGAGTCTCTGGAGAAGGGGCATATCCGTCCATCCTCTTCCCCTCTTGGTGCGGGATTCTTTTTTGTGGCTAAGAAGGACGGATCTTTGAGACCTTGTATTGACTATCGGCTACTGAATAAAATCACTGTAAAATTTCAGTATCCTTTGCCTCTCTTGTCGGACTTGTTTGCCCGGATTAAGGGTGCCAAGTGGTTCACCAAGATAGATCTTCGTGGTGCATACAACCTTGTGCGCATTAAGCAAGGTGATGAATGGAAGACTGCATTTAATACGCCCGAAGGTCATTTTGAGTACTTGGTGATGCCTTTTGGGCTTTCTAATGCTCCCTCAGTATTTCAGTCCTTTATGCATGATATTTTCCGGAAGTATCTGGATAAATTTATGATTGTTTATCTGGACGATATTCTGGTTTTCTCTGAAGATTGGGACTCACATGTGGAGCAGGTCAGGATGGTGTTTCAGGTTTTGCGTGAGAATGCCTTGTTTGTTAAAGGCTCAAAGTGTCTCTTTGGAGTACAGAAAGTTCCCTTTTTGGGGTTTATTTTTTCCCCTTCTGCTGTGGAGATGGACCCAGTCAAGGTCCGAGCTATTCATGAGTGGACTCAACCCACGTCAGTTAAGAGTCTTCAGAAGTTCTTGGGTTTTGCTAACTTCTACCGTCGTTTTATCGCTAATTTTTCTAGTGTTGTTAAACCTTTGACGGATATGACCAAGAAAGGTTCTGATGTTGCTAACTGGGCTCCTGCAGCCATGGAGGCGTTCCAGGAGTTGAAGCGCCGGTTTACTTTGGCGCCTGTTTTGTGCCAGCCTGATGTCTCACTTCCCTTTCAGGTCGAGGTGGATGCTTCTGAGATTGGGGCAGGGGCCGTTTTGTCACAGAGAGGCCCTGGTTGCTCGGTAATGAGACCATGTGCTTTCTTCTCTAGGAAGTTTTCGCCTGCTGAGCGGAATTATGATGTGGGCAATCGGGAATTACTGGCCATGAAGTGGGCATTTGAGGAGTGGCGTCATTGGCTCGAGGGTGCTAAGCATCGTGTGGTGGTCTTGACTGATCACAAAAATTTGATGTATCTCGAGTCTGCTAAACGCTTGAATCCTAGACAGGCCCGCTGGTCATTGTTTTTCTCCCGTTTTGACTTTGTGGTCTCGTATTTACCAGGTTCAAAGAATGTGAAAGCTGATGCTCTTTCAAGGAGCTTTGTGCCTGACTCTCCTGGAGTAACAGAACCTGTTGGTATTTTTAAAGAAGGAGTTATTTTGTCAGCCATTTCTCCTGATTTGCGACGTGTGTTGCAGAGATTTCAAGCTGGTAGACCTGACTCTTGTCCACCTGACAGACTGTTTGTTCCTGATAAGTGGACCAGCAGAGTCATTTCCGAGGTTCATTCCTCGGTGTTGGCAGGTCATCCGGGAATTTTTGGCACCAGAGATCTGGTGGCTAGGTCATTTTGGTGGCCTTCCTTGTCACGGGATGTACGGTCATTTGTGCAGTCCTGTGGGACTTGTGCTTGAGCTAAGCCTTGCTGTTCCCGTGCCAGCGGGTTGCTCTTGCCCTTGCCTGTCCCGAAGAGGCCTTGGACACATATTTCCATGGATTTCATTTCTGATCTCCCGGTGTCTCGGGGTATGTCTGTCATCTGGGTGGTATGTGATCGCTTTTCAAAAATGGTCCATTTGGTGCCTTTGCCTAAGCTGCCTTCCTCTTCCGATCTGGTTCCTGTGTTCCTTCAGAATGTGGTTCGTTTACACGGCATTCCTGAGAATATTGTGTCTGACAGAGGATCCCAGTTTGTTTCCAGGTTCTGGCGATCCTTTTGTGCTAGGATGGGCATTGATTTATCGTTCTCGTCTGCCTTTCATCCTCAGACTAATGGACAAACTGAGCGAACTAATCAGACTCTGGAAGCTTACTTGAGGTGTTTTGTTTCGGCAGATCAGGATGATTGGGTGACCTTCTTGCCGTTGGCTGAGTTTGCCCTAAATAATCGGGCTAGTTCTGCTACTTTGGTTTCGCCATTTTTCTGCAACTCTGGTTTCCATCCTCGTTTTTCCTCCTCGGGACATGTGGAGCCTTCTGACTGTCCTGGAGTAGATTCTGTGGTGCCAACCGCCGCCGCGGTGTGGGTCCCCGACTTCGTGTTGGGGATTTGGTGTGGCTGTCTTCTCGATTTGTTCCTATGAAGGTCTCCTCTCCTAAATTTAAGCCTCGCTTCATCGGTCCTTACAAGATATTGGAAATCCTTAATCCAGTGTCCTTTCGCTTGGATCTTCCGGTTTCGTTTGCCATTCACAACGTGTTCCATAGGTCTTTGTTGCGACGCTACGTTGTGCCTGTGGTTCCTTCTGCTGAGCCTCCTGCTCCGGTGTTGGTTGAGGGCGAGTTGGAGTATGTGGTGGAGAAGATCTTGGATTCTCGTCTCTCCAGGCGGAGGCTTCAGTATTTGGTCAAGTGGAAGGGTTATGGTCAGGAGGATAATTCCTGGGTGGTTGCCTCTGATGTGCATGCGGCCGATTTAGTTCGTGCCTTTCACGCTGCTCATCCTGATCGCCCTGGTGGTCTTGGTGAGGGTTCGGTGACCCCTCCTTAAGGGGGGGGGGGGTACTGTTGTGAATTAGACTTTTTTGGCTCCCTCTAGTGGTTACTAGTGATATGCCTCTGGGATTTCCTTCCCTCTGTTTGCACCCAGCTGGGTCGTTACTTCAGGGGATTTGCTATATAAACCTCCTGGAACCTTATTCCAGTGCCTGGCATCGGTGTTATCAGACACATTCTGTTTGCTCCTGTTTGCTGGTCCTGGTTCGTGCTAAATTAAGCTAAGTCTTGCTTCTTGTTTTTTGGATTATTTGTTTGCTATCATTTTTGTCCAGCTTGTACTAAATGTGATTCCTGACCTTGCTGGAAGCTCTAGGGGGCTGGTGTTCTCCCCCCGGACCGTTAGACGGTTCGGGAGTTCTTGAATTTCCAGTGTGGATATTTTTGATAGGATTTTTTGCTGACCATATAAGTTATCTTTCTATATTCTGCTATTAGCTAGTGGGCCTCTCTTTGCTAAATACCTAGCTCATTCTTGTGTTTGTCTTTTCCTCTTACCTCTCCGTTATTATTTGTGGGGGGCTTCTATCCAACTTTTTGGGGTATTTCCTCTGGAGGCAAGAAAGGTCTTTCTTTTCCCTTCTAGGGGTAGTTAGCTCTCCGGCTGGCGCGAGACGTCTAGGATCAACGTAGGAACGTTCCCCGGCTGCTGGTATTTGTGGTGCTAGGATTAGTTATATGGTCAGCCCAGTTACCACTGCCCTATGAGCTGGTTTTCTGTATTTACAGACTTAGCATTATTCCTGAGACCCTCTGCCATTGGGGTCATAACAGGGGTCTGGTCCCCTCCGTCCGCCTGCCGGCTCCTCCGTCCTGCTGTCCGCTCCCTCCTTGTTTAGATTCACCCCCCCTGTGGTCCGATCACCCCCCCTGTGCTCCAATCCACCCCCCCACCACCCCTTCATACTTACCGATCCTCCCGGTGTCCGTACGTCTCCTCGCTGGGCGCCGCCATCTTCCAAAATGGCGGGCGCATGCTCAGTACGCCCGCCGAATCTGCCAGCCGGCAGATTCCTTACAAGTACATTTTGATAGCTGTGGTAGGTTCTATCACAGTGATCAAAATAAAAAAAATAATAAATAAACCCCCCCTTTATCACCCCCATAGGTAGGGACAATAATAAAATAAAGAAAATATTTTTTTTTTCTTTTTCCACTAGGGTTAGGGTTAGAACTAGGGTTAGGGTTAGAACTAGGGTTAGGGTTACGGGTAGGGTTAGGGTTAGGGTTAGGGTTACAGGTAGGGTTAGGGTTAGGGGTAGGGTTAGGGTTATGGCATGTGCGGATTTGGCTGCGGATCGGCAGCGGATTGGCCGTGGATCCGCAGCGGATTGGCCGCGGATCCGCAGTGGATTGGCCGCGGATCCGCAGCGGATTGGCCGCGGATCCGCAGCGGATTGGCCGCTGCAAATTCGTAGCAGTTTTCCATCAGGTTTACAGTACCGTGCACACCTATGGTTAACCAAATCCGCTGTGCCCATGGTGCGGAAAATTCCGTGCAGAAACGCTGCGTTGTATTTTCCACAGCATGTCAATTCTTTGTGCGGATTCCGCAGCGTTTTTACACCTGTTCCTCAATAGGAATCCGCAGGTGAAATCCGCACAAAAAAACACTGGAAATCTGCTGTAAATCCGCAGGTAAAACGCAGTGCCTTTTACTTGCAGATTTTTCAAAAGTCGTGCGGAAAAATCTCACACGAATCCGCTACGTGGGCACATACCCTTAGGGTTAGGGTTGGAATTAGAGTTAGGGTTGGAAATAGGGTTAAGATTAGGCTTGTGGTTAGGGTTACGGATAGGGTTAGGGGTGTGTTGGGGTTACAGTTGTGGTTAGGGTTGGGATTAGGGTTAGGGTTGGGATTAGGGTTAGGATTAGGGTTGGAATTAGGGTTACGGGTGTGTTGGGGTTAGGGTTGTGGTTAGGGGTGTGTTGGGGTTAGGGTTGGGATTAGGGTTATGGCTACAGTTGGGATTAGGATTAGGGGTGTGTTGGGGTTAGTGTTGAAGTTAGAATTGAGGGGTTTCCACTGTTTAGGCACATCAGGGGTCTCCAAACATGGCGCCACCATTGATTCCAGCCAATCTTGCATTCAAAAAGTCAAATGGTGCTCCCTCCCTTCCAAGCCCCGACGTGCGCCCAAACAGTGGTTTACCCCCACATTTGGGGTACCAGCGTACTCAGGACAAACTAGGCAACAACTGTTGGGGTCCAATTTCTCCTGTTACCCTTGCAAAAATAAAAAATTACTTGCTAAGACATAATTTTTGAGGAAAGAACAATTATTTTTTATTTTCACGGCTCTGCGTTGTAAACTTCTGTGAAGCACTTGGGGGTTGAACGTGCTCATCACACATCTAGATAAGTTCCTTGGGGGGTCTAGTTTCCAAAATGGGGTCACTTGTGGGGTGTTTCTACTGTTTAGGCACATCAGGGGCTCTGCAAATGCAACGTGACGCCCGCAGACCATTCCATCAAAGTCTGCATTCCAAAACGTCACTACTTCCCTTGCGAGCCCCGGCATGTGCCCAAACAGTGGTTTACCCCCACATATGGGGTATCAGCGTACTCAGGAGAAACTGGACAACAACTTTTGGGGTCCAATTTCTCCTGTTACCCTTGCAAAAATAAAAAATTCTGGGCTAAAAAAATATTTTTGAGGAAAGGAAACACATTTATTATTTTCACGGCTCTGCGTTATAAACTTCTGTGAAGCACTTGGGGGTTCAAAGTGCTCACCACACATCTAGATAAGTTCCCTTGGGGGTCTAGTTTCCAAAATGGAGTCACTTGTGGGGAGTTCCTACTGTTTAGGCACATCAGGGGCTCTGCAAACGCAACCTGACGCCCGCAGAGCATTCCATCAAAGTCTGCATTTCAAAACGTCACTACTTCCCTTCCGAACCCCGATTTTCCATTCAAAAAGTCAAATGGCGTGCCTTCCCTTCCGAGCCCTGCCGTGCGCCCAAACAGTGGTTTACCCCCACATATGGGGTATCATCGTACTCAGGACAAACTGGACAACAACATTTGGGGTCCAATTTCTCCTATTACCCTTGGAAAATTAAAAAATCCTGGGCTAAAAATCATTTTTGAGGAAAGAAAAATTATTTTTTATTTTCACGGCTCTGCGTTATAAACTTCTGTGAAGCACCTGGGGGTTATAAGTGCTCACGATGCATCTAGATAAGTTCCTTGGGGGGTCTAGTTTCCAAAATGGGGTCACTTGTAGGGGAGCTCCAATGTTTAGGCACACAGGGGCTCTCCAAACGCGACATGGTGTCCGCTAACGATTGGAGCTAATTTTCCATTCAAAAAGTCAAATGGCACGCCTCCCCTTCCGAGCCTTGCCGTGCACCCAAACAGTGGTTTACCCCCACATATGAGGTATCAACGTACTCAGCAGAAATTGCCCAACAAATTTTAGGATCCATTTTATCCTGTTGCCCATGTGAAAATGAAAAAATTGAGGCTAAAACAAATTTTGTGTGAAAAAAAAGTACTTTTTCATTTTTACGGATCAATTTGTGAAGCACCTGAGAGTTTAAAGTGCTCACTATGCTTCTAGATAAGTTCCTTGGGGGGTCTAGTTTCCAAAATGGGGTCACTTGTGGGAGCGCTCCAATGTTTAGGCACACAGGGGCTCTCCAAATGTGACATGGTGTCTGCTAGCGATGGAGATAATTTTTCATTCAAAAAGTCAAATGGTGCTCCCTCCCTTCCAAGCCCCGACGTGCGCCCAAACAGTGGTTTACCCCCACATTTGGGGTACCAGCGTACTCAGGACAAACTAGGCAACAACTGTTGGGGTCCAATTTCTCCTGTTACCCTTGCAAAAATAAAAAATTACTTGCTAAGACATAATTTTTGAGGAAAGAACAATTATTTTTTATTTTCACGGCTCTGCGTTGTAAACTTCTGTGAAGCACTTGGGGGTTGAACGTGCTCATCACACATCTAGATAAGTTCCTTGGGGGGTCTAGTTTCCAAAATGGGGTCACTTGTGGGGTGTTTCTACTGTTTAGGCACATCAGGGGCTCTGCAAATGCAACGTGATGCCCGCAGACCATTCCATCAAAGTCTGCATTTCAAATGTCACTACTTCCCTTCCGAGCCCTGACGTGCGCCCAAACAGTGGTTTACCCCCACATATGGGGTATCACTGTACTCACAACAAACTGGGCAACAAACATTGGGGCCCAATTTCTCCTGTTACCCTTGTGAAAATAAAAAATTGCTTGCTAAAACATCTTTTTTGAGGAAAGAAAAATGATTTTTTATTTTCACGGCTCTGCGTTGTAAACTTCTGTGAAGCACTTGGGGGTTGAACGTGCTCATCACACATCTAGATAAGATCCTTGGGGGGTCTAGTTTCCAAAATGGGGTCACTTGTGGGGTGTTTCTACTGTTTAGGCACATCAGGGGCTCTGCAAATGCAACGTGACGCCTGCAGACCATTCCATCAAAGTCTGCATTCCAAAACGTCACTACTTCCCTTGCGAGCCCCGGCATGTGCCCAAACAGTGGTTTACCCCCACATATGGGGTATCATCATACTCAGGACAAACTGGACAACAACATTTGGGGTCCAATTTCTCCTATTACCCTTGGAAAATTAAAAAATCCTGGGCTAAAAATCATTTTTGAGGAAAGAAAAATTGTTTTTTATTTTCACGGCTCTGCGTTATAAACTTCTGTGAAGCACCTGGGGGTTATAAGTGCTCACGATGCATCTAGATAAGTTCCTTGGGGAGTCTAGTTTCCAAAATGGGGTCACTTGTAGGGGAGCTCCAATGTTTAGGCACACAGGGGCTCTCCAAACGCGACATGGTGTCCGCTAACGATTGGAGCTAATTTTCCATTCAAAAAGTCAAATGGCACGCCTCCCCTTCCGAGCCTTGCCGTGCACCCAAACAGTGGTTTACCCCCACATATGAGGTATCAACGTACTCAGCAGAAATTGCCCAACAAATTTTAGGATCCATTTTATCCTGTTGCCCATGTGAAAATGAAAAAATTGAGGCTAAAACAAATTTTGTGTGAAAAAAAAGTACTTTTTCATTTTTACGGATCAATTTGTGAAGCACCTGAGAGTTTAAAGTGCTCACTATGCTTCTAGATAAGTTCCTTGGGGGGTCTAGTTTCCAAAATGGGGTCACTTGTGGGAGCGCTCCAATGTTTAGGCACACAGGGGCTCTCCAAACGTGACATGGTGTCTGCTAGCGATGGAGATAATTTTTCATTCAAAAAGTCAAATAGCGCTCCTTCCCTTCCGAGCCTTACCATGTGCCCAAACAGTGGTTTACCCCCACATGTGAGGTATCGGTGTACTCAGGAGAAATTGTCCAACAAATTTTAGGATCCATTTTATCCTGTTGCCCATGTGAAAATGAAAAAATTGAGGCTAAAATAATTTTTTTGTGAAAAAAAAGTACTGTTTCATTTTTACGGATCAATTTGTGAAGCACCTGGGGGTTTAACGTGCTCACTATGCTTCTAGATAAGTTCCTTGGGGGGTCTAGTTTCCAAAATGGGGTCACTTGTGGGGGAGCTCCAATGTTTAGGCACACAGGGGCTCTCCAAACGCGATATGGTGTCCGCTAAAGATTGGAGCCAATTTTTCATTCAAAAAGTCAAATGGCGCTCCTTTCCTTCCAAGCCCTGCCGTGTGCCCAAACAGTGGTTTACCCCCACATATGAGGTATCAGCGTACTCAGGACAAATTGGACAACATCGTTCGTGGTCCAGTTTCTCCTTTTACCCTTGGGAAAATAAAAAAAATGTTGCTAAAATATCATTTTTGTGACTAAAAAGTTAAATGTTAATTTTTTCCTTCCATGTTGCTTCTGCTGCTGTGAAACACCTGAAGGGTTAATAAACTTCTTGAATGTGGTTTTGAGCACCTTGAGGGGTGCAGTTTTTAGAATGGTGTCACTTTTGGGTATTTTCAGCCATATAGAACCCTCAAACTGACTTCAAATGTGAGGTGGTCCCTAAAAAAAATGGTTTTGTAAATTTTGTTGTAAAAATGAGAAATCACTGGTCAAATTTTAACCCTTATAACTTCCTAGCAAAAAAAAAATTTGTTTCCAAAATTGTGCTGATGTAAAGTAGACATGTGGGAAATGTTATTTATTAACTATTTTGTGTCACATAACTCTCTGGTTTAACAGAATAAAAATTCAAAATGTGAAAATTGCGAAATTTTCAAAATTTTCGCCAAATTTCCGTTTTTTTCACAAATAAACTCAGAAATTATTGACCTAAATTTACCACTAACATGAAGCCCAATATGTCACGAAAAAACAATCTCAGAATCGCTAGGATCCGTTGAAGCGTTCCTGAGTTATTACCTCATAAAGGGACACTGGTCAGAATTGCAAAAAACGGCAAGGTCATTAAGGCCAAAATAGGCTGGGTCATGAAGGGGTTAAGCAGATAAAAGGCCTGGAGTTGATTTGAGGTGTGGTGCTTGCATTTGGAAGGTTTTGCTGTGAAGTAAACATGCGGTCAAAGGAGCTCTCCATGCAGGTGAAACAAGCAATCCTTAAGCTGCGAAAACAGAAAAAAACGATCCGAGAAATTGCTACAATATTAGGAGTGGCAAAATCTACATTTTGGTACATCCTGAGAAAGAAATTAAGAAAGCACTGGTGAACTCATCAATGCAAAAAGACCTGGGTGCCCACGGAAGACAACAGTGGTGGATGATTGCAGAATAATCTCCATGGTGAAGAGAAACCCCCTTGCAACAGCCAACCAAGTGAACAACACTCTCCAGGAGGTAGGTGTATCAATATCCAAATCTACCATAAAGAGAAGACTACATGAAAGTAAATGCAGAGGGTTCACTGCACGGTGCAAGCCACTCATAAGCATCAAGAATAAAAAGGCTAGGCTGGACTTTGCTAAAAACATCTAAAAAAGCCAGCACAGTTCTGGAATAACATTCTTTGGACAGATGAAACCAAGATCAACCTCTACCAGAATGATGGAAAGAGAAAAGTATGGTGAAGGCGTGGTACAGCTCATGATCCAAAGCATACCACATCATCTGTAAAACATGGTGGAGGCAGTGTGATGGCTTGGGCATGCATGGCTGCCAGTGGCACTGGGTCACTAGTGTTTATTGATGAAGTGACACAGGACAGAAGCAGCCGAATGAATTCTGAGGTATTCAGAGCCATACTGTGTGCTCAGATCCAGCCAAATGCTGCAAAACTGATTGTCCATCTGTAGTATGAAACGATGACCAATGACCCAAAACATAAAGCCAAAGCAACCCAGATGCTAATTAAAGCAAAGAAGCCAAGTCAGTCACCTGATCTCAACCCAATTGAGCATGCATTTCACTTGTTAAAGACTAAACTTCAGACAGAAAGGCCCACAAACAAACAGCAACTGAAAACCACCGCAGTGAAGGCCTGGCAGAGAATCAAAAAGGAGGAAACACAGCGTCTGGTGATGTCCATGAGTTCAAGACTTCAGACAGTCATTGCCAATAAAGGGTTTTCAACCAAGTACTAAAAGTGAACATTTTATTTAAAATTATTGAATCTGTCCAATTACTTTTGGTCCCTTTAAAAACAGGGTGGCACATGTTAAGGAGCTGAAACTTCTAAACCCTTCATCTAATTTTAATGTGGATACCCTCAAATGAAAGCTGAAAGTCAGAACTTAAACTGCATCTGAATTGTTTTGTTTAAAATTCATTGTGGTAATGTCTATAACCAAAATTAGAAAAATGTTGTCTCTGTCCAAATATATATGGACCTAACTGTATATCGGCTGAGACTTGCCAATGCAAGTCAATGGATACGAGAAAAAAAAAAAAAATCGCACAGCACTCGCACCATGCGAGTGCTGTTCAATTTTTATGCACCGGTGTCCTTTGAAAAGCCGGCAATTCATATGCGGCTACTGTAAGAATCACACTGACAGGTGTTCAGACGCTCCCCCAGCTCAGACGCTCCCCCAGCTCAGACGCTCCCCCAGCTCCCCAGCTTTCCAGCGTTGTTATTTGCGGCTGCTTCATTCCAAACGCTGGCAAGGAAACCTGTATATTACGGCAACGCTGGAAGGCGGGGGACCGGGGGAGCATCTGAACAGCGCAGTGCGCATGCCCAGGAACCCCAGCCCCGCACTGTGCATAATGAATAACACAGTGCGGGGCGGGGATTCAGCAACAGGGTGGCCGCACTGCCCGCACAGGCGCAGTCAGGCACCCTGCATCTGAGTTATGACGGACAATGAAGACTGCGCCTGTCACAGGCAGGCACGCACAGCGCAGGCGCCGGATTTAAGAAGAAACAGCGCGAAGGGGGCGGCGACCACATCCCCAGAAGAGAAGAGTGACGGCCGTTGGGAGATTCACAGAGGAGGCTTCGGACCGCCTCCAGGTCTGCAGACAGGTAGTTAGGGCAAATTTTAAAACGCTTTATTGAGGGAATAACGGAATCAAAAACTAAAAGAGCCACCTTGTTAGACTGCAGCATTACTGCTGCACAAGGTGGCTCTTTTAGTTTATAACGGCTGGAGGGGGTGACAGTGGCCCTTTTTCATAAACCTGCAGTAAGGAAAAATGACCTGCAGGTGGCACCACACTAGCACAAAGCTTACAGACATCACAAACAAATCCTAACATTTGCCTTGGGGGCTTTCCAGCTTGCCGAACTCCTTGCCCAGCCAATTTCAGGCAAATTGGAGGATTGAACACTTCACTGCAGGTGAGTCACATATGCAAACACATTTGTACATGCACTGCCTATTCAATTGTACACTTACCCTGTTTATACTCCACCGACACATACAAATGATACACCATTTCAAAGGTCAAATTACCTGCAGGTGGCATTTGCCTTGGGGTCTTTCCAGCTTGCAGAAGTGCTTGCCCAGCCTATTTCAGGCAAATTCGAGGACTTCACCTCACAAACAGAAATGGTGAGTTACATATGCAAACACATTTGTAAACATGCACTGCTTTTTCGGTGATTAAATTGCCCCACACACACAAGTAATACACCATTTGAAGGGTAAACTTGCCCCTTCAGCAAGAAAAGACACAAATAAACCACACATTCACGATTTGATCAATAAATAGTTTAAACAGTCATTTTCAAAAACCTGCAGAAAAAAACAATAACCTGCAGGTGGCACCACAACCTCAAGACATTTTTTTTAGCCTCTACTTATCAAACCAATTTATTGTATTACCAATCTACATATATAAATACCTCTCTGTGTTCGTCATCTCATTAAATCCATTAGCATTTGACTAGCTTGATTTTCCTGAAATTGCCTGCGCTCCCAACAACCAATGTGCGAAAATTTTGAACTTGCCAACTAGTATACTGTATAATATATATATATATATATATATATATATATATATATATATATATATATATATATATATATATATATATATATATATATATATATACACAGTTATATGAAAAAGTTTGGGCACCACTAGATATCACTGAATTAAATATAAAAATAAAAATTTAAAAATAAAGTTGCAAATATTTATTCCTTACATAGTGGAATGTGTTGAGAAGAGTAAAACATAAAAATGATCAATGTAAATCAAAATTAATATCCCATGGAGGTTTGAATTAGGAATGATACTCAAAATCAAAGCAGAAAATCAAATTACAGGCTGATCCAATTTCAGTGGAAATGCCTCAAGAAAATGAAATGATGCTCAGTAGTGTGTGTGGCCACCAAGTGCCTGTATGACCTCCCTACAATGCCTGGGCATGCTCCTGATGGCGGCGGCGGATGGTCTACTGAGGGATCTCCTCCCCAACCTTTACTAAAGCATCCACCAACTCCTGGACAGTCTGTGGTGCAACGTGACAGTGGATGGTGCAAGACATGATGCCCCAGATGTGTTCAATCGGATTCAGGTCTGGGGAATGGGCGGGCCAGTCCATAGCTTCAATGCCTTCATCTTGAAGGAACTGCTGACACACTCCAGCCACATGATTGTCCTGCATTAGGAGGAACCCAGGGCCAACTACACCAGCATATGGTCTCACAAGGGGTCTGAGGATCTCATCTCGGTACCTAATGGCAGTCAGGCTACCTCTGGCGAGCACATGGAGGGCTGTGCGGCCCTCCAAAGAAATGCCACCCCACACCATCACTGACCCAATGCCAAACCGGTTATGCTGAAGGATGTTTGCAGACAGCAGATCGCTCTCCACAGCATCTCCAGACTCTGTCACGTCTGTCACGTGCTCAGTGTGAACCTGCTTTCATCTGTGAAGAGCACAGGGTGCGTGGGGAATTTGCCAATCCTGGTGTTCTGTGGCAAATACCAAGCGTCCTGCACGGTGTTGGGCTGTGAGCACAACCCCATGTGTGGACGTCGGGCACTCAGACCATCCTCTGTTATGATTTTCCCAATGGCAGGGAAATCAAAATAACAACGGACTAGCTCTCGGGTGATGGGAACTAAAGTGACCGTGACCTGAACCTGACACAACACTGGAAGTAGCCGGGGAGTGTTTCCTACGATGCCCTAGACACCACGCGCCAGCCGGAGATCTAACTACCCCTATCAGAGGAATATACAGGCCTGCCTTACCTCCAGAGATGAACCCCAAAAGGAGATAGCAGCCCCCCACAGATATTGACGGTGAGTCAAGAGGAAAAGACATACGTAGGATGAACAGCAGATTTAGCACAGTGAGGTCCGCTTACTAGATAGCAGAAGTACAGGAAAGAGTCACTTCACGGTCAACTTCAAAACACTACTCAAAAACACCATCCTGAAATTACTTTAAAACTCCAGTGACAACTCATGCCACTGGAGTGGCAATTTCAGTCCACGAGAGCTTCCAGCTACAGAGAGTCACATTGCAAATAGCTGGACAAAAATAGCATTAACTAGAAACAAAATTCAACTTAGCTGAACAGGATCTTGAGGCAGGAGAATGCAACAGAATGCTACTGATACATTGTTGGCCGGCATCGGACCAGCAGCCAAGCAGCCTTAAATAGGAAACTCCCCTAATGGGTGTCAACAGGTGATCAAGGATAGAAGAAGGCAAATAAGTGGCACTACCATAAAACACCACCGGGGGAGCCCACAAACAGAATTCACAACAGTACCCCCCCCTTAAGGAGGGGGCACCGAACCCTCACCAGAACCACCAGGGCGATCTGGATGAGCACTATGAAATGCACGAACCAAATCAGGAGCATGAACATCAGATGCTGTCACCCAAGAATTATCCTCCTGACCATAGCCTTTCCACTTAACCAGATACTGAAGTTTCCGTCTGGAAACACGGGAGTCCAAGATCTTTTCCACCACATACTCCAACTCACCCTCAACCAGCACAGGAGCAGGAGGATCAGCAGACGGAACAACCGGCACCTCATACCTCCGCAACAATGACCGATGAAAAACATTATGAATAGTAAAAGATGCTGGGAGGTCCAAACGAAAGGACACAGGATTGAGAACCTCCAGAATCCTATAAGGGCCGATAAACCGAGGCTTAAACTTAGGAGACGAGACCTTCATAGGAACAAATCGAGAAGACAACCAAACCAGGTCCCCAACACAAAGACGAGGACCGACACGCCGATGACGATTAGTGAACTGTTGAGTCTTCTCCTGGGACAACTTCAGATTGTCCACAACCTGTCCCCAAATCTGATGCATTCTATCAACCACAGCATCTACTCCAGGACAATCCGAAGACTCCAATTGACCGGACGAAAAGCGAGGGTGAAACCCTGAATTACAAAAAAATGGAGAAACCAAAGTGGCAGAACTGGCCCGATTGTTAAGGGCAAACTCTGCCAATGGCAAAAAATCAAGCCAATCGTCCTGATCAGCGGACACAAAACACCTCAAGTAAGTCTCCAAGGTCTGATTAGTACGCTCAGTCTGGCCATTAGTCTGAGGATGGAATGCAGACGAAAAAGACAAGTCGATGCCCATCCTGGCACAGAACGCCCGCCAAAATCTAGACACAAACTGAGTACCCCTGTCAGACACTATATTCTCAGGAATACCATGCAAACGCACAACATTCTGAAAAAATAGAGGGACCAGCTCAGAGGAGGAGGGCAATTTGGGCAAAGGTACCAAGTGAACCATCTTGGAAAAACGGTCACACACCACCCAGATGACGGACATCCTACGAGAAACAGGAAGGTCAGAAATAAAGTCCATAGAGATGTGCGTCCAAGGCCTCTTAGGAATAGGCAAGGGCAACAACAACCCGCTGGCCCGGGAACAGCAGGGCTTAGCCCGAGCACAAACATCACAAGACTGCACAAAAATACGTACATCTCGAGACAAGGAAGGCCACCAGAAGGACCTAGACACCAGATCCCTGGTGCCAAAAATTCCAGGATGACCTGCCAACGCGGAAGAGTGAACCTCCGAAATAACTCTACTGGTCCAGTCATCAGGGACAAACAGTCTACCAGGCGGACAGCGATCAGGCCTATCCACCTGAAACTCCTGCAAAGAGCGCCGCAGGTCTGGGGAGACAGCTGACAATATCACCCCATCCTTCAGGATGCCAGTAGGTTCGGAATCACCAGGCGAGTCAGGCTCAAAACTCCTAGAGAGGGCATCCGCCCTCACATTCTTAGACCCAGGCAGATATGAAACCACAAAGTTAAATCGAGAGAAAAACAACGACCAGCGCGCCTGTCTAGGATTCAGACGCCTGGCTGACTCAAGATAAATTAGATTTTTGTGGTCAGTCAAGACCACCACCTGGTGTCTAGCACCCTCAAGCCAATGACGCCACTCCTCAAATGCCCACTTCATGGCCAAGAGCTCCCGATTTCCAACATCATAATTTCGCTCAGCGGGCGAAAACTTTCGAGAGAAAAACGCACATGGTCTCATCACTGAGCAGTCAGGACCTTTCTGCGACAAAACTGCACCTGCTCCGATCTCGGAAGCATCTACTTCAACCTGGAACGGGAGCGAAACATCAGGCTGGCGCAACACAGGAGCAGAAGAAAAGCGGCGCTTAAGCTCCCGAAAGGCCTCCACAGCCGCAGAGGACCAATTAGCAACATCAGCACCCTTCTTGGTCAAATCAGTCAAAGGTTTAGCAATGGCAGAAAAACCCGCTATGAATCGGCGATAGAAATTAGCAAATCCCAAGAATTTCTGAAGACTCTTTAGAGAAGTAGGTTGTATCCAATCACAAATAGCCTGAACCTTAACAGGGTCCATCTCCATAGATGAAGGGGAAAAAATATATCCCAAAAAGGAAATTCTCTGAACCCCAAAAATACACTTTGAGCCCTTCACAAATAGAGAATTAGCTCGTAAAACCTGAAAAACTCTCCTGACCTGTTGAACATGAGATTCCCAGTCCTCCGAAAAAATCAAAATATCATCCAAATACACAATCATAAATTTATCCAGATATTCACGGAAAATATCGTGCATAAAGGACTGAAAAACGGAAGGGGCATTCGCGAGACCGAAAGGCATTACCAAATACTCAAAATGGCCTTCAGGCGTATTAAATGCGGTCTTCCACTCATCCCCCTGCTTAATCCGCACCAAATTATACGCACCACGTAGATCGATCTTAGTGAACCACTTCGCCCCCTTTATGCGAGCAAAAAGATCAGTCAGTAAAGGTAACGGGTACTGGTATTTAACTGTAATCTTATTCAGAAGTCGATAGTCGATACAAGGTCTCAATGAACCATCCTTTTTACCCACAAAGAAAAACCCTGCCCCCAGTGGAGACAAAGAGGGGCGAATATGACCCTTTTCCAAAGATTCTCTGATATACTCCCGCATAGCAGTATGTTCAGGTACAGACAAATTAAACAAGCGACCCTTAGGAAATTTACTACCGGGAATCAACTCAATAGCGCAGTCACACTCTCTGTGAGGGGGGAGAGAATCAGTTTTAGGCTCCTGAAAGACATCATAAAAATCTGACAGAAATGCTGGGATCTCAGAGGGAGTAGATGAAGAAATGGGAACCAAAGGTGCATCCCCATGAATCCCCCGACATCCCCAGCTCAGCACAGACATTGATCTCCAGTCCAAGACTGGATTATGAATTTGTAACCATGGTAATCCAAGTACTAAAACGTCATGTAGATTGTATAACACAAGGAAACGAATAATCTCCTGATGGTCTGGGGTAAGATGCATAGTCACTTGTGTCCAATATTGTGGTTTATTGCTAGCCAAAGGTGTAGAATCAATACCCTTTAAGGGAATAGAAACCTCCAGAGGCTCTAAATCAAACCCACAATGCTTGGCAAAGGACCAATCCATGAGACTCAGAGCGGCGCCAGAATCCACATAAGCATCCACAGTAACAGATGATAAAGTACAAATCAATGTCACGGACAAAAGAAATTTAGACTGCAAGGTACCCATAGAAAAAGATTTATCAACCTTTTTATCAACCTTCTTTATGCGTTTAGAGCATGCTGATATAACATGAGCTGGATCTCCACAATAGAAGCACAACCCATTTTTGCGCCTGTAATTCTGTCGTTCGCCTCTAGACAATACACTATCGTATTGCATATGCTCTGGTGCCTTTTCAGCGGTCACCGCCAAATGATGCACAGGTTTTTGCTCAGAAGATACCGCCATATGGTGCACAGGTTTTTGCTCAGAAGATACCGCCATATGGTGCACAGGTTTTTGCTCAGAAGATACCGCCATATGGTGCACAGATTTGCGCTCCCGTAAACGCCGATCAATCTGGATAGCCAATTTCATGGCATCATTCAGACCTGTAGGCACAGGGAACCCCACCATGACATCCTTCACGGCATCAGAGAGACCTTCTCTGAAATTAGCTGCTAGAGCGCACTCATTCCATTTAGTAAGCACCGACCATTTACGAATTTTTTGGCAGTATATCTCAGCTTCATCTTGCCCTTGGGAAAGAGCTATCAAGGCTTTCTCAGCCATAATCTCTAAATTAGGTTCTTCATAAAGCAACCCCAAAGCCAGAAAAAACGCATCTACATTTAATAACGCAGGATCCCCTGGCGACAATGCAAATGCCCAACTTTGTGGGTCACCCCGCAATAGAGAAATAACAATTTTAACCTGTTGCGCAGGATCACCAGCAGAGTGAGATTTCAGAGACAAAAACAATTTACAATTCTCTCTGAAATTCAAAAAACGGGATCTGTCTCCGGTAAAAAATTCAGGCATTGGGATCTTAGGTTCAGACATTGGAGCACGTATAACAAAATCTTGTAAGTTCTGGACCTTTGTAGCCAGGTTATTCAGACCTGCAACCAAACTCTGTGGATCCATGATTCAAACAGGTGTAACCAAAGCCATTCAGAGATTAAGAGGAGAGGAAAAAAAAAAAAAAAGGCTGAAGACTGCAGTTTAAGCAAGGAGTACAAATAAGCACTAAGGTGCACTTTCCAAACACAGAAGGAAAAAAAAAACCTTTTCATATCCTTTCCTGCTTTAGTGCATAGTTTTAACACATGACGGCCGGCCAAACTGTTATGATTTTCCCAATGGCAGGGAAATCAAAATAACAACGGACTAGCTCTCGGGTGATGGGAACTAAAGTGACCGTGACCTGAACCTGACACAACACTGGAAGTAGCCGGGGAGTGTTTCCTACGATGCCCTAGACACCACGCGCCAGCCGGAGATCTAACTACCCCTATCAGAGGAATATACAGGCCTGTCTTACCTCCAGAGATGAACCCCAAAAGGAGATAGCAGCCCCCCACAGATATTGACGGTGAGTCAAGAGGAAAAGACATACGTAGGATGAACAGCAGATTTAGCACAGTGAGGTCCGCTTACTAGATAGCAGAAGTACAGGAAAGAGTCACTTCACGGTCAACTTCAAAACACTACTCAAAAACACCATCCTGAAATTACTTTAAAACTCCAGTGACAACTCATGCCACTGGAGTGGCAATTTCAGTCCACGAGAGCTTCCAGCTACAGAGAGTCACATTGCAAATAGCTGGACAAAAATAGCATTAACTAGAAACAAAATTCAACTTAGCTGAACAGGATCTTGAGGCAGGAGAATGCAACAGAATGCTACTGATACATTGTTGGCCGGCATCGGACCAGCAGCCAAGCAGCCTTAAATAGGAAACTCCCCTAATGGGTGTCAACAGGTGATCAAGGATAGAAGAAGGCAAATAAGTGGCACTACCATAAAACACCACCGGGGGAGCCCACAAACAGAATTCACAACAATCCTCATGGAGTCGGTTTCTAACCATTTGTGCAGACACATGCACATTTGTGGCCTGCTGGAGGTCATTTTACAGGGCTCTGGCAGTGCTCCGATTCCTCCTTGCACAAAGTCTCAGGTAGCGATCCTGCTGCTGGGTTGTTGCCCTTCTACGGCGCCCTCCACATCTCCTGGTGTACTGGCATGTCTCCTGGTAGCACCTTTAGCCTCTGGACACTACGCTGACAGACACAGCAAATCTTCTTGCCACAGCTCGCATTCATGTGCCATCCTGGATGAGCTGCACTACCTGAGCCACTTGTGTGGGTTGTAGAGTCCGTCTCATGCTACCACGAGTGTGAAAGCACAAGTGCAGCGCCCCAGAGTCTGGTCATTGCAGTAACGTCGCTCTTCCACCAGGGGGAGTGATGGTACGTCTGATGGCACTAAAGGAGTTCACCTGACCCGGTATCACAGTCACACATTACACTTCACACTCCGGCCACCAGGGGGAGCAAAAGGTCCTATCTACTAGGCCACTCCTCACACATGGGTAAAACTGGGGGTTGGATAGGAAGTTAGGGAGAAAGCAGCCTGGGAGAGTTCCAGGGAGGACCTGTCAGGTGTGGGATCCTGACAGCGGCCTAGCACAGAAAGATCGTTACGGAGCTGCGCCTGTACTGCATAGCGGCGGTCTCCTAAGAAAGGACAAGAAGCGAAGTATATTGTGGAGAGTGAGAGACGAGATCACAGCACAAAGGAGATAGAACCAGGAGGAGTCGTGCCCCAAGATCGGCAACATCCTTCTGAGGCGCGTAGCCGGTGGCCGGAACACCGAGGGAGTAATAGGCTCTACGCATTACTCTGAACTACGGCAGGGCAGTTTATTCCAAGGTGGCTGTCCAACCTTTACACCTAACGAAGACAACGGAGGCAATTGTGGGAGAGGGGCGTCTCTAGGGTCCCTATAAAATAACTCCAGGCCTACCCCGTAATACGGGTGTGTCCTATCCATATCATCTGGAGGACGGAGAGAGAGAACAGAAACATATACGACAGTTGTGAGGACTATCCCATGGTGCTCAACAGGGAGGTACTACAACACACAGGCGCTAGTAGGAAGGCTACTGATTTCCACCTGCAAAGGGAACTATGGATGTGCCTTCGGACCGGCCGGTCTCAGCCAGCCCTGTTAGCAGTGCTCTGGATTGCGGATGCTGAAGTCTTCAGTAAAAAGGTAAAGAGACTGCAACCCTGTGTCCTCGTCATTTACTGCGGCCTACACCATCACCATCTACTCATCAAGGGAAGCCCTGGGGACATACTTCACCTGTGGGAAGTTACACCATCTAGCTGCCATTCCATCACCCCAGTGGACCCCTAGCAGCGTCGGTCACTCTGACCGAATACCACAGGTGGCGTCACGAACACTTGACAGACTTTCATCACCTTTAATTGGGCGCCCCTTAGCAGGGCCACGGACCGGGTCGGGCCACCGTGACATCCCCAGAACCGAGACCGAGGGACCCGGTACAGAGTACCCCGCTGCCCTGCGTTTGGGGGCCGCTCCAAACCTGGCGTCACGAACAGGATCTACTTAAGCCTGAGAATCAGGTCATGTGTGCCTTGGAACTGTGACAGTTGTGCTTAAACTGTGATTTATTGCAAGGACTGTGCGTTGCAAATTGCCGCCAAAATCCGCCATTGCCGCGCTGTGCGGAGCACGAGGGGAAGAGCCATAGCTTCGTGGGCGGAGCCAGCCGAAAAGAGCGCAAGGCAAGAAGACGCGGTGAGGTGCCGATTCTGGAAGAGGAACCCCGACTTCCACCAGGTTAGCAGAGGGGAGGAGCGGCCATGTCTGATCCGGGAGGAGAGGTGGCGGTGGTCGCAGCCGCAGACTCAGAGGCACCTCCGGGCCCCGCAGTAGGCGCAGCCGTGGGCCTTGTACCACTGCCGGGTCCCGCAGAGCTTGCCGCCCCTATCAGCCAGCCGAATACTACCGCGGCTACGGCGGCCATAATGCCCTTCTCCATGCCATACCTACCTGAAGCAGCCTGGCTCCCGCGATACTCTGGACAATCACATACATTAACTGACTTTAAAGAAGGGATCTGCAGCCTGCTTGAGTTTTATCCCCTGACAGAGCCTCAGAAAGTTCATATGGTAACAGGCCAACTCTTTGGAGCGGCTCTGAGAGAAGTGAAGTCCTGGCCCGCCGCGGATAAGAGAACAGCGCAGCAGGTCTTTGCAAAGCTTAAAACCACCTTTGACACCCGCACCGCCACAGAAATTAAATTGATGTTCTATGGGTGCAAGCAGAGGCCGCAGGATAGCTTACGAGACTATGCCCTTAATCTCCAGGAGGCATTGCGGGCCATCAAGCAGAATGACCCAAACAGCATGCAAGATGAGGATAAACTCCTAAAGGAGCGGTTCATCGAGGGGCTCCTGTGCAGTCACCAACGGGCCCAACTGCACTTCCTGGGCATGCAGAATCCAGACCTGACTTTCGCGCAATTTAAAGATAAAGCCATCCAGGTGCTACAGGAGCAACAGCCCAGCCGTGCAGTACTTCCCAGGCGTCAAGCTCTCACGTACCACCAGGAGGTGGCGCCAGATGCTCAAGTTTCTGCCGAGGCCGATGCCCAGATCTTGGAAGACGATTCCCCTGCAGGACTACGCCTCCAGATGCAGGAGCTGACCAAGAACGTTGCTGCCCTAGCCCAGACCGTACAGTCCCTACAGGAGGCCCCCAAGGAGAAGATCCAGCTGGCTTCCAGACCGGAGGATGTCCCCTGGTGGCGACAGAGGAGGATTCCGCCGACCAGAGGCAGAGACGACGATCGCTTTCATCGGGACGGACGACCTATCTGCCGCTGCTGCCACCTTGCAAGGTACTGTCATTTAAATGAGCAACCCCTGGGGCAGAGGGCCAACCCCCAGGAGTAGGACGACCAGGCCCGCAAAACTGGAGAGCCAAATACATTGGAGGACGACCAGTTCTTCCCATCGTGATCGACGGTATCCCCATGAACGCTTTGCTGGTCACCGGTTCTCAGGTGACGACTATGCCTTACATCCTTTATAAAGATTATTGGGAGGACACCGACATCACTCATGGCCCCGATGATGATTTCACCATAATAGCCATTGCCAAAAGTGGGGTACAAAGAGGTCACCATTAAAGTTGGGCGGGTAGAATTGGAGGCCCAAGGGATTGTAATTGTTGATATTGACTGACGTGAATGTAACCCCATGATGACCATTGGTACTAATGTCATAGAAAATTGTCTTGCAGAGGTTATTGTCTTGTTACAGCAGGTAGCAGAAACAGCTGGTTACAGTGAACAACGTGCCCTGCAGAAAGAAATCAGAGCTCTGATGCAGAGACAGCAGGTAGAGCTGACTGGTGGTGAAATTGGCCGTGTCACAGTGAGTGATTCAATCCCCATCGCAATACCCCCCAGGAGTGAAATGTTAATATGGCGTCGGGCAGAAATAGGCCTCAGGGGTAAAGACTACCAGGCTCTGGTAGAACCTGTATATTCAGATAATAGGCCTACCCTCCTGACAGCCAGAGGGGTGGTTGAAGTCCGCAAGGGGAGGGTGCCAGTACGTGTTCTTAACTGTGGAGAGGAAGAAGTCCACCTAACCAAATATGCGACACTTGCCAAACTGTTTACTGTTGATAATAGTGTGATACAGGCACCAGAACCCTTAGTCCCGTCTAACCCGGCAGAGAACAACGGCTCTGCAGGGCAGCCGAAAGATTGGTGTCAGGAATTGCACGTGGGCACTGACTCTACCCCATCACACCAGAAACAGGGGGCCTACAGAGTGGCTCATGAGTATGAGCGGGTATTCAGCAAGCACCCCCTAGATTTTGGGCAGGTAAAAGGGATTCAACATCATATCCCCAAAGGACATCATCCACCCATAAAAGAGAGATACCGTCCTGTACCCCCAGCTCATTATCAGTGTGCCAAAGACATGATGCGAGAGATGAAGGAGGCTGGGGTAGTGAGAGACAGTTGTAGCCCCTGGGCAGGTCAATTAGTCCTCGTCAGGAAGAAGGATGGCACAATGAGGATGTGTGTTGATTATAGGCAGCTAAATCGCATTACACATAAGGATGCATACCCACTGCCCAGGATAGAGGAGTCCTTGGCTGCTTTAAAATCTGCTAACTACTTCTCTACCTTGGATCTCACCAGTGGGTACTGGCAGGTTCCTTTGGCAGAGGCGGACAAGGAAAAGACGGCCTTCAAGATGCCGATGGGTCTCTGCGAATTCAACTACATGCCCTTCGGATTGTGCAATGCCCCGGGAACGTTCTAGAGGATGATGGAGTGCTGTCTGGGACACAAGAACTTTGTTGCTATATCTGGACGACGTCATTGTCTTCTCCAAGACTTATGAGGTCCATTTGAAGCACCTGGCCAAGGTGTTCGAAGCCCTGTCCAACTTTGGCCTAAAGGTAAAACTGTCCAAATGCCATCTGCTAAAACCCAAGGTGCAGTACCTGGGCCATGTAGTGAGTGCCGAAGGGGTGGTCCCAGACCCTGACAAGGTCACTGTGATCAAAGACTGGCCGAAGCCCGGCAACCTTCATGAAGTCCGGCAGTTCCTCGGGTTGGTAGGCTACTACAGGAGGTTTATCAAGGACTTCACCAAGAAGGCCGCACCATTGCAAGACCTGTTGGTGGGCCAATCCAAGAAAACCAAGGGTAAGAATACCACATTTGATTGGAACGATGGACTGGAGGGATCCTTCACTTGTTTAAAGTTGGCGCTGACGGGAGAAGAGGTACTGGCCTACCCTGAATATGACCAACCGTTTGTGCTGTATACAGATCCCAGCAACGTGGGACTGGGAGCCGTGTTGTCCCAGGTCCAGAAAGGCAAGGAAAGGGTAATCGCTTACGCCAGCAGGAAACTTCGTCCCACTGAAAGGAACCCTGACAACTACAGTTCCTTTAAGCTGGAATTCCTCGCCATCGTTTGGGCAGTGACAGAGAGGTTCAAGCACTACCTGGCCTCAGCAAAATTCACCGTCTTCACGGATAATAATTCACTAACACATTTGGACACAGCAAAACTGGGTGCCTTGGAACAGCGGTGGATGGCCTGGTTGTCCAATTACGACTTCACCATCAAGTACCGGGCAGGGCACAAGAATGCGAATGCCGATGCATTGTCCTGGATGCCCAACTTGCCAGAAACGGGAGAAGACCCGGAAGCACTTGAAGAGGTAGAGCTGCCCGCTTTCCATCGCCCCAAGGCCACCCAGTGTTCCCATCATGTCGAGAACAGGCGCAAGAACAAGCAGGATGCCACGCTGAATCCCCTGCCCCACCACGGATGGACAGAAACCCAGGATGGTGACCCGTCCGTCGGGTGAAAGAGCTCCTGACGCAGGGAGGTTTGCATCCCGGCCCGGATGATCCACAAGAGACACAACAGCTGTGGAAGGGGAGAGGCAAACTGTTTATTCACGATGGTAAGCTGTGCCGAAGAAGCATCGACCCACGCACTCATGAATTGGTATGGCAGATAGTAGTCCCAAGGCAAGATGCGCCAATGGTTCTGGGAGCGTACCACGATGGGGCAGGACACTTCGGATGGAGGAAGTTGGAGAGTCTACTCCGTGGGAGGTTCTACTGGATTGGCATGAAGAAAGCCCTCAAAAAGTGGTGTCGAGAGTGTGGCCCATGTAGCCTACGCAGGAAGGACCGTGACAGCCAAAGGGCTCCCTTGCAGCCTATCATCACCAAACGGCCGCTCGAACTGGTCACGCTAGATCATGTGAAGCTAACACCCAGCTGGTCCGGCTATGTCTACGCTCTTACCATCGTGGACCACTACTCTAGATTCCTGGTAGTTGTGCCTGTCAAAGATCTGACGGCCAGGACGGCCGCCAAAACCTTCCAGCAGTACTTCTGTAGACCACATGGGTACCCAGAGAAGGTACTGACAGATCAAGGGCCAGCATTTGAAGCGGAGGTGTTCCAGGAATTCTGCAATCTGTACGGGTGTAAGAAGATCAGAACAACACCGTAGCATCCACAAACCAACGGGATGTGCGAGAAGATGAACCAAGTGGTAATCGACTTACTGAAAACCTTGCCCGTGGAGGAACGGAACTTGTGGCCAACAAAGTTGCCTGACTTGGTAGACATGAACAACCACATCCCAGTGAATTCCACCAACTGCACTCCAGCGTACCTGATGCGAGGAAGATCTAGCAAGTTAGCTGTTGATCTAGACATGGGGGTCCTAACCCCCGAAGATGTCTCGCCAGATGCAGATTGGGATACAGAAAGGCAGCAAAGGTACCGCAAAATACAGGAATGCGTGGAAAGAAGTCTAGCCCAAGCCAGACAAAAACAAGAAAGGGACCACAACCAGCATGCTCCTGCAATTCCCTTGTCACCCGGTGAGCAAGCACTCAAATGGGAGAGGAGATTACACAAGCATGACGACCAATGGGAAGCGGAACCGTATACCATCCTGCCATCCGATTTTGACAATACAAAGGTCTGTCTCATCAGCAAAGATGGAGGAGAAACCTCAACAGCAAATCCCGAGACCACCTTAAAATATGCCCCGATAAGTTGAGAGAGAGGGAAACAGATCCAGGAACCTCTCCACCTGTAGAAGAGGAGAAGATGATACACACTGTTCTTGGCGATTTTCCCCAGTCTTGGACTCGAATAAACCAGGCCATCGTGGTACCTGTTTTAACGTTTCGCCAGCTGAAACCGCCAGAGCCAAATGTGATGCCAGATCATCCGGAACCGCAATCACAGCAGACCCCACCAGAGGATGCCATGCCAACAGTTGGACCGGCAAGTCCTCCCTCTGCTATCGGTGAATCTGCCATACCCACAATTAGTAGCAGCAGCCCTGAGAGCTCAAGCATACCAGTGATACCCAGACTCACTAAAAATGTAGCTAGAAGACAGTGCACTACACCAGCGATAGCAAGCACAGCGGGCCCTGTAAGGTCAATAACAACCCCTGCACTGCGGAGGTCTACAGGTAGTACCAAGAATCAAACCCTAATTCGCTACAAAACTTGGAAATATTAACAGGAACTGCTATTTGGTTAAAAATGTTTGTGTATATATCTTTGTTACAGATTTAAAATGGACAATGGAGTAATGGACAGTGAATTGCTCCAAAGCTTTCAAAAGGGATCCCTTTGCTTACCCGGGATCCCTGCTGTTTCAAGTTTGCACCCACTGAACTGGGAGTCATGAACTGTGCATGACCAAGACTTTCGCAACGTTCAAGTGTTCTCACCTCCCAAAAAGGGAAGCACTGTTATATTTACTTGTTCATAGCATTTACTTGTTCATAGCATTTCAAAAATTTTGTATGTCTTTTACTAACATGTATTGTTGTTCTTCTTTTCCCAGTCCGGGAGTACTGGATTTAACGGGGGGGGGGGGGGGGGGAGTGCAGCGCCCCAGAGTCTGGTCGTTGCAGTAACGTCGCTCTTCCACCAGGGGGAGTGATGGTACGTCTGATGGCACTAAAGGAGTTCACCTGACCCGGTTTTCACAGTCACACATTACACTTCACACTCCGGCCACCAGGGGGAGCAAAAGGTCCTATCTACTAGGCCACTCCTCACACATGGGTAAAACTGGGGGTTGGATAGGAAGTTAGGGAGAAAGCAGCCTGGGAGAGTTCCAGGGAGGACCTGTCAGGTGTGGGATCCTGACAGCGGCCTAGCACAGAAAGATCGTTACGGAGCTGCGCCTGTACTGCATAGCGGCGGTCACAGACGGAGACGAGATCACAGCACAAAGGAGATAGAACCAGGAGGAGTCGTGCCCCAAGATCGGCAACATCCTTCTGAGGCGCGTAGCCAGTGGCCGGAACACAGAGGGAGTAATAGGCTCTACGCAATACTCTGAACTACGGCAGGGCAGTTTATTCCAAGTTGGCTGTCCAACCTTTACACCTAACGAAGACAACGGAGGCAATTGTGGGAGAGGGGCGTCTCTAGGGTCTCTATAAAATAACTCCAGGCCTACCCCGTCATTTGGGTGCGTCCTATCCATATCATCTGGGGGACGGAGAGAGAGAACAGAAACATACACGACAGTTGTGAGGACTATCCCGTGGTGCTCAGCAGGGAGGCACTACAACACACAGGCGCTAGTAGGAAGGCTACTGATTTCCACCTGCAAAGGGAACTCTGGATGTGCCTTCGGACCGGCCGGTCTCAGACAGCCCTGTTAGCAGTGCTCTGGATTGCGGATGCCGAAGCCTTCAGTAAAAAGGTAAAGAGACTGCAACCCTGTGTCCTCGTCATTTACTACGGCCTACACCATCACCATCTACTCATCAAGGGAAGCCCTGGGGACATACTTCACCTGTGGGAAGTTACACCATCTAGCTGCCATTCCATAACCCCAGTGGACCCCTAGCAGCGTCGGTCACTCTGACCGAATACCACAGGTGGCATCACGAACACTTGACAGACTTTCATCACCTTTAATTGGGCTCCCCTTAGCAGGGCCACGGAACGGGCTGGGCCACCGTGACATCCCCAGAACCGAGACCGAGGGACCCGGTACTGAGTACCCCGCTGCCCTGCGTTTGGGGGCCACTCCAAACCCAACATTCAAAAGTGACCAAAACATCAGCCAGAAAGCATTGGTACTGAGATGTGGTCTGTGGTCCCCACCTGCAGAACCACTCCTTTATTGAGTGCGTCTTGATAATTGGCAATAATCTCCATGTGTTGTATCTTCCATTTGTACATCAGCATGTAAAATTGATTGTCAATCAATGTTGCTTCCTAAGTAGTGTTGAGCGATACCGTCCGATACTTGAAAGTATCGGTATCGGAAAGTATCGGCCGATACCGGCAAAGTATCGGATCTAATCCGATACCGATACCCGATACCAATACAAGTCAATGGGACTCAAGTATCGGACGGTATCCTGATGGTTCCCAGGGTCTGAAGGAGAGGAAACTCTCCTTCAGGCCCTGGGATCCATATTAATGTGTAAAATAAAGAATTAAAATAAAAAAATATTGCTATACTCACCTCTCCGACGCAGCCTGGACCTTACCGAGGGAACCGGCAGCGTTGTTTGCTTAAAATGCGCGCTTTTACTTCCTTCCGTGACGTCACGGCTTGTGATTGGTCGCGTGCCGCCCATGTGGCCGCGACGCGACCAATCACAGCAAGCCGTGACGTAATTTTCAGGTCCTGGATGCCTAATTCTAGGCATTCATGATTTTAAAATTACGTTCCGGCTTGTGATTGGTCGCGTCGCGGTCACATGGGCGACGCGACCAATCACAAGCCGTGACGTCACGGGAGGCAGGAGACGCGCGCATTTTTAAAATTACGTCACGGCTTGTGATTGGTTGCGTGCCGCCCATGTGACCGCGACGCGACCAATCACAGCAAGCCGTGACGTAATTTCAGGTCCTGAATGCAGAAATAGGCATCAGGACCTGAAATTACGTCACGGCTTGCTGTGATTGGTCACGTCGCGGTCACATGGGCGGCACGCAACCAATCACAAGCCGTGACGTAATTTTAAAAATGCGCGCGTCTCCTGCCTCCCGTGACGTCACGGCTTGTAATTGGTCGCGTCGCCCATGTGACCGCGACGCGACCAATCACAAGCCGGAACGTAATTTTAAAATCATGAATGCCTAGAATTAGGCATTGAGGACCTGAAAATTACGTCACGGCTTGCTGTGATTGGTCGCGTCGCGGCCACATGGGCGGCACGCGACCAATCACAAGCCGTGACGTCACGGAAGGAAGTAAAAGCGCGCATTTTAAGCAAACAACGCTGCCGGTTCCCTCGGTGAGGTCCAGGCTGCGTCGGAGAGGTGAGTATAGCAATATTTTTTATTTTAATTCTTTATTTTACACATTAATGTTGTTTCGATACCGATACCCGATACCACAAAAGTATCGGATCTCGGTATCGGAATTCCGATACCCGCAAGTATCGGCCGATACCCGATACTTGCGGTATCGGAATGCTCAACACTATTCCTAAGTGGACAGTTTGATTTCACAGAAGTTTGATTTACTTGGAGTTATATTCTGTTGTTTAAGTGTTCCCTTTATTTTTTTGAGCTGTGTATATACAGTGCCTTGAGAAAGTATTCGACTCCCTTGAAATTTTCAACCTTTTCCCACATATCATGCTTCAAACATAAAGATACCAAATGTAAATTTTTGGTGAAGAATCAACAACAAGTGGAACGCAGTTGTGAAGTTGAACAAAATGTATTGGTTATTTTAAAATTTTGTGGAAATTCAAAAACTGAAAAGTGGGGCATGCAATATTATTCGGCCCCTTTAATTTAATACTTTGTTGCACCACCTTTTGCTGCGATTACATCTGCAAGTCGCTTGGGGTATGTCTCTATCAGTTTTGTACATTGAGAGACTGAAATTCTTGCCCATTCTTCCTTGGCAAACAGCTCAAGATCAGTCAGGTTTGATGGAGATCGTTTGTGAACAGCAGTTTTCAGCTCTTTCCACAGATTCTCGATTGGATTGAGGTCTTGACTTTGACTTGGCCATTCTAACACCTGGATACGTTTATTTGTGAAACATTCCATTGTAGATTTTGCTTTATGTTTGGGATCATTGTCTTGTTGGAAGACAAATCTCCGTCCCAGTCTCAGGCCTTTTGCAGATTCCAACAGGTTTCTTCAAGAATGGTCCTGTATTTGGCTTCATCCATCTTCCCAGTCAATTTTAACCATCTTCCCTGTCCCCGCTGAAGAAAAGCAGGTCCAAACCATGATGGTGCCACCACCATGTTTGACAGTGGGGATGGTGTGTTCAGGGTGATGAGCTGTGTTGCCTTTATGCCAAACATATCGTTTGGCATTGTTGCCAAAAAGTTTGATTTTGGTTTCATCTGACCAGAGCACCTTCTTCCACATGCTTGGTGTGTCTCCCAAGTGAACAACACTTTTTATGGATATCTTTGAGAAATGGCTTTCTTTTTGCCACTCTTCCATAAAAGCCAGATTTGTGCAGTGTACGACTGTTGTCCTATGGACAGACTGTCCCACCTCAGCTGTAGATCTCTGCAGTTCATCCAGAGTTATCATGGGCCTCTTGGCTGCATCTCTGATCAGTCTTCTCCTTGTTTGAGATAAAAGTTTAGAGGGTCTTGGTAGATTTGCAGTGGTATGATACTCCTTCCATTTCAATATGATCGCTTGCACAGTGCTCCTTGGGATGTTTAAAGTTTTGGAAATAATTTTGTATCCAAATCCGGCTTTAAACTTCTCCACAACAGTATCACGGACCTGCCTGTTGTGTTCCTTGGTCTTCATGATGCTCTCTGTGCTTCAAACAGAATCCTGGGACTATCACAGAGCAGACGCATTTATACGGAGACTTGATTACACACAGGTGGATTATATTTATCATCATTAGGCATTTAGGACAACATTGGATCATTCAGAGATCCACAATGAACTTCTGGAGTGAGTTTGCTACCCTGAAAGTAAAGGGGCTGAATAATATTGCACGCCCCACTTTTCAGTTTTTGAATTTCCACAAAAATTTTAAATAACCAATAATTGCGTTCCACTTGTTGCTGATTCTTCCCCAAAAATGTATATTTGGTATCTTTATGTTTGAAGCATTACATGTGGGAGAAAAGGTTGAAAGGTTCCAGGGAGATGAATACTTTCGCAAGGCACTGTGTGTATATGTGTGTAAAAAAAAATAAAATATATATATATATATATATATATATATATATATATATATATATATATATATATATATATATATATACAGGGTGAGCCATGTATATGGACACAACTAAATAAAATGGGAATGGTTGGTGATATCAACTTCCTGTTTGTGGCACATTAGTATATGAGAGGGGGAAAACTTTTCAAGATGTGTGGTGACCATGGTGGCCATTTTTTAGTTGCCCATTTTGGATCCAACTTTATAAATGGCCCACCCAGGTGTATCCATATAAATAGCCTACCCTGTGTGTATTATATATATATGTGTGTGTTTTTACGAATGTTTAGTTTTAAAACGATGTGTCAATGACAGAGAACAGTATGTAAAAGCTCATGTTAAAATCGCACTGCATACGGATGCCATACAGATATGAGATGCAAGGAAATCGCATCATTGCATTGCAAACGGATTACACATGGATCACCATACGGAGAACATTGGTGCGATTCTCAGTCGTCAAAAATCAGAAGGATTTTTTTTATACGTTGAGTGTGAATCCGGCCTAATGCTGTGTCTCACAGGCCACCGTACCCTTAGGTCATCACACATGACCTCAGGGTACCACCATGGTAACCATCAAGACTCATGATTCTCATATTGGGGGTCTGATGATTACTAAGGGGGTCTTGTGACCCTCTTTTAACCAATTAAATATCACGGTCACGATTGACAGCGAGTTAGTTGGCCCCGATTGGCTCCAAAACCATCCAGGGCCGATACCGCAGGGCATCAGCTGTCATGCACAGCTGACACTCGCAGGAATTTTAGCCGCGGAACGGCGCTGTACTCTTATTCCTCAGCGCCATTAAAAAGCTGCACTGAGGAATCACAACCGTCGTTAAAAAGCATATTGGCGGTCATTAAGGGATTAAGGCTGTGTTCCCACCATGAGATTTTGATGAGTTTTTGATGTTGGAGATTTTCTGCACCTATTAAGTAAATTAGGTAACTTGCGATTTTCATTGTGACTTTTAGATGTGTTTTTTATTACGTTTTGGACGCTTCTTTTTATCTCTTGCTTCTATGTTATGTTTTAAATAAAGTTGCTTGTTTTTTAAACTTCCTGGTATTTGGCTTTGACAAAACATTATTGATGCAATCATGTACAGTCATGTGTGGATTACATGCATTTTTTATGCGTTTCCTCTGTTGAAACGCGCTAGAAACGAATGTGTCTTTTTCACCTGACATAAAATTCAGCGTACCCGAAGGAGAACTTGAGATACTGCGGATTTTAAACACACACCTCAGGTCTGTTTACTGTGAGTAAAAAAAGGCACAGAAGGCAGGAGATTTCTATGAATCCCATTAACTTTGCTGTAACTGTAAGGCTATGTGCCCACGATAATGTTTTGGTGGCTTTTGATGTTGCAGATTTTCTGCACCATTTTTGAACCCATTAAGTCAAATAGGATACTTTTAATTTTTTTCAAAACTCATCAATGGAACGTAGCTTAAGACACTGTGTTTTTTGAGGCAGCAAAAATACGCAGCGCCAAAAACTCATCGTGGGCACACAGACTAAAGGGAATTTTATTTGTCTTTTATTTGAAGAAAAATATTTTTTTTTCTAACAGTTTACCATTGTTTCTTCACTTGTCATGAAATATTTTGAACATTTATTTTTTAATTTGGCATTAAATATATAATTTTCATATTTCCCACTCTTGACCATCAGAGGGAACTAATGTGAAAAGTGATGAAGGCAAGCAACATGCAAATTTGTACTTACCTCTTTCTGAACTGGTATCACACCTCATCACATTATTCAAGGCAGCAATAGCATGGCCTTTTAATTTTTACCACAGACATCACAGACAAAAAATTTAAAATGACTGCTACATTTTTAAACCTTCTATAATGCTAACAAAATAAAACAACTTTGTAGAAATGGTGCTGATTAGTGATGAGCGACTGTACTCGTTGCTCGGGTTTTCCCGAGCACGCTCGGGTGACCTCCCAGTATTTGTTAGTGTTCGGAGATTTCGTTTTCATCACGGCAACTGAATGATTTACAGCTACTAGCCAGGCTGTGTACATGTGGGGGTTGCCTGGTTACTAGGGAATCCCCAAATGTAATCAAGCAGGCTAGTAGCTGTAAATCATTCAGCTGCCACAATGAAAACTAAATCTCCGAACACTATCAAATACTGGGAGGTCACCCGAGCGTGCTCGGGAAAACCCGAGCAACGAGTACAGTCGCTCATCACTAGTGCTGATGTAAAGCAAGCATGAGGGAATTTTATTTATGTTTTTGTGTGGTATGACTATCTGGATTTTAGGGATAATCATTAGTGATGAGCGAATATACTCGTTACTCGAGCACTAAAAAATACTCGGAGGACACCCGAGCATGCTCGAGAAATCTCGAGTAACGAGTATATTCACTCATCACTAATAATCATTCAAAGTATGAAAATTTTAATTTTGTGGAAATTTTTGTCAAATTTCTGATATTTTTATAAATAAATGAAACACATATCAACCTAAATTTACCATTACCATAAAGTATGATGTGTCCTGAAAAAACATTCTCAAAAGCAATGAGATAGTTGAAGCGTTCCTGAGTTATTAGTATGTAAAGTAATACTGGTCAGATTTTAAAAAAATTGGCCCGGTCACTAAGGGGTTAAAAACTCTTTATATGCCATATGAAAATGAGTGGGCTTTGGTGCACCCTTTTTCATGGGCAAGAGCTTGGTGCACCTTTACATCCCCCTGAATTTGCATATTGATCAGTTCCCTGACTGACAGCTCTCACTTGGCCAGAGCAAGTGCTGCCTGAACCCTAACTGTAGTGCTGTGCCTGCACACTGACTATGCAAGAGTCATCTGCACTCACACAGTAAGGGAACAGGGCCCCCTTTCATCATTGATTCCTGTCATGGCAACGCCACTTCTACACCCAGAAGTGTAGAGGGGAGGGGAGATCAGTTACATTCTTCTTCTGTCTTCAGTACCTATTCTGTTCATGCAATGAAGACAGGAGGAGAATATAACTGATCTACCCTGCCCTCCGAAGCCGCTCTCTACACTTCTGGGTCTAGAAGCGGCAGTGCCATCATGGGTGGCACTGATAAAAGGCAGGACCTTTTTTATATCAGCACTGCAGATAAGGTTCAGGCAGCGCACGTTCCAGTCCAGTGAGTGCTGTCAGAGTCCGGGAATCAGTATGCAAATTGAGGAAGGCGTAGCTGTGCACCAAGCTCTTGAAGGATGCATCAAAGCCCCCTCATTTGCATACATAGTATAAAGCGTTTTCAATCTAATTACAACAGTGAAATGTATACTGCTAATATTATTTTTATAGGGGCTAAGTGGCCTACATAACTGTTTAATTAGCTCAGTTTGCATTTTGGGGTGACGGACTCTATTTAAGTGGCAGCACCTACAACCCCTCAACAGGACCCCTTCTACCTGCAAAAAATAGTTTGGGCATGTTCACACTGGGTGTTTTTGCTGTGGGTTTTTTTTGCTGCTTTTTTATGCTAATTTTCAGCTGCTTTTTACAGTACCAGCAAAGCCTATGAGATTTCAGAAATCTCATGCACACAGTTTTTTTGTCATCAGGAGTTTGTGCTTTGCAGCATTTTTTGGACATAGAGGATGTCACTTCTTTCAGTGTTTTTGTAGCATTTTTCACTCATTTACTTGGATGGTGAAAAAACGCAGATTGACTTTTTTTGCAGCGTATTTGCTGCAGAAAAGTCAAGGTAGGACAGTCGGATGTGACCTCACACTCGGCTCTGCTATATCTAGATGGCAGGCTGCATGATGCGTCCATACAGCCCTGTCATCCAGCAGAGCGGACCCGAGCCCCATTCACTTGAATGGGGGGCCCGACAATATAGTGTTTAAGACGCTGTCATATGCATGACAGCACAGCAAACACCGCTTTTGATCGGCGGTGAAATAATCTCCGCCGGTCAGAGAGCCGCAGTTCCCACGTTGTCAAAAGACAGCGGCAGCCGCTCAGCTGTGATCGGAGGTATAAACTTTACATCTGGTCACTGGTGTCAGCTGATGGGACTACCGCTCCCATCATCCGACACCTAATAAGGCCGGAGACACACTGGTGCGAGAGACGGCCGAGTCTCGCTGGTTAAAAGCAAGCTGTGGCACCTGCATTCCGGAGCTGAGCGTGCAGCTGCATAGCAATACATGGAGCCGCACGCTCCGCTCCGGAGTGCAGGTGCCACAGCTTGCTTTTAACCAGCGAGACTCGGCCGTCTCTCGCACCAGTGTGTCTCCGGCCTAACAGTGAGAGCAGGAGCGGCGGATGGGAATATTCATCTGCCACTCCTGCGCTATAAATAAATAATAAAAAAAAAAATGGCATGGGTTCCTCCCTATTTTTGATAACCAGCCAGACAAAACTCACAGCTGGGGGCTGCAACCCTCAGCTGTCAGGTTCAGCAAGGCTAGTTATCAAGAATAAAGGGGTCCTCACGCTTTTTTTATTTAAAGAAATAATTTTAAAAAATGGTGTGGTGTCCCCCCATTTTTTACAACCAACCTTGCTAAAGCTCACAGCTGGGGGCTGGTATTCTAAAAATAGTGACCAGCAGCTGCACAGAAAAGGCACATCTATTAGATGTGCTAAATTCTGGCGCTTTGCCCGGCTCTTCCCACTTGCCCTGCAGCAGTGGCAAGTGGGGTGATATTTGTGAGGTTGATGTCACCTTTCAGGTGACATCCAGCCCACGGATTAGTAATGGAGAGGCGTCTATAAGACACTAGTGTTGAGCATTCCGATACCGCAAGTATCGGGTATCGGCCGATACTTGCGGTATCGGAATTCCGATACCGAGATCCGATACTTTTGTGGCATCGGGAATCGGTATCGGATCCATATTACTGTGTAAAATAAAGAATTAAAATAAAAAATATTGATATATTCACCTCTCCGGAGGCCCCTGCACATCACCGCTGGTAACCGGCAGCCTTCTTTGCTTAAAATGAGCGCGTTTAGGGCCTTCCATGACGTCATGGCTTCTGATTGGTCGCGTGCCGCTCATGTGACCGCCACGCGACCAATCACAAGCCGTGACGTCATTCTCAGGCCCTAAACTCCTCATTCTAGGAATTTAGGACCTGAGAATGACGTCACGGCTTGTGATTGGTCGCGTGGCGGTCACATGAGCGGCACGCGACCAATCAGAAGCCGTGACGTCATGGAAGGCCCTAAACGCGCTCATTTTAAGCAAAGAAGGCTGCCGGTTACCAGCGGTGATGTCCAGGGGCCTCCGGAGAGGTGAGTATATCAATATTTTTTTATTTTAATTCTTTATTTTACACATTAATATGGATCCCAGGGCCTGAAGGAGAGTTTCCTCTCCTTCAGACCCTGGGAACCATCAGGATACCTTCCGATACTTGGTGTCCCATTGACTTGTATTGGTATCGGTATCGGCGATATCCGATACTTTTCGGGTATCGGGTGATACTATCCGATACCGATACTTTCAAGTATCGGACGGTATCGCTCAACACTATAAGACACCTATCCATTACTAATCCTATAGTTGTAACGCCTAATCCCAGCGAAGCTCTCGATCTCCTGTAATAAACGTAAAATAAAAAAGCAACAATATAGCCATACTTGTCCTTCGTTGTGTCCCATGCAGTAATCCATATCTGGGGAATAGCTAAGATGTGACCGTCCCAGCTGAAAACCATTGGTGAATGAGATGCTGTGACTGGTGAATGAGACTAGCGGTGACGTCACTGAAGCTGCGCTCCCTCACAGCCTGAACTGCGGTGAACTCTGGACCGTGGGAAAATGCAGTCATCACTCATCTCCGGGCTTGATGTCAACCCCCCCAACTATTACCCCACTTGCCACCATTACAGGGCAAGTGGGAGGAGCGAGGCTAAGTATCTGGGGCAGCTGAGACGTGATGTTTTTAGCCGGGGAAGCGACCCGTATCCTTGGTCTGCATAGCCTTTGCTGGTTATTAATTATAGGGGGACCCCACATCATTTTTTTGGGGGGTCCCCCATTTTATTAGCCAGTAAAGGCTAAGCATATAGATGTGAGCTGATATTTATAGCCTGGAGAGCTCCATTGGTATTACCCCCTTCCCAGGCTATAAACATCTGCCCCCAGTCGCTGGCTTTCCCTCTGCTGGTTTTAAAAATCGCGCGGGAGCCCACGCCAATTTTCCCAAAAAACAATCTTTAATTAATTAAATACATGTCCAGTAATTTGCACACACACTGTACTAATTGTGTTTGTCACAGACATCTGTATATCTACCCATTATATATGTGTTTACTGTATGTAATCCATCTCTTCTATCCTGACGGCTCCTGCTGTGATTTTACAGTACGTGCCTGATGAATGGCTGGCTATATATATATATATATATATATACATATATCTATCTAATATATAAAGCTGAATGTGTGTGTGTGTGTGTGCGTGTGTGCGTGCGTGCGTGTGTGTGTATGTCCGGGATTGGCATCTGAACCGTCGCAGCTACAGCCACAAAATTTTGCACAGTCACACGTCTGGACCCCGAGAGCGTCATAGGCTATGTTGTGAGGTGAAATTTTAACCCCGTGCTTTCCAATTCACCAAACAATTTTGCCCCTATCTACATAATGGGAAAAAAATGAAAGGAAAAGTGTTGGAGGCAAATTAACAGCTGCCAGATGTGAACAAGGGGGACTTAAAGAATGAGAGCGATGGCGCCAAAGAGTATATACCGTACAGTTGCTAAGGTGGGGCCCCAACATGGGATAATCACCACACCACCACGGGGATATGAACACACACACAAAATGCGCCACACACTACCACGTGCTCGAACACATATACCACCCTCAGCGCACATTTCACCACACATACACCAACCTCGCCACATAAAAGTCGAAACACAAAAGTCGCCGCTCAAAACTCGCCACGCGCAAAACTCTCCACATGCAAAACTCGCCACACGTGCAAAACTCACCTCATGGAAAACTCGCCACACGCAAAACTTGCACACGCGGAAAAATTGCCACATGCACAAAAGTTGCAACACATGCAAAAGTTGCCTCACACAAAACTTGCACATACTCAAAAGGCACCACACATAAAACTCGCCACGCGCAAAACTCGCCCTGCGCAAAACTTGCTGCACACAACTTGCTACACTAACCTGTCACACGCAACTCGACACACAAAAAGTTGCTACACGCATGTCGCCACACAAAACTCATCTCACAAAAGTCGCTACATGCATGTCGCCACACGCAACTCAACACACACAACTTGACACACGAAACTCGCCCTAAAACACACACAAGTCTGGTATTATCCTTCAAAAATAAAAATCTGTTTAATAAGCAGACAAACTACAAGAGCAACAAATGTACCATATAGGAATCCGGCAGCTGTCAGTCACATGACCTGTCTATTATGTGTATGTGTGAGCTAATATATACTGCCAGGGGGTGGGCTTACTGTTGGCTGGAGATTTATCAGGCTGCCAATTTAGCTTACAAATACTGAGGTAAAAATACTGACCAAATAACGTGTGAACGAGGTCTAATACAGGAGGAGATGACATACAGATATATACTATATACAGGGGAGATGACACACAGGTATATACTATATACAGGAGGAGATGACACACAGATATAAAACTATATACAGGAGAGATGACACAGGTATATACTATATAGAGGAAGAGATGACATACAGGTACATACTACATACAGCAGGAGATGACATACAGGTATATACTATATACAGGAGGAGATGACACACGTATATACTATATACAGGAGCAGATTACCTACAGGTATATAGTATATACAGGAGGAGATGACATACAGGTATATGCTATGTATAGGAGGAGATGACATACAGGTATATACTATATACAGGAGGAGATGACACACAGATATATACTATATATAGGTGAGATGACACACAGGTATATACTATATACAGGAGGAGATTACATACAGGTATATACTATATATAGGAGGAGATGACATACAGGTATATACTATATACAGGGGACATGACACACAGCAGGTATATACTATATACAGGGGAGATGACATACAGGTATATACTATATACAGGAGATGACATACAGGTGTATACTATATATAAGGGAGATGACAAACATGTATATACTGAGGTGAAAATGACAGGTGTGAGGTGAAAATGAAAAGGTGTGAGTGCAAAATGAGGAGTGAGGGAAAATAGTGGAGTGATCGGAAAATGACAGATGTGAGGTCAAAATGACAAGTGTTAGGGGGGAATGAGAGGAGTGAGGGGGAAAATAAGAGGAGTGAGGGGGAAAATGAGAGGTGTGAGGGAGAAAATGAGAGATGTGAGGGGGAAAATGAAAGATGTGATGGGGAAAATGAGAGGCGTGATGGGAAAATAAGAGAAGTGAGGTGCTATAACTAACCACAGATATTTACTATGCCCAGGCAACGCCGGGCTCTTCAGCTAGTATATATATATATATATATATATATATATATATACAGTACAGACCAAAAGTTTGGACACACCTTCTCATTTAAACATTTTTCAGTACTTTCATGACTATGAAAATTGTACATTCACACTGAAGGCATCAAAACTATGAATTAACACATGTGGAATGTGTAAGGTTGCACTTACTGAGGGTATTGGGGGACACTCGTTTAGTACGGGATTAACGTAGTCAGGCACGATTTTTCAAACAAAACAGTCCTTCCGGTTTATTAAAGTGTCATAAACCGGGTTATGCACAGTTCATATTATACATTTCATAAAACACAACAGGCACCAACTGGTGATATTAACTTGCAGCTTTACCTTGTACACTTCATATACGGCTTTGTCTCAGACACTAAACATGCTGGACCTCTCACTTCGTCCAGTTACCATGGGTGTCCGTACGCCGAACAGTTCACCAATGTCCCTAGTCATGTAGCGCACATGACATTGGGTCGCGGTCTCTAAACACGCTGAACCTCACCGGTTCAGTTGCAGTGGGAGACCACACAGTTCATAGACTAACACAAGCACCAACAGTTAATGGTACCTTGTGGGAGCTCCTGCTCCACCTGCTGACTCCTCATCAGTCCTCTCTCCTAGGGAAACTGCCTTTACAGGGTTCACCAACTTGCCTGGCTGGCACACATCAGTCAGTCCAGAGCCACCGAAGGATGATAACTTCCCCAACACAGACCTTCCAGAACCATAGTCGTACTGTGTGCTATTCAGGATGTCCATCCCACATGGGACCATCCAACACACTGGCATGTGCTCTTCAGGATTCCTACTCCCAGGAAATCCAACACAGGTTGTGCTCTTCAGGAAGCCTACTCCCAGGTCTTCCAACACAGGTTGCCCAGTGTGCTATTCAGGATTCCTACTCCCAGGATATCCAACACACTGACATCTGCTCCTCAGGACTCCTACTCCCAGGAAATCCAACACAGGAACCACACAAGACCATGTGACCCACACCCTGGTCACATTATATACCCTTAACCACTCCCCTGGGTGGGAATGTGGATGTGTGGCTAGTTTGTCCCGCCCATCTCACACAACTAGCTTAGTAAGTCTCCCTTCATAGCTATACACACTCTTGAGGGACTACAGGTCCCAGAACAACATTTCATCAGACTTACCACGCAGACTCCCTCTGCGACACATATCAGCCATTCACAACACTGCCAGTCACCGTTTCACCACCATTATAACAACAGATATGCCTCCATGCACATCCCAAGGAGCACACACAGCGCCCTCTAGCTGCCACAGGGGTCACTGCATCACAAATGATATACTTAACAAAAAACTGTGAAACAACTGAAATTATGTCTTTTAATCTAGGTTCTTCAAATTAGCCACCTTTTGCTTTGATGACTGCTTTGCACACTCTTGGCATTCTCTTGATGAGCTTCAAGAGGTAGTCACTGGGAATGGTTTTTACTTCACAGGTGTGCCCTGTCAGGTTTAATAAGTGGGATTTCTTGCCTTATAAATGGGGTTGGGACAATCAGTTGTGTTGTGCAGAAGTCTTGTGGATACACAGCTGATAGTCCTACTGAATAGACTGTTAGAATTTGTATTATGACAAGAAAAAAGCAGCTAAGTAAAGAAAAATGATTGGCCATCATTACTTTAACCCCTTCATGACCCAGCCTATTTTGACCATAATGACCTGGCCGTTATTTGCAATTCTGACCAGTGTCCCTTTATGAGGTAATAACTCAGGAACGCTTCAACGGATCCTAGCGGTTCTGAGATTGTTTTTTCGTGATATATTGGGCTTCATGTTAGTGGTATATTTAGGTCGATAATTTTTGTGTTTATTTGTGAAAAAAATGGAAATTTGGCTAAAATGTTGAAAATTTTGCAATTTTCAAATTTTGAATTTTTATTCTATTAAACAAGAGAGTTATGTGACACAAAAATTTTTTTTGCTAGGAAGTTATAAAGGTTAAAATTTGACCAGCAATTTCTCATTTTACAACGAAATTTACAAAACCATTTTTTTTAGGGACCACCTCACATTTGAAGTCAGTTTGAGGGGTCTATATGGCTGAAAATACCCAAAAGTGACACCATTTTAAAAACTGCACCCCTCAAGGTACTCAAAACCACATTTAAGAAGTTTATTAACCCTTCAGGTGCTTCACAGCAGCAGAAGCAACATGGAAGGAAAAAATGAACATTTAACTTTTTAGTCAGAAAAATGATCTTTTAGCAACAATTGTTTTATTTTCCCAAGGGTAAAAAGAGAAATTAGACCCCCAAATTTATTGTACAATTTGTCCTGAGTATGCCAATACCCCATATGTGGGGGGGAACCACTGTTTGGGCGCACGACAGGGCTCGGAAGGGAAGGAGCGCCATTTGACTTTTTCAATGAAAAATTGGCTCCAATCTTTAGTGGACACCATGTCGCGTTTGGAGAGCCCCTGTGTGCCTAAACATTGGAGCTCCCCCACATGTGACCCCATTTTGGAAATTAAACCCCCCAAGGAACTTATCTAGACTGCATAGCGAGCACTTTGAACCCCCAGGTGCTTCACAAATTGATCCGTAAAAATGAAAAAGTACTTTTTTTTTCACAAAAAATTTATTTTAGCCTCAATTTGTTCATTTCCACATGGGCAACAGGATAAAATGGATCCTAAAATTTTTTGGGCAATTTCTCCTGAGTACACTGATACCTGACATGTGGGGGTAAACCACTGTTTGGGCACACGGCAGGGCTCGGAAGGGAAGGACGCCATTTGACTTTTTGAATGAAAAATTAGCTCCAATCGTTAGCGGACACCATGTCGCGTTTGGAGAGCCCCTGTGTGCCTAAACATTGGAGCTCCCCCACATGTGACCCCATTTTGGAAACTAGACCTCCCATGGAACTAATCTAGATGTGCGGTGACCACTTTAAACCCCCAAGTAATTCACAGAAGTTTATAACGCAGAGCTGTGAAAATAAAAAATCATTTTTCTTTCCTCAAAAATGATGTTTAGCAAGCAATTTTTTATTTTCACAAGGGTAACAGGAGAAATTGGACCACAATAGTTGTTGCCCAGTTTGTCCTGAGTACACTGACACCCCATATGTGGGGGTAAACTACTGTTTGGGCACACGTTGGGGCTCGGAAGGGAAGTAGTGACTTTTGAAATGCAGACTTTGATGGAATGGTCTGCGGGCATCATGTTGCATTTGCAGAGCCCCTGATGTGCCTAAACAGTAAAAACACCCAAGTGACCCCATTTTGGAGACTAGACCCCCCAAGGAACTTATCTAGATGTGTGGTGAGCACTTTGAACCCCCAAGTAATTCACAGAAGTTTATAACGCAGAGCTGTGAAAATAAAAAATCATTTTTCTTTCCTCAAAAATGATGTTTAGCAAGCAATTTTTTATTTTCACAAGGGTAACAGGAGAAATTGGACCACAATAGTTGTTGCCCAGTTTGTCCTGAGTATGCTGTTACCCCATATGTGGGGGTAAACCACTGTTTGGGCGCACGTCAGGGCTCGGAAGGGAGGGAGCACAATTTGACTTTTTGAACGCAAGATTGGCTGCAATCAATGGTGGCGCCATGTTGCGTTTGGAGACCCCTGATGTGCCTAAAAAGTGGAAACCCCTCAATTCTAACTCCAACACTCACCCCAACACACCCCTAACCCTAATCCCAACTCTAGCCATAACCCTAATCACAACCCTAACCCCAACACACCCCTAACCACAACCCTAACCCCGACACACCCATAACCCTAATCCCAACCCTAACCCCAACACACCCCTAACCATAACCCTAACCACAAGCCTAATCTTAACCCTATTTCCAACCCTAGCCCTAATTCCAACCCTAACCCTAAGGCTATGTCCCCACGTTGCGGATTCGTGTGAGATTTTTCCCCACCATTTTTGAAAAATCCGCAGGTAAAAGGCACTGCGTTTTACCTGCGGATTTCCAGTATTTTTTGTGCGGATTTCAGCTGCGGATTCCTATTGAAGAACAGGTATAAAACGCTGCGGAATCCGCACAAAGAATTTACATGCTGCGGAAAATACAACAGAGCGTTTCTGCGCGGTATTTTCCACACCATGGGCACAGCGGATTTGGTTTTCCATAGGTTTACATGGTACGGTAAACCTGATGGAAAACTGCTACGAATCCGCAGCGGCCAATCCGCACCGTGTGCACATAGCCTAATGCTAACCCTAACCCTAGTTCTAACCCTAATTCTAACCCTAGCCCTAACCCTAACCCTAGTTCTAACCCTAATGCTAACCCTAGCCCTAACCCTAACCCAAACCCTAGTGCAGAAAAAAAAAATATTTTCTTTATTTTATTATTGTCCCTACCTATGGGGGTGATAAGGGGGGGTTCATTTACTATTTTTTTTATTTTGATCACTGTGATAAGTTTTATCACAGTGATCAAAATGTACCTGGAACTAATCTGCCGGCCGGCACTGCGCATGCGCCCGCCATTTTGGAAGATGGCGGCGCCCATGGAGAAAACGGACGGACACCAGGAGGCTTGGTAAGTATGGGGTTGGATCTGAGCACGGGCGGTGGATCGGAGCACGGGGGAGCGGACAGGAGGACGGGGGAGCGGACAGGCGGACGGAGGGGAGTACGGGTCAGAACGGGGGGATCTGAGTATGGGGGGCTGTGGATCTGAGCACGGGGGTGGATCGGAGCACGGGGGGAGCGGACAGGAGGATGGGGGAGCGGACAGGCGGCCGGAGTTGAGTACGGGACAGAACGGAGGACTGGGGAGGCGATCGGTGGCGGTGGGCACATCAGGGTTTCCAGCCATGGCCGTTGATATTGCAGCATCGGCCATGGCTGGATTGTAATAATTCACCACTTTTCATAGGTGAAATATTACAAATTGCTCTGATTGGCTGTTTCACTTTCAACAGCCAATCAGAGCAATCGTAGCTACGGGGGAGGGGGGGGCGAAGCCATCCCCCCCTGGGCTGAAGTACCACTTCCCCTGTCCCTGTAGGTCGGGTGAAATTGGAGTTAACCCTTTCTCCAGATCTGCAGGGACGTGATCATTCTGTGACACAGCATATGCGTCACAGGTCGAATTGGCACCGACTTTCATGACGCATATGCTGTGTCACAGGTCGGAAAGGGGTTACGAAATGAAGGTCAGTCCGAAAAATTGGGAAAACTTTGAAAGTGTCCCCAAGTGCAGTTGCAAAAACCATCAAGCGCTACAAAGAAACTGGCTCACATGAGGACCGCCCCAAGAAAGGAAGACCAAGAGTCATCTCTGCTTCTGAGGATAAGTTTATCCGAGTCACCAGCCTCACAAATCGCAGGTTAACAGCAGCTCAGATTAGAGACCAGGTCAATGCCACACAGAGTTCTAGCAGCAGACACATCTCTACAACAACTGTTAAGAGGAGACTTTGTGCAGCAGGCCTTCATGGTAAAATAGCTGCTAGGAAACCACTGCTAAGGACAGGCAACAAGCAGAAGAGACTTGTTTGGGCTAAAGAACACAAGGAATGGACATTAGACCAGTGGAAATCTGTGCTTTGGTCTGATGAGTCCAAATTTGAGATCTTTGGTTCCAACACCGTGTCTTTGTGCGACGCAGAAAAGGTGAACGGATGGACTCTACATGCCTGGTTCCCACCGTGAAGCATGGAGGAGGAGGTCTGATGGTGTGGGGGTGCTTTCCTGGTGACACTGTTAGGGATTTATTAACAATTGAATGCATACTGAACCAGCATGGCTACCACAGCATCATGCAGCGGCATGCTATTCCATCCGGTTTGCGTTTAGTTGGACCATCATTTATTTTCAACAGGACAATGACCCCAAA